>NC_138176.1:192460164-193907015 GCF_964165515.1 Mesoplodon bidens
GAAGGAGCCTAAGAAGGAAGAGATGACTCACTAAGCAGCTTAAGAATCTGTAATGAGTTGGGGAACCACACAGACCAGCTGAGGCACCTCCTGGCTGTGACACATGCTTTATACTCAGAACAAACCACTCACTTACCATACGGCCAGCACACTTTAAGAGGGAGCTCAGGGTGACTCAGCCCTGTTTACAACAAAGGTTTGAACCCTGCCATATTGTTCCTGCTTTATTTCTTGCATGTATTCAAGTGCAGGGGAGGAAAAATAATTTTCCCTCTACCCTTCTAGGTTCTTGGCTGAGACCTTTCTCTAGTAAAAAGATTAATAGAAGAAAAACTAATGAGTATGTATGGCAGCTCCACAAAGGTATGAGATTCAGAGTGACCAGAGCAGGAAGCTTTTATGCCTTTTAGACAAAGAAACAATACATTTGTGAAGAATTAACAAGACAAAGGAGTTTGGGCTGGGGGTAGTAAAATGGTGAAGAGGTAACAAAGTTTGTTATATAAGCCTTCTTGGCCCTGAATTTCCTATCTGTCTCACCCTCCTGGTACCTTTCATGTGGAAGATTTATTTCCTTCTTTTAGGGAGACAAGGAAGGCTCAGAAGGTCTTTCTTGCACTGACTGTTTCTCAAGCACCTTTAATTCAAAATAATCAATATATCATAGTGGCATGTTTTGGAGTGACATTCTGAACCCCTACACAAGTCAGCTCTGGTTCCATCCCTGCCTGTCACTTCATCTCTCATCATCACCAACATCCTTACTACCTGATGATAGAATTGGTTTCTTCAGCTTCACCCTTGGCGATCTTCCATGGATGTGATGTGACATGTCTCCTCTAGCTTTATCCATTTGTGACATTTCTTCAAACAGGTCCCAATCTCTAGCCCCATCCCTAGGATGTTGACCATTTATTAAGGAGAGACTCATACCTGCTCACTTAATCTTAGCAGCAGAGTCTTTCTTCATTTTAGGCTGGTGAGGCCCTCTCAGTCCTGGGCTCTCATTTTTTTTTTTTTTTAAATAATATGTGTAGAGGGACTTCCCTGGCAGTCCAGAGGTTAAGACTCCATGCTTCCAATGCAGGGTGCATGGGTTCAATCCCTGGTCGGGGAACAAAAATCCTCCCACATGCCATGCAGTGAGGTCAAAAGATAAAAATAAATAAATAAATAAAAATATGTGTAGAGACTTTTATAAAGGAAATAAAAATATTACTTGTAGACAGCTAAACCAACAAGAAGATATTAATAAAATACAACTTACTATTCAGTTCACTAAAGTATATGTGTATAAAACTAACAGTATAACAGAGATGACTATAGTTTATCCCCATTTTATGGATGATAACACTGAGGTTCAGAGTTTTCTCCAAGAGATTTGCTCACAGCTGGGTCTAATTCTGTATTGACTATCAGATTCTATAAGTCTAATTCTATAAGTCTCACAGCTGGGTTCTAATTCTGTACTGGCTATCATATTCCAGAGCTGATATTCTTAACCACTACTGAAAACGGTTTCCTAAGACTCTATGGAAGGATAGGATACAAAAACAAACAACTCCAGTTGAGTTGAAGGGAATTTGACATTCTTATGAATCTTTATGAATGACTCATGGAAGATGTGTTTCATTGTTCAGAATGTATAAGATATTTATGAGTAACTGATAAGACCAGAAAAACAAAAGTGAGCACTTCCCTACAAGGAGCTGTCATGGTTAAGTGTTTAAATGTGTTCAGAGTCATGTGATGATTATATGATTCACATGATTTAGTGCAATTACTTCCCAAAGTAGGTTCTCAGGAACAGTAATCCTGAGAGATTCCCCTTTCCAACAGGATTCTCTGGCTAAATACAGTTGGAAAATATTTAATATTCTTGGATATTCACCATGCACTTCAGCATGTAACTGATTTTAAGAAGTGATAAGGATAGATATGTCTCTGTTAACCCAACATATCCCAAATTTATGTAACCATGGAACACTTTTATAACATTTGTTAACAACCTTTAGGATTCATGTCCTTGAAACACATTTCAGAAAATGTTATTTTATAATAATGAAGGAAACAAAAGTAACACTTATTGAGCACTGTTACTCATGTTACATAATCCTCATAACAACCCCATGGCTGGTATTACTGGACTTTGGCCACTCATTTCTGTTTGAGGTTCCATTAAACAATCCTAAAATTCTCAACTCAGGTAATACCTTCACCACTTGAGTGTTATACATAGCACTATAAATAGCTGTTTATGAAAATACTTAACTACAGTTCTGGTCATTGAATTATCAAAGAATTATCAAAAGGTTTGGGGACTCTTATTTTTTTTATTTTTTATTTTTTTGCAGTACACAGGTCTCTCACTGTTGTGGCCTCTCCCGTTGTGGAGCACAGGCTCCGGATGCGCAGGCTCAGCGGCCATGACTCACGGGCCCAGCCGCTCCGTGGCATGTGGGATCTTCCCGAACCGGGGCACGAACCCGCGTCCCCTGCATTGGCAGGTGGACACTCAACCACTGCACCACCAGGGAAGCCCCGTTTGGAGACTCTTAAGGCAATTCAAATAAATTTTACAATGTCTTCAAACAAAGCTAAAGAACAACAAGTGGAAGACTCAGCCTTGAGGCTGATGTTGATGACTTTTCTGGGTCATAACAAGTAGATTTTTTTTCTTTATTTTATAGAGAGCCTTTGACTCTCTCATTCTAAGACCTCCACATTAACATTTTATCCCCTTGAAGCTTCTGCTCTCTCTCCTTTTCTTCAAAATCAAATTTCTGAAAAAAATAATCTCCACTCCCTGTCCTCATCTGTTATCTTTTCTTCTCAACTCACTGTAGCCTGGCTTCTGCTCTGAAACTCTAATAAATTCACCCGGACAAAAGTCACCCATAATCTCCTAAAGCAATTTTATAGACATTTTAAAGCTTTTTAATGTGAGAAATTTCAAACATACATAAAACAGACCAACTAGTATAATATACTATTTGTCCCATGTACCCATCCCCCAGTTTCAACAATTATCAGTTCATGGTCAAGCATGCTTCACCTATACTACCGTTTCCTATCCTCTTATAGTATTTTGAAGCAAATCCCAGAAATTGTCATATCATCCTTAACTATGTCAGTATCTATTTCTAAACTATTTTTAAAATACTTTTAGAAAGCCATAACCAAACGTTAATGAACCTTTTCTGTTTCTTCTCTCACTCAGTCTCACTGCATCATTTGATAATACTGACATTCGCTTTCTTCTTGAAACTTCCTCCTTTATTTTCCTTGTCAGTTCTTTCTCCTGATGTTGTTTAATTTCTCCTGATGTCCCTCCTCCCTTGCTAGCAACTCTTCCTCTGCCCCTGTCATTTCTTTTTCTCTGCCCAACTTGTAACCCTCCCCGCTCCCATACTTACTGTCCTGGGCTCTCTTATCTTTTTTTAACTCTGTACTAGGACTTCTCAAACTTAACGTGCATACAAATCACCAGGGGCTCTGTTAAAATGCAGATTCTAGTCCAATAGGTCCTGTGTAGAGACTGAGATTCTGCATTTCAACAAGCTTTCAGGTTACAGCTTTGATGCTCATTGTATTAGTTATCTATTGCTGCATATAAATTATTCCAAAATGTAGCAGCTTAGCACAGCAAATGTATTATTTCACACAATTTTTTAAGGTGAGGAAACCTGGGAGCTGGGTGGTTCTGGCTCAGGATCTCTTGTGAGGCTGTAGACAAAATGTTGGCAAGGGCTGTAGTCATCTGAAGTTCAAGTGGGGGATCATCTGATTCAAGTATAGCTCACCCATGTGACTATTGGAAGGAGTTCCTAATTATTGGGTTATTTCATTGTCCTCAGGACTTGGCAGTTGACTTCTCACAGAGCCAGTGATTCAGGAGAGCAAAAGAAAACCACAGTGTCCTTTATGACCCAGTCTCAGAAGTCGCACTGTCATTTATACGACATCCTGCTAGTTATACAAGTTAGCCTTTTTCAGTGTGGGAGGAGACCACAAAAGGTCATGAATACCTGGAGGTGGGGACCATCTTGGATGCTGGCTTTCACACTGGTCCATGGGCCATGTTCGGAAGAACAAGACTTTACACAATATCCTTGGAGGATTTTGTTGTTGTTACTCCCATAGCATCAGATTTCACTTATATATGAATAAACCCTGAATGCTTTTATCACCCTCATTTTTATTCCTGAGTTCCATACCTATATATCTAACTGCCAAATGGAACATACACTGCCATCTGAGAAGTATCTCAAAACTCAGCATGCTCCAAAATGAACTAATTTCTGCTGTCACATATGCTCCTCCTTCCACGTTCTCATCCTCTCAGGATGGGATACAGTATCAGTACCTACACAGGTGTTCAAGGAAAGAATGTGAGAATCAATGACTCCTCCTGTGTCACTTTCATATATCTAATCTGTTCCCAAGTCCTGCATTTTTGCCTTTATCACCCTTCCTCACCAACCTTATTGTTCTTGCCGTAGAAACAGACCAACTGACCTTAAAACAACTTCCCTTAATCTAATTCAACTAATATTCAAATTCTTGACATAGTCACCTAAAATTTATTTGAAGCATTTCATATGTGATAGGCAAACGTCAGCCTCTTTTAAGTATTTTCCCATACTTTCTGTGGTCTTACTTTCTTTTTTTTTTGTTGTTGTTGTTGTTGTTGTTTTTTTGTTTTTTTAAGTTTATTTATTTATTTTTTTAATTAGTTTCTGCTTTATAACAAAGTGAATCAGTCATACATATACATCTGTTCCCACATCCCTTCCCTCATGCATCTCCCTCCCTCCCACCCTCCCCATCCCACCCCTCCAGGCGGTCACAAAGCACCGAGCTGATCTCCCTGTGCTCTGCGGCTGCTTCCCACTATCTATCTACCTTACGTTTGGTAGTGTATACACGTCCATGCCTCTCTTTCGCCTTGTCACAGCCCACCCTTCCCCCTCCCCATATCCTCAAGTCCATTCTCAAGTAGGTCTGCGTCTTCATTCCCGTTTTGCCCCTAGGTTCTTCATGACATTTTTTTTTTTAAATTCCGTATATATGTGTTAGCATACGGTATTTGTCTTTCTCTTTCTGACTAACTTCACTCTGTATGACAGACTCTAGGTCTATCCACCTCATTACAAATAGCTCAGTTTCGTTTCTTTTTATGGCTGAGTAATATTCCATTGTATATATGTGCCACATCTTCTTTATCCATTCATCCGATGATGGACACTTAGGTTGTTTCCAGCTCCGGGCTATTGTGAATAGAGCTGCAATGAACATTTTGGTACATGTCTCTTTTTGAATTATGGTTTTCTCAGGGTATATGCCCAGTAGTGGGATTGCTGGGTCATATGGTAGTTCTATTTGTAGTTTTTTAAGGAACCTCCATACCGTTCTCCATAGTGGCTGTACCAATTCACATTCCCACCAGCAGTGCAAGAGTGTTCCCTTTTCTCCACACCCTCTCCAGCATTTATTGTTTCTAGATTTCTTGATGATGGCCATTCTGACTGGTGTGAGATGATATCTCATTGTAGTTTTGATTTGCATTTCTCTAATGATTAATGATGTTGAGCATTCTTTCATGTGTTTGTTGGCAGTCTGTATATCTTCTTTGGAGAAATGCCTATTTAAGTCTTCTGCCCATTTTTGGATTGGGTTGTCTGTTTTTTTGCTATTGAGCTGCATGAGCTGTTTATAAATTTTGGAGATTAATCCTTTGTCAGTTGCTTCATTTGCAAATATTTTCTCCCATTCTGAGGGTTGTCTTTTGGTCTTCTTTATGGTTTCCTTTGCTGTGCAAAAGCTTTGAAGTTTCATTAGGTCCCATTTGTTTATCTTTGTTTTTATTTCCATTTCTCTAGGAGGTGGGTCCAAAAGGATCTTGCTGTGATTTATGTCATAGAGTGTTCTACCTATGTTTTCCTCTAAGAGTTTGATAGTTTCTGGCCTTACATTTAAGTCTTTAATCCATTTTGAGCTTATTTTTGTGTATGGTGCTAGGGAATGATCTAATCTCAAACTTTTACATGTCCTTGTCCAGTTTTCCCAGCACCACTTATTGAAGAGGCTGTCCTTTCTCCACTGTACATTCCTGCCTCCTTTATCAAAGATAAGTTGGCCATATGTGCGTGGGTTTATCTCTGGGCTTTCTATCCTGATCCACTGATCTATCTTTCTGTTTTTATGCCAGTACCAGACTGTCTTAATTACTGTAGCTTTGTAGTATAGTCTGAAGTCAGGGAGCCTGATTCCTCCAGCTCCGTTTTTCGTTCTCAAGATTGCTTTAGCTATTCGGGGCCTTTTGTTTTTCCAAACAAATTTTGAAATTTTTTGTTCTAGTTCTGTGAAAAATGCCATTGGTAGTTTGATAGGGATTGCATTGAATCTGTAGATTGCTTTGGGTAGTAGAGTCATTTTCACAATATTGATTCTTCCAATCCAGGAGCATGGTACATCTCTCCATCTATTTGTATCATCTTTAATTTCTTTCATCAGTGTCTTATAGTTTTCTGCATACAGGTCTTTTGTCTCCTTAGGTAGGTTTATTCCTAGATATTTTATTCTTTTTGTTGCGATGGTAAATGGGAGTGTTTTCTTGATTTCATTTTCAGATTTTTCATCATTAGTGTACAGGAATGCCAGAGATTTCTGTACATTAATTTTATATCCTGCTACTTTACCAAATTCATTGATTAGCTCTAGTAGTTTTTCGGTAGCATCTTTAGGATTCTCTATGTATAGTATCATGTCATCTGCAAACAGTGACAGCTTTACTTCTTCTTTTCCAATTTGGATTCCTTTTATTTCCTTTTCTTCTCTGATTGCTGTGGCTAAAACTTCCAAAACTATGTTGAATAAGAGTGGTGAGAGTGGGCAGCCTTGTCTTGTTCCTGATCTTAGTGGAAATGGTTTCAGTTTTTCACCATTGAGGACAATGTTGGCTGTGGGTTTGTCATATATGGCCTTTATTATGTTGAGGAAAGATCCCTCTATACCTACTTTCTGCAGGGTTTTTATCATAAATGGGTGTTGAATTTTGTCGAAAGCTTTCTCTGCATCTATTGAGATGATCATATGGTTTTTCTCCTTCAACTTGTTAATATGGTGTATTACATTGATTGATTTGCGTATATTGAAGAATCCTTGCATTCCTGGGATAAACCCCACTTGATCATGGTGTATGATCCTTTTAATGTGCTGTTGGATTCTGTTTGCTAGTATTTTGTTGAGGATTTTTGCATCTATGTTCATCAGTGATATTGGCCTGTAGTTTTCTTTCTTTGTGACATCCTTGCCTGGTTTTGGTATCAAGGTGATGTCGGCCTCGTAGAATGAGTTTGGGAGTGTTCCTCCCTCTGCTATATTTTGGAAGAGTTTGAGAAGGATAGGTGTTAGCTCTTCTCTAAATGTTTGATAGAATTCACCTGTGAAGCCATCTGGTCCTGGGCTTTTGTTTGATGGAAGATTTTTAATCACAGTTTCAATTTCAGTGCTTGTGATTGGTCTATTCATATTTTCTATTTCTTCCTGAGTCAGTCTTGGCAGGTTGTGCATTTCTAAGAATGTGTCCATTTCTTCCAGGTTGTCCATTTTATTGGAATAGAGTTGCTTATAGTAATCTCTCATAATCTTTTGTATTTCTGCAGTGTCAGTTGTTACTTCTCCTTTTTCATTTCTAATTCTATTGATTTGAGTCTTCTCCCTTTTTTTCTTGATGAGTCTGGCTAATGGTTTGTCAATTTTGTTTATCTTCTCAAAGAACCAGCTTTTAGTTTGGTTGATCTTTGCTATCGTTTCCTTCATTTCTTTTTCATTTATTTCTGATCTGATCTTTATGATTTCTTTCCTTCTGCTAGCTTTGGGGTATTTTTGTTCTTCTTTCTCTAATTGCTTTAGGTGCAGGGTCAGGTTGTTTACTCGAAATGCTTCCTGTTTCTTAAGGTGGGATTGTATTGCTATAAACTTCCCCCTTAGAACTGCTTTTGCTGCGTCCCATAGGTTTTGGGTCGTCGTGTCTCCATTGTCATTTGTTTCTAGGTATTTTTTAATTTCCTCTTTGATTTCTTCAGTGATCACTTCGTTATTGAGTAGTGTATTGTTTAGCCTCCATGTGTTTGTATTTTTTACACATCTTTTCCTGTAATTGATGTCTAGTCTCATAGCATTGTGGTCGGAGAAGATACTTGATACAATTTCAATTTTCTTAAAATTACCAAGGCTTGATTTGTGACCCAAGATATGATCTATCCTGGAGAATATTCCATGAGCACTTGAGAAAAATGTGTATTCTGTTGTTTTTGGATGGAATGTCCTATAAATATCAACTAAGTCCATCTCGTTTAATGTATCATTTAAAGCTTGTGTTTCCTTATTTATTTTCATTTTGGATGATCTGTCCATTGGTGAAAGTGGGGTGTTAAAGTCCCCTACTATGATTGTGTTACTGTCGATTTCCCCTTTTATGGCTGTTAGTATTTGCCTTATGTATTGAGGTGCTCCTATGTTGGGTGCATAAATATTTACAATTGTTATATCTTCTTCTTGGATCGATCCCTTTATCGTTATGTAGTGTCCTTCCTTGTCTCTTCTAATAGTCTTTATTTTAAAGTCTATTTTGTCTGATATAAGAATTGCTACTCCAGCTTTCTTTTGATTTCCATTTGCATGGAATATCTTTTTCCATCCCTTTACTTTCAATCTGTATGTGTCTCTAGGTCTGAAGTGTGTCTCTTGTAGACAGCATATATATGGGTCTTGTTTTTGTATCCATTCAGCCACTCTGTGTCTTTTGGTGGGAGCATTTAGTCCATTTACATTTAAGGTAATGATTGATATGTATGTTCCTATTCCCATTTCCTTAATTGCTTTGGGTTCGTTATTGTAGGTATATTCCTTCTGTTGTGTTTCTTGCCTAGAGAAGTTCCTTTAGCATTTGTTGTAAAGCTGGTTTGGTGGTGCTGAACTCTCTCAGCTTTTGCTTGTCTGTAAAGGTTTTAATTTCTCCATCAAATCTGAATGAGATCCTTGCTGGGTAGAGTAATCTAGGTTGCAGGTTTCTCTCCTTCATCACTTTAATTATGTCCTGCCACTCCCTTCTGGCTTGTAGGGTTTCTGCTGAGAGATCAGCTGTTAACCTGATGGGGATTCCCTTGTGTGTTATTTGTTGTTTTTGCCTTGCTGCTTTTAATATGATTTCTTTGTGTTTAATTTTTGACAGTTTGATTAATATGTGTCTTGGTGTATTTCTCCTTGGATTTATTCTGTATGGGACTCTCTGTGCCTCCTGGACTTGATTAACTATTTCCTTTCCCATATTGGGGAAGTTTTCAACTATAATCTCTTCAAATATTTTCTCAGTCCCTTTCTTTTTCTCTTCTTCTTCTGGAACCCCTATAATTCGAATGTTGGTGCGTTTAATGTTGTCCCAGAGATCTCTGAGACTCTCCTCTGTTCTTTTCATTCTTTTGTCTGTATTTTGCTCTGCATCAGTTATTTCCACTATTTTATCTTCCACGTCACTTATCCGTTCTTCTGCCTCAGTTATTCTGCTATTGATCCCATCTAGAGTATTTTTCATTTCATTTATTGTGTTTTTAATCGATGCTTGATTCATCTTTAGTTCTTCTAGGTCCTTGTTAACTGTTTCTTGCATGTTGTCTATTCTATTTCCAAGATTATGGATCATGGAAATAGAATCTTGGATCAGCTTTACTATCATTATTCTGAATTCTTTTTCAGGTAGACTGCCTATTACCTCTTCATTTGTTAGGTCTGGTAGGTGTTTATCTTGCTCCTTCACCTGCTATGTGTTTTTCTGCCTTCTCATTTTGCTTATGTTACTGTGTTTGGGGTCTCCTTTTTGCCGGCTGCAGATTCGTAGTTCCCGTTGTTTTTGGTGTCTGACCCCAGTGGCTAAGGTTGTTTCAGTAGGTTGTGTAGGCTTCCTGGTGGGGGGGACTAATTCCTGTGCTCTGGTGGTTGAGGCTCGATCTTGTCCTTCTGGTGGACAGGTCCACGTCTGGTGGTGTGTTTTGGGGTGCCTATGGCCTTATTATGTTTTTAGGTAGCCTCTCTGCTAATGGGTGGGGTTGTGTTCCTGCCTTGCTAGTTGCTTGGCATAGGGTGACCTGCACTGTAGCTTGCTGGTCGTTGACTGAAGCTGGGTGCTGGTGTTGGGATGGAGATCTCTGGGAGATTTTCGCTGCTTGATATTATGTGGAGCTGGGAGGTCTCTTGTGGACCCGTGTCCTGAAGTTGGCTCTCCCACTTCAGAGGCACAGCACTGGCTCCTGGCTGCAGCACCAAGAGCCTTTCATCCACCCGGCTCAGAGTAACAGGGAGAAAAAGTAGAAAGAAAGAATTAGTAGAAGAAAGAAAGAGAGAGGGAAAGAAAGGAAGAAGGGAAGAAAGGAAGGAAGGAAGGAAGAAAGAAAGGAGGGAGGGAGGGAGGAAGGATGGAAAGAAAGAAGGAAAGAAAGGAGGGAGGGAGGGAGGAAGGAAAGGAAGAAAGACAGGAGGGAGGGAGGAAGGAAAGAAAAAGAAAGTGGAAAGAAGAAGGGTGGGAGGGAGGAAAGAAAAAGAAAGAAGGAAAGGAGGAGCGGAGGGAGGGAGGGAGGAAGGGAGAGTAGGAAAAAAAGAAAGAGCAGGTAAAGTAAAATAGAATAAAGTATGAAATATAGTAGCGTTATTAAAATTAGAAAGTAATTATTGAAAAAAAAAAAAAAACCGGACCGATAGAACCCTGAGACATATGGTGGAAGCAAAGCTATACAGAGAGAATCTTACACAGAAGATTACACATACACATTCACAAAAAGAGAGCAGGGGGAAAAATCAAAAATCTTGCTCTCCAAGTCCACCTCCTCAATTTGGGATAATTCGTTGTAAAAAGAGGAAAAGGGCGAGAAGTCTGAAATCTTGCTCTCTAAGTCCACCTCCTTAATTTGGAATAATTCGTTGTAAAAAGAGGAAAAGGGGGGAAAGTCTTAAATCTTGTCCTCAAAGTCCACTTCCTCAATTTGGGATGATTCGCTGTCCATTCATGCACTCCACAGACGCAGGGCACATCAAATGGACCGTGGAGCTTTAATCCGCTGCCTCCGAGGCTGCACAGAGAGATTTCCCTGCCTCTGCTCTCACAGCTCCCGGGTCTCAGCCTTGGACCTGGCCCCGCCTCTGCGCGTAGGTCGCCGGAGGGCGTCCGTTCTTCGCTCAGACAGGACGGGTTTAAAGGAGCCGCTGATTCGGGGGCTCTGGCTCACTCAGGCAGAGGGGAGGGAGGGGCGCGCAGTGTGGGGCGGGCCTGCGGCGGCAGAGGCCGGCGTGACGTTGCAGCAGCCCGTGGCGCTCCGTGCGCTTTCCCGGGAAAGCCGTCCCCGGGTCTCGGGGACCCCGGCAGTGGCGGGGTGCACAGGCCCCCCGGAAGGCGGGGCGGACAGTGACCCGCGCTCGCACACAGGCCCCGCGGCGGCGGCGGCAGCGGCGGCGGCGGGCCGCGGCGGCGGCGGCGGGCGGCGGTGGCGGGCGGCGGTGGCGGCGACGGCGGCGGCGGGCGGCGGCGGCGGCGGCGGCGGCGGCGGCCCACGCCCGTCTCCGAGGTCCGTGCCTTACCCGCGGCTCGTACCTGTCTCCGGCGCTTCCCCAAGCAGCCCTCTTAATGCCCTCTCCTCGCGCACCAGGAAACAAAAGGGAAAAAAGTCTCTTGCCTCTTCAGCAGCTCCAGACCCTTTCCCCGGACTCCCTCCGGGCTAGCCGTGGTGCACTAACCCCTTCAGGCTCTCTTCCTGCCGCCAGCCCCAGTCCTCTCCCTGCGCTCCGACTGAAAGCCGATACCCGAGCCTCAGCTCCCAGCCCCGCCCGCCACGGCGGCCGAGCAGACAAGCCTCTCGGGCTGGTGTGTGCCTGAGGGCACCGGTCCTCTGTGCCAGAATCTCTCCGCTTTGCCCTCCGCACCCCTGTTGCTGTGCTCTCCTCCGCTACTCCGAAGCTTTCCCCCTCCGCCACCTACAGTCTCCGCCCGCGAAGGGGCTTGTAGTGTGTAGAAACCTTCCCCCCTTCACGGCTCCCTCCCACTGGTGCAGGTCCCGTCCCTATCCTATTGTCTCTGTTTATTCTTTTTTTCTTTTGCCCTACCCAGGTATGTGGGGAGCTTCTTGCCTTTTGGGGGGTCTGAGGTCTTCTGTCAGCGTTCAGTAGGTGTTCTGTAGGAGTTGTTCCACGTGTAGATGAATTTCTGATGTATCTGTGGGGAGGAAGGTGATCTCCGCGTCTTACTCTTCCGCCATCTTCCTCCGGGGTCCCTTACTTTCTATTTCACCTACTATTTAACCTTAAGAATTAAAAAAAATATGTTTGCCTAAGGACATTTCCAATGAATGACATTCTTCTAGTATGATTTTATATCATATTAATGCATTTTATATGCAATATGATGTTAATCTCATTCTGAATATGAAACCAAGTCCCCCTAAAACTGATTTCCTCTGCTGAGTTTATGCCTGACCTCTCTATCCAAAACATTATTCCCTTCCTTGTATGACACCTGTTCCCCTTAAGATTAAGGTGAATCAAAGAAAAGGGGGGATTGAATCCACATACAAGCCCCTGTGTACCTGTCTTTTGAAGTAAAAGACTTTTGCTTTAGCCTCCCAGGCCTCCTCTGAATCTCAGAAGTCTGCTGCAAGAGTTAATGATTAGGAAATGTGAAGATGGAAAAACAAAGAATACTTGTTGGGTCAGGAAACTGGTGACAATTTAGACTATAAACCAGCCAAATAGCAGAGTCACTAAACTCCCAGTTCCCTGAAATATATATATATATATATATATATATATATATATATATATATAATGTATATATAATATATATAAAGGTCTGACTCACATTCCTAAGTCATTTTTATAGGAACCAGACCCCTACCAGATTAAAACTGCTGACCACAAACACATAGACCACAGATAGGTTGAAACCAGAAGATTGGTGGTACTTGGAACTTCACCTTGATGCCAACCAATCCAAGAATTGGTTGTGTGATCATGAGCTGCTCACACACCCTGCAGCCCCCTTCCCTCACACTGCCAATCAGGAAATACTGGTATGATAAACAGTTCACAGTTGCTTGCTTCTTGGTTTTTGCTACAGATTAAGCTGTTTTAAGGGTTAAAAATTGTAATATACATGTAATTGAAAGCTACTAGTAATAATAAGGGAAACATTTCAATGTTCAAGGAAAGCAGGATGTAATGTTTTTAGAAGAATGGAAAGAATGGAAATGCATTTGTTGTGAAAAAAAGGTGATTTTATCTTAGAGTTGGTTGTTTCTGCATGGAAAAATAAGGGACAAACTAATATGGATATAGAAAGTGATGGTAGGTTTGTGGAAAAGAAACCTTGAGAAAAGGGTTTTGTGCATGATGAAAAC
Organism: Mesoplodon bidens; assembly: GCF_964165515.1. Classification (NCBI taxonomy): domain Eukaryota; kingdom Metazoa; phylum Chordata; class Mammalia; order Artiodactyla; family Ziphiidae; genus Mesoplodon; species Mesoplodon bidens. The sequence goes on from NC_138176.1 coordinate 192,473,607, forward strand.
TGACTAAGATAAGATTGAACTTAAATAAATTTTGTTATTAAAAGTAAACCGGGACTTCCCTGGCAGTCCAATGATTAAGACTCCACCCTTCCACTGCAGGGGGTGTGGGTTTGATCCCTGGTTGGGGAACTCAGATCCTACATGCCACAGGAGGCGTGGCCAAAGAAAAAAGGTAAACTCTTACAAGACTGGGGTTTGGTTTTCTCCCTCTCTGCTAGGAAAACAAAGTCTTCTTGGAATGCCCCTTTTAATAACAGAATATGTGAGTTCCTTTACCTTTAAGTGATCTGTATTTGCTTTTGCCATTTTTTTCTGATTGTGCCTATTTGTGCTCACAAAATGGATTTATTTCATAAATTAGCACATGCTCAATGTTCCTAATTATTTCAGCCTAATATTCTGAAAGTAAGAGTAAAATCTTATTATGGATATATCCAATGCAAGTTCACTGTACTCTACTTCATTTTTCATACTATGTAAATCATAAAGTGGTAATGCTGGATTTTAAAATATTTATCAATATAAACAACAACATCTTTTAACCTAGCTTTTAAACAAAGCTTTTTAAAAAAATAAAAGTAATACAGCTCATTTTTTATAAATAAATAAATAAATAAATAAATAAATTTATTTATTTATTTTTGGCTGCATTGGGTCTTTGTTGCTGCGTGTGGGCTTTCTTTAGTTGCGGCAAGTGGGGACCTACTCTTTGTTGCAGTGTTTGGGCTTCTCATTGCAGTGGCTTCTCTTGCTGCAGAGCACGGGCTCTAGGTGCATGGGCTTCAGTAGTTGTGGCATGCAGGCTCAGTAGGTACAGCTTGAGGGCTCCAGAGAGCAGGCTCAGTAGTTGTGGCACACAGTCTAAGGTGCTCCATGGCATGTGGGATCTTCCCAGACCAGGACTCGAACCCGAGTCCCCTGCATTGGCAGGCAGATTCTTAACCCCTGTGCCAGTAGGGAAGTCCACAGCTCATTTTCTTATTTGAAAAATACTTACAAGTTTTTAAATATCAGCCATAGGTCTTCCATGGTGGTGCAGTAGTTGGGAGTCCGCCTGCTGATGCAGGGGACATGAGTTTGTGCCCCGGTCCAGGAGGATCCCACATGCCGCGGAGCGGCTGGGCCCGTGAGCCATGGCTGCTGAGCCTGTGCATCCAGAGCCTGTGCTCCACAACGGGAGAGGCGACAACAGTTAGAGGCCCACGTACCACACACAAAAAAAATCAGCCATAATTAGAGCCAGATTATGAACATTAGAAGCTCTAATGTTGAAAAAATTGCTTGTCAACTATCAGCATAATTCTTTTTTAATCACAAAACTCAAAACTTATGTATATGTTGGTATTGAATAGGTTATTTCTAGATTTTTCTGAAGTACTAATTTGAAGTTGAACTTTTCTCTCTCCTTCTCATCCTACTCTGTCTCTCTGTTTTTGTTTATGTGTTCTGTTTTGCTGCTGTCCTAGTTGCAGTTTTCATTTACATATTGCAAAATCTATCATTTTCCTGGCCCCACTCTTTCACTTAACAAATACATATTGAGCATGTGATATGAGCCAGGTGTTGTATTAGGTTCTAAGAATACAACGGTGAGCAGAAGAAAAACAGTGCCTGTGCTCCTGAAGTTTATAGTCAGGCATGGGAGTTAGTTGTTTAAAAAAATGATCTGTAAATAAATAGAGAATTTCATACTGTGATCAGTGTCTTGAAGAGGCAAGGTAGGGTGGAGTGAGAGTTGATCCCCCTAATTTAATTGACCAGAAGTCTGTTCTCGCGTGAGAAGGAGACATTTCTGAGCAGAGATCTTAATCCTATGAAGGAGTTAACCAGGCAAAGGGAGGAACTGAGAGCAGTGCAGCCAAAAGGAACCATATTTGTGAAAGCCCAAAGGCTTGAAGGAGCTTGCTGTACTAGATGATAAGAAAGGAGGCTGGTGTGGTTGGAGAACAATGATGAAGGAGAGCTGGAAAGGCAGGTGAGGCAGGATCATGCACAGCTTTTATGTCTCCAGAAGTGTCTTGGTCTTTAACTTCAATTAACCATTGAGAAACCACTGAAGGAGTTTAACTAAGGGAATGACAATATTTGTGTTTTTAAAATATGTCTTGGGCTTCAGTGTCACAAATGAGTTGGAGAGGAGCAAGAAAGAAGCAGAGGGACTGTTGAGGCCAAAATCGACCAGATGAAGATAGCTCAGGCTAGGATGGTGGCCCTGAAAGGAAGGTGTGGGACACTTGCTGCATTTTCAGGAGGTACAGTAACACTGGAGGGGGACTGACTGCATATGGAGGCAATGAGGAGGAGGGACGTGTCAAAGCATAGAGTCATAGTGTGGTCAACTGGAGAACAGAATCTGGCAAAGAGTCTATGTATGTAAATATAACAATTATTTGAGTGTCAAATATTTGTGAAGCATTTTCTCAAATTGTTTACAACTTTGAAAAGTAGGTATCTTCTCTATTTCTTAAGAGAAGAAACTAAGGCTTAGGAATTTTTGTGCTATCTAGTATGGTAGCCACTAGCCACATGTGGCTATTTATTTTTAAATTAAATAGGACTGAAAATCAAGTTCTTCATTCATACTAGTCCCACTGCAAGTGCTCAGTAAACATATGTGATTAGTAGCTACTCTATTTGACAGTGCCAAACTATAGAACATTTCCATTATTGCAGAAGTGCCATTGGACAACCTAATCTAAGTTACTCTACCTGATCTCATTGCTGGTAAGTCATGGAGTGGTGTTTGAGAGCGGATTTGTTTGACTGCAAAACCTGCTCTTTCTACCAGCAGGAGAATGGACAACAAGAATCTGCTTGATTCTGAGCTAAATGTGTCCTAGACAAGGACTCACTGAGGATGGCCTGACCTGGCCAGAATCGACCCCAGAGCGCAGATGAATGTGACTTAAGGGGCCAAGCAGGTTTCTCTGGTTGAAATAGGAGCTGATGTTGTAGGAGACAAGCAATGACTAATTCGTTGACTTAGTCATCATATAGTTCATAGTCCATTTTTTTTTTTTTGCGGTACGCGGGCCTCTCACTGTTGTGGACTCTCCCGTTGTGGAGCACAGGCTCTGGACGCGCAGGCTCAGCGGCCATGGCTCACGGGCCCAGCCACTCCGTGGCACGTGGGATCTTCCTGGACCGGGGCACGAACCCATGTCCCCTGCATCGGCAGGCGGACTCTCAACCACTGCGCCACCAGGGAGGCCCCATAGTCCATTTTTGAGTGTGAAAGGGAGCACTACTAATAATTACACCAGACAACAGGCAAAAAGCAGGATTGTGCTGAGCATACTGGGTCACCCTGCTAATCAAGCCCCATGTGTGGTATAAGTACACAAAAGTCATTTTTAATTTACCTTAATTTTTTGCAGTTTTTATGTAATTATTCTTTTAGAATAAAGGCTGTAAGAAAAATGAAAACACATCAGTCCTTCATTGTTCAACAAACAATGTAACTTTATAAGTTAAAGGTATAACAAGAGTCTTTTTTATACTATTTTTATATCATTAACCCAAACAAAAATTCTTTCACAAAGTGACCAAGAAAATGTGCCCCTGATAAATGATGTTAAAATGAGAAGGAAACACAATTATGAACTTTACTCAGCAATACCACTTGTTGGCTGAGTGTTCTTGGATAACACACTCAACTTTTCAGTGCATCAGTTTCCTCATCTGTAAAATTAATTTCCTATTGCTGCATAACAAATTACCCTAAAACTTAGATGCAGTTTAACTGGGCAGACCTGAGGCTCAGGGTCTTTCATGAGGTTGCAGTCAAGGTGTTAGCTGCTGCAGTCATCTCAAGCTTGGCTGGGCTGGAGGGTCTCTTTCAACCAGGAGCCTCCAGTTCTTCCCTCCCTGAGCCTCTCAGTACAGTTACTCCTGATATGGCAGCTGGCTTCCCCCAGAACAAATGATCCAAGAGAAAAACAGAGGGAGACACCAAGATAGAAGCCACTGTGGCTTTTATAACCCAATCTTGGAAGTGATAAATACGACTTCTGCCATCTACCATTGACCACACAGACCAACTGGAACAATGTGGAAGGGAACCATATAAGTGTGTGAATACCAAGAGGCAAGGATGGGGGCCACCTTGGAGGGTGGGTACCACACGTGCAAATTGTTTTGTTTGGGCTTTTGTTTCACCTCAAAAGTATAACAAAAGCAGGGGAATTACCAAATGGTTGACAAGTGGATTCTAGACAAATATTTGCATTAAGAACAAAGAGTCCTGGGGACTTCCCTGGTGGCACAGTGGATAAGACTCCATGCTCCCAATGCAGGGGGCCTGGGTTTGATCCCTGGTCAGGGAACTAGATCCCACATGTATGTTGCAACTAAGAGTTTGCATCCGCAACTAAGGAGCAGGCGAGCCGCAGCTAAGGATCCCTGGAGCCACAACTAAAGAGCCCACAAACTGCAACTAAGGAGCCTGCAAGCCACAACTAAGACCCGATGCAAATAAATAAATAAATAAATATTTTAAAAAGAAAAAGAGAAAAAGAACAGAGTCCTGATGAATTGCATTAAGCTTTTGAAATCCTAGAGGAAGAAGACATTACATGAGAACAAACTGCCCATGCCACTCAATTATGAATCATACTTTGGGGAACCATTTGGGAATGCAAGAATGAAAGAAGAGGTAAAGCAATATGTACTACTTGGACACATTCCATTTAGCTGAAAAGTTGACAAAACCCAATACTCCAGAAGAGATTCACTGAAGGCTGGACATGTCTCCTTTTGAGGTGCCTCCTTTTGTGTGAACACCACACAGAGAATCACAAAACTGAACACGATCCAGAAGATAATCTAGTGCTAGTAGAACCCCGTGCCTGCAGACCGAGTTTATGAGGCTTTTTCAAGTTACATAACTGGTTTATAGCAGAGGCAGGAGGAGAACATCATCTCCTAATTCCCAGCCCAGAGTTTACACACCTCTTACCGACAGGGCAAACTTGACCCACTTACTTTCTGTTGCATCACTGTCTGTATCTATAAAATGTAGGTAATATTAAAACCTATCTTGTTAAGGCTGTTCTGAGGATAAAAATAGTCAAGTTGTATAAGTTAACATTTTAAAAAATGATACTTCTTATTATATTATCCACCATTGCAAATGTAAAAAGAGCAAACAAGGTCTTTTTTTAACAAGGAAGTGTATGACATGGCTTCTTTCTTTTCTTTTATTTTTTTAAATTTTATAGTTGATTTAGAATGTTGTATTAGTTTCAGGTGTACAGCAAAGTGATTCTGTTATACATATACATACGTTAATTCTTTTTCTGATTCTTTACCCATATAGGCTACTGCAGATTATTGAGTAGAGTTCCCTGTGTTATATAGTAGGTCCTTGTTGGTTATCTATTTTATATACAGTGGAGTGTGTATGTTAATCCCAAGCTCCTAATTTATCCCTCCCTGCCCAAGTTTCTCCTTTGGTAACCATGCATTTGTTTTCGAAATCTGTGAGTTTGTTTATGTTTTGTAAATAAGTTCATTTGTATTATTTTTTAAAATTAGATTCCACAAATAAGTGATATTATATGATATTTGTTTTTCTCTATCTGACTTCTTCCCTTAGTATGATAATCTCTAGGTCCATCCATGTTGCTGCAAATGGCATTATTTCGTTCTTTTTTAATGGCTGAGTGAGATTCCACTGTATATATGTACCACATCTTCTTTATCTATTCCTCTGTCAATGGACATTTAGGTTGCTTCCATGTCTTGGCTATTGCAGTAGAGCTGCAATGAATATTGGGGTTGCATGTATCTTTTTGAACTATGGTTTTCTCCCAATATATGCCCAGTAGTGGGATTGCTGGGTAACATGGTAGTTCTATTTTTAGTTTTTTAAGGAACCTCCATACTGTTCTCCATAGTGGTTTTATCAATTTACATTCCCTCCAACAGTTTAGGAGTGTTCCCTTTTCTCCACACCCTCTCCAGCGTGTTTTTTTTTTTTTTTTTTTTTGTGTGTGTGTGGCCTGCCTTATTTCTAAGCCTGGTATTTGCTCCTCTGTAGGGACAGCTGAGCAATGACCTTACCTGGGTCAGTCACGTTGAGTGGAGGCTTAAGAAGAGGGTTAGGTCAAGCCAGAAAAGCAAGTCCAATGCAAGTCTCCAGTTGAAAGGAGACTAAGAGAATATCAGGGGGCATCCTGGGAGATGAAGAGAAGAGAAGCAGATTCAAGTGGGCAAATACAAGATCAATTTTTATTTGTCCCTGAGGTGGGGTTTTACTCTCTGGGATGGTTGTTGCATGTTCCTCATTCATACTTTTGTGGGAAAGCCAGGTTTTAAAATTTTTTTTAATTTTTATTCTATTTGAATTCTTTTTATTTTTACATAAATAAATGTTATGTGGCAAGATATTGATTTTAATTTTGAGTCATGATTTGAAAAAGTGATTTCTGATTTTGCCTATATGACGTTCTGGAAACAGCAAAACTACAAAGATGGTAAAAGTGATTGTCAGAGGTTAGTGGAGAGAGAGGCATGAATTGTCAGAGCACAGAGGATTTTTAGAACAGTGAAATTATTCTGTATGTTATAATTGTGGGTACGTGGTGTTATACATTTGTTCAAATTTGTAGAATGTACACCAAGAGTGAACCCTAATCTAAGCTATGAACTTTGGACGATAATGATCTGTCAATGTGGGTTCATTGATTGCAACCACTCTGATGTGGGATGTTGATTGTGGGGGAGGCTGGGGGAGGGGTGGAAAAGGGGTATATGAAAACTCTCTGTACTTTCTGCTCAATTTTATTGTGCTTCAAAACTGCTCTAAAAAATAACGTTTTTTTAAAGTGATTTTTCTCCTTTTAAGGTTTTATAAATTTTTTCAAAAATACAAAAGTAATTATCAACACACAGCCAATCTTGTTTAATCTATACACCCATTCATTTCCCTCCACTCACTCCCCTGGGTTATTTTGAAACAAATCCCAGACATCAAGCCATCTCATCAAGCCAGGTTAATTACAAGGAGCTGAGAAAGACTGAACCAAACACAGCAGAGACTCACTGTAACATAAGATTTCAAAAGTCCTCACCATTTTCTTCATTATGCAATAATAGCTAAAAATGGAAATTTCAGAATAACTTCATATTCAGTCATGTAAGCTAATCATGTTAATTAGTTCGACATGAATTATTTTCTTATATTTTGCCTTTTTTTTAATTAAAGTATACAGTTGATTTACAATATTATATTATTTTCAAGTATATAGCATAGTGACTCAGTATTTTTATAGATTATACTCCATTATAACTTATTACAAGACAATGGCTATAATTCCCTGTGCTATACAGTACATTCTTGTTGTTTATCTATGTTAGATAGTAATTTGTATCTGTTAATCCCAAAGTCTGAATTTGTCCCTCCCTTCTTCCCTTTCTGCTTTGGGAACCACAAGTTTGTTTTCTGTATCTGTGAATGTTCTTCTGTTTTGCATATACATTCATTTGTATTATTTATTATTATTTATTATTATATTTTATTATTGCTTTTTAGATTCCACATATAAGTGATACCATACAGTATTTGACTTATTTCACTAAGCATAATATTCCTTAGGTCCATCGACATTACTGCAAATGGCAGAATTTTACTCTTTTTTTTTTACAGCTGAGTACTATTCCATTATATATATATATATATATATATATATATATATATATATATATATATATATATATAGGCTCTTGGGTGGCTTCCATGTCTTGGCTATTACAAATAGTGTCACTATGAACATTGGGGTGCATGTATCTTTTTGAATTAGTGTTTCTGTTTTCTTCCAGTATATATCCAGGAGTGGAATTGCTGAATCATATGGTAGTTCTACTTTTAGTTTGAAACCTCCATACTGTTTCCACAGTGGCTGTACCAATTAACATTCCCACCAACAGTGTACAAGGGTTCCCTTTTCTCCACACCATCACCAACATTTGTTATTTGTAGGCTTTTTGACAATAGCCATTCTGACAGGTGTGAGGTGATATCTCGTATTTTTGATTTGCATTTTTCTAATAATTAGTGATGTTGAGCTGAACATCATGTGCCTATTAGCCATCCATATGTCTTCTTCAGAAAAATGTCTATACAGGTCTTCTGCCCATTTTTTGATTGAGTTTGATTTTTTGGGGTTTTTTTTTTTGGTTTTGGTTGGTTTTTTAATATTGAGTTGTATGAGTTATTTATAGATTTTGGATATTAATCCCTTATTCGTCATATCATTTGCAAATATTTTCTCTCATCCAGTAGGTTTTTTTGTTTTGTCAGTGGTTTCCTTCACTGTGCAAAATATTTTAAGTTTAATTAGGTCCCATTTGTTTATTTTTGCTTTATTTATTTCTTTTGCCTTAGGAGACAGATCCAAAAAAAAATATTGATACAACTTATGTCAGGGAGTGTTCTGCCTATGTTCTCTTCTAGGAGTTTTATGGTTTCAGGTCTTACATTTAGGTCTTTAAACCATTTTGGGTTTATTTTTGTATATGGTGTGAGGGAGTGTTCTAATTTCATTCTTTTACATGTAGCTATCCAGTTTTCCCAGCAGTACTTGTTGAAGAAATTCTTTTCTCCATTGTATATTCTTGTCTTCTTTGTCATAGATTGACTGACCATAAGCGTGTGGGTTTATTTCTGGGCTCTCTATTATGTTTCATTTATCTACTTGTCTGTTTTTGTTTCAGTACTTTAGCTTTCTTTCTTTTATGTCTAAAACTTTTGGATAGTTTTTCCCTAAATCCACAGTATCTCCATCTTTCCCAACCTCCAAATTTAATTTTTTCTATACTTTCAAAGCAAAATCTCTCTGTAAAAATTGGGAAATGTCATGACCATCTTAATGACAAAGTGAATAATTTACAAAAATTCTAAAAGAGAAAAAAGCTCTATGAAATAGTGTCTAAGTTTTCTTATGACCCTTAAATATGTTTTAAGAAGTAAGTAAAGCCCATGCTTTTATTATCAAATTTTCTTTGGTACCAGGATGTCTCTTTATGGGCAGGGTTCTCATTTATCACTTAAGTAAGCTATTATGAGGCACAGCTTGGCCAAAAGTCCTAGAATGCTGAAGTCAGTGACCTGAGCTTCCTGAGGGACTAGTTATGTAACTTCATATGATATGCCTAGAAACCCTAACAACAATATTATTTGATAAATCAGTGCAGGGCTGGAGATCCTCTTTATGATAAGTATTACTGTAGGTCATATTGCAATAAGGATCTCCATTTAAACATGGTGTATTTACTACCATGTTTATCTCCACTACCTACCAAGACTCACTAAAGCTAGAGGAAGGAAACTTAAAAGATATGAAGCCAGAAGAATAAAGAAAAATGGAGATAAGAAAAAGAAAAGAAAGAGAAAATGAGAAAAAAGCAGGTAAAATGTCAACATTTTAGAAAGTAGACAGATGAATAATAACTGATGTATAAAGCTGAAATTGACTTGTTACCAGGAGAAAAGCCAATAAAAAGTAGGGTATTTCCTACTACAGTGCACCTCCTCCTCTTACTGCTGCCACTGAAAAGTTGTGGAAGCACCAGGACCACCTGCAGGTGGATGTTAGGAGTAGGGCTAAAAACTGGAGGATTGACTGAAATTTGATATAAGGAACAAATATACTAATTATAAAGAATTCAAGATCCCCATGCATACCCTATGTAGCCAGGCTAGTTCCTCACTCTGGCAGAAGACAGGTTGATTCTCTTGGGACCATGCAGTCCATGGAGCTAGAGACATTGTAACAGAGAAGAGTAAACCTGACTCTATATTGAATCTATTCCTCTAGCTCTAACCTTTGTGCTCTCTTGCCTATGCTTAGTCAACTGGCTCTGCACCTTTGTAAAAGAGTGTTGCCTGTAGCCTGAAATGTACATAATAGCCCTTTCTCAAGGCTCTGCCTCCCATGCTTGACCCTCAAAGGTATAACACTTTAAAGCTAAAAAGTTGCAGAACAGAAAATTGGAGGTTTACAGGAACATGGTGACCAGACCTACCTGGGCGGCTGCAAGAAAAAAGGATTATCACATCCCCTCTGTGCAACAACCACCCACACCCCCTTACCTTTTAGTATACAAGGAACCTGAATTCTAACATGGATAAGATTGTTCTTTGGGACACTAGTCAACCATCTTCGCAGTCTACTCGCTTTCCAAATAAAGTTGCTATTCCTTGCCCCAGTGCTTGTCTTTCAATTTATTGACCTGTCATGCAGCGAGCAGTACGAGCTTGGATTCAGTAACAACATTATATACAGCTGAAAGTGGTGGTATGGGACTGAATTGAAGGCAAGTATAGAAATCTACATCTGCAAAAGTGAGACTTCTAAATCTACACCTGTCCACCACCAACCTCCATATGGCTTCCAAAACATGAGCGATAAATCCATAGGCAGAAGACTGGAGAATTTCTCTCTGAGGAAACTGACTAAATCAAGAAAAAAAGAGAAAAATAATATTGATATTCAGGGGCCTCCACTTGATCATGCAGTGATGAAGACCACCAGTTGGCAAGGCCTACAATGCACAGGAATTCCTAGCAGCTTTTTAGGGGTCCTGTTGCTGGCTGCAGTGCTCCAGACAATTGCTCTCTGATTGTCCCCAAGATTTCTTAAACTACTCTCGTCTGTTTAAATCATCCAGAGGAAATTCTGGTGTGCACGACTAAGAATCATGAAAATTACCATACAATGAAAAATAGAATGCTACCCAGACATTAAAATTATGAAGTTCACTGATGTGTCCTCATATACAAAGAGTTCCAAGGTATATTGTTAAACAACAAAAAAGAAAAGATGCAGAACAATGTGCAGTATTCAAAATAAATAAATATAAGAAGGGCCCTTAGAGTCACTGAAATATATTAACTTGATAGGATGCTGAAATATCGCCATACATGGGGAGTCAGATCATCACTGGGGAAAGAACAAAACCTTAATATAAAGCAGACCTATGTTCAAACCCTAGTTTTGGCAGTGAATGACCATTAAGTCTTTGACAAATCTCTATCCTTACCTTCTCTGAAGCTCAGTTTAGAAACATGTAAAATAATGGCAATATCTGGTGCTATCATTGTAAAAACTAAAAAAGATTGTGGTAAAGCTCTGAGTATAGTGCCTGGCCACTTTCAGGCTCTCAATAAGTGGTATCCACTTACCTAGTGATGCCCCCCCACCTCGCTTACCACGTGCATGGGAAACTCTAAACCCTGCTTTGGTTCACATCGTGGGGTGTCTGAGGGAAGTGGAGGAAGGCTGGAACAGACAATGGACTGGTTGTCTATCCTGCATTAAAGCAGAGTGTGGATCATTGGCAATTACACTTTGGGCTGAGGAACCTTAGCATTATGAGAAAAGAAACTTGGCTGGCATCCCTTTTCTCCTATTTCCCTCATCCCCAAGGTCTGGCTCTAGAAATGGACAACCTAACCAGTGGAGTGGGTAGGCATGCGTGACTGGGAGAATGAGGACTGAATAGCTAAGCTGTCAAGGATTGAGGTTGTGTGAGGCTAGATGCCACTTAGGATGGCAATGTAGTGGATACGCTGGGAAACCAGCAAGGAGTAGGCAGCACCAGCGCCCCCCCCAGCCCCGTCACAGGTGTGGCACTGCCACATCAAGCCAGCTGTTTGAGGCTCTACTTCACAGAGAGGTAGAATTAGGAGAAAAACTCCTGTGAGATCCAGGCCTTAAAAGTTGTGCTTGGGAAAATGCTTAATACTATTAAGCGAAGGGAAAAAAAGACTAAAATGCAGTGTGTGGAGATGCTTGTGTGTGTTTATGTGTGTATATGGCCATCCCTCAGTATCCCTGGGGGATGGATTCCAAGATCCTCTGTGGATACCAAAGTCCACAGAAGCTCAAATCCCTTCTGTAGGATGATGTAGCATTTGCATATAACCTATGCACATCCTCCTGTATACTTTAAATCATCTCTAGATTTCTTATAATATGTAGTATGATGTAAATGCTATATAAATAGTTGTCAGGTGTGCAGTAAATTCAAGTTTTGCTTTTTGGAAATTTCTGGAATTTTTAAAAATATTTTCAATCGAAGATTGCTGGAATCTGTGTATGTAAAACCTGCAGATAAGGAAAGCTGACTGTGTGTGCGCGCGTGTTTGTGTCTGTAACTAAAGACTAGAAGGTAATATACCAAAAGGTCAGCAATAATTTACAGTTTAGAGGAAGATTTCAGAGAAATTCAAATCCTGGAAAAACAATATAACCATTTTAAAGGGTAAGAGTTAATAAACAAACCAACCAAAACCTCATATAATTCACTTCAGTTTTGGCCAGAAAAAAAAAATCAAAGTAATCATCCTATCAACTTGAAATAAATAACCCTTAGTCTGTTAGTGTTCTTTTCATCTCGTTGCTCTAGAGGCATGCTGATTTGTGGGCTTTGGTTTTTTGTTTAGATAATGATCTTTAAGATTGTTTCTGGGTGTGGCCGAAGAAGCCAGCAGGGTAGTGAAAGCTGGAACTCCACAGCCCTGCAATTCTTATTTTTGTTTCTCCTTTGCACAGAAAGCTGATACTCTGGGTTCAGTCTTTTCCTTTGAGTTGCAGGGCTCAAGTAGAAGAAAACAAAGAAATCTTTTCCTGATTAACACATTAAAATACACTTGGAGAAGTTAGGCTCTCATTATCTGCTTTTAACTTCCTCCTGGAAAGAGATACTGTTTGTGCTTAAGGATATTTCAGAGCAGCAAATAATTTTCAGTGTTATAAGCAGCATGTGGAAACAGGAATAACATCTTTAAGCAGTAACATCCTACTAGCTATAATTAAAATCACACTCCTTGAGCAAAATATAAATAAAACAACACTCTTTTTGTGGAAGTTCCCTGGTGGTCCAGTGGTTAAGACTCAGTGCTTTCACTGCTGTGGTTCTGGGTTCAATCCCTGGTAGGGGAACTAAGATCCCACAAGCTATGCTGCATGGCCAAACAAAAATGAAAACAACCTCTTTTATCCTTGCTCAGCTGAGCCAATGGTTTTCAATAACTGGAATGCCTGAATAAAACTGCTAAGTAGAATGATAACAAGTCTTAAAACCTAATGTAAGTAGAAAGTATTTCTTATTTTATAAATTTCACGTCAACCCTATGAGGTTTATAGTATTATTTATTCAGTTTTACAGATGAGGAAACAGGCTTATGGAGATTAAATAGCTTGCCTAAAGCTATTCACATGTCAGGAAGTAAAAGAGCCAGAATGACGAATTAGGGCAGACTGCCTGGGAAGCCCAGGCTCTTACCCAACGGATGACATGGCCTTGCTACAGCCAACCACCCAAAACGGCTTAAAGTGTCAGGTCACCTCTCCCTCCCATCTCTCAGCCTCCCAATCCCCTCCCTCCACTGTCTCCACTACTGCCTACTACACACTGACACTGATTTGCCAGGGCAAATCTAGAACTATTGAAAAGTTTGACTCTTCTGAGGTCAGAAGGACTGAGGTCAGAAAGGATGTGTATTTTAGAACAAGATTTTAAACAAGCCAGGAAGAACTTGCTCTTTAAAGTAATACCATAAATAAATCATTTCCAAGGCAATAGTTGTGTTTGTGTGTGTGTGTGTGTGTGTGTATGCATGCATATGCATGTTTATTTGGACAAATTTGGATTTCTTTTTTTATTAATTAATTAATTTATTTATTTTTCTTTGCTGCCCGTGGGCTTTGTCTAGTTGCAGTGAGTGGGGGCTACTCTTCGTTGGGGTGCACAGGCTCTAGAGCATAGGCTCAGTAGTTGTGGCACACGGACTTATCTGCTCTGTGGTATAGGGGATCTTCATGGACCAGGGATCGAACCCACATACCCTGCATTGGCAGGTGGCTTCTTAACCACCGCGCCACCAGGGAAGCCCCAAATTTGGATTTCTTGATATTCAGTTCGGATGGGTAGGTAGAACACACTCCTACAAAATACATTCCAGAATTGAGCAGTCAGGAACTATAGAATGAAAACAAGATTAAAGAACCATATTGGATTTATTATGAAATAGAGGTCATTTTATTTTAAAAGAGTAAGTAGATACTGAGGAACCCAACTGCGTATATGGAGGGCCAACTATAAATTATGCTTGGATTTTGACTCTGTGGAGGGTGGGTGTCCCTAACCCCTGTGTTGTTCAAGGAGCAACTACATTTGCCTTTTTTTTTTTTTTTTTTTTTTTTGCGGTACGCGGGCCTCTCACTGTTGTGGCCTCTCCCGTTGCAGAGCACAGGCTCCAGACGCGCAGGCTCAGTGGCCATGGCTCACGGGCCCAGCCACTCCGCGGCATGCGGGATCTTCCCGGACGGGGGCACGAACCCGTGTCCCCTGCATCGGCAGGCAGACTCTCAACCACTGCACCACCAGGGAAGCCCCTACATTTGCCTTTTTAATCAATGCTGGGGTTTGCACATACTTTATATATTAAAGGAAATAGCATCTGAGAGTATTATGAGCTCCATCAGGGCAGAGACCAATGCAGGTCTGTTTCACAGACAAAACTATAATTCAAAACATTCATTCACCTCTGTGATGATAAGCATCTTTTCATGTGCCTATTGGCCATCTGTATGTCTTCTTCGGAGAAATGTCTATTTAGGTCGTCTGCCCATTTTTTGATTGGGTTGTTTGTTTTTTTACTATTGAGTAGAATGAGCTGTTTGTGTATTTTGGAAATGAAGCCCCTGTCAGTTGCATCATTTGCAAATATTTTCTCCCAGTCTGTAGGTTGTCTTTTCATTTTGTTTATGGTTTCCTTTGCTATACAGAAGCTTGTAAGTGTGATTAGGTCCCGTTTGTTTAGTTTTGCTTTTATTTGTATTTCCTTGGGAGACTGACCTAATAAAACATTGGTTCAATTTATGTCAGAGAATGTTTTGCCTATGTTCTCTTCTAGGAGCTTTATGGTGTTATGTCTTATATTTAAGTCTTTAAGCCATTTTGAGTTTATTTTTGTGTATGATGTGAGGGTGTGTTCTAACTTCATTGTTTTACATGTGGCTGTTCAACTTTTCCAACACCACTTGTTGAAGAGACTCTCTTTTCCCGTTTGTATATTCTTGCCTCCTTTGTTGAAGATTAATTGTCCATAGGTGTGTGGGTTTATTTCTGGGCTCTCTATTCTGTTCCATTGATCCATATGTCTGTTTTTGCACCGATATATGCTGTTTTGATTACTGTAGCTTTGTAGTATTATCTGAAGTCTGGGAGGGTTATTCCTCCTGCTTTCTTCCTTCTTTTTCCTAAGGATTGCTTTGGGAGTTCTGAGTCTTTTATGGTTCCACATAAATTTTAGGATTATTTGTTCTAATTCTGTGAAAAATGCCATGGGTAATTTGATAGGGATCACATTAAATCTGTAGATTGCTTTGGGTAGTATGGCCATTCTAACAATATTAATTCTTCCAATCCAAGAGCATGGGAATATATCTTTTCACATTAATGTTTTTATTTTCTTCAGATATATACCCAGGGCTGGAATTGCTGGATCTTATGGTAGTTCTATTTTTAGTTTTTTGAGGACACTCCATACTGTTCCACAGTGCCTACACCAATTTATATTCCTACCAGCAATTACAAGGGTTCCCTCTTCTCCACATCCTTGTCAACATTTGTTATTTGAGGTCTTTTTGATGATAGCCATCTGACAGGTGTGAAGCGATATATCACTGTGGTTTTGATTTGCATTTCTGTGATAATTACTGATGTTGAGCACATTTTCATGTGTCTGCTGGCCATTTGTATGTCTTCTTTGGAAAAATGTCTACTCAGGTCTTCTGCCCATTTTTTAATTAGGTTTTTTTTTTAATATATATTGAGCTGTATTAGCTGTTTATATATTTTGGATATGAATCCCTTAGTAGTCATAACATTTGCAAATATGTTCTCCCATTCAGTAGGTTGTCTTTTCATTTTGTCAGTGGTTTCCATTGCTGTGCAAAAGCTTTTAAGTTTAATTAGGTCCCATTTGTTTATTTTTGCTTTTGTTTCTTTTGCCTTAGGAAACAGATCAAAAAACTATCGCTATGGTTTATGGCAAAGAGTGTTCTGCCAATGTTTTCTTCTAGGAGTTTTATGATTTCCAGTCTCACATTTAGATTTTTAATCCATCTTGAGTTTATTTTTGTGTATAGTGTGAGAAAATGTTCTAACGTCATTCTTTTACATGTAGCTGTCCAGTTTTCCCAGCACCACTTATTGAAGAGACTGTCTTTTCTCCATTGTATATTCTTGCCTGCTTTGTCATAGATTAATTGACCATGAGTGCATGGGTGTATTTCTGGGCTCTCTATTATGTTCCATTGATCTACGTGCCTGTTTCTGTGCTAGTACCATACTGTTTTGATGACTGTAGTGTTGTAGTATAGTCGGAAGTCTGGGAGCATTACGCCTCCAGCTCTGTTCTTTTTCTCAAGGTTGTTTTGGCTATTTGGTTGTTGTTGGTTTTTTTTTTTCAGTTTCCATAAAAAATTTTAAATTATTTGTTCTAGTTCTGTGAAAAATGCTATTGGTATTTTGATAGGGATTGCATTGACTGTAGATTACCTTGGATAGTATGGCCACTTTAACAATATTAATTCTTCCAATCAATGAACATGGTATATTTTTCCATTTGTTTATGTCATCTTCAATTTCTTTCATCAGTGCCTTATAGTTTCCCAAGTACAGGTCTTTTACCTCCTTAGGAAAGTTTATTCCTAGGTATTTTATTCTATTTGATGCAGTTGTAAATGGGATAATTTTCTTAATTTCTCTTTCTGGTAGTTCATTGCTAATGTGTAGACATGCAATGTATTCCTCTGTATTAATTTTGTATCCTGCAACTTTACCAAATTCATTGATAAGCTCAAGTAGGTTTTATTAGCATTTTCAGAATTGTCTATGTAAAATATCAGGTCATCTGCAAACAATGACAGCTTTACTTCTTCCTTTCCAATTTGGATTCCTTTTATTTATTTATTTCTTTTCTGATTTCTATGGCTAGGAGTTCCAATACTGTGTTGAATAAAAGTGGCAAGAAAGGACATCTTTGTCTTATTCCTGATCTTAGATGAAATGCTTTCAGCTTTTCACTGTTGAATATGTTGTTAGCTGTGGCTTATCATATATGGCCTGTGTTGTGTTGAGACATATTCTCTCTATATTCACTTTGTGGAGAATTTTTGTCATAAATGGATGTTGAATGTTGTCAGAAGCTTTTTCTGCATCTATTGAGATGATCATATGATTGTTATTCTTTAATTTGTTAATGTGATGTATCACATTGAGTGATTTGTGGATATTTAATCATCCTTGAATCCCTGGGATAAATCCCACTTGATCATGGTGTATGATCCTTTTAATGTATGGTTGAATTCAGTTTGCTGATATTTTATTGAGGATTTTTGCATCTATGTTCATCAGTGATATTGGCCTATGATTTTCTTTTTTGTGGATACCTTTGTCTGATTATGGTATCCCAGTGATGCTGGCCTTGTGAAATGAGTTTGGAGGTGTTCCTTCCTCTGCAATTTTTTGGAATAGTTTGGGAAGGATAAGTGTTAATTCTTCTCCAATTGTTTTGTAGAAATCACCTGTGACACCATCTGGTCCTGGACTTTGGTTCATCAGGAGTTTTTTAAAACTACTGATTCAATTTCATTACTGCTAATTGGGCTGTTCATATTTTATATTTCTTCCTGGTTCAGTCTTGGGAGTTTGTACACTTTTAGGATTTGTCCATTTCTAAGTTGTCCACTTTATTGGCATAGAGTAGTTCATAGTAGTCTCTTATGATCCTTTGTATTTCTGTGGTATCGGTTGTAACTTCTTTTTCATGTCTGATTTTATTGACTTGGATCCTCTCTCTTTTTTTTCTTGATGAGTCTGGCTAAAGGTTTATCAATTTTGTTTATCTTTTCAAAGAACCAGCTCTTAGTTTCATTGATCTTTTCTGTTGATTTTTTAGTCTCTATTTCATTTGTTTCTGCTCTGACCTTTATGATTTCTTTCCTTCTACTAACTTTGGGCTTTGTTCTCCTTTTTCTAGTTCCGTTAGGTGTAAGGTTAGGTTGTTTATCTGAGATTTTTCTTGTTTCCTGAGGTCAGCTTGTACTGCTCTAATCTTCCCTCTTAGAATTGCTTTTTCTGTGTCACATAGCTTTTGCATTATTGTGTTTTCATTTTCATTTGTCTCCAGGTATTTATTTACTTCCTCTTTGATTTTTTCAGTGATCCATTGGTTGTTTAGTGTCATATTGTTTAGCTTTCACGTGTCTGTATTTTCTGAATTTTTCCTTCTAATTGATTTCTGGTCTCATAGTGTTGTGGTTGGAAAAGCTTCTTGATATGATTTCAAGTTTCTTAAATTTACTGAGGCTTGTTTTGTGGCCTAGCATGTATAGCATGTGATCTATCCTGGTGAATGATCCATGTGCACTTGAAAAGAATGTATATTCTGCTGCTTTTGGATGGAATGTTCTCTCTCTATATATATATCTATTAATCCATTTGGCCTAATGTGTCATTTAAGACCAGTGTATTCTTATTCTTATTGACTTTCTGTCTGGGTGATCTGTCCATTGATGTAAGTTGGGTTATTATTATTAACACACTACTATTATTGTGTTACTGTCAGTTTCTCCCTTTATTTCTGTTAATATTTGCTTTGTGTATCTAGGTGTTTCTATGTTGGGTGCATATGTATTTACAATTGTTATATCTTCTTCTTGGATTGATCCCTTGATTATATCATTATGTAATGTCATTCTTTTTCTCTTGTAACGGTCTTAAAGTCTATTTTGTCTGATTCAAGTATTGCTACCCTGGTTTTCTTTTGATTTCCATTTGCATTGAATACCTTTTTCCATCCCTTCACTTTCAGTCTGTGTGTGTCTTTAGATTTAAAGTGAGTCTCTTATAGGCAGCATATATACAGGCCTTGTTTTGGTATCCATTCAGTCACTCCATGTCTTTTGATTGGAGCATTTAGTCTATTTACACTGAAAGTTCCTATTGATACATATGTTCTTATTGCTATTTTGTTAATTGTTTGGGGGTTGTTTTTGTAGTTCATTTTTGTTTCCTTCTTCTTCTGTTCTTGTATGATTTGATGACTATCTTTAGTGTTATGTCTGGATTCTTTTCTCGTTTTCGTGTGTGTATCTATTATTGATTTTTGGCTTGTGTTTACCATGAGATTTATACATAGATATAAAAAAAATCACAGATATTTATATCTATCTCTCCATCTAGCTACCTATCTACATATGTATGATTGTTATAACAATCATATATATATATAGCTCTGTGATTTTTTTAAGTTGATAAACTTTTAATTTCAAACGCATTTTATGAAAACTGTGTTTGTACTCTCCTCTCCTCACAATTACTGTTTTTGACAATATATTTTACATCTAATTGCTTTGTGTATCTCTTATCTGCTTATCCTGGATATAGATGATTTTACTACTTTTGTCTGCTAACCTTCCTACTACCTTTGTATGTGGTTGATTTTCTAACTTTACTGTATATTTGCCTTTACTGATGAGCCTTTTCATTTGTAATTTTCATGTTTCTCATGGCCTTTACTTTTTGCTTAGAGAAATCCCTTTAACATTGCTTATAAACTCATTTGGTGGTGCCAAACTCTTTTAGATTTTGTTTGTTTGTTGATCTCTCCATGAAATCTGAACAAGAGGCTTGCTGTGTAGAATATTCTTGGTTGTAGGTTTTTCTCTTCCATCACTTTATGTATATTGTGACACTCCCTTCTGGACTTCAGAGTTTCTGCTGAAAAGTCAGCTAATAGCCTTGTGGGAGTTCCTTTTTATATAACTTACTGTTTTTCCTTGTTGCTTTTAATAGTCTCTCTTTATCTTTAATTTTTGCCATTTTAGTTACAATGTGTCTTGGCATGTTCCTCTTTGGGTTGATCCTGTATGGGACTCTGTACTTTCTGAACTTGGAAATCTGTTTCCTTTCCCAGGTTTGGGAAGTTTTCAGGCCTTATGTCTAATATGTTCTCTGCCCCTTTCTCTCTTTCTTCTGGGACTCTTATAATGTGAATGCTAGTACGCTTGACATTGTCACAGAGGTCTCTTAAACTGTCCTCATTTGTTTTTATTCTTTTATCGTTTTTCTGTTCACCTTCAGTGATTTCCACTACTGTCTTCCAGCTTGCGGATCCATTCCTCTGTATCATTTAATCTATTGTTGATTGCTTCTAGTGTATTTTTCATTTCAATTACTGTATTCTTCATCTCTGTTTGGTTCTTCTTTATATTTTCCAATATTTGTTTAAAACTTCTAACTTCTTGCTCTGTGTATCTTCTGGAGTTCTTTGATCATCTTTTTGATCATTACCCTGAACTCTTTCTTGGGTAGATTGCCTATCTCCACTTCACTTAATTCCCTTCATTTGGAATATTCCTTTGCTGACTCATTTTGTCTAACTTACTGGGGTTTTTTATATATATATATATATATGTGGTAGGTTGGTTACATTGTCCTGCCTTGGAGAAGTGGCCTTTTGTAGGAGATGTCCTGGGCATCCCAGCAGTGCACTCCCCTCTGGTAATCAGAGTTATATTCTATAGGTGCCCCCTCTTTGGGCTGTGTGGATCCTTCTGTTGTGGTGGACTGAAAATTGTGTTTGGTTTGGTAGGCTTGGTTGGCCCCTGGTCTGGTTGGTTGCCAGGGCATGCCTCATGTGGAGCCTGCCAGCTGCTGGCTGATGTGCCAATTCGGGGTCCAGGAGATCCCTGGGCTGGTGCCTGCCCACTAGAGTGTAAAACCAGACCTGGGCCTAGTGCCAGCCCACTGGCAGAGCCAGGTCCTGTGGTCTGGCTGCAGGGCCCAGGGGTCCCAGAGCTGGTGTTGGACCACTGATGGGGGGTGCCAGTTCCTGACGCAGCTGGCTGTAGGGTCCAGGGTGTCCTGAAGCTTGTTTTGGCCTTCTTGTAGGTGGGTTCAGGGCCCAGCCAGTCCTGGGGTAGGTGTTGGCCTGCTGATTGGTGGGCTGGGTCTGCGGGCTGTGGGGCTATTGTTGTCCTGGAGCTGGTGTCTGCCTGCTGATGGGTTAGGCTGGTCCCAAGGCTAGGCAGGCTTCATGGTGGTTGGGGCTTGGTATTTGGGGGTTGATACTTGCCCACTGGTGGATGGAGCTTGGTCATAGGGTCTCTGGCTGCAGGGTCCTAGGGGTCCAGAGTCTAGTGCCTGCACACTAGTGTGTGGGACCAGGTCCTGGATCTCTGGTGGGCAGGGCTGTGCCCAGGGGAAGCTGTGGGCTCAGGGAGTTTTAAGGCAGACTCTCTTCTGGTGGGTGGGGCTGTGTGCCTGACCAGTTAGTTGCTTGGCATGAGGTGCCCCAGTACTGGTGTCTACAGGTGGTAGGCAGGGAGTGGGGCTGGGTCCCAAGGTCAGTATGCTAAAGGGAGGATTCCAGAATGGTGCTTGCCAGCCCCAGTGTCCATGTGGTAGAAAAAACTTCCAATAATGGCTTCTGCCAGTGTCTGTGTCCCCAGGTTAATCTCCAGTTGCCTCCTGCTTTTCTTAGAGACTCACCAAGATTAGCAGGTAGGTCTGACCCAGGCTGTTTTCAAATTACTGCTTCTGCCCTGGGTCCCAGAGCACATGAGATTTTGTGCGTGCCCTTAAGAGTGGAGTTTCTATGTCCCACAGCCCTCTGGGTCTTTCAAAAGTAAGCCCCACTGGCCTTCAAAGCCAAGCGTTCTGAGGTTTATCTTCTTGGTGCAGGACCGTTGGGCTCGGTAACCTGATGTGGAGTTAGACCCATCACTCCTTAGAGAGAACCTCTGCAGTTGTGGTTATTCTTCTGTTTGTGGGTCACCCACCTGGCAGTATGGGACTTGACTATACCTCAACTCCGCCCATCCCTCCTGTCTTGGGGTTCCTTCTTTATATCTTTAGTTGTAGATAGTCTTTTCTGGAAGGTTCCAATCTTTTTCATTGATTGTTCTGTGAATAGTTGTAATTTTGCTGTGCCCATGAGAAGAGGTGCACTTAAGGTCTTTCTATGCTGCCATCTTGGCTGATCCTCTGCAATCACATTTCTTTCTGATTAGATTTTTAAAATAGTTTTATAGATAAGAAAAAGGGTCTGAAACTAGTATAGTATATAGAAAGTGAGAAAGTGGATAACCCAGTAGACAATTAAGTTACCTCAAGACTTAAACCAGATGCTTAAAACTAAAAAGGAAAGGCTCTGGAGGGACTTCAAATAGTTATTTACTTGATTTAAATAAATTTGAAAATTTCAGAAATGACCCTAATTTTCAATTAGATAGATTTAGCCAGTGAATACTCAAATTCACTATGAAACAAGACAGCTGCAAGTCACCCAGATTCAAATTACAGCACAAATAAAATTTCATTCTATGTTAGCTGCATCTCCATGCTCCTTTGCCTGGGGAATGTGGGCGTCCTTGTACATAGCATCAGAGTACTCAGGAAATGTGGTTTATAAATATCTCCAGGTGAGTTCAAATGGAACAGCCTCTCAGATGCAACATTTTGCACCATTTCTCATTTTGTACCATAAGTTACTGGGCTGTGTTAATTTGAATTGCCAAGTCCAAAAAAAATGATCTGAATTCATAGTCTGGTATAGTTGCCAGATAAAATACAGGATGCCTAGTTAAATTTCAATTTCAGATAAACAGTGAATATTTATTTTTAGTATAAGTATGTTCCAAATACTGCATGGGACATACTTATACTAAAAAAATTATTTTTTAACTGAAATTCAAATGGGCATCCTTTATTTTTATTTGCTAAATCTGGCCACCCTACCTTCTGCTCATAATAAAAATATAAAATTTCCCTTTAACCACTGCTCCCCTATCCATTCATGGGTGAGGGGAGGAGAGAATACTAGTTTAAGAGGTGATGGAAAATATTTACTATTTGTCCTGGCTTTGAGCAGAGAGAAAAGAAATAGAGAAGGAAAAAAAGTAAAGAATACCTACATGACTAACAGTTTTGCCACATTAGGACAGTCAGCTGTTTTCTAATATTAACTAAAATCTGCTCAACGAAGACTATTGGGCCCTTCAGAAACTTCAAGTTCCCTGCAATGGTTGAGAAGAACAAAAATGAGAAAAGGCAGCAGGAGACCATGGAATGGATAAGATGTTAGGATTTTCTGAGAGGCTGAGCCTGCAAGGTGGACACAGTGTAAGGAGACAGCTGACACAGGTTAAGACATTGGCTTTCAAAGTTTCATCCCGTGGAATACATTGCAGAGTGAGAAAGGGCTTGATGTTTCTTAACTGCTGAAATGGAATAATGGCTTCCCCCCACCCCCTTAACCTTTTTTTGTATAAACTCTGGAACAGACTGACAGAGTTCAAATCTCAGCTCCATTACTTAACCATGTAGTTTTGGGTGAGTTACATAACACTCTTCTATATTTTATTTGGGGATAGTAGATCTGCAGAGTGTGGAAAATTCAGTAAGTATATAAAAGACACATAACAGAGCCTGGTATGCAATGAGGATTAAATAATTGCACAGAAACTCTGGATTCTCAAATGCATCCTATAGAGTAGTGTGTAGGAACTTGGATTTTTAGGGTCCTAGTAGTCTTGATTTGACTACCAGCTCTATGACTTCAGACAAATCATGTAAGCTTCCTAAGTCAGTTTCCTTATTAGTGAGAAGAGGTATAATAACAGTACTTCAATCATATAGTTATTGAGAATTTCAACTGAAATAATGCATGCTATTATTAAAAGCTCATAAATGTTAGCTACTGTTTTTGTTGAATGTTTTTCTTGTTTGGCTTCCATATTGCTGTAACATTCTGATTCTCTTCTTACCTCTCAGTCCTTTCTTTGCTTGTTGTTGTCTTGGATTCTTTCCCTTTGCCCTGCCTCACTCAATCAACATTTTGCCCATATTCTCTGAGGGAGTCTTTCCAGTCTCTCTGCTCCAGCACCCACCTATATGCTGTCAGTTCCTAAGTCTTTTATCTTCAATCTTTTTTCCTCCACTTATACCACACTCATGTACACTTTCTACTACCTTAATGTTTTACTTCAGAGTATTACTATCATCTCAAAATGTGCATGTCCAAAAGAAAATTCTCAGTTCCCACCCACCACTAATTTCCATTGGGGTTAGGGAGGAAGTAGCAGCTTTTTCCAATTTCCCTCTTTTTGGCGAACACGACCATTCTCTTGTCGTCCCCAATGTCAAGACCTTGTAGTCATCCTTGACACACCCATTCCTATCATCCTTCATATCCAGTCAATCACCAAAGCACTAAGCCACCTACCAAATCCCAGGAAAAGAGAAGTAAAAATCCTTGAAAAACAAAAACAAAACTAACTTACAAAGATGCATCTGAGAGGAAAACAAAATTAGTTATTATTTAAAATTACCCTCCTGCTCCATACACACACTTCCAACCACCCTTCCCAGGAGGATGAATATTGGTTGGTAATTGGAGTATCTTTTGCTTGTCATCTTCAGGATAAAGGCTTTTGCATATTTGAAATAGTAGGAGTAGGAAGGACAACTGAGACAGCTGGGACAGAGCTAAATTGTACTGTATGAAAAGGAGGAGAGATGAGGGGGTCAAGAAGGTGATGATGGGGAGGTAGAGATGCTGCAAGGGAAGGCTAAGGAGACCACTTCAGCAGCACATAGCTGAAGATGAACCGCAGGAGAAAACAGAAGTAGTGCTGACAAACTCTTCCATTAAGAGTGGGACCTGGCTTGGGTCCCGGCTGTACCACTGTGATGGTTAATTTTATGTGTCAGCTTGACTGGGATAAGGAATGCCCACAGAGCTGGGTAAAACATTATTTCTTGGTGTGTCTGTGAGGGTGTTTCCAGAAGAGATTAGCATTTGAATCTGTAGACCGAGTAAAGATTGCCCTCACCAATGTGGGTAGCATCTTTCAATCTTTTGAAGGCCTAATAGAAAAAAATAGTGGAGGACGAGTGAATTTGTTCTCTTGCTTGAGCTAGGGCATCCATCTTCTCCTACCCTTGGACATCCACACTCCCGGTACTTGGGCCTTCAGACCCAGATGGGGATTTACACCATTGGCTTCCCTGGTTCTCACGCCTTTGGGTTTGTACTGGAACTACATCACCCAGCTTCCCTAAACTTCCAGCTTGCAGACAGCAAACAGACAGTAGGACTTCTCTATCAGAGAAAATTCACTTACATTGCCATGAACAAGAACCATATGCATGGTTATCAGTTTTCCACAGATTAACTTTCATCCCTACAGAGTTGTAAAATAACCTAATTGGATCAAAGGCAATTGCTATAGACTGAACGTTTGTGTCCCCCACCCCAACCCCACCCAAAAAATTCAAATACTGAACCCCTACCTCCAATGTGATGGTATTAGGAGGTGGGGCCTTTGGGAGGTAATTAGGATGAGATGAGGTCACGAGGGTGGAGTCTTTATGAATTGGATTAGTGACATTACAAGAGTCATGTGAGAGCTGGTTTTCTCTCTCTGCTCTCTATTATGTGCGAATACAAGGAGAAGTCAGCAGTCTACAACATGAAAGAGGGCCCTCACAAGAACTCAACCATGCTGGCACCCTGATCTTGGACGTCCAGCCTCCAAAACTGCAAGAAGTAAACTTCTGTTGTTTATAAGTCACCTGGTCTATGGTATTTTTGTCATGGCGGCCTGATCTAAGACAACAAAGGTGCATCCCTCTTTAGTATCAGATAATCCTCAGCAGGACTGCTAGGTAATGCCTAACACCTACTGCAAGGACAGCCAGGGACCCTTTTGCTCATTTCTGAAGCTTTGTCAGTTTTTCCTGACATTGCTATATTAACAATTTTCTTGGTGTTTTGAAACACTTATAAACCTCTTTTCTAGTATATGTCAATGATTGCATAGTTTTGAGTAATTTCTTTAATCTATATTTATGCAGAGTGATACTGTTCATGCATTCTCTTGACTGGATTGCCAAATGACAAGGTTGTCTAAATTTGCTCTGCAAGTAAGCTAATTGAAAATTTTGCCTTATAAAAATCTCAGTGTCCTTGGACTGGGTTTTTAAATCAATAAAATGTTTTCATTGCACCACTAATTCCTCCTCAAACATACTGGAAATAACTTGGCAGAACCAGTTAGTAAGTCATTTTGGCATTTGTTCCCTGAACACAGCAGTACAGTATTTACCGTCTGAGTGGTATGTTGCTGAAGCCAGGTTTGTTGAGAAAAAAACACACACTGCAGTATTAGGTCCTTCTTAAGCATATTAGGTTAACAACCTCTTCTGATCCACCCAAAGATACTCTAATCGATTTCCTACTTTAGGCTCTTCCCAACTGCCTGGGGGGGCACAGTGAAGGCCACAGCCCCTTCCCACTCCCATACATCAACCCATACCAGTTAAATGCAGAAAATGCATCAGCTACTAAATGATCAAGGCACAAATTATTGTTGTTAAGAGGATGGATGAGATTGATTTAATGTCCATAATAATTTAGGATATTAATATTAATTCAGGGAGCAAATCAATTAAATCTCTTAATATATGATAAATATATTTTTTCTAAATCAAACTGTGAGAAAAGAGGGGCAACAGACAATAAAATTGTAAAATAAAACATAAGTGGGAAAGGTGAGCTATGGCAACGGTGGCACCCAGTGGCTGGCGCACTCACAGTGACAGTACAAGCTGTGGTGGTCTGTGCCAGTGGGTCTAGCAATGTGGGCCCTAGTTGGCTGGTATGGGTATGGCTTTGACTATGGTCCTTGCTGCTGCTGGGCATCCTTTGTTTCTACCAGTTTTCTATGCTGGGTCCTCCAGCTTTCCAAAGATTTCTGTGAGCTTCTTATTAACCTTTCAGTAAATTCTTTGCCTAAGTCAGCCAGACTTGCATCTAAGAACCTTGACTAATACTTCTGGATTTCAGCCGTTTGTTGAACAGAGATAATTGATATAATTTGAAGCAAATCAGTGATTTAGCTCTTCTAAGGACAGTTACCAATCTCTTCCACTTCTCTAAATGACCATCTCCAAAAAAGATATAAATCCAGCCATATTCAACATTTAAAAAATAGTTAAATCATGCAGTATCAAAAGGACACATACACCCATTCTTTTAGAATATAACTTACAAAGTCCTAGAAGGAATAGGGACTTCCCTGGTGGTGCAGTGGTTAAGAATCCACCTGCCAATGCAGGGGACACGGGTTCAAGCCCTGGTCCGGGAAGATCCCACATGCCGCAGAACATCTAAGCCCAACTAAGCCCACAACTACTGAGCCTGTGCTCTAGAGCCCACAAGCCACAACTACTGAGCCTGCATGCCTAGAGACTGTGCTCTGCAACAAGAGAAGCCACCGCAATGAGAAGCTCACACACCGCAACGAAGAGTAGCCCTCGCTCACCGCAACTAGAGAAAGCCCGCGCGCAGCAACAAAGTCCCAATGCAGCCAAAAATAAATAAATAAATAAATAAGGAATATACTACCTATTTTACAAAGGAATTAAATCACCAAAATATAATTTGCTCAGATTTACTATGATTCAGTGGAGAAGCTAGAAATGGAAGGAATTCTGCAGTCATCATACATATATGCAAACTACATGGTAGTAAATTGATTCTAGCTCTTACTACTGCTGAAGGATAAAGCAAAAATTAATTAATTTGATAGGTTGATGATTTCTTTGCAATTATTTGCAAAGTTTCCCTACCTCATTTCATAATTTCTATGCACCTGACCAAAGCAATGTCAGCATATCCCTTTTTCTTCAAAGTCTTCTGGGGTGTTGCAGCTTTAGTGAGTTTACAAGTTGAATATTGCTCTCCTTGAGACATGCAGCTTTTAATAATATATTGATAAACGGTAATAATAGTAACACCTGTATAGTGCTTCACTAGGACCAAGCATTGTTCTAAGTACTTTACGTATATTAACCAATTCAATCTTCATAAAAATTCTGGGAGGAAAATAGTATCACCCTTATCCTCATTTTATACATGAGGACACTGAGGCACAGAGGGGTTAAGTTACCTGACTGGTGACACAGGCCAGTAGGTGGCAGAGCTGGGACTTGAATTCAGGCAGGTTTGCTGATGAATTCCTGTGCTTAATTGTTATAACAAGTTGCCCTCTCTTAGAATTTACTTGTTTTTGCTACTACTTACTTGCAGTACGTAGTGAACCTGACAGAATTTAAAATACAAAAAAAACTAGGTTTCAATTCCAAATTTCCTTGGCAAACCTGGGTAGTTTACACGCTGAACCTCATATTTTTTTCCATGTAAAATAAGAATACTAATATTTGTCTTGCCTACTTCATAGGTTGTTGACTAGAATAAATAAAATCATGTGAAAATGCTTTTTAAAGTGTTACGTAAAGAGTTATTACTTAAACTTTGGGCACATCAGTTAGGATGTACCTTCAGCTGTGTGTGATGAAATGTTCCATAAAGTTAATTGGGTCACAGCTAGAAGATGGTGGAGCTATGACTTGAAACTAGGGTCACCCTTATATAAAACAGTGCTTCTTACTATATCACTGTACTTGCTCCTCTGATAGATGTAATTGATGGTACACTGTTGTTTTCCTGTGCAGTTTCATTAAAAATAAGAAAGTAAACATAAATTGTCCTTCAATAATTTACCACAAAATGTTTCTCTGGTTGGCCTAAATCATAAATTTCTATCTCTGACTTACAGATGGAACTGATGGAGGGCAACAGAGGAAGATAGGTCAAGAGACAAAAACTATAATGCGGGTGTCTAAGCAACCAGAAACGCTTGGCTGAGGAAGATTTCTTCTTTCCCTGGCAGGCTGGGGACATTCCAGTTGAATGCCTTTGAGTCTCTGATGTGGAAAGCAGCCCAAATCCCCATACAAGAGGGGAATGTTTATCACTCTGGGAACATTTTGAGGGTACTCAGGGAAGAGGGTGATAAGGGGTCTCTCCATCTCATAAGCTTACTACTTTGGGAAAGGTCCCTCCATCTTTGGGCAAAAGCGGAGGTAAAAAAAAAAAATCTAATAAAAATCATATAAGTAGTTAGGACTCTCTCTTTCCTCTTTAGCAAATGCCTCACTAAGAGTTATAAATCATTTCAATATCACTAAAGTAGAAAATCTATAAATCAACCAAGAAATGTTGGCCGAGTGTCTCCTGTGATTAGCCTATGCATGTGCTTTGAGTTTACATGGTACCCTTTAGCAGATTAAGTTCTTATAAACCTAACAGGTGAGGCCTTAGAAACCATTACGTGCCAGATTTTGTGTCATCGAACATAAATGTAATAAAATTTGAGAATGTAAGCTTTCTGAATGAGAAAAGTGAAAGATAAAAATGAAAAAGAAAAGAAGACGTTAAAAAAGTTTGAGACTGTAGGGCTCAGTAAGGCCAGTTCTGGTTGACTATATCATAATATACCTTAAGTAAAATGCACCAGTCATTACTATAACCCCATTTTAATACATCTTAAAATCAATCTTTCTCCTTTTCACATAAAGTGAAAAACAAAGACACGTGAGTACGTTTCTAAGACTAATATAGACCTTTTTAGTTAAAAAAATACAAATACTATATATCTTTCCCTGGTTATGCTATACCTCTGCCATTCATTCATTTCTTCGTTCACTTCTTCAACAAAAGTGTTGACTGTATGAGAGTGGGGGCCAGCCCTGTGGCAAGGGATTGGGCTGTGAAGATGAATAAACAGTGGTTCCTTCTGTCTGGGTTCAGTGTAATCACTCAACGAGTGGCAATAACTATAATGAAGGCAGAAAGAAATGACCATTTCTGCTGAAATACAGAGCTTAAAGAAGGGTGAGATAAAGTAGTAAACCACTCTAGTCTGGCAGTCTCTGCCCTGGTCCCACACTTCCTGGGTCAGGGAATACTATTTCTCCTGGCGTGCATTCCTGTCCTCTGTTGTTCCCTCCTGCCACTTTTCTCATTACCATTTTTTCTCCCACAGCAAAGGGAGGAGAAAGTCAAAGGAGCTATTGGGTTTACTAGGGGAAAGGGAAGGAGGAAACCATTCAGGTGCAATGTTAGGTCCCCTTTTCTTGAGGCATGGGAGAAAGGAAGGTCTGGGTTCTGATAAAGGGAGGCTTTAGTTGCAGAATCATATGTAAGCTGGAAGGGACCACAGAGGCCATCCTCCTTACTATCCACTTCATAGTTGGGGACATTGAGGCTTAATGACTTATCCAAGGCCACACCCAGTTAGTGGCATTTGTGGAACTAGGACTCAGGTGGGAAACTCCACCACTGCCTTCAGCAGTCTCTTCAACCTTATGTTCCTGACCATCAGGCAGCGTTTCATCTCTGGTCCTCCAAAGAAATGAAGAACAATTGATTAAACGAGGCACCCCATAGTCTTCTGTTCCTTAAGGAAAACCACACCATGACTGTAACTCAAAGGACTTATTTGCATATCTTTTGTCATTTTTGTTACTCTTCCCGTAAGACTGACTGATTTTTCTCTCTATCCCTTTGATAATATGGTGACCTAATCTGAACTCAGAGCTTTAAAGATTTGTTTGATGAAGTAAAATAATGTCTTTGTGCTCTGCCTTTCAATGCATCCTACTTTGACTTTCTGTTTTTGCTTGTTATTCAATTTTCAGAACAACCTTACTTATTTTCAGGGTGTCAGTAATGACCTGAAGAAATTTCTATTGTTGATTTATTTCTATAAGGGTGCTTTCCTGAACGTTGTCCTGTTTGTATGACGGCCTGTCTCCTCCCCCCCGCTCCCCATTTGTCAGCTGTCAGTAATGACCAGGTGGTACATACATGTCAAGAAAACTAATCACCTTCTAACAGGATTTGGAACGGAATTAATGCGGATCTTGTGCCCTTCCTGTTCCAACTTTAGCAGCCCAAGGTCCATGACTGCTTAGAGATTAGCTGGTTGGCAACTGCATCCCGTGGCACCTCAGGGTCCTGGTTCTCTCTTCAGGCCCTAGGCAGTGGATTTTGAGAGATTCAATACTCGAGTTCCTTGGAGACAGAGTTTGGGTATGTGGTTGAAACTGGCCAACCCGGGACGCCCAGTGAGGCAAACCCATCTCCTATTTTGCAAGCGATGCCACTGGGTCACAATGCCGCGAAGTCGTCGAGTTCCTCCTGCCAGACAAGTTTCTGCTTCTGGTCGCCTCTGAACCTCCGACACTCCGCGGTGTATCAAGCTGCGGCGGCGGCGGAGCCGTTCGAAGAGGCAGTGCTGAGTGCTGTCAATATTGACCAGGCGTCTTCCAGTAGTTCTTTCAGCCCTCCCAGTTGCTCCGTGACGAGTCCACAAGTTCTCACGCCTCACTTCCAAGCAAGCTGCGCATCCCTCCTCCACCTCCCTGCTCCTCACCTTTGTTCCAGCCCGCCCATTTTCTCAACGCCGCCACCTGTGTGCTCGCAGAGACCCGGGCGGAGCCTCGGTCCGGACCCATGACGTCACTCCTCCGCGATGGAGGCGGGGCTGTGGGAACCGCAGTGCAGCGCAGAGGGGCGGGGCGGGGCGGGGCTTGCGGCGCGTGACCTGGCTGCAGGAGGCAGCAACCCCGAGAAAGGTGTAGGGGGGCCGGGACCTGCCGACTCCTGAGCCCGGGGGCGGGGCGGGGAGTGGCAGGGCCCGGGCGGCTGGCGCCCGGTAAAGCGCTAAAGCGGGTCACGCTTCCTCCTTCCCTCCGCGTCCTTTCTTCTCCTCCCACCTGGGCCTCTGCGTGGGGACGCGCACCTGGCAACCGGCGGCCGCGCTCCGCTGCGCCCCCACCTTCTCCGCTCGGGCCGGGCGCCCCGAGCCTGCCCCGCACTCCGAGCCCGCCCCCGGCGCCCGCCCCTTGCCTCTCTACCGGCCCCGCGCTCGCAGGGGGCGGTCTCGAGCGCTCGCTCGTTGATGCCGTTTTGGGGGTGACCCGGCGCGGCGGAGGCGGCGGCGGCGCCTCCACGGTGGGGGCGTGTTAGTGGCCGCGGCTTTGCGGGACGTCGGGTGTGTAGCTGCGGGGCGGCAGGGCGGCCAGCCGGCGAGACCGCGCGTGAAGCTCGGGTTTCGGGACGCTGGAGGAGAGCGCCCCGGCCGCGCGGGAGCGGGACATGTGGGAGCTCAGGCACCGGGGAGGCTGCCCCGGCCCCGGGGGAGCGGCGGCGCCGCCACCCCGCAAGGGAGAGGCGGCCGGCGGCGACCACGAAACCGAGAGCACCAGTGACAAAGTAAGTAGAGCCGCGAGAGGCGCACACCCGCGCCCCGGCTGGGTCCTGGCTGGGGCCGGGACACCTAGGAGGGAGGGTGGGGCCCCACGGAATGTCAGGTGAAGTTGCGGGCTGCGCCGCCCTCCCGGCCTGGCTTTGTTTCGTTCTTCCTCAAGTGGGACCCGGACCCCAGCGACGGTGCGTTTCCCAGGATGACCTCGACCGTTGCCAGGGTAGCTGGATGATTCAACTTGACTCTAATTTAGTTTCTGCCCATTCCAGTCCCCTCCCCGGGATCTGGGGCCGACGCTAGAATCGGGATGGAGCCTGCCACCCTGAGAGCTGCAGCTTTCTAGTAGCTGCCACCTCACACCTCTTCTCGGGAGAGGAACACAGTTAGTAAGGACTAAACTTAAGTCCTGCACCTTCGCTTCTAACATGTCATTGGATCCTGACGCTGGAGGCTTGGCTTCTCGCGCTCCCCCATCAGCACTTTCGTTTCCTCTATCCTTTTTCAGTATAATAGATTTTGGAGGTTTGAGAGGCTCCTACACGTGACCCAGTTGTGACCCTCCACGGCCGACAGTGCAGCAGTAGATTTCATTTTACCTGACACGTTAATTCATGAGGACGTTTAAAATTCCCATTTCTGTAGATTGCCTTCGCTTCACATTTAAGAATAAGTAGATGTAATGCCACTATTCTTTTTAAAGGTAGCAGAAGGTCAAAGTTCAGCTTATTTGGTAATAAGTTTAGGAAATTGGGCCAGGCAATAGATTGTTTTATGAAATCTTCTGTTTATAAAATTCCATTTTATCTTAGAAACTCAAAGCACTTAAGCTATTCCTAGAAGCATTCTTTTTTGGAAGCAGGTATTGCAGTTTGAATTACAGAAGTGAAGTAGATTGCTCAAGGTCAAGTCAGTGGCCTTTTGGAACTAGAAACTGTTTCCTGATTCCCTTTTTTCTGGTTTGCACTGTTGCTGAGACTCACTCATCAGAACTCAGAAGTTCTGATTTGGGGGAGGTTCCACCTGGAACTTACTGTTGATGAACTTGAGGTAACCCCTTAGAAAGCTCTGGCAGGAACGTATCCCACAGCATCATGAAATAATAAATTTAACAGTGATTTTAGGCATGAAACTTTAGAATCAATGGGAAGACAGATCCTTTTTTTCCCCCTACCGTTGATAGGCAGGTGGAACAAAATGAGTCTGTGATAGAACATATGTATCAAGGAATTATACAAAGTGTAACAGTTTCTAGCTTCTGAAGGTTGATCTTACAAAGCTAAAAAGAGTGGGCAAAGAATAGTTTTTGTGAAAACTGCCTTGGAAACTAGACCAAAAATAGAATTAATTAGGTTGGGATTTGTTTTGTTTTAGCACTGATATAGTTTAGAATCAAGGAAATACCAGCTTCCCCATGTTCACTTCCTTAACTGGAACAAGCTTTTAATAAGAAAAAACATGTTCAAGGAAGCCATCCATAAAATAACTTTTGAATTAATTAGTTTCTTAACACCCTAATATATTTAAAATGGAAACTACTTCTCTGGTTTGATTTGACTCATTAGAAGTGTTGTCTCTAGCTATCTGTGAGTGGGTTACCTCACTGCATATTTATTTATTTATTTATAAATGCCACACTATTGGTTTTCATTAATACATACCCAGCGGGATTTTGTTTTCTGAGAGTAGGTGTTGCCATGTGTAACCTGTTCTGTTAAGATTTCTTAGACAAGGATGAGCATTTTCTAAACCATATCTAAAATATTGCATACTTTCAGAGTTTATTGCAAGGAACTTTTGACTTGGCAAGCTTTGTGTCACTGAACTCTATCCTCTGTATGTCCTTTCTTATCAGGGTGTATATTTGAATGCACCTGTATTTCCAGGTCAAGGGCCATTATAAAATCAGTTTGCACATCGGAGGCTGGTTAATATTTGGTCCATTGAAATTCTTTTAAGTGCCTTCTGCATTCAAGTTGCAAGTTGTAAAGGCAAAACTCTTATGGAATTAACGAAAGAAGCGCAGGAAGTGTGTTATATTCTGCTGTTATGGTACACTCCCGTGCCATTTTGTAGTCTTTTTTATAACGGCGTTATTAACATGACCTTCTCATTGTTCAGGACCTGAAGGCATACTGAGAGAAAATCCTGTGGTCCAGAGCATTAACAAGTGAAAAGGTGCTTCTTACCTGCAGGGGAATGTTCCCAGTTGTTAAGTGCTGCAGTAATACTTGAAAGATAACAAGACCACTTCTTCAAGGAACCCCCCAGGAGATATATATGAGATAGATTTAATATAAGTCTGAACAAGGCTTATTGTTAGCAAAGAGGGCATAGCTGGATGCTATATAGAGACAACAGGAAAGGCTTTAAAGAGGAGGTGAGGGTTTGAGCCTTGGAATTAAAAGATGCCTGGGGATTCACCAGGTGGACAAGTGTTAGGGAAGGGCATTCTAGGCAAAGGGCATGTGGAACTGTTTCATGAATCAGCATTCTAGGCACAGGGAACTGAGTTTAGTTTTATAATCCTGGAGCATAAACTGTATGTGTTTGTGAAGAGGGGTTGAGAGTTTCAGAGTCTTGTGAGGGAGGTTAGGCTTTCTTCCATGGACTCCTGGAAGCCACTGGAAAGTTTTTGCAGAGGCATTAGCCTATCATTCTAGCAGCAGTCTGGAGAAAGTGTTGGGTTGGGGAGAGACCTGCCACAAAGAAACCAGATAGGAGTATATTGCAAATGCTATGTATACGAAATAATGAGGGCATGTACTAAGTCGAGTAGGAGCTGGGGAGTAAGGAAGGGTTGAGAGAGAGGAAGCATATATTAGATAATGGTGATGGGACCTCGACAAGGGTGATCAGGGTAAGACTAATAAAAGAAGAGCCTGCTGGGAGACACATTTTGATGCACAGCTTAAGAGACTTAGGAAAGAAGCAAAAATGATTGGGCAGTTTTGCAGGGTTTTTCAGGTTATGAGCGAGATGGTGAGTTGGGTGGGGCAGGAATGGCATTCTCTAAAACAGGGAAGTGGTTCAAGGTGGTGGTGGGAACTGAAATGAACAGTCAGGTGTGGAGACTTTTGAATAGGATAGAGAGGGCAGAGAACTGAAGACAGAACCTTGGGAGGTGCCCATGTTTAGAGTTGGGTTGGAGATGTAAGAAAGCGCCAAGATACTGAGGTCCTGGGAGCTAAAGGAGGAGGAATTGCTTAGAGGATATCATCACTAGTATTTAGAAGTGAGGAAGGGGCAGAGAACATGGAATTTAGCAAAAGATCTTTTATTTTTTTATAATACTCATTCATTTCATTTCCCTCTCAATTTCTTTCTTTATTTTTATTTATGGCTGCATTGGGTCTTTGTTGATGTTCATGGGCTTTCTCTAGTTGCGGTAGGTGGGGGCTACTCTTCGTTGTGGTGCACGAGGTTCTCACTGCGGTGGTTTCTCTTGTTGTGGAGCACGGGCTCTAGGAGCCGCAGGCTTCAGTAGTTGCAGCACGCGGGCTCAGTAGTTGTGGTACACGGGCTTAGTTGCTCTGTGGCATGTGGGGTCTTCCCGGACCAGGGCTCGAACCCATGTCCCCTGCATTGGCAGGCGGATTCTTAACCACTGCACCATCAGGGAAGTCCCAGTGAAGATCTTAAGAGAAGCCACGTTTTAGGCCGAGGAATGTGAGATGTAAAGTATTGGTAGTAATTGTAGGAAGTGCCGGTGGAAGGGAGTACAGGATAGCAGCTAGAGAGGACTTGGAGGATCAAGTGAAAATTTCCTTTTTCAAAGAAGGGAAGTTAGGTATTTATATAAAGAAGTCAGTGGACTTCTGGTGGTGCAGTGGTTAAGAATCCGCCTGCTGATGCAGGGGATACGGGTTCAAGCCCTGGTCCGGGAAGAACCCACATGCCGCAGAGCATCTAAGCCCGTGCTCCACAACTGCTGAGCCTGTGCTCTAGAGCCTGCGAGTCACAACTACTGAGCCTGCGTGCTGCAACTACTGAAGCCCATGTGCCTAGAGCCTGTGCCCCACAACAAAGGCAAGCCACCGCAATGAGAAGCTCGTGCACCTCAACTAGAGAAGGCCTGTGTGCATCAGTGAAGACCCAACACAGTCAAAGATAAAGAAAGAAAGAAAGAGAGAGAGGGAGGGAGGGAGAAAGAAAGAGAGGGAGGAAAAAAGGAAGGAAGGAAGAGAGGGAGGGAGGAAGGAAGGTAGGAGGAAAGAAGTGGGAGCGCAGATGCTGATGAGGGTGGGCAGTCGCTAGGAAAAAGAAAGTAGACATGGGGTGGAGAGTACAGGTGGTTGGAGTATTCAGGGAAAGGAAAGAAGGAATCGAGGTTAGATACAGAAACATTTTGAAAAACAGAAGAAGAGAGATCAGTGTTTGATGCTTTAAATTTTCCCAGTAAAGTAGGGTCTGAGAACCACAGCTTCAAGAGATCTTAGAAACAATTTAGTTCAACCATACATATATACATATATATGTGTGTGAGTGTGTAAATATGTGTGTGTGTGTGTGCGTGCGTGTGTATTTTTAAATAATAAACTTGCCCTAGACTGTGTTTGTTATTGCCCGAAATGACCTCAAGCTGGTAGCAGAGCTGGAACTAGAGCTAATCTCTGACTGGGACACCTTTGGAATGTCATTTTAGAGAGTTGCCAAGAGGCAACTGGCAGAATTATCAAACTCAGTGAAGCTTCAGTTGAACTAAAATAATACAAATTTGTTATGTATTGAATTAGCATGGTTCTTAACTCAGTAGCAGTAGTAGTCATAATAGTTGATGCTTGTAGAGTGATTTAGAGAAAATAGTAATTTCACATCTTTCTTTTTTTGTTCCTCAGCTATATGGGTTAGGAATATTTCCCATTTAATAGCTGAGAATAAGAAAGGCACTGGGAGTGACTGTGGTCGGGAATGCCAGGACAAGGATGCCAGAGAGGAGGGAGTGAGCCAGGGGGACCAGGATTGAACACAGTTAGGGTAGGCAAGAAAGTGGACGGAAGCTCAAAGAGGGCTGTTGAAGCCCTGGATGGATTGAGAGAGACTGAGCAATTGAAGTGAAGCTAAGACCTAATTGACTGGACCAGAAGTGGGTGCACAGGGAAGCTGTGGCCAGTACGGGGAGCACAGGTGGAATAGTGCACTGTCAGACCCCGTGTACTCGTATGTGGGGATGCTACTCTGATACAGATTTGGGTTTGCGAAGTTGAGGGTGAAACAGTCTGGAGGTCAGTTAACGTCTGTCCTTCCTCATTTGAGATGGGTATAGTTTCTTTCAAAAATATTCTAATATTTAAAAAATAAATTTTTAATTTTGGAACTTGTGTTTCCATAAATTCTTCACTTTGGCACACTTCACTGTGAATTGTCTTGGTGTCACTTGAAGGTGTACTAAACATTTTCTATATTTTTTCCATCTAAATATAGGCCATTAATAAACTATGAATATGTAGATCTAGATGTCCAGAATAAAATATAAGTTGGTACTCCCCAATTGTTCATCAATTGTTAGTCACTGTTATCACCCAAATAAGCTTCCATGTTGTCATTTGCAGCATATTCATTTCATTTAACAACAGTTTTTGAATGCTGGCTCCCCAGATATCACCAACCCACCAGTTGATAAGACAAAGTTGAGTTATTGCTTCCTGTGGTGAGGAAAAACACCACCTCAATACTAAGCTTTGGCAGAGCTTGGAGGGGGAAAGGCAAGGTTGGATTTTATTGAGAATTGGAAGTTTGGTTTAAGGCAGGTCTTTCAATGCAGGGTCTTGGTCAGGACTGGATAAGGATCACAATGTAACAGTTTGGGATTGGTGGCAATAGCCAGGCAAGGATCTTGAGGCAAGGCTTCAAAGAGTTTTAGGAGGAAACTTGTTCGTTGGTGCTTCCTATTGAAGGGTTGATGTTTTTCAGAAGTTCTTGTGATGAACAGTTAGCTCCAGAGCAAGTATCTGGGAATAGTAAAGCTATGGTAATGAAGACAATTGGATTCTAAAGCCATGTTCATGGAGGCAGTAAGCTTTGTGGGGTGAAAACATGTAGTTTCTTTCTCACATCTTTAAAATACATGGAAACAACGAAGAGACTGAGAGAAAATGCTGAAATCAGTAGTATAACCTACCATTCTTTCAAGTAAGACCTGTTTAGCTTCAAGATTTTTAAAAGGCCCCCCTCCTTTTAGGCATAGAGCACTGTGTCATTTGAGGGTTTCCTTTTGCTAGTTTGCAATTTTAATGCTGTACTAGGTACAGGGAGGGATCAGTGTGAACCTCAAGGGACCTGTAGTGGAGAAGCTGACCCTGATTGACTCACTTTTTAGGGGACCAGGTGTAAAAGGGGTGGGAATTGTGATTGATGTAGTACGTTATCCTTTGCTGCATTCTAAACTGCTGCTCACCTTCATCAGTTCAGAGACTTTGGAGCCGTCATCTTGAATGGTCTGGAATCCCATGCCCTTGTTCTTCCTGCTTTCCAGTGTCCAGTGTTGAGAAGCACCTCAGTCTTCTTTCCCTGTCCGTCGGCTCCTGCGCACTCTTCAGGAGTCACCATAAGCCACAAGTGACATACACTAAAGTGACCATACTTACACTGTGCAGTTGGACATGTGCAACACCGATGAGTTCATCACTGCAGTAAAGATGATGAACAAACCCCATCACCACTAAAAGTCTGCTCCTGCCCTTCTGTAATTCCCCTTCTACACCTTGATAACCACTGATCTGCTTTCTGGCACTATAGATGAGTATGTATTTTCTAGAATTTTATTTAAGTGGAATTCTAAACAGACATGGATGCATATACACATATGCATATGTATGTACACATATACATACTATACATTTTGTCTGGCTTCTTTTATTTGTTTATTTATTTTTAATTTATTTTTTGGCTGCGTTGGGTCTTCGTTGCTGCGCGCAGGCTTTCTCTAGTTGCAGTGAGCGGGGACTTCTCATTGAGGTGGCTTCTCGTGTTGTGGAGCATGAGCTCTAGGTGCATGGGCTTCAGTAGTTGTGGCTTGCGGGCTCAGTAGTTGTGGCTCGTGGGCTCTAGAGCGCAGGCTCAGTAGTTGTGGTGCACGGGCTTTGCTGCTCTGTGGCATGTGGGATCTTCCCGGACCAGGGCTCGAACCTGTGTCCCCCGCGTTGGCAGGCGGATTCTTAACCACTGCCCCACCAGGTAAGTCCATGTCTGGCTTCTTTTTACTGAGCATAATTTTGAAATTCATCCATATTGTTGCATACTTCAATAGTTCATTTTTGTTGCCTAGTAGTATTCCACTGTATGGATGTAGCCCAATTTGTTTTTTTCAACATTTGAGTTGTTTCCAGTTTGGAGCTATTACAAATATAGCTGCCATGAACATTGTGTACAGTCTTTGTGTGGATATATACTTTCATTTCTTTGGGGCAGATACCTAGGAATGAAATGACTATGTCATAGGGTGGATGTATTACTTAACTTTTTAAGAAACTGCCAAACTGCTTTCCAAAATGGTTGCACCATTTCATATTTCCACCAGCAGTGTGTGAGAGGTCCAGTTTCAACACATCTCCTCTGAGACTTGGTATGTTCAGTTTTAAGTTTTAGCTATGCTAGAAGATGTGTCATAGTATCTTACTGCGGTTTTAATTTGCATTTCCCTAGTAACTAAGATGTTGAACATTTCTTCATATGCTAATTTGCCATCTGTGTATTGCCTTTGGTGAGATGTCTGTTCAAATATTTTGCCCATGTATTTTAATTGAGTTGATTGTTTCCTTATTGAATTTTGAGAATTCTTTATGTGTTCTGGACGCAAGACCTTTATTTGACATGTGATTTGCAAATATCTTTTCCCAGTCTATAGCTGTTTTTTCATTCTCTTAACACTCTCTCTTTTTTTTTTTAATGATGATTTTGGAAATCTTTTAGGATGTACTATTTATTTATTTTTAAAATTTTATTTATTTTATTTACTTATTTTTGGCTGTGTTGGGTCTTCATGGCTGCATGCGGGCTTTCTCTAGTTGCAGAGAGTGGGGGCTACTCTTTGTTGCAGTGCACAGGATTCTCATTGCGGTGGCTTCTCTCGTTGTGGAGCACGGGCTCTAGGCATGCAGACTTCAGTAGTTGTGGCTCGTGGGCTCTAGAGCACAGGCTCAGTAGTTGTGGCACACGGGCTTAGTTGGTCTGCAGCATGTGGGATCTTCCTGGACCAGGGCTCGAACTCGTGTCCCCCGCATTGGCAGGTGGATTCTTAACCACTGTGCCACCAGGGAAGCCCAACACTATCTTTTGAAAAGCAGAAAATTTTAATTTTGAAATAGTTTTATTTATCAGTTTTTCTTATATGCATCATACTTTTGTTGTCATTTTTAAGAAATCTTTGCCTAACCCTAGGTCCCAAAGATTTTATGGAATTTTTATATCATTATGTAAATGTCTATGATTTGTTTTGAATTAATTTTTGTAAATGGTGTGAAGTACAGATCAAAGTTTTTCTTCTTCCTTCCTTCCTTTCACATATGGATATCTTAATTATTCCAGCATCATGTATTGAATTTACCTTTCAACTTTGTTGAAGTCAGTTGGCCATAGAAGTGTGGATTTATTTCTGGACTCTCTCTTCTGTTCCATTGACATTTTTTTTCTTTTATGCCAGTACCACAGTAACAACTTTATAATAACTTTTGAAAACAGGTAGTGTAAGTCCTTCAGTTTTAGTTCTTTTCCCCAGGTGGTTTTGGCTCTTCTAGGTCCTTTGCATTTTCATATAAATTTTAGAATCAGTCTGTACATTTCCACACACACAAAAAAGCCTAATGAGATGATTGGGATTGCATTGAATTTGTAGATCAGTTTGGAGGAAAATTGTCATTTTAATTTCCTTTTTGCATCCTGGCTACATTGCTTAGAGCTGTGTAAACTGGGCACTTTACTCAACCTTTCTGAGCCTAAAGTTTTTCAGTTACAAAAAGGATGTGATTATTTTCTTATCTGTATGGTAATGTGAGGTATAAATAAATCAATATTTGTAAAGTACTTTTGCTCTTATTTTCTAAGTATATTTCACTGTAGGAATTAGATTTACAGGGTAATAAAGAAAATTTAATTTTTTCAACTTTCGTCCATCATTTACCAGAAATACTTTCATTATCATTTTACATTTGGAAAAGAGTAGTCTTTCATAGTCAGAAGCCCTCATTTTATGTAAGTGCTACTGAGCTCCCAAGCAAGGTGACTTGGCCAAGATTACTCACCTAGCAAGAACAGTTGAGAACTATTCTAATCTTCAATGTTAGCATGAGCTGATAGACTCAGTTCATTCAACACATATTTACATGGTGCCTAATAAATGCCAGCCACTGCGCAAGGTCGTCTGCCAGCCTCTTGTGAGTCAAAAGTGAGGCCAATAGTATTTCTTCTTCTCACAAAGCTTATGAACTACTGGGGAGGGTTGTGGCACATCACCATTATTGCCAAGTGGACTTTGAGGTGGTGTGCTGAAAGTCCAATGGTTTTATTTTTTAAGGAAACCAAGGGCTGAGTTTCTTTAGGGTTAAGTGTTTTGCCTTTTGTCATAGTGCTAGTTAGAGGTGGAATCAGTACCGTTAGCCCTCATATCTGTGGGTTGCAAATCCATGGATTCAACCAACTGTGGATCAAGATATTTGAGAAAAAAAAAAACAAAAAAACAATCCCAGAAGGTTCCAACAAGCAAACTTGAATTTGCTGCATACTCACAACTGTTTACATTGTACTTACAACTATTTACATTGTATTGGGTTTTATAAGTAATCTAGAGATGTTTTAAAGTGTATGAGAGGACTGTGTAGGTTATATTCTCTGATTTTTGTATCTGAGGGTGTCCAGGAACTATTCCCCACCCCCCTTCCCCCACTCCCACCAGGTACTGAGTGATCGCTGTACTTGCAACTCCCTGACTCCTAGTCTGGTGCTCTTCCTGCAACCTGCTGATGTGCCCTTATGGAGCCATTTCCATTAGTGACTGTCTTGACTACCACTCACACTAAGTCTGCAACGCTCTGGGTTACTGAAGGTGAAAAAAAAGAGAGCAAAGCAAAGAAAAAAATGTGATGTGTTCCATCATTCTAGATGTCAAAAACCTGCTGGTACATCAGACTAACAGCAGGTTCCCTGGTGTTTTCAGGAGATGTCCTGTCTGGTGGTTTACTAGTCAACATCTCTCTTTGTTTAAGTTGCTCTGGGGCCAACTGACTCTCAGTGTCACAGTGGAAATGTGACATTTGTTTCATTTGTCATTTTTGGTATAATGTCACATTTAATTTCATAATTGTTTAGTAAGAAAGTTGTA
Organism: Mesoplodon bidens; assembly: GCF_964165515.1. Taxonomy (NCBI): domain Eukaryota; kingdom Metazoa; phylum Chordata; class Mammalia; order Artiodactyla; family Ziphiidae; genus Mesoplodon; species Mesoplodon bidens. Next base: position 192,516,117 of record NC_138176.1, read on the forward strand.
GTTAGTAAACAAAAGTTTATTATTGCTTTATGAAAAGAGATAATACTCCCCCAAGGCTAACATTTTATTTGTTAAGCCACTTAATGAGGAATTGGATTCGATAGTAATAATAGCTTACAATTTCATTGACTTAACTGAGTCCTTGGCATTATATTAAATGTTTCCATTTTATGGATAAAGAATCAGTTAGAAGGGGTGATGAAATTTGCCAAAACTTTGGTGCTAATAAAGACTGAGTTTGGTTTGAGATTCCTAAACGTTTTGAATCCCTAGGTGCTTGCATTCCTAGTATCACTTCTGGCCCAAGATTCTGCTCAATGCCCCTTCTGCCTGTATTCACCTCCTGTGAATATTCGCTTCCCTCTGACCCAGTTCAGTCCCCTTCCCACAATTCCCCCCTCAGTAAACCACTCTCCCAAAGCATTTGTGTATGTAGCACTCTTTAATGAAGGTTGCTGCTAGGGGTGGGTATAGGAGACGGGAGGACATAGGAGTGGAGGCTGTTCCTTACAGCAGAATGAACAACTTCAAAACTGAGCATGAGGCAACTCTTTTCTTAAAATTCCTTAGCCACTCTATCCCTGGAGTTTCTACAGTGACCATCTTTGTGTAACGGCCCCAGCATACACACACAGTTCTTGTCCATGCACTCTTAGAAGTCAGTCTGGGTTTTAAATAACTTTATAAAAAATCACACCACCAGAGCAAATGCTTTTTTTTTTTTTTTGCCGTACGCGGGCCTCTCACTGCTGCGGCCTCTCCCGTTGCGGAGCACAGGCTCCGGACGCGCAGGCTCAGCGGCCACGGCTCACGGGCCCAGCCGCTCCGCAGCATGTGGGATCCTCCCGGACCGGGGCACGAACCCGTGTCCCCTGCTTCGGCAGGCGGACCCTCAACCACTGCGCCACCAGGGAAGCCCGCAAATGCTTTTTGATCATAGTTTACCTATAAGTAAAACAGCAATGATAGTGTCTGTTTGACCTGTTTCATTAGGATTGTCTCTTTTTTTGAAAAAGCATATTTTTTTTTCTGTACCTTATATCCTTGTAGTTATTTACTTTATACACAGTAATTGGTACCTTTTATCCCCTACCCCTATCTTGCCTGTCTCCCCTTCCCTCTCCCCACTGGTAACCATTAGTCTGTTCTTTATATCTGTAAGTCTCTTTCTGTTTCGTTAGCTTCGTTTTTTTTTTTTGTTGTTGTTTGTTTGTTTGTTTTAGAGTCTGCAAGTAATTGATAAGATGTACTGTTTGTCTTTCTCTGTTTGACTTATTTCACTAAGCATAATACACTCCAGGTCCATCCACGTTGTTACAAATGGCAAAATTTATTCTTTTTTATGGTTGAGTAGCATTCCATTGTATATATATATACACCACATCTTCTTTATCCATTCATTTGTTGATGGACACCTAGCTTGCTTCCATATGTTGACTATTGTAAATAATGCTGCTTTGAACATTGCGGTGTATGTATCTTTTTTAATTAGTGTTTTTGATTTTTTTCAGATATATACCCAGAAATGAAATTGCTGGATCATATGGTAGTTCTATTTTTAGTTTTTTCAGGAACCTCCATATTGTTTCCACAGTGCCTACACCGATTTATAATCCCACCAACAGTGCACAGAGTTCCTTTTTCTTCACATCCTCGACAACATTTGTCATTTGTGGTCTTTTTGACGATAGTCATTCTGACAGGTGTGAGATGATATATCATTGTGGTTTTGATTTGCATTTCTATGATAATTAGTAATGTTGAGCACCTTTTCATGTGCCTTTTGGCCATTCCTATCTCTTCTTTGGAAAAATGTCTATACAGGTCTTCTGCCTATTTTTTGATTGAGTTGTTTGGTTTTTTTGATATTGAGTTGTATGAGCTGTTTATATATTTTGGATATTAATCCCTTATCCGTCATAACATTTGCATATATTTTCTCTCATTCAGTAGGTTGTCTTTTTGTTTTGTTGATGGTTTTCATTGCTGTGCAAAAGCCTTTAAGTTTAATTAGGTCTCATTTATTTATTTTTGCTTTTATTTCCTTGCTTTAATAAACTGATCCAAAAATATACTGCTACAATTTATGTCAAAGAGTGTTCTGCCAGTGTTTTCTTCTAGTTTTATGATTTCCAGTCTTACATTTAGGTCTTTAATCCATTTTGAGTTTATTTTTGTATATGGTATGAGAAAATGTTATAATTTCATTCTTTCACATGTAGCTGCCCAGTTTCCAGCACCAGTTATTGAAGAGACTGTTTTTTCTCCATTGTATATTCTTGCCTCCTTTGTCATAGATTAATTGACCATAAGTGCCTGGGTTTATTTCTGGGCTCTCTATTCTGTTCCATTGATCTATGTGTCTGTTCTTGTGCCAGTACTATACTGTTTTGATGACTGTGGCTTTGTAGTATAGTATGAAGTCAGGGAATATGATGCTTCCATCTCCATTCTTTCTCAAATTGTTTTGACTATTTTGGGTCTTTTGTGATTCCATACAAATTTTAAAATTATTTGTTCTAGTTTTTTGAAAAATGCCATTGGTATTTTGTTAGGGATTGCATTGAATCTGTAGATTGCCTTGGGTAGTATGGTCATTTTAACAATATTAGTCCTCCCAATTCATGAACATGGTATATCTTTCCATCTGTTTGTGTCATCTTCAATTTCTTTCATCAGTGTCTTATAGCTTCCTGAGTACAGGTCTTTTATCTCCTTTGGAAAGTTTATTCCTAGGTATTTTATTCTTTTTGATGTGACTGTAAATGGGATAGTTTCCTCAATTTCTCTTTCTGGTAGTTCACTGTTAGTGTAAGAAATGCAATAGGTTTTTGTATATTAATTTCGTATTCTCCAAGTTTATCATCATTGATGAACCCTAGTAGTTTTTTAGTGGCGTCCTTAGGGTTTTCTGTGTATAATATGTCAACTGCAAACAGTGACAGTTTTACTTCTTCCTTTCCAGTTTGGAGTCCTTTTATTTCTTTTTCTTGTTTGATTGCTGTGGCTAGGACTTCCAATACTGTGTTGAATAAAAGTGGCAAGAGTGGGCATCCTCACCCTGTTCCTGATCTTAGGGGAAATGCTTTCAGCTTTTCACTGTTAGGTATGATGTTAGCTGTGGGCTTATCATATATGGCCTGTATTATGTTGAGGTATGCTCCCTGTATACTTACTTTGTTGACAGTTTTTGTCATAAACGGGTGTTTTACATAAAAATTTTTGTCAAAAACTTTTTCTGCATCTATTGAGACAATCATATGGTTTTTTATTATTCAGTCTATTAATTTGTTGTATCATGTTGATTGATTTGTGGATATTGAAAAATCCTTGCATCTGGGACAGATCCCACTTGATCATGGTGTATGATCTTTTAAATATATTGTTGGATTCAGTTTGCTAATATTTTGTTGAGGATTTCTGCATCTATGTTTGTCAGTGATATTGACCTGTAATTTTCATTTTTTGTGATATCTTTCTCTGGATTTGGTATCAGGGTGATGCTGGTACCATAGAATGAGTTTGGAAGCATTCCTTCCTCTGCAACTTTTTGGAATAGTTTGAGATAAATAGATGGCAACTCTTCCCTAAATGTTTGGTAGAATTCACCTGTGAAGCCATCTGGTCCTGGACTTTTTTGTTGGAGTTTTTTTTTTTTTTTTTTTAATAAATTTGTTTATTTATTTATTTTTGGCTGCATTGATTTCTTCAGTGATCCATTGGTTGTTTAGTAGCATATTGTTTACCCTTTTGTGTTTAGCCACATGTTTGTGGATTTTTGCATTTTTTTCTTGTAATTGAAATAGTGTTGTAGTCAGAAATGATGCTTGATATGATTTTAGTTTCCTTAAACTTACCAAGGCTTGTTTTGTGCCCTAACACGTGCAGCTTGTGATCTATCCTGGAGAATGTATTCTATGTGCACTTGAAAAGAATGTGTATTCTGCTGCTTTTGGATGGTATGTTCTATATATATCTATTAAATTCATTTGGCCTATTGTGTAATTTAAGGCCAGTGTTTCCTTATTGACTTTCTGTCTGAATGGTCTGTCCGTTAATATAAGTGGGGTGTTAAGGTGCCCTACTATTTTTGTGTTACTGTCAATTTCTCCCTTTATGTCTGTTAATATTTGCTTTATTTATTTAGGTGTTCCTATGTTGGGTGCATATGTATTTGCAATTGTTATATCTTTTTCTTGAATTGATCACTTGATAATATCATTATGTAATATTCTTTGTCTCTTATAACAGTCCTTGTCTTAAAGTCTATTTTTGTCTGATATAATTATTACTTCCCTGGCTTTCTTTCGATTTCTATTTACATGGAATACCTTTTTCCATCTCCTCACTTTTAGTCTGTGTGTGTCTTTAGATCTGAAGTGAGTCTCTTATAGGCAGCATATATACAGGCCTTGTTTTTTTTTTTTTTTTTTTTTGAGGTACGCGGGCCTCTCACTGTTGTGGCCTCTCCTGTTGCGGAGCACAGGCTCCGAATGCGCAGGCTCAGCTGCCATGGCTCACGGGCCTAGCCGCTCCACGGCATGTGGGATCTTCCCGGACCGGGGCACGAACCCGTGTCCCGTGCATCGGCAGGCGGACTCTCAACCACTGCGCCACCAGGGAAGCCCCAGGCCTTGTTTTTATATGCATTCTGTCACTTTGTGACTTTTGATTGGAGCATTTGGTCCATTTACATTGAAAGTAGTTATTGATATGTATGTTCTTGGTGCCATTTTTAAAATTGTTTTTGCAGTTCTTTTTTGTTCCTTTCTTCTTTTGTTGTCTGTTATGATTTGATGATTATCTTTAGTGTTATGTTTGGATTATTTCCTCTTTTTTGTGTGTGTGTCTATTGTCGATTTTTGGTTTATAGTTATCATCAGGTTTATACATACATGATTGTCTTAAGATGCGGATTTCTTAATTTCAAATACATTTTAACAACTGTGCATTTGTTCTTGCCAACCCTTACAATGACTGTTTTCAACATTATATTTTACATCTTTTTATTTTGTGTATTCCTTAACTCCTTATTACAGACATAGGTAATTTTACTAGTTCTGTCTTTTAGCCTTCCTACTAGCTTTGTATGTGGTTGATTTACTACCTTTACTATATATTTGCCTTTACCAATGAGCTTTTTCCTTTGTAGTTTTCATGTTTCTAGTTGTGGCCTTTTCTTTTTCTCTTAGAGAAGTCCTTGTAACATTTCTTGTAAAGATGATATGGTGGTGTTGAACTCTTCTAACTTTTGCTTGTCTGCAAAACTTTTTGTTTTTTCATCAAATCTGAATGAAAGCCTTGCCAGGTAGAATATTCCTGGTGCTAGGTTTTCCCCTTTCAACACTTAAAGTATATTGTGCCACTCCCTTCTGGCCTGCAGAGTTTGTGCTGAAAAGTCAGTTGATAAGCTTATGGGAGTTCCTTTTTACATAACTTATTGATTTTTACCTTGCTGCTTTTAATATTCTCTATTTATCTTTAATTTTTGCCATTTTAATTATGATGTGTCTTGGTGTGTTCCTCTTTGGGTTGATCCTGTATGAGATGCCCTGTGCTTCCTGGAGACCTGTATGTTTGCTTCCTATTCCAGGTTAGGGAACTTTTCAGCTCTTATGTCTGCCAATATGTTCTCTACCCCTTTCTATTTCTCTTCTCCTTCTGGGACCTCTGTGATGCAAATATTAGTATGCCTGATGTTGAAGTGGAGCTCTCTTAAACTGTACTCATTTCTTTTTATTTGTTTTTCTTTTTTCTGTTCAGCTTCAGTGATATCCACTATTCTGTCTTCCAGTTCACTTATCTGTTCCCTTATATCATTTAATCTACTGTTGATTCCTTCTAGTGTATTTTTCATTACAGTTATTGTGTTCTTCATCTCTTTTTGGTTCTCCTTTATATCTTCTAACTCTTGTTATGAACTTCTAACTTCTCACTCATCCATTCTTCTTCCAAGTTCTTTGATAGTCTTTATGATCGTTACCCTGAACTCTTTCTTGGGTAGATTGCCTATCTCCACTTCACTTAGCCTTGTTCCAGGGTTTTATCTTGTTTCTTCATTTGGAACATGTTCCTCTGTTACCTCATTTTGCCTAATTTGCTGTTTTTATTTCTATGTATCTGGTAGACTGGTTACATTTGACCTTGGAGAAGTGGCTCTTTGTAGGAGATGTCCTATCAGCACACTCCCCTCTGGTCATCAGAGCTATATGCTATAAGCATGCCCCCTACGTGGACTGCATGGCACCTTCTCTCATGGAGGGCTGTCTAATGTGGGTGGTCTGGTTGGCGTGGCTGGCCCCTTGTCCAGTTGGTTGCTGGACCCTGCCATGTGCACAGGCTGCCAGCTGCTGTTTGGCAGGGCTGGATCACAAGGTCACTGGGTGCAGAACCCCAGGGGGTCCCAGGGCTAGTGCTGGCTCACTGATGAGCAGAGCCAGATTCCAGGGTGGGTGGTTGTGGGGCCTAGGCATCAGAACTGGTGTCGGACTGCTACTGGGTGGGACTGGTTCCTGACATAGCTGGTGTGGAACCCAGGGTGTCCAGAAGCTTGTGTCAGCCCCCTAGTTAGTGGGGCCAGATCCTGGAGTGACTGGCTGAGGGTTGTCTCAGAGCTGGTATTGTCCTGCTGGTGGGTGTGGCTTGTCTTGAGGCTAGAGATGGCTCACTGGTGGGCGGGGCCTAAACCCATGGCATTTGGGGGCCAGTGCCTGCTCACTGGTGAGTGGAGCTGGGTTCCAGGGTCTCTGGCTGTAGGGCCATGGGAGTTCTGAGTCTAGTGCCTGGGCACTGGTGTATGGGGCCAGGTCTTGGGCCCTCTGGTGGACAGGGCTGTGTCCAGGGGTGGCTGTGGGCTCCGAGGTTCTTAAAGTAACCTGCCTTCTGATGGGTGGGGCTGCAAGGAACATGCTCAGCTAGTTACTTGGCTTGACGGATCCCAGTACTGGTGCCTGTAGTCTGGTGGGTGGGGGTGGGGTGAGGTGGCAGACTGGGTCCCAAAGCTAGTAAGCTAGAAGGAGAATTCCAGATGGACACTTGCCAGCATCCAGCATCACTTGACAGCATCAGAATTCTAGATGGACACTTCTACATGGTAGAAGGAGCTCCCCAAGATGGCTGCCACCAGTGTCTGTTTCCCTGGGGCGAGCTCCAGTTGTCTCCTGCCTCTACTGGAGACTTGCCAAAATCAGCAGATGGATCTGACCCAGGCTCCTTTCAAATTACTGCTTCTGCCCTGGGTCCCAGAGCGTGAGAAGTTTTCTTTGCACTCTTTAAGAATGGAGTTTCTATTTCCCACAGCCTCTGGGTCTCCCAAAAGTAAGTCCCCCGGCCTTCAAAGCCAAATGTTCTGAGGGCTCATTTTCCCCGTGTAAGACCCCCAGGCTGGGGAGCCTAATGTGTGGGGCTCAGACCCCTCACTCCTAGGGGAGAACCTCTGCATTTGTAATTATTCTGTTTGTGGGTTGCCCACCTGGTGGTATGGCTCTTGACTATACAACACTGCCCCTCCTACCCATCTCCTGTGGTTCCTTCTTTGGATCTTTAGTTGTAGAAGATCTTTTCTGGTAGATTCTATCACTCTCATCAGTAGTTGTTCTGTTAATAGTTATAAAGTTGGTGTGCCCATGAAAGGAGGTGAGCTCAAGGTTTTTGTACTCCACCATCTTGGACGTGATTGTCTCTTGAGGATCTAATAAAATGATGGAAGTTTAAACACTTAAAAAAATTATATATGTGTGTGTGTATATATATATATATATATATATATATTCATACATATATATGTCTGTGTATATCTATATATCTATATATCTATACCTATCTATCGATTGATACTGAGCAGGGCCCTGTGGAGCTCTTGGGCACAAAGCCTTTCTGAGTCCCCCATTTCTTTGATTACAGGAAATAGCCTTTATTCAGCCTCCATGACTTTCCCTGAGTTCCAGTGGGCAGATTCAAGCAGTTGTTAATTAGGGAAGGGAGAGGATGCGAGACAAGAGAGAAACAGTCAAGAGAAACAGTAGTGCAGCCTTGGGGCAAGGTCCTGGTTCCGCAGCAACTGATACACACAGCCATACCTTTGAACTGTTCTGCAGATACTGAAATCCCCTCCAGGTGGGAAGAGCTAACAAGTAATGATGGTATGCTTCCCACAAGCACGTAGACCCCAGACCAGTTGGAACCTGAAGGTTGATGACGGTGACTCCTACTTAGCTCACCGCCAACCAACCAATCAGAAGAATGTCCACAAGCTGATCACACCCCATTACTGTAAAACTTCTCACCACCCTCTCCAAGTTGGGACTCACGGTTTTGAGGGCATTAGCCCGCTGTGGCCCCCTTTGCCTGACAAAGCAATAAAGCTATTCTTTTCTACTTCACCCAAAACTCTGTCTCCGAGATTTGACTCGGTGTTGGGGTACAGAGGCCGGATTTGGCTTCAATTTTGGTGCGCAGCGTGGGGCTTACTCAGGGACAGTCCCAGGTTGGGGGGGTTCCCTTGGCTTGATCGGACGCTCCGAGGTTTTCTCCACTCCAGCCTCTTTCAAGAGAGCGGAGGGTTGGAGAATTCCTTTAGAGGCCAGATCGCCTGGGACTCTTGCCTGGAAAGGCCAAGCCCCAGTCTATCCTGTCCGCCATCCTGGCAGCTGGAACTCCAAGGTGGGAGTAGGGCAGAAGAGGGACCACCCTAGCAGCTGCCAAGGCCATCTTTGCCTCGAGAACATTCCTCTCTTCCTCCCCCCTGGACTGCCCTGGACTTCCTACTCCAAGGAATTGTTTTGGGGAAGCAGAAAAGTAGCGTTTGGGATGTTGCGACACCTCTGCCAGTGTTTTGGTAAGCCACCTCAGCTTGCATGCTGAGGGCACTTGGTTTGGTCTGTTTGGCGAACCTCTGGTTCCTGTTTGGGGATTTTTCCATTAGGAAGATCCAAGGCCACTGGGTTAGTGGGAGTTGGAAGACAGTTTGAGCCTTGGGCTGTTTGTTTTTGTGTGTGTGTGTGTGGCTTCTGTTTGGCTGGCGAGGATTCTGGTTTTGCTTTCCATTTCTTGTGCACGGCTGTTTAATTCGACTCAACATGGGAAGCGCTTCTTCTTGTATTCCATCTGATAGCCCCCCGGGAAAATTTTGGCAGATTGGTCGACCTATAACTATGAATCTATGACTAAAAAGAATAAGGTTCTATTGTAATTCTGTTTGGCCAAAGTATATTCTTTTTTTTTTTTTTTTTTTTTTTTTTTTTGCGGTACGCGGGCCTCTCACTGCCGTGGCCTCTCCCGTTGCGGAGCACAGGCTCCGGACGTGCAGGTTCAGCAGCCATGGCTCACGGGCCCAGCCGCTCTGCGGCATGTGGGATCTTCCCGAACCGGGGCACGAACCTGTGTCCCCTGCATCGGCAGGCGGACTCTCAACCACTGTGCCACCAGGGAAGCCCCAAAGTATATTCTTAAAAGTGAGGAGAGGTGGCCTTTGCATGGTGGCCTAAATTATTATACTATTCTTCAGGTAGAATTGTTTTGTCACGGGAATGGAAAGGCTGGGAATTCTCTCCACTCCATCTGGGCTAGCCACTCTGGGCTCCCTGAGAGCCAACTCTGGGTTTGTTCTCTTTCAAGAACTGACCCAGTCTATTTGGAAGCCTTTCTCTGGGAGTGGAAGTGGAATTTTTAAACTATACCTCCTCTGATATTCTGTCTGTGTGGCCGTAGTTTATCTGTTGTTTGTGTTTTGGGGGATATTGTTTTGGGGTAAGCCACTCAGGCTTGCACAGGATGGGAAAATTCTACCCAATCATTGCGAGCCATTTTGAGTTCTCAGTCTGGGAGTAGAAATGGAATCTTTGGGCTACACCTTGTCTGATCTTTTGTTTGTGGGACTGTGTTTGTTGTTTGTATGTATGTGTGTCAGTACTTATATTGACCAGTCGAGACGTCTTTGCTAAATAACAGGGCTCACATGAGACAATACCAGGGAATCCTTCCCTGTTGTGTCAGGCTTTGCCTGTGGCGGAATGCTGGTTGGGCTTTTCCCTTTGGGACAAGCCTTGTTATGCATAACCAGAGTTCTGTTCCATCTTGTAACGGCCCCCCTGCCCCCCAGGGTATTGTTACAAAACTGCCAGACCTTCAACTATGCTCCCATGAAAAGGGAATTGGTACTTCTCTCCCTGTGCCCAGACCCTCACGAATACTTATCTTATCTAGACTATCTCTAGGAAAAAAAAAAAAAAAGGTGGGGGGGGCAGAGGGGGAAGCCTTTTTAAAATCAAGCAGAAAAACTGAGATTTCTGGTTGTCTTTATGTAAAAGTTAACTTGTAAATGAGCTCTATTTAATTCACTTAAAATTAAGCACTTACAAATTAAATCTAAATGGGTAGAAAATGGCCGAGATAAAATTTTAGGACCACATGATCTGGGGAATATTCAGTACTGAACTGATATTTGCTACTGAAGGTGGCTTAAGCTTGTTGGTTTTATTAACATAGACATTTCTTTAGAGTTATCAATGTTAAGTAATGCAAGTGAGATAAGAGCTTTTGGGTAAAACTCTTTAGGAATAATTGTTTTAGGAATGTGTACTTAAGAATAATCTTTTCAGCTGCTTGGTAGCTTAAAAATTTAGAGTTAAGTTAAATGATGGAAGTTTATTGAATAGGTAGGTCATTTCCAAATAAAATATTAAGATACTGAAACATTAATTAGTGAATGTTGGCTTCCCTTGGCAGAGAGAGACTAAAGGTATTTAGGAATCTAAAGGTATTTGGTGCCACCCTGGGATATTCTCCGTAAGAAAGCACATGTTTTTAGAATTGTGCATGGTCAGGATTTTCTAAGATTGGATTATTAAATCTAGCTGGGTAGATGGATTTTGTTGGGAGTGGGCTAGGGCAAGACCAGATTCAGATTCGGTTTCTCCCTTCAAAGTTTTCTTAAAATACTGCTTTTGACAACAGCTCGTGAGTTTCTTTGCCTTTAAGTGATCTATATTTGCTTTTGAAGTCTCTTCACTTTGGTTAAATGAAATAAGTATTGTTTGACAGATTCTAAAAGTTCTTTCAACCTCCAGCTAACGTTAAGATGCTTTAGAAGGCCGAGGCATCTCAGAGAGAAATATTTAATTAGTATGCTAAATTACATGGCATTCCTAAAAATCTAGTATGTCCTTGTGAAATGTTATCAGTCATAATTCTAGTTATTTTAAAATGTTGCACGTTACAGCAATAACTAAGTTTCTTTTGTCAATCCCATTGTGATCAAATGTTTAACCATGACTTTTTAAGTCTCTATGATTTGTAGACAGTTATTATTGTATTTTGATAAATCTCAGGTTGTACTGGGAAACTGGGTAAGAAATTAAAAAAAAAAAATCCTAAGGGAAAACTTGACGGTTTCATAAAAAGTTAACAAGAGGATTGGTTACTAAATGAACTGGTGAATATGGTTATAATTTTTATGAGTTTTGTCTGAAATGTTACTGGCTTTGATCTGTGTTTTCCAGATATAGGAAAAAAACTTCCCCTCAAGTTGGTTATGATTTGCAACAATTTGGTAAATTACACCTCTGTGAGTAAAATTGAGATATTTTTCTTTTCCCTCTGCCTGTTCCCTTCAAAAATTGGAGACTCTTGGGTTCTGAGCAGCCTTATCGGGCGAATGAGAAAAACTGTCTCCTGGCACGTGCAGAAATCTTGATATTTTGGGGACCTCTAAAAGAGAGAAATCCACCTAGGCAAAATCTGATGGCAGGCCTTTGATGTGGCTTTCCTGGCCTTGAGAGGCCTTTTGGAAATTTAGTCTGAGACTTCTTCTGAGGAATTACACCAGAGTCAATGTGGAAGAACCTATGTGGTCAATGGACCAATCTTATTTTAGAAACAAATTAGTCTTGGCTGTACTTGATGAACATGAGGGCAATTTTAGAAAAAAATTATGTTTCACTGAATATTAAATTCTAGTTTTGTTAATTAATGTCTGTGCTTACCAAGACTCACTTCCCACATAGTTCCTTGTGGTTATTGTTATATTGTTCCAAAATTTAATTAAATTGTTAGAAGAACACTCTAAGTTTGTTTCTGAAGCCTAACTTTGTAATCAGTCTTTGCATAAAGATCAGATGCTCCATGATCTACAACCAGAAGATTAACGCCAGGTTATGTTCATTCAAATTTAAAGGGTCACTTATGTTGGGGACAATTAAACCCATACTAGGGATAACCAGACTAGTAACACTAGGAAACTGGGCTGGGTGCCTTATGGGCAATGCCAATATATAATTTCCCTTAAAGAAAAGGATTTGTACAGAACAGACTAAGTCAGAAGACCTGGGATATACTGGGCTGCACCTAATGGAAGGTCTTAACTTATATTCTGAATTATGACCTTACTAATCTGCTAGCTATATTGTTTTTTATATTGCCTGTTTTGCAAAATTGTTGTTTCTTGCATTACCAAATGTGTGACTCAGCCTCTGATAAAATGATGTTGTATAGTTCCATATGAGATCAATGACTGTAATAGTGTAACTCTAGATATGGGAAGAAGCAACAAGAGGGAATAGTTTCCTGGACCATAAGAAACTAGTAAGACAGGTGGCCCAGAGACTTTTGGTTACTATTAAGGCCTAGTCCAGTAAGTAACAGCACATTGAGTGGTCTATCAGCGAAATCTTTGCCAGACCTGGGAATGAGCATTCCTAGCACAGTGGGACAAAATGGTCATGAAATGCCCCCCAAACCATGGTCAAGTTTATGATCCTGAAGGGGCTCTGCCAACTGCAAGTTGCCATCTGCCTCTGCAAGGATTAGGTCAATGGCCACTGTGGCCACTGACCTTCAACACCTCCTGAAAGGAATTCAGGGTGGAGATCAGGAATGAGGCACCCTGCTCTGAGAAAAACTGGCAGAACAGGGCTTTAGATAGTTAGATATTTTCAGAAGATTTTATGAGCCCAAATTCTTGGCATCTTTTCATATCTAGAAAAGCACTGAAATCATTAACGGTGATATCTGCTTTGGCCATTAAGAAGAGAAATGCAATTGAAAGTCAAAATGGAGTAGCTGTTGGTTCAGACATATGGATGTGATTTCAGACATGCTTCTGTATTGCTGAGAACTCGAATTTTCTGAGCTGTGTCAGACCTAGGGGATGGCACCAGCCAATCTCAAAACAGTGTCCACTGGTAACTGCAACCTTATGGTTTCAAGGTATCCTCTTGTAACTATTAAACTTTTTAGACAATAAAATTGCTTTAGATCAGATATTAACAACGAAAGAGGAGACATATTTAATGGCCAATGGCTCCTGTTATATATGTCTGAATACCATATCAGAAGTTAAAACCTAGTTAGATGAAATTAGACAACTGGCTACCTGGCTACAAGTCTCCCTTAAAGAGCCAGGTCCAGACAGGGTTTCAGGCTTAAATTCCCAGGGGATTGAGACCTTAATCATACTAAACTCAGATCCAGGACTTGGAACTCAGTAATATTTCCAACTCGGTGTCCCAAATTGAGGCAGGACTATGCCCCATTTCAGCTGGAAGTAGCCAGAGTGGTTGTCACCCTATTCCCTAAAAGATTCAGGGAAAGTTAAAAAAGGGAGATTAAAACCAAGTCCCCTGAAACCGAGTTCCTCTGCTGAGTTTATGATTAATGTCTCTATCCAAAACAGTTATTCCCTTCCTTGTCCAATATCTGTTCTCAAGATTGAGGAGTATCAAAGAAAAGGGGGGATTGTTACCAAGCAGGGCCCTGTGGGGCTCTTGGGCACAAAGACTTTCTGTGTCCCCCCATTTCTCTGATTGCAGAAAATAGCCTTCATTCAGCCTCCATGACCTTCTCTGAGTTCCAATGGGCAGATTCAAGCAGTTGTTAATTAGGGAACAGAGGGGATGTGAGACAAGGGAGAAACAGTCAAGAGAAACAGTAATGCAGCCTTGGGGCAAGGTCCTGGTTCCCCATCAACGGATACACACAACAATATCTTTGAGCTGTTTTGCAGATAATGAAACCCCCTCCAGATGGGAAGAGTTAACAATTAATGATGGTATGCTTCCCACAAGCACGTAGACCCCCGACCAGTTGGAACCTTAAGGTTGATGATGCTGACTTCTACTTACCGCATCACCAACCAACCAATCAGAAGAATGTCCACAAGCTGATCACACCCCATTACTATAAAACCTCTCACTACCCTCTCCAAGTTGGGACACATGGGTTTTGAGGGCATTAGCCCACTGTGGCCCCCTTTGCCTGGCAAAGCAATAAAACTATTCTTTTCTACTTCACCCAAAACTCTCTGAGATTTAACTCAGGGTCCGGGTACAGAGGCTGGATTCGTCTTCTCTATCTATCTATCTATCTATCTATCTATCTATCTATCTATCTATCTAAAATGCTATGCCAGTGTAAGACATTCCTCTTGTTGTTGATGCTTTGATTGTAATCAAATAAAAAAAGAGACTATGTACAGTTGATCAGAATCTATGTGGCATTAACACTGTATTCTCTGTTAAGTAGAAAAACAATAAATGTTTGATTCTGTGGAAAATTTCTGATTTAGATAATATAGGAGTTTCTTTTTGTGTCTTTTGTTTAAATTAATCCTTTATATTGATAGACTTTAGCAAAGATAATCAAACTTTTCTAACTAGGATGTACAACAGTGCTTGGATATTCAAGATAAGTTAATAGTTATTTTTTCGTTTTAAGTTATATAAAGGAGAGTTGGCACACTGAGCAATAAATAAATGCATTGGCAAGGATGTGCTTTTTCTTCCTTTTATTTTGAAAAGTGATTTTCTTTTTTCTTTAACTTTAGGAAACAGATATTGATGACAGATATGGAGATTTGGATTCCAGAACAGATTCTGATATTCCAGAAATTCCACCATCCTCAGATAGAACCCCTGAGATCCTCAAGAAAGCTCTATCTGGTTTGTCTTCAAGGTATGGTTGGTTGAAGATGAATCTAATGGGTACACAAGATAAGCTGTGAGGTTATCCTGGACCATGTCCAATGTAATAAATTTCACTTTTGGTGAGTTTTAGAGCTATGAGAGGAGGCTTTACACTTTTTCACCATATATGAGCACACTATTAGAGGCTTGATGTACATCCTTTCGTTCATCCTTAAAATCTTAAGTGTGAGAAAACCAAGTCTGAGAGTTTAACTGGTGAAGGTTACAGAGCTAGCAAGTTGTGGACCTGGCATTTCTGCCCTTGTCTGCCAGGTTTCTGAAGCCGGTGACCCATTTACCAAAGCAGGTTGCCTTTTCTGGTATCGGAACATCTAAAAAAGAAAATTCTATATTCTCTGTTCCCTGTTTTTCAAATGCCAGATGGATATAGGTATTTTTTTCCCTTTTAACAGAGTTTAAAATCATTGTCCAAAACTCTACAACCCTTTACCATTTTATATTTGTGCTATACTTTAAAATGTTTAATAACCACCCAATTTCAGCTAATTTTATATTGCCCTCCATTGTATTCTTTGTAATATGAATTATAAAATTTATAAAAACAAAATAAATATAATATTTTATCCAGATTAACATATGAAACCTTAAATATTGGTACAGAACACTCTTTTTACAAGTTTTAAATACTGTTACACACAGTAAGAGGTCCATTTTACACCATGCCCGAGAGACACACAAATGTATATTTTAACTGCTGTAAAAATGTTATAAAGCAATTCTTGCCATTGCTATGTGTGATGCTCTCTGATTTCTTTTATTTTTGATAGCTGTTCTATGTTTTTGAACAAAAATACGCTGGATTACTAAATTGATTTTACTACCCATGGGTCATAAATTGGAGTTTGAAAAATACTGATTTAGTCATATCTAGTAAATATAATGTGAGCTTTTCTGATTTTTAATTTCCTAGAGGATGATCATAGTAGAATAAATTGGTTCAGAACAGAGTTTTCATATTTTTTAGCCAGTAGAATACATTTTTGCTGTCCATTATTAAAAGCATGGTTATCATTTTAGTAGTTCTTGTTCCCAGTTGTTTTCATGACCTAGTTCACAGATGTACCTTTTTTTAAAAAATCTCACCTGGTCTTTCTCAGATCTGGATTTTTTTTCATATTGATGTTATGTAAGAATAATGCTGGATTACTGTGTGTCATTCATAACAAGATTTTCCTTAATAATTTTTTTTTCCTGGCATAAAGCAACAATGGCAAGTAGTAGTAGCTGGTATTTATTGAGCATGTATATTTGCTAGGTGCTGCTCCAAGCACTTTATATGTGTTGACTAATTTATTCTCACAACAACCCTGTAACTGTATAAATGGAGAAACTGAAGCACAGAAATGTTTTATATCAAGGGTCGTGTAGCTAGCAAGTGATAGAGCCACATTCTGAACCTAGGCATTGTGCTCTGTTTATGAAAGAATTGGTTTTAACAGCAGATAATATATGACTAGTTTCAATCTTTTCGAGAAACTTCCCTGTAAAGATTAAATAAATGTTTTAAAATCTACATTTTACACATTTTAGCCTCTTTTTATTTAATACCCCAAATAGTATGCCTTGCAAAGATTTAGAAATTGTAGATGCATAGGATTAAAAATACTGATTACATAAGGAATGTACATGGTTTGCCGAAGAAAACCCTATAATCCTCCTACCAAGACATTAATATTTAAAATACTGTGATGTTTATCTTTGAAGCTTTTTTGTTTTTTGCATTGTGTGCATGTGTGTGCCTGTGTGTGTAATGTAAAAATAGCATTGTACTGTTTTCTGCCTTGCTATTTTCATTTTCATTCCATGGTATTAGGAACAACATCCTTAAATATGTGTAAATATTTTAATGGCTGTATGATATATTCCTTTGTACAGCTGTAGTTCAACTTACTTAATTTAAACAGCTATTGCTAGACATTTAGCCAATTTCTAAATTTTCACAATTAAAACCAACTCTGCTTTAAATATATTTCTTTATAGATAACTTTTATTTAGCATCAATAATTATTTTCTTAATATAAAATTTTGAAAGTGAAATTCCTTGGTCAAGATTTATGTTCATTTCTAAGGCTCTAATATATAATGCCAAAAAGAGCATAAGCCATTGAAATTGGAAAGAGCGTGAAAGGTCTTCAGTCACTTGGCAGTTGTCCCAGTCTGTTTCTTGACCCATGTATGGGTCTGTGGAAATGAATATTCATTAGCCAGTGAAGTCTGGCTCTATCCTTTAGTAAAGAGCTTCTTCAGCAATGAGTCTAACTTAGTAGTTCTCTCTGGAAGGGGCAATGCCTTGGATTTTGTACCTTCCCCCAACCACTGAACATTTGGCAGTGTCTGGAGACATTTTAGGTTGTCGCAGTAAGAGATGGTGCTGCTGGCACTTAGTAGGTAGAGGCCAGGGAAGATCCTACAGTACACAGAACAACTCTTCACAACAAAGAATGATCTGGCTCAAATGTTACTAGTGAAGGTTGAGAAACCATGGAAATACCCAGGCATAGTCTTGCTGGTGCTCTTGTACTCTATAATGCCACCTTCCTTCTCCCTGGGAACCTGCACACGTCCTGTCAACTTCCTTCTAAGGCTGGTAGATGGACTTTCTCAAAACTCCTGCTCTTTGCTAGATGGCCCACCAAGTTCTTGTTTGTTCTTGAAGAGTGCCTCTGTGCCCTAATTCTTGGCTCAGGTGAACTGCCTTGTCAACCTAGGTCTTTCTCATTATGCTTGTACCACTAGGAAAATTTTTTTTTTTAATTTTATTACTTTTGGGACTTCCGCAGCGGTCCAGTGGTTAAAACTCCGCATTTCCACTGCAAGGGGCATGGGTTCGATCCCTGGTTGAGGAACTAGGATCCCACATGCTGTGTGGCGTGGCCAAAAAAAAAAAAAAGAAAATAAATTTTTATTACTTTTGAAATAAAAACCCCTTAAGAATACTAACCCCTTAGTAACAGTAAGACATTGTGCATCACATAACTGATTTGAGCAATAAATGTGTAACCACTTTAGATAATCACTTTAAAGGACACTGCTTAATTATATACTTTTTAGAAATTTCATTTCTAGCTCATATAGGTCCTGGAAACATGAGACTTGAATGGATTTCTCTACTGATTCTGAGTTCCTTTACCTAAAACAATCTGTGAGGTGATGACTTGGACTCAAAATTAAGGCTTTCTCTAATGTGATCATGGTGGCATGGTAAAGGAAATCAAGAATTTTGAATTTGGAACCAGACTTTCCTCTGGATTTTAGTAACAATGGTACATATTTTTTTGCCTATCAATGCTCTGTTTTGAATTCAGTGCTTCTCCCCCGAGAGATAACATTGGGTTGCTGTATCAATGGATATATATATTAAGTTTAAGTATGTGCTTTTATGTGCTTAACTTTGTGTTAAGTATTCTTGGGAGATTTGGGGAGTCATTTAAATTAAAATAAGGCAATTAAGTCTTTGATCTTGTTGCGGAGGGGAATTTTTCTGGCTGGAGTAACATCTGTATAATAAAAGAGAGTAGGTCTTTGTTTAAATCTCTGGTTCTCAGAAGCTACCGTTCTCTGCCTGCCGTTCAGAGCCAGCCCTTTAACATTAGAGGTACACTTGGACCTTTCAACTCCCACCAAGGACTGATTTCTGACACTTGGGTAGTGTCCTCTTCTCTAGAAGAGGTTCTCAGTAATTCTAAGTCTGAGAATCAGTTATGAAGGAGGGCTAAGTACATTTCTGAGGTTCGTGCAAGGAAGACAGGATTATTACCAGGAGACTGGCTTATGGTCCTTTATGTACCTCTGACTAGCTGTGCGACCTAGCCCAGTTTCCTAATCCATTCATTCATCCTCAAAGAGTTCGTTCTATTAAGTCAAATAGAACCTTTCAGCTGAAGCATTTTTGATTCTGCATTCATTTCAGTTCAGCCCCAAAGCTTACCGTCTCATGAAAAATGTATGAGTCTACATACTTAACTAAACAGTAGAGGGAAAGAAAGTTGGGTAAGTACAATTTGACCACCTTGTGAAAAACCTTGGAAACTATATAAAAGAGTTTGGACTTAATGTTGGCATTTTAGGTCTTGTGTGCAGAAAGGACATGATCAAAGGGATATTTGAGGAAGAGTAGTTAGGGGTATCTAGGCTATATAGGAGAGTGATTGAAAGCAGGGAGTGTAATCAGTATTCGATAAATGGATGAAATCAGCTAATATTTCTGTTACAGAGAGGAGAACGAGGGCTTGTGCTTAGTATACAGTGCACATATGTTACTATACGTTGGGTCAAAATCTCTTGTGATATAATTTAAATGTTAGCATTTGAATTAATAGAAATCAGAAAATTATTTAAAAACTTTACTGTGAGTAAAATGAGTGTAGAATGAATAAACTCAGAGGGCAGCAGTTTTAGATTCAGAAAGCATCATGCTTCTATAGGTGTTGTTAGAACGATCTGAGGTGTTTCATACAGTGGCTGCTGACATTTCTTATGACGTAGCCACATAAAGAGTGAAAATATTTGTAAGGTACACTGGGGGTGAAGTGTGAGGCTCCTGCGGTGATGGGGGGCAGGCAGATGGGCTCCCCAGGCCCTTACTGACAGCAGAGGGTCGAGGAGGTCAAGTCTCAGTCTACCGGGGACCAGCCAGGTGTGCCTCAGGGAATCTGTGCTCTAAGCACCAGCAGAGGCCCAAGGGAAGAGAATACTCTTCTACGAAAGGCTCTGTCCCACAGGAAAGCAGGCAGCACACGCTGAGCAACAGAAAGAACTGACCTTCCGTCTGGCCTTGCCCTCAATGACGGACCTCCCCACACCTTCCTCGTTTCCCTGAAATTGCGGTGCTCTCCAGTTACAGTTCCGCATTGTCCTTTCTTTACTTTTTCTCACTGCAAGGCCATGCTCTCTGTTCTACACCACCTTAAAATCCATACTCTTTTTATCCACCACACGGAAGGACAGACGCCCTTTGGGAGGGCTGTGCACCTGGCTCCTCCTTCCCAGCTGAGTGGCCCCGGGCGGAACGTGCGCACACCTGCGTTGGCCACCTCACCTCCCAGCCTTGCGATTCATCCTCGTTCACATGGAGCAAAAACTAGTTTTTTTCTTCGGCTAACAGAATTTTTACATTTCCTTTAGCTCTCAGTGAGTGAGTGAATGCTATTGGTTTGTTTGGTTGGTTTGCATTGTTGTTATTGTATAAGGTAAAGTATAGGGGATTCCTAAAATATAGTTAAGGGAAACCTGTAAGTCTGGCAACTCATTACTGAAACAACACACAAAAATTTAAGAACACGTTAATGCTAACTCTACAAATATTTCCTTTTTAGGTGGAAAAACTGGTGGATTCGTGGAATTCTTACTCTAACTATGATTTCATTGTTTTTCCTGATCATCTATATGGGATCCTTTATGCTGATGCTTCTTGTAAGTGTTTGCCCAAGTGTCTCTTGCGTTGTTTTTCAGCATTGATATTGAAGTAAGTTTGAGCATGTCATGAAAAAGAAGGTGGTTCAAGACTTGACAGCAGGGCTTCCCTGGTGGCGCAGTGGTTGGGAGTCCGCCTGCCGATGCAGGGGACGCGGGTTCGTGCCCCGGTCCGGGAGGATCCCACATGCTGCGGAGCGGCTGGGCCCGTGAGCCATGGCTGCTGAGCCTGCGCGTCCGGAGCCTGTGCTCCGCCACGGGAGAGGCCGCAGTGGTGAGAGGCCTGCGTACCGCCAAAAAAAAAAAGAAGACTTGACAGCAGCAAATTTAGTTCCTTTAAGCATCTTCTGGTTCATGAAATGACCTGGACTAACCTTTTCCATTTGCAAATTGGCCTTTCAGTGTGTATCAAGTATACGTGATATTCAGTAGATACACAACTTTGTGTCAGACATTGCACCAAGCATTAGGTAGAACAGAAACACACACACCACACACGACTTCAACGTATATGACTATTAGCTAGATCCCTGACTTCAGGGGACTCATTCTAATGGCAGAGACATGTAAGTAACCATATGAATAAATGGTGTGGTAAATGAGTGGAATAAACCCCATGACAGATCTTGTTGGAAGAGCACAGTAAAAAAATGACCTCATCCAGTCTGAGAGAGAGATGAGGGAAGACTTCCAGAGGAGGTGATGCGAAAGCTGAGTCATAAAGAAGCACTGGACGGGGGAGGGCATTCCAAGTTGGGGATATCAGGGGCAGGGGTGTAGTAAGGAGAGATTGTGGTCCGTTGGGGGGTTTGTGAGTTATACATGTGGAGAGTGTCTAGGGATGAGACTAGAGAGGCAAGCAAAAGCCATTCTGGGAGTTTGGGATTTTGTTGTATATGGGAAGCCCAACAAGTTATGAAGTCAGACACATTTTTTCAGCTTTTAATTCATTCATTTAACACATGCTTCAGGATGCCTGCTACATGCCAGGCAGTTCTGGGGAATGATGCAGTCGTGCTGAGAAAAATGCACCTGTGTCTGCCCTCATGGACCTTACTGTCTACATATTAAAGAACTGATCAGATATGTAATCATAAACTGCAGTAAGCATTTGAAAAAAAGAATTGGATGCTATGAGAGCAAAGGGGGGAGCCAGGAGACTTTCCAGACTTTATCCAGTGCCCAGCATCTGCACTGCGATCTTGAAAGTTAAGTAGGATACACTAGGGTGAAGGGGAGACCTTGGAGGAAGGATTTTCACAGCAAAGGATTCCCTGTGTATAAAAGCCTTTATATCTAAAGAAGTATGAAACACTTGAAGCCCAAAGTGATAGAAGTAAGAAGGAGAAATACATTGGTGACGAACATCACGCATTTCCTGGGTGCTGAACATGGTTTAGCAGTGAACAGCGAGGGCCTGCTCTTGGGGATAGGTACAGTGTCCCTCCTTTTTATTATTTGTCTTCATCCATCTCAATTGTATTTATGATGTTTATGTTAAGGGAACATGGATGGATATACACACACTTGGTACTCAATTGATACTACCTTTATGTGTTTTAAGGTATTATTTACATTCACAACCCTGACTAGGTCATTTATATTTATATTTTGAGAAGTACACATTGTACCTAGTTTGCGTTTGCCTTATAATATCAGCACTCAAAAATGACGAATTCGGGCTTCCCTGGTGGCGCAGTGGTTGAGAGTCCGCCTCCCAGTGCAGGGGACACGGGTTCGTGCCCAGGTCCAGGAGGATCCCACATGCCACGGAGTGGCTGGGCCTGTGAGCCATGGCTGCTGAGCCTGCACATCCGGAGCCTGTGCTCCGCAATGGGAGAGGCCACGACAGTGAGAGACCCGCGTACCGCAAAACAAAACAAAACAAAACAAAAAAAAACTGATGAATTCAAGAGAGTTTTATTAAAAACTTACTTCTAGCAAATGATAGTTACTATTTTAAGATGGAACTCATACTCATATTCCTTAAAATAAAAGGAGTTTTTTTCCTCCAACCTTCTATTTATAGTGCTTTAATTGTTGCAGTCACAGCTTGGAATCACACTTTCTAAGTGATGGAGTTGCTAAAGCATATTTTGATTTAAAGGTAGATGTGAACATATAAAAGATATAAGAGGTTCCCCCACCCCTTCCTGGAACTCCTATAATAACTGTTTTAATTCACATTATTTAACTTATTTTTATTTTTTATTATTATTAATTTTTTTTTGCGGTACGCAGGCCTCTCACTGTTGTGGCCTCTCCTGTTGCGGAGCACAGGCTCTGGACGCGCAGGCTCAGCGGCCATGGCTCACGGGCCCAGCCGCTCCGCGGCATGTGGGATCTTCCCGGACCGGGGCATGAACCCGTGTCCCCTGCATCGGCAGGCAGACTCTAAACCACTGCGCCACCAGGGAAGCCCTATTTAACTTATTTTTAAATAGTGCATTAGTTTTTTTTCCCATTGTGAGAGTTATAAAAGTATATTGAAATTACTTTGGAAAATAGATAATTTAAAAAAAATCACCCCAACCCTGTCATCAACCACCACGACTCAATTAATACTGCCATTTGATGTATTTCCTTTCATCTTTTTTCTTTTAAAAACCATGATTGTAATTATAGTGTGACTAAAATTTTGTATCCTTTTTAAACTAAATATTGAATGTTTTGTGTTGCTCCATGGTCTTTATAGCCATCAGCTTTAATACCTTCATCTACTCAATGAAATGTAGTACATCATAAGTTATTTAGAGCAGTGTGTTATTTTTAGACGTTCAGGTTATAGTCTGGTTTTTCTTTATTGTGAATAAAATTATCCTAAACATATTAGAATATAAAGCTTTTTCATATGCAGGATTATTTTCTTTAAATAGATTCCCAGAGTGAAAATAGGCCCTTTTATTTGGATAACACATAGTTCCAGCTCAACATATCTAAATCTGAACTTCTGTTCCATCGCCAGCCATTCTGCATAACTCTATCTACTTTTCCAAGCCTTCCCTGGTGGTGTTCTGCATTCCCCTCTCTCCCTTAGCTCCCCAGTTTCCTCAAGCACCAAATCCAGTCAGTTCTACCTCCTTGATGTCTCTCATTCCTTATACTCCACCCTCTTCTGGCACTTATCCGATGGTGGTATCTTGCCTGCCTTACTGTCTCTTCTCTTGCTGCTTCTCCAGTCAGTTCTTTCTACCTCTGTTATCCCCAGACATTCACGTCTGATCATGTCCTTTCATGATCGGCACCAACTCCTTTGTGCAGCCTTTCATGCTATTTCCTGTGGCGCTCTGACCAGACTCATCTCTCTCTACTTCTCACCCCAGCTTTGTGTTCCAGCAGCTCTGGACTACTTGTAGTTCCCTTAATGTCCTCCTCCTCTCCTATGTACATGACTCTGGACATCCTTCTCCTTCACCCCAACTGGGCCCATCCCCACCCTTACCACAGGTTTTTTGTCTGCCTGTGCTTATATCCATGTGGCTATTTCCACATGGTATTGTAGTTGTGTGTGTTCTCCCTGAAAGACTATGCCTCTTTGAGAACAAAAACCCTGTATTATTTCTCTGAATCTTCAGTAACTAGCAGAGTATGTATTTACATATCGATTGTTGTTTTTAATGCTCATAACACATTAATCGGGCCAACAGAGTCCTACCAATGAATTGCTGCCAGTATTGATAGCATGGCGTATCAGTTTCTGTGTGATCACCCAGTTCTTAGTCTATTATTTTGAATTCCCTGTTTTCTATTTTCCCAGCAGTTCCATATTCTACTGGTAAGCTATAAGTGACAACCATATACATGTATGTGTGTGATATTAAAAATTCTTTTTTTCTTCTTTCAGTGAAACACCATATATAGTGCTAATGGTTGCTCTTGAACAAATGTATTCATAGAAGTAGCATCAGTTCATTTGATATTCTAAAAGCCCTTGGTTCTATAAATAGCATGACTTTGCCATTTTATCTTAACATCTAGCATTGTCCCCATTCTTGGATTATTATTGTCAAAAAAATGACTTGATGTTATACACAAAGGCTATTTGAAGGACAGTATTTAAATTTCCTCTTGTGTTTATAATATAACACATTTATGAGTTTTTCTTAAAAGAACTATTTGTAATAGTTTGGCATAATATTTTCTTACTGTATGGCTGAGGGGACACAACTACTTCTTTTTTTTTTTTTTTTTTTTGCGGTACGCGGGCCTCTCACTGCTGTGGCCTCTTCCGTTGTGGAGCACAGGCTCCGGACGCGCAGGTTCAGCGGCCACAGCTCACGGGCCCAGCCGCTCCGCGGCATGTGGGATCCTCCCAGACCAGGGCACGAACCCGCGTCCCCCGCATCGGCAGGTGGACACCCAGCCACTGCGCCACCAGGGAAGCCCCAACTACTTCTTTTAAGTATGTCATTGGACATGTACTAGGTATAGTGGGGAAAAATAGCTTAAGAATATCCTGGGCAGTAGGTTTGGGAAAGCTGATTTGTGGCGATCTCAAAAAGAAATCCCAAAGTATATTCTTTGGCAGACTTTGGTTAGCTCTTTCTGTAAAGGACCATATTGTTGTATTTTAGGCTTTAAGGAGCCACATATGTGTCTGTCATATAATCTTTGTTTTTTATTTTTAACTCTTTAAAAATATAAAATCCATTCTTAACTCCAGGGTTGTACAAAAACAAGCCCTTGGGTATATTCTCTAGAGGTTGAAAAAGTTAGTCTGCTATATTCACAGAGGTTTGAATCTCTTAGTTTATGGCGATAAGTGATCAGCTTGCCATTTGCTCTTTGAGTCTTGGAATTGTCTTAAGCCAAACATTGGATATGATGCTACGGTCTCAGAAATTACCTTTACCCAGATTGGTGGATTTAGCAGTTTGAAGGACAGCTACATAGACCATCAAAAAGGGATTCTTGAATATAAACCAATTTACTAGGCATGTGTATTGGACACTATGCAGACAGAACTGCATGGACTCACTTGACTGGCCAGCGGGGCTGCAGATGTAGAAGGCTGCTTATAATTTGTCAAGGAAGCACTGCTTGGGTTGATCAGAGATGTGTGTAGCTGGCTATGGGAGAGTTGGCATGGAGGGAAGAATGAAAAGCTCATGCCCAAACCCTTGGGTGACTGGGTAAAGATATTTTAGCTATTTGTCCTGATAGTATCTTTATCCTTCGCAAGACTACCAGGTTGTATGGTTAAAAATATATACAAGCAAACTTTCACTTATGATCATTTTCCTAGGATAACTCAAGAAACAAATGGACAGAAAGACCATCCATCTTGAGATGGACAACCACAAGAAATGAAGCAGTAATGAGGGATAAAGCCTAGTCAGCTGTGATCCCAATCAGACTATACCCCTCAAACTCTAAACTACAATGCCACCTCCTACCCCGGGAAGGATCTCTCAAACTTTTTGACTAAAACATTGTTTTGCTTTCCTCTTTGGGATATCACTTGATTATAGAGAAGTTGAATATTGAATTTTTGCTGCTGATATTTAGACTAACTAAAAGTGGGTAGGCTGAAGATGTTTAAAATACATGTGACAACAAGCTACTTATTAAATAACTAACCATAAATGTAAATATTGAGAAATGTATGTTAATGTTTTCTCTTGGTTTCAGGTTCTAGGCATCCAAGTGAAATGCTTCCATGAAATTATCACTATAGGTTACAGAGTCTATCATTCTTATGACCTACCTTGGTTTAGAACACTAAGCTGGTAAGTGACTTAAAACTATTTCAGATATGAAAATCTGATTCTTTTCTAAAGTTTGTAAGGAAGTATCCTGATCAATCAGTATCTACACGGTTGACCTTATAGATTGATTTTAAAGAAATATAAATTAAAAGAATGAAATTGAATTTTGAGAGAAGGAAATTACCTTTAACTCTCCCATTTCAACACAACTATTTTCATATCTCATCTTTCACTCTTTGTAGAGATACCTGATTTAAATTGAATATAAACACTATTCTTGTGCTCTTTTTAAAAACCTCAGCATTATGTTCGACACATTTTTATATCCTTTATAATTACAATTTTAACAGAAAGTTTCATTTTGTAAAATGTTATGAATATGTGTAATCTTTTGCCTTATTTCCCCTCAGTTGATATGAGACCACACACAAAATTTGATATTTCTACAAAGACTTGAAGATGAGATATGAAAATAGTTATGGTTTTTTTTGTTTTGTTTTGTCTGTTTTGGTCTTTTTTTTTTTTTTTTTTTTTTTTTGAGTGATCAGTGGTTTATTCAGGACAGGAAAGCCCAAGCTGAATGTCTGTCTCCCTCCTCCCCTCCCATCCCCACCCCTGCAGGCTGGCCCACCTTCTCCAAAGCCCCCATAGGCCCCAGGATGCCGGCGGGGGGCAGGGGGCAGGGCAGTGAGAGGAGGGATGACCTCACCTTTGCTGCTTCTGGTTTGGTCTCCTCCAGGCTCTGGGCCCTGTGACATGCAACAAGGAGGGTAGTCAGAGGGAAGAGGAAGACTCTGGGGTCAGTGCATAAGGCACCCTGCTAAATATTTCAGGGCAGTTACTAGCCTCTGAAATATTGTATATGTACAAATGCATGTAAAATTACTACATAAAAATCACCAAATAATTTTAATATTTAAAGCTTTATATATTTTTAAAACTTTCTAGGTTTCTTAGTTATCAGGACCTTGAACATGAAACATGATAATATGATAGTTCATAATTAACCTAACAGGCCATGTCTTTGAATATAGTTGTTTGATTAGTATCAGCCAGAGGGGCCAGTATCTTATAACAAACGAATCACTTTTTGGGTTTACGGTAGTTGAAAACAGTTTCTTGGTTTTGTTAACACTTAATTTTTCCTTCTGGAAAGTTTCTTCATGAGTGGCAGTGTGTACAGGGAGTGTTAGGTAGATTAAGTAGTCGGAGAGTAATTAAAAGCTAAACCGTGCAGGATTGATTTTAAGTGTAGGGGGAAGAAAAAGGTAGGTCAAGGTGGGCTCCAGTGATTGTAGAGGCTTCTTGGAGAAGGTGAGAGAGAAGCTGTTACTTGAAATAAAGACAGGCTTTGGCTAGAGAAGAGTGTTCTGGGTTGGGGAAGCATCACCCATCAGGTTTCAGATGTGGGACAGAAGAGGCATGTGCCACAGATGGTGAGATCTTCCTGGCCCTCCTGAGCAGAAGGTGTATATTTAGTAGGGAGTAGTGGCCAAAAAGTTGGATTGGTGGCTGGAGTAGGCTGTGACAGCCTTACAGTTTCCATTGTAGGAGAGAGAAAAATGGTAATACAGCTGATAAAAATTAAAATACTTCCCTTTGGGAGCAGTGGGGTGTAATTCCATTCATGAGAAACAGAGGGAAACCACCCCTTTCGTCTTCTGCTGCCCTCCTGGTTGCCTAGGACTCTGCCCTTCTAAGGAGGAGTCCAGGAGGAACCCTAAGGCAGTGTTTCTCAGCCTTTTGTTCTGGCTCACACATGCTCCCATCAGCAAAATCTCATGGGTTCAACTTCTCCCTGAGGACAAAGATATACCAGAACTGGGAGAAAGGACAGGCCATTTATCACGTTTTTAAAGTTTTTCCCAGAGATTTTTACCCGCTGCTAGCTCCGTTCCCCACAGCTACCCTTTTTGAGTCACTGCTCAACTAGAGTGCATCTGGAGCATTGAGAAGAGGGGGCAAGACCCCAGTGTGTGCAGGGCAGGAGGGTGGAGGTTAGAGGTCAAATTACCTCTACCTTCTTTTCCTGTTGATCTTCCCTAGGGCAGGTGGGAATTTGGCTTAGGATCTTTACAAAACATTAGACCTGTGAGTAGCTGGGAGTGAATTTTCATTATAAACTTAATGCTGTGTGTGTGTGTGTGTGTGTGTGTGTGTGTCTGAGAGTGTATGAGAGAGAGTGAGTGTATGTCTAGTATTTTCTACATTGTTTCCTAATTATCTGTCTCTGGCATTTAGATATTGAGCTAAATAAAGGCATGAACTGTTCAGTAAATTTTTGTTGACTGATAAGTTTGAAATTAAGTTTAAAACAGGAAAAAAAAGCATTTTGGTGGAATATATCATGAACTGGTCTTCTCGACTTGGTTTTGAACTTTGTGTCATCATCAAACTGTAGAAAATAGTTTTGTTGAGTTTGAGGGGAAAAAAATTTCAAATCTAAAGAAGCTAATTGTTTTAATATTATAGGTACTTTCTACTGTGTGTAAACTACTTTTTCTATGGAGAGACTGTAGCTGATTATTTTGCTACATTTGTTCAAAGAGAAGAGCAACTTCAGTTCCTCATTCGCTACCACAGATTTATATCATTTGCCCTCTATCTGGCAGGTAAGTTAAGGAAAA
This sequence comes from Mesoplodon bidens, assembly GCF_964165515.1. NCBI lineage: Eukaryota > Metazoa > Chordata > Mammalia > Artiodactyla > Ziphiidae > Mesoplodon > Mesoplodon bidens. The sequence continues at coordinate 192,544,842 of NC_138176.1, forward strand.
AAGTCTTTATTGATATGTAGCCAATATATGTTACATGCTTATATTTATTTGTTATTTAAATTTATAACATCCTTTATTTGTTACATTTTAATCCAGCTTCTCTTTGTAAAATGTCTCATATATAAAGCTATTTCTTTCATCACAGTCTTAAGCAGTAGTCACTCCGTAATGGTGGTTTAAAAGAAAGTACTTGCTTAGTAGTCACTCCATATAATTGAAAATTTTCTTCACAAATTATATTAAAGGCACTTTTAAATATATGGGTTATTTATCAAGTATAATTTATAAAGAAACTTTCACATATGTGTTGCTTTATTTGTTCCTAGGAAATAGAGTTTTCATATAGAATTATTCAGGGTACTTAGTTTTCCAGACATGGTTTATTATATATTCATATATATATATATATATATATATATATATATACACATATTTGTTTATATTAGGCTATGCCACATGTTTTTATGATTTTAGATTAAGAATCAGATACTTAGGGTAACATTAGAATTAATAGATTTTTTTCCATTAAAGTTTACCAATCATAAAAGAAATTTCTAAGAAATTGATTTAGATATGTACTGTTTAAAAATCACATCGCCAGTATGAATCCTGGTTCCACCATTTACTAGCTGAATAAACTTTGGGAAATTTAATTAATTTACCTGTGCCTCAGTTTCTTTGTCAAGCACTTAGAACAGTACCTGGTACTATTTAAGTATTTATCATTATCATTATTTCTACTTTTAAAGGAGGAAATGAAATTTATTTGTGAGTTTTCACTTTAGCTTTTAATAGTTACTGTTTTAGCTGTTAGGAGTTTCTCATAAATAAATTCTTCTCCAGTTAATACAGTTTTGGAAACTGAATACAATATGGATGACTTCCATTTCTCATTAAACAAAAAAATATACAGAGTATGTGGGGAAGAATGTCCAGTCCTTTAAAAGTATGTCATTTATATTCAGTAATTATGATCTTTTTCATGGTGTTCAATTTTAATAAACACCCCTGCAGATCTTGGTCTCTATTTTATTTCTGATTCTAGGAAGCCAGAGAATGAAATACAATCTGAAATGATATTGGTAATTTTCAGAGAATCATTTTTGGGTCAGGGGAACCTACATTTTCCAAAGAAATTTCCTGTTTTACTTTCAGGTTTTTTGTTAAGTCCAGTTTTCTCAGTCCATTACTTAATTTTTTAAATTATAAATGATATGTCTAAAATACATTCTTGGAAATAGATATTGAATGTAGATATCTTCATTTTTGGAAATACATATTGAAAAGTATTTGTTCTTTCAAGGGCAAAAGAAGTTATTCATTCTAAGGTAGTTATTTCATTTTAAATTCTCATCAGTTTAGAAGAATCATGATTATTAGAGAGATTAATTATGACTGCTAACAGCTAAAATTTTGGAGAATAATATGCTTGACTCTGATTTTATGTTCATTAAACCTCATCTGTGACATTTTTTTTCATGGTAGAAAGAAATTTTGCATAATTTCTCTTATCAAACAAACACGTTTGATTCATTTTGTTAAATGTAAGGTAAATTCTGGGATGGATTCTTTACTATTACAGGAGAGAAGCATACTGTACCTTCTTAGTCTATATTTTTACTGGCAAGACTTCTTATTAGCAAGAAAACTGTCTGTAATAACAATAACTTTATTTCGTATATAATTATTCTTATAATTACTTAATAGTAAAGTTGTGATTAATTAAAATATAAATCATTAACATATGTCCATTAGTTAAAAAATCTGATAATGTCAAAAGAATCTGCTAATGTTATTGTTAATGTAAACAATAACCCTGCACCCCAACACTTGCAGATTGTTTTCATTTTTCTAAGTAATATGCCTATTTCTTAATTTATTTAGGCATTATCTATTGACTTCCTGTAATAACCTCTCTCTTTTCCATACTCAGTTTTTTATTGTCATTATTTATATTATTAAATAGGTACCTAAAGTATCACTTCCTATAGAGCCAAATAGTATCTTTGATTACATTTCCATTCTTTTACAACTTTTTGCTTTTCCTGCCCTTAATAGCTGCTCTTTACCTTTTCTTTTCCACCTTCATAAATTTCTGTGTAGGAATCTTTAATTTTCCTTTTGAGTCTGTCCCATGTCTGTTGGTCATTTTTTCAGATGTTCACAGAAATCAGAGAGTTGATTAGTTCCCGTTTTTCCTGGTGACGTTTATCCCAGGGACGTCTGGGTTCCTGTTCCTGTTTGGACTGGCTGCTTGTAGGCTTGCTGTCAGCTGTCCCCTCATGATTTGGCTTTTCCTGTGTCTTCCAATTTCTAGGATAACACCCTCATTCTGCTGCAGCATAGCCTCTAATAGTTTCCTATGAAATGTGCTTAGAAGGTAAATGTTTTATGTTCATACATTTCTAATAATATCTTTGTTCTGTTCTCACAATTGGCTGCTTTGGCTAGGGTTCCACTTACTAGTAGTAGACTGGTACTTAGTCCTCTAGTTTAGAAGCCCAAGCCGTAACCTAGCCTTCCAGTGAGCTTTCCTGTTCGGTTTTCTCTAGAAAATACTTCTACTTGTCCCTGATTTCTCAGATCTGCTGGAAGTCATCCAGTCGGTTTACCAGCTTCCAAATTTTGTAGCCATTTTTCTTCTTTTTTTCCTTGACATTTCTTCAATTCTCTTTGCTCTGTAGGTTTTTGCCTTAATTTATTTTAACATAATTTAGTGGGCTACCAGGACAGAAGAGAAAGAAATGTAATACATGAACAATTTAAAAACAGAAATCCTTGATTAGTATTTTATTGTTCCCTTGGCTTAAAACAACAGCTAATTTTTTTCTCCTGGTCCTGTGGATTGACTGGGCTTCACTGGGCAGTTCTAACTTAGGGCCTCCCCTCCAGTTGCAGTTAGATGGCGGTAGTGCTGGTCATATGTGTCCTAAGTGGGCTAGACGTCCATGGTGGCTCACTCTCACGGGCATGGTTAGTGCTGGCTGGTGACCCGGGCACCCGAGTGTGGGCTCTCCATGGAGCTTGGCTCTCTCAGCACCATGCCTGAGTTCTGAATAGGGAGGGTGCCAAAAGCCAAGCATCTCAAGAGTCCTTACCTAGGTTGGTTTTTTAAAACTAGTTTTTAAAAATGAAAACATAATACATTCCCACAGTAAAAATTCGGGCTGAAAAGGAGTATTCCGTGATATCTCCCTCCCCGCTCAGAGCCTTACTTACTCTTTCCAGGGGCTTCCTACCACTATTTAGACATTATTTGAGTATTCAGGCTTATATGTTTATATCCTCCTTCCCTCATTTTTGTACACAAATGAGAGCAGACCAACATGCACCTGTTTTTCCCACTTAATATAGCTTATTTGTGGTTTTATATTGGCACATCTAAACTTATCTCACTTTTTCCGTATCTTCACTTACAGCTGATGTGCATATAGCAAAATCTGATGGGTAGCATGTCAGAAAATAAGGCAACTACTATTTCCTTGCTTTGCATTTGCTCTAACTTATACTTGAAAATAACTTCTCAATTGAGGGAGTAAAGACAATGTAATTTATTTTCTTTCTTGTTTCTTTTTATAACATTGTATACATGATAGTCTCCCAACCAACCCTTTTCAGTCATTGTTTCTTCATTCCCTAAAATTTCTGACTCTACTTTTATAAAACAAAATCAGTATTTCTTCTTTTTTCTAACTGATTTCCACCATGGACATAGCTTACCACTTGCTTTTTTTATAGAATCATGGAAGCTTATTGAAATTCATCAGTGTTGTTCCTTCAACAAACATTTGAGTGCTTTCCAAGTGCCAGTACTGTACATGGTGTTGAGGATACAAAGGGAAATAGGCTGGTAGCGTGCCTTCCAGGGTCTTGCACCTGCTGAGACACATGTCCCCTAGTTCATTGCTGGAATGTGAACAAGGACCTCTAAGAGCATAAAGAAGGGGAAGGAGGGCCTTGCTTTGCTGGAGTGGGAAGGCCATAGAACACCTTGAAGAAGAGATGACAGGTGTCGTGAGAAGCAAAGAACAATCAGGTGTTTGCCAGGTGGACAGAAGGAAAGGGCATTCCAGGAGGAGGGAACAGCTGTACAGTCTTGAGAATGAAAGAGGGTGGCATGTTCAGGACCAGTGAGAGGCAGTGAAGGTTGCAGAGGTAAGCAGGAGCCCCGTCTTGAGAAGCTTTGTGTATTGTGGGAAGAGTTTGGGCTTTATCCCAGGAAAATCACTGGAGGATTTTAAGCTAAGAGATGATATAACCAGATCTGTAATTAAATGAAGGATGAGTTGGGTAACGTTAATAGGGTGACAAGATAGGAACCTGTTGCTCTAATTCATACTAAATATAATGTAGGCTTGGCCTGAGGTTTATATTTAACACTAAGAGGGTTATAAATTTTAAAAAATTATGGGACTTCCCTGGTGGTCCAGTGGTTAAGACTCCGAGCTCCCACTGCGGGGTGCGGGTGTTCAATCCCTGGTTGGGGAACTAAGATCCCACATGCTGCATGGCACGGCCAAAAAATTAAAAAAAAAAAATTAAAATACTGTGGGCTGATCTTAGAAACCAACTGCTATTTATGATAGTTTATGAAAAATTGTTTTGTATCCCAGATTATTGGCTTGAAATGTACTTTTTGTTGAGATAATTATGTATTTCCATGTAGTTTTAAGAAATAATAAAAAATCCCTTATGCACTTTGCCTAGTTTCCACCAATGGTAATATTTTGAAAAATTACAGTGTAAGATAACACCAGGATATTGACATTATTACAGTCTTACAAATGTATTTTTTTTTTTTTCCTTTTTTGTGGTACATGGGCCTCTCACTGCTGTGGCCTCTCCGTTGCGGAGCACAGGCTCCGGACACGCAGGCTCAGCGGCCATGGCTCACGGGCCCAGCTGCTCTGTGGCATGTGGGATCTTCCCGGACTGGGGCATGAACCCGCGTCCCCTGCATCGGCAGGCGGACTCTCAACCACTGCGCCACCAGGGAAGCCCCTTACGAATGTATTTTTAAAGCAAATTTTTTTTTTTTTAAAGTATAGTTGATTTACAATGTTGTGTTAGTTTCTGGTGTACATCAAAGTGATTCATATATAAATTCTTTTTCATGTTCTTTTCCATTTTGGTTTGTTACAGGGTATTGAATATAGTTCCTGTGTTATACAGTTGGCCCTTGTTGTTTTATCTATTTTATATATATTTTATAGATTGCATCTGCTAACCCCCAAATCCTAATTTATCCCTTCCCCACCCCTTTTCCCCTTTGGTAACTGTAAGTTTATTTTTTATGTCTGTGAGTCTGTTTCTGTAAAACACAACTTCGTAGTAAGCTAGGAGCTGCTGGGATAAGAGATGAAACTTCCAATATAAATTATTCATAGTATTCTATATCTGTTATCATTTTACACGTGTCCTAAATATGGTCCTGTTAAACGACCATAAGCACTCACTTTGTGTTTCTCTTGTTTTTTTAATTTCCAGTGCCTAGCACAGAGTCTGGCATTTAGGTTCCCAATACACATTTACTAGATGAATGATCAAGAGGCTGAGAACATGCACGTCCACACACACTGCTTTTTAGAGAGATTTTTTTTCAGCATCAGTGTTTTGGTTGCTGGGTCTTGAGACCTTACTGGTGATTCTTGAAGTGATTAGCAACGTTCATGAGCTTAGTCTAGCAAATGAAGGTAGACTTTAAAACAGGAGTGAGGAAATAGAAAGTGTGCTCTGTTGAGATATTTGTACCTTTCTCTCAAATTATGCTGATAAAAATCTCTGGAATTCTTCTCGTTAAACAGCATTCCAAGGGTCCTGTCCAAATTTTAGTTCTGCAGTGGTCAAATGACTTTTATAGGTCTTAGCAGATTTAAAAAGCAGAGACAACACAAGCTCTTTCATTGAAGTTGAATTTTATTAAAATAAAATGTATATATATCCAGGTCTGACCCACTCACCAAGGCCCACCACATTAAATGACTTGTTTAATATTATACCAGATGACTCACTGACTAGGACCTGGAAGTCATTCTGACACTTAGATAATTTTGTTGTAAAATGAATTTGAGTGATAGCAAAAAGAAAATTATAGGAACAACATTTTCTCTAGAGTCTGGATATATTTTAAAAAGATCTTGGTGCCTTGGATTTGGGGCTCTTTAGAAACCAGAGCAACTATGTGATTACATGTCTAGTAATGATGGGGTGAATAAGCTTAAGATGTTGGACGCTTAATATCATCACCTTAAGATCTCTTTATCCAACCAGTGATAGGCATATTAAAGGCATATTAAGTTTAGTGGTTTGTTTTTTGTTTTGTTTTGTTTCTGCTTGTATTTGTGCATGGCTAACTGTTTTGACTTCTTTTTAAAAACCCTTAAGAGTAAGTTATGACTTGAATATAATACTTTGAATTCAAGAAAAATCAATGGACATATAAGATGAAGTTATAGCTAAAATTAATGCATGATTAAGAATTTTTTTCCAAATATCCTGAATATCTTTTATCTCAAAGTATGTTGATGAAATCTTTGAAAGATGTCACAAACAACTGTTCATAAAGGACTGTATCTTCAGAACCACTTACAGTTTTTAAATTAAGATGATTAGAATCTATACACGTCAGTCTTGTTCTATACCTTAAACTCACCATGCAGATTAAGAGAAAACTTTTCTCTATTTTAGCTAATATAATGGTTGGTTTGTGTGAATTTCTACAGTGCATGTTCAAACTTTTTATTTTATTTATTTATTTTTTTATTTTTTTGCGGTATGCGGGCCTCTCACTGTTGTGGCCTCTCCCGTTGCGGAGCACAGGCTCCGGGACGCGCAGGCTCGGCGGCCATGGCTTACGGGCCCAGCTGCTCCGCGGCATGTGGGATCCTCCCAGACTGGGGCACGAACCCGTGTCCCCTGCATCGGCAGGCGGACTCTCAACCACTGCGCCACCAGGGAAGCCCTGTTCAAACTTTTTTAAAACAACTCAGTTGTATTCTAGTGGCTGAATATGGGGACACATAATGCAGTGTGCTTCTGAATTTGTTGAACATGATGTTTGAAATGTTTTGGAGTTTGATTAGTTAGGGAAGTGTAATGAAAAATACAGCCATGTGAAAGAGTAAAGGATGAGTCAGTAAGCTCCAGTATTTAATCCTGGGTCCATCTTTGTTTTTTGAGTTAAGGAATGCATGTGTTTACTGAATTGGTTAATCACCAATAAGAAATTTTTAAAATAACTTGATTATTTCTTTATATTTTCCTGTCTCTTCAACTAGATTATGAGCTCCTTGAGTGGAATGAATGTCTTATCCATTTTTTTGTATCTTGTGTCTGGTGCATCTGAAGTGCTCCATAAATATTTTTTGATTGTCCATTTTTTCGGAAATTTCCTCTATCGTATCTTTTGGACTTTTCAATGCCTTTTTTCCCCCTTCACTTCTCCTGACTGCTTTAGAAATCTCATCTCATTCTTTTTTGTTCTTTTTGAATATAATTGTCTGTAATCTATTGGGTAACTGGCTCTCCCTAACCACCTGGGAACTCCTTGATACTGGGCAACAGGATATACACATCTTTGCATGGACAGCACAGTGCTGTTTATATAAATGGTGATCACTAAATGTAACTAAACATAATTATATATCAAGAACTGTATGTTAGGAAACTTTTTCAATGAATACTTTTGTTTACAATACTGTAACAAATCCTGTGATTTTAATTGGAAATATAACCGTACAAATGTTCTTTGTTAATTGGGGAAAAAGTAAAACTATGGATCTAAATGTATATAAAGTTATCCTTTCCAGAGATTTATTGAAATATAGCATGTATGTATTTTTACACGGTTAAACAAAATATACACATAGCTAGATGGTTGTGAATGAAAAAGTAAACTTATGTTTCTTTTTTGGATTCTTTTTCTTTGAAAATAATACTTAACCTTAGATATGCTAGGAAAACACTTTACATCCTCTTCTTCCACATTCAGAGAATTGTATTATTTTAATGTGTCTAGGAGTCAGATAATTATATCCTTTATTAGAGCACCCTAAACAGCTGCATTGCTACTGGTTGATTTAACAGTGAAATTGGATCAGGTAAAAGTGAGTTCCCAAGACTGTCCTGGATAAAAATCATCATTAGGAAAGTATTGAATAAGCCTGCTGGTAATTTTATTTGAAGAAGTGCTTAAGGGTGAATGGTATTATATAATTTCAAGAAAGAGACAAACCAAACGTGTTGTACTAGTATTTGTGAAGAGGTAAGTCATAGTTAATGATGTTGAGAGGTTCCCGAGGCTGTGCTGCGAGAGCCAGAGAGGTCCGTTTGGACAGAAGGGGAGGTTCCAGAGGCATCTGTCTTGCCTCTGCTTTGCTTTTACCCCATTAGCCTTTGAACCAAGTCCAATCTACATTCACCTTTAACCATGGACCAATGGCATAAAGCAGCATAGAAATTTCATTATTCCTTAAGCCAAAAAATAAATCTACCTGCTATTGAAGAGAAATTTAAAAGCAATGATTTTTAAAAAGGTCTTTTATGCTACTGGTGATTTTAGTGCCATGAATTCCATGTTTTAATCTCCCCCTGCCCCACCTTGCTTCCTTTCTTATTCTCAAGAAAGTGACATATGGCTGTCAGTTTACCTCTACTCAGAGAATGTTTCCATATTTCTTTTGCAGTTCAATCAGTTAGATTCTATAGGTGACAAATAGGAGGTGAGGTAGGATCTGGGAGCCAGTGAGCATTCTCTTCCTTTATCATCATCCTTTACACTGACATTACAAATCGGTCATCAAAAAATAGCTGCCAGCAGCTGCTGTTTGATTCTTCGCTCTGGTCAGAGTAGTATCAACCTTGCTTACTCTAGTGGGTAGAATTGCCTTGGTAAGTATAACTTAGATATACAAAGTCTAGTACTTATTTCATATGGGATAGATTAGGTGACAGTTCGTTTTCTATCTTAGAGAACTCTCTAAAGATATTGCAGAATAGAATGCATGGGTAGCTGTTTAGCTGAAATTAAACTTGGCTTATGCATTTCCAGTATCTACTTCTGTAAAAAAATAATTATCTTTAGAACTTTACTGATATATTGGGCAAAAAGTGCCTCATATTGCCTCCCATTATTTAGTATATAATTATTAGATTTCATTTCATTAGGTAGAATTTTTATTTAGTAAAATTTTATGGTAATAAATTTGTAGGATATAAACAGAAACACAAATACTGTTTGTACATCATGAAATTATTAAGAGTATTATGTTTTACTGTAATTATTATAACATGGGTCTGAGAAATTTCAAATCACTCTTAACCTGAATCTTGCTGATGATAGTTTATGGAACCACGAGACTCTTGAGAGTCATTAGGATCTAAGGGTTTAACTCTTTTCTAGCCCCGTGATCCTCAGTAAATTAATAAAGTCCTTTGTGTATTTTTCTTCATCTGTAAATTGGAGATGATAATAGGTACCTACATCATAGGAAGGTTGGAAGGGTTAAATGAGTTAATGCTTATCAAATGCTTAGACAAGAGCCTGGAAAATAGTAAGTGTTCAGTAGATGTCAGCTGTCATAATAATTATTATTAATTTTTATATAGAGATTGAAACATTCTACACAGACATTTGATGGATTGACTAGCAAATAAATTTTAGTGAACTGAAATTCAGGATCTGTTTTTCCATGTCCACACATTAGCAAGGGACTAATTCACTTAATTAATGCAGGAGATGTTTATTGAATTTATGCCATGGACTATATTAGGCATTTTGGAGAATACAGGATCATTTCCCTCAAGAAACTTTTACTTAAAATGCTTAATAGAAGAGCAGGAGAGAGAGCGTATGAGTGAGTAGCTAAATTATAGCTAGGTGTGGTATAGAAATTTGGCTTATATGAGCTCAGTGAATCTTAAACTTTGTAACAAATTATATACAACAAGCCATGTTTTTTGTTCTTGAACAGGTTTCTGCATGTTTGTGCTGAGCTTGGTGAAGAAACATTATCGTCTGCAGTTTTATATGGTGTGTATTAACCATTATTCTGTAGTCACTATATGTAATAAAAACCTTCACCTTTATTTTTTTCTGTAGTGAGAAGATATAATCTAATCTGCTAGTTGCCTAAATGTGAGGGATATTTGAATTTTGGATTACTATTATATATAAAAAGTTGAAGTTGAAAATTTTTTGAGGATTTAACAATTTTAACTGTTTCCAAAGTTTTCCTAAAAACTTTTTCTTTGAATATTTTCAAAGGCTATAAAGTTAAATTCAAGTATTTGGGCTCCCTAAATTTGTAGAAATTTGAAGTGTTTCCACAGTCTCCTGAACAGTTAGTAAGTCTTGGAAACATCTGCCATCTTTTTGTATGGAAAGTAGCTATGTTTACTTGCTCTTAGCCTGGGCATAAGGGGAACAGAGCTTACATTTTCTTGGCAGCTGTGGTTAGTTATACAGTCACATGATTCTTTGTGGCCAAAGATATTTCATTCAGTGTATCATTGAACAGTGTTCAGTGTTTTATGAAGTTTATCATTGTACATGATAACCTTCTCTTATTTCCTTAAAAGGTAGCTAATTATAAGACTGTAAAACGCAAAATGTAGTATTTAGATCTGTGAATTCATGTATTAGTAAGGCTTGTTTTGGATTTGGGGTATATTTCCTATTTTTCATGCTGTGCTTTTTCCCATTAAGACATCCTGCTGAGCACCATAGCTGGGAAATTGTAGTATTTCTTACATTTCTAATTTCTGGGGGTCTTGAGAGGAAAGAGTAAAATTCTCAGTGAAAATCTAGAAACCATCAAGACAAATTAGAAATACTAGAATCTGCTATGAAAATATAAATGGTTCCTATTGGAAAAAAATCATTTATGCATTTGGAAGCAGTCAGGGTAGAAGAGAATTGGATTGTTTAAGCAGATGAAAATTAAAAAAAAAAACCCAACCAATATAATATATTTTTTGCTGAAATGGAAAATAGGTTTATTTTGAATAAATCAAAATCCTAAGAATTTTTGAAAAGTCATAACTTCCAATAAAAATTATGAGACTAGTACATAGAAATGTTAGTGCTTTTTGTTCACAATTTGCTCATACTAATGATGCTAAAAGTAGTTAAAGTGGCCATCTCTCAGGCTAGATGGAATTGATGAAACACAGAGGACTTTGAGAATTTGAAATGGAGTACTGTCATTGCACAGAGCTGTGAAGATCAACTTTCAAGTATGAAAAGATTGAGTTTAAGGGCAATTGATCCCTGCTGGTTTGAATCATTTGAAGTTAGAAATAACTCTTTATGGGAAAATGGTACCATAGTGAACTCAGAGAAAATTCATTTTTAGCATTTCTAATAACTAGAGAATGCAGCCAGAGTAGAGTTTTAGCTCCTATCTGAATGCCACAGCAACACCATAAACTTCTCATTATCATTTTAATCTCATGATTCAAGATTATGGTTTATTTTTTAATATGTCTTTTTTAAATTTAGTAGTGTATCTCAGTATTATTAGCATTCCATTTGTGTATAAATTAAGGTTACTTTGTTAAATGTATTCATGGTTTTCACATCTCAGTAGGTACTAAAATTAATGTAATTTACTAATGGCATTTATTTTGTATGACCTTATCTTATGAAATGTGACCAACAGTCATGCTGGAAATTTGTGTTTCAAAATTGCTTCGTGGGCTGCACTGATCCGTTGTGTTCACTAATTGTTGTATTGTTGTGCTATTAACAGTTCGCATGGACTCATGTCACTTTACTGATAACAGTTACTCAGTCACATCTTGTCATCCAAAATCTGTTTGAAGGCATGATATGGTAAGGGGACAGTATTATGCTGCTTTATATTTAAGTCATAGCACTTTTAAAGCTCTTTTACATTGGACAATGTCTTACAGATTTCTACTAAAATGTACTATTTGTTGTTGCTCTATTCCATTAAAATAGCTTACTGAGTTTTGCTTACTGTTTGACAACTGAAGACAAATGCTTTGTTAACAACTGGAAAACTTCCTTATTCAGGTTTCAAGTAAAATGCAGGAAGTCCTCATAAAAACACCAAACAATTAATTACATTTTCAGGTGTTACTACACCTTAATATGACTTTTTTTAAAAAAACAAAGAATTGCGTTTAAAAAGAGTGTATTGTTTATGTGGGATGCAAAAAAAAAAAAAAAAAGAAAAAAGGGAAACTTTGCTTTTCGGCAAACAATGTGAAAGTTGGGTAAGTTCTACTCTGCCTTTATAATAGGAGTTGGTGTCCAGATTTCGGGTATTTGGACTTGCTATATAAGCAGTGGGTTGCAGATTCAGAAAGCATTTTTATCAGTTAAAAATTAGCTTAAATTATAACAATTATTATAAATTAAAAATAAGAGTGGAGAAAAACTTAAGATTTTAAGAAATCTGACTATATTTTCTCCACATTCTTTTAAAATACAGTAATTAAAATCTTCTATAATTGATGGGTTTATTCAAGATAAATTTGTTCCCTTGACAGGTTTGTGTTTTTTAACCAAGATATGTATGTGCGTGTAAACAATTGGAATCATTTTAAGATCATCTTCCATATACAGACTTTTAGTTGATGGGAGGCAGTTACTGAAATTAGTAGGTTCTGTACAGTTAGTAGGGTTTTAATGCCACTTCAGGCTAAGATAGTATTAAAATTGATAATTTTTCCTGAAAGAGTTTGTATTAAGAGCTTGGTGTAAGTTTATCAGATTATACTGTCTGAACAAATGACTCATTTCTCTTTTGAAAGGCTGTTTTTAAAAAATTCCCTATACCATTGTAACTTGTTCCTGTCAACTGAAAAAAATGCACAACGTGAGCATTGTGAGTTAAGTTTTATTTGGAGCCAAATGAGGACTATAGCCTGGGAGAACAGCCTCTCAGATAGCTCTGAGGAACTGCTGCAAGAGGTCAGAGGGGAGGCTGGTAACACATGGTTTTAGTGAAGGGGGCACGTGCGTCAAGCACACATTTTGGCAGAAGGTCGCTGCTGGTCACAGGGAGCAGACGCAGATGCCTCCGTTAATGATTTTAGTGCTTTTCTAGATATGAGAAGAGGTAAGAAATGGGGCTCATAAAATCTTCTCCTAAAAAATATCTAGCTCTCTGAAGGCCTGTTCTGCCAGTGTTTCCCAGAGCACACAGTGCCGCATTCCTGATCTCCCCGCTGAACTCCTTTCAGGGTGTGTTGGAGGTCAGCGACTGCAGTGGCCGGTGACCTAATCCTTGTAGAGCCAGATGGCGGGTGACAGTTTTTAGTTGGCATTCCTCATAAAACTGAAATTTGAAAGTCCATAGCTATAGAAATTTATTGTTTAATTTTAAAGTTAAGTTGATTATTTAATATTTTCATTAGCAATATTCTTCTCGTATGTTTATAGATTTTGCTCTGCTTAATTGCTAAATGGGCAAATTTGGTTGGTATTTATTGTGTCTGTTAATTAATCTTTTAGTACGTGCTATGTTCTGGGCTAGGCTGCAATGTAATCCAAAGGGTTATTGCATTGGTTCATTATGAGTCATAACCTGTAGAAATAGTTGCCACTTAATCATATGGACTTTTTTCTTTTCTTTTTTTTTTTTTTTAAGGTTCCTTGTTCCAATATCAAGTGTTATTTGCAATGACATAACTGCTTACCTTTTTGGATTTTTTTTTGGAAGAACTCCATTAATTAAGGTAATGGAAAAATACCACAAGCAAACCCTGACCATAACCTAAAAGATTAGCCACTGGAGAAATTCCCAACCATTTGGTGCTGTTGCACATTTTTTATTTCAGAGGTGCTTTGATTTTCCTTAGTTGCCCTCAGCAGCCACAGTGCAGAGGCAGTGATCTGTATTTCCCAATGATTCCGTCTGGTTCTTCATCAGATAGTCTCTTAGCTCCTTGATCATTTCCCCTCTCCCGTGAAGGCTCATGTCATCTTTTTGCTGGTTTCTTTCCCTTGGCTGTCGTGCGGTTCTTTATTCTGCTTCCCAGCAGCCCTCTAAACAGGCCTGTCCTTGACTCTGCTTTCCTCTCAAGCCATCTCATTTATCTCCTCCTTCACCAGATTGTTTGAGAGTGTATATTATACCATCGTCACATACTCATGTCCATTTGAAAGACTTTTTTTTTTTTTTTGCGGTACGCAGGCCTCTCACTGTTGTGGCCTCTCCCATTGCAGAGCACAGGCTCTGGACACGCAGGCTCAGCGGCCATGGCTCACGGGCCCAGCCGCTCCGCGGCATGTGGGATCTTCCTGGACCGGGGCATGAACCCGTGTCCCCTGCATCGGCAGGCGGACTCTCAACCACTGCGCCACCAGGGAAGCCCTGAAAGACTTTTATACCCAAATTTGTTTTAAGAAAAAATTTGAGGTACTACAATAAAACACTGATGAATGATGCAAGTGATAAGGAAAAGTGAAGATAAGTGACAGGAAAGTACACATGAGGAGACCATGTGGTTTTGCCTTAGATTTGGTTCTGTTTACAGTCAATGGAGGCAAAGAAGAAAACGGAGTAATTTATACAGTTCCCATCTTGGGAAAGAAAGAAAGAAACCAACTCCTCATGGAAAAACAGACCTTTTTCTAGAACTGATTTCTTTTTAAAATAAAAATAAAAAAGCTTTCAGGTTGGGGCTACATAGAGGATTCACTCAGTTCAGATATTGGGCAAAGTCTTTTATAACTTTCTGACAAATGCATTAATTGGCTATTTTGATGTTATCACATGAAGGCATTTATGGAGGGACTGAGACAATTGTTCAGATAGAAAACCTGTTTTGTTCAGAGTGATGTAAGGATAGTTTATCATTCCTAGAGGAGTGCGTGGACGGCCTGCCTGTCCTTCAAAAACACCTTCCTTAAATGTGGAAAAGAAAACGCCAATGAATCCTATGTGGGGAAGCCCACATAGGAGTCCAGCACACAGCATTAAGCTGAGCTGTGGGGATACTGGCCAGCAAGCTATATACATTTCTAAAGTCTCTAAAGCTTATTTCAGCACAAGAGCAAGTGGTGAAGTAGTCAAGGCTTTTATACCAGCTGAGAAGTTTTTGGCTTAGGAGCCCTCAGAGGCTGTAGAAGAATCTCACTGTCTGATTTTGAACATCAATTTCTAGTGAATTACCAGGCTGGATTAGTTGTATAATATATGCAGATGTAATTAAGCAAGTTAACCCCTAAATCAATATGATATGGGTCAAGTTAATTCGATGAGCTATCTTTAAAATAATCAGCAGGCACTTCTGAATTTGAGTCAACTCCTACTTCATGACAATAATACTGAACTATCCTAGGAGACAGTGTATATCAGTCACTTCTCTATGGCGGAATTGTCAGATTGGTCAAGAAAGCCTTGGTGCTCTATAAACTTCAGGACAAGAGCTCATGTAGTTTAGCATATCACCCATTTCTATCTCAGAAACTTCCCTCCGATATTTATTTGGCTTCTGTTCCCATTGATCCACTGAAAGGAATATCACAGAGGCCGTCAGTGATCTCCTGACGATCATAGCCCCGTACTGAGTCTTTATCTTACGGAGAGCCTCAGCCAGTTAGCACTGTCTACTCCTAAATCTTTTTCTCCTGCCCCTGCTTCACCAAGTTCTAGACTTTCTTCCAGATTTCTCTCCCTGAATGCTCCATGGACTAATAAACAATAGCCGGAATCTGAAACAAACGGTATTCTCAGAAGCCCAATATGTTTCTTCATGGAGAAAGACATATATAGTGACTAAAGGAGGGAGGATATGTGCATACTTGTGAGGCAAATACTGTACCTAGGGCTATGGAGCTTTTTTGCCATTTCAGAAAGAGGACTGTTGTAAGCTTGGCATTTGGGAATATATGAAAGTCTGGGGTGCTGCAGAATCCATGTTTTGTTATACTCATTCTATTTTTGATCAGTAGTAGGTCAACACAGACCATGTATACTTAGAATGAATGAATATATCTCATCCTTATTACATTATTCTGGGGGTTTATATAAGCATGAACATTACGGGACATTTATTTTAGCATAGAGTTTATAGTCCTTTGAGTGAAAAAAGCAAATTGAGGCTATTTACAGAAACAAACATATTCACACTATGTAGGATGTCTGAAGGCCTAATATGTGTTCGACTCTACTAGAGAGATTTGCACAAATAAATCACCATCATGGACTGAAGGAAAAAGGGTTGCAAAGCCTTTCCAATACAAAAAAAAAGAAGGAGAGAGGTACAAGGTATTATGGGAATTTATTGAACATATGTATCTGTGTGTTTTGTGAGTGCAGTAACTCTTTCTAATTCTATTTGGCCTTTTTCAGTTGTCTCCTAAGAAGACTTGGGAAGGATTCATTGGCGGCTTCTTTTCCACAGTCATCTTTGGATTCATTGTGAGTTTCACTAGGATTTTTATTTTATTTATATTTTGAAAAGTGGTAGCAAGTTTATTAGTCTATTCTAAACCTAAAAGAATTAAAACAGAAAATGCTAATAATGTATTAACTGAAGCCCACTAGACAGAATCCACAGGCATACCTCAGAGATATTGCAGCTTCAGTTCCAGGCCACCACAATAAAGCGAGTATTGCTATAACGCAAGTCACGTGAATGTTTTGGTTTCCCAGTGAATATAAAAGTTACAGTTACATTATACTGTAGTCTATTAAGTGTGTACTAGATTAAGTCTAAAAAAAACCAGTGTACATACCTTAATTTTAAATACTTTATGGCTAAAAAATGCTAAGCCTCATCTGAGCCTTTGCTGAGTCATAATCTTTTTGCCAGCGGGGGTCTTGCCCAGTTGTTAATGCTGCTGATTGATCAGGGTGGTGGTTGCTGAAGGTGGGTGGCTGAGGCAGTCTCTTGAATACGACAGCAAGGAGGTCTGCTACATCGATCGTCTCTTCTTTCATGAAGGATTTCTCTGTAGCATGCAAGGCTGTTTGATAGCACTTTACCCTGCTCAGTAGAACTTCTTTCAGAATTGGAGTCAACCCTCTCAAACTCTGCAACTGCTTTACCAACTACGTTTATGTAATATTCTAAATCCTTTGTTGTCATTTCAACAGTCTTCACAGCATCTTCACCAGGAATACAGTTCATCTCAAGAAACCACTTTGTTTACTCATTCATAAGAAGTAATTCCTCAGCCGTGAACGTTTTATAATGAGATTGCAGCAATTCATTCCCCTCTTCAGGCTCCACTTCTAATTCTCTTGCTATTTTACCACATCTGTAGTTACTTCCTCCACTGAAGTCTTGCAGTTGGAAAAATGGTACCATTAGACTTGTTTGAGGCAGGGTTGCCATAGGCCTTCAATTTGTGAAAAACACAGTACCTGTGAAGCACAATAAAGTGCGTGCAATAAAACGAGGTATGCCTGTACTCTATAGCCCAGTAACTCTCCTCATCCTAACCTCATATTAGAACCACCTGGGGAGCTTACACAACACCTATGTCCTAGCCCTCTCCCAGGTCAATTAACTCCCTCAGCTGATTCTCATATAAAGCTAGGCTGTTGTGTTTTGGTAGTTTCTAAGAGCTGTTCTGCCTTGTGGGTGCACAGGTGCTGGGAGGGGTGGTGGCTTTGAATAAAAGCAGAGAATGCAAATGATATTGAAGAGTTCTGTCTCTTTAACACATGCCAGCTGCTTGGGCTAGTGGGTGCTTACTGCTGAGTCCAGTTTACAGAAAAAGCTTGTTAAAAATAATTGATGTTTACTTTTAGCTATGAATAATGGATATTGTTAATGTTTTAAAAATTAGTGTACAATTATGGAATTTAGGTTTTTATTCAAAGGTGTCTTGTGAGAAATCAAAAAAGGTACAGAAAAATGGCTGGATATAAGATAAATATACCAAAAAAAATTACTGTCAGGAAGTTTAATTTTTTAAGAGTCTTGTCCCTAACAGTTCTAGAATATATTCTATAGCCAAATATAGAGTGACTAATAACAACATAGAGCTTTGAGAGGGAGCAAATATACAAATAAATGGAAATGGGCCAGGCTGGAGGGGAAAACCACCATAATTCCTGTTTATCAGTGTAGTTCATTCTCAATGAAAATTGCAGTAGAATTAAAAAAATTATTCCAGTGTTTATTTGTTAGAATATCAGTGAGGTAATAACTGATGAACAGAATAATGAAAAGGGATCTGGTCCTGTCCAATGATTATACATTATGAAGAAGGGATTATTAAGTTAAATACTACTACAAGAATCTGGTATCATTAAAGACAATTTAGAAATACTACAAGAACAGCCATATCATTGGAAGAAAATAAAGAGCTATCCTATAAGAATGTAATGCATGACAAAATAAGGAGGAGGGAGCTTATATTTTTTTTAATAAGTAATTTTGAGGAAACTGGTTGTTTGGAAGCAAAATCAATTTATATCCATTTCTAGTGTCATATATGCACTTCTATTAACCATTTTTGAGCAGTATAATGGTGTGAATGTCTGTAAAAGAAAGAAAATGAACTATTGTCTAGCAATTTAAATTTATAATAAGATATTTTGTTTTTATGTATCTTCTTCCATGGCTGAGGACAGCTAGTTTTAAAAACTGCAGTGATGTGTCCAGGGAAAGAATAATTTAGTCAACATTGTCTGGGTTGGTTAAGAACAATGGTGTTTTTCACCTGTGCTGTTTTCTTAGTAATTTTGAATCACTGTTTATTTTTTTAATTGATGAAATTAATATAACCTTTATGCAAGAAACTTTAGTCCTGTACTCTCCCATACCTTTATAATTGTTAGCTTCTGCTGACATTAAATGTGTTCTTAAAAAAAGTAAAACCTTGCTATAATGCTTGTCTAAATGTTCAAATCGGCTTCTTTTTCTCACTTTCCCCTTCCCTCTTTTTTATTGTGGTTATACTGAGATTATAATCATACTGATTTCCAAAAACTTTTGTTTTCTAATGGCTTTTTAAAGTCTTTTATTCCATCGGTTATGGTCATTTCACTTTGAAAATACATGGCAGGATGTGAATGCGAGGAAAATTTGGCATTCTGTTTCTGGCCTTTCTGACACATAACATATATACATTTAAAAATTTTTATATATATACACACACACGCACGCACACACACACACACATACATACATACAGATATTTTCATTCAATGTTTTACGAACGCTTGCTTTGTTATTTAGGCCGCTTACGTGTTATCCAAATACCAGTACTTTGTCTGCCCAGTGGAATACCGAAGTGATATAAACTCCTTCGTTACAGAATGTGAACCCTCAGAACTTTTCCAGCTTCAGAGTTATTCACTTCCTCCCTTTTTGAAGGCATTGTTGAGACGGGTAAGATAAACATGGTGGGGATCCTCCCTCCCAAAGATTAAGCTTCATTTATTGCAAGAGATGGATTTCTGCAGAATTTTTAACTCTGTAATACAGATCACTGTCTGCTTGGCATCAATCATATATTCTATCCCCTTGTGATTTCCCTTTTTTGTATATAAAGTGAATATTACTATCACAAACCAGTTGTCTGTTAGAAACTTACTTGCCTAATGGTTTGAGTACTGGTGGTAATTTATCTTGAAAACATTTTTAAATGTCTCTTAGATTTCTACAAATCAAACAAGTTATAATGAGTTTCACGTGTAACTGGTATAAATTGACTCAATTTAAAACTTAATTAAAATTCACCAGCTCAAAAATTACTTGATTTTTAGGAGACTTTTACTATTACAGAAAGCTGCTGTTTCTAAAAATCAGTTTCCCTTCCAAAAGCACACTGCTGCCATTTAAAGGCAACGTTGAAGGATGTTGACGTGCTGTCTAGTAGATCCCTGCTGATCTATGCTACTAGGACTAGTGGGTGGTTGGTTAAAGTGGGGAATCAAATAATTGTGTGTGTGTGTGTGTACACATGAATGCATCTGAAACGTTTATTATTTATTTGGCCGTGCTACACAGCTTGCGGGATCTTAGTTCCCTGACCAGGAATTGAACCCTGGGCTCTGGCAGTGAAAGCGCCAACTCCTAATCACTGGACCTCCAGGGAATTCCCTGAAATATTTAACTTTTAACTAAAGTTAATTTTTGAGAAGAAGGTTAACCAACAAATTATTTCTCTACTTGAGGGCTCAATACATTGATTCCAAGAATTTTTTCAGTGTCCAAGCCATCTATTATCTGCTGTAAAACTCTTTGATACTGCTAATCTTTGATTGGGGCAAGGCCGTTGCGTTCCTTTGCGAACAGGTCCAAAGATTGGAGTTCTTAGTGATCTTTCTTAAACCACACCCGTTATGCACTCTCTACAATTTGTAGTTTCAGTTTATTTAAAGTGGAGTAAGAACTAAGAATTTACAAAATAATTTGACTGCAGAATTCTCAATTTTTATGGTTTCCTCCCCAAATCTTTTATAATTGTCTTGCTGATGCTAATTTTGGTAGTCTTTTTAAGCATTTTATTTTCAGGTGTTTCCACAGCATTTAACTTAATTTTAAGAGAAAGACCAACTTTTCCCTCATTTGTCATATAAAATTAAAGTGAAATAAAATACAAATACAAAATACATTATATAATTACAAAAACAGAGTGCTACTGGTAAAAAACAAATGTCAGAAATTAACTGATTCTTGGTAAGCCTATGACCCAAGTGATGTAGAAGTTTCTAGACAGATTAGAAAAGTAGCCTATCAGATTTTAGCACACCAGGCGCTTTCAGTACGCTTACAGAGGGAATAGGGAGTGCAGGCTGAATAAGCAGAGTGGTAAGGAGAGCTTACACATTTATTATTTCCTATGATCTTGAAAGTTTGTGAAATTAACAAAAATATGGCATGTGCTTTGACTTAGTGTTTATATATAATGGCTCTGAGTTTAGGTGGCGTGCTCGAATACATTTTTCATGCAGTTAGCCCCAACCCCTCTCCTTTTTTTTTCCCTCTTTAGGAAACAGTAAGTTTGTATCCTTTCCAGATACACAGCATTGCTCTTTCCACATTTGCATCTTTGATTGGCCCATTCGGAGGTTTCTTTGCCAGCGGATTCAAAAGAGCTTTCAAAATCAAGGTATGTGTTTTAGATTCTTTGCTACAGTGTTACAGAATATAATTAGAGAATGTAATATAGTTGGAATTTGGTTCTCTTTTGGTCTCCCGCAATCAGCCTGTGGGCAAAAACCTTTCCACCCTATTTGTGTCAGCCTCACAGAGTATATATTCTTTCTTGTTAGGTTTTGGTCATGCCGTGTTAATACATTTTAAAGTGTTATATCACCTTCTTTTCTAGAAATGGCATGTGTCACTTAATGCTGGGACAGGCACAGAATCTTGGTCCTTCAAGTGTTCATCCAAGAATCCAGCTATGAATTGTCTAAGTTTAGTGTCCTGTCACAGTCTCAAGTGAAGGGAAGTGCAAGAGAGCCTTTGGATATGTAACTGTCCATTCTGCTGAACCAAGGGTCAGCAAACTCTTTCTGTAAAGGGCCAAATCATACGCTAATAGCAGCAATATTGCAAACTGCTCAGTTCTGAAGTCTTCCACTGTAGTGTGAGAGCCCCGTGGACAATACATCAATGAATGGGTGTGGCTGGGTTCTAATAAAACTGTACTTACAAGAAACAGGTAGTGGGCTGGAATTGGTCTGTGGGACATATTTTGCTGATCCTGTTCCAGATACTTAAAATTAGCCCTATGTTTTGTTTAACTTAAATTCTCATAAAATGAGATATATTTGGCCTGTTATCTTAACTCTCCTCACATGGCTTCACTAAGTTAAGACTGAATGTTTGCCATTGGGAGTTAGAGAGTGGCTACTGAAGGTGGGGTGGTCAGGGCGGGCTTCTCTGAGGAGGTGGCATTTGAGCAGGGATATCAGGAAGGGAAGAGAATGAGTCCTGCAGAGAAATCGAAGGAAGGGAGTTCCAGCAAGTGCAAAGGAGTAGAGGAGATCAGCCGCTGGAAGGGGAAGAGGAACACTGTGGCCATGGTAGGGAGTAGGCGGTCAGACTACAGAGTGGTGGCCAGATCCCAGAGGTCAGGGAAATAAATACGCGAACTCAGCGCGCACTTGCAATGGGGAAGATACTAGATTAGGTGGAATGCAATACGCAAAAGTGTACAAGATGTTGTCCCTGTTCTCATGATGCTCACCACCTACTAGGGGAGATAATACACAACCACAAAGAACCGTAGCAATAGCTATGCAAGACGAGAGGCCTGTAAAGGCTGCAAACAGCAAAGCGGGATGGAGTTACCACGGCTCTATTGTGCTTGGGTTAGTAGGGAAGAGAAGGAAGGAAATGTGTTGGCAAAAATTAACCAAAGAGTTTTTCAATAGTTGTTTTAAACAGAGAAATGTTATGTTTAGAATGGTCTCCAATCCAAGGTTTCTTGGTGAATGGTGAGGTTTCTTTTCATGTCTGAAATGAAGGTATAATCGCTGTTGCATTTTAGAGGTTTTTAGGCTGCTTGAGTAAACGAGAAGGACAATTAGTCATTTCCATTTCCTGGGCCCTGACACATGTGGATGGATCTATACAGGGTCAATCTGCAGAGGCTTACTAACCATTCCCTTAATTTGGCCATTTAATGGACTAACATGTCCCAAATGAACTATCTATTTTGATTTCCTTTTTACCCCAACACATTAAAAAAAAATTATCACAGTAAAATATTTATTTCAGAGTAAGAACCATTAGGATAAACATGAGCTAGAACCAGTTGTATATCTGTCAACAACGCTAAAATAGCTCCCCAAATAGTTTGTGATTAAACGGAAGAGCCGGCTATAAGATTAGATTAGTAATAGCTGATAGCATTTTTGATTTAGAAAAAGTTTTATTAACTAAAAAAATTTAGTGCTAGATTTAATTAATATTTAATTAGTGTTATTTGAAAGCTGTGGGTCAATTCAGTAGTCATTCTAACATGGGCACATATTCCAAAGATGCAGTTTTAATCTGTTGGACATGTTCTAATAAGTTTGTATTTAGTGGGAAAATCCAATAGTAAAGTATTTTCCTTAAAGTCCGTGATGTCAAGGAGACATTTACAGAGAGGAATTTTACAGCAGGTGATTTTTTTGAAAAGTTACTAATATGTTTGTTTTTTTCTGAAGGATTTTGCAAATACCATTCCTGGACATGGCGGGATAATGGACAGATTTGATTGTCAGTATTTGATGGCAACTTTTGTGCATGTATACATCACAAGTTTTATAAGGTACTTCTAGATTTGTAAAAAATGTTTTATTAGATGATTTCTTGGAGTTCTCATTTTGATAGGCATTAGTTTGAATTAGTTACTTTTTTTGTCATTGGTAATCTATAACAGCAAAGGGAATGGTGGCTCCTGGAACTGTGTCACACTGTAGCCTTGGGCAGTATGATTAAATTATAATTATTTCCCTTACATTAGAACAAGTTAAAAAATAGTATATGTCATAGTCTTATAGGGCTGAGTTAAGATTCATTTAGAGTGGGTGAATGGTACTAGATTTGGAACAGCAGGAGATTTAATTTCTCAACTGTGGACATTGTGGTGACAGTGAACCCTAAGAGTTACTTAAAAAGGAGGAGGACATAATGATTCATCCAGTCCACCAGTTATTGCTTGAGTGCCTGCTATGTGTTGGGGAATGTTCTGGGCACAGATATAGCAGAGAACAAAACAAACCAAGTTCCTGTCCTTAGGGCTTATTTTCTTCCTGGGGAGTTGGAGGGAGAAGGGGCAGAAGTGGAGAACAAACAAATGTAGCTCGTTTGGTGGTTATAAGAGCCACGGAGAAAAGCAGAGCAGTCTGAGGGATTATGGGTGTGTATGGGGTGCAGGTGGGGAGTGGAGAGGCGGGGAGGGGTAGGTGGAGGGTGTTGCTGTTTTGTATGGGGTGCTTTATTCTCATTACTAAACTTTAATGTTTTGGATCTGCCCTGAAATGCCAGTTTGAGGTGTGAAAGCTAACCACATCAACCACATGTTAACTTTATATGCCACGGTCTCTACTGGTGTCTGAGCCTAGAAAACCTGTATTTCCTTTAGAGTTATGTGGATTGAAACTCATATTTATAGGTCCCTAAATATGCATTTTAAATATATACCCATAGTAGTGTGAGCATTTCTGTATTAACTTTTATTTTCCTTGAGCCGTCTTGTTAGTTTATCTATTTCATTAATCTTTTCAAAGAATCACATTCTGACTTTACCTTTCTCTGCTGTGTATTTGTTTCCTATTTCATTGATGTCTACTCTCATCTTTTATTCCTTTATCTTTTTTAAAAACTGTGTTGCCGTATAGTTGATTTACAATGCTGTGCTAGTTTCAGGTGTACAGCAAAGTGATTCAGTTATACAAATATTCATTCTTTTTCAGACTCTTTACCCATATAAGTTATTATAGAATATTGAGTAGAGTTCCCTTTGCTATACAGTAGGTCCTTGTTGGTTATCTATTTTATATATAGTCGTGTGTGTGTGTTAATCACAAGCTCCTAGTTTATCGGCCCCCCCTCCTCCATGTTTCTCCTTTGGTAACCATACGTTTGTTTTCGAAATCTGTGAGTCTGTTTCTGTTTTGTAAATAAGTTCATTTGTAAAAATTAGATTCCACATATGAGTGATATCATATGGTATTTGTCCTTGTCTGACTTACTTCACTTACTTTACTTAGTACGATAATCTCTAGGTCCATCCGTGTTGCTGCAAATGGCATTATTTTGCTCTTTTTTATGGCTGAGTAATATTCCATTGTATATATGTACCACATCTTCTTTACTCCTCTGTCAATGAACATTTAGGTTACTTCCATGTCTTGGCTATTGTACCATAGTGCTGCAGTGAATATTGGGGTTGCATATATCTTTATGAATTATGGTTTTCTCTGAACATATGCCCAGGAGTTAGATTGCTGGATCATATGGTAGTTCTGTTTTTAATTTTTTAAGGAACCTCTGTACTGTTCTCCACAGTGGGTTTACCAATTTATATCCCCACCAACAGTGTAGGAGGGTTCCCTTTTCTCCACACCCTCTTTAACATTTATTGTTTGTGGACTTTTTGATGAGGGGCATTCTGACTGGTGTGAGGTGATACCTCATTGTAGGTTTTTTTTTTTTTTGATTTTTAAATTTTTTTTTATACAGTAGGTCCTTACTAGTTATCCATTTTATACATATTAGTGTATACATGTCAATCCCAATCTCCCCATTCATCACACCACCACCACCATCACCCCCCCCACCACTTTCCCCCCTTGGTGTCCATATGTTTGTTCTCTACATCTGTGTCTCTATTTCTGCCCTGCAAACTGGTTCATCTATACCATTTTTCTAGGTTCCACATATATGTGTTAATATACGGTATTTGCTTTTCTCTTTCTGACTTACTTCACTCTGTATGACAGTCTCTAGATCCATCCACATCTCTACAAATGACTCAGTTTTGTTCCTTTTTCTGGCTGTACCTCATTGTAGTTTTGATTTGCATTTGTCTGATAATTAATGATGTTGAGCATCTTTCCATGTGCTTCTTGGCCATCTGTATGTCTTCTTTGGAGAAATGTCTATTTAGATCTTCTGCCCATTTTTTGACTGGGTTGTGTTTTTTTTTGACATAGAGCTGCATGAGTTGTTTTGTATATTTTGGAGATTAATCTCTTGTTAGTCACTTCATTTGCAAGTATTTTCTCCCATTCTGTGGGATGTCTTTTCGTTTTGTTTGTAGTTTCCTTTGCTGTGGCAAAGCTTAAGTTTAATTAGGTCCCATTTGTTTATTTATTTTTGTTTTTATTTTCATTACTCTAGGAGGTGGATCCCAAAAGATATTGCTGCAACTTATGTCAAAGAGTGTTCTCCCTATGTTTTCCTCTCAGAGTTTTATAGTGTTCAGCCTTATATTTAGGTCTTTGATCCATTTTGAGTTTATTTTTGTGTATGTATAGTGTTAGAGAATGTTCTAATTTCATTCTTTTACATGTAGCTGTCCGCTTTTCCCAGCACCACTTATTGAAGAGACTGTCTTTTCTCCCTTATATATTCTTGCCTCCTTTGTCATAGATTAATTGACCATAGGTGTGTGGGTTTACTTCTGGGCTTTCTGTGCTGTTCCATTGATCTATATTTCTGTTTTTGCATCCTTTATCTTTCTTTAGGTTCAATTTTCTGTTCCTTCTCAAGCTTCTTGAGATAAAGCTTAGATTACTGATTTTCAGCTTTCTTGTCTAATATATTTATCTAACATTATATATTTCCTCTTAACTACTGCTTTTTGAGTGCTCTTTTAAAGTACTTTCAAGTATTCTCATCCCACGTTATATATGTAGTTTCATTATTCAGATACAAATATTTACTGATTTCCAGTTCTGTATCTTCTTTGACATGGGATTATTTAGAAGTATATTGATTTGCTTCCAAAGAAATGGAGATTTTCTCATTCTCCTTCCTTTATTGATTTTTTGCTTTAATTCCACTGTGGTCAGCAGTGTCTTTATTACTTCAGTATTAATATTTGTCATGACTTGTTTTGTGCCCAGGCATATTGTCTACTCAGATATACATTGTATGTGCACATGAATCAAATATGCATTGTGCAGTTTCAGGATTAGTGTTGTAAGTCACCTGGGTGAAGTTCAGCTAAATCCTCTGTACTGGTTTTTTGGTTTGTTTTTCCATCTGCTTGTTCTGTATCAGTTACGAAGAGAGCTTTGTCAGAATCTCCCAGTTTTTGCTTTATATACATTGAGGTTGTATTAGGTGTCCACACATTTAGAACTCGTGTCTCACTGTTGAATCACTCTTAGTATCATTCTATAATGTCCATCTTTATATACTACTTGTTTAAAGCTTATTTTGTTGAATATAAGTATAGCTACATCAGCCTTCTTATTAGTGTTTGCATAATATTTCTTTATCTATCCTTTTTCCTTATATTTAAAGTGTTTCACTTTTCTCACAAGGATTTTCTTTTTTTTATAACCCAGCTGACTATCTTTGTCTTTTTGTGTGTGTGTGTGGTACGCGGGCCTCTCACTGTTGTGGCCTCTCCCGTTGCGGAGCACAGGCTCCGGACGCGCAGGCTCAGCGGCCATGGCTCACGGGCCCAGCCGCTCCGCGGCATGTGGGATCCTCCCAGACCGGGGCACGAACCCGTGTCCTCTGCATCGGCAGGCGGACTCTCAACCACTGCGCCACCAGGGAAGCCCTCTTTGTCTTTTTAATTGGAGTATTTAATCCATTTGCATATGATTTATTTACTGATATATTTGAGTATTAGTAATTAGTGGCTTTAAATCCTTAGAACTCTTTATTTGCAGAAGATGGCAGCTTTTAGAGCATTAACTCATACTTTTTTTTTTTATCTGCTGTTCTCTCAGAAGGGAAAAGTCATGCTGAGCCATGTTGTCCTCCATTTGAAAGTACACATTTAGACGATTAGAAATACAGTGCTAGAGCCAGTGTGCAACTAGCTGGGAGCCCCTGCTGACAATTTTGCATTTAGCTGAACTTGCTAGAATAGCCTTCCTTTCCTCTGTGGGCCCTACTCTGGGTTTATGTTAGGAAGTTGCTGAATCTTTTGAAGAAATTTAAGGCAAGCTGTGTCCTGACTTGAGTAGACTGTTGCTGTGAGAGACATATGGCTTCAGGTTTTTGGCAAATGAGTTGAGCCACGTGTACAAAGGTGACCCATGGGACGGCTAATCCATGCTATTGTGTAATAAGTCATAAATTTAATTACCCATGTAAATGTCTTTCTCAGAGAATTCTGTGCCATTATCCATCTTGCTTTTTCTCATTGGATTTCCCTAATCCCTCTCCACAAAAAGTAAGCTCACTCCGGTTTTCCTTTTCAAGTGGATTGTAGAAATTGCAGAGAACAATACATCTACATCAGTCTGAATTAGGTTCATTCTGGTTTATCCTCATCTACCAGGAATGGTCCTTTTTTTTTACAGAATGGTTTCTGTGTCTTGTCCAATCTCAGGATTTGCCTTTTTGCGGATTTTTGTGGAACTTAGATCTGCACTCCCTAAATTGCCTCGTGTTGTTCCTGTCTTCTGTGTTTGTGCATTCTTCCCACATCTAGACTGTACGCCTCTCAATGCAGATAGTTCTAGGGTTTTTTTTTTTCTCCCTTTGACACTGACATTGGGCATTAAAGTGGGCTCTGATCAAGAGCTGTTTCAATTCTGTAAAGATTGATTCTCTGCACTTAAATGCATGGTTTATTTTAAATTACAAGTATATGCTTCCTTTAGCTCTCTTAGAATAATAGTGTGAACTTTGTCTTTTCTGCTCTGTTATCAGGGGTCCAAATCCCAGCAAAGTGCTACAGCAGTTGTTGGTGCTTCAACCAGAACAGCAGTTAAATGTATACAGAATGCTGAAGACTCATCTCATTGAGAAGGGAATCCTACAGCCCACCTTGAAGGTATAACTGGATCTGGAGAGGGAAGGACTGACAATAAAGAATTCTACAGGAAAGCACCAAAGGATGACATTTTGTAATTGTACAGAAAAATGTTGAAAATGCAATAGATTGAAGTTTTACAGACATGAATGTTTCTTCTCTGAAATTACTGTGAATATTTAACACTTATTTGATCTAAGTTATGAAATAAGTAGCAAATGCCAGGCAAAATATCCTGTACTTTTTCTAAGTGTATTTTCTGATGTTAACTTCCTTCCCATTACTTGCTAGGTTTCATCACTTAAAAGACTTGTGTTTCAAAGAGTCACAACACTATGAGTAAATTGAGGATGTCTTGAGATTGCATCTGGCAGTGTGCCCTTTGCACAAATATTTACTTTTGTAGTCGGAGCTGCTCTTCATTTCAGCAAAATGTTTTATGTAAGGCACAATAGGAAGTTAGTTCTCCTCTACTTCCTCCTCTTTCAGTCTGAAGTATTTTCTGAAGGGCTGAGTTGGATCCAAAAAAGAAAGACTGTCCACTTTTCAAAGAAGTAAGTAATCATTTGCCAGGGAAAAACATTCCACTTTTAGGTAAGTTTGAAATTCGAAAGAGAGAGGCTGAAATTTCTACCATTATTGGTTTGCCAGAAAGAGCAGACATCAGACTCTACTTTGATCAAATTGTTTGGAAAAACATAACCTTCTCAAAAACTTTCAGGAGAAACACAGGAGAATTCTGCTATGAAGAACATATGTTCCCATCCTCCACCCATGATCGCAACAGACAGTAGCTCAGGAGGCAGCACTGGACGATGACACATGCATAGCCCACCTCTTGGTTGAGTTCTCCGCTTTTGTTTCCCTGTGAACTGGTTTCCATAAGTTCTGTAGCCACGAGCATCAGTACATAGGGTGGTGAGTAGGGGTGGTGAATGAGGCAGAGCAGGGGGTGCTCAGTTGAGCGAGAGTGACCCGTCCCCGGATGCGGCTCAGCACGCCTGGGTCCTGGGCACCTACCTCTTAGTTCCCGTGGAGCCCACTGGACACTCACCTGGGAAGAAGCGAGATCTGCCGGGAAACCCAATCCCAGACTAACTCCATGGTAGCAGCTAATTTTTTTCGCATTCTTCTTTCACATCATGTCAGAAAATCTGAGGCCATCACTGATTTTTTTTTTTTTTTCTTTCAACAATGAAAATCAAGCAGAAGTGATTCCCACCAAGAACAAAAAGCACACGAATGCCAAACCTTTCCTTTGGGGGACTGGACACTGTACCCAGATGAGAATAACTTTCTTCTCAGTGGATGTAAATAAGCTATTGTTGCTGTGTCCTCTCTACAGCTGTATTTATTGTACTGAACAGTCAGCACTGAAACCTTCAAAAATTGCCTAGTGCTCCTTGGCTAAATGTTCAGAGGAAAAATAGATATATTTTAAGAATGTTTTGCTAATGAAAAGAGTAAATATTTTTGTTTAAATCAGAAACAAATTTCAATTCTTTTATAGTTCTGTTCTACTACTCAAAAAAAAAAAATCGCAGATATGCCTGGGTTCCACAGATGTCATCTATAACTAGCAGCCTCATCATGTGTACTCCATGATTATGGTGGATATAGTTAAAGTCAGTCCCAAGAGTCTCATTTCTTGGCTTGGCATGCACTCAGTCAGTTCATTGCCACTGGATGTGTGCAGTCAGCATTATTTCACACTATTCCATAAAAATTTAGAATTGGCATTGGAGGTATTATTACAGAAGGAAGTGATCATTTTTAAAATCAGGTTACCCTCAAGTTAATTTTCAACATTGCTCATTTTTACTTGCTGCATTAAAAGCTCCAAATGTAGATCATAAAAGAATTTACTTACCAAAATTAAAAAAATAAAATTTTGTAATAGGAACTTATGTTGAAAACATGGTGAATTGCACTGTAAGAACTTGGAGATATGCAGTTCCCTCTGCATTTTTCTTCAAAGTGATGAGTGAGGCACTGCAAAACAGAATTATGAGCACATTACTGAATACATATTATAAAATCAATATTATGGTTAACAAAATATGAAGCTAGAAATATTTGGGGTCACAGTAATAGCTATCCTCTAATACATTTAGAGTTGGGTGTATATTATTCTATATGTAAAAAAGTAAATTCTTAATTTTAACAGCACTCTAAAGGTTGACATTTTTAGTGTACTTTTATAGCATGTATATTAAAATAGAATATATTTTATCAAGAATATACTTTAGCAAAGATTGCCATAAAACCCTGACTTTTGATCATTTTTATATTTGCACTCTGAACAGGGTTTAAATTCCAGTGTAGCAATGTGATGGCAGAAAAATGAAAGACTAGGAACTTCCTTTACAGTAATGGCTAATTGTTCCAAATTTGCTATTTGGAGAGGTACTCTAATGGTACTAACTGCTTAGTACAAATGTTTCCTCAGTGCTTTTCCCCTTGTGGTGGTGGGTATACATTTTACTGTCTGAGAGTAAAAAGACGACACACACACACACACCACCATTTTATTCTCATTTTATAGTATCTCTTCATTTGTAATTTGGTTTGAACAAAGATAGTATCACCTTGTTCAGGGGAAAAGAAAAAGTGGAAACAGTGTATATACTGTATATGAGTGGGAGGTAGCTTTTGATATGTGTCAATCAGTTCTCTGAACCTTTTACTGAAACTGAGATAGGAAAATAAAACTGAAACAAATCACATTTTGACTCTGTTGTGCCATTTTTCTCTTTGGAGAGGAAACATTCATTCAACTAGTGTTTACAAAATGACAAATACAGAAATACTGTATACTGTGTATATTTCATCACCGATACCTACAGTGACATCTTCAGGGCTGGGAATAAATAAGTTCTGGTGATCACTGAACATGTGTGTTTGTCGAGAGGTGATGTCCTCTTAATTGAAAGAGCACCGAATTTCTAGGGTACTTCTTAGTTTATAATTATTTATTTTTGTGAATCTTTGATCCAGTCACCACTAGAGCTTTAAGCTACTTGGACAGTGAGTGGCGTCTGTTTTGATGGCCACTGTGTCCCCAGTGTCTGGCTCAATGCCGGCAACTCCCTAGGCCCTCAAGCTTCTGAACAAATGAAAGGTTTGGGGTCTGAAGACCCAACTGTGCACATTCTCATTTGTGTCTCTTGGACAGCCCCTCCACACTCATCCCCGTTTTCAATTTTGTGTGGTTCTAAGATGGGCTTCATTATTCTTAGTTCCTAGGGTGGTTTTAAGGGTTAAGTGAAAACTCCTATGAATGTGCCTTTGTGTTCAACATAGAGGAGTTGATCCTGAGTTCCTTCCTTCTTCCTATCTGCTCCTCTCCTGTTGTCCGTCTCCACTGGGAAGAGACAGTTTGATAGGACCGAACAGAAAGGTAACCACGTCTCTGGTCACATCTGATTTAGGTAGTGTTAATGTAAGTGTTCCTTGAATGGACACCATCATTCTGACCTCCATGGAGAAGCTGTCCTGCAGAAAGTTCACAGCCAGATCTTGCCACTGGCTCCTGAAACTTAAGAGTTTAAAATTCACTCCTTGGGCGGGGGGCTCTATTTGGGAATCTGTGTGTAGTGGCTGCAAATAAAAGCAGATCTAGACAATTTAACCAAAATCAAAAGCCTGTCCTACCTTAATTCCATTGTCTTCCTTTTCCTGCACAGAAGGGGAGAACGTTTTTGAATCATCAGATTAACAAGAAGAGTCATTTAGTAAGGGCTGATAAATGGAATGTTCTCTGTTGATGGCAAATTGAGTTTCCAAAATGAGCTGAGAGAATACAGTCTGGTCCTCTAATGTGTACAACGGACATGGGTGGTAAAGCAGCCTTGTTGCCCAGAGAGAGAAAATCATTGAGGGACAGCCTGCCCAAA
Source organism: Mesoplodon bidens (assembly GCF_964165515.1). Classification (NCBI taxonomy): domain Eukaryota; kingdom Metazoa; phylum Chordata; class Mammalia; order Artiodactyla; family Ziphiidae; genus Mesoplodon; species Mesoplodon bidens. The sequence continues at coordinate 192,577,119 of NC_138176.1, forward strand.
GGTGTCCTCTTGGGGAGAGAATGAAATGTCAAACTGCTCTGTCAAACTTACAGGACGACAGGTTATGGATTTGGGGTTTAAGCTCTTATACCCTCCTTTTCCACTGTGTGTCCAGCTTGAGTTTAATGGATCCAGGTGGTTTTCTATTCAAGAAGGTTCATAGTCAAACTTCAGACAGGACCTAGAAAAGTGATAAGTTTGGAGAACATTCTTGAGTAATCTATTAAGTATATTTTTGATCAGTTTTAATAAATCTCAAAACTTTGTGAAGGAACCAGAGGCTTCAGCTAGTACAGGTAAGATAGACACATTTGAATCATTAGCAATTCTGTTTTTTTTTACAATAGCTTTATTGAGATATAGTTTATGTACCATACCTCTTTATTGAGATATAGTTTATGTACCTCTGATTTGAGAATATTTCCATCACTCCAAAAAAATTCCCTGATGTCCATTTGCAGTTAATCGTCACTCCAACCCCCAGCTTTAGGCAACCACTGATTTGCTTTCTGTCTCTATAAATTTGCCTTTTCTGGACATTGCGTGTAAATAGAATCATACACTATGTAGTGTTCTGTGTCTGGCATAATATTTTTGCATGTATCAGTACTTTGTTCTTTTTTATTAATACTGTATTTTGCTGACCCATTTACCTGTTGATTATTTGGGTTATTTCCAATTTTTGGTTCTTATGAGAAATGCTGCTGTAAATATTTGTGGACATGTTGTGTGGGCATGTCTGCATTTCTGTCAGATTTGTAAGGTGGAATTCCTGGGTTGTATAGTAAGTTTATGTTTAACTTTTAAAGAAATGGCCAAACTGTCCAAAGTGGCTATACAATTTTACATTCCTACTGCAGTGTACAAGGTTCCAGTTTCCCTACATCCTCACCAAAACTCAGCTTTGTCTTTTTAAAGATAGCCTTTCTAGCTGGTGTCCAAGGTGGTTTTAGTTTGCATTTCCCCAATGGCTATTGGTGTTGAGCATCTTTTCATGTGCCATTTGTATACCTTCTTTGATAAAATGTCTGTTCATATCTTTGCACATTTTTACATGGGATGTTTTTTCTTAAGTTGTAAGACATTGTTATATATCCTGGATATAAATCCCTTATCAGATACATGACTTAACAAATATTTTCTCCAAGGCTGTGGCTTATTTTTTTTTTTTCCTTCATTCTTAAGACAATTTAGAGCAGTTTAAGGTTCATGGGGAAAGTGGGGGGAAGGCACAGAGATTGCCTATATACCCTCTGCTCTGCCCCACCCTCCAGCCTTGCCTACCACATGCAGAGCCTCTCCCACTGTCAGTATCCCCAACCAGAATGGTACGTTTGTTACAACTGATAAACCTACAGTGACACATCAAAGTCACCCGAAGTGTGTAGTTCACATTATGGCTCATTCCTGGTAGTGTACATTCTTTGGATTTGGAGAAATGTATGATATGTACCCATCATTATGGTTCCATACAGAGGATTTTCACTGCCCTAAAAATCCTCTGTGCTTCCCCTATTCATTCCTCCTACACACCCCCAACCCCGATCTTTTTACTGTCTCCATTGTTTTGCCTTTTCCAGAATGTCATACAGTTAGAATCATACAGTATGCAGCCTTTTCAGATTGGCTTCCTTCACTTAGTAATATGCATTTAAGATTCTTCCATGTCTTTTCATGGCTTTAACTCATTTCTTTTTAGTGATGAATGATATTCCATTGTCTGGATGTACCATAGTTATTTACCCATTCACCTACTGAAGGAATCTTGCTTGCTTCCAAGTTTTGGCAAAAATGAATAAAGCTGCTGTCAACATCAGTGTGCAGGTTTTTGATGGACATAATTTTTCAACTCCTTTGGGTAAATACCAAGAATTGTGGTTGCTTGATCACATGGTAAGAATATGTTCAGTTTTGTCAGAAACCACCAAACTGTCTTCCAAAGTGGCTGTACCATTTTGCATTCTCACCATCAATGAATGAGGGTTCCTATTGTTCCACACCCTTGTCAGCATTTGGTTCTGTCAGTGTTCTGGATTTTGGTCATTTTATAGATATGTAATGTTTTAACTTGCATTTCCCTTATGACATATGGTGGGGAGCATCTTTTCATATGCTTATTTGCTATCTGTATATCTTCTTTGGTGAGGTGTCTGTTAATGTCTTCGGCCCATTTTAAAATCAGGTTATTTTCTTACTGCTGAGTTTTAAGTGTTCATTGTATATTTTAGATAACAGTCCTTCATCACATTTGTTTTTTGCAAATATTTTCTACTAATCTGTGGCTTGTCTTCTCCTTCTCTTGACATTATCTTTTGCAGGACAAAAGTTTTTAATTTTAATGAAGTCTGCTTTACCAATTCTTTCTTTCCTGGATTGTGCCTTTGATGTTGTAACCATGATGTAACAACAACTTTAATGTTGTAAATCATTGCCATACCCAAGGTTATCTAGGTTTTCTATGTTAAATTCTAGTTTTATAGTTTTGCATTTTACATTTAGGTTTATGAACCATCTTGAGTTAATTTTTCTAAAAGGTGTAAGGTCTGTGACTAGATTCATTTTTTTGCATGTGGATGACCAGCTGTTCCAGTACCATTTGTTAAAAGACTATATCTTTGCTCCATTGTATAGGCTTTGTTCCTTTGTCAAAGATCAGTTGACTGTATTTATATGCTTCCATTTCTGGGCTCTGTATTCTGTTCCATCGATCTTTTTCTCTGTTCTTTCACCAATACCACACTGTCTTGATGATTGTACCTTTATGGTAAGTCTTGAGGTCAGGTAGTGTCGGTCCTCCAAGTTGGTTTTCCTACAGTATTGTCCTGGTATTCTAGGTCTTTTGCCTCTCCATATGAACTTTAAAATCAGTTCACTGATAGCCATAAAGTAACTTGGGATTTTGATTGGGATTGCATTGAATCTACAGATCAAGTAGGGAAGAAGTGATATCTTGACAATATTGAGTTTTCCTATCCATGAACATGGAATATCTCTCTCCATTTATTTATTCTTTGATTTCACATACAGACACACCTCGTTTTATTGCACTTTATTGCACTTTGCAGATTTTGTGGGTTTTTTTACAGATTTAGGTTTAGTGACAGCCCTGCATTGAGCAAGAGTTGGAGCTATTGGAGCTATTTTTCCAACAGCATTTGTTCACTTGGAGTCTCTGTATCACAAATTGGTAATTCTCATGATATTTGAAACTTCTTCATTATTATATTTGTTATAAATATAAAACTAATGGATGAGCAAACGAAAGTGGTTCCTTGAGATAGAATCTACTACTGGTGAAGATGTGAAGATTGTTGAAATGACACAAAGGATTTAGAATGTTACATAAAGCAATTCATAAAGCAGCAGCAGGGTTTGAGAGGACTGACTCTACTTTTGAAAGAAGTTCTACTAAGGGTAAAGTGCTATGAAACAGCACTGCATGCTACAGAGAAATTGTTTATGAAAGGAAGTCAATCGATGGGGCAAAATTCATCATTGTTTTAAGAAATTGCCTCAGCCACCCCAACCTCAGCAACCACCACCCTGATCAGTCAGCAGCATCAACACTGAGGCAAGATCCTCCAGCAGCAAAAAGATTGCAGCTCACTGAAGGCTCAGGTGATGGTTAGCATTTTTAGCAATAAACTAATTTTCTTTTGGCCGCACGGCATGCAGGATCTTAGTTCCCCAAACAGGGATCAAACCCACACCCCCCGTGGTGGAAGTGCAGTCTTAACCACTGGACTGCCAGGGAAGTCCCTAAACCTAAGTATTTTATTTTGGGGGTTGCTAATGTAAATGGAATTGTGTTTTTAATTTCAAATTTCACTTGTTCATTGCTGGTATATAGGAAAGGGATTGATTTTTTTTTTTTTTTGCGGTACGCGGGCCTCTCACTGCTGCGGCCTCTCCCCTTGCGGAGCACAGGCTCCGGATGCACAGGCCCAGCAGCCATGGCCCACGGGCCCAGCCACTCCGCAGCATGTGGGATCCTCCCGGACCGGGGCACGAACCCGCATCCCCTGCATCGGCAGGCGGACCCTCAACCACTGCGCCACCAGGGAAGCCCCCAGTGATTGACTTTTTTATACTACCCTTATAATCTGCAAACTTCCTATAACTGCTTATTAGTTCTAGGAGTTTTTGGTCAATTTTTTGGGGGGTTTTCTACATATGATCCTGTCATCTGCCAACAAAAAGAGTTTTATGTCTTTCTTCCCTGCTGTATACTTACTTCTTTTTTGTGTCTTATTGCATTAGGTAGAACTTCCAGTATGATGTTGAGGAGCAGTGAAAGGAGACATCCTTGCTTTTTAGCTGATTTTTTTTTTTTTTTTTTTTTTTGTGGTACGCGGGCCTCTCACTGTTGTGGCCTCTCCTGTTGCGGAGCACAGGCTCTGGATGCACAGGCTCAGCGGCCATGGCTCACGGGCCTAGCCGCTCCGTGGCATGTGGGATCTTCCCAGACCAGGGCACGAACCCATGTCCCCTGCATCAGCAGGTGGACTCTCAACCACTGAGCCACCAGGGAAGCCCCTGTAGCTGATTTTAGTGATAAAGCTTTGAGTTTCTCACCATTGAGTACAATGTTAGCTGTAGGATTTTTAAAGACAGACTTTATCAAGTTGAGGTGGTTCCCCTTCTATTCCTATTTTACTGAGTTTTTTTTTTTATCATGAATGAGTTGGATTTTGTCAAATGCTTTTTTTATTTTTGCATATGATATTATCATGTGATTTTTCTTTTTCAGCTAAATGATGTGATGGATTACATTAATTGATTTTCAAATGGTGAACCAGCCTTCAACACTTGAAATCAATCTCACTTGGTTATGGTACATAATTTTTTTTATACATTGTTGGATTTGATTTGCTAATATTTTGTTGAGGATTTTGCACCTATGTTCATGAGAGATTGGTCTGTAGTTTTCTTTTCTTATAATGTCTTTGTCTGCTTTTGGTATTAGGGTAATGCTAGCCTCATAGAATGAGTTAGGAAGTATTCCCTCTGCTTCTGTCCTCTGAATAAGATTGTAGAGAATTGGTATAATTTCTCCCTGTTTGGTAGAATTCACCAGTGAACCCACCTGGTCCTGTTGTTTTCTGTTTTAGAAGGTTATTATTTCTTTGATAGATATAGGCCTATTCAGACAATTTCTTCTTGTGTGAACTTTGGCAAATTGTGCCTTTCAAGGAATTGGTCCATTTCATCTAGGTTATCAAATTTGTGGGCAGAGTTGTTCACAGTGTTGCTTTATTATCCTTTTAATTTCAGAGGATCTGCAGTGATGGCCTCTATTTCTTTTCTAATATCAGTAATTGGTGTCTTCCCTTTTTCTTTTAAGGTAGACTGGCTAGAGGCTTATTGATTTTTATTGATATTTTCAAAGAACCAGATTTTGGTTTCCCTGATTTTTTGGTATTGATTTCCTATTTTCAAGTTCACTAATTTCTGCTCTAATTCGTATCATTTCTCTTCTTCTGCTTACTTTGGATTTAATTTGCTCTTCTTTTCCTGGTTTCCTAAGGTGAAACCTTAGGTTATTGATTTTTGATCTTTTGTCTTTTCTAATGTATGCATTCAATGGTATAAATCTCCCTCTAAGCACTACTTTCACTTACAAATTTTGGTAAGTTGTGTTTTCATTTAGCTCAAAATATTTTAAAATTTCTTTTGAGATTTCTTCTTTGGCTGATGTGTTATTTAGAAGTGTGGTGTTTAATCTCCATATATTTGGGGATTTCTAGTTTAATTCCTTTGTGGTCTGAGAGCGGACATTATATGATTTCATTCGTTTTAAATTAAGATGTATTTTACGGCCCAGAATATGGTCTATTTTGGTGAATTGCATGGGAGCTTGAGAGGAATGTGTATTCTGCTGTTGTTGGGTGTATATGGGTGTCAATTTTATCCAGTTGATTGACGGTGCTGTTGAGTTCAACTATGTCTGTACTGAATTTCTGTCCGCTGCATCTGTCCATTTCTGATAGTGAGGTGTTGAGGTGTCCAACTATGATAGTGTATCCATCTGTTTCTCCTTGAAGTTCTATCTCATCATTCCCAGGGTGCTAGTGCAGGCTGTTGCTGTCAGCTACTTTCTTAACAGATACCTTCTTGAGAGTATATTCAAAAGTGGCCTGTCTCTAAATCAAAGAAACATTTTAAAGAGGGCTTGTAGGTGACAGAGAAGGGAGTGAGGGTTGGTTGGTGCTGTTCCCTGAGAATAAAAACCAGTTGGACGCATTGCTGGAGTGAATGTAAAACAGTCTGACAGTTCCTCAACATGCTGAAGATTTACCATATGATCCAGCAATTCCAGTCTTCGGTATATACCCAAGAGAAATGAAAATGCCCATCCACACAAAAACCTGTACATGAATGTTTACAACAGCATTACCTACAATAGTAAGAAAGTAGAAGCAAACTAAATGTCCATCAAGTGGGAAATGGATAAATACAATGTGGTATATCCACACAATGGACTAAAGTACTTGGCAATACAAAGGAAGTAAGTTCTGATACATGCTACAATATGAATGAATCTCCAAAATACTATGTTCACTGAAATGAGATAGTTCCTAAAGACCACATATTACACAATTCCATTATACAAAATGTCCAGAATAGGCAAATCTATAGACAGAGGGTAGATTAGTGGCTGCCAGTGGGTGGGGACAGGGAGGAGAATGGGGAGTGACGGCTAACGGTGTGGTTTCTTTTGGTGTGATGAAAATGTTCTAAAATTAGACGATGGTGATAGCTGCACAACTCTAAACATACTAAACCCATTAAGTTGCATACTTTGATGAATTTTACAGTATGTTAATTATATCTCAATAAAGTTATTTAAAAATCTGACTAGAGAATCTGTAATGGTAGGATCTACAGAGGAAGTTGTTCCGGGTCTGGGGAGGGGCGGGAAAGGGCTGCCAGTTGACTCCGCCACTGGGGACCCCACAGCTTGTTCAGTCTCCCATCCTTGCTATCTGATGGGCAGCGCTGAGGGGTGGGTGGCTCAATACTGCAGGGTGGTCAGGGAAGGCTTCCTTTAGAAGGTGACCCTTGAGACACGAGTGAAACGGGTGAGGCGGGGGAGCAGAGTACAGCTGGGTTAGGAGCCACAAGGCAGAGGTTACGGTCCGGGGGCGGGGTGCGGGCGCAGGCGTGGCAAGTATTCGAGCAGACGAGCAGAATGAAAGAGGGGAGGAGGTGAGGAGACCTGCAGGGTTTTAAGCAGGGACTGACAGGATCAGGTATCTTAGTGGGCTTGCCTGGCTGCTGAGTTGAGAATGGACCATGGCGGCAAAGGCAGAGGTAGAAAAATATTCACTTTGCTGTACAGCAGAAACTAACACAACACTGTCAATCAACTATACTCCAATAAAGACTAATTAAAAAAAGAAGCCCACAGCCAGCCCCAAACTAAGGATGAATTCACTCACACTGTATGCCAGCAAATGCAAAGTCTGGGTTGGAGCACCCACATTTAAAAGGAGGAAGATGCAAATTAATGCTATGACACCAACACAAAACAAAGGCAGGCAGGCAAGAAGGCAGGAAAGTATTCAAACATGACCAAGAACCCAGTCTGGGGGGAAAAAGAACCCTAAAAGAAGAGAATTTTCTGGGAAGCCTTTGTATTATGTAACTTACTGAAAACATATATGAATTCAATAAAGAATCAAAGATGAGATGATAGAAAAATACAATAATATGAAAATGAAGATCACAGAGCTAAGAAAACCAGTTGTGATGACAGTGTCCTTACTGAATTAGACACGGTGAGAAGTGTAACAGACTTGCTGAAAATTCAGTTACAGATACTATACCTACATGAAGGCAAGCCCCTGGTTTATAGGCTAGAAAGTTCTTGAAGAGGGTAGTTATGTCATTTTTATATTATCCTCAAGGCTCAGTGTAATATGTATCATCACGGACATGTAAATTGCTACCTTAAGAGAAGGGAAAATAAATACGTGGGAGGATCCAAACTTGAGCCGCAAGCATACTCGATAACATTGCTGGAATAGGTCTGTGTTCCTTCCTCTGGGTAGAATCAGCCCGCAGGGTCAGACTGTAATGATCCTTAAGTTTACAGCCAGGCTCCTTAGGTTGACCTTTGCTCCCTGGTTTATTTCTAAATCAGTTTGCAAAGGAGTGGTTGGCTTTTATGAACAGAAAGTGTTTTTAGGGTATAACTTTTGTTTGAAATGGACAGCAGTGCTTGAGAGCAAGATCAAGAAGGATTTGTTTTCCTTTAATGGTCCTCTGCTCTGGAATGCAGCTTGCAACTTTCCTTTGTTTTTGTTGAGCAGGAAGTGTAATACTGTAGTTGAAGGCCAAGGTTGAAGTTCCAACCCTTTATCTTCACGATAAAGCAGGGCAGGATGGTAGGGAAATGATATCCTAAGTACATTTTCATTGTAGTCCCCACTCCTACAAAAAAAAAAAAAAAAAAAAAAAAGGAAAATGGGACCTGGAAGCTGTTTCTAAAGATCATTGGCCTGAGAGTCGGAAGTTTAGGGGTAGAGCAGGGAGTTAAACTTAACAAGCAACAGGGCTTTGGGAATGTCAAACATCTCTCTGAGTCCCTTTCCTCTTGTGCTAAATGAGGGTTTGGGCGGCATGATTTCCCAGGGCTCTTTCCAGGCTAACATTCTGCCTGCTGTGTATCTGACTGAAGACGAACTCCCCATCAGTGGATTTAAATATTTAGGCTTTAGGAAATGTTTTAGTGCACCACTTCTTTTATGTTCATATTTCTAAATTAATGCTACAATATACTGAGAACATCTGGTCAAGCACTACATGTCCTACATATATTACCTGATTTAATCTTTGTAACAATTGTCTGGGGGCAGGTATCATAATACAAAATTTACTTATGAGGAAGCTCAGATGTGGAGAAGTGGCCTAATATCACACAGTTAAGTGGTAGAATGAGAACTTAAACCCCAGACTGACTCTTGGTCATCAATCTCCCGATGAGTGCACCATATTAGGTAGAACAGTACCCAATATCAAAGGATTGCAGTTTTTTTTACATTATCAAAAATTTGGAGTCTTGACTAGAAGAATGTTACTATAAAAAGACCTTCTTAGAAACTCCAGCACTTCAGAGATGCACTCTTGGTCCCTGTGTGCTTTGGGCTGGGGAGGCAGTATTCCAGCAGATGCCCATGGCCCCAGTGGCGAGCCCAGCGAGGCAGGGCCTGGTCTTGCACTTGGCAGGTTTCAACAGGAGCCCCGCTGAAAGCCCTGGGTCTATGATTAGGAACACTGCTCCCAGATGAGATTCAGACCTGCTGCTTTACAATTTAGGGATCATCTCCTGTATCTTCTCCTTGGACCACTGCTTCTCAAAGTCTGGGAGTCCCAGACCCCTGGGAGTCCTGAAGACCCTTTCATGGGGTCTACAAGATGAAGACTATTTTCATAATAATACTGAAATGTTGTTTGCCTTTTTCACTGCATTGATATTTGTATAGAACTCAGATGCAACAGCAACGGTGAGTAGAACTGCTGGAATCCAAGCATGAAATCAGGCAGTGGCACCGAACTACTACTAGTCATTATCAAGCACTCCCAGTAGAAAGAAGGCTCTGTTTCACTTAAGCATGTCCTCGGAGAAGCAGTAAAATTACTACTTTTATTAAACCTTGAACCCTAAGTTATGTGACACAAAATGAGAGGTACCCACAAGGCGTCTGCATCCTTAAGTACAATGTTTGTCTCGAAGTACTTGTGCAATTGAGTTGCGGCTGGCCTGCTGCTTTTCTCACGGCACATCTTTTCGCCCTGAAAGAACAGCTGACAAACCACGGTTCTTTGACAGAAATATTCTTGAAATTAACAGAGTGAGCCTATTGCTTCAAAGAAAACAGCAAACAGTGACTGGTGCCAATGAAAAAATGTTAGGTTTTAAGCCAAAATTCTAATTTTGAAAAACTTGTGATATCCACCACTGTTTGACTTAGAATTTTCTGAGACTGCTGGAGATATTTTGATATTATGTATGATGTGATTTTTTTGATGTATTACAGCATAAAACATCTTGGAAGATCTACACACACTGTAGTAGTAGTGATGTAGTGCTAAATGGCCAATGGGTACTATAAAATTACATATTGGTAAAAGATAGATTCAACATACAAGATAGACTAATGGAGTTTAAAGTAGTAGAGTATAAAAAGTTCACTGATGTAGTTTCAAATGCCACATAGTAATCAATCTTTAAGAAACTGAAAGCTATTCAGAAACAACCTGCATAAGGTATTAAAATATCCTTCTCCCCGCCCCCTTTTAACCACATACCTGTGTGAGACTGGATTTTCCTCATATGCTTCAACCAAAACGAAGAATCACAAGAGGCTGAATGTAGGAGCAGATATGAGAATCCACCTGTGTTCAATTAAGCCAGACATAAAAGAGATTTGCAAAATCATAAAACCATTCCACTCTCTTCACTAATATTTTTTGTTTGGAAAAGGTTTTTTTTCATATAAACATGTAATCGATGTTATTACATAAGAGTTTCATCATTGCTACTTCTAAATAAATTAATATATTTTTAAAATCTCAGTTTTGATCTCTAATACAATAACTACTAATAGATGCAGCCCCTATAAACAAAAATGGTTGGAGTCCTCAAGTTTTTAAGGATCAAAAGGTCTTAAGACCAGAAAGTTGAAAAAGCATTACTTTAGTGTCATCCCATTCTCAGGGTCAGTGTTGACATAGGAAACCTGGTGCACCAAGAGGGATTACATGAGGGGCTTCAGAAGTCTACAAGCTGGGGAGAGCTGCAGGCTCCATCTCTGAATTCCTGTGTCAGGGCTCTCCCAACACCATGCTGTCTCTGAGTGTGGTAGCTTGGTTTGGTGCCATTTCTAGCAAAAGTCAACAGGAACAATAAATAAATAAAAAGGAGCTTTGCAATGGGTGGGAGAAAATGAGAATATTGATAAGGCAAAAAAGACTAAGCTAGTGCTAAGCCAATTCCATTGGACTGTTTCTTCAACAGTCTAAAAGGGCCAAAATGAGGGCTGAAGAGGAAAATTTATTAAAGATGAGAAGCAAATGGCAGAAAAGGTACTCACTGAAGATCATTTGCACACTTAAACCCTGAGAAGAATTTTTGCAAGCCCGTATTTGATACCAACTCTTCTTGAAGTCATTAGAATTATTAGTATTTCATTAAAACAATGAGAACTGCCCTAGGTTTTCTCTTACCACTGACTTCTTATTTTTGAAGAAATATCTACTGTCGTAGAAGTTGTTAGCATTCCCTATCTTCTGCCTCTAAAGTGGAGTTGCACTGGGGTGGAATTTGTAATAAGCACAATATCCTCAAATGTGGAACTCTGCTGATCATGCTTAAAATGAACTGGGAATTTTGTTAGTATCTTTAGAAAGAAGAAAAGTCACTAAAGCACCCTAAATAAACTTAAAAAGTGTTTTCTACATTCTCCTGTTCTGGGAAGTCAGCTTTCAAACCAAATAAGCGAGTAACTATAAAAACGGATGTAAGTTGCTAACACTCTCAAAGACTGAAATGGCAAGTTATCTAGCTAATGACAGTGGGCACTGTGCTTCCAGAAATGGGGGGCAGGACACCAGAGTATTCCTGATGTGAATATGGCAGGGGCAGGAAATAGATAGATAGATGTATAATTTATTACTGCTTACTTTCCACAATATGATGGGTAGAGAATAGCCTCAGGGAAAAGGAGCCCAAACCATGCGATGCAGTCCTTTTCCACAGGTCCATTCAAGTCTGAGGGTCGTGTCTCCCAGAAGCCACTTGCCTCTCCCTGTGGCTGTGCACACAGCCCCAGGAGTCCAGCACAACTGGGATGCTCGGGATGCAGAAAGCCTGGTTTTTAAAGATGGATCGCACTAGAACTGGAACCAGACCCTAGCAGCCAACAACTCTGCAAGCAGAGACTTTAAGCAGGCACTTCTGAAAGATATATTCACAACTAGAAAAGAACTACACAAAGTTTTATTAGACCTCAGTTTTGCTAGTTTTTCCTCCCTTGAAGAGCTGGCTTAAAAACTTTCTTTTTTCTTTTCTTTTTTTTTTGGGGGGGTGAGAAGGGGTAGTGGTAGATAGTAGGTATTTATTTGAAACGAAAAAAAAGTATCTGGACTATTGCATTTAAACATGTATTGTAATTGTGTTACTCTACCTTTTTGCATCAGAGACAGATATACAATGAACATTCAGTTATCACAGATTGCACACTAGATAGTAATTCTTCAGGCCTTTTACATAACCACCAAAGAACAGATATTGGATTCTGCAATATAGTACAAAAGTCCACAATCAATCCAGTCTTAGCCAGTATCTTCAATTTACTTCTGTTGCTGTACAAATAATTGGCCATTACTAGGGCTTACAAGTTAATAACAGGACAAAAAAATATACATTGCACTGACACAAAAAGTCAGCTGTGTTAATAGTCATGCAACAAGTAACCAAACTTGCTGAAATTAAAAATACTTTCTAAAAACAGTTTTAATGGCATAAATATTTTATACACAGTTCATTTACCAAAACAAAATGTATTTAAATGATACAAAGGAAAAATAAGTTTCTACCAACTTTATACATAAGAAAGTGCAAAATAACTTATCTAGAGTGTTTTGCTATTATTCAGATGGATGGCTGCTAGGGGCAGCTATTCTTCTCTTCAAAAGCATGACATTACAGTTGCACACTACACACGAATGTTAGAAGACATGGATGGATAGATGGATGGATGGATGGATGGATGGATGGATGGGGGGGTGGGGGGGTGGATGGACAAACTACTACAAAGATCAGGCAGAAGCCCTGTGAGGTACTCTCAGAGAAAGAATACGGACCACACAAAGGTGGATGTACATGCTGAGAACATATGTTGGTAAACAAATTTACATGGAACACAGAAGGACATTCAGAGGAACGATTAGTTTACGTGAGTGTACTTGTATGTGTGAGTGATTTGTGATTTCTACATTAAAAGCAAAAGGAAAAGAAACCCACTGAACAAAACAGTTGCCCACAGCACCAGCTGCCAGAGGAAATACTATCATGAGGGTTTTGGTTTCCACCTTCTAGTTATGGAAGTTGTGTCGGAAAGTTTAAAAGTGTTCATCCCATATAACTTCATATTACATAGAGGAATAACCTTTAAGTAGCTACATACAGACATTCATATATTCAAGTCTTTAAAGAACATCTCTGCCATTGGGTTTGGGGTAAACATGGTTTGTGGACACAAGGAGGACGCCTCTTTTAAAAAGTGTAGAATAACACTGCTACAACTCATCTCTAGGGCCGGACAGGGGCAAAGCCCATGATTACGTGAGAGCACAAGTCCTGCAACTGTTGAACATCCAGCATTATTTATTAGAATTGAAGAAAGAAGGTGAGGGGGGAAGAGGAAGGTGGGGAGGAGTGAGACACAGGAAGGAAAACAGAACACAACTTTTCTTCAAGTTAAAGTATTAATGCCAAAATCCTTTTATTAACAAGTATATTAGAACTTTTAGAAATGGAAGTGTTTTAATCAATTTTGATATGTAATCATAAATAGACTGTAGGCTCAAACCTAGGTAAATAAAGGTTTAAATTTAGTAAGCATAAGGCACTAAAGCAGCCTTTATATTTTCTCTTGGAGACCTAGTTATCAGGAAGAACAAATTTGTTCTTAAGCTGGTTTCAGCCCATTAGGTACAAGATTACTATTGTACCAATGCCTATTTTTGAATGCATGTGCATATATGTGCATTTTAGTGCATAAGTGTGCCTGTCACCAGGGCCTAAAGATGAAAAATCGGGAAAGCCAAAGCCGCTGTCCTTCGTACGATAACTCCATGAGGTGTGAAGGCCTCTCCTTCCTTTCTTGGGCCATAAATGCTTCTACATTTTTCAAATCACAGGGCTTTTAGAATTGTTCATAATATTATCACTAAATATCTGAAAATGTTAAAATCTAGATTAATTGTTTCATTTGTTTTATATATATATTTATATATGTACATAACACACATTTAAAAAAATCCCACCACCAAAGCCTTTTTTCTGTAAACTAAACTTATCTCTTAGCCCCCACCAGCTTTAGTCTCCCTGGATTTGTGTGTTCTGTATCCAACTAGTAGAACAAATTAAATAACTAAATATTAAAATACTGTAATTATATTCATAGCAAAAACAAAAAAATAGACATTGATACAGTATAAATCTCACTGTTTTCAGGTAGATGGCATTAAATGGTAAAGGTTAATTATAAGCAGTTCTGACATGATCCAGTTTTACAACAAGGTTTATATGTTAATTCTGTACACTTTTTTCTTTTTTTAACCCTTTTTTGAAAATAAGCTATAGTAGAACATCAGTGTCACCAAAGACACATACTTCTTATGTTCTATGCAGGAGAAGCTAAAGTGGGTTACATGCAAATATGTTTCCATTAGCTGAGGCAGGGCTGTTTCCTGCACTGCGTCGATTGCCCGACCACCGCTATGCAGTGCTAAGAGGGGACGCTATGACCAAAGGGCAGTCCAAAGAGAAGTTTACAAGGGGCCTTATGACATTAGAACAACACTGAGGTGGTGTGTAGCCACGTGTGAGATGTAGCCACGTATGACACGCCCAAAGATTTCCAGGGTATCTCATGACCAGACTCTTATTCTCCCACACTGTTTCCTAAAGAAGGTCCACATGACACTGTTTTGGTTACTAGCTTAGGTTAAGTGGAGATACTGCGGGCAACTTGAAAGAAATGACATCAGGCACATGGGCTGGGTTTGAAAGGGAGGGGGGAAAGACCACAGATAACGTCTTTGAGGATTAAAAAATAAAACATATTTATAATTAATTGGTGAGCAATGTCAGACAAACCATAAGTATTTCATTGAGTTAGTGGTTTAGTTTGAAGTCTCATGTTACAGGCAGTTAAGTCCTTATTTAGAAAAAAGGCCTTTGTACCTATTTACAATATACACAGTTACTTGCAAAGAAGTCAGATTTACAACTATTTTCTAAAAGCCTTTTTTTTTTTTTTTTTTTTTGTAGTCGTTGGTTTTTCCAAATAAGGATGAGGAGCTCTACAAAAATGAGACGCAAGAAAAGGACAGTTAATACGTGAGGATTTTCTCTTGGAGACAGCTATTGTTAAGGGAGAATCGGATATTGAAATGTTGCTCCTAGGAACCACCTTGTATTCTTCTTGTGCTGTTCACCTGAATAGTGTCTGCCCCATGACTGTACTCTACACCCGTTTATTCAATGTTCCCTTTGAATCCCACACTTCAAACACACGGTATGAAGAGATGTGTAAACGGAGACTGTTTTGATGCCTTCCGAGCTGCGAGTTGTGACAAGGGAATAGGGAAGGGGGTCTACAGACCGTGGTCTCCAATCGGCTTGTTGAATCTTCAACAATTTCGAGGCCCATCTTCTGAACCCCTCTCATGCTGTAAATTGTAATAACAGTTCTGACAAACACGTACCGGGGATGAGATTTTCAAGCGTTTGATTTCTGACTGAAATCGGCTGCACCTAAAGGAAAGGCAAAATGAGGTAGTTATGGGTCTTCTCCATGTTTGATCACTGGGCTCAGAAACACGAATTTAAAATCTGAATGGACAGCTTGCGGTATAACGCCCAAGACCGTACGGGGCCAGAAGAATGCCCAAAGCCATACTGGTTTGGGTCATGTGGTTTGACCAAGGACCAAAATCAGTGCTGTATTACTTGTGTCATTCTATGAAAAAAAGTAACATTAAACCAAGGCAAGCCATTTATTTGACTGCAGAGAATTAAAAAAAAAAGAAAAAAAGAAAAAAAGATTTTCCTACAGGATGAGACCAAGGAAGTGAACATCTATGAGGCTACTCTTCCTGTGCAGGATGGAAATGCATTCTTCCTCATGCCCTATAAACTTGGGCGGCATGCCAATGTCTTTACTTGGAGCCTGACTTTTTTCTCTTGGCAAGAGCGGACTTACCACCCATTTTAAAAGACACTTTGGTCACTATCAAGTTCCTTTGGGCTTTTAAACACTTTGGTTCACTCCTCAGTCATTTCTTAAACAGGTAGTTTGGCTTTTCTGTCTGGTCCAAATTTTCTCATTTTCTGTTTATCGTGACAGAATTCCCCGAAGTGGACTATACTTAGCGATGTGTCCGAGTCCTTCATAGAAAGCATTCCTATTCCTGGCCTAAGGCAGGGTATGACCTTGGGTGTGGTACTTCATCACTTTGACCTTGTCTCTTCACAAGACTGAAACAGAGTTTTATTTCTTCCATTAGACCAGTAAAAGTACCCAGAGAATACATGAAGTGCCAGCAGCCTAGGGGGTTTAAAGAACTGGACTTTAAGGAGACCCTCAGGAATGAAGGCTGGCAAGCTCCCTCAGCAACAGAAGGGCACAAAGATCACAGTAGAGCTACGCCCTCCTGGACAGCATTCCTTCTGTGCCTGCTCTGTCATAATCACTCACTTGTTTGGTTTGTTTTTCAAATAAAGCCTCCCTCCCACATCTGAGGGCAATAGCTAATTTAAAGAATTACCTACATTTAAACAGTACTTTCAAAATTAAATTCTATAAAGAACAGATGTGTGCCAGCATACAAATGGAGGTGCTGACTATCAGAAATTATTAGATTGGGGACTTCCCTGGTGGCACAGTGGTTAAGACTCTGTGCTCCCAAAGCAGGGGGCCTCGGTTCAACCCCTGGTCAGGGAACTAGATCCCGTATGCATGCTGCAACTAAGAGCTTGCATGCCACAACTAAGGAGCCGGTGAGCTGCAACTAAGGAGCCCACATGCTGCAACTAAGGAGCCTGCCTGCCTGCCACAATTAAGACCCGGCGCAATCAAAGAACTAAATAAATAAACATTAAAAAAAAATTATCAGATCACTAGGCTTTACAGAGTGGGTGTCTCAAAGCACAGAACCGCAAGACAGAATCCTCTGCCAGCGTCATGGAAATTCCTATAAGAAACGGCTGGCAGCAACATTCTGCTGCTTCATCTTGAATAAGACTTCCCAGGAGAAAAGGAAGACATTAGTCTGAAAAAAATTAATAATTATAATAACACTTCTTACTGAACACCTAAGTTACCAGACTTTGCACCTGGTGCTTTACAAAACTCATACACGATTTCATTTAATTCTCTCAACACCTCTATTGGGCATGTGTAATTATCCGCATTTTACAGATGAAGAAACTGAAGCTCAGAGGGGTTAGTAACGTGCCTGAGATGGCACAATGGACAGCAGCCCAGGGAGCATTTGTCAGTGTAAACCCAAGGCCACCCCGCTTTCCAATAAGCCAATGCCCCTCAATAACTAACTCAGAAGCAGTTATATAATTTGCGTTTTCTGTGAAAGCATCTCTTTAGTAAGGCAATATAAGCATTAGAGGGTACTGCCCATGGGATCTTTTCTGTTGTCTGCCATGGAAAGGACTGTACATGCATATGTGGGACCCCAGGGTATAACAGAGATGGCATCCAGATCAATGGTGATGGGACAGCTGACTCTTCATACTGGGGAAATATAAGTGATCCCCACCCCATGTCGTACTCTCAAATAAATTCCAAATGGATTTGGACCGAAAGACCTCAACATGAAAAACAAAACTTTGAGGACTTCCCTGGTGGCGCAGTGGTTAAGAATCTGCCTGCCAATGCAGGGGACACGGGTTCGAGCCCTGGTCCGGGAAGATCCCACATGCTGTAGGGCAACTAAGCCAGTGCACCACAGCTACTGAGCCTGCGCTCTAGAGCCCGCGAGCCACAACTACTGAGCAGCCCATGTGCCACAACTACTGAAGCCCGCGTGCCTAGAGCCGGTGCTCCGCAACAAAAGAAGCCACCGCAATTAGAAGCCCGTGAACCGCAACGAAGAGTAGCCCCAGCTCGCCACAACTACAGAAAGCCTGTGCATAGCAACGAAGACCCAATGCAGCCAAGAATAGATTAAAAAAATAATAATAAAAATAAATACCAGGTGCTTTGCACATATTAGCAAAAAGAAAAGAAAATAAACAAAACTTTGAAACTTTTAAAAGAAAATAAATAAGGCTATCTTTATGACCACAGGACAGGGAAAGATTTTTTAAGACCAAAAAACAGCAAAAGTCATAAAAAGCAATACATGCTACTACATCAAAATTAAAAACTTGTGTGACAGAAAAAACATACATAAAGTTAAAACACAAGCCACAGAGTGGCAGAAGATATCTGCAAGACATATGAAAGACAAAGGATTAGAGCCCAGAATACATAAAACAACTCCTCAAGTAGGGGGAAAAACCTCGAAGAGCAAACGCAAAAGGAAACTGGGCCAAGTTACCCAAGAGGAAACTCAAACTGGCAATAAGCATATGAAAAGATGTTCAACCTCAGAAGCACTGCAAGTTAAAACAACAAAGCACTGCTGGCTATCAGACTGGCAAAAGCGGAAAAGTTTGGCAATACCAGGTGTGAATAAGAACAAGGAGAATTTGCATATCCTGCTGGCAGTGGAGTAAACTAGCACTACTGTTCTGGAGAGTATTCTGAATATTTAGTTAAGCTCACGAGTATGTCTACCATCTTCAAGTCCGTTCTGAGGTATCTCCTCTAGAGAAACTCTAGCTTGTGTATTAAGAGGGCATTTATACGGGTGTGCATTGCAGCATTGTTTGTAGTACGGATAAAATGAAAGAAAATCCCTTAACAGTCCATCAAAAGGGAAGGAGATAAATACTGATATATTCATACAAAAAATCTGACAGCAGTTCAGATGAAATTATTAGAATAATAGTTATTTATGTGAATGAATTTCAAAAACAATGTTGAGTAAAAAAAAAAGTGACGGAGGGGTACAGACAGTATGCTATATTTATGTAAAACTGAAAACACAATAGACAATAATATAGTGTTATCTATGAACACAACGTATGCACTCAAAGTAAAAACACATGGAGAAGAGGGTGTGACGGGTGAGGGTGAAGAGAGGACTTGTAATGAATCGGTGCTGTTTTATATGCAAATGTGAGCAAATGTTAGCACCTTCCCAGCCTGAGTCACGGGTGGCCATGTGTTTGTGATGATTACCTCTGTATTTTCCAATGTGACAAATATTTCGCAATGGCAATAAAAAAGAACAAGGAGGAAGTGAAGGCTGGTTTAGACAGACACAGCGCACGGGCATAATGCACATCCTCAGAGCTTAACCCACAGACACTCAGGAAGCTTGTATCTCATCTTACTTCTGGCAGAAGAGCTGACCGCAGTTCCTGCAATGGTGCCGTCTTTCCGTGAGAGAAAACCGCACGGAGCAGCCCGAACAGCTGTCCCCTCCTTCGTCCTTCACCCAGTGGTCAGCGGCGGAGCGGCCCGGTTGGTCACTCACAGACCAGCTGAAAACCCGGCCTCGACTATCGCCCACGAGGATCCTACTGTGGTCCCTGCAGGAGACACGACGCAGAGTCACCGCATGGAAGGCCCCGGCCCCGGCACCGCCATGCGGCCGGAGAGCTTCCGGTGACGCCGGTTCCCAGGGGGCGTGTGCGCTGGGGAGGGGGTCGTGCGTGCAAAGGGACAAAAATGGGACTGAGCCCTAATGTACACTTCCGTTTCAGCTCCCCTGAAATCGAACCGTGCCGTACCTTTGAAGAACACAGAAGGTGAAGTTTTCGTTTTTGTTTTACTTTTTTTTTTGAAGGCAAAGCTTTTTGGTTTTTGACATTCGGAAGTGAAATCCATACACCGGCAGGTTTCTTCTTCTGATTCGTCTGTTGGAGCCACACATGATGATGCAGATGAAACCTGTGCTCCCAGAGACGGCCTGAGTGTGTGCGCCCAGTATGAGCAAACGGCCCCGTGGGGAAGAGTGGCCGGAAGAGCTTGGACACTTACTTGGAGACGCCCAGGGCAGTGATCTCGGCCGGGTGCGCGTTGTCCTTCCGGTCAAAGGCCGTGTGCATAGTCAGCTTACTCCTGAACACCAGCTGCCGCTCCCACCGGTACCCTGGGGTGGAAAAGTGCGACGTGTGACTGACAAAGCGAGGGGAGCCAGCGTCTGGTAGGTGCACCCTAACCCGCTGCCCTCAAACGTCAGGGTGCTGCAACACACAGCTCCGGCAGCCTCTCTGTTCTCGGCAGCTGTTGCCTCAGTTAGAGGCACAGCAGTCTGGCCTGACACTGACCATGGACCAGGTCAGGCCTTCACAAAGACACACACGGAGAAGGGGAAATCCTCAGTACAAGAAGACACAATTTCTCCGGTTGAGGACCCTGCCCCAACTCTATCATAGGCAAAGTTACCCGTGAATACAATTTTATCTATGTATCTGTAATCAACAGCTTGCCCATTTTCAAAGGCTTTCATAATCTGTGAATGAATGAAGTTTTGGTTTGAGGTGTTATTCTTTAAAAAATGCCCAACGTATCGCAAACACCATGGTAGGAGAGAATGCCCAAGGGCCTTTAAGTCTGCCTTACACAAGAAGAAACTTGAGGCCCTCTTTGTGGGGGGTCTTGGTCACAGGGATGGGGCAAGGGAGAGCTACAGCCCACTGCCTCCGTCCACCAGCCCTCGCGCCACCCACAAGAGGCAAGAAACAGACACCAGGCTTCAAGTTACCAGGCTTCAATCTGCTGAAATTCCGTGCTTCAGCGGGATTGGGGTGGGGGTGATTAAGGGGAGCCTGCAGGTGAGGTCTGGTCTGGCCCTCTGAGTAGTTCACAAATACGAAGCCATCTTTCTCATCGAGGCTGAGCTGGTCGGACCAGCGCCTGGAGTCATCGGAGCCACTGTCATTACACCAGGTGGCTGTGGCTCGGCAGGAGGCCGCCCGGGGCCTGTGGCTGGTGCTGCTGGGCTGGCTGGGAGTGTCCCCGGGGTCCTGGCTGATGCTCTGCTCATCTGCTTCCGAGTCGCTGCTGTCCTCTTCCTGGGCTTCCGGCCCTGGGTATTGCGGTGGGAGAATTAGAGAGCACACACACATTAGAGTTAGACCCAGCTATGTCCCGCTGGTATTTTTCCTCTACTAGTTAAGAAACGAGAGACATACTATTTTAGGCTCAATATTACAGTAAGAGAAAATAAATTGCCAGAATTTCCAGCTAGGTACAGATATCAAAACGGTAGAATTTCGGAGTTCACAGAATGCTTTTGGCCAAAATCCTTAGCTTGGCATTCATTCTTTCACAATCTGGCCCAAACCTGCCTTTGCGGATTCTCACTACCTGCCTCCCATTCCTACCACAGTTCAGCTGGATGGTGCCAACTCTGTTCTCCATGCAGCCTGGCTGCTCCTCCGTAGAGCTAATTTTGCACACTCGGGTTGGCCCCACCTAGACTCACCTTCCCAGTCTCTGTGTGTTCCGATGTTACCTATCTTCCAAAGCACAGCTTAAATGCTTCTTTCTCTAAAATCTTACCTGGTTCCTGCAACAGAAAGTAACTCTCTCTTCTGGACTCCTTTAACAGCTGTATGGCTCGCACATATTTAAAATTTTCACCCCAAACTATTACTTTCTGTCATTCTTTCTACAACACAGTGGTCAGCTGGAGAGAAGGGGGTCCCAAGCACAGTGCCTTCCATACAGCAGTTAATATAAAGGACAACATAGATGAACCAACTGTGGATGAAAGCTTTAATTTAGAGTTTTGTTCTTCCTCCTCTTTCCATTGTTACTGTGCATTTCTTCATCTCAACTCCCTTGCAATAAAGTCTACTGCAGGGAAAATTTATGGTAAATTAATATATGTAACTGGAAAAAAGGAGAGTAAGAACAAGCGAGCAAGCACCAGCCCACTACAAATATTTTTTAGCAAGACAAATACTTAATTTGGCTTATGATCATGAAAGTCTTCAAACAGCAGTCTCTGAAGCAGCTTTGATTTCCAGAGAACCACTAGCTTATCCTCCCTTTCACCCAGGCCACTGTCCTCAAGTCCCAACACTTCGACACCGTCCCAAGTCAGTCGTTCCTGTGGGCTGCTCTCCCCTCTGCTGCTTCTGCCAAACTTTGTCCACAGTATGAAACATAAGGAAGACGAAGACATACAAATGTCTCTCCTCCCCAAATCCAACCCTTTCTTCTATTTCTCTTATTCATCTTTCGCTGTTATCCACTTAACACGCTTTGTTAAAAGGAAGGGAAGGGACCCACTTCTCACTGGACCACACAATCCAATGTCCGACACACAATAGTTATTAACCCCCAAATACTAACTGAATTGAACTGAATTTTTAGGTCCCCAAATGCCCAGATGACTTTCTCAGTGGAGCTACATTTGACTATGGCAATTTACATGCATTAAAGGAATACAAGCTTTAAAATGTTCCGTCCACCGGTTCTGGCAAAGAAAGTAAAGACTGCTTTCAACTTACAAGGGCAGTGGATTTGTGTCTCTCTGATAAGCCTTCTTCCTTAACAACTCCCTCACATCGTCAAACTCACGCTGAATTCTCAGTGTATAAAAATTAACCATGGAGAGACGATTTAGGGTTGAAGTTAAAAAACCCTGTTCCTTTCTATGAAGTGTCTTGCACCAACTGTTCTAAATTGATGAGGGGTAACTTCTCTGGAATTCAGTAACCCAAAGCACATCTTAGCCTGATTCTCTGGCATTGTTTCCAAACATTCTGCATAAATATAATCTATCTCTATATTTCACTGGAAAATTTTAAAGTGCTTCACAAATAGCAGATAGCAGAATACAGATCACCAAGCTTCTGTCTGATGAATGTTCTTCTTGAGCAGGTCCAGGGCATGGACCCTGGTCTGCCTCTGTGAATAGTTTATAAACACGATACTGCCCTGTCACTCACAGGGAGCTGTTCAAGTGAAGGGTGAGACAGATGTGGGACTGAGGTGTGGCCCTCTGACCCATCCAACACTGCACCCTCTGGATTTGCTTTGTATTCTTCAGAACTGAAAGCCCAAGCCTCTGGTATTCCAGGAAGCTTGTAACTGTATTTATTATGGGATGTGGAAGCCGACCACAAAGACACTACCACAGGGGGTGCTGCCTGGTGAACCAGACAGAACTTTGCATGCCTGCTCAGCTGCCTTACACACTAGGCAGTGATCCTGCTTCTGACAGCAACGCCCAGCCTCAGGCTCTTGCTTATCTTGGTTGATGTAAGTTTACGCATAATGACTTAAAAAAAAAGAAACATGAAAACTATTGAAAAAACTTTTTAGAAAGTATTAAATACCTATTTGTGCTTCTGGACAGTCTTCCTGCATTTCTAGGACTTCAACAGTCTCAGGAGCTGGTGTTTCAGGAACTTGCAAAAATTCCATTCTCCAAAACTGAATTTAAGTAAGTATGGAAATGAAAAACAGTTGAACTGGTTACAGAAACAATTTAGCAGTTACTGGATGAAGACTGGTTCGCAGGGTTAAACAGATAACTTAATTCCTATTATTGTGTATAGTTAATTTCCCTGTATCTTGAAAAATGTGGCAGGGACTGCTTACAAATAAACAGTTCTCCCCAAACCGAGTTCCATGAGATAGGAGTGGGTGTTTCATGGTCGACAGAAAAGGACTAGGGTCAAAGAGATTTCAAAAACATAGTTCAACTAGGTACACGTCTTTGGTTCTTACAACCCCCGCCGAGAACCTTGCATATCCTAACATATACTCTAGATCTGCAATAAGGCATACAGGAAGCAGGATCCCCAGACATATTTGGCTACGGAGCTCTTCACGATGCCCCACAGATGCGGTAATGTGGAATGCTGCTCTGCAGACTTTAGGGTGTGCCTGCTGTCTGAGGTGCAGGGTGTGGCGTGGGATTGGCTGATGGCCTCATCGTTGCTCAGCATGTGACTGTGATTACAAGGGCAGCAGCCAGCTGCTCCCTGCTTTTATAGAGTGCAATTAATGAAGAAAGACACAAAGAAAAATCTCCCGAGAGAAAAACCCCAATATTAGAACAGACTACAAAGGTAAATACTCTGTGGATTTCATTTTTGGTAGAGGCCCAAGGCATGAAAACTAAGAGAAGGATAAAGTATCTAGGATTCAGGTGAAATCATACAGGATCCTAGACAGGGAATGAATAGATGACCTGAGGCCCCTGGAAGCATTTTCTAGCTCAGTGATTCTCTGTAGAGGAGACACAGTCCCCATTTTGCCTAAGAAGCCGTTTGACAAGCTAAAAAGCCAATACTTATGCAAGTGACATTTTTAGCAATCCCGAGGTGAAACGGAAATCGTGTTTAAGTGATCTGCTTGTGTCAAGCTGTCAAGTGGTTAGCGGCACTGATAGATCTACTTAATGGGAAGAAGAGAAGCTGAGTCACTGACGTTCTCCGCGTCTGATAACCCAATGGCCAAGGTTTGTTTGCATCTGAGTGAGAGTTTGCTGAACAATACGACAACCTCCAGGTGTCCTTCAACTGCGGACAGCTTCAGAAGTTTCAGGTGAACCACGGCAGCAAATACCCTAATGTGTTTCCTCACAGCCGACTTACCCGGACCACACCGTCTGAGTGTCCTGTGACTATGACATTCTGTGTGTCCCACTCGTTCATCTCCGACACGCAGCAGCAGATGATCTGCTGGCTCCTGCCTGTGAATGTGTTCACACTCACGACAGGGTTCCCATTGATGCTCCACACATGGATGTACGTGCCAGCGCAGGACACAATGTCCCCCTGAGAAGGTGAAGAGAAACTTCACTCACTCCAGGTTACATCCTAATTTCAGAAGCAAACTGAATCCTTGGCTTCGCTCTTTGGAACACTCTCAGTCCTCTGACTAGTGACTGGGGTATTTCTGAGGTAGCCTGGAATCCAGTGCTTGCTGACTTAAAAAAAATACCCCAAACAGAGGCCTCTTTAAGCATCTGAGGTCGCGTGGAGGCTGCGGCCGAGGTGATCTCGCGTGGAGATGGGGCAGGAGCCCTTCCACGCCCCCAGCCTATGCCCCCACGCAGTGCTGAGCCCCGCTGCATTCCAAGTCAAAGCTATCTGGAATCTGAGGGGTGATGAACTGCTTTTTTTCCTCCCGGTATTTACAAAATTTATTTATACCTTCCACTGAGAGGTAGGAATCCACTTAGTTTTATCAAATGAGCCAAATCACCAAAATCATGGGGTAGAAGAGAAATCCGTCAGTCCATGTACAGCTCTAACTCTCTCCAATGAGTGCAAAGATGAAATCCTGGTAACACTGTTAACACCCTATTTAAAAATTTGTTATTCACAATAATAGTGGGGGAATGAGGAAAAGAAGAAGAAAACTAGTATATAGGTCGTTTCTTGGCAAACTGAATAAACCCTAAGACTCTCTGAGCTGATAGCTCAGGTTTCCATGAGTTCTAAAGATGGGAAAAAACTAACCTTTTCCTTCAAATTCTACCAGGTCGGGGGGAATACAACCTGGTGAGAATACAATCCACTACTGTTAAAGGAAATAAGACACTTCCTGAAGCATCTACTCTGTGTCAGTTAGCGTGGTGGACCCTTTAGACATCCCAAAGCTTATTCACCATCTCATGCGGCCTCCCTTACCCCTGAGACAGCCTGACTGGCCTGATGCTAGGTAGTGACTTCAGAAATGATTCAGTGAGTTTCAGTACAGGCAGTAGGCACATGAGAACCTACAGAAATTGGCAGATGGTCATCAAAAGCAGAGGGAAGTTAGAAACTGAACAGCAGTGCTAACGCAAGAAAGAAGGTAAAGGGGAGGCAGGGGTGGCATGATAAGGCGGCCTGGGGCTTTTCCAAACCACTGTCTGTGCTGGTCTTGCTACTGTTTTCTCCCCCCGCCCCCGCCCCACCCCCCTCCTCCCTCTGCCCTTAGTCTACCAAGGTGGCAAGAAGCAAACCAAAACCCAAACAAAAATAATACTTAGCAAAGCACTGCTGTGTCTACCTCTGTATCAGCCCTGAACCGCCTCTGACAATGCGTGTCAGCAGCTGAGTTTTAATTAATGGCCTCAGTCTCTGCAGGAGACGGGAGAGAGCCACTCCACGCTGTGCTATGCAAGACCTTCTGCAATTACTCCAGGGTGCCTCCATTAGAGCAAACCCTGTGCTTATGAGGGCTGCGAGTAAGAAGAAGAATCAAGGGCAGCGGCAATGTAGCTTACACCCAAAGTGTAGAATGAAGTAAAGTAGGCTTGACAATGGCTGAAAAAACCTAACAAACAGAAATCTTTTCATGAGTTATGAAGAGATTATAAAAGCATCTTAAAAGGGAAAAATCAAACACATCCGTAGTGTCCGCAGCAACTACTGCAATCCAATGGGTGTATGCTGGCTCAAATAACTAACGATAAATAAAATTGTCAGCATTTGAGTTAAGAACAACCCCAAAACAGAGTGCTTGCAAAATAGTGCAATTAAGCATTTGACTCAGAGCAACACAGCGGTGATCAGAGTGGTTCTGTTGCGCTGACATTGCCATAAACCTCTTACATGCACTTGTAGGACCAACCCAAGGTGCTGTTCTAAAGACATTTTAAGCCTTTCAAATATACCAAAAGCAAATTTTACTCTTTTATTCCCACACGCTCCTACTCATTCCCAACTCTGATTACTCTTATTATTATGAGACATTCCAAGTGCCATTAACTAGAACTGAGTAACTTCCCTTTTCCTTTGAGCGACTACAAGGTATCTGACTAAAAGCACAGTACTTAGCATCTTCTGGTAGAAATGAAAGATGTAGCCTCCCTCAAAAGGAAACCTGCCTGTGGGTGATGATACGACATGGCTAGAACTACTCTGCGCCATGTAGGATGATCCCGGGCAGGGCTAAGGGGAGGAGTGGGAATGGATGTTTAGAGCTAAGAAGTGATGAGGCTGCGGGGGAGCTGGTTGATTTGCAAAGACTGACCTGCCTACGTGATCATCTGTCCCTTGACACAGAGACCTCAGTCTCTCAAAACCTACCGTTAGCGTCCCGTTTACCAATACGACTTGCAATGACTATCCTCCCCTCCCTGCTCAGTCTGCATGGGGGGCTTCTACGCCAGTGCATTTATTTTCTTCTGATTCATTGTATTTTTGAGAAAAGATAATTTCTTTGATAACTTTGGAATCTGTTTAGAAAACAGTTTTACAAGAATGTTTCTCTTGTTTGGGTACCCAAATGTTACTCTTTTCACTTTATATAATAAATACTTTGAGTATATTTCATAAAACTTCAACAATTTTGACAAATCCCACAAATTCCTTGCCTTTAAGAAAAGCGTATTCTAGAATGTTTTATTTTGAACGAAATCTTGGTCTTTAAAGTATGCTGCAGTGACTGGATTTTAAGACAAAATTGCTCTCTGGCTTACAAACTTTAATATCCATTCGCTTTTGCAAACAACGTCTAAAACAAGGGGCTTTTATAAAATGCATGCCGATCAACTTAGAAAACACTTAGAGTCATTTTTTATTTATGTAGGCCAGACCTATTTGTCTTCCTACATATAAACCAAGTGGCCAGTTCACTACTTACTGTTAATTCATTGATACAGAGAGCAGAAACGGGAGCCCGATGGCCTCGGAGCTGGGTTAGGAATGACAGTTTGTTCAGATCCCAAATGATGCAGGTTCGGTCACGGGACCCGCTGACGATGATGTGATAGGCTAATGATGCAGTGGCACAGGTGACAGTATCAGTGTGGCCAAGTAAGGCCTAAAAGGAGAACAGACAAAACCAGGCTGACCACAGTGGCAGTGCTCCCCACGGGATTCCGGGAGAGCCGGACTCGCTGGGAGCTGACAGGCGCACGTGCTGGGAGGGGGTGCCTTGCACAGCAGAATCTGGAAGGTCTTCGTTCTCTTCTTGCCACTGTCCCTGCCTCATCCCACCAGGGGGAAGAGAGGAGTCCGGAGGACTCTGGAGGCTCTAATCTCCATTTTTATATTACTTCTCTCCTGGACTCGGGCCAGTACCTTAGAAGGAAAGGAGAATGGCAACTGCAACCCAGCTGGGGTTTCTTCATACCTTTTCCACGTGGAGATGTATCGATTATGGCCCCCAAATTCAGAATTTAAACTCGGAATCTATTCTTTTGTGCCATCAACTCCTCTAAGTCCATTCTAAGGAACTACAACTGGATGATTTTTAAAAATCCTAGTGCATGGGTGTAGTACGTGGTCCCAGAAAGATACAGGAAAATGCAGTCCTGATGTGTCTGCTGAGCGTCTGTTACTGAACTGGAGACACCTGGACATCTCCTGTGACTGAGAGGGACCCCTTCTTCAAACTAGAATAAAAACTTCTCTCTTTTGCTGGAATATGAAGAGAAACAGGATCCAGGGAAATGGCAATGTGGGAAAATAAACATTTTGAAGGAAAAGATTCAGATTACTGTTACGAATTCCTGAGTATTTACTATTTACTTAATGAGCTGGCTTAAAATTTTGGTGATGCAGACACCCTTATTGTATACTTAGCAAACGCCAGAAGGCTGTTTTAAGTAAGAAGTACTTTCTACTGAGGGGTTACAGGCACACTAGCTTCAAAGTCCATTTCCTAAACTGAAAACACTCGAAGCAGGAGCATCTGGGTCAGCAAACAGCACTGTCAGCCTTTTACCTGTTCACGTCGAGACCGTGTCTCTTATGGGCTCCCCTTTAGACCCAGCAACCAGTGAAGCTTCTAGACTATAGAGACGGTCGTTGGTATAAGTACGAGGGGCTCAGTTCTTTCCACAGATACTTAAAACACCACTGTTTGCTTGAACCTGGCTTTAAAATAGCTTTGGAGTCAGGAAGAACTGCATTTATATTCTGGCTATACCACAAAGTGTGACGTGGACATGTGTCTTAACCACTGTAAGCTGCGTTTTTTTCAGGTGTAAATAGGGCTAATAACGACCTTGGAGAATTTCAGGATTGGAGTTTTTACGTTTTTTTAAACCCCTAGTACAGTGCCCTGAACACGGCAGGTGCTCAATGAATGGCAGACATTGTTACACTACTTTTCAAATTGTGTATCATAAAAAACACCTAGATGTAAACTCCATTAAAAAGAAAGTTTGGGGCTTCCCTGGTGGCACAATGGTTGGGAATCCACCTGTCAATGCAGGGGACACGGGTTCCGGCCCTGGTCCGGGAAGATCCCACATGCCGCAGAGCAGCTAAGCCCATGCGCCACAACTACTGAGCCTGCGCTCTAGAGCCCATGTGCCACAACTACTGAGCCCTTGCACCACAACTAATGAGGCCCACACACCTAGGGCCCGTGCTACACAACAAGAGAGGCCACCGCAGTGAAAGGCCCACACACCGCAACAAAGAGTAGCCCCCGCTCAATGCAACTAGAGAAAGCCTGAGTGCAGTGGCAAAGACCCAATGCAGCCATACATACATACATACGCATATACATATATACATACATACATACATAAATAGAAACCTTTATGGTAAATTCACATATCAAATATTAAAAGATGATGGCTTAATTATAAAAGGATTCCTGCTATGATTAAAAATTTATAATAGTCAGTACATAACAAGTGATCAAAAATACTTGTTAATAATACCATCGGTGTTTCTTCTGAATACATTCATGAGTTTGTCAGGTTCTTAAGCATTATGATAAATGAAGAAAGAGAAAAACAAAAGAATCAAAGATTGAATGGTCTAGATGAATGAAAATCATCCAGAAAGAAGTTATTATGAATCAATAGCAAATATAACTTGGTTTGCAAAAATTTAACCTACATATAACTTCTGAGAAACATTTATATAACTTAAATATATTAAAAAAATGTATTACCTAAAGACAACTTACTTCAGATTTTAAAAAAGGATAGCTTGGATCATTTTCAGAAATAGTATCTTCTGATTTCATTTCCTTTTTTAATTTATTTTTTATTTTATTTTATTTTTTTTGTGGTACGCGGGCCTCTCACCGTTGTGGCCTCTCCCGTTGCGGAGCACAGGCTCCGGACGCACAGGTTCAGCGGCCATGGCTCACGGGCCTAGCCACTCCACGGCATGTGGGATCCTCCTGGACCGGGGCACGAACCCGCGTCCCCTGCATTGGCAGGCATACTCTCAACCACTGCGCCACCAGGGAAGCCCCATTTCCTTTTTTTAAGACCCACTTCTAGCAAAAGAACATACACTGTTTGGTTTTGTCCATTTATGTCTAAATCACCTTGGAATTAAGGACAGTTTTCAGTTTCTCTAGAGTGTGGGCAGCTGGGATGGACTGTTACCTGTTTGAGAGTGAGGGTCTTAGCCTTTTCTTTCGAGGCACCCATCTCCCACACACACACGACCGTGCTTGTTCCACCTGTGATGACCAGCTTGGGGTTGGGGCAGATTGCACAGAGAATCTGGGCCCACTCTGACAAACATTCATAAACTGTCACTACCTGTGAAATAGAACAGATGTGAGACACGCATGCCATCAAGCACTACAAACTCCTGGGACACAATGAGCACACCAAGCGAAGGAGAATCTCTATGCAGGTCCCCCCCAGGCAAATAGCTGCTCATGTGCTGGGCTGGCTTCAGTTTAGCAACACTTTACTGAAAATCTACTCTGAACTCCTCCCTACAGCCTCCTAACTATAGTTGCTGTTAAAAACCATAATAAGAACTTTGCTCATAATGGGGGTCTCCAGTTACTCCAGTCTGGGAAAATGACGTTCAGATTGTATGATGCTCTGTGAGATGCAGGGGGTGATCTGGTGAAAGGATGCGTCTGCTGGAGCCAGGTAGAATGTACAAGGAAAGCATGAGTGCTGCTGTTCATGAGAGCGTGACTAAATAGAACTGTTACTGACTTGCACAGACTGTGCCCCTCGTGCGTTCAGGAGAGGACTGTCAAGGGCAAACAGAGGGCACCAAAGGACCACTACATGCTGCCTCTCCAAGAGATGCTTATGGGACTCAAAACAGTAGCTGCTGCTTCTTGGGGGAAGGGGGGCAGGTATTCTGCCAGCCATTTAAGAGTAGTGAAATGATTAGTGGGCAGGATGGTGACTCAAAAGGAAGCTCTTCTGGTTGGCAGAAATATTAAATACCTGGTTGGCTAGGACCTCCTGGAGGAATTCTTTGAGTGGGGGGAAACTGCTAGCCCCGAGTACACAACCTTCCAAGAGAGGCTTTTCTGCAGGAAACATGACTTGTCCACTAGCTCCTTTATCCTGATCTGATGCCGTGAAGCTCTCCTTTCGTCTGGGCTGTGGAGGAACAGCCGAGAAGCCCTTGGCCTGAGCTCTCCCCATCCCCATTAAGCAGGATATCCAGACCACGGAAGAGCAACATTAAATGAGCGAGCCAAGAAACAATGCAAACCTTGTCTGACTCATAGGTTCCCAGCCTGCAGCTGAGGTCTGCGTAGCCCCATGCAAAAGTTTTGTTCCAGGTTGGTGGGATGAGAACCTTATTCTGTTCTACTGCAAGAATGCCTTTGTCTGTGCAGACGATTTGTCCCACAGGCTCTTTGAGTTCTATAAAAAACAGTCAACACATTAGAACAAGGACAGGGAAAACTAACTTCATTATCCCATAGGGGATGGTAAAGGGATTTCAAATATTCATACAAATTAAGCATCTTGACACCTACATTAAGAAAAAATGACCTTAGAAGTAAGTAGGGCTTGGCTTTTGAGTCTTCTGCAGACCTGCTGGGTGGTCATCGACCCTGACTGGTGTCTCCAGCCTGCCTGTTTCTGGACACTTGCTTGGGTTTGGTTCCCAGCCATCAGGCCCCCCTTCTGGATTTCCAGGACTGCCAGAGTGATGTGGGATGCTCCCCAGAATGCTGTACAGACCATCAACCAACCTAGGCCTTCAGGACCTCCCAGCCTGAGGCTTCTTGAAGGAAGGCCGTGACGTTCCCCAAGAAGCCCGGCTCTGCCCGAGGACTCTGCCGACCGACCACACCAGTGCTCCACAACCATCTCTGGGCAGTGGCTGGAGCTGGCATGGGGCAGAGTCTGTGGAATGAGACAAATGGCAGAGAGCTGGTAGCCAATCCAATTAACCAGACTTTGATGCCCCAAGTTTTGGATTTAAGTGACAACTTCAAGACTCTGTAAACCAGTTTTTCATTCTAAGCGAAATGGAGCAGAACCCTGTGGTCCTTGCCCCCCATGTCCTCCGCCTGCCTTTTGTCTGTGGAAAAACTTTAGCCAAAGAATAAGTTTAATCAGAGAAGTGAGAAAATGCAGAAACAGAGGAAAACAGTCAAAGGAAGCCAAATAATAAAAGTCTAGTCATTAAGCAAAGTCAAGGACCTTTAGTTCCTCCTCAAGGGCTCTAGATAATGTTCTGAGCCGTGTCCTGTGAGCTATCTTGTAGATACTGAAACCCACACCCGGTGGAAGAAGTTAACTACACGATGACCAGACTTTAGCCATGACATAAGCTGCCAAAATTCTGAGAACTGGCCCCAAGGAAACGGGAACAAACCAACCCTGGAACTGAACTGATTAATTGTACTTAAAACAATCAAGATGATGCTGGTCAGATCACGGCACGAGCAATTTCAAGATGACTGTTAGAGCTGACTGTGCTGTTTCTGCATGTAGCCCCCTCCCTCCATCTACAAAAGCTCTTGCCCACTGGTTGTCAGTGCCGGGGTTGGGGGGTTGCCTTTGGAAAGGAGTCCCCCCCAGGTCCCCGCAGTTGCTGGCATCCAAAATAAAGTAAACTTCCCTTTCCGCCAACCTTGCCTCTTTATTGGCTTTTCAGAGGCAAGCAGATGGACCCCACTTTTGGTTACACAAGGTTAAAAAAATCTACTTGGAAAAGTAATTTAAGATAACTTAAGATAACATTAGATAAAAGACAGAGGCTTTTAGTTGGCATATTAAAAGCACAGTCTTCTTACTGCTCTAAATTGGTGGAACGTGTGTAAATGAAGATGACAGAAGTTTTTCTACATGTAGAATATAAAGTTGAACTATAAGGTTTGGTATATTAGAGTTTTCATTATCCTAGCAGAGAGGAGAAACTTGTTGGGTTCTTTTTGATGCAAAATCCAATAGGCCCAAAGAAGAAAACAGAAAAGGAAAAGGAGAATCTAACAAGTATTTGGTGATTTACCACTTATTACAAATTACGCTATTGTTGAGAAGCAAATTTATTATTGCTAAACTAGGATTATTAAATAATCCCACAGAATCATGAATCAAAAGCTTATTTCCTGCCATTTTACCTTTTACAGGTGTTAGAGAAGGCCTCAAGTTGTCTAGATGATGAAAAAAGATCTTGTCACTGGTAGATCCTGGTGGGACCAAGATCCCTGCATTGTCTCCGTTGAGTCGACTCCTGACTCGCTTCGGTGGATGAGGTTTTTTAAATAACTGGTATGAGAGAAGATGACACATTTTATACTGAAGCTAACAATTATTAAGCCCTTTTATATGCCAGGTATTTTGTTGTTATTTCACTTAAGCTTCACAGCAACCATTAGGTATCACATTATCACATTTGACACTTGAGGAAAGAAATTTTAAAAGGCTGAGAAGGTTGCCAGAGACCTCATGCCGCAGTCAGTGGGGACAGGACTCCTACACAAAAGCTTGGGTTACCAGTATGCTCTATGCTACACTGAGCTCATGAGAATTTTTCAAAAGGAAATTAATCTCCTCAAATGACAGTAGGTTGACAACTATTTTCCAGCGATGTTTAAAAATTAACCAATTTCTTAGAGCACGATAACCATTCTGTGCCACTGAGGGCAGGCAGCCATTCTCTCTAACTGGGTTACTTCTGGCTCCAACATGGGCTTTCTGTATGTGACATCATTTCCGTATCATTTAGGTGCTACTAATTTGCTGACAGTGTGAGCACTGTTGTCTTCTTTTTACTTTTCAATGTTGTAAAGGAAAAAAAGAAAAGAAGATCTTTGGCATCTCTGTTCAGTATTTCTAAAGAATTGAAAAGCCTTAATATACATTTAAGATGACTGTTCTTAAAATACCATAGGTCATCAAAATAGGCAGACTCTTTTTTGATGGACAACTGATATTTGAAGAAGATATCTGTAAAACCTTAGATGAAATGAGACTTAAGATGACTACAACACCATCACACTCTGTGAATTTGACATGCTGAATTTCCAGGAGAAAAAATAGAAAAAATGCTTTGTATAGAGAAAGATATAGATTTTAGGCTCCCCAAACTTTAAACATGTAATTCTCATTTTATCTACATACAGGGCTTAGGATCAGGGTTCTGTTATTTCTCATAAATGTTAATAATGAGATAAGACTCTGAAGTTCTATAAAAAGACCCACATACTTTAAAGCATGTTCATGAAAGAACATTTACTGAAGAACTTTACAAGGACCTGAGGACAGAGCAGGCCAGGCCAGCGTATATAAGGATATATCAATATGGTGATCACAAAGCTTAGCTGTTTCTAGGATGGTTACACTTGGAAGTACTCTCTATTAGTTCCCGCAATGTCCTAGAAATATGTTAGTATCCAAACTCTTCTATCTCCCAGACGATTTGCCTGTTAAACTCATAAGTGGAACAAAAATCCTACAACAGTGCACGTGTCTAGATTTTTTTGTTCAGAGTATTTGTTTCCCAGAAGGTATGAAACACGGTTCCCGCACTTGTAACCCTCAAAAACATGGCTAAGGTTCTTCTGCTATGATTAGAGTTTATCAGCAAGCATTTCACTTTAAAAGTACACGTGGTTCCTGCATTGGGGAGTCAGATTACCCTGTAAGTGGCGCAGTTACAGGGTGTCCCACTGTCTATCATGGCTTTTCCATGAACAAAGACTTGCCATTGTTCTGTGTTCCCAACTGTCAACCCCGGAAACCTCAAAGTTGGTTAACCTAAGAAAAGGGATTCCAGGAGAGATGTCTGAAGCAGGAACAAAGAAGGAGAGCCAGGGCGAGAATGCAGAGGCCAGGGCACTAGGCAAAAGGTGGTGGTCTGCACGGGCCGCAGAGCTAGCCTTCTCCACTGTGCTGCAGTTTCTTCTGGTGCACCCTGCCCTCCTGGTGTGCCTGAGACAATAAAGATGGAGGAAGGGACAAACTCCCTTAACAGAGGTTCGCTCACTGCCCAAGGTGAGAGATCTACAGCATCTGGGTGCTGAGAGGGTCTGGGTCTTCCTCGCCAGGTTCCAGATAGTGGTTGGAGCAGCTGGTGGCAGGGCCGGGCCTAGGCGTTACCATGGTGTGCACTCTCACACCCCAGCACTTGTCAGACCTACACCAATAATCGAATCCAAACCGCCGCTATCTGTCTATTCCCTGAACCACTGTGAGAGCTTCCTGCTCCTCATCTGGCTCCCCTACAGTATGTACATGTGTAAGATTGTGACCAGAGGGATCTTTAAAGTCTAAATACGACTTTATATGACAGTGCTTAAAGTCAGCATTGGTTTTTTACTGGCCGTGGGATGAAACCCCATTTCTGTGTATCCTGTGGCCTCCAAGGCCACATCTGCTTCCCTGACCATGCTCTTCCCGTCTTCCTGCCAGGAACTGTGTGGGTACAGGAAAGCACTAGCCTGCGAGGAAAAACGCTCTTTGACCAGCAAAGTTTCTGTTTATCTGGACTGTAAAAGGGAGGAGAAAGTAATAATCTAGGGACCTACTGAAACTACTGGGTGATATTTATGGTTCTTAATTAAAAACTCTGTCTAAACTTAATTATTATATGGTCATCTACCATCTATAGAAATATTACAGAGCTTAAAAAAATGTAACAGAAAATATCAATGATAAGGAAAAAACATCCATACCTGTTTAGGGATCTGACCAAAGTTATTAATGAACCCTATGGTGGCTGTCTCCTTTAGTGGGTCATTTATGTTGTAGATATCCACTTGACCCTCATAAAAAAGATGATGGAAGACATTTACAGCTTCTACTGCAGCAGGACCTTGCTGTTTATAGCCGAAGATTAAGTCAATCCACTCATGCAGATGGGCACTCACATAGTCACATTCCAAAGCCTGTAATTTCAAAACACAGGTTCAGTCGCTGGCTGGCTTTTATTACTTCCTTAGAAAGTAAAAGAGTTCGCCAGTGGTCTATAGGAACCAGAATAACTAAAATTCATGCGAACAACATTAGTAACTTAAACACGTGGGGGATACATTGCTCAAGGTCCTCTCTTTCTACTGTGGTCAGTGACCCAGTGAGATCTCAGTTCAACTGCAGAGCGTACAGCCATTACCTCACGGTGCACTCGGATGAATTCTCGTGGGTCCCCTTTTGCCCAGGGTGGAAGGATAACATCTCCAAGCTTGGTGCCATTTTGTTTACAACCTGTGTAATTGGATACATTAAAAAGAAAATAAAAGAATGAGAAAAATAGTAAAGTAACAGAGAAATAGTGGGTTAGTTTCATTACCAGGACTATAAAATTTTACCACAGAAAGGACCCTCAGAGATATCTACTCTGGTATTTCCCAAAGATGACTCCTCCGAGCACTCCCTCGGAGAAATTTACTGAGTGTTAGCAAAACTGAGGGGCTCCCGCTGGCAAATGACTTCAGGAAATGCTGAGTTATGCAAGCTTAAACACGTGTCTTTCCTGCAAGACTCCTTGGAGGCACTGCTCTTCTCTAGGAAGGACATTAGATACAACATTTCTGAAACTTAACTGACGACAGGAATGAAACATTTTATGGGTCTACTGTTTTGAGTTTGGAAAAACTGCTCAAATCAATTTAAGCCCCTTAAGACCACTCATTTGTAAGACCATTAGCAATTTCTCAAAAACTGTTCATTTAGGCTTTTCCAGAATGCTTTAAGCTTGGTGAGTCAATAGCAGTTACCTAGTACTGAATTTCTTGTCTGGTCTGCCATTCACATGGAAGAGGTTATGGAAAGGGTATCTAACTCCTCAGCCATTTTCAGTCTGAATGCTCTCTTGGCTTAAGAGAAAATAAAAGTACCACAGTCTCCTAGAAATATTTGCAATACATGTGTTCGCTCATCTTTCTGATTCTTAAATTCTTGAGAGAGCTCTGTAGAACCCACATCTATTTTGCTGTAAGGATTCTCATTAAAAAAATAAAATAAAATCTGAAACAATATAACTTTTGGCTGTTATATCATTTAACAGAAAAAAAATTTGGGGAAGATTATGTGGCTACGGGGGCGGGGGGAAGTTTAAATAATTTATAACAAAGTAATATTTATTCCATGTAAACTGTTATTTTAAGTCATAGCCAGATAATCTCTAAAATATTAAAGAAACCGTTTGCTATGAAATCTATTGACAACAAAACACATTAAATGGGACTGGCATCTGAGGAAACAGTTTTTCTTCTTTTCAAAATAACATCAAAAAGTTAACTTTAGCTTACAGAGTTCTCCTAGGCACAAATCAGATGGTGACTGTAAAAAATGACTCTAAATAATGTTGACTCATTAGCTTAATGGCAGTTGGTTAGATAAAAAGCTGAATTATAAATTTTCATAGGGAAGTATAATTGTTCACATTTTAGAACACAAAAGGCAGTTTCCAAGTAAGGGCCTGTAAAAATATTTCCTTTAGAAATAATCTTGTTTTCATCATTGCAATTTGATGGCTTCTTCACAATGTGATGTAAGTGAGAGATACAAAAATCAGTTTATTGTTTAAAGGAATGTCTTGACTTAGTTGGAAAAATTACCATATAACTTAAGAAAAAAATAAAACAATCAAGTTATTACGGCCCCTCCCCCCTCTCTCAGGCCCTTACCTCACCTTCCTTGAAATGCCCTCTAGGCCTAATAAGAATAAGAAGTAATAATTTTTTTGATAAAAAGAAGCAAGTAATAATCCCCAGGCTACTTGAGATATAAATTACTTTTCAAAATTCTGCTCATAGGGCTTCCCTGGTGGCGCAGTGGTTGAGAGTCTGCCTGCCAATGCAGGGGACACGGGTTCGTGTCCGGGAGGATCCCACGTGCCGCGGAGTGGCTGGGCCCGTGAGCCATGGCCGATGAGCCTGCGCGTCCGGAGCCTGTGCTCCGCAATGGGAGAGGCCACAACAGTGAGAAGCCCGCATACCGAAAAAAAAAAAAATTTGGCTTATAATCCCTAAATACTGTGTGATATAATTTTATTTTACCAGCACTATCTATAATTTTAAAATGTCATTTAAAGGGAACAGTCTGTAGAAAAGTCTTGGTCTGATTCTGCTACTCTGCAGTTCCCCTCCATGTGTATCCAAGGCTACAAAGATAAGACCAGACAAAAAAACCTAATTGCTCCAGAGCCAGGGGAAAAAACCTAAGTGCTCTTTCTTTTATATCATTTACCATCTTTTCTGGGTGGAGAGACCAACAGTGTTTTGTTTGATTTCTTTTATACTGAGGTAAAATTCACATAACATAAAATCAACCATTTTAAAGTGAACAATTCAGTGGCATTTCGTACGTTCACAATATTGTGCAACTACCACTTCTATCTAGTCCTAAAACATTTTCATCACCTCAAAAAGAAATCTTAAATGAATCAAACAGTTGTTTCCCATTCCTCCCCACTCCTACTCCCATCCCCTGGTAACCACCAATCTGTGTTCTGTCTCTCTAGATTTACCTATTCTGGACATTCTATGTAAGTGGAAATCATACATTATGTGACCTTCTGTGTCTGGCTTCTTTTACTTGGTGCAACGTTTTTGAGCTTCATCCATGTTGTAGCATTTATCATTATTTCATACCACTTTATGGCTGAATAATATTCCATTATATGTATATTCCACAATTTGTTTATCCATTGATAGGTGTGTGGGCTGTTTCTACCATCTGGCTATTGTGAATAAGGCTGCAATGAATGTGCATGTACAGGTCTTTGTTTAAGTCCCTGTTTTCAGTTCTTTTGGACAGTTCCTGGAGTGGAATTGCTTGGTCATATGGCAATTCAACATTTCCTACCAAACTGCTTCCCACAGTGCCGAACCATTTTACATTCTGATCAGAAACATACAAAGGTTTTACTTTCCCCATCCTCACTAGCCCTTGTCATCTTCTGTTTGTGTGCTTTTTTTAATCACAGCACCCTAGTGAACGTGAAGTCGTACCTCATTGTGGGTTTGACTTGCATTTCCTTAATGACTAATGATCTTTTCGTATGCTTATTGGCCATCTGTATAACTTCTTTGGAGAAATGTCTATTCAGGTCTTTTGCCCCTTTAACTGGGTTGTTTATCCTATTGCTGTTAAGTTGTAAGGGTTCTTTATATTCTGAATACTAGACCCTTATAAGATACATCATTTGCAAATATTTTCTCGCATTCTGTAGGTTTTCTTCATAATGCCCTTGGATGCAGAAGTTTTAAATTTTGATAAAGCCCAATTTATCTTTTTTTGTTGCTTTTGCTTATGCTGTTGATCCAAACCCAAGATCATGAGGATTTACCCCTACGTTTTCTTTTAAGAGTTTTATAGCTTTCGCTCTTACATGCAAATAGCGTTTTTTAACATGTGTGATTTCAAGGAAGGAAGACGATTTGTTAAGAAGGTGAGCATGACAAACATACATGACCTTTCTTTTATTTACTTATTTAAAAATAGATGATTTGGTTGGGTTTTTAGGTAGTCTGGCTAGAACATTTCTGCGACATAGATTATTATAACGGACTGAGTGTTTCTGGAATATTGTGGTATCTCTTTCTTTCTGCACCTCTCCGTTATCTGTCTCTTTGAAAGTGGTGTCCCTAGAGAAGAAAGTAGCATTCTCCAAAGGTGAATTATAAGTGAACATAATAAAACACTAAAGTGCATTCATATTCAAATGCTGTGCACACATTTGTTGTTTTTCCCTGTTCACCATCTACTTTATTTCTTTGAGGAACTGCCACTCCCTCCGACTCTAAGTGTTAGAACTTGATGTCTTTAGCTGCTCAAGGGTGAGCTCCAGGCCCAATCAGAGGTAATGAGACTCAATTTCAGGCCTTTTGCTGGGGCTATTGAGAGCCTTACTGCCTTTCCTATTGCACCTAGAGCTACAATTTCACAAGGTTCAAGCTGCTGATGAACAATTAAATAAATAAAAATTATATTACAAAGAAAAAACACTCAAATATATTGGATATGAATATTCCCTGAATTTTCCATTAATGAATTTTATGAGGTAGTATAGTAATGGTTTTTTTTTTTCCGGTATGCAGGTTTCTCACTGCTGTGGCCTCTCCCATTGCGGAGCACAGACTCCAGACGTGCAGGCTCAGCGGCCATGGCTCACGGGCCCAGCTGCTCCGTGGCATGTGGGAGCTTCCCGGACCGGGGCACGAACCCGCATCCCCTGCATCGGCAGGCGGACTCTCAACCACTGCGCCACCAGGGAAGCCCTAGTAATGGTTAATATGTTGAACTCTTAAATACAGTATGATACAGGGCATGAAGAAAGTATGAAAACAGAACAATATCTGGCACTAATATTCTAAAGTGAAACAACAGAATTTTGATATGTCGTAAAAATAAATATTCAGAAACATAGATCAGCAAACTGTGTTCCAAGAAACTGTAGCCAAGGTGAAATCTACTTCCTGAAACTGCTGGACAATATAAAGAGAGGAGAGTACCAAGGAAATTTCTCTCCTTTTTATAAGTGTTGATTTGGTTCTGTTTTTCTAGAAAATAGCTCTAACAGGATGAAGAAAGGGATTTACCTAAAGTTATTCTGAAATTCTAACTTTAAATTTTATTAGCATGTAAGCTGAGAATGCCTCAGGCAATACAAAAGATTTAAACAATACATGAAAAATATGTATATGCCACTCTTGGCTGTGAGTTTCAATCATATTAATTTTCAAACAAAATTTCACCTCACCTTTGTTTTCACTGAAATAAATGATGATATTCTGACCATTAGATGTCATCTGTTAATTCTTAATTTTTCCAAAAAC
Source organism: Mesoplodon bidens (assembly GCF_964165515.1). Lineage (NCBI taxonomy): Eukaryota > Metazoa > Chordata > Mammalia > Artiodactyla > Ziphiidae > Mesoplodon > Mesoplodon bidens. The sequence continues at coordinate 192,617,918 of NC_138176.1, forward strand.
TATAGGTTTGAAACAGCTTATTTGGGGGCATAAATCTATTTTCCTTTGTGATATTTACTCTCATACACCCAGTTGTAATTAGCAGCAGCTAAACTCACAAGGAAATAGAAACCAAGCAGGAACCTGCAAGGCCTTCTCAAGAACAATACTCCCTTGCCCCCCAACATGTCCCCTGCCTCTTGTTTGCAGAAAAGGCTTAGCCTCCTAGGCCTACCCCAAGTTCCAAAGAGTAAATTTAATCAGAGAAGTAAGAAAATGCAGAAACAAAGGAAAACACTCAAGCAAGACAAAATAATATTAGTTTAGCCATAGAGCAAAGTCAAGGACCTTTAGTTCCTCCTCGAGGGCTACAGACAATATCCTGAGCCATGTCCTTGAGCTGTTTTGCAGATACTAAAACCCCCACCAGGTGGACAAAGTTAACTACATGCTGACCACCAGCACACAGACCCCAGACCAGTTGGAACCAGAAGGTTGATGACTGATATTCCCGAAACATCACCCTGTTACCCTCACTGTCAACCAATCGTAGACTTGTGCACAAGCTGAATGCATATCGTGTGACCCTCTCCCTCACACTCTTTAAAAACCCTCCTCTGAAAGCCATCACTGGGGAGTTCAGGCCTCTTCGGCATGAACTGCCCATTCTCCTTGCTTGGCCCTGCAATAAGTGCTGTCCTTTCCCTTCACCATGACTGACCCAGTGTCAGTAGATTGGCTTTGCTGCATGTTGGGTGAGTGGATCCAAGTTTGGTCTGGAAACAAAATCTTTTCTTGTCAGTGTGTACTAAAGACAGTCATCAGAAAACTGACTTATTTCTGTTGGTCTTTTCCTGGCTAACGATCCTAAGATAGTGCCATAGTGCTACATACCTAGATCAAAGTTGTTGGAATTGAACAGGAATTCTGGTAAGTAAAAAAATTCTGGGATAAGTTCCTTTACATCTGCCATGTTGTGCTTTGATGCTGAATACCAGGCCTCGCGTACACTGTGAAACATCCGGTCAGCCAGGTCAAAGTGGCCTCCCTGTGGGCAGAACGAGAAGGCACCTTTCTGTTAGAGAACCACTCCCACCTCACAGCTTCCAAGCTCAAGGGCTTGAAACCCAAGTAAATATGTTTGGTGACAATTCAATTTCCCATCATCCTACATTAAATACACAAAATTTTAAATAATCACAGAAAGAAAATTAATCTAATTCTTTTCGGGGTACTCCTTACCAAGGGTGCTCTTGCTCTGTATCAAAGTGAAATCCAAGTACAAAGACTTTAAAAAGTTATTTAAAAAAAAGATCAGTTTTTAGAGAGGGCAAGACTATAAGGAAATCGAGGAGTTCCTCCATTGTTTGATAATGCTCTCCTAAAAAAAAAAGATTCTAATGTAGCCATCTACAGTTGGAAATATTCAGTTTATACACGTATTTGACTAATTTTATAAATTAACATGACATTCAGGTTCTCACACCAATGAGAATTAAGTGGAGAACTCGGAAGGTGATCAAAAAGTTATAGATTGATAAAACAAATTTAAATAGAAAAGGGATTTCTTTTGCTTACACAGCCTCACAGATAACACCACTCCCTTCCTCAATCAAACTCCCTATGCTGTGTTTGAGGGAACACAGTGTGTTTGTCTTTACAATGAAGTTCACTGTGTGAAAATGCTGAAGTCCATACAATGGCCACCAAGGCCTACCACCATATGGCCCCTGCTAGCTCTCTGACCTCATCCCCTATTGCTTTCCCCTGCAGTCACTCTCCTCCAGACATACTGGCTTCCTTGCTGTTGTTCCTCAAGCATCTCAGGGATATGCCTGACTCAGGGCCCCTCACAGGCCGTTCTCTCTGCCTGGAACATACTTTCTCCAGATAGCTGCACCAGTAACTCTCTCACCTCCTTCAAGTTTCTGTTCAGATATCACCTTTTCAAGGAGACCTACTCTGACCATCATGTCCTCCTCCACCTCCCATTCCCGTACTTCCCATTACGTTTCCCTGATCTACATTTTTCTGATAGCACTTACCACATTCTAAAACATTTTACGATATACTTATTATGTTTGTCTGTCTCCCTCAACTAAAATATATAAATTCCATAAGGCAGGACTTTTGTCTTTATTCACTGATATCTCTAAGCACCTAGACCAGTGCCTGGAATACAGTAACTATTCAATAAATATTTGCTGAATAAATGAAAGAGAATGTGGAGAAAGGCAATTATAATATGGAAGACAGCAAATGAGCTAGACAGTATTACTCTTTTTTAAATATTTGTTGAATTCAACCAGTTAAGGCTGAATTCCATACACCTGGCTGGAAAGCATATGCTACTTGCTTATTTGACTAAAGGACCCTGGCACTTGTATAGTGTAAACAAATTCCAGTTTATTTATCAATTTTGGTTCAGTGAAATTCCACTTTCACTATGTTTTGACTACTTCTGTGACTAAAAACTTCACAGGGCTTCTTGTCAGGCAAGATAACAACATTAAAGAAAAAAGCAACAATCTTAAATAAAAGGCTTGAATAAAATGCAAAAATTCTAAACTTAAGAGTTTTACCTGTAGCCTTAGGAATATCTGTGTGAAGGGCTCCATCCTTACTAGGTACGAAGCCACAATCATTGCAGATGAATAGTGGGTCCCATAGTGGTAGGCTGGAGTTTCGCCTTGCCAAGAAAATTAAAGCATAATTGAAAATGAAAGTAATATGAAAAATAAAATTGGCATTCATCAATAGACTTGAAAATGCTAACGTATGTGATAACTGTGACACTAAGTGCAATTAGCACTGGCATTTGCAGCATGAAAACTTTATGATGACACTGCAACCTCTCACTTATATATTTGGCAGTTATCCAGTTTAATATAATTCTGTGCCTTTCCCCCAAACTGAGCACATCTAGCAATTCATGTTTTGAGGCTAACTGTAACAGCTAATCCTTAATAGCAAATCATCTTTGACTAAAGCAAGATATTGACATATAGCGACTTTTTATTAGGTTCTGGCTTTGCAACAGTATAAATTTCTCTAAACCGTTGTCTTCGAATATTACGCAATTTTTATTACATATTCTCCTTGCAGGAAAAAGAAAGGATTCCACACAGGGAATATAGTTAGGCTTAGTTTTTTTCTCTTTTGTTTACCTGTTTGAAGGGGACACATGATAAACATTAAACATAAAAAAACATAAGTAGGTAAACTGTAGTATTTTAGAAGGTAGTCAACTATAATTTTTTAATGCAAAAGGGTTCTAAAAAGTGCCTCAATAAAATTAAAGCAACCTATAATGGAAAACAATCTGAAAAAACTGAATGACTGAATCACTTTGCTGTACACCTGAAATACTGTAAATCAACTATACTTCAATAAAAAAAATTAAAAGAGTCAATAAAGGAAAGTTTAGTTTCTGGCCTAAACACGATTAGAGATAATGGCATGTTATGATGGGGAATTTCTACCCTAGACAAAGCAGACATACTTTGCTTTCTGCCAGTACCTGACAAGCTACCTAAAAAATGCCTTCTAAGCATGGCCATCAGTTGGCATGCAAAACCTCATTCTTCTACTCTGATAGTTGTATATAAGTGTGCATATGTAACATATATAGATATAATGATATATAAGCAATCTGGGGAAAGATGGAAGGACGTCAGACCACTAAATAATGGCTTACTTTTGAAACTTGGGTACAAAGTCCCATGACAAGAAAAGTTACTTACCATTAGGATCTTCCCAGTCTTTATATCGCTTCTTATACTGAGCTAATCGTTCATCTGTCTGTGCTCCCATTGGCTTAGCCAGGTTTCTAAATGTCTTGGGATTAGTAAGATCTACCTCCTAAAATACAAAACGAAACCCAATTCCAAATTAATATACATCCTCTATTCTCACCAATGTAGACACAATGGCTATAGCAATGATGATCTGTAAATGTGCTATTATCTATGGGGTCACACCAGCAGAACTGGACTCCAAGACAATGCCATGCACCTACTGGCTATCCATATTTTACAGACAGGCACATGGCAGTTTGTTAATTGGTTCGGCTTGAAGACAACTGTTTTGGAAATTAAGTGTTCACAGAGGAAGGCACTCAGGATCCAGGTTTGGAGATGAGGAATAAGAGGGAAAACCCTTCCCAGTCTTGGCAAGGGCACAGCAGGAGACTGTGGACACAAAAGCTCCAATTCATCTTTATCCTCTGCCACCCACATAACTGGAGGATCAAATCTCCTTTTTGTTCTCTTCCCCTCTCCCCCATTTCACTCCAACTTCACTTCTGAGCATTTTCTTCCTAGAGGTGAAAGGGAAGTGAAATAAACTAGAGCACTCAGTAATTTGTTCACCTCCAGAAGACATCATACCAGATCAAGTGACTTCCAAATGAGATGGATTCTTTCAGTCTACCAGAGATTATTTTAAAAGCTCATTTCTAGCTGACCTAATTCATGTATTTAAAAGGAAACCAAAATTTACCTCCTGAGCGTTTTAAAAGTAGAAATTTGAAGTACATACCCATGGGCTACGTAATTTGTGTCCTTTTTTAGGGCATCATGGCCCACCAATTTTGCCAACTTACATTTTAAAAGTCTTGAACAGGAGAAACTGATCCACATTTACCAATATAAGTCAAGTTAGTATTTGTCCTCTGAAAATCTACACGCAAAATACCTCATTTATACTTTTTTTGGTTATTTCAACAAAGATTAAAGTATTTACTAAGTACCAGGCATTGCTCTAGAGCAGCGGTCCCCAACCTTTTTGGCACCAGGGACCATTTTCATGGAAGACAATTTTTCCAAGGTCCAGGGCGGGGGGGGTGGGGGGTGGAGGATGGTTTTGGGATGATTCAAGCGCATTACATTTGTTGTGCACTTTACTTCTATTATTATTACATCAGCTCCACCTCAGATCATCAGGCATCAGATCCTGGGGGTTGGGGACCCCTGCTCTAGAGGTTGGGACTTAAGAGCTACGTAAGATAGTCTTTGTTTTTAAGGACCTCACAGTTGAGTATGGTCAGACAAAAATCATGACTACAACATGCTGTAAAAGAAAGCAGCATGATACAGCTACAAGGCAGTGTGGGAACAGAGGAAGAAGGAAGAGGAGGACAGGAGGCTCCCCGGAGGTATACTGGAGCGTGTCCTGCAGGATGAAATACAGCTAGCCAGAGGAACCTGTCAGCGGGAGAGAAGATGTGCACGGGCATGGGGAGAAGTGCAGGCGGAGAGAGGAGCACAGGCAGAGCTGCGGAGAGAGAACGGGGTAGCCCAGGACAGCGGTCCTCGAAGCACAGGAGGGATATCTATGTATCAGCTACTTTGTGAAGGGTGCTATACTGAGGTTTAAAAATTCTCTCCAAATTGTGATGATTCTGTATGCAATAATTTAAAACTGAGGAATGACTCAATTAGATTTGTTCCTGCTGACTGCAGTGTAGAGGACAGGGACATCCTCCAGTGGATACAAATTTATTAGCACTTTAGGAAATTCAATAGATATCATGAATCCAAGAAGGTCATCAAGTATCCAAACTTTGTACAAGTCTAAGCTAAAGCTCTTCTCATCTTCTTGGGAGTAAGTGCCCGTTGAGAACTTAAACTATAAAGCATATAAATCATTTGAGCCACTGCAGTATCTTTTAATTACTTTCGAGAATGTGTTCCACTTTCACAAAATGATTTGAAATTTACCTCTGAGTCGTAATCTGCAAGGATCCAGGGGAAGACAGGATACTGCATGAGGTCATTATATGATCTGCCAGCCAAAGTGTTCAAGTGCATCAAATACTGAAAGTTGCTGATTTCACCTCTCTTGGGAAAGATAAATAGATTCATTTTAAAGCACTCAATTATTTCCGCTACATTCAATTTTAAAAATTTATAAGCAAAATGAGGTAAAGGACAGTTTCTTGCAGATTTCAGAATAAAGCATTTTTTTCCCCTAAAAACAAAAACAAAACTTTTTTTCTATGGTATACATTTTATAAATTATTAAAGTACTTTTAAGTGTATGACTTATACCTTCTAGCTACAAATTACGAAGGAAGCTTACATTTTCACTGAACTTACCTCCCATCTCTGAGTCACAGACTTCTCTCCAACCAGAGTGCTAAGCAACCCAGATCTAAAAATGATAAATAATAATTTGTAGGCAACATAACTTTAAAAATCTGTGTAATTACAAAGCTGAAAATTTTAAGTCAATGGTCCACGAATTTTTCAAACTATGGAGGACAACTCATTAATGGGTCATGAAATCAGTTTAGGGGGTTGTGAACAGCATTTTGAATTATGAAATAACATAATCAAATTGAAGAAAATAGAGAACATTGGAAGGCACTACATACAGGAAGGAAAAATATTTTCTGTGAAACTTATTGTATGTAACTAAGTTTGTGTGAGTTGGGATGCAATGTAGTATTTTTTACCATGGGTTATAGAAAATGAGTTTGAAAAACACTGATGTAGTTCAACTTTCTAACCTTTACAATAATTTCTATATAAACGGATCTAAAGACATTAAATTGGAATAACTGATAAGAGTATACAATGTTTTGTACATAGTAGGTGCACAGTACAATTCCTAAAAGAGATGTTGAAAAAGTGAATGAAAATATAAAGATTTTATGACAGGGAAGTCATTGCTGGTCAGAAAATTATAGAACTTTTTCTATAGCAGATTTTCTAGAATGCTATAAAACCTTAAGGTTATAATATTGATGATTATTAATCTGAAGGCTGTGAGTTGATCACTGAACCAGGAGGAAAGCACTTAACTATATATTTTATTGTCTGAAAGGAAATTAAGAGATTTGTAAACCTTAGTTCATAAACATATCTAGGTCAAAGGTACAGATACCACTTTTCACTTCCAGAAAAATTCTTCCCTTCAGGCAAATTGAATATATAGGGTACTCTCCCTGGAAAAAGAGCTATGATCATTCCTTAACACTGTAGGAAAGGGAACAATTGAAAAGAAGATTAAAGTTGGGAATGAATTTCTGCTTCTTGCCTTTGAGTTTTCAGCAGTTCTTCAAGAACTGCCAACTCAGCACAGACAGTAGTAAGAACAATGAAATAGCAAGCTGAAGATTATCTAGGCAAGCAAAAGTACTAGCAATTTGCTCACAAGTAGAAAAAAGGCTTAGTATGCTTTAAGGGAGCCTTTCACTTCCTATATTTATCTTAACAGCAACACAAATGATTAGGAATAGAACATGTTTCTGAGGTTAACAAAAGCATATAAGCAGCATTTATAAATCTCAGCTAAAGAAAAATAAAAGCAGTAAGTTAAAGAGAAATACACAAATATATTTAGACACATACACATTGAAATAAAATTTTATTTACAAATTACAGAATCCCCAGAAGTTTTAAGTTATTTTCCTGCATGTTGTAATAATTAATTTGTAGCCCCAAAGCACTGCTTCTTTTTTTTTGAATTTTATTTATTTTTTTATACAGCAAGTTCTTATTAGTTATCTATTTTATACATATTAGTGTATACATGTCCATCCCAATCTCCCAATTCACAGCCCCCCCACCCCTGCTCTGCCCTCTTGGTGTCCATATGTTTGTTCTCTACATCTGTGTCTCTATTTCTGCTTTGCAAACTGGTTCATCTGTACCATTTTTCTAGATTCCACATATGTGCGTTAATATACAATATTTGTTTTTCTCTTTCTGACTTACTTCACTCTGTATGACAGTCTCTAGGTCCATCCACGTCTCTACAAATAACTCAATTTCATTTCTTTTTATGGCTGAGTAATATCCATTGTATATACGTACCACATTTTCTTTATCCATTTGTCTGTCGATGGGCATTTAGGTTGCTTCCATGTCTTGGCTATTGAAAATAGTGTGGCAATGAACACTGGGTGCATGTGTCTTTTTGAATTAAGGTTTTCTCTGTATATGCCCAATAGTGGGACTGCTGGGTCACATGGTAGTTCTATTTTCAGGAATCTCCATACTGTTCTCCATAGTGGCTGTATCAATTTACATTCCCACCAACAGTGCAAAAGGGTTCCCTTTTCTCCACACCCTCTGCAGCTTTTCTTGTTTGTAGATTTTCTGATGATGCCCATTCTAACTGGTGTGAGGTGATACCTCATTGTAGTTTTGATTTGCATTTCTCTAATAATTAGTGATGTTGAGCAGCTTTTCATTTGTCTGTTAGCCATCTGTATGTCTTCCTTGGAGAAATGTCTATTTAGGTCTTCTGCCCAATTTTTTGATTGGGTTGTTTGCTTTTTTAATATTGAGCTGCATGAGCGGCTTATATATTTTGGAGATTAATCCTCTGTCTGCTGAATTGTTTGCAAATATTTTCTCCCATTCTAAGCGTTGTCTTTTCATCTTGTTTACAGTTTCTATTGCTGTACAAAAGCTTTTAAGTTTCATTAGGTCCCATTTGTTTATTTTTATTTTTATTTCCATTACTCTAGGAGGTGGGTCAAAAAAGATCTTGCTGTGATTTATGTCAAAGAGTGTTGTTATGCCTATGCTTTCCTCTATGAGTTTAATAGTGTCTGGTCTTACATTTAGGTCTTTAATCCATTTTGAGTTTATTTTTGTGTATGGTGATAGGGAGTGTTCTACTTTCATTCTTTTACATGTAGCTGTTCAATTTCCCCAGCACCACTTATTGAAGAGGCTTTTTCTCCATTATATATTCTTGCCTCTTTTATCAAAGATAAGGTGACTGTAGGTGTATGGGCTTATCTCTGGGCTTTCTATCCTGTTCCATTGATCTATATTTCTGTTTTTGTGCCAGTACCATACTGTCTTGATTATTGTGGCTTTGTAGTATACTATGAGGTCAGGGAACCTGATTCCTCCAGCTCCGTTTTGCTTTCTCAAGATTGCTTTGGCTATTCGGGGTCTTTTGTGTTTCCATACACACTGTGAATTGTTTTGTTCTAGTTCTGTGAAAAATGCCATTGGTAGCTTGATAGGGAGTGCATTGAATATGCAGATTGCTTTGGGTAGTATGGTTATTTTCACAATGCTGATTCTTCCAATCCAAGAACATGGTATATCTCTCCATCTGTTGGTGTCATCTTTGATTTCTTTCATCAGTGTCTTACAGTTGTCTGAGTACAGGTCTTTTACCTCCTTAGGTAGGTTTATTCCTAGGTATCTTATTCTTTTTGTCGCAGTGGTGAATGGGATTGTTTCCTTAATTTCCCTTTCTGATCTGTTGTTGTTAAGTGTATAGGAATGCAAGAGATTTCTGTGCATTAATTTTGTATCCTGCAACTTTTACCAAATTCATTGATTAGCTCTAGTAGTTTTCTGGTGGCATCTTTAGGATTCTCTATGTATGTATGTATTCTCATGTCATCTGCAAACAGTGACAGTTTTACTTCTTTTTTTCCAATTTGTATTCCTTTAATTTCTTTTTCTTCTCTGATTGCCATGGCTAGGACTTCCGAAACGATGTTGAATAACAGTGGCGAGAGTGGACTTCCTTGTCTTATGCCTGATCTCAGAGGAAATGCTTTCAGTTTTTCACCACTGAGAATGATGTTTGCTGTGGGTTTGTCATATATGGCCTTTATTAGGTTGAGGTAGGTTCCCTCTATGCCCACTTTCTGGAGAGTTTTTATCATAAATGAGTGTTGAATTTTGTCAAAAGCTTTTTCTGTGTCTATTGAGATGATTATATGGTTTTTATTCTTCAATTTGTTAATACAGTGTATCACATTGATTGATTTGCATATATTGAAGAATTCTCGCATCCCTGGGATAAATCCCACTTGATCATGGTGTATGATCCTTTTAATGTGCTGTTGGATTCTGTTTGCTAGTATTTTGTTAAGGATTTTTGCATCTATATTCATCAGGGATATTGGTCTATAATTTTTTTTTTCTTGTAGTATCTTTGTCTGGTTTTGGTGATGGTGGTCTTGTAGAACGAGTTTGGGAGTGTTCCTTTCTCTGCAATTTTTTTGAAGAGTTTGAGAAGGATGGGTGTTAGCTCTTCTCTAAATATTTGACAGAATTCACCTGTGAAGCCATCTAGTCCTGGACTTTTTTTTGTTGGAAGATTTTTAATCACAGTCTCAATTTCAGCGCTTATGTTTGGTCTCTTTATATTTTCTGTTTCTTCCTGATTCACTCTTGGAAGGTTATACCTTTCTAAGAATTTGTCCATTTCTTCCAGGTGGTCCATTTTATGGGCATAGAGCTGCTTGCAGTAGTCTCTTATGATGCTCTGTATTTCTGCAGTGTCCATTTTAACTTTTCCTTTTTCATTTCTAAGTTTATTGATTTGAGTCCTCTCCCTCTTTTTCCTGATGAGTCTGGCTAAAGGTTTATCAATTTTGTTTATCTTCTCAAAGAACCAGCTTTTAGTTTTATTGATCTTTGCTATTGTTTTCTTTGCTTCTATTTCATTTATTTCTGCTCTGATCTTTATGATTTCTTTCCTTCTCCTAACTTTGGGTTTCATTTGTTCTTCTTTCTCTAGTTCCTTTAGGTGTAAGGTTAGATTGTTTGAGATATTTCTTGTTTCTTGAGGTAGGACTGTATTGCTATAAACTTCTGTCTTAGAACTGCTTTTGCTGCATCCCATAGGTTTTGGATCACCGTGTTTTTGTTGTCAGTGGACTCCAGGTATTTTTTGATTTCCTCTTTGATTTCTTCAGTGATCTCTTGGTTATTTAGTAATGCATTGCTTAGCCTCCATGTGTTTGTGTTATGTTTTTTTCCCTGTAATTTATTTCTAATCTCATAGCGTTGTGGTTGGAAAAAATGCTTGATATGATTTCAATTTTCTTAAATTTACCAAGGCTTGATTTGTGACCCAAGATGTGATCTATCCTGGAGAATGTTCCGTGTGCACTTGAGAAGAAAGTGTAATCTGCTGTTTTCAGATGGAATGTCTTATAAATATCAATTAAATCCATCTGGTCTCTTGTGTCTTTTAAAGCTTGTGCTTCCTTATTAATTTTCCGTCTGGATGATCTGTCCATTGGTGTAAGTGAGATGTTAAAGTCCCCCACTATTATTGTGTTACTGTCAATTTCCTCTTATATAGCTGTTAGCAGTTGCCTTATGTATTGAGGTACTCCTATGTTGGGTGCATGTATATTTATAATTGTTACATCTTCTTCTTGGATTGATCCCTTGATCATTATGTAATATCCTTCCTTGTCTCTTATAACATTATTTTAAAGTCTATTTTATCTGATATGAGTATTGCTACTCCAGCTTTCTTTTGATTTCCATTTGCATGTAATATCTTTTTCCATCCCCTCACTTTCAGTCTGTATGTGTCCCTAGGTCTGAAGTGGGTCTCTTGTAGACAGCATATATATGGGTCTTGCTTTTGTATCCATTCAGCGAGCCTGTGTCTTTTGGTTGGAACATTTAATCCATTCACACTTAAGGTTATTATCGATATGTATGTTCCTATTATCATTTTCTTAATTGTTTTGGGTTTGTTTTTGTAGGTCCTTTTCTTCTCTTGTTTTTCCCACTTAGAGAAGTCCCTTTAGCATTTGTTGTAGAGCTGGTTTGGTGGTTCTGAATTCTCTTAGGTTTTGCTTGTCTGTAAAGCTTTTGATTTCTCCATCGAATCAGAATGAGATCATTGCTGGGTAGAGTAATCTTGGTTGTAGATTCTTTCCTTTCATCACTTTAAATATATTGTGCCAGTCCCTTGTGGCTTTTAGAGTTTCTGCTGAGAAATCAGCTGTTAACCTTATGGGAGTTCCCTTGTATGTTATTTGTCGTTTTTCCCTTGTTGCTTTTAATAATTTTTCTTTGTCTTTAATTTTTGTCAGTTTGATTACTATGTGTCTTGGTGTGTTTCTCCTTGGGTTTATCCTGCCTGGGACTCTCTGCGCTTCCTAGATTTGGGTGGCTATTTTCTTGCCCAAGTTTGGGAAGTTTTTGACTATAATCTCTTCAAACATTTTCTTGGTTCCTTTCTCTGTCTCTTCTCCTTCTGGGACACCTATAATGCAAATGTTGGTGTGTTTAATGTTGTCCCAGAGGTCTCTTAGGCTGTCTTCATTTCTTTTCATTCTTCTCCCTTTATTCTGTTCTGTGGAAGTGAATTCCACCATTCTGTCTTCCAGATCACTTACCCATTCTTCTGCCTCAGTTATTCTGCTATTGATTCTTTCTAGTATATTTTTCATTTCAGTTATTGTATTGTTCATCTCTGTTTCTCCGTTCTTTAATTCTTTTAGGTGTTTGTTCTTCAGTTCTTCTAAGTCTTTGTTAAACATTTCTTGCATCTTCTCGATCTTTGCTGCCATTTTTTTTCCGAGGTCCTGGATCATCTTCACTATCATTATTCTGAATTCTTTTTCTGGAATGTTGCCTAAGTCCACTTCATTTAGTTGTTTTTCTGGGGTTTTATCTTGTTCCTTCATGTGGCACATAGTCCTCTGCCTTTTCATTTTGTCTATCTTTCTGTGAATGTGGTTTTCTTTCCACAGGCTGCAGGATTGTAGTTCTTCTTGCTTCTGCTGTCTACTGCTTCTTTTCTAATGGATTATAAAGGGCTACCATTTCCTGAGTACCTGAAAATGAAGCTGGGTATACAGATTCTTGAAATGGCTTTATCATCCAAAAGACTTCCTAAGTTTAAAAGCAGCTGAAAAGAGCACAAAGGAACCACTGATAGGTTTGAACACACAAAAACAGAAGTTTATATTTAAATGTAAGAAAAAAAAATTAATAGAAAAACTTGGCAATTTGCAACAAATATGACAAGCAAAGGGAATAATATGCTATTACCGAAAAATCTCGTACATATTGATAATAAGGACTCAGAGGAGATGTTAACTAGACTTACTGAGGTGGTCATTTCACAGTATATACAAAATTGAATTATTATATTGTTCACCTAAAACTAATGTAATGTCAATTATAACTGGAAAAAAAAAAAAAACTACAAAAAAACCCAAACCACCACCACCAATAAACAAATCCGTGGAAAAAAATGGGCAAAAGTTACAGATAACTCATAAATGATAATTTTAAATGGTTAACAAATATATACAGAGCTCAAGATTTCTAATATGAGAAGAAATGCACATTTAAAAACAAAGCATCTTTAAAAATAGGTAAAAATGGAAAAGTAAATATAAAAAGCTGATATCTATTGAGATAAGCAAACTTATCCAGTATCGGTGGAATACAGATGTGTATAATTTTTATAGAAATCTAGTTGGTTTTGCATATTAAGAGTCTTAAAATTCATACCATTTTACTATGGGAATTTTATCCTAAAAAATAATGAGGTATTACATTTGCATTATTATAACAGGGAAACCTGATAACAATGAAATATCCAAAAACAAGAGAATGCTTTATACATATGATGAAGGGCTAGTAAATAAAGCCAAAGTTTCTAAAGAATTTTTTAAAACCAGGAGGAAATATTTACATATAAGACTGAATAGAAGACGCAGAATAAAAATCTGTGTTTTTAGTATGGACTCAATTGTGCACATAGGAATATATGCATGCTTAAAAGATTAAAGGGAATTGATCAAAATGTGATCAATTTGACACTGATCTGACATGAGCGATCATGCATACATTTTCTTTTTTTTTTTCTGGTTTTCAGTAGTTAAAATTTTTTTTGCAAACCCCTGGGGGTTGGGGTGGGGTGGCAGAACACTCATTAAAAATATTAAATAATACTGTCCAAACAGAAATGATCCAACTGCAGTATTAAACTATAATGTGCAAGAAGCAAGCAACCTACCCCTGCTCCACGCTTGTGTTTGGTCGTTGCCCAGACACAGACTCTGAACTGTCAGTTAGAGATGGCACTACAGCCAAAAACCTGGAAAATTTAAAAACAGTATAAAATTGGAAATGACGTTTCAGTCAGGATCTAATGGGAACTTACAAAAGCATGATTCATTTAGATCTTAATTGCTGCATTTACCCCTCCACTACTCAGTAAATGGCAGGCAAAGGGAATATACAACAATTAGAACATTCTGTAACAAAAAAGGGTAGGATGATGGCTTCCAAAGCCAAATATAAAGATCCATAGCAAAATCTGTCATTTTGGATTTTTACATATGCTGCCACATTACTTGAAGAAAAAGCCTGACACACTGAATCACAGTAATTAAGTCAACTTAATGCTGTCCTAAAGAGTGATTAAAAGCTAAATATTCACATGACAGTCAGTAGTGCTAACAGCTAAACAAATGATAGGACAGAGACATCTCTAACAAATGGTAAGAACCTTTATGTGACACTATTATAATTATTTTCAGAGTTGCTCATAATGTCAACATACATTTTTTAAGGGTAAAAAAGAATTGTGGGAAAATTCTTGGAATGAATGTGGACCTTGAACTTGGCGTATACACAGACATTTCTCAGATAAAGACAATCTCATCTCCTTGCCACAGCTTCTAGTTGGGAAGAGCAGATAATTTACTAACACTGAAAGCAATATCACCTTTAGAAATTCATAAGATAGGTAACTAAAATCTCAGTCATTTACTTAGCTCTTCCCAATCAACATCCACAGGCACTTTATTTGAAGAAACTCCCTCATTTCCCTCGTGCTCACAGGTAGTATTACTGTACTGCAATGATAAGCAATGTTGCTTGGTATTAGTCATTCCTCACTTGAAATACAAAACTTCCCTAATAGAGGGATTGCCAGATCTACACCACTCTTCAAAGAATAAGAGGGCTCTCATATTATATTATGATAAGTTCATAAAAGCCTTACTATTCACATGCCCAACAGAAGTATTTTGAAGCACATGGAAATATACTACTTTTCTTTTATAAGATAAAATTTAAACACAGCTTACAAAAAATGAAATGTGGTTAGATTACATCCACTGCTTTACTTGGCTATGCTACTTTTTCAGGGATGAAGGTATCCAACTTCTCTTTCAAAGTCAGAAAAGTCTCATATGAATACAAATTCTAAGGAAACTCAGGCTCTGCATTCAATAGCAAGGTATGACACTGTCTTCTTTTTGGTAAATATGAAAGAAGCCTATTTTGAATCTGAAGTATTATTTTTTTAAGCTCCAGTTTCATCATCCTTTTACACTGAGAGACATGGGACTTTATCACTAAGGTGGCTTTTGATGATATCTACTACAAGTTACCAGAAGGAAAAATGTGATTTCAAAATAGAAAGCATCAGAAGAATAACATTTCAAGAGGCTGGCAAAAATGAAACAAACATTTTCTTCAAAGAAGTTAATTCATGGATTTAACAGATTTTTAAAAAACTAGCTGAACTGGCAATGCTTTACCTCCCATTTCTTCCCATGACTGCAATATGAAGTATTCCTAATAAACAATACCTTTGATAGACTTTGTTTCTAATTCCTTTTTGAAAAGCAAGGAGGTAATTCCGTCCATCTCCAGAGAAAACTTCCACAGCAATAGGCTGAAATGATCAGAGAGAAAAACATTAAGTAAAAACACAAATAGGGTTATATATTAACTTTTCCACTATGAATTTCTATAATGTTGAAGAAATTAACTTGTTGACTGAAGAACATTTTTTAGAGTCATGAATTTCCAGCAGATTAAATTACACAATAAACAGTGCCAGTTTGTTCTGCTCAATTTTTCTAAAATCTTTAACAGAATAATGGTAAAATATTTATAAAATTATGATTTTGTAACTTTATAGTGAGAATGCAATTTTTATATAAAAAGAAAATTATAATATAAATTTGGATAACTATAGGGAAAGATGGATAACGAAATATCACTCAAAGTTTTAGGTTTTTTTTTTTTTTTTTAAGAAGGGGAATGTATTATAAAGTTATGCACCCATGTGACATGAGCTTGTCTATCATACAACCAAATCTAATACTCTAAGGAATCATGTGGATCCTATCATGTATACATCCTCTAAGTAAAGGAACCTGACAAAACATTTATTGCTACTAAATCAACCCACCTGCAGGAGATACCTCCTTTTATGAACTTCCTTGATATCTTCATAGGCAAAAATGCTGCATGTTCTCTTGAGTTGACTGGGGCCTTGCCTGGCTCCTCTAGGGATAATTGGCTCATGCATACTATAGGCAGCCCAGAGAAAGGAGATAATAAAAACACAGCAAGAGATAAATTCACTGTTCAATAAAGAGTGTGTTATTTTCAACATGTGAAGAGAAGCAGGAATTGATATATCTGTATATTTAGTTCAAAAAAGACATACCTTTAAGAGAATAATTTGGTAGCTATTCAGTATACCAGAAACCCCTTTTGATGAATATAACTTAAAAAAAATCCTATTCATGCTGTCAGGGCTTATTTTTCAGGCACAGCTGGCAAGTGCCAAGGCCTATATTCTTTTAGGGGGTCCAAGAAAATGTTTTAATTTGTTTTAAAATCAAAAGAAAAAACTGAACTTTTAGGTAGAAGAAAATGTTTTAATATATAATATGAATATATTCATCTTTAAACCAACACAGTCAGAAAAACATCATTTTAGGTATCTTTATATGTAGGAAGAGGCCCGTAAAAGTCAAAATGTGGCCCTGATTGCTACTGAAAGTAATTATTTGAAATATCTCCTAGCAATGAAGATGACCATGTCCACATTCACAGTGCATGTCAGGTGTTCAGAATGTTAAAGGAAGAGAAGAGCGTGTTGATTTTCTAAGCCTTAAGCTTTTTCATCTTCCTTTGGGCTTTGTCTGTCTCTGGGTTTTCCATTACCCACTATCACGTCCATCATAGGGCTGGCAGAAGAAAAGGAAGATGGATAAATTCAGTCAGTTAATTCCTGCCTGTGCTTCAGTCACACTGCTTCTAGGGTACTCAGAGGACATGGATGCTCTTACATTTGTTAGAGTATTATACAGTTGCCTGTATTTTCTCTACAACTGTTTTTGCACTGAAATTTGAAAAAAAGAACAATTTACAAATTCAGAATAACTTTATAAATATATAGATTATAATACAAGGAACTTGTATTATATCTAGTGCTATTAATGCATAGCAATAGATTTTATTTAGTTTTTGTTTTGATAAATAAGGCAAATTTGTCTCTTATAGCCTTGAAATAACTATTACTCTGGTGAATATTTAATGATGGATGCACAAAAACTGAGATAACATAACTTGAAGCACAATTTTTGCATTAAAAAAAACTATGTAGGACTTCCCTGGTGGCACAGTGGTTAAGAATCCATGTGCCAAGCAGGGGACGCAGGTTCGAGCCCTGGTCTGGGAAGATACCACATGCTGCAGAGCAACTAAGCTCGCGCGCCACAACTACTGAGCCTGCGCTCTAGAGCCTGCGAGCCACAACTACTGAGCCTGCGTGCCACAACTACTGAAGCCTGCGCACCTAGAGCCTGTGCTCCGCAACAAGAGAAGCCACGGCAGTGAGAAGCCTGCACACCACAACAAAGAGTAGCCCCCGCTCACCGCAACTAGAGAAAGCCTGCGCGCAGCAATGAAGACCCAATGCAGCCAAAAAAAAAAAAGGAGAAAAACCAAACAAACCCATGTAGATATATTGCTTTCTAAAGATAGCTGTACTTTGTGTCTCTTCATTCATTTACTTACTTTGGAGGTAAGGTTTCAATATCTCTTATTTCCCTGGTTGCTGTCATTGTAAATCCATCAATCACATAAAAATGCTCTTTACCAAAAAGAAGTAGCCCTTCACTGGTATCTAGGCCCTGGACTCGAGCACAGCGGTACATGTGTTGGATCTATAAAGAAAACCATAAACATTCATTAATATAGTTTTAAAAAATCAGGTGATTTCTTTTTTTGATATAAATGAAGCAAAATGTCTTTAAACATGGATTTAATGGGCAAACAAGATTTTATGAAGATGTCACTCTGTGATGGCATCCCCTGAGCTAAGTACATTAACCAGAGTTTAAGCATATTAAAGATAATAGCTAAGATTGCAGCCTGAGTTACAGTTGACTTCAGTAAAAGGAAACAACCATTACTCATATCCATCCACCCAATCCACTTATCCTAATATTCACTGAGTACTAACTCCATGCCAGGCACATGTGTACTAGGCTCTACAGTCAATGAACAAGTTAGAAAAGGAAGAAGACAGACACAAACTTTGCAGGAAAGGGAATTGAGGCATGCATGCGAGGAGATTAGGATTGTGCCCTGGGCCAGGCAGGATGATACAGAGTGAAAAAGGTATGCAGAGCCTGACAATCCTAAGTGAATTCCCAGTTCTGTTGTTTAACTATAGATTTGGTCAAATTTCTTAATGTTTCTGGGCTTCTGTGTCTTCATATAAGTTTCAAATATACTTCATTGGCTTGTCATGAGAGTTAGTGAGACAATGTACATAATCATGTTAGGAATTGTTGGCTGTCTTCTCTTCCACATAGCTTACTTTCCTCCTTTTCCATAACAACCCCTGGAACTGGAGTTGTGGAATTTGTCTCTATTTGCTCTCCACTGGAATCTGCCTGCCTGGCAGCCTGTTGTGCCATTGTAAAAAGCCAAACTTGGCAGAAGTTGCATTTTCCTCATAGAAGGAAGGACTTGCTAAATCTCTCAATGTTAGCAGTGTTTTCTTTCCAACAGGCAGGATCTAGTCCTTAGTAAAAATTCTTTCTTGCTTACACTCAGTTCAACATGAATCAAGGAAAAAAAAATCAGCAATTAAATCAGAGTCAAATAAATGTCAGTCTAAATACACCTCCTGCACTATTCAAACTTAAAGCAATTACAGCAAAAACTGTGCTCATGAGTTTAAAAAGTTTAAAAAATGACAGCATCAGAAAATAGATTTTCTAAAATATGCAAATATAAGTTAATTTTCATCACCACATCTGAACTACTTCAATAATAAAAACTTAGAATGTTACAGGAGAAAAACTGACATACTTTTAAAATAACTCTATTGTAAGTATAATATAAACACAGAAAAAAATGTTTATTTCTTAAGTGCGTAGCTTGATGAATTTTCAAATGCTTAAAATATGATGCAACCAGCATCCAGATCAAGAAACAGAACATTCCCAAGACCCTAGAAGCCTCTTGTGCTTCCTTCAGATCTAATGTACTTTTATAGTTACATACTTTTTTCTTTTTATGTTTTCATTTAAGATTAATCAGGCCATATATTTGAACAGAATTAAAAAAAATAAACCCTAATTTCTAGTTACTATTTCTTAGTGGATAAGATTTCAAGTGTTATACCAAGATCTAATATAATAAGCAAAACAAACTTTAAAAAGGTGATACTCACTACACATTCAATTCATTCATTACTTTACTCATTTATCCCTTTATTTATTCAACCAATCACTCCTTCATTCAAGGTTTACTGAGTTTCTATCAGGTGAGTGAAACTGTTTAAGGCACTGGGACAGAAATAAGAAACAGTGCCTGTCTCAAAAGAGCTCACTATCTAGGTGAAGAGACAGACACAGGAACAAACAATAATAACATGATAAAATGAGTGATATATATAAGGCGCTATCAAAGCATAGAGGAGGGTGTCTAACTAAGCCTGAGCTGGCAAGACAGTGAAGGAAAGCTTCCTGTGTGAGCATTAAAGACATCCAGATAAATGATGTTGCATCAAATGGGAGTTACTAGGATAGAGGTTATGCAAGTGATGGAGAGAGGGGCATTTAGGCAGAGAACACAATGAGGAAAGTGCAGAGTAAAGAAATATCATGGATGTACTGAACTGCAAGGGACAAAATGCAGGGGGCTCAGGCTACATGGCAGAGTCAGTAAAGTGAGCCTGGAGGGGTCGCAGGGTATAAGAGGCTGAGAGAAACAGGAAGGCAAAGTAGTCTTTTGTGAATGAAGCACAGCAGGGGTGAAGTACAAGGCTGGGGATGATGGGCTAGTTGAAGTTGCTAGTTGAAGTTGTGGTTACTGGAATTACAGAGGTATAGGAAAAAATACAGGGCCAAATTACCGAATGGGTTGTGTACATGGGTTTGAAATGAGAATTATGGCAAGAGTTGCAGCCTAATAAAGGGTCTAGAGGAAGACAGTGAACTAGGTGTCAACTGTTAATACTATATCTGATGCAACTTCTTGCTGTTCAGTGTGTTCAGAGAAGTCAGAAAACCCTACAGATGAAAGATGCAGAGTGTTGAACCTAAAAGGGCGCCTAATACTGATTTCACTGCAGAGGCTAAAATATTTACCTTTGGTTGCCAGATAAATACCCTTCAACTAGTCTTGTAAAATGGAAACAAACCACTTAATACAATCCCTCCTTTTCAGAAGTAAGGCACCTTTTCTCCCTCTTCTAATAGGCGCAGCAGGGTGGCGTTGTCCGTCTTCTCCTCTTCTTCTATAGAGCTACCCTCAGCAATCTGGTCTTGTAGCTGCTCCTGGGTCTCCTCATCTCCTCCATCAGGTGCAGATCGAGACCGTTTTAGAGGCGGCTTGACCAGTCCTGCAGGGTAAGAGCCAAGAGGGTCATGTGGTCTTGCTGGGGTCATTTGGGAGCCGTTTAGTTTCACGTGGTCCCTCCTCTACATTTCCAATTTGAGATAGTTCTGGAAGGTATGGGGAGGCAGCACAGTTCAGTGGTCAACAGCACAGGCTCTGGAGTTAAACAGCTGCATGACCTTGGGGTATTATTTGTCCCCTCTGAACCTCAGTTTCTCATCTATAAAACCGGGACGAGAATACTATCTATCATGGATACCAGGAGGATTGTTGGAGGACTAAATGAGGTAATTCATGTAAAGTGTTTAGTATCATGCATAATAAATAGTAAATTCTCAGTAAGTGTCAGATGATGATGATAAACAGAGGGCTTAGAATAATTAATGGTAAAAGTGGTGGTACTAATGGGCAGGTGTCATTGAGGGGATACCCTCAATAAATGATCAGTCATTATCAGAAACAAAAATAAGGACAGCAAGTTATAAACATGATTATAAGAGATTCCACCTACTTGGAGGGCCCATGAGGACTACTTCAAGACTCATATTACAAGTGGCAGTATGGTCATTCATACATGAATGAATTTGATTAAATCATCAGGTCATAAAGAATAAGAACACAATTCTTTTAAAAATATAGGGCCAGACAATTTAATGTGCCACATAAGTTATCATTTTACTGCCTACATTTTGATAATTTTATTGATAATCACAGGAGATGAAATTAAAATCAGCTGATGAAAGTAACCACTGATAACCCAGAGTATGGGAAACACTCAAAATAAACTCTAAATCTCACATTTAATTTAATATTCTTTAGTTCTGTACCAAAAAAAGTAATGTTGTATTTACCAATGATAGTTACATTAAGAATTTTGGAAAAACATAAATCAGCCTGTTAGGATCCTACCCTTTGAACACAAGTTATCAGAGGTTCTGCTCTGCCTTGGGAAGAACCTCATTTTCACATGTGAAAGAGTATAATAAATAAACAAGAAAGATCAAGTCTTGCTGAGAATATCCACAAGGGGAAAAGCTTCCAGCTGCTTTATTTTTAGTTTGACGAATCAAAACCTCCAACTCTATGTCTAGCATAGCATCTTGCATATCATAGTAGTGACACCAATATTTGTGGTTTTAGCTGAATTAGACATTAGGAAAATGAGGCCAAGAGAAGTTAAATGCCAATGACCCAAACACAAGACATCACGAACTCTGTGAATTATACACCTTGTTTATAGCCAGGAAATACAACTTTGGACCCATCTCAATAACTTTGCTGATGCAGTGTCAAGAAATGATAAGGCTGAAAACTTTGTTCAACTAATAAAAGTTTCATCGATTCTATGAAAATGTTAGTTGGATTAGGAAATGTTTAATAATTCATAGTTATCACAAGAGAGAACAGGCATAATGTAATAGGAGAAACCGATCACAATTGCAGATAAATTTTTTTGTTGACATGGTCATATACTGTTAGTTTTTTATCAATGAGATCTGAAAATAATTTTTAATTTAGAGTTCTTAATTTATATTCTAGGGCGTTATCTATAGACTACACCAAGACTTTTGAATTTATGATAAATCAGAGGCTTAAAAAATTAAAACAATGGACTGATTTACTTATTCAATATTGACTGAATTCCCATTTTGTGCTAGGCATGTGCCAAAATCTATAAAGTGAGAGGAGAAATAACCTCTGCCTCTGAGAAACTTATAATTTAGGAAAACATAAATCAGTGAAAGAAATCACTGAAATTGCTATAAAAGATATGAACAAAGTGCTACTGGAGGACAGCGGAATTGGGAAAAGCCTTCAGAGGAAGAGAGTTTGACCAGTATCTTCAAGACTGGGTAAGTCCAGATCACAGAGAAGCTGTAGCAAGAGGGCAGAGGGCACACATATGCAGAAGTACAGAATCAAAAAGTCCATGGCCATTTTAGTCCAATTCATCATCATATGCATGTGTTTCTAGGCTCATAAAGTATAGCTTTGGAATAATCTGTCTTAGCTCATTGGAAGAAAGACCATTATTTCTTACTGTTAGCCAACATGCATTAATGACACAGTTCGTGGTTGGTTTAGTTTTATATATATTTATTTAGTTTTCAGGGCCTTAACTTAAAATATCAGCTACCACTGAGAATTCTGCCAGATACAGTGAAAAAAAATTAGCAAGCTAACAGGCACATTACATTCATCTGTAGGCAATAAAGAAGAGCCAGTCTCTTTAGTTCTGATATAGAAATCAATCTTTAAGAAGGGTGTGATAGTAAAATATGTACGGATACTTTTAGGTTGGCCCTACTGTTCATAGTTGCTAGTATTTTCATATAGACTCAAGTAAAAGGAATGCTCCCAAATGGTTTTTAATTAAAATCAGAGAGGAAGGCTGACCTTTGACTTTAGCAATAGTGTCTTCACCATGCTCTGGTTCTTGTTGAGTAGCTTCACCTTCCGAACTCTCTACGATGGCATCTTGGACAATGGCTGGGTTGCCAGAGGCTAGTCGCATGTAGTATTCTTTACTGTCATAACTTACAGCTCTTCTGTATCGAGCAGGTTTCTAAGAAACAACAAAAGGAAAGGACTCAGATAATTTATCTTCAAGACTTAATAGACTGTATTTATAAAGGGTAAATCCACAGTCTTTTGGATTAAGTTTCTCTATTTTTAAATTGCACTGATTTAAAAAAAATATATAAAACAACAATATTAGCAGTTTTCTTCCTCCCGAAAAAAGAAACACATCATCTTTAGCCAAATGTTTCCATGTTAGTATAGTACAGCCTCACTGATGCATCAGTACAGTAGAGAGAATGCCCAGTGTTGGAGAGCATCAAGTTGCAAGGGGATGTCTAGTTTCTGAGGAGCCTGAAACCTTGCTTCTACCCCAAGTAAATAAGCCTAAAGGGCCATCCATTCAGTTGGAATTACCTGTGTGAGTGTTTACTTCAGATATTTGGAGGTAGGGATGCAGAACTGCCCTGTTCTCATATTCCCATGTCTCTCTGGAACTCTGGAAATGGCCCAAACCTTGAGAGTCCTGACCCAATATGGAATCGACCGGCTTCAGGTCAGATGACACTGTTTGGTTGGCCTGCTACTCCAAGCTGGTATGTCTAATTTGCTAGAACATCCTGTTGTTTGTTGTGTAAAAGAATGTGATCCATAAACTTACTAACTAAATGAGTATATCAAGAACATATAAGTCCATTTTGAAGAAGAAATTAATTATGTAGAAACATTAGAAAAGATTTATCTTTTTGGTGTATGATACAAGAGCATTTCCTTTTCAGAATAATTAATATTTATCCTAAAAGCAGGTTCTCTGATTGACCCAAACTTTTTTTTCTTAAAACAATAGATAATGAAAAATTAAGGTCTAAAATTTCCTACAAAAATGTAAAACCATAGGGAAAAATTTATATGTATACAGGTTGATCATAATAAGACCCAGACTTTAAATTAACAATTAAGAAAAAGACAGGGTTTGAAACATGCTTAAAGACCTTCCCTTTCTAAACATTATCTTACCTTTCTTTTCCTATGAATGTCTAATTGAAAGTATTCTATCAGCCTAACTCTTCAACTCAGGTAGTTATATGTACTGTCTACAATAATGCTTATTTTAAGCAAGACCTTTTTAAAAAAAATGATTCTCAATTAAAGTAGAAAACAAGTGTCCAACAGGAATATTTAGACTAAAATACTGAACCAATTTTGAGATGAAAAGATGCCTAACTCAAGCCACCATTACCTTTCTTTTAACTTCAGGTATAAAGTTAGAGAATGAAGAGAGCTGCAAGCTAACTGATGAATGATATGCAGCAAATGGAAACTGAAATACATAACATAGGAAAGTATTGAAATGATGTAAAAAAAAAATTACAGTTATGGAAGGAAGGATCTGATGAACCAGCTAATAATACTGCAATATTTTTGAAATGAAAGCAGGGTAGTAAATTTTGTACTATAACAATTCTCTACATGAGATCTAACAATTATCTTCAACTCATAACTGTTCAGTTTTAAAAAGATGAAAGCATAGTTAGTGATGGGCAAGACAATGAATTAACAGATGTGGGACAACATCTTGGTTACTGACTTCATACCTGACTTACACTTGGAACTATAAGCATTTTCCCTTAAATATTTTGAGGTATATTTCTGTGACATTTCTGAACTGCATTTTTTTTTTTTTTTTTTTTTTACTGAATTATGTACTGAATCCTTCTGGAAAAAGAAAACAATTATATAAATTTAAATTAATTAAAATAAATTAAAATTGTATTTTAAAAAGTGGTCATATATGCTTAGTTTCCATTTAGTTCCTTCTGATTGAAAAAGTAATTTTAAAAGAGAATACACTTGCATCCTCAAAATATATACTGTTTAATATCTAGAAGAATTAAATGAGTAATTAAAACAAAAAGTTGGTAGTGTCAGGCTGCCCATTACTAACATGCCTTGGAACTTGTTAGTTTAAGTGTGAAGCAGTACACATTTCACGGTGAGAGCAGTGAATACTCAGCCTGTTAGTGAGCAGCATTCAGACCCTACAAAGCTAATCAGAACAAAGCGAGAGAGACGAGGACATCTCTCAGCATGAATGAAATACACTTTTCAACTCTAAGGAACTTACAGAAACAACAAATTGAAAGTCAACCCTTTAGGTTAGTCTAGTCTACCATGCACTAAAATAAAACAAAATAAAAGAAAAAAACCCAAAATAACACAAAGGAAAAAGAAACAAAACTGCAAGTATTTTGCATTCTTTTATGGTATTTTGTGTTTTACCTTTTGAGGAATGATATCATCGGGTGTCTCAGGCTGTTTACTTGGGATCTCAGACTGAAAACAGGGTATTAAGTATAGACACATCAGAAAAAAATAACAAAGAACAACACAAAAATAAAATATTCTTGAGGACTGTATGGAATATGGAAGATGTACTCACACAAAATTAATATGATATCTTAAGCTGCTTGAAATGATCACTTAGCATCTTGTGATTATTTTCTCAATTATCCAAAGTAGTTTTAAAGTAAAAGAAACTACACTAAAATTCTCAAGGCTACTGAACAGGACAAACTTAAAAACCTCACAGACAAAACTTCACCACAGGCTGCGAGTGTCATGGATGATTTACAGGCAAGTTTTTATACGGCTTCAAAGGAAAAAACAGAAAACCAGATAACAGAACCTAGTGCTAGCTATCACCTTCCACCTACCTTTTACTGTGTTTATCCCTAGATCTGTTTTGTAACAGAAGCAACTGGTTTAAACTATTATCTACAATATCCCATACCACAGAAATCACTAAGCGCTTGTTAGTGAAAAAACACCTTCCCTTAAAAGCTCAAGGACTTATTTCCTTTGCTACCTTCACAGCTATGACCTCAGAAAGGCTGATAGCAGAAGGGAGCCTGGATCATCAGCCTCCAAACCAAAAGTTTTTGTAAAAATTACTTTCTAAAGAATTAGGTAGTTACTCTATATTTTATTCTCAATAAAATCTAGACTAACAAGGCAGTATCTGTTGAACTGGTGTGTGTGACTTGTGCGTGTAAACACACAGACAGCTACAGACAGTAACACATCCAAGAATCATTCCAATTTTTCTTCCTTTTCACAGTTTGTACCTGGAGATGACTTCTAGTACCTTTCCCTAGAGTAAATATGAGCAAGCAAAATGCTTTTACAGATGTTTGCTTCCCTTGGCAAAACAAACATTGAACTACTGGGCATACTTTCAAATACTTAATATGGTTTTAATAAACCTCTCTCCTTAAAAGCAAACTTTTAAAAGCATACCTTATGTTGAAGGATAATCTTGAAAATATACATCTATGTTCTCAATCTTGGTAAAGATTTGGGTTACACGAGTATTACTACACATTTGTTAAAACTCACTGAACAGTACACTTAGGATTTATATATTTCAATATATGTAAAATTTAGGTCAATAAAAAAGAATTATGAACAAATGTTGAACTCTATTTATATGCATGGGGAAGTATTTAGGGGTGAAGGGTACTGACTCTGCAACTCATTTTGAAATTAATAAAAAAACAAGGTAGATCACTGGATAGATATGTGATAAACCAATATAGCAAAATGACCAATTACTATTGTCAAACCCAATTCTGATGTCCACTATATATCCCCAACCAGAATGTGGGCAGGGTCTGACATGTGCACAATTGTATTTTCCCTGCAGCATACGGCACAGTGCTGGTTTAATACTTATTTGCCCACTGAACCACTTACTGATTGAGGATCTTATTTTACTAAAAGGTACAGCATTCATTAGCGAAGATATATGTTATACTAATAATTTTAGCATTATCATAGCACTCTTTAAACTTTTATAACTAAATTATTATTATAATTATGTTTATATAGAAACCTAAATTTTTCAAAGTCAGAATTTGTAGAAAATAATTTTATACTCCCTTTACTTCCAATTTTTCTATATTGCTGGCAATGGAATTTCTTGAATGAGTTGCTTAGTTCCTATGAGTCCTGTGATATCTATATATTATATAAAAATATATGTGGAGGCACCCACATGAGACTCCCTTAATTAGAAAAGGAACTTCAGGTAAGTCGTTTACCTTCTGCCCCAAGCAGCCCAACATTAATAGGAAACGGTGAGGCCTTTGCCCCAATGATATTTGCAAAGAATAGTAAATTTGTTTGAGATTATTATTCTGTGAAAATAAGGGGATTACAGAATTAAAACCTGGTTTTAGTATTTAAATATAACTTCTTAAATGGCAAGATATGGAATTTTATTCTCATTCCTTAGGATTCAGAGTAATTAGACAACTGCTTAAAAACAACCATATTTTGTATTTTCATCATATCCCAGGCTCACATCTTAATATTTATAACTAATATTACCACTTAAAATACAGAATTACAGTGCAATTCAGTATAGCTATTTTAGTTTTGAAAATGGTCCCCTAAGGAAAGTCCCTGTGCAAAGGGGATAAATTATTTTTATGTGAGATCAGAGAATTTTCCACATGTACATAACTTTTCTCAGGACAAAAAAATTATTGTTGTTCCCATTAAAACAATTTTATTTGATAAACTTTCAAAGCTTTTAAGTCAGCGGCAAATGAAACACTCACATGTTCTACATTCTATAAATAAACAACTAATTTAAAAATAAAATTCAAAACTTATAATAAAAGGTAAGCTTTTTTAATACAGTATGTAGCATTATCCAGGTTTAAGGAATAAAACTTTAATGACTAAAGAAATAATCACTTGATTCATTTCTAACACATCAAAGATTTTAAAACAAGAAGTAACTTTTAAATCATCACTGTATTTCTTCAGTTCAATTAAGAGGCCTAAAGATTTAAATGTTACTTAAAACAATAATTGTTCTTAATAAATAAGGCAAAGATCAAATCATTTGTCCTTACTCCAGGCAAAGCCTGTTTTACCTATCAAGAGGCCTTAAAAGCAATTTTCAGTTTGTACCTGTTATACCTGAAATACCTGGAATGTCGCAAAAAGTACTGCTTATATTTTATAAACATGGGTGCAAGGAGGGCAACACGTTTATGGGAGCTGAAAGGGAAGACGTGACTGATCTCTAACTCTGGGAGGCAATATTTAATACAGCTCAGACCACAGGAGGATTTATGGTGAAATTAATGAAGCATATACCTCAACAGCCATCACTTCCCATGGGCTCCTTTCAAAGTCCTGGAAGTGGGGCCCTAGTATATAATTTTGTACTCTTTTTCTTATAGTGCCTCCCCAAGTTATATAAACTTCACACCCCATATAATTTGACTCTAGCCCTTTTTAGTGGAAAAATAATTAGGAAAATTCTATAAGAATGCTGAATGGGAAGCAATGGATAAACTCTAACTTAGGAAGAAAGAGTTCTGGTAAGTCCATTCACTCAACATTTATTAAGTTCTAGATATTCTTTAGCATTAGAGAGACAAAACCTAGTATTGGGTTGGCCAAAAAGTTCGTCTAGGTTTTTCCATAAGACATTACAGAAAAACCCGCACGAGCTTCTTGGCCAACCCAATGTGTGGTTCTGTCTGGAAGAAATTCACTGTCCACTGACAACTTCTCAAAACCACCAAAGATTGGAATCCTTTTTCAAGAGTGAGGAACTTCGGAGGAACTGTCAATCTATAGTCATTATATCTTGCTCCAATACTTAGCATGACCTAGAAGGTGTTCCTTAATTTCCTAGGCTTCTATTTATCATCTGTGAAATTGGGATAATAATATAACTACACTTCAGGGGGCTGTCATGAGACATACAGGAAACTGCAAGTGACCGCTCTGCAAAGCATCAAGCTCACTGTGCTTCGTTAAGTACCTGCTCTCCTTTTTTGATTTCACAACAGAAGTTAGTGGGATAGCAGCTGCTCTACTTTTTGGAATTTTCTTTGCTGTTGATATTGCCAGACTGCATATTCCATAAGAAAAAAAAAGTGGACATTTAATGGGGTTTCAAATTTACAAAAGATTTTGAACTAGCAACACCAAAATCATTATTCATTCAGAAAACTTCATCAGAGCAGATTAACCTTGACTTGTGCATGAACTTAAGCAGCAGCGTGAATTCTACAGTCTGTAATCATCTCCCCTTCCCACCTGCTTTTTCTTTTTTGTAAACGTATCTCTAACATTTGACTGCCTTGTATTTCACAATACGTAACCTATCTGGTTTAAAAAAAAAAAAAAAGTTCTGTATGGTTCATACTTATTTCTGAGACTGTCTGTTTAGATTTCACAGACTGGTGAACTCCTTGGCTTAGGTAAAATGTTAATGATATTAAGGTTGTAAGTGTGGACTCTGAATAGGTTATTTTGTTTTTATCTGATACAGAACTTCAAATACACTTTTGTAAAACAAATGACACTGTTATAAAGAAGGAAAGGCACAGACACAATAAAAAAAATACTATGGTTATGTAACTCAAAAAGTATATGCCTCAGTTATATAGATAGTGAATGGTCACATATTTAGGACAGCACATTCATCTTCTATTTTCCTAGCCCTGAATGGATTCAATTTGAATGACCGTTGACTCAGTAAGAAATATTTTATCAAATTGCTACAGGCTTAAATTCTTATTCAATTATTTATTTGGGGAAAATGGATGAAGAATAGAGATTATATTGCTACTGTGATCTGACAAACGTAGGTGCTATTAAAAGGCTGCAAAAATACAGGTGGATTTTTTTTTTCTACATAGTGTGCTAGTATTAGAAATTACAGTGCTTTAAATTAAAATTTACCAAGTATGGCATTCTGTTTCTATTTTATTTTTATTATTTTTTAAAAGTCTTTATTGAATTTGTTCTTCTGTTTTATGTTTTTTTTTAAATTTATTTTTTATTTATTTATTTTGGGTTGCATTGGGTCTTTGTTGCTGTGCATGGGCTTTCTCTAGTTGTGGCGAGCAGGGGCTACTCTTCGTTGCGGTGTGTGGGCTTCTCATTGTGGTGGCTTCTCTTGTTGAGGAGCACGGGCTCTAGGCACGTGGGCTTCAGTAGTTGTGGCTCACTAGCTCTAGGGCCCAGGCTCAGTAGTTGTGGCACACGGGCTTAGCTGTTCCGCTGCATGTGGTATCTTCCTGGACCTGGGATCGAACACATGTCCCCTGCATTGGCAGGCAGATTCTTAACCACTGTGCCACCAGGGAAGTCCCGATATATTTTGTTTTTTTGGCCACAAGGCATGTGGGATCTTAGCTCTCTGACCAGGGAGCCAACCCACACCCCCTGCATTGGAAAGCGAAGTCTTAACCAGGGAAGTCCCCCAAGTACGGCATTCTTGACAGAAAGGAATAGCTTTGAGAAAAGTAAACTTTAGGGAGCTATCTTAAAAAAAAAAAACTTAAATAACTATATATTAGCAGGTCTAAGGCCTATATTTTAAGTAGCATGAGGACAAATGTGTAGTCAATTAG
The DNA here is from genome assembly GCF_964165515.1 of Mesoplodon bidens. Classification (NCBI taxonomy): domain Eukaryota; kingdom Metazoa; phylum Chordata; class Mammalia; order Artiodactyla; family Ziphiidae; genus Mesoplodon; species Mesoplodon bidens. The sequence goes on from NC_138176.1 coordinate 192,648,276, forward strand.
CACAAGATAAATGGAGCCAGGGTTTTGGTTGGGAAAAAAAGAGACACTGGAACAATCCAAGTTGTCTCATGTTATATGATCTTAGCTACTTACTAGAAGACACATGTGCCAAGTCTTCTTTATAAATCTTAGTTTCTTCAATTGTTGACAGAATCATATTAAAGTCAGGTATGTGAAAGTACTTAAACCATGAAGGGTTTCTCTTCCAAATTTGCAGTGACTTTATCGGGGAAGACTGTATTTTCCCGAACGCAAAAACATGATTCCTGGATCATGATCATTTTAGACAAAATTTTTATGGTCAGTGCAAAAATCTGAATGAAGTCTTTAGGAAGGGCAACCTGTCTGAATAAAAAGGAACTTGAGGGGCAAACGTTGCTCGTTTGATACCCGTGGAGCCAGTGATGAAGCTTCGCAATATAAATGAGAAGACCTATACACTCAGGCTATTATTATTCTTTAACTGTGCTCTGTATTTCTTCAAAGAATATTGCTTAGTGGCAATGTTTATTTTATTAACACTCACTTAGATAGTGCTTATTCTGTGCCAGACACTATTCTAAGTACTTTACTAATTTTAATTAATTTAATCCTCCCAATAGCTTCTAAGATGGACCTGTTATTTTCTCCATTTTAGGCATAAAGAAAGCAGAAGCTGAAGAGGTTAACGTGGCCGGTATGAGGTCACCAGCTAGTGAAGGGGCAGCGGCAGGTTTCAAACCGGGCAGCTGGCTCCAGGGTCTAAGATCCAAACCACTTCACTGTGAAGCCTCCCTGCTGCACCTTTTCATTCCACCGCCAGCACCCTGGCATTACCAACTTACTGTAGTTCATCAAATCTTCTAAATTAGGTGTTTTTCATAATTGACCTAATAAGGGAAAACGCTTACAAAAAAGAAGGAAGACTTGGAAGCGTCACTACAAACGCTGAATTCTGCGCACTCACCGCCACGTTTGTCTCTTGTTCCGTTTCCGGCACGTAAGGGTAATGGGTGTAAAACATATCATTCCGCACCATTTTTTTCCTCATTCTGCAGGGCCCTTCCGTCATCTCCAACATCCATTTGTCGAGATGGGAACCAATGGGGGGGCCCCAGAGCCCCCGCTCCCGCAGCAGCTCATACTCGATTTGGCACCACTCCTCCGTCACGTACTTCAGGGCATTTTGCTGACGCTAACAAGAGGGAGTCCAGGTTGGTTTTCAAGCAAAAGCACAAGCAACAATGAACAGTCTAAAAGTACCTTGAAACCAAGTTATTCTTTGGAAACAGAAAACAATCCAGGTCATTTCAGACAATATTATAAAAGTAAAGTTACATTTATTTATGGTTAAAGTAAGCTGCCGATCTTGTGAGAAGGTGGGGTTTTAGTGATGGCCCAAGGCGATTATTTTAGCACCAAGTATACAATACATGGAAGATCCCTACAGGGTAGCGTGTGCAGTACGCCTGACCAGAGTGTTGAAGGAACTTGTAGCTGGGGCACAGGGAAGATGGTAATATTACTTATGAAAATACATGGAAATGGTTTGTGCAGTGTGAGTTAATAAAGACAGTAATTTAAGGATGAATCCCCTTCCCCACCCCCAACTGTAAAACAGTTACTAGAACATGAATAAAAGAAAATCTAGAAAGCCACAACAAAAAATATTGCCAACACACTAGATTCCTGGTAATCACCATAACATTTCCAATAATTTTAGGTAAAGATTATACACATGCATCTCTGATAGGGAACTTAACATTCATATAAAAATTAAACTTTGTGACCGCCTGGAGGGGTGGGATGGGGAGGGTGGGAGGGAGGGAGATGCATGAGGGAAGGGATGTGGGAACAGATGTATATGTATGACTGATTCACTTTGTTATAAAGCAGAAATAAAATAAAAAAAAAATACTAAAATTTTCTTAAGACTAAAAAAAAAAAAAATTAAAGGAAAACCATTTTTACTTGGCCCTGGTATAGATCCAAACCACCTTACTTAAATGGAAATTTATGACTTGGAATAACTTCTTTCTATTTGTCAAATGTCAAAATGTGTAACATTTCAACACCAGATGCTTAAAACTAAGCACCTAATGATTAGATGCTTATCTAATAATTCATGGAATATACGTATACAATTTAAGAATAAAGATCCCTTTATACTGTACAACTAACACTAATGATTATTGAAGGAGTAATCTTGATATTATAATGATACCATCATAGTACTTATGTGGTCCTGGCAGGAGGAAATCCCCTGTAACAACTAAGTATCTAGTATCATGCCCATAAAATATTAGCAGCTTATCATTCAGAAATCTTTAATAACATATAACTCAGCTGCCATGGAAATAAAATATTTCGAATAAGTTGTTGAGTAACTATGAATTCATCAAGAGGATTTCACTGAAAATATTTCTTACTGACAAAATCACCAAGCACTTGTAATAAAAAATAACTTTATCTTTTAATTTTTTAGAATTTTAAGAGACTTCTCAGAGATTTTGATGCACATTTTCATGGTCTCCTTGTTAAGTATGAAAGAAAGGGATCTTTCCAATATTTTAATTTTTATTAAGAACGAACACATGCAATATGTTGGTAGTGAATGTCATTAGGATTCAGCTGTGCTGATCTCCAGTCTGTCACTTTTTAATGCAGTTTGCCTGTAGGAAGTTCCAGTCTTTCTATGTTAAAACCAATGGCCAAAGTAGCTGCTGGCAGGGATAATCAAAAACATTATCTGATGATAAATTCAGTTCAGCAACTTATTCTTAAAAGCAGGAGGAAGATATCAAGGGAAACAGTCTTTTCTCACTCAAGGAATGCAAAACAAACCATTATTATGGTTATGATTCTTACCTCCTGATATTCCTTATATTGCGTGTCTACTAAGTCGCGAACAACGGCGATGTGTGTAAACATCCACTGAGAAATCTCCTAACAATGAGTGGAAAAAGTCTTAATATTTCATGGATTTCCTGGAAAAAAATGTTAACTAGCCTTGAAATAATGCCCCCAAGTTAGTTAAAATTCTATTAAAGGCATCACAACAACACCCAAAAAACCCCACAGAAAACTCTGAAAGATTAATTATATAATGAATCTGATGGAGGCTTATGGTATGGACACAGATCCATATACCCCCCATCCCCCAGTGCCCCTTTCAAGGAAGGGCTCACTGCCACAACTTCTGGGAGTGCTGTCAGTACTTCAGGGATCACCTCAGCTGCAGAGAGCTGTGGGCACCCCACAATCACGGGCTGATTTGGAGGCAAGCAGGCTCAGCCATTTCAGCTCAGTAAAGGTCAACTCTGACAGGTCATTTTGGTACCAAAGCTCCACCTGGGTCACAGCTGGGTCTGTCGCCAGACCTGCACTGTAGCCTGACATTTCCCTGTGACCAATCCTGCTTCCTTCTTCTCCCATCCACAAATATCAAGGGCACCCCTAATAAACATCCTGCACACTAAACCCCCTCTCAGAGTGTGCTTCCTGGTGAACCCAACCTGACACGTGGAATGACTCATACACATGGTTTCTCCCAGGCCCTTTTCACAGCTGCCACTAAGATTCTGGGATGGCAAAGACAGTATGATGAGGAAGAAATTAATGTTGGAGGTAGATGAGTTAAAAAAAAAAATCAATCTCAGGCATGTACAACAAAATTATAAAAAATAAAAAGCTATTTTATCTGCTGTTGCTTTAAAATTTAATAACTATTAATAAAATTATTGAAGGTTTGGAAAAGCTGAGAAAAAAGTATCCACAGTCTATCATATATCAATATCTGAATCTCATCTTATGTCCAATTATGAAATGGATGTAAATACACAACATTCATAGTGCAATTTTATCATAATAAAATGGGAGAAGGCTCCACAACCTGAGTTATTTCTCTCTCTTGTCTAAAGCAAAAACACAGAAAAATTCCATTTCAAATCATATGCTTGCATGTATTAAGTGTATTATATAAAATACTACAATTAGGGCTTCCCTGGTGGCGCAGTGGTTGAGAGACCGCCTGCCGATGCAGGGGACGCGGGTTCGTGCCCTGGTCCGGGAAGATTCCACATGCCGCAGAGCGGCTGGGCCCGTGAGCCATGGCCGCTGAGCCTGCGCGTCTGGAGCCTGTGCTCCACAACGGGAGAGGCCACAACAGTGAGAGGCCCGTGTACCGCAAAAAAACAAAACAAAACAAAACAAAAAAAACTACAACTAAACCTTGAATTACAAATTTCTAATCATATCATTAATAAAACTAAACAATTTACCTGGGTGGAAAGACTGTGTTTATGAAGCCCACTTTCCTTTCGATTCCTTCTCGATCCTGTTAACTTGGAAAGACCAAAGCCACTGCTGACACGGGACAATTTGGATTGTGTGGTGGGCACTAAAGCTTCTCCTCGACTTATGCATTTCTTTTCATGGGCTACAAAATTAAAATTAGAGTATTTTACAGTTTCTCCATGTATTTATTAGCCTTACTTTTAATACATTGCATAACGGTTACAAACCACAATTCTGTAGTTATGAAAAGCAGCTTATGTTACAGATGCAGACACTCTCAGATATTACATTTACTTAACTTGTATAAGGATAGCTGCTTGACAATTATTGTACTAGTTGAACTCACATTTGGTTGAAACCTCATAGCTCTGCAATAATATGCAAATTTATTTTAACTGTAATCACTTTCTATGTTAATAACAATTCACAGTCCCCTACCTAAAATCTTTGGTGTCGCGTATACTTTGGAATTTAGAATTTTAAGAAGGTGATACAGTACATATATTGTATATTATATGTACTGTATCACCCTAGACCACCAGAAGGTCTAGGGTAATAAACAATAATTAATAATATAATAATTAATATTTCTGCAGCAAAATGTATTAGTATTAATGCCTAGTAGGATAAACAAAGGTAGGTTAGGTTTTGCTACCAAGTGAGTACTGGCATCAAATTAATAATAACACCTTGGGTTTTCAGGGCTTTTTGAATTTCAGAATTATAGATAAGGGATGTAGACTCATAACCAAGATGGTGACCATACTAAAGTTGTGAGCAATGTCTTATTTACCAAGCTCATAGATGCCTGATGTATAACACATTTAAAATAAAAAATGTTTTTTAATTAAAAAAAAATCTAAGAAGAAAAACCTAATCTCAGCATAATCATTCTAGAATGGGCTATATTGTATTGATTTTCATTTCTACTGTCATCATAATATCTTTTGGGGAAAGTTTTAATTTCATATCCAACGTGCACCCATATATGATAGTTGTATGTAAGTCCCTTGGTCACATGATATCTGTAAACTTTCTTACCCAGATGATTCTGCCAACATTTCAAACCAGCTTCTTCAATGAGCGGCTTTGCTATAGCTATGTCCACATGGCCTCTTTCATTCACAGGTAGAGTGACTTTGAAAAGCTCCTCCAAGGTTTGTTTCTTACTATGAATCAATTCAGTCCAAACTCTGTTGACAGCTTTTATGAGAAGCTGACGCCCTAGGAAATGAAAAACAGCAACTGATCAAAAAGAATATAAAGGGAGTTAGTATTTTTTTTCTTCTTTTTTATCTAAGAATTTCAACTTAGATGTATAGTACTTAATTGTCCAAAAAATGCTTCACGTCATAGCCAGCTCAGTAAAAAAGGATTATTCAGATAACCAAAAATGCAGTTGGCTACCTGGAAAACTTAAAAAAAAAAAACAAAAAAAACTTCATATCAAGCAAAAAGACTATACATTTATTTATAAAACTGGAAATTACATATATATTTCATTGTCTAGCTTCTTCTATAAAAGAAAAGAACTTATTCTCCACTTAAAAGTAAATTTTAGATCTAAATATTTAAGGTATATTCACAAATGAGTTAATTGTTCTTGACAATTTTACAAAAGGAAAGAAATAGTAAACAAATATTTTTAAGAGTTTTTACTATTAAATTCCATCTTGCTTTGGACTCCTTGCTAATTTGTCCGACTCCTGCTCTAGGCCAGTCAGTCTTTAGCAAGCATCAGAATCACCTGGGAGGTTGTTCAAACAGATTGCTGGTCTTCATTCCCCAGAGTATCTGAGTACTGAGTACTCAGTAGATCGGAATGGGGCCAGAAAATCTGCTTTTCTAACTAGTTCCCAAATGATGCCAATGTTACTAGTCTGAGCACCTCACTTTGAGAACCAGTGTTCTAGACTGTTAGTTCCTTGGGGGGTGAAAAGAATCACTGTGTCCTTAGTGTCTGGGGTTCAAGAAATTTTAGTGAAAGAATAGAGAACAAATTAATGCTTAAATGAATGAAAGAATGAGTGCTGGACCTATAAAGGATAAAATCATATGCAAAACTACCACACTAAATATTGCTGGAGAGACAAACACTTCTGTAATTATCTAATCTTTTCAACTGAACAACGTTGGAAATTAGAAATCAATCCACCCAAAGACTCTCATATGCACGATAATTACAAAATCAGTGGGAAAACTAGATTTTAAAAAGGGAGAAAGAGTAAAAATGGTAGTACTGACAATCTGTCTCAAGCAATATTTATTTGCCTCTACTGTGATTGGCCTAATACTATCAATAGCCAGCTCTCTTAATAGTAAGCGCCAAGTTAGTATCATATTTGCACTACTGCTTGTGCAAATGTAAGTATCACCAAGTTTCCTGGTGTTACTATGAAATGTGGAGGGTGAGCAATATCAGGGGTTTACTCATCCTGGCATAAGGAGATGTACAGCTAGCACGTTGGTACATGCTGGCGGGCATATTGGTGTATGTTCAGGTACGCCCTATGGAGAGATTGGTTGTCAGTGTTGGCGGTTTCTGAAGTCCGTTTTTTTGGTTATATCTTAGAAATGAGTGGAGAGAAAAGGGGGAAAAAATTGAGATAACTACCTTCACTAATATCTTGGCTGTAACCACCATCTGGTTCAATGTCCGAGGGGATCATAATGTGCCATGTAGTCATGCGGGCTTCTGCTTCCAGTCCAAACCCATCCACATTGCTGAAAAATTCCAGTCAGTTTAAACTATATGAAGGAAATTACTGCAGCTGGAAACTGTGATGACTAAGTACTACTCTGCAGACACAAGTAAACGCTGGCTCTGTCACAGAGCTCCATAAGTGGCAGACAGACATTTGGCAGATGCACAGAACAGAACTTATAGTTTATCATGAGAATGCCATTTTCAAGCGATGATGTCACAAATCCACTCAACTAAATGTAATTAAACTAAATTACAGCATTAAGAGGAGCATCTTACTATTTAAGACGCTTTTCGATCATTATTAACACTTTTACCTAAAAATTACGAAAAGTTCATTTAAGAACATTCTCCTCCTATGACTGTGCCCCCTCTCCCATATCTTATCTCACCACTCTTTGCTCCAGCAGCAGTGAAATACCTGCAGTTTCCTACATGTGCCATATTCTTTTTGCCCTCTGGGCAGCTGCACAGATGGCTCTTTCTTCCCACATCACTCTTCCCCATTCTCTTTGGAGGATTAACTTCCTCCTCAACCAGGTTCAAGCTGTCACTCAGATGTCTCTCCCAGGCTAGGGGCACCTGCTATGTGTTCCCAAAGCACCGTGCTTCTAGCAGAGCACATTGCTTAGTTATGGATCCTCTCTCCTAGACTGCAGGCTCCAAGACCTGCCACAGGGTCTGTCTCATTCACATTTCAGCCCAGTCCCTAATTCAATGCCTGGCCCCCAGCAGACACCAGAGAAATATCTTGCAAAGCAATCAGTGGCAAAAAGTATACTAATTTTACCCATTTAACATATATTGCATTTATTTAGTGCATTCTTGTATTTTTACCCCTCTTAACCTCCAACAGTGTGTATCTAATTTACTTGAAAAGCAAACTCTTATTTAAAAATTATATATGTGACAAGTGATTAACAAAAAAATTAAAGATACAGAAAATTAAAGCAAAAATATACTCATATTTCACTGCAGAAATTCAACCCTTGTCTTTTACCTTCTCATGAAGTTTTAAGTAAAACCGAGATTAAAGAAAAAAGAAATGTTATAATCAAAAAAGTAGAACAAAGAGTTCTGGTAGAAAAATATCAAAGACAAATTCAAACTGAACCTAAAAGAGTTACCTTCCAACATGCAGGTTAATGAGGCAGTGAGCCAGACAGCTAATGAATTCTTGGTCATGGTTCCCAGGGCCCAGGATCAAGTTCCTGTTTACAGTCAGGACCCTGAGTGAATCAAGGAGAGCTACTTGCTGCGGGACAGTTTTGTGTGCCCGGGAGAACTGGTACAATATGGTCCTATTGAGGCAGTGATAAACCGCATCCAGTGACAATCCCTGGGATCTTCTTTTTGACTAAAGATATGAGAGATACTTTAGTAAAATGGACAAAAAAAGTCTGCTTATCATTCACACATGGACATTGATTAGGTTTATTATGTATCAGACACCATGCTAAGTACTGGGGTGCTAAGATAAAACATACAAAGCTCTTGCTATTGTGAGGTTCAGAACCCAAGAGACACATAAATGCAATGAGATGAGTGCTGTGTGTATATACATCTGTATGCAGAGCAGCCTCCCTGAGAACACGGCAAAGTGCCATCTGGGTAGAGACTCCTACCCCACAAGTTTTGTAAGGGTGATCAATCGCTACTCAAAATTACTAAAAAAAAAAAAAAAAAAAAATTACCTAAAATGTTAGTAAGAACTTACTTCTGACATTCTTGTTTCATCTCACATGAGAACTTTTCTCTTTGGCTTAAATATAAATTTATTCTTAAAAATTCTTGGGTGACATGTGTGTGTCTAATAACATGACAACAGTATTTCCTACTTTCTACATTGTGTGTTGAATAAGATTTATCACTTGTGCCAAACCAGAAAAGGTACCACAAACACACACTAATACGACATCTTCAAAGGAACAAGGACTACAGTGAACTTTGTAAAGATTCAATTACAAGAAGAGAATACTCCTCTAATATCAAGTCTTCATGCTCTGTAAATCTTGACACACTGATGCATCATACTATGAAAATCTATCAGATCGTATTAACTTAAGGTCTTTAAACCAACAGGAAGCTGTCCAGCTATGTGGTTAGCAAAGAGCAATGCCAGTGGGGAAGGCAGTGGGAGCCCACAGCCTGAGAGAATGAGGAAGCTTTACATACTGGACACACTGGCACCGGGCCACGGGTAAGGGGGGGAGGAATGGTTACAGACCTACGTTTTATTCACTTTTAATAAGCTGAGCTTTACATTCAAATGTCAACATTCATTATCTTACTGGTTACACTTATTTCCAACAATTTTAACACCCGAGGCAAAGTTTTTCAATAGGAAAACATGTACTCTACAACTAATGTGACAATGGATTACCTGTGCAATTAGTTGAATTATAAAATCTATAAGAAGTTTAGATTCTTTGTTGAACATGCCTTGCCAAAGCTTGTCCACCACACGTTGTGTGAAATAAAACACATTGTTCACCAATACTTGGTAGCTCCCTCCACTGGTAATAGGCAGAGATGCATCTTCCCCTAAATTACAGCAGGAAAAAAATGTCTAAGAAAATTGATATCCACCAGCCTAAGACCAGACCCTCCAACAAATCAGGCTAAGGCAAGATGAGTACATCTACTACCGTTAGAAATAAGACCATTAGCTCTTATGTACTACTTTAAGCAAAATGATGTTCATGGCCAGAAGCCATGATAAATCTTGGAAGAAATAATTTCTGCAGGATAAAAGTGTTATGGATGGAGACTGTGAAGTTTCTTACTGCCTTAAGACAGTCTGTGATAAGCAAACAGTTCTTCAACTGTCAGTGACACATAGCCTCCCTTTGAGAGAAAAATTAAGTCAGTTTATTAGTTGTAAATTGATTCTGTCTAACTAATAAAGGGCAAAACAAATCATCAAACAAAACTTTAAGCACAACGAAGTAATGGAGGCAGAAGAGAGGTCCAGAGAACTGTAAAACACAGAGTACCATCAGTGGTGGTGGTGCCATGGGGTACCTCTCGCCCCTTCCATGATTCCCATCAGCACTGTTTCTCTTCTACAAGCTGCCCCGGTGGCTTCAGTGTGCTCGCTGTGTACATACTGCCTCAACACTAATCCTCCTGGCTCCTCCTCCAACAGAATGCCCCCTTTAAGCCCCTCCCTCCTTTCTAGAAATTAGGAGCCTTAACTGACTGTAATTATTATTCCCACCTAATTCTAAATCACTACACAATGCAAAACTCTTTGTTTTGTGTCTTTATGTAGTAAGACTGATATTACTTAAGATTCTCAAGTGATAAGAACAAATACAAAAGTCTGACTTGACACCACGCTTTGAGAGTTGCATGTTATGACAACACTAAAGATTTTCTTGGCAAACTTACTTTGTTAAAAAAAATGATAATGTAAGAGCATGGAGGTTCTATGATTTATATAATTACCAGAAATTCAAGTAGCAAATATGCTAAATCATTACTTTTCCTTCTCCTTTAAATTTTGTCATTGTTTTACATATAAATGTTAGCTCCACTGTAAATGTATCAAGTTTTGTAGTTTTATTGTAACTAGAGACATACAGGAAAAACATTTTAACGTGCTTTGAATTTACATCCTGAAAGCCATTCTAAAGAATAACATAGATACCTATAACTGAATAATTCCACTAATAGGTATAGTTTCTGAGGGTGCTGGTAATGCATTTCTATCTGAGTGCTCTTATACAGGCATGTTGCCTGGGTGGTAATTCACAGAGTGCTACATTTGTAATTTATTTGTAAGTATATTACAGTAATTTTTTAAAGTATTAGATAATTCATAAAAATATACTGTTCACATAATATGGTTTTAAAAACATTTTTTCTCTTTCCTTGTCCTCTTCCTGCCACCTCTGAGCATATGAACGTGGACAAGCAGCTTAAGTACTCCCTGTTGTTGATCCTTTGTCCCAGTTTCAAAGGAAGGAGCTGGATGGGCCTTTTCCTCATTGTAGGAAAATACCAATAAGAGGGGAAAATGCACAGAAAAGAAGGAAAAAGATGAAGTTAAAAAAGTGGTATACTTGGGGTTTAAATAGAGAAGGGAAGTGATTATAGGTACTTTTAACAGAGTGAAAATAAAACATGATATTACCTAATAAAACATCAGCTGCAAGCAAATGGTCCATCACACTATCCAAAATATAAGTCTGAAATTCTTTTTGCTGAGTTCTTGTCGATCTTTCAGGGGAAGCCTAATCAATAAAATTTAGAATTAGAAACAGAACCCAGTAAACAAAGGTAAGGCTCAACCATAGTTACATTAAAAAAAAACTACTGGTAAGTAGTAGAATATGTCACGAGAGATGGTATGTATGCTTATACTCTCTTATTTTTCTGACCATAGATTAAAAAACAAATTGAAGCAAAGGTTTTGAAACAATACCTTCTTTTGAATCCATTCCTCCAAAAGCAGTATTCTAAACATTTTAAGTATTTAATACATATTTGATATCTATTATCTATCTACCTCACTTCCAAAAGAGATCTGGCAGTTTCTAATGAGATACAGATAAAATAAATCATAAAGCCATTTAAACAAACACAAAAGCTCAGGAGTCTAGTAACCAAGAAGGTAAAGTCAATGGGGAGGCAAGTATTTATATCAAAAAAATCAATTAAGCACACAATTTTGCTTTGAGCTTCCTAGGGTCAAGAAGGAGAAAAAAAATAATATGATTTACAAACCTTTAATTATCTATAAAAAAGGAAGCATACTATGTAGTCAGCAAGGATGTTTTTCCTAAGATTGTTCTGAGAAGAATGTTCCCTGTAGGTTTTTATAAAGAGGACAATGAACAGCCCTATAGGTTGTACCTTTGATAATGGTTTTATACAGTACAAGGACGATTTTTAAAATTATCTTGAATAAAAGATTAGGGCACAAAGTTGAACTATAGTTCTCTGATGGCATTTCTTTTGGTAATTAGGGTGGTATGATCCAGGTGCATAACTTTCAAGTCTCTAGCGTGAGAGGTGGCAAAGCACTGGGAACACAGGGATGAAAGGTAGGTTTTAAAATGACAAAAGATCCTTTTTGTCATTCTTCTTAAATGCCAGTCCTGTTAGCTGGCTTTGGATAGGAGCTGGATATTGAACGATTCAATAAACTTCCATAAAGTTGTTTCTTAAAAAGAGATCTGGGGGGCTTCCCTGGTGGTGCAGTGGTTAAGAATCCGCCTGCCAATGCAGGGGACACGGGTTCGAGCCCTGGTCCAGGAAGATCCCACATGCTGCGGGGCAACTAAGCCCATGCGCCACAACTACTGATCCTGTGCTCTAGAGCTCGCGTGCTGCAACTACTGAAGCCCGTGTGCCTAGAACCCATGCTCTGCAACAAGAGAAGCCACTGCAATGAGAAGCCTGCGCATGGCAATGAAGAGTAGCCCCTGCTCACCGCAGCTAGAGAAAACTCACGTGCAGCAACGAAGACCCAACGCAGCCAAAAATAAATTAATTAATTAAAAAAAAAAAGAGAGAGATCTGGATGCTGTAGTTACAAGCAGAGTACTGATGATTTGCAAGTGAAGTTAAAGCATCTATTTCTTCTCGCACAGACAGGTCCAGGACTATGTTTATGACCAGCCGCAAAAGTGGGCTATAGAACACTGTTCTGCTTTATGCATTTAAAGTTAAAATCTGTTCCACTGGGGAAAAACCCAGTTCTTTCTATTCTGATTTTCAAAGTGGTGCTGGTGAAGATTTTAAAAAAGCAGTTAAAATTGGAATCCTATATTCAGATCAAAGATATTATTCTAAGGATTCAAAAACCAACCAAAGTTGTAATGAACGTTTCTCTGTTTTTCTGATAAAACATATTTATTTTGTTTTAAAATGAAAAACATGGGCCTAGTAACAGTTAAAAGAATATTAGTTCTTAGGAGTTTGGGTTTTGTTTTTGTTTTCTGGTTTTTTTTTTTGCGGTATGCGGGCCTCTCACTGCTGTGGCCTCTCCCGTTGCAGAGCACAGGCTCTGGACGCGCAGGCTCAGCAGCCATGGCTCACAGGCCCAGCCACTCCATGGCATGTGGGATCTTCCCAGACCGGGGCACGAACCCGTGTCCCCTGCATCGGCAGGCGGACTCTCAACCACTGCGCCACCAGGGAAGCCCAGGAGTTTGGTTTGGCCTTAGTATAATTTGGGAAAAAGTGAAGGTCATGACATGTTGTTTATAATCTTTCTTTTAGAAAATTTTATTGATTTATTTTTGACTGCATTGGGTCTTCATTGCTGCGCGCGGGTTTTCTCTAGTTATGGTGTGCGGGCTTCTAATTGTAGTGGCTTCTCTTGTTGTGGAGCAAGGGCTCTAGGCACGCACGCTTCAGTAGTTGTGGCTTGTGGGCTCTAGGGTGCAGGCTCAGTAGTTGTGGCACACAGGCTCAGTAGTTGTGGCTCGTGGGGCCTAGAGCACAGGCTCAGTAGTTGTGGTGCACGGGCTTAGTTGCTCCGCGGCATGTGGGATCTTCCCGGGCCAGGGCTCGAACCCGTGTCCCCTGCATTGGCAGACGGATTCTTAACAACTGCGCCACCAGGGAAGTCCCTGTTTATAATCTTAATATATTTTCCTGTGTAGATAACCAGACTAATACAATGGTCAGCAGAAGAGTTGGAGCCAAGGCCTTCCTATTCCTCATGCTGACAGTACATCAAGACCCCACCCCTGTTAACGGAAGGAAAGCGAGGACCTTCAAGTGGTTAAGTGACAGATTGATAGGTCTATGAGGACTACCCTGCAATCAGATCAGAGACCATTTTCAAACAGCTTGAGTGATCAAAATTTACTAAGGAGTAAGGCTCTCCACTCACAGGAGGATTTAAATACCCCTCAGGATGGCAATACTCATTCAGGATTATAATCAACTCAATGTGGCTAATGGGATAAGTAACAATGAGTAGGATAACAAAACCTTAATTAGACAAAGTTTTGGAGTATGTAAAACAGGGAACATAGAACATAGAGAAGTAGCTTGATCTGTCAACAATATTTATTTTTACTTAATTAGAAAGTATTCTTTTGTATTCTATAAGGATTTAAGGCTGGCTCAGTCACCAACAGGCATATTTAATCCTCTGATTCCTCTCACTGAAGCTGTTTCATGAATGATCATGACCCAGAATTAACTCTGTTATTGGCTCTAACTGCCAAGTTCAAATTTTCTTGCTGAGACTCATAGTAGCCTAACTTTTAACAGACTTAAGACTTTATGAGTGCATGCGTAGTTTTCTTGGGTGTTTTTTTCTTTTTTTAAAACAATTCACTGGACTACAATTATGTAATAACTACACAGTGCTTACTTTTATGTACCTTACCTCATTCTGTACAATATCCTTTTGAAGTAGATACTATCATCTCCACTTTAGAGATAAGGTAATTGAGGCTTTGAGAGGTCAAGTCACTTGGTCAAGTCACAACTAGGTTTCAAACGTCAGTTTCTTTGACGCCAAAGTTCAGCACTTCACCTGCCATTCCATACTCTTCCAGCCCTACTAAAAATCTCCATACTGAAGTTAACAAATGCACAGCAAGAGCAATTCAGCCACAATCTCCCCATCATTTTTTTAGATAAACCTGGTTGGCCCACCAGACAACCAGGATGAGTTCAGGGCCGAAGGAAGAGACGGTGAGCCCTATGCTCTGCTCTGCCTGTGAGATCTGTCTTCCCAGAGAAGACAGTGAAGCCAGTCAACAACACGAGTCTTCATAGACTCCAAGCGTCCTTTTCGAGGCCTGGGAACACCATGCAGAGTCATCGTGGGCGCATGTGCTGCCCGTGGCTGAGAGCCCTCTGGCTCTGCGGGGGAGGCCTTTAGTGCTCCGTAACAGGCAAAGCCTTCAAGGAAGAGGGGTTTGCGCTCTGTCCTTCTGACTGCAGTATTCCTCCTGACTGGCTTCTCCTCTCTCAGTTATTTCATAGCACTCTCTTTGCCCACTTTTGCCACTTTTTTGGGTTTGTTTATTGCTCTGCAGGGGGCGCTGCACTCTGATGGGAACGGGGAGGTCTTTTAGAAGACGGCGGGAGCAGAAAGCAGCGAACTCCTCAGACTACAGAAAAATGGTATCAGACAGGCACACACTCCAAATCAGCCCCCTTCGTTTCATCATATTTCTTTCCTTCGGGTACATACGAGTACTTTTTGATCTGTTCTCAGGTACTTTCCTTCTGTGGCCACGTGCAGCAAATTCATTTGGCCTTTCATGAGATGCCTGGTGGTGACAGCAGAGGACGCTGGTGATTGTATAAGCCACCACAGGCCACTTGATTTTTGAGCAGGTCTTACGTGCCAGGCACTGTGCTATGAATCTTATATGTATTATCTTACTTAATTCTCACAACAGTCCTCAGAGACAGGTTCTATTTTTATGCTGTCTTAAAGATGGGCAAACTGTAAGGGGTGAAGAGAACTGAGCTGGGCCAAGGCTACACAGCTATAAGCAGCACATGTTTAATTTCTCAAAATAGTTTTGCTGGGTGATTTATATATATATAACTCTCAAAACAATCATGCAGGGGAGATAGTATATAATATCATTCTCTAGAGGATGAATTTAGCTCAGTGAGATTAAAATGTTTACATAATAAACCACAGGGCCAGAATTCAAACCAGGTCCTTCTATGACACCACACTGCTTCCCTTGTATTTGGCCTGACTCACACTCAAGCCAGTCTATATGAATGGGAAGCTTTTATTTTTATAGACTGCTAATAAAGATAACTTCCCACATTCTTTTATAGATACAATCAAGTAAGTAGACACTCTTACGATGACATCCCAACAATCATAAGACTGAAAATGGCCTGGCTTGAGCATATCAGCCCGAAAATCAGTTGGTTCAAACACCTTCCTTCACGTAGGTAAATGGTAGATATATAGGATAGTTCTTTTGTTGACTTTCTTCAGAGATAGACTTCATAATTGTAACATTCAGAATGATATGCTTGTAATTTATTATTTTACACCATGGGAAGACATGGAATGCAACAGCATTTCCACTAAATATTTTTTGTATGTGTATTCTGTGTTTGTGTATTAGATTTGAAAAATCAAAGCACTGATTTTTAAAAGCAAATTTATCTCTCTCTTATTAGATGGTATCATATCTTCCTGTTTGGGAACTTCCAGGCATGTATTTATAGTTAAATAATTCAAAAAAAAACCTTAAAGAACACACCAAGGCACTGAGCTAACTTTGTGAGAGACAAAAGGACACATGAAAGTTGGTCCCTAACTTTAAAGAGTTGATAATCTATTAGGGAAATTCAATCTTGACACTCCCTGGTTATTCCTAAAATACCACCACCCCTGACTCCCTCATGCAATCAGATACAATTCCACTTCAGGGCAAATTAGTGTCCACAATAATGAGAACGTTATCTCAAGGTTAATACATGTCATATCAAACTTTCCTTACTGAAAAATACAGAAAACCAAAATAAAAGACAATTATACAATTTACCCATTGCTAGTTAATTAGCTATTAGGATTCCTACAAGACTGTTATTACTGAATACATACACTCACTCCATTTCCTCTACATATGTGTATTTTATTTTTTGGCTAAGTTATGCTTTCTCACACACATATTCTTAACTTTATCCTGTTATTTTCTGAAAACCATTTTATTTTGCATAGAATGCTTCAAATTCTTACCCCATGCACTAAAATACTAGCCATCTCTCTTCTTAAAGTTTCCAAAGAGGACAAGCTCCACCACGTAGGCTTTTAAATTCTACCAGATGAATTCTTGATGAAATCAATTATTTTTCTGCCAATACTGAACACTGTGGTCCTGGTTAACATGCTTTGCATAGGACTTCCCTGGTGGCGCAGTGGTTAAGAATCCGCCTGCCGATGCAGGGGACACAGGTCCGAGCCCTGGTCCGGGAAGATCCCACATGCCGTGGAGCAGCTAAGCCTGTGCGCCACAACTACTGAGCCTGCGCTCTAGAGCCCGTGAGCCACAACTACTGAGCCTGAGTGCTACAACTAATGAAGCCCATGCGCCTAGAGCCCGTGCTCTGCAGCAAGAGAAGCCACCGCAACGAGAAGCCCGCTCACCACAACGAAGAGTAGCCCCCGCTCGCTGCAACTAGAGAAAGCCTGCGTGCAGCAACGAAGACCCAACACAGCCAAAAATATATAAATAAATAATAAATAAATTAAAAAATGCTTTGAAATGCTTAGCATGACTGGTACCTAAATTACACTGATTTCTTTTAATTGACCAAACTGAGATATTTTCACATGAATAAGATAAAACATTTGCTGGGATTTTTAGGTTTCAAATAAAAAGTTAACTGTTTTTGCCACTAGAGGGAGCATAGAAAGTGCAGGTTCAGTTGTCAAACTGCTGAGGGTGGCATGTGGGAAGCTCCTCACAGAGAGAAGCAGTTAGTCTTTTACACTGATTGCATCTTTCATAAAACATTATTTTCAGAGCTCTGGCATGTACTGCTTGACCCTATTTATATGAATTGGCCAAAAGACTGAATGTATAGGCAACTAATTATATTTTAGATCCCCTTTAATGATCTTTTATTTTTTATTATTATTATTATTTTTTGCGGTACGCGGGCCTCACTGTTGTGGCCTCTACCATTGCGGAGCACAGGCTCCAGACGCGCAGGCTCAGCGGCCATGGCTCACGGGCCCAGCCGCTCCGCGGCACGTGGGATCTTCCCGGACCGGGGCACGAACCGGTGTCCCCTGCATCGGCAGCCGGACTCTCAACCACTGCGCCACCAGGGAAGCCCCATTTTTTCTTGAGATTTTTCTAGGTGAACATTTGGTTTTCAGGGATGGTCAATTTCTAGAGCCAGCAGTGTGACCACTTTAGGGTTTGTTTTCTGATGCATCAGCTAGTTCTTATCACTTATCAGGAGAATTAGCAAGTGCAATGGTCTAAATGTTTGTGTCCCCCCCGCAAAATTCATAAATTAAGCCCTAAGCCTCAGTGTGATGATATTAGAGAGGTGGAGCTTTCTGGAGGTAAATAGGTTTAGATGAGGTCATGGGGAGTCCACATGAGGGGATTCATGCCCTTATAAGAAGAGGAATAACCACCTGAGCTCTTTCTCTGCCATGTGAGAGCAAGGCAGCCATCTGCAAGCCAGGAAGAGGGCCCTCATCACAACCTGACCAAGCTGGCATCCTGACGTCAGACTTCTCAGTCTCCAGAACTGTGAGAAATGACTGTCTGCTACTGAAGCCACCCAGTCTATGGTATTTTGTTATAGGAGCCTGAGCTCAGATACCAAGCAACCTACAAGTTTGCTGCCTTGGGGAAAATTCAGTAAGTGCATATTGAGCACCTATTATGTGCAATGCACCACGCCTTAAGCCCCACAGGACACTAAAAGCAATAATACCAGAAGTGATAAATAAGAGGGACTGAAGTAGGGAGTTATAAGCTAAGGAGACAATGCTACTGTAAAATGACTAGGGAAGGAGCTGGAACACTAAGGTCCATGGGCCAAATTCAGCCTATAGTTGTTACTGTACATAAAGTTGTACTGGAACACGGCCACACTCACTCGTTGATGTATTGTCTGTGGCTGCTTTCTCATTGCAATGGCAGAGTGTAGTAGTTGTGAGAGACTGTATAGCCCACAAAGCTGAAAATATTTACTATTTGGCCCTTTACAGAAAAAGTTAGTCAATTCCTGGTCTATCCAGGGGAAGGGTGATAAAGGACTAAATTAAGGACATGTCAAGAGGAAAAGAAAGAAGAGAAACAAATCGATAGGGTGTATATTAGCACATTTGTGATAAAAAATTCCCATAGCCCATATGTTCTGACTTTACAACCCAAAAGAATTAGAAATCTGAAAGGTATGTGGCATAAAACTTGCTTGGTTATTAACGCTCTCATTATAAAAACAATTTGAAAGAGATGTAAATGCATTTCTTTGTCTTTACCTCCAACAAAAGATCAATTAGTGGAGTCTGCTTGCTGGCAGGGGTAAGACAGAGGTTGTCTATTATTAAGACCCGCATGAAGTCAAAAACGAACTTTTTAGCTGGGTGATTGGTCAGGTATGTCTTGACGCCCACGTTGCAGTACTCTGATTGGCTTCTGTTCATCCCTGTGTCTGCTGCAAAGGCTTTAAACTCTTCCGCTGGAGATCCAACTTCATCATCAAGATCAGTCACCTAATAAAATCAAGTGGAAATATATCCTAGTCACATTTGATTTCATTTGATATTTTTACTTCCACCAAATTGTAGAAGCAACAGTATTTTTGTTCAGTGTTTACCTCCTATTAAGCTATTCAGTGCATTGCATCGTTCACTTTGCTTTACTTATTTTCTCTTTTCAGGGTGGTAATCAGGCACCATATGTCAGGATTACTCAACACATGCTCTTTCTAATATTAAACTACTCACTGGCCACTAACCATATAACTGCTTTATGTTGAATTTTATCTCTTTTGTGGATAACTGAGCTTGAAATAAATGAAATAATAAAATGAGAACGACTATATTTGCTTATTTAAAACATACCTACTGAGAAGTCAGGTGTTATAGACCTTCAGATAAAGATCTGGCATAATGATTGCACCCAAGGGCTGACCCATTTTTGTAGGTAAAAAACAAAACAAAACAAAACCCAAATAAGTAAATAATACAAAACAACAACAAAACTAGTACCAAGTTTGAGCCAACAGAAAAAGAAAGAAGGATTAGAAGACAGATTACAAGATGCCAACAAGGAAAAAACATCGAAATATTACTATAATCCTTTTTTTACCAAAAATGTGGATTCTAAAATTATAAACAAGCCATGGTGTTAAGGTCACGTGGTATACTTGCCTTTCTCCTAAAAACTGCCATAATTTTAGAACGAGTATTTCACCATTATACATGAAGAAAAATTAGTATGAAGAAGATACCCTATTCTAGGCTCTCAAGTAAGTGGTAGAAGACAAAACATCATGAAATTCTGAAGTTCAATGGAAGAAAAACTGTCTTTTGGGTTCGTTTGGGACAAAAGAAGTATTTATACTACATATGATTACAGTCTAATAACTTTCTCTTAAGTTAATGTAAAATATGAAAAATAACCGTTGAACAAAATAGAAAAAGTTGAATAGAAAGGACAAACATACATGTCATTTCTTATAAAGACAATCAATCCTGTAATTAATTTGTAAAGACATGTCATTTCTTATAAAGACAATCAATCCTGTTATTAATTTGTAAAGACTAAATACAGGAGATGCCTAATTCCTGAGATAAATGAAGTGGAAATAAATTCGGTCTGACTAGAGTTCTGTAACCTGATTTCACAACTATACAGCTATCATTAAATATAAGAAGAAATGGATCAACAACTACACGAAGAGGGAATTCACTAATGAGGGACTTACAAGGATATGGTAAATGAAAACAGGAAGTAGAATCCACTGTTATTTCAGGGGAAAGCAGAAGGAGCATGGGGGGAGCCAGATACCAGAAAATGATGTAGGAGATGAAGCAGAAAGTTATGAAACTGTAACTTGGTGAGAAGCTTAAAAGATTGGCCAAAAAAATCTGCTAACCATTGGAGCAGACTAATTCCAGTTTTGATATTTTCCTCCCCCTTTCCTACCATCTCTGAGTAAGGGCGAATGTTGAAGGGGAAGACCGTGGCTGCTAATGCACACAGGAAGTCAGGGCTCATCCACATGGAGGCCAGGTCTGGGACGTTGTGATACAAGTATCTAAAGAACTGCATCAGGGTCACAGGATATTCCCGGAGCCAAGATCCCTCTTCTTCTGACTGCCAAGGCTGTCATGGGGACAAGAGAGGAAATAACATGTTAGAAAAACTGACACTACTAAAAGTTACTCACTACTCTTCTAAAACCGGATAAATTGATGGTCCAGAACTCTTGTAAACCACACACAGAAGCAAACACACAGGCCGACAAATCTAGAAATAAGCTAAAACAAAGGTGATACCCCTAGAAACTGACAGGATGTTTTTCTATTCATTTGAGTACTCACAGCTCAGTAACTGGGGTCAATGGTTTTGATTATTCATCGTTATCAACATGAGTATGGCTGGAGCCAGTAGTGGCTCTACTCCTTCCCATCAAAGTTGCCCCATCCTCCATCACACCAGAGAGTTAGGATTAAGATAAAAATGGGGAAGTTACTTGACCTTTCTGAGCCTCCTACTGTCATATAAAAAATGAGAACAGTGCTCTTAACCATTATGCAACTGTGATATTGTGATTCATAATATGAAATATATATTTAGTCTTTGTCCCATTTCAGGCACAGAGATCCTAAAACCCTTGGCATTTCCTAAGTGATAAAAGAGCCATAAATGTGTCTTTTTTTGTTAATCATAACAAGCCGCTTTCCACCACACTTGAGTTTATGTTGATGGGCTGTCTTGCCAGGGGAACCAACCATGGATGGCACTAGAGGGCTTGAAGTTAACTGAACCTGTTCCCACAGCCTCCAGGGACGAAGAGGGGCTGGAGACCAGGTTCAATCACCAGTGACCAATGATTTAATTAATCATGCCTGTGTAATGAAGGTGCCATAAAAATAAAAAACACGGGGTTCAGAAAGCTTCTGGACTGATGAACACGTGGAGGTGCTGGGAGAGTAGCAGGACAGAGAGGGCGTTGAAGCTCCGTGTCCCTTCCCACCTTGCCCTATGCACCTCTTTCATCTGGGTGTTCCTGAGATACGTCCTTTTATAATAAACTGGTAATCTAGGAGGTAAAGTGTTTTCCTCAGTCACGGGAACCTGCAATTTATAACTGGTGAGTCAGAAACATAGGTAACAACCTGGACTTGTGACTGGCATTTGAAGTGGGGCAGGGTTGGTGCAGGAGAGGGGTATCTTGTGAGACTGAGCCCTTAACCTGTGGTACCCAATGCTACCTCCCAGTAGATAGTGTCAGACCTGAATTGAACTGTCGAACACCCAGCTAGTGTGGTGAAACCTTCCACATACTTGGTGACCAGAAGTGTCAAACGTAAAGTAGCGTTGTAGTAGAATACTGAATAAAGTAGACACATAGGAGTTGTTTTTCCTTAAAAGCCTTACAACAATAACAGTGATGATGATGATGATGATAAAAGAGTAACAAAAAAAGAATACATTTCAACAATGCTTATCTTCTGATACTTGCCCAGAGAGTAGCTTCTTTTTCAGCTTAGATTTTTATAATTGTTTATGAATAAAAACCAAAACAAGAACCCCAAAGCATTCTAAATTAACACAGTTAATAGTAACATTCTTTTCTTAGATGGCATAAGAATAATTTTGACTAAAATCAGATTTATCAGGTACTTGTAATCCAAAGAGTCTAGTTAATAATTCCTCTTACAATGTGGTCCTAAATCGTGTAAACAAATTAAATCATTATTCACGGTATTCCTGTAAGAAAGGTAGGAACATACATTTTGACATTTACTCTTTCAATTTTTCATATCTAAGTTAGAAATAATTAGAATAGAAAACATAAAAACAAATACAAAATAAAACTTGCACTGATAACATTTTAAATCTCTAAATGAGAGTGATTTTAAAAGTTCAAACAACATATTGCAATGACATACAGTACAATATATATTCGTTATATACACTTATACATTGAAATATGTATTTTATAGCGCTAACAGCATCAGTTAACACTTACGAAGTGCTTACTCTACACCAGGCACTCTTGTAAGTGCTTTGTGTATATACTAACTCATACATCCTCACAACAGTCCTAAGAGATAAATTCTATTATCACCAGCATTTTATACATAAGGAAACTGACGCACATGCGGTTAGTATGTCTGAAATACCAGAGTTGGGATTTTGAACCCAGCTCCCGAGCTCAGGATCTTAACAACTGCATGGTCTTTCCTTACACTAAAGATAACAAAACACAGAGGCTGAGGTTCCAAAGACCACGTAGTAAATAAAGAGTTATGACAGCAAAGGATTCTTCAATTTTAAAAAATATCACAGGCAGGAGGAACTACCGACAGGTATCAGTATCTCAGGGAACTTACTGAATTCAGCATGCTGCGGAGCATCCCCAATAATAAAAAAGCAGCTTCTGTGCATACGTTATGGATAGAAGAGACCACAGTTCCACTGGAGGCAGGCACTCCAAAGATAAATGTCCAGATGGAATCTAAATCAAACTGCAGAGGTGAAAGTGAATAAAGATTAGCCATTGCCAATTTTTTTCAGTAGAGACCCTCAAAAGTTCTAATATTCTAAAAGTTCCTTGAAATTAGTTTTTTCCAAAGTGAGCAATGACAAAGAGATAGAGACCTAGCACTCCTCCCTCCTATATTTTAAAACTCACTTTTACATTTACAAGACAAAGTGAATATTATGTATCATCCTGTCTTAAGTATCTATGTTAAAAACATCATTTTCTTTTTTTTTCCTAAGGAAAACAAACAAAAATAAAACACTTGCTAATTAGCTAGGCAATGAAATTAAAGAACTGATGGTTTTAAGCAGGATCTTTTTAAAAAGCACATTGAACTTACTCTTTCCCCCACTCTCAGCAATGTTCTAATTCACTTTTAGGTTACATACAGATGAAGGTTTGATGAAATAAAAATCAGTTTGAGGAGATTTATTCATAGTAGTTTTATGTAACACTTTATGACTATGGTGTCATGCTTATTTTGAAAATTACATAACCAACCAAACTGCTAAGCATGAATCTGTGCTGTGACTTAATGTAAGGGTACAGACTCAGCGTTTTCATTTAAAAGGTTTTGTCAATGACTAGAGTTGATGTGAATAGCATTTTGGCATTATTATGGAAGTATAACTGAGTTTAAAACTAAATTCCTATGTCTTTGCAGTGCCACAAACATGAACTACATAGAGAGATATCCATGATAGTCTCAGATTAGAAATTAGGTAAAGCCTAACTGTTTTCCTAACGTGGACATTATCTATCATTAAGAACTTAAAAACATTTTTCTAATCAGACTTGTACTAAGAATCCTTTCATACCCACCCAATTTATGGTATGTACACTACTCCATTTTTTTTTTTTCCCAGTACACGGGCCTCTCACTGTTGTGGCCTCTCCCATTGCGGAGCACAGGCTCCGGACACGCAGGCTCAGCGGCCATGGCTCACGGGCCCAGCTGCTCCGCGGCATGTGGGATCTTCCCGGACCTGGGCACGAACCCGTGTCCCCTGCATTGGCAGGCGGACTCCCAACCACTGCGACACCAGGGAAGCCCACTACTCCATTTTTAATTCTACAGAAATTATATTTCTAGATAAAATCATGTTACTCAAAAGAATTCTTTTGATCACCATTAAAATATCATCCAAAGTCTCCACGCATATATAATCATATAGAGTAACCATAAAGAGAAAAAGGCCAAATAGGTACAAAGGACTTCTTTTTGGGAAAATTTTCTATGGTACTTTCCGATTTTTATGTTCCAAATCAAATCCCAAACATGAGAAAGGGATGGAACCAGTTGATTTTAGTGTGATTAACCCATCACCCTGCGGTGACTTTCTGACAAATGTAATTACACTTAGACCCTACTAGATAATTCCTACCTGGCAACCCTGCTTACATCGGCTGCTGATGACAGGCACACTGACCTGCAGGTTCTCAGGCAGCTCACTAACTGGCTGCTGCAGAAACAATGCCATGAGGAGAAAATAGAGGGCAGGGACATTAGTGTGTTTAGGAAGGAATGACTGAAGAACTGGAAAACCAGGAAAATGACAAGCATCCCGGTTAATCTCCCTGACAGTCGATCTCCCACCAGCACTCCTGCCCACGTTGAATCCTAAGAGAAGAGGAAACAATGATGAGGACAAAATTAATAATCGATTACCATGCTACATTAACACAGAAAGGAGTAGTTCAGCATATATGACATTTCCATCCAGAACATTCACATTAATATAAGTAATTAACTACTCAACTGTTGAATTAATCCTTCAGTCAAAAGTTTTACTTTACTATCTCTTGACTTTGGTAAGCCTGTCTATTAGGATATAGGTCTCAAAACATAGCTGAGGCAGTCAGATACTAGAGGTAGTATAAATTCTACTCATTAAAAGAATGACCTCCAAAAAGCTCTAACATTTCCATAAGAAGAAAGTAATACTCAAAACAGCCAGAATTTAGGATGCTACAAAAAAAAGGTAACTTAAAAATGCACCAAAATATAGTTAATATATTTCATTTGTCCTAAAATCATGATAAACTAATTACCTTAAATGATCTATGAATCAAGAGACAAGACAAAATGAATATGCAAAATAATCTTTCCTCACAACAGGATCTGTAACTCTGCTGGAAAGCTGTCTGGCAGTGGGACAGCAAGTCTGAACCCACGGTCACTGTGATTATCTGAACATCCAAAGTCCATTCTAGAACCACAGCTCTACCAGGAGTTGATCACTGCTTATTAATGTGGCTTACAGCACCAGCCTTTCTATCAATCCTGTTTCCTCTGTTATATAACTAACTTTGGGAAACAACTCAAACATCTAATTCCTTTTTTTTTTTTTTTTTGCGGTACGCGGGCCTCTCACTGCTGTGGCCTCTCCCGTTGCGGAGCACAGGCTCCGGACGCGCAGGCTCAGCGGCCATGGCTCACGGGCCCAGCCGCTCTGCGGCATGTGGGGTCTTCCCGGACCGGGGAACGAACCCGTGTCCCCTGCATCGGCAGGCGGACTCTCAACCACTGCGCCACC
The DNA here is from genome assembly GCF_964165515.1 of Mesoplodon bidens. Taxonomy (NCBI): domain Eukaryota; kingdom Metazoa; phylum Chordata; class Mammalia; order Artiodactyla; family Ziphiidae; genus Mesoplodon; species Mesoplodon bidens. The sequence goes on from NC_138176.1 coordinate 192,673,995, forward strand.
AGGGAAGCCCTCAAACATCTAGTTCTTTTGCCACCCCAAACCTAGTACAGTGCTCAGTACAGAAGAAATGTTGGCTAGAGATTCAATGGAAAACTTCTGCAAACAGCAAGATGAAAGACTGACTTTTACTCTGAAACAATTTTTATTTCAAATGAATATTCACATTTTTTTTCCAAGTTCTTTTTTCTAAGATGAAGTAAGCACATACTTGTTACTACTTAAAATAATGAAAGAGAAATTTGTATCTAGGTGGCTTTTTAAATAGTTCATCCAAATCAATTGCTCAGTGTGATATGAATTAATCTTCTAAAGCGTGCTCTTCTAATTAACAAAAAATTGGACAGCAAATTACCAACCTCTTTCATGTATCATCTCATTTCTTAGACAATGGGCATGTAAGAAACTGCTATTATCCTTTTTATAATGTAGAAAATATGCGATTTGTTCAAAGTCATAAAGTTAATGAGTGGTGGCACCAGGACTTGGAGCCTGTAAAGCTATACTGTCTCCGCTGGCTTTCTCAGTGACATTGTCACATTTCTGAAAAACTGGCTGCATTAGGATGCTGGGTGATTTCTGTTTGTAATAAATTCTAAATGAAATCATGAATATAAAAAAGTCTGGGGCTTCCCTGGTGGCGCAGTGGTTGAGAGTCCGCCTGCCGATGCAGGGGACACGGGTTCGTGCCCTGGTCCGGGAAGATCCCACATACCTCGGAGCGGCTGGGCCTGTAAGCCATGGCCCCTGAGCTTGTGCGTCCGGAGCCTGTGCTCCGCAACAGGAGAGGCCACAACAGTGAGAGGCCCGCATACTGCAAAAAAAAAAAAAAAAAAAAAAAAAAAAAAAAAAAAAAAGTCTGAGCCTTAAGAAATCAAAAAACATAAAGTGGTATTTTATACATTAAGTAGGAAAAGAAATTTTGATCAAATTATATGTCCTAAATGAAAACCAATACTAGCATTTATTTTCCTTTCCAAATTTTCACACTCTATTTCCACCCCATAATTGATCTTAAGGAATATCTAATATGTTATTAGCAATTAAGCATTAATTTAGATTCAAGTTACAGCTACATGGAAGGTATTTTTTTTTTTTTTTTTTTTTTTGCGGTACGCGGGCCTCTCACTGTTGTGGCCTCTCCCGTCGCGAAGCACAGGCTCCGGACGCGCAGGCTCAGCAGCCATGGCTCACAGGCCCAGCCGCTCCGCGGCATGTGGGATCCTCCCAGACCGGGGCACGAACCCATGTCCCCTGCATCGGCAGGCGGACTCTCAACCACTGCGCCACCAGGGAAGCCCGAAGGTATTTTTATAAAGAAAAATCTGACAAAAAACTAAGAAATATGAATAAAACATTCAAAAACTTTAGGTTGTTCATCAGATCAAAGAGAAACAGAATCAAATGAGATGATATATCTATATATATGTAGATACAGATATACATCCGTATATATACACAAGTATGTATGTATCAGATAGATATTCAGGAAAAATTATATTAAATTGAATCAAATTTAAATTAAACTTAAATACCTAGATTTCTCTCTTAGAACTAAAGCAGCACATGCAATGTACAAGCAGGTATCAATGAAGCACAAATAAATTCTAAGACGTGAAGTCAGGTAGGTCAGATAAATTAAAAGCACCTTTTCCTGATATTACCGAGTGATGTAGGACAGAAAAAAGGACAGAACTGACCGTCAGAAGACAGATACACAGACATATTACTGTCTGACGCAGGAACCTTATGTATTTAACAGTATTATTTTCCTAATTAGAGAGATTAATTCTTAATGTATACTCATTAGGTTTATTTCCTATAATATATAACTTATATACCATAAAATACATACACCCGTGTCTGGAATCCTGAAGGCAAGTGAGATGACATATGTTAAATAATTTTGCAAACTGCGAAGTCCTCCGTGAAACTCAGGTGTTATTTTGGCCTTCAGTGAGAAGCGGTGCTGTCAATTAGCATTTAAAACTCTTACATTCTCCGAACTCACACTGAATTGTGCCTTTCACTGTTTATTCTTAGTAGCTACTAGCTACTATTAAGGTCAAAAAGCTAAATTTCTTGCTACGAAACTGTTTATGACACTTGTTGGCTATATCTTTCTCCCAGAGTCAATGCAAAACAGCAATCTATTTTTCAGATCATAAAAGTCTCTATAATGATAATAATTTTAAATGCATATTTTAAAGCAGACAATTTTCTTGAGAAATCATTTCACAGTGAATTTCTTTCTTCATCACAAAGTTCCTTGAGACGTTTTTCACATGTGAAATAACAATAAAATAATCCTATGGTGTAAGCTCTATCTTCCTACCATTTGCTTTAACATTTGACAAAGTAGTGCAGGTTGCACCTAGGTATTGATACTTGAACATTTTTTTTAACAGATAAATTACATATTAAATTCTGATCCCTAATTTTTCCACCTGACAGGGTAAATAGTTATTCTTAATGCTTATTGCAGAATACAATTATATGATTTTAAACTGTAATGTTATAAAGACAAATATATTTTTTAAATACTTTAAGAACTGAATGACTATAATTTTCAATAAAAACATTATCTTAAATATATATTTTCCAAAATAAGATCATTAATATGAACAGAAAATATATACCAGTTCAAATAAATCTAACATAGGAAACTGTAATTTTCTAATATTGTTTAAATGCTCAGTTCCGTGTTGAAAACAGCATAGAACCAGTGAGCAGAGAATAAGGAGTTTTGGCTGAAACTTCAATGAGCTTAAATCTTTGTGTGGCAATATAACTATTAAAAGCATGGGTTTTGGATTGAGTGACCTGGATTCAGATTTTGACACTTCTTACCTGACAAGTGACTTCACCCCTATGCCTTGACTTTCTCATCTGTAAAATGGGTATTTATATATCATAGTGTTACTGTGAAAATGAAATAAGTTATTGTGAAACTGAAAAGTGTTTGTAACTGGTACAGAATTAACGCTCAAAATATTATTATTAATTCAGTTCTGATAATTTGCAAATTATTTATAGATCAGAAAGGGGACTATACAACAAAAAGAAATCATAAGAAATTTACTTGAGTTTTCACATCTTAATATCCTGTTTCTGACTTCAGTTTGATTTGCAATTAAAAAAGCCAAATTTGAAACTTTTTATGCTTTTAACTCTATCATTAATTAAAATTCATGACTCAATGGTTGTTAGACAAACTGAAGAGTATAAGCTTACATAAGATTTAAAAACAAAACACAACAGCTTATTTCAAAGCAGCCGACTGTAAAAGTCCCATACCTAATACAGTCCCGATCTTATTGGTTAAGACGGAATCTGTCTGTTCCAGCCACCCTCCACCACTGAGTCCTTCCTTGAACTTGATGAGAATAGACTGATTACTCAGTAGGACGACAAGAATCCTCATGGCTGCCGTAACTGTGGTGGAATGCAAGTGTTCTTCCATAAACATCATAATCCAGTCAAAACCCAGCGTCCTGACCAGCTCTTCGCAAGCTCTATTCAAAGATAGATGGATTAAACAAAACAAACGTTAATTTAAAGGATTATGATTTCAAATAAAAAAAAAAGACTAGTTTCATTCTTGAGATACGATAAATTTCAGGGTTTAAAAAAATCTACTAAAATTCAGCGGCAAATCTTTCTTTTGTCTACCATGAATTAACTAGTAGTAGCAACTATTACCATCAATGCTCAAAAGATTACTTACTGCAAATTAATGCTTGTCTTTTCTTTAGATGTGTAAACCAGTTTTAGTAAGATATCTAGAAGTCTGTTCCTCAAAAGTATAAGGTTGGCAGACACAAGACCTCCAAACTCTTCTTCAGTTCCTACAATGAAAATAAATACATTAAATTGCCCTAGCTGATAAACTAGGATAAAATATCCAACACTGTTCTAGGAAATCTCACTGAAACACATCTGTCAGAAAACATTTTCTCTAGGAGTACTTTCCACTCAAGTGAACAAGAAAAAGGGTCCAACATTTCTCTTTAGAATCCTGAAAACTGTTCATTTACTTAAGACATTATCTAAACAAGTGATAATAAAGACTGTGAACCCTTTTTTATATTAATATTCCCTTCTCCTACCAACAGGGGTAAAGTAATCAAACGAGGATCACACGAACAAAAATAACAATGCAAACCCTTGATTTCTAGTCTTTTTGAAGGACTTAAATGGTTAAAATTTCCAGATTTAAAAATGAAAAGAGGAAGCATAAATTATTCAATAATTATAATACATAAAGTAAAGTGAGAAATAAATAGCAAAGACAAGAGGAAAAGGCACACAAATGCACAGGAGAACTTGGGGAAGAAAGGAAGGAAGACAGAAAGCTTACGGTTCTCAATGGACAGTACCGGAAGCACAAGGGACTGGGATCAATGGCCTAGTGTTGCAGGCCCAGCTCTGCCACTAAGAGCTCGGGGTTAGTAAGTCACAGTCCACATGCTTTCTTTCCTTTATTCTATAATTGAAGCTCAGGCTAAAGTTTAATGACCATGGCTATATGCTTTTACTTGTTTGGGCAAGGGACTATTTTTACTTTTAAATAATATCTTTTAAAATGCTAACTTAGTGCCTTAATCATTGGGAAGGGTGCTTTAAGCTTACCAAGGGGAACTCAAGATTCCCTCCCGGCTAACAGGCAAAGCCCTGGTAATTTACAAATTGCCTTGTTGACAAATGGAATGGACAACCTAAATTGACAAACGAATTACTTCCTTTCAATAAAATGACAATCCACATAGAAACTAAGAATTCTCCTTAGTTTTTATGCCTATTTTTTTCACTGACAGTTATGTCCCGCTAATTTTCAAATACAGTTTAAAACAATTAACTCTGAAAGAAATTTCCAGGTTAACTTCTTTCCATTCGAAGTGATGCTTTACTCCACATTGCACTGTCCTTTCATGCAATTTATTTTATTTTGCATTAATTATTATATCACTGTTCAGCATTATTCAAGCCATTTTTTTGGCAGGTGTATCCTGAATACTATGTAAGCTACATGAAAGAAAAAACTATGGTTTTAATTTTTTGGAACATCCTGTTATACTTAAGACAGTCCAGTCCACACAATTAAACAATCAAGGTCATATATTAACAAGAACAGCAATATGCTTCTGACTTTCTCTATTCTTTCAAATGGCAATAAATTGATGAGGGGAAGACTACTCTAATCAACTTGGCAGATCAAGAGAAAATTTTCAGAACTTATACATCCCTGCTACTCTGCTCTTGTCAAAAAAAGTTTACAACACTAGTTGTAGTTATTGAATTCAATGGCCAGCAAGAAATATGGAGACTGGAGAAATATTTTTCCCATATCTTTTTTTTTATACTTGAAATAAACATGTTATACAGTTCCAAAGATTTTAAAGACTTTCCTTTTTTTTTTGGCCGCATGGCATGGCATGTAGGATCTTAGTTCCCTGACTGGGGATCGAACTCGATCCCCCTGCAGTGGAAGTGTGGAGTCTTAACCACTGGACTGCTAGGGAAGTCCCAGGACTTCCCTTTTTAATTCCTATTTACTTGGCTTATATTAATTCAGAACTTAGAAATAATCTTTGTATATGGTAGAATAGTGCGGTGGTTAAAAGCTTAGAATGCTGGTTTGGACTACCTGAGTTCAAATGCAGTGGTATGATCTCAGGTAAGTTTCTCTTAAACTTTCTGGGCCTCAGTGTCCTCACTTTTTGTAAAACTGTGATAACAACAGGACCAATTTCATAGGACTGTTATAAGATTATATAGAGCACTTAACAGTGCCTGGCAAATATTAAGCACTAAATAAGTGTTATCCATTGATTTGATCTATATGCTTCTCACCCACTGCTAATTTGCTTCACCAAAGAAATATCAACATTCTTCCAAATGGTAGGAAGTAAGTGGTTACTGGCCTTATATTCTGCTCTATGATTTGTAGAAGTCAGCCTTCTCAAATCTCTCAGTTTCACCTTTGAAAAACATAATTACACCACTTTCTCTTCTTATTCATGAAGCACCAGAGAGGCTGTGCTCTGACGGATACAGCCAACGTGGAAGAGAACTCCCAGATGGATAGGGTCGTAAGAGTTTTAAAGGAAATCATTTATGTGACATAATTTGGGAATAATGTAACAGGATAATAATGTAAATAATGCTGAACAAATATAAAATATTGTGAGTTTAATTACAGGTTAATCTAAAGGTCCTTTTGATGTTTTCCAAGCAAATCTCCTGCTCTAGAATACACAACTGGAGAAATACATTCTAACAAGAGAAAAATATGTTTCAAGGGAAGAAAGTTTTTTTTTTTTTTTTTTTTAAATGGTTGTCATGGGTCCAGGAACTACAACTTAAGAAAATTTTATTCTACACTTACATAAAGTGATTCTAGTAAAACATTCTTTCCCTCAATGACTATTAAATATTTAACAGGGAAATAAAAATAACCGCAATATAGATACAATTCACTTTAGCAAGAATCGATGTTTCTGAAGAGTTTTACATAAATTAAAAAAAATAATGTTCAAAAATTAACTGGAAGAGTTTATTATTTAAAGGAACATTGCTATAAATCCTGTAAAAATAAGAAAGATTTTATTTTTAAAGTAAATTCACACCCTATTCAATTTGTAGGTTATTCTGTACTTCTGCATATCGTAGAGGCTTGGTCTAAGACAAATACGTCTGTGAAAGACCAAAGAAAGTAACGTAAGGAGAAAAGTAATACAACAGTGTCACATATAATTCAGGTCTAACTTGTGTCAGAAGAAAACAGGGTATAGTAATTAGGTTCCAAGCTCCAGAATTGACTCACCAGTGTCAGGCTTCTCTTCATGGTTTATTTCCATAACTACAAATTTCTCACAGACTGCAAAGGTTGGTAAAGTAGAAGAAATAAACTGGCCAAACCTTTAAATACAAGAAAAAAGAGGTTATAGATTTTATTTTTTCTCTCTCCAAAACAAACAACACTAAGAAACAAAAAGCAAAGAAATGGAAACCAAAATAGTACTTCTTATTTTAACTAATCTTTTACAGACCTCACATGATTGTATTTCATTTGCTTCCCCTCAAACTATTGCAATTAACATTATATACGCTATAATGTTTTAAAATACTATAGGGAAAAATATACTTCATCAGAAATATGAGTCCTTTAATGCACTAATCTAAATTTCAAAAACCAAAAGGTATGATCCAGATTAAAATGTCCTAACATTATCTATATGGATCTACTGTAGCCTAGTAGTTAAGTACCTGGGTTTTGGAAACACAGGTAAGATTAAAATCCTAGCTCTATCAGTTTTTAATCATGTTACTTAGGGCAGGTAGCTTAACCTCTCTGGGCTTTAATTTCTTAATTTGTAATGTAGAGAAAAATAAAAGCCTTGATAGGGTTCAGTGATAATTTCAGCAAAGTGATCATCATAACACCAGGATAAGACCTAAATAAATATTGTTAATAATAATGACGAGCTCCAAAATAATTTTTAAACTCCAGTTTTAAATTTGTCACCAAGTTAAAAAAAATGCTTTCAAGATAACTGTGTATAAAATGAGTGATTTATGTGCTACACCAATTAGAGATTAGTTTACTGGGAATACTCTAGCAATAATGTGTGATTTCACCTGTAACACCTGAGCAATTACATGACAAGCAGTGATTAAGTCTAATTTAAGCAGTTCTCTACTTGGAAAATAACTTAGGTAGTTTTCTTCCTTCCATTTTCAGTCAAGATGAGAATTATCATGTGCCTATTAGAACAGTTCTACATACACTCCATAAATATGTCTTAAGCCATATTTCACATTGGCAGCAAAATAATACTCACATAAAAGGTCTGAATATACAACAATAAAATACCACCATCAGTTTGGGTGATAGAGAGCAAATACAAAAGACATGGCATGTCCGCTTTGGGTGTACGTGCGCGTGCATATGTGCTTCTGCACGTACACTTGAGAAGTAGCAAGGCTTGGGGAAGAGGGCTGTGGACCAAGAATTCCTACACTGAACATTTTTATGTCCAGGACAATCAGCCTCACTGGGCTAATTTTAACAACTTTTCTCACCAGAATTCTATGATTCGCTAGTGGCAACAACTGGCTTTGCAAGATACATTCATGTTTTCCATGCCTTACAAATATCTAGAATAGGATTAATTTTACACGTGTTACCTAGGCATAGGAACCAATTACGTTCATCTCAATCGTCTTAACCTCGTTGGTACTTTTAGTTAACAAACAGACAAATACAGAAGTTTTCACTACCTGAGCAGATCATTGCTGTTGGGAAAACCTTGCAGTAAGAAGCTCAGCACATTACTAATAGCAGCAATGGTAGGCTGGGATAAAGACATATCTCGAAGAGTCAGGAGTAGCTTTGGGATTAGCTGGAATTCCCTCATTAACTTAGCATTCTTTGAAGCTTCACTATAAGAGAAAAAAGATTTTATACACTGTACTAGTATCTCTTCTATAACTGAACAGCTAACAATTTAGGTATCAACTAATACCTGGACTCTGTGAGCAATTCAATGAAGTGTTCAAATAAGGAAAGATGAAGTTCATATGGTGCATGGAGCCAGACCTATAATAAAATAAAGAGCAGTGGTATATTTAGGGTTAAAAATACCCCAAGACCCAATCCAATAAGTGCAAATGCAGCACATATAACTTATTTCACTTAATTAATTGAATATAACCACCTTATTACTTTTTATTTATTGTAGCCCTTTAAAACTGTCTGTATACAGGACTTCTGGTTCTGTTCATAAAGAGATAATTGCTGTGGAAATTACCCTCCTAGAGTAAACAACTAGAAAGGCAAGATCTATAGAAAATTTCTCTGGAATCAATGACTGAATACTATTAGTGAATACTGCATACAATATACTGAATAGAATGAATACGGAATACAAAAACTGAATGACAGGAATCTTGTGTGGGTCCAAAACTAGAAATAACCACTGCAAACTGGCACAGCAAACAATTCCTAAAACTCACAAAGGGCTGAAACTACTTTGCACTCCCACCAACCAGTATAGAGACTTCATAATACATGGGGAGGTTGGGTAGAGGTCTCAGAAGTGTAATACCTTAGTAGGGGGGCTAAATTACCACTAAAGATTAATCAAAGTCCACCCTAACAAAGCTTAAAAGCATGCCTCAAAAGAATCAAGATAACTGCAATACTAGAGCAAAGTTTAATACTCTTTAAAAGAATAAAACAAAATTTATCATTCAACAATGTAAAATTTAGCATCCAATCAAGTTCCCAAGAATGCAAAAAAAAAAAAGGGAAAATATGAGCCATGAGTAGGAGAAAAAACCCAATCATTATAAATAGGCCCAGAAATGACAGAGATGATAGAGTTATTGAGACCTTTAAAAAGCTATTAAATATGCTCCGTAAGATAAAGAATGCAACAAAAAATATGAAAATGATGAGGAGAGAAATAGAAGATAACCAAGATCCAAAATGAACTTCTACAGATGAGAAATAAAATATTCAAAATGAAAACCAGGGGCTTCCCTGGTGGCGCAGTGGTTGAGAGTCTGCCTGCCGATGCAGGGGACACGGGTTCGTTCCCCGGTCCGGGAAGATCCCACATGCCGCAGAGTGGCTGGGCCCGTGAGCCATGGCCACTGAGCCTGCGTGTCCGGAGCCTGTGCTCCGCAATGGGAGAGGCCACAACAGTGAGAGGTCTGCGTACCACAAAAAAAAAAAAAAAAAAAAAAAAAAACATACTGGATGGGACTAACAGAGGATTAGACACTGCAGGAAAAATGTTCGGTAAACTTAAAGACATAACAACAGAAACTATTCAAAATGAAGCATGAGAAAAAAATACTGAAAATAAATGACTAGACAGAGTATTAGTGACTTGTGGGACAACAGCCAGGAACCTAAGATACGTGTAACTGCAGTCCAAAAAAAGTGTGTGTGAGTGGTGGTGCTGGAGGGGTGCAGGTGTTGACCAGGGAAAACAGCTGAAGAAATGATGGCTAAAAAATTTCCCATTTGATAAAAATGACAAACTCACCAACTTAAAAAAGTCAACAAACCCCAAGCAGAAGAAACATAAAGACAAGGGAATAACTGACAATTTTAAAGTATGAAAAGAATAAAAATCATCAACCAGAATTCTATTCTATGCAAAAATATCCTTCAAAAAAGAAGGAAAAATACTTATTCAGATGGGACAATTTATCACCAGTAAACCTGCACTACAAGAAATGTTACAGCAAGTTCTTCAGGCAGACATATCATTCCATTACAAGATAGAAATCTGGATCTACACAAAGGAATAAAGAATGCCATAAATACTATTTGCTGCATATACTATGTGGGCGACTATAAAATTTTTTAATGCCTTTGAAAGATAATCGACTATTTAAAGCAAAACTAATACAAATATTGTGGGGATTATAAACATATAGAAGTAAAATGTATGACAACAATGGCACAAAGGACAGGAAGGGAGAAATGGAAGGGCACCATCGCAAGGTTTTTACACTATAGGTGAAGTGGTACAATGTACTTTGAAGACAGACTGAACTGTTACACATGTATATTGCAAATTCTAGAACAACCATTAAAAAAGAAAATGCTTGGATGCTATTATAATTATTTTGCTTATATTGTCAAATAGCTGTTCTAAAAACAGGGTAAATTAAGTATTTATTGACCACTACTGTTTGGGGTTATTAGGAATGCCATATGACGCCACAAAGGGAGCAGAGTCCTATAAAATGAAGCCAAAATTTGTCAAGCAACTAAATTTCTGATGTTTATATACTGAATTTCAGTCAGAAATCTGAAACTAAAGATAATGTGTCAATTACCAGATGTATACAAAGCTAGGTCTCCTTAGTACTCTCATAATCCTCTCTGCATACCTTTACCTCTGTGCTTTCACAAAATTTTTATTGTCTATTTGCTTTTCTCTTCTAATGCACTAAATGCCTTGAGGCATGGACTCTATCTTTTATTTTCACATCCTTAGCACCTAATACAGTGCTTGGCTCAAACATATTCAATAATTATTTTCTAACAGAATGAGAGGTCTCTGTATCAGAACTTTGTATATCAGGCTGAGAAATGTGTATTTTATTGTGTAGGAAAGAAAAAGCACTGAAAGTTTTTTAATAAGTTATATGATTATATCTTAGAAAGAATGAGGTTAAAAAATATATAGGATAGATTGAGGAAAGGGAGAAAGAACTGATCATTATTTTAGTAAGAATAGAATTGATTAGGGCTTGGATTAGGATGTAGCAGGAGAAAGAGAAAACACAGACTACATGAAATGTGGAAGCAGAATCTATATGTCTTAATATGGGCTGTTTATAAACAGTGAGGAAGGAGGAAGCTGATTTTTCAATTTCAAGCCTCAGTGAATGGGGGAATGGTGGTGCTATTAATAGAAACAGAAGTTAAAAGGAAGCTCTAACTTGGGGAAGGATGTTAAGTTCAGCGTAGGTGTTGCTGGGATATAAAAATGGAAATGTTGAGGAAGAAGTTAGAAATAAGCCTGGAGTTCAGATATCAAGCTAAAGATTTAGGTTTGTGAGTCACCTCTGCAGAAATGAGGCTGTGGGACTGGGTGAGAATATAAAGGAAAGAAAACAACAAATAAAGGAAAGGATAAAGCAGCAAAGGTGGACACGTTTATACAAAGTAATGAAAATTCTATAACCAGAAAATTATGGGGAAAGTAGTGAGCAAGATATATGAACCAGGAGAGTGATGCCTAAAAGCTAGTAAAAGAACTAGGAGATGCAAGAAAAGGGAAATGGACTGCATCAGATGCTGCTGAGAGCTAGGGGTACCGAGAACTGAGTAGAAGCCATGGATTTTTATTTAGAAGAGGGCTGCTAATAAGCTTTCAAATAAAGTTTCAGAAAAGCAATTTGGGCACACAGTCTGTTTGTTGGGGATTTAAAATAACTGACAAGACTGAGCTTATTAGAGTTACAAAGAAGAAGAGTGAAGGCCAGACATCACAGCAAACACCAAGTGCTAGGCACCATTCTGGGTGGTAGGGATACAAAGATGAAGATAGACATGATCTCTGCATTCATAAAGCCTTCAGCCTCACAGGGGGAGATTTTATACAGTGATGAGTATGCAAAGTGCTGTGAACAAGAAATGAAATGGAGAAAGGATATGCAAGATTAAGTGGTGCCTTGAGAGGACAGAGTGGAAGCTGTTATGGTAATAAGACAGTAGAAATAAAAATTTTGCTATTTTGGTGAAAAGAATATTTTCCTATACAGCTACTAGTAACCCAAATTTCAGGTCTAGCTCCTATTTACTGAGGAAAAGTTACTATCAAAAATTTTTGATGAAAATATGTTTGCCTCTTGTAATGCCAGTGGCAACAGCAAACTGGCTATCGTTAGGCACATGCATTGCACCATTTCATTTCTATACTACTTGTAAAATGCAATAACTTTGGGAAGAAGGAACCCAATCACTACCTTATTTTGTATATTTTACTAATGACATTAATATGAGCATCATAAAACTTTAGAACATAAACACACCTTAGAGACAAAACTGTTCATTAGTTAACTCTATCAATATACAGAATAAGAAATCAGTTCCTTGATTATATATTACCAGTTAGTGTTTATATACATACTTCAAAATCACAAAGTAGATCCTGGAAAGCAGTTGAATTTGGAATAATGGAGGTCTCGTGTCCACTGTCAACAGTTCCCACCAAGGAAAAAGTTAGATGGAGAATGTGGCTGTTAAGAAGGGAACGTTTCTTCTTAAGCAGCATTGCCAGCAACTAAAAGAAATCAATACCAAATGCCTGTTGGTCAATCATCATATACGTACACACACTTACACACACAAACACACACTGGAGAACACTAAGTAGAGCAATTCCTGAGATTTCTATGCTGGTTTCTAAATTTTTACTATGACAATGCAACATCAGAGAAAATCTGAAAAGCAGGGTAATCCCATCATCCTCTTATTAAAATATCCACTTTTACATAAACTCTATTCACACAGAAATATTTAAATTGTTGCCATCATGTGTATACAATTTTCTACTCCTGTTCTCTACATAACATTTTATCCAAAGGATTTTTTTTCTTTTGCAACCTAGTTTCCATAATTATAATTTTAAAAGGTTGAATGATATGTGAGATGGTTATAGTATTATTAGTCATTTCGATACTACTGGAACCTTTAGATTATTCCTATTTTTTTATGATAAACAATGCTGCAATTATCATTTTGAAAGTTTTGCAAAACAGAACATAAAATTAGATAATTAAATCTACAGAAAACACTACAGTAAACAGCTTATCTACTACCAGTGAACTATTGGCTAAAGTTAGAGAAGGCATTTGTACTTCATCTACATTAGAGGAACTTAATCTTGCTCCAAATACTTGTTCCTCTTCTTGTAAGTAACTTTCTGCCTAAACCTAGTAGAGATTGTAAATACATGAACACAACATATTTTTTAATCCCACATGCATTTTCAGGACTAGTAATGGCACACAGTGGCTCTCACATGCCCTAGGTAAGTAAGGGGGCGGGGGGAGTACAAGATGACTGGGTATGGAGGGGAGAGACGAGGTTAATGAGGAGAACTCTGGATCTATTACCAACTTGGCAGTCTCTAGAGCAGGTGGTAATATGACCCTATTTCATTTAATTCCTGTTTCCACAGAAAAAAATAACCCCAAACTAACAACTTATATTCTCACTCGAAATATGTTAGTTTTAATAAAAGCTACCAACTTCTAAAGTTTACTTGGACAATACTATTCTTCCAGAGTTTGAAACTACACGAACTACAATGAAAATTAGAAGATTTTTAGTGCAAAGTAAAGTGAAGACCAAGCTTTATGGTTACAAACCTGGTAGCCCTTGATTCTTTCCATCTCTTTGCTGGCTAGTGGGTTACTCTTGACCACACAAACCAGGGCCTTGACTGCTGCATATAGCCCTTCCACATCAGAAGCCATGGCCACCAGGCCCAGGATGGCTGCAGCTCCACCAATGTACTGCAAAGTAGTGGCAACAGGCTTAGGAACAAATGTTCTTACTCCTGATTAAAAGACAGTGAAAAATAATTAAAATAAATTCCCCACTGTAAACAAGAACTGAATAAATCATCTTAAGAAATATTTAATTAATTATAAATTATGCCTAAAAACAAAAAACCCTTCTATCCTAAAATAAAAATTCTAGGGCTTCCCTGGTGGCGCAGTGGTTGAGAGTCTTCCTGCTAATGCAGGGGACACGGGTTCGAGCCCTGGTCTGGGAGGATCCCACATGCCGTGGAGCAACTAGGCCCGTGAGCCAGAACTACTGAGCCTGCACGTCCGGAGCCTGTGCTCTGCAACAAGAGAGGCCGCGACAGTGAGAGGCCCGCGCACCGTGATGAAGAGTGGCCCCCGCCTGCCACAACTAGAGAAAGCCCTTGCACAGAAACAAAGACCCAACACAGCCAGATAAATAAATTAATTAATAAACTCCTACCCCCAACATCAAAAAAAAATATTCTAAAAAAAAAAAATTCAAGGTAGAATTTGGGAGAAGGAAATAAATGCTGATATACTTTCAGAGAAGAGTTGGGAGTAAAGGAGGGAGTAGAGAAGAGCAGGTTTGAGAGGAAGCACAAGTGTTTCTACTCTATAGCTTCGGGCAATGTAAAGACTCAGAAGTACAGAGGCCTTGGGAATATATTTCGGAAGCAAGGGAGAATGCCTTACTAGGTACTGCTGGAGAATAAACTTGGGGAGAGCAAAAGCACTTCATCTCTGTGAATTGGGGAATGGGATGGAGAAGCCACCCTGGCAAGGATGAAGTATTCCCTACAGAAAAGCCAAACAGAGCACATTCCTGACCACTGCTCAAAGCTTCTCTTAGTTATGTAATCTGAGTAACAGTACATCAGTGACCCTGAAGAGCATAAGTATGTGGAAACACAGTACTGGAACTAACTTTGTCAATTAAAAAAAAAAAAAAAATTCACATCTACATTCCTAACCTTGTTTTTTTTTTTGTTTTTGTTTTTTTTTTGGGTACACGGGCCCCTCACTGTTGTGGCCTCTCCCATCATGGAGCACAGGGCCTCTCCCATCATGGAGCACAGGCTCCGGACGCGCAGGCTCAGCAGCCATGGCTCACGGGCCCAGCCGCTCCGGGGCATGTGGGATCCTCCCGGACTGGGGCATGAACCCGTGTCCCCTGCATCGGCACGCAGACTCCCAACCACTGAGCCACCAGGGAAGCCCCCCTAACCTTGTTTTTTAAAAAAGACGTTGTTTAAATGTCATTTGCCTACCAATCAAGATTGAGTTTTTAAAAAATAAAGCTAATATGCATTTTATATTTCTGTGTGCTCTGTAGTATCCACAATACTTTCATACATTATGGCACTGGATTTTGAAAGCTAGCTTCTAAGGTAATTAGGGCCAGTATTACTAGTTTGTAGATAAGAAAATTGACATCCATGGAGCTCAATGTCTGGCTTAAATCCACACAGTGACAGAATAGGGGTGAGAACCTAAATCTCTGAACTCTTCATTCACTGCTCTTTCTACTATACCACAGTGCTGCTGTATTTTTGCAAAGGACATAGAGCAGTGCTCAGTAAATATTTGTTGAATCGAAAAAAGAAAAATTACCATGTGCCTTAGCATAAAGGAAACTTTTGTCAGTGCACTATAGCCAAAAAAGAAAAACAAAGAGATGTGCACATTGCGGGGACAATAATAATCGCCTGATAAACATGTAGGACGCTGACCAGCACAACACTTTTTATTTTAAAAGGAACCAATATTCTGTACTGATTTGCACATTAAAATACATAATTGCCAGTTCTGAATTTTAGATGGCCTGACTGGGTTATATCTCAAAATTCTATCTAACCAAAACAATCAATTCTTTCTAAGTAGACATTGGGTAAGAGGCTCTGCAGCTCTAATTTTTATTATAGTTGGATCCACAGTGCTCATACTCTGAAGCTCTTATTTCTAGCTCATTTCCAAATAAAAAGCACCATGAGTGTCACCACTGCAGCACCAAACCATGTAACAATAGCAATCATCAGTATTTCCAAGTCTTTACTGAATGTAGTGTGACCTTTACCTTGAAATTATGTAGAAGTATACAGTCAGTGCTCATCAGTGTTGACAAAAGAGGGGAAAAGTTAATGGAATTTTATAAAAGATTATAATTTTTAAAGCTGACTGGAGTTTGGGATTGACATTAATCTCTAAATATTGTAAGAACATTACAGGTCAGCACTATCGAATATGAACTTAAACACCACACTCAGTGAAGAAAGTGAACGCGGATTTGAAGGCAAATAAAGAAGTCTGAAAGACAAAGGCAATTTGACTCACCCAAGTATCCAATCAGAGTAGCCCCAACTGTCCGTGCTGGTCCATTAAGATGCCCTGCTGAGTTGTGTATCAACTTCACAGGAGTGGCATTCTCATGGGAGGAAATGCCTAACTGAAGAATAGGAAAGGGAAAAATGTAACTAAACAGGAACAGTCTGAACATTTTGACTGGAAAAGAAAAAAGAACATGATGAGGAACGTATCTTTTCTCTCTCTCCATAACAGAATACTAAAAACATGAGTATTCATTTTCTTTTAAATGTGCAAATACTTCCAAAGGTGTGGAAACTCAGAGGTACCTGAGTAGACTCAGTTAAATACAGTCTACTGAGAGAAAGATGGTGAGGGGGTCTTGGGAAACAGCCTCAGGGGTCCTTCTGAATGAGACTCTGTTGTGGTTTAAAGGTTCTTGTCACTCACTGCCACACAATATTTCTGATTAGTGAATATAATACTTGCTTTACTCCATAGCCAAGTAAATGTCACACAGATTATCCAAAAGTTTATGGATAAAACATGCCCCGTACACAAAATAAATGTTAAATTTTGCACATACATACACAATGTGCTTTTAAAGCAAATATAAGGCATAGACTTAATTCTGTTGTTACCGGTAGAATAAATTTATGTAGTTAATATTCCTTAGAAGATTATATATATATATATATATATATATATTCACAGGCAAACCTCTGCACAAGAGCTTGTCAATACTTACTGTTCCCAAATCCTTTCCCTTCCAGCCTCTTGATTTCCTTCCCCTTAGCTTTGCCTCCTTTAATCAGCCAAAACGTCTTGTCAAGCTCACTGATGACTTTCACCTTCCTAAACCCGATGGCCAGCCTTCATCTTTCTGACAGCTCTAACACATCTGCCACAGTGAATAAGACTTCTACAACACCAGATTCTCCTAGCTTTTCTCCATTCTTGCTGGCTCCGTAGTCTTTTCTGCTCGTTCTTCATCATCTTCCCAACACTGTCACACTGGAATGTCCCTGGTCTCCATCTGTAAACCTTTCCTCATCTCCATCTCCATCTCCTCTTTGGTAAGTGTACCTAGTCTTGTGGCCTTAACACCACCTATGAACACCCGTGGCATTCGAACCTCTCCCCTGAACTCAGATTCATATTTCCAATGATGTCCCCCGCTAAGATGTCTAATATGTTTCTCAAACTTTTGCAAAACTTAATTCTCAGTCCCTCCCCCACCCCCCAACTACTCTTCCTATAGTTTTCTCCATATCAGAAAAAGTGACTCTACTTTTGCCTCGCCTACCCCGCAGGCCTTCTCTGGTTTTGTTTAGCCACACCTGCCTCTGTGGCAGGCATGCACTTTCCTCAGGCTCTTAGCACTTGTATTTCTGGAATGCAAACCCCACCTGCCTATGCATGCATCTTATTCTCCATATTCTCATGCTTTGCTGCCTCATCTGTTTCAAAAGGCTGCTCCAATTTCACCTTCTCAGTGAGGCCTCCACTGACCATCCTACTTAAAACTATAAGCTTCTTTCTCTCACGTTTCCTGCTTTATGTTTCCACATAGCACTCTTCATCTTCTAACATACTCTATGATCAGGTTATTTCTTTAGTTATTATTGTATGCCTCTTCCACTGGAATGTAAGAACCTTAATAAAGGCAGGGATTTTCTCTTTATCTACTGCTATGTCATGAACAAAATGGTGCCCGGCATTTAGTAGGTTATCCAGAAAAAAATTACAGCCTTAAAAATAGCAATTGCTTCCTTTAGTTGCCTAAAGTTCGATTTCTTAATTGCCAGTAAAAATATAAGAATTAATATAAACTATGCACTTGAATTCTCACTCTTCCAAATTAAACTATATATCTAATTATGTTTTGGCTTAAATTCAAAGGTAAATAAACCAAAACAATGTATGAAAGGCACTGTTTTTAGCAACCACTAATACTTGTGTGGTGCCCAGAAGGAAGCTCTGGAACATCTTTCCAGTGAGAACCAGCGGCAGCCCACTGGGGAATCAATCTGCTTACCTGTTTAGCGATGGCTTTGCTGTCCAACTTGTTGTACACTTTCCGGATTCTTGCCACTGTTAGGGCGGACACAGACAGTGCATAAAGGCCAAATGACACCTTTTCCTCTGGTACTAACGACACAGGAGATGGGACCACACCTTCGGATTTTGCATCTTTACCTTCAAAAGAAGAATAATCCTTTTCAAAATCGTCAGTTTTTCTCCTGATCCTAACACAACTTTTTAATTCTTATTATCATTTTTAAATGGGTAGCCTTGAAAATCTTTTAAAGTGGAACAAGGGAGCTAAATATAAAAACTGTTTTATTTAATTTCCAGCTCTTTATTTATTTCTTTAATTAGAAAATGAGGAAAAGCATCCAGTCATAAAGCTTTACATCCTGAGTTTTACTCTTAAAATATACTTAATATACAGCATAATGTAAAGGAAGAGGAAGAGTTTTAACTGTTACCAAACAAATCACAAAACATTTCCCCTTGGTTCCAAGGAACAAGGGAATGAAAATGAGTGGAATGTCTATGAGCTTTGTAGCACTAGGTCTCCTTCCCAGTGAGAGCCCTCACATATGCCTCTCTTTATTCTTCCAGACAACATGGCAAAGTAGTTTTAAAGCAAGATGGTTTAAGTTTGAACCTCTGCTTTATTGCTTAAAAGCTGTGTGACCTGTACATCGCTGCACCTCAGTTTCCTCATCTGTAAAATGGGGATGAAAACAATAGCCCCTACATCCCAGTGTTTTGAGGTGATGAATAAATACTTGTGAAGGGGGCTTCCCTGGTGGCGCAGTGGTTGAGAATCTGCCTGCCAATTCAGGGGACACGGGTTCGAGCCCTGGTCTGGGAAGATCCCACATGCCGCGGAGCAACTAGGCCCGTGAGCCACAATTACTGAGTCTGCGCGTCTGGAGCCTGTGCTCCGCAACAAGAGAGGCCGCAATAGTGAGAGGCCCGTGCACCGCAATGAACAGTGGCCCCCGCTTGCCACAACTAGAGAAAGCCCTCGCACAGAAACAAAGACCCAACACAGCCATAAATAAATAAATAATTTAAAAAAATACTTGTGAAGGGCTCAGAGTAGCTATGTCCTTCATGCATATTAAATTATTCAGCACACATTAAGTGCTCAGTCAGTGTTAGCTATTATCAGACACTATCTGAATCAAGAACCTGAGTGAAAGAGAAATTACTTAGCCATAAGATTATTACCATTTACAACATATTTGTCCCAACTCTTCTGAGAACTTTGGCAGAATGAGAACAAGGGAATGGAAGACATCATTTGGAAAGAGTACTACAAAGGAACTGCAGCTTAACATCAACTCTCTGATTCTAAATTCCTTTTGGGAGAACGGATAACAGGAGTGGACTGCAGGAATAAAGAGACGAGGAAAATTGATGTTAACTGGTCTAACCTAAAGAATACATGTGTGTGTCTTCTAGACCCATCTTTCTTTCCTTTAACCAGAGTAGATATACTTTAAACTGCTTCATGTAATAGGAGAAATAACAGAGAGAAGAAGCCTGGGGTTATAATGTTAGAAAGTGTATACCCACATCTTGGAGCCAACAAGAGAAACTGGAAAACTAGTGACTAGGCATGAAGACAAGAAACAAGAAAGCATAGGATGACCAGTGGAGGAGAGCATTTTGAATAGGAGTGAGTGGTCAATAGTATCATGCTGGAGAAAAGTGGAGGAGAAGGCCCCTTTTTTTGGATAAATGTAATGTATAACCTAATCTACACATATGCACTTATTCATGCATCTATACCCCAGGAGGTAACTTTTATACAACTATATGAACAAAGAATATGTTACTCACATGGCATACATACGGCCTGAAAGCTTCCAACATAATTTGGTCCTAGTTCATAAATGGTAGTAACATTTGAAGGAGGTAAAACTTCTTCTAGAAAGTGCGTGGGTCCCAAGCGCCAAACCAACGAAGCGATTTGGCGTTGGGCAGGCGGAGTACCAATGTATGCATAGACTGTGCTAACCACCGGTGGATTGGCAGAGCCTGAGCCCCCAGGAGTACTGTGAACATAATGCAGCTGTAAAGAAAATGAAAGCAAATGTGTGAAATTCAACCCAAAACACTTTCACCGGGAAAATAACCACTTTTTGTGTATATTTTCATTATCCCAAGGCCATACAACTTTATGAATGTACAAAAGCTGTTGAGCAGAGAAACATAAGGGCAGGCCAGGATTCTAGAACCTGATCAGCAAGTTGGAAATTTGTAATCCAACTCTGTAATACAGATTAATACAGATAAACTATCTAACGCTAGAAAGGGCAACAGTCAAATATAGGGATTCTGTTACTATCTGGTTGGTTTGCATACCAAATTAACGATGCTGCTATGAAATTTTCAGGTTGATATAAAAACAGCTTTCCAACTATGATATTCAGGCAGTCTTGAAATTAGTTATGATACCTTCAGTATGAGTCTGTTAAATAAAATTATTCATGCAAAGTGTTTTATAATGGGTAAAGGGCTATAACAGTATTAGAAAAATAGTCTATGTTATAATTTATACACACACGGTTTAATCTCAGTGAAAAATATATTCTCAGATTTGAAATGACACTGACAAGATGCTTAAATTATCATTCAATTCATTACAATAAATATATAATTAGAGTGTAAGAGGTTAGGAAATCAAGTTGCTTCTTGTGGTACAGGCAGCCTTCATCACTTGACAGAATAAGTAACATTCCCATAGACTGTTTTGTCATAACACTGCCCTAGCTTCAGATCATATCTATGATTCCATATATTAAAGAACAACTCCTTGTGATGTTAATAGTATGAGTATGAAGACCAACATTCGACCTAAAATTGGTTTCACAGGACTGTGACTTCTCACAGGCACAGTAATGGTGATGATGTAAATATATTAATAATAAATCTCCTACCTCTCAATTCTAGAAGTTGAGGACATTTTTATTTTCAATGATACTAAAAATAATGAAGGAGCAACCTACTAAAGAATCTACAAGCCCATTTCAAACGCAATCCTGTATACAGAGAAAATAAATGACTATTCCCAGAGTTCATTTTAGGGTTTATCATACTGAAACACGATGTCACAATAAAATATCATTAAGGAAGGAAATGTATTCAAAAAGGCTGCCCATTTCACTGCTTTTTAAACTTCAATTCACACAAAAGGTAGACCTTTGCTGCTTCTTTTAAGTGATATCACTATAAAAATGGATACCATCTTTCAGAAGTTAAAGAATTTTAAGAGCTTGCTAGCTCAATTCGGTAGAAAGTAACGAGTAGCATTCATCCTGATTCACAAAAAGAACTTCTGATTCTTTACTGGTTGCTTTAATTCTCTTGCATCTCCTCTGAATACTGTAGTACAGCTATCTAGAGTAATATTTATACATTCATTTATTCAACAAACAATAAGGGAACACCTTATTACTATTATTATCAGGGACTAATCTGGGTGATCTGAAAACAAGGATGAATAAAAACAGTTCCAGCTCTAAAGGAGCACAGAATCTACTGGACTGCATACAGTAATAACAATGAAGTGACAAAATACTGTGTTCATCATTTATTTAATTTAGGCATCCATCTGGTTTCCAACCATCCAACTGGTTTCTCTCTGGTGAAAAAGCACTTAACAATCTGGCTCAAGCACTGACATATTCACTAACATCTTTAGTACCCTGTAACCCCTCCTTTCGAGTCTTTTCTAATCAAGTGACTTGAATTAACCAGCCACATGACTCTCACCTATTGTTTAAATGGGTACTGAAGGTCAAGTTAAAATTAAGACAGCAATTTAAAACAATACCCCTGCAAACACACATACAGGCAAACACACCCACCCCTAAACTATCTTATAAAAGCAGGTTGAGATTTATAAGCACAAGTACGCTCACCTTCACGGTGCTGACAAGCTGTCCATCAATGTAGAGGGCTGCAGTGCTGTTCTTCAGCATCCCTTTGCTCATCACCAGAACCAGATGATGCCACTGTCCCTCAATGATCAGTTCTCCACAGCGGAAGCGAGCGCAGCATGGCAGAATCTCATAAAAAGAGGATTCTTCACTAAAATCATCAACTAAAACGAAGAGGGGAAAGAAATTAAAAACTTAACATCATCCTCATTCTAACAATTATTCACATCTAGACTTTGACTCTATGTTAAAGTAATATGATGATGATGTAAATGAAAATACCCCATTCATTCAGTAACTTTACCTAAAACCTGGGATATATTGTGCTTTGTTCTGTTCAAGATACATACAGTTATAATCAAATAAAGTTTAATAACTAAGGAAATAAAAAATAAATAAAATAGACAGTAAAATAAAGTTACAATAGACAACAACAACAAGAGATTAGTTGATTATTACCTGTCATGGTCTGTTATAAAAGGTCTTTTAAAATCCTAGTTTGAGATGCATTTGATTATAGCACTGGTTAGACAAACAACCAAGAAAATTAAAAATTTTATTCTTTCTTTATGCTCTCAATGATACAAGGGGGCAACTATCTGTTTTTAGTTTGTGGTTGTACCACCCTGACCCTTGTCTAACAATAGCTGGTAGTAAGGAGGCGATTTATGGAGTGGAAAGGTATTTTTTTGGTCCAAGTTTCCTGCTTTACCTGACAACTCTGGTGATTTGCTAACATTTGCAATCACTCTTGACTCTAATCTGGCTTGTCTCTGCTACCCTGTATGTTGCCAAATCATGCCAGGAAATAATGGGTTAAGTATTAACTTAATGTTAAGATAGTTAAAAATTAATTTATCTTTAATAAGAATTCAAGAGAGGGTGGGACAGCAGCAGAAATCCAGATGTTAAAAATTCATTCCTTCCCCCACCCCAAGAAAAACTTTTTAAAAAGAGCTAATCTTAACCATGTATCTTAAAGCAGACCCACCGGTTTTCAGTACAAACACGTATAATATACTGAAAATTAAAAGTTTAAATTATTTGAAGAAAGAATCACAAATAAAATATTTTACTTCTGGAATCTTAAAATATTTGCATATACTAAAATGTCAAGATTATTATTATTTTTTAATCAATTAATTAATTAATTTTTGGCTGCATTGGGTCTTCGTTGCTGTGCTCGGGCTTCCTCTAGTAGTGGTGAGTGGGGGCTACTCTTGGTCGCAGTGCGTGGGCTTCTCATTGCAGTGGCTTCTCTTGTTGCAAAGCATGGGCTCTAGGCGCGTGGGCTTCAGTAGTTGTGGCACACGGGCTCAGTAGTTGTGGCTCATGGGCTCTAGAGCACAGGCTCAGTAGTTGTGGCACATGGGCTTAGTTGCTCCGCGGCATGTGGGATCTTCCTGGATCAGGGATCGAACCCATGTCCCCTGAACTGGCAGGTGGATTCTTAACCACTGTGCCACCAGGGAAGTCCCCCAAGATTATATTTTTAAATGACAATTCAGAAGATACATCTACTGATGAGTTAAGACCACTACAAAGACAGCATCTTATCCATAGGTGACCTAATTAGGAAGAGACTTGAATAAACTAGGCAAAAAGCAGGGTCAAATAGCTTTGAAAGGTCTAGTGTTATGGACCAAGGGATGCGAATGAAAAGATAAAAGGTTATGGGTGAAACCAAGAACTGTTCCCTCTCCCTTCCCTGGTTATTAGACTTAATCTTCTTGAGAACTGTAGAAGATATTACTCATAAAGATATTCTGAGAGCTTCACGTTCTGACTCAAGCTTAAACCAAGATATACCCAGCGTTCAGTGGTGTGTCAGGATATTTGGTAAGCCAACTGGTTTCTGACAGCTTTTAGTTACCTAGGCATCTTAATGGACTATAGCTGTTCAGAGGACGGATGCTTGTAATAGTAGCATCGTTTGTGTTACTAAGGTATATGTTACTATAATTTCTAGTTATATATAGACTATCGTAGTCTTGAAAAGTACATTTAGTGAAAATGATATAGTTAGAAAACATTTTTTATTGAAATATCCCTAGATCTAATCCTAACTTTTCCATTAAATTCTATCTTCTTTCCAAATTCTCCATTATTATTCACTTTTCTCAGTATTTCCCTTTCAAGTCATCTGTGTTTTTCTTCCTTTATTTTTCCTTCTTCTCATTCATTCATTCTTTTATATAATATTTGTGGGCCTAATATATGCTAGGCACTATTTTCGGTGGCAGGGCCTAGATTACAAAGATAATAACATTGTGTGTGGGAACTTGAGAGTTCTAGTAAGGTAGACAGACAAAAACAAAACAAAGAATTAAAATCTATGAAATCCAGATAAGTGATAAAGAATATTAAACAAAGGCTATGACAGTGGACATAGGGAGGAAAGGAAGATTCAAGAAATGTTAAGGATGCATAATACAGTAAGACTTAGTAGAAGGGGTGGCATTTTCAAGGATGACTTGAGGTTTCTAGATGGGATAACTGCTAGTGAGGGTGTCATTTACCAAGACAGGAAAATAGAAGGAGATACAGATTTTAAGAACAAATATTACAGTTTGAAGTTTTTCAGGAGGACTATTCATATTAAGATATCTAATATGCAGTTGAAAATATGAGGACAAAGCCTGGGACACAGACATATTAAAATTTTTTAACTTCAGAGTCCCTGAGGGTAAAAAGACCTAATGCTAAAAGAAATTGATGTTTTCTCATGAAGAACAGGTTGAGTACAAAGACTAAACATAAGAGCTTGAAGAATACTAATTTTAAGGGGAAGATGGGAAGATGGAAGAGAAAGCTGTTGAAAGAAATTGCAAGAGAGGTCAGAGAAATAGTGAAAGAACAAGTAATGGGTATCTCAAATTGAAGACTGCAGATAGTTTTAATTAGGAAGAAAACATCAATAGGATCAAATGCAACAAAAGGGGCAAATAAAGTATCCACTAGGATTTTAAAGCACTTACTGTATTGATGCCTAACTCTGTGCTGATCATGATGAAGAATCTTAATAAGACAAAAGGCCTTACAATCAAACTGAGGAGCTAACATTCATATTCAATTAATATGTGAATACCAAACACAGGGGAAGCAATATGTGCTATTATTTTATTTAGTCAGTTAAAAGACAAAATCAGATGATAAAAAAGAGGTACATATAAATATACATACACAAATGCTTATATTCAGAGCAAAGAAAATTCAGTGAACTGAGATTTCTATTTTATGTTACTCATATCATTTAGGAAGATATTCATGAATGCCTTGAGTTTGAAGTTCTATTGCACAGTAACGTAACATTATGGCATATTGGAGGGAATTAGCGAATTAGGATTATTAAATGGACTGTATTAAGTCTTGAAGGTAAGTGATGAATAAAGTAATTAAAATGTTATTGTGTCTAGCACAGAGTGGCACATATGGTAGGCAGGTGCTCAATGAATATTCATTAGTTAAGCAGAACTCACAGCCAATGAAAATCCCTACTAAAATATATTAAACAAGCATCCTGCACTCCTAGCAAAAGCTGTGATTTCTTGGCAAGTAGAGATGAATCCTTATTTTAGGAACTCTCTCCACTGTTTTCTATCTAAGTCTCTTTTGAAAGTGAAGGTGCCTTAAAATTTCACTGGTAAACAATATTCAAGATTTTATATAACCTGTTCTATTCTATAATAATTTAAATTAGAAAAGAATTACCAGCTGGACCTTAAAACCAACCATTAAAATGAAGTTTGCTACTTTTCATAGTCACAAGAAGCAAAAAGAAAAAGATAGATACTGACCATAGTTTTGGAGTAGTTCCTCTTTGGTGGAGACAATCAGCGATCGGTCTTTTGCTGATAAAACTATGGCAAGGCACACATAATGCTGCTCAGAAGAATTCGCTCGGCGAACAATAGTAAGAAGTCTGACAGGGTGGTTATTTGGAGGAGAACTGAAATGTTCAATGCAAAACCAGCTGGAGTAGCTTAAGCCAGATGGAGGAGGGAAGAATCTTTCACCTAAAGTGAAAATAGAAAAATAACAATGAAAGAGTTTGTGTTGACTCATATTTTAAAAAGATGCCAAGAAAAGCAAAATCTCTAAACAAAATATAATCTACTGGAAAAAAAAAATCTCATAAGCAGAGAAAGTAATATTTACCGGAACCAATGCCACTGACCACGGCCCCATCGGTAAGACCTGTTGTGACGGCATTGTTTGTAGGGGCATTATGAGGGGCCAAACTGGGCAGGAACAGGCAGCTGTTAAAGAAAAGAAAACGTACATATTAGAGAGCAACTGTTTTCTTCTCTTATTACTATGTACTTAGTACAGTGGAATAAACTACCATTATTTAAGGGTAACCAGAGATAAGAGATCATGGAATATGTCTGGATGCCTAACAAAGACCTTCCCTTCTTTCAATTATGTGAGTACCAAAAGATATATTTTAAAAATCTCCATTTTTAAAAATTTAAATTAAAAAAAATCATAGTATAATTTGCAGATGGTAAAATGCACCAAAGTATAACCTGTTCAAGACATTGGAAATTTTTCATCACCACAGAAAAATTCCCCTGTGCCCCTTTCTAGTGAGTCACTCTCCTCTGTTACACTGTCCTGATTAGTTTTGCCCAGTCCCAAATATGTTTTAATTCATTGTTCGATACTAACCCACGACAATATTCTTAAAATACAACTTATAGTTTTAGATCAATGTAGAAGAATCCCACAAACAACCAGTACAGACATAGGTCTCTTCTCTTAGCGTTTATGTCCATTTCGAGGCTGACAGACTTTATAAATATACTCTTCTAGATTTGCTATAGATTCTTTTTTTAAAATTATTAATACACTTTATTATAGAACTTTTTTTAACTTATTTTTTATAAGCAGAGGAGAATCTCTCTCTCTTTTTGTTTTTTGCCATGCGGCTTATGGGATGTCAGTTCCCCAACCACAGATTGAACCCGGGCAAAGGCAGTGAAAGCCCGGAATCTTAACCACTAGGCCACTAGGGAACTGCCTAGATTCTTTATTTGTTACTTCTGCTATTAAAGTGTTTTCTGCCACTTCAAAGTATTTATTCATTTAATGTGATAGTAACTGAATACTTATAATGTATAAAATACTAATACTTATAATGTATAACATACTAAGTTAGGTAATTTGAGAGAAAAAAGGACAAAACCTAGCCAAAGAGCTTTTAATCTAATTTTAATTTGCATATTATCTGTAACTTTATTGTACTAAATCAGAGGTTGACAAACATTTTCCAGAGCAGGCCAGAGCATAAATATTTTATGCTTTGCAGACCAGATAGCCTCCATCATGACTTTGCAGTCTAGCATGAAAGCAGCCATAGATAATACATATACATAAATGAATGTGGCTGTGTTACCATGAAACTTTATTTACAAAAAAAGAAAAAAAGAGAATTTACAAAAACAGATTTGGACTGTGCACCTTAGACTGCTGACTCCTATACCATATCAACTTATTTAGCAAAATAATTAAGAACAATTAAATCCAAAAATCTTAACATGCTCAAGGAACTCAATCATTTGAAAATATATAGCATATACTAAATTTTAATCAAGTAGATTTAAAACCAAAGATCTATTTCTCAAAGGCAAGACTGAGGCATGAAATATAATAGCTTGGCTACCTGGCAAATTCCTTACCCAAACCCTTCAAGGGATGTGTCAAATTCAACAAAAGTCGGAGTAACTGATGACCCATGAAGTCTGATGTCATGTGGGGTTGTCATGGAGACCAGGCACTTCACCCTGGTCAGGGGTACAGTACTTCCTTCTG
Source organism: Mesoplodon bidens (assembly GCF_964165515.1). Taxonomy (NCBI): domain Eukaryota; kingdom Metazoa; phylum Chordata; class Mammalia; order Artiodactyla; family Ziphiidae; genus Mesoplodon; species Mesoplodon bidens. The sequence goes on from NC_138176.1 coordinate 192,702,140, forward strand.
CAGATTTCACTAGGCTCTTGCTTATGCGGTAATGGTTATCTTCATGTAAGCTGAAGACACTATCAGAACCCAGACCTTCCATAGATGTGATCATACTACCTATAAGCCAAAGAAAATCTCTTGAGAAAAATATCATATAGATTTCTAAAATAGTGACTTTAACAAGGCTGATTAATTTTAAATACTACTCTTCAGTTTCAATATATACAATAATTTTATTTTTGAACTCCAAAGCTATTATCCAGTTTTAATGTAATTTATGTTCACTTAAAAACTTAAATAGCATATGTTTTTACTTATATTTACTACTAAATTAATAAGCACATTGCAGAAATGTTGGAAACTACAGAGTACAAGTAAAGATCAGATAGAAAAAGAAAATCACCAATGACCACTATCCAAGCCACTGCTACAGTAAAATTTAATTATAAGCTACACTTAATGATGTTTATAAAAACCAGATCATACTTTTATTTCAAAAAGTAATTTATTATTTCTCTTTGAGAAGAAAACAAAATATTTGAGAAGTATTATAATGGAAAGAAACAGGTCATCTTTCTTATTAAAAAAAAAATAGGAGATAAATAGCAGAAACTTGCTTCTCCCATTTTCTCCCCATTTTTAATTCTTCCCTTATAGCTATTAAAATTAGATACGTGATCACAAAAACACTTGAATTTTAAAATTCCTATATGCATGCAAATGGTAACAATTTTAAGAACAAAAAAATAAAATTTAAACAAGCTGTTCTATTCTTTCAGGAATACATTATAAATGTAATGGAGAAAATATTCCCTCTCAAGATAAACCACATGAATTTAATTATTTCCCTCTTAAGTGTACTAAGCAGTCAGGCAACCATAAAAATATTTCAATCTTCTTAGAGAAAGGAACAATTTTTTGTCAATTCTAAGGAACTGTGTAAAGTACAAAAGCAACAACAAAAATATATACATGCAGGGGATGTATATTATTGATAAGAAAAATTGAAATACTGTTTTCCAATAAAACTGCATTGGAACTCAAAAGGGTCTTAGGGTTTCCAAAACACAGTATTCACTAATCACTGATAATAAATTGTAGGAGGAAATATTAAGGTTGAAATAATGGTTGAAGGTTGTTTAATCTGATTCTCACCTGAAAAAAAAGGGCTGAGCTAAATGATTAGTATATGCTTGAAGAACAGGCATTCTACTTTTCTAGGTTCCATTCTTTCCTGCTTCGCTAGTAATGGTTATTTCAATCCATTAACACAAATGCCTTAACTATGGCTAACAACAAGACAAAATAAATTGTGAAGTTAAAACCCACCAAACTATAGAATTAACACTGGGAGGAAACCCAGGGCATCTGAGCTCTCTATTGAGAGTACTCTTTCCCCACAGCTCTTGAGTGGATGGAATCTGGCGCTCCTCCATGGTCTATGCCGGATGGATAGGCAGTGCCTACATTCTAACAGCCCCCTCTCCATCATCCTTGCATCAGCCTAATGCAAAAACTTCTCTTCCTTGGAGGTTCTACATCAGCCATCCTCTCACACACCTCTCTATGAAACTGCCACCTACTATTGCTGGCATTTCATTCTCACCTCTTCCCTGTAATAATTCTTGCCAGTGCACTGGGGGATCTCAAGGTCCACATGAACAACCTATCTAACACCTCCCTTCTATGATCACCTTTCCCCCAATGAGCTTTACCTCTACTTTACTCCAGAGCCACATTTTGGGCACAGTCCTTTTCTTTGCTTGTCTCACCGCTCCAATTTTGATTGTCATTACCTACCTCATTCCTCCAGTTCACCCATTCTTTTTCTCTCACTACATTTGCTTTTTAGCCTAGCCATTCTTCTCCAGCCCAGTGATCTATCCCTTTTCTCCCAGCCTATCACTAGCTGCTTGACTTTACTTCTTCCCCTATCTATCCTATACTCCTTGGTGTTTCTCTTTGACTACTTTTATTAGTATTTTAAATTTCCTGTCCTCCATGTCCTCCTGCACCAGCTGTCCTGCAAAGCCACAGCCTGTGAAGAGTCCAGTCAACCACTCTAGTTCAGGCAGCAAAGGCTACAGTGAGAACGGTAAAGAAATTACAGATCTTCTGAGAAAGAGGTATTCCCCCTTCCAAGCCAAGGGTTATTCTGCACATAGTTCTCACCTCCTCTGGATCTTGCTTGTATCACTGATTCCTTTGCCATCCCCATCTGCCCGCTTCTCCAGTCAAACAATGAGATCTTACGTTTTTCTATTTAAATAACAAACGAAAAACAACAACAAACCCTTCCCTTTCTTTTCTTTTACAGTCGAACTTCTTGAAATAATTTTCTTCCCCTACATGATTTTCATTTATAAGATAAACCAAAAAAGGGAACTTCAAAGGTCAACTTACTTCTCATCTCTGGCTCATAACTCAGTGAACTTGGTTTGTGGACCCTATATTGTTTTAGCAGTTTTTTGTCCCAGGCACCACAATTTAATGGACTTGCCAAACGTAAAAACTCCCTAAAGAAGAGACAAAGCGAAGTTATTCCTTGATTGGGAACATTATATAATTCACACACAAAAAATGTGACTTAATGAATTGTAACAGACTAATTAAAAATACTAAAGCAATCTGAACAGTTACTATAATATACAATGCTAATTTTATGTTTTAATTCACCAAACAGTGAAAAGAGCACCAAGTATTGTGAAAAGTTACAAAGGAGACCTGAGGAGCATGTTCTCCTGGAATGTGATGGGCAGAAATATAGTGAATTGTCAAGGGGTTACAAAAATAGAAGCCCTTTATATCCAGTCATTTACAGCATCATGTAAAAGGAAAAAAATTTAAAAAAAGAATACTCCTCTAAATTTTCAATTCCCTACAGCAGAAAAAACAATTTTTTTTTTTTTTTTTTTTTTTTTTTTGCGGTATGCGGGCCTCTCACTGTTGTGGCCTCTCCCGTTGCGGAGCACAGGCTCCGGACACGCAGGCCATGGCTCACGGGCCCAGCTGCTCCGCGGCATGTGGGATCTTCCCAGACCGGGGAATGAACTTGTGTCCCCTGCATCGGCAGGCGGACTCTCAACCACTGCGCCACCAGAGAAGCCCCAAAAAACAAATATTTAAAGGTCAGGTACCCTTTGCCAGTTTTTCACATAGAGTGTGATACACAATTAGCTCATAATCTATGGCTTGTAAGCAGCTAGGTGCCTGTACCATCATGTGACCTTTGCATTCACCTAATTCATTCACTGTGAAAACTGAGCATGTCCAAATGGTTGGTTTCCATTGCTTCCTCTGTTTATCTAAGTAGGCGGTACAAGTTATTTAGTAAAATACAAGTATTAGGTATGAGATAGTCTCTTTTTCTCATTCAGTCTCTCTACTTTTAAAGTAGCAGATCATCAAAAAGGATCATGGGAAAATCTCCATGCTGTTTTCAAAACTTTAGGTCTCTGAATATATTCATAACGTGACAAAGTGAGTAGAGACTGTGTCATTCATCTTGGTATTACTAAGGCCTGGCACACTGCCCTGTACAGTACTGTTTAACAAATGTTAACCACAGAGGTTTTTCTTAGCTTGGAGTCAGTTAAAAAATATAAATTACAAATAGAGTCCAACCATTTTTAAGAAAGTTCCAAAAGTTTTATGAAAAAGGAGTACTTTAACAGCAGAAAAGAATTATTTTATTTATAAAAATATATAAAAAAAATATATGTATTTATTTATTTACACTGGGCCTTAGTTGCAGTAGGAAGGCTCCTTAGTTGTGGCTGAAAGTGACAAGATATATGAGAGTATTTTTTTAAGGAGGGACAAGATGATTTAAACATTAAATCTGTTTGGCTAGGTTATTTCAAGGAAAGTATTTTTTTTAATGTTGTTTTATCCCTAAAACACAGAGCACTGTTTCTCTTATATTAAAAAAGGTTATTCAAATATACCTATTTCTCAAATGGTTAAACTGTGCAAGGTATATCCACACCATGGAATACAACTCAGCAATAGAAAGAAACAAACTCTTGATACATAACAATCTAGATGCATCTCAAAGGCACTACAACAACTAAAAAAAAAGCTAATCACAAAAGGTCATATACTGTATGATTCAATTTACATAACATTTTCAAAGTGACAAAATTACGGAGATGGAGAACAGAGTTGTTTCTAGGGGTTAGAGACGGTGGGGGTTAGGGAAGTGGCTATGATAATAAAGAGGGAGCACTGGGGAGATCTTTGTGACATCTTAATTGTGAGATGGTTACATCAATCTGACACAAGTGATAAATAACAGGGGAACTGTAGCATACGTGGATACATTGTACCAATGTCCATTTCTTGGCCTTGATACTGTCCTGTAGTTACATAAGATGTAACCACTGGGGGAAACTGGATGATGGGGACACAGAATCTCTCTGATCTACCTTTACAACTTCCTCTGAATCTTATTTTAAAATTTAAAAAGTGTTTCTCAAAAGAGTTCGTCCACGTAAAATGTTCTTATCTATAAAGTAGATGCAAGTCATACAAATATAACATGACTTCATTTTTAAAGGGAAGTAAGAGTTTGCTGGATTCAAGCAAAAGAAATGACCAATGGACAAAAACATCCTGCTTACTAATAACTAGATTGATCTGTTTCTAAGCACGATATTTTGGGCATTTTGCCCATTTTTGTGGTGTTTTGGTTTTGCCCACAGATAACTGAATATATGTTTATTAAAGCAAGACTCTTGACTATAAAGACTCTAGAAACGGCCATTACTAATGGTGGCTTATTTGAATGTGAAGAAGAGAACATACTGACCTCAGCACCATGGGCTCCAGAGCCTGAGAGGCTAATCGTTCAAACATCCGCTGGAGGGGCGGGTGCAGTGAGTGGTCCTCATCAGCCAGTGCAGCACTGCACCGCTGCAGCAGTCGCGCATGGAGACCAGCTTCACACATGACTTGCTGGTTTCTTTCTGTGTGCACCAGTGATTGTAAAATATTTGCCACGGCAAGTTGAAGGTCCAAGGCATGCTGAAGTTAACAAAGAAATTCATGCCACCAGGGCATTCTTAATAAGATAGGTGATAGTTCTCTCCTTTTAAGAGTTGAAGTACACCTGTTATTTTAATATGAGGTCTCTAGATGCTTCAAATTACATTCAGATGAATTAAGTAGCTGACTTAGAGGGACACAGCAACTCCAGGACAGGGCTAGGGAAATATTTCTGGTCTTCATTCTGCTAGAAGCATACCTAGCTTGACTCCATTTTCTTTCAAGTCTTTCGTATTACATGACTATATGTAACTAATAATAGTTTTATTTTTATAGAAATAGTGGGCATAACGTAAATATTTTTCATGGTAAGTAAATAACCAGTTTAAAGAATGACCTATTGTTAACATTTGTGACACTTTAGGCCTTTGAAACCATACATTTTAAACAAAACTAGTCATCCAAACTCCAGTTCACCCAAACTCTTGAGTGTTACAAATGAAAATACATAAATAGCCTCAAAATGGTACCTTCAGTCATTTTTCTTCCTGTATTATTTATTAACAATTTCCACTGCTGAGCAGGATTTACAAGGAGAAAGAGAATTATTTTAGTACCAGAAGTAACTGCATTTTAACAAATGAGTTGTATTCTAAAACATATGTACCTACTACTCATTAGGAAAGTTAAGACTCAAACACGAAAATCCTGTTTTTTTCCTTTACCTACTTCAGTACGTGACACAGAAAGGTTCCATGTCACCTTCTTGGTCCCACTCCCTTGCTCATGCAGTCACACCTTCCACTCATTAAAGACGGGAAGGAACCAATCTATCCAAGCTTACTTCTGGCTGTGTCACTGACCCAACAGAGGCCAGGAGGTCCAGCATAGAAAGCATGGCTCCAGGATGGATGATGACAGCATCAGAACTCTGGAGAGATGAAGTTGCCACATGTACTTTCAGGTCAGCAACATTTTTAGGAGGGTAGACAGGGGGAGTTGAAACAGAATGATATGCATGCCTATGAAAAGAAAGAAGGGTAATTGGGTATTTAATTTCAATCACATTCTCTGTTCATTTTCTTCATCTTCTACTACCTTTCTCCACTGAGTAAAAAAAAGCCTTATAATTAAGGGTTGGTTTACAAAACACCTTAACGTTGGGAAATTAAAAAACAATATATTTTCAATTCTTGAGTCACATATAGACAACTTATCAAGTCTTTTAGGCTCTTATATGTTTTTACCACTTACTATTTGGATTGTTTTATTAAAGAATGGCACATGATGACTAGTTAACATTACTCTATGGTGTATTTGAAAGTTGCTAAGAGTAGATCCTAAAAGTTCTCATCACAAGGAAAAAACCATTTTTTCCTTGAATCTATGTAAGATGATGAATGTTAACTAAACCTACTGTGGTAATCATTTTGCAACACATGTAAGACAAGTCATTACGATGTACACCTTAAACGTTATACAGTGCAGTATCAATTATATCTCAGTAAAACTGAAAAAAAGAAAAACAAAAAGAATAACATACATGACAGAAGATATAAAGAATAGGTGAAATCACAGTGAGTCAAAGCTCTAAGAAAGATGATAGTTCTGATAATTTGTGATGAGAGTACAAGTTACATTAAGTGCCTCAGTGAGTGTTTTCTTTGAAATTTCCTATGTGTTTTTAACCTTTCCTTAAACCATGGGTAATATAATCAAGAACAAACAAGATCAAAGTGGCCTACTCTATAACTGGTTCAACTGAGTCAGAGTTGGCTCAGAATCCTGGCCACATGTCATATTAAGAATCAAGGGAGTTCTCCTTTAGCTTATTTGCAACTACATTCACGCTCTTTTGCATTATCCTCCCTACCACTGAGAATATTCGCAATTTTTAAAAACTTGGGATATTTTACGTAACAAGCTTCCGTGAGTTAGAAAGCCTAGCCATGCCCTGAATGCACAACATTTCTTCTCATCAATGATCTCCACCGTCTATTTCATACTCTTCTTCTGCAATTCATGAGTTTTGCACATTTTGCATCTTGGCACAAGGAAACAGATGCTTGTGGCTTCAGCCTATGGGAGCTCTTTGTTCCAATGAATTGGTTTCAGCATAATTTGTCTAATGCTGAGCTCTGTCACTGAGAGCAGCGCAGTTTCAGCTCTCTGGCACAAGCGCAGCTTGGGAAACAGATGCTTTAAGTCACTGATTTAGTAGCAAAGAATTGGCACTGCCTTTTTTTTTTTTTTTTTTAAGTACATTCTCTTTTTAACAGAGATTCTAGGAAAGTATTCAGCTTCACTTAAAAAAAAGAAAAAAACACATGTGTGCTACTGTTTAAAGTCAGCATATCCTCCACCTACTCATTTTTTTCACTCCCTGGTTTTTTTCTGTTTTTGTTCAGAAAGATTTAATTTCTAAACTTACTAGAATAGTTTTCTAAATGTTTATTAACAACAGGTATCCTCCTCCCATGTTTCTCCCTTTAGTCTTTAAAATATTTTGACCTAACTAGAAAAAAAAAGATTCCTAATTCCTCTATTGTGTAATAGGAACTCCAAACCATTAAGAAATTTCATAAAAATTGTTTTCATTACACATAAAAACTAACACAATTTTGAGAAAAAACATCAATTCTAATTGTATATTCTAGTTACAGGCCTTCCGAAATTATTTCTTAGTTGCCTGATTTAATATAAATTTGAACTTAAATTATTGATACGTATAGCTAGGAAGAAGTCCTTTATGTCTTTGGAAACTGAACTCTACTAATATGTAACTACTATAGTAGTAAACTTTTAAAACTTATATAGAAAAATATCTAATGTAGGAATTACATTATTCTTCTCAAACTAGAAAAATACTGCAAACATCGTAGAAATCTAAAACATGGTATTTATTAAGTAAAATTAGGTCTATTTTAACAGCCATTATATAACATTAATTCTTACTAAGTCACTTAGGTATTGCCACAGGTATTACCATTTTTTACATTTAGAGACTGTGGTAAGCTTATTACATTGGTAAATACCAACCAAGACCTAACCATTTGCAAAGATAGGATAAAATGACATTGCAAAATTTAGTTAATTTTTATGTTGCAGTTAATTTTAAAGCTTAAAGAAATTGCTACTTAATATTTCAATCTAAATTCTCATATATACTTAAGACTTATCTACCTCTTTTGGGAATATATACTTAAATATTTAAATTCTAAATTTGCTTTGCCTTAATTATCAAGTGTGTATAGGCACTCAGTAATGGACACCGTGTTCAAACGATAACTAGTACTCGCCACTGTTTTTGCGATTGCAGGTATATTCTGAGAGTCTTGATTACTATTTTGTATTTTGCTTTCACCTCCTCTGTGATTGAATATTGTTCAGCATAATTCTGTTCCATTATTTCTTCTGAATAATGAAAAAAAAATTACGAGTTTTAGTTTTCCAAAATAAGGTTTCCTAGTTCGTTTTCCTCCAATTCTTCAAATAGAGAAGAATCTCCAAGATTTTACTTGCCAGACAAGTATCACAAGTTGAAATTTCCTTAGTACCTTAATCTCCACAAGCCATAAAACTAACACAATGTTGGTTTTTCCTTTTGCAAACAAAACAAAACATGTTTTGCCACAAGAAAAAAGATGCCCATAAGCTGATGTAATTTGAGATGTTCTGGAGATATTCTAACTTCAAAAATTACTATACTGTGAAGTAAAAAAAGTTTTCTTTATTAGCTTATGATTCTTATCACTGAGCAAAATGTATGTAACCTGACCAGAATGGCAAGCTACACTGACCTTATTACTAGCAAGAACAGCACTGGGAGCTTCCTTGGGGTAACATAACTTGTAAGCCTAATTAGAATTCCCATGGATAAAATACGCTCAACTACAACTGCTGATTCAGTGACAGTCTCCCCTTAGGTCAAAGACAGGACATCCTTATATGTAGCTGTGTTGCAAAAGATGAAAAAATGTTTTTGATTGAAGGCCTTGAATAACTATGATATGGAATAAAATGCTGTTTTCCCTTTGTCAAACTACTATTTAAATAAATAGGAGGTTCTAATAGATTTTTAAATATTTGTCCCCTTAATCTGTGAATCCCTATTGAAAGTATTCTGTAATTTCTGGTTAATACTTAATGAATTTAAACACAGCAATTTTTAAGCCTTTACCATGTATGACAGAATCATAAATACGATTTATTTTAATGATTAAAACTATTTAGTAATTGAAACTATTTCTCTAACATCCAGTAGTTCTCTGGGATAGTAAGCACACATGAATCTTGCAACACAAAGAATACCTTTTACCTTACTCATTTTAGCAACAGAAAAATACACTAGGTCAACTCAAATTGATTTCATAATGTCTTGAATCAAGAACTGCTCTTACAAACACAAAAAAGAGGTAGTAGTTTTTAAATACAAATACATTGAACAATACTAAATTCATTTAACTATGCCATGATTTACTAGAAGAAAATGAGCTGTAAGCCCCAGTGTAAATTTAAAAGAAAAAGGAAAATATAAGCCCATATACCTAATGAATATTACTCTTAAAATATACTGAAATACCAAATTTATAACAAATACTTCAAATTTAGTACTAAATTAACCACAACTGTGTTCAAGTTTCAAAATCTGAACAACAGAAATAAAATTAAACAACAACAGAGCAGAACCTCAGGATTCATTTTTAAAAAGCCACAGTGGAAGAGAATTAATACAAGACTTAAGAAGTCCTTAAGCACTTGCTTATGAGGAAAACAGAGGTAGGAAGAGTATTTGGTGCCAAGTGCACAGACTATGATCATTTTAAGTACAGGTCACAAATGGAATCTCAAATGGATCTTAATTGTATTCTTGTCAATCAACTGCTGGTTCTTTATAGTCATAAGCTTTATATATGAGGTAGACTACATCAGTTTAGAAAGAGATTTACAGACAACTGATGAAAACAGGAGCTAGGGGAGTTTTTTAAATTCACTTTTTCAAAGGTTAGCCTGCTGAGTCTTCCTAACAGCATCACATTTCAACTGGTTGAACCCGATTGAGAAAATACACATTTCCTCAGCCAGTGCTGGGATGTTCATTTTGAAGTAATACTAAAAACCAAAGAATGATCCCAAGCACATTTAAAGTGAAAAGAAAAAGGGGAAAAATATTCTAGTTAAAGAGTAGAGGCATTACATCCTCATTTCTAAATTAATTTTAATAAAATACATGCTGGCTCTAAAATGCATATTTTAGTCCAAATAATAGAGTTGGATGACAAAATGCTACATGTCCTTCATATCTTCATAGCATCAACACATTTTACTCTCATAAATATACTCAGCAGAAGCTGACAGTTTTAAAAACAAAAACAAAGGTATCAAATAGAAAGAAAATAATTAAAGTTACAAAGCACAAAATCCACATTAATATATAACTGAGCACAGAAGAAAAAAACCCATACAAGTAAAGATTGACTTCTGTTATTAGATCAGTACCTTTTCCTGGACAAAGCTGGTGTACCCCAAGGAGAGGGGAGAGAAGACTCACTTGTCAGGCAAGGAGGGATCTGTTCTGCACGACTACAGACAACAAAACAGGGTGGTTTAGAAAGGTTAGAACAGGACACCAGGTTGGCAGTTGGTTAGTTTCACAAGAAATACCAGTAAAAGTTTAATAGGGAACATCCTCCATACTCAGCGGGAACAAGGAACAAGACTACAACACATGCACTGAGGGAAACAGAAAAGCATGCTTTAGGCAGATGCTTATTCATTAAGGTTAACATGTAACATATCTGTTAAACAGAGTACTATAGGCCTTGTTTTTTGAGGAAGCAAACTAAAAATAAGGTATACTAACTAGGATAAGTTAGAAAACAAGGGAAAAGAGGTTGAATCTAAATACACAAATTTTAATTTTAAAAAACACCTTATTCCCTCAACACTACACTCTCCCATGGTTTCTATAAGTTAACAATATATATGCATTTTTATTTTCAAGGCAGGGAAAATTTGAAAACCTTTTTTACATTACCTGTGTTTTCTATCTAAATACTAAGGCCAAAGAAATATTAAGAAACAAGAAACATCTCAGTAGGTATTTCAAAGTAGATAATTTTACAGTTAAGGATATAAAAGCTTTTAGCTCTACCCAATAGAGTTACTTGCTTTATTTATGGGGCCATTATAGAAACAATTCACTTGTTTTATAAAGTAAAACTATGGTAATGGTTAAAAGTGATAATGCTTGGGGCAAATTAGCAGCATGATCAGCATGATCACTCTCACATTATTTTCAAAGTGAGAGCTTAATTGAAAACACACTTTAAGAACTGAAAATAAGTGATTTAGGTAAAGCAGACTTACGATCTTAGAACCCTGGATTTTCCACATCATAGATTTTATCACAATTATGTTATCGTTTATTTATGTGTTTGTATTTAAGGTAAAGGATGGATATAACCAAAGTAGCCTTGTGCTGAGTTGCACCCTTAATGCCTAGCACGATGACTTGCCATGCGATAGGTGTTTGCTAAGTACTTGTTTAACGAAGGAATGAGTAAATTAATCTGATGGACTCCTGAACTATCAATGTCTCCCAGGGAGATATAACATTTTTTGAGGATTATAAAATGTTAGGAATGATTATGAACGTTGAGACTATGCCATCTGTCTGAAAATACATGTAATCATAACTATGTTCTATTGATAACTAATATCAATAAGTCTGGATGTACCTAACATTCTTGAGAATAAAGAGGAAAAAGAAAACATAGGAAACACCACCATGAAAAGTAAACTTCAGGGACTTCCCTGGTGGAACAGTGGTTAAGAATCTGCCTGCCAATGCAGGGGACATGGGTTTGAGCCCTGGTCTGGGAAGATCCCATATGCTGTGGAACAACTAAGCCCATGCGCCACAACTAGTGAGCCTGTGCTCTAGAGCCCACGCGCCACAACTACGAAGCCCGCGCACCCTAGAGCCCGCGTGCCCCAACTACTGAGCTTGCGTGCTGCAACTATTGAAGCCTGTGTGCCTAGAGCCGGTGCTTCACAAGAAGAGAAGCCACCACAATGAGAAGCCTACACACCGCAACAAAGAGTAGCCCCCGCTCGCCGCAACTAGAGAAAGCCCACACGTAGCAACTGAGACCCAACATGGGGGAAAAAAAAAAAGTAAACTTCATTGAAAATGCTCTGCTAAGTGCATTGAGAGCTTAACTCTTACCTGGTTTTACAAATAATACACAGATGTCCATGCTGAAAAGCTTAACATCAGAGCAATAGTAATATTCACAGATAAAGTGATAAGTAAATGAGAGAGAAGATTCATTTGTTTTCATTTTCTTTCAGGTTAAATTATAACTTAAGCCTTAATGTTGAAGTCATACATAGTATACCCTTTAATTCAGAGCACAGAGCAGAGCCATACCTGTCAAAAGAATCTGTGGCTACTTTGTAGAGATAAATAAAGAGTTTACTGCAGTGCCGTAGAGTGGGTGACACTGAATCCATCAAGATTACGTCTTCCTCTAAAAGTCTTTGAAATGGCTGTGTATTTGAGGGGAAGACATTCATGGGGCTTATTTTTCTTAAGTCTGAGAAACAGCCAAGAAATCGAACGGCATCTGCCAACTTCTCATACTGAATCTCTGTTTTGAAGAAATGAGAGTTGGCCGGCTCATAGCGCATTGCTGCAGTCAATGTGCAGAACACAGTGTGGAGAAGTTCAAACACTTGATTCTGGTTCACTTTCTCCCAGCCATTCTTGGGTGGTGAGCTCAAAGATCTTTCCATAGCAACAAGCAAGGACGTAATGTACACAAATCCTCCAACTTTCCTAAAAACTGTTCTTGAACGATGGCTTTCTCGAAGGACTGACAGGAGGGCCTACAGGGGACAAAGAAACAATACAAACAAAAACAAACTTATAATTCAAATTAAAGAAAAATAACTGTACATGAATGTCAAAGGGGAATGCCATTCTGTGAACATCTGATATGAGTATTTTTGTCATTTACCGAATAAGCAGTCTTACGAAGCATGCCAAATATTTTGCTAACTAAAAAGTGCCATATTAAAAGCAGAAGATCGTTTTAGAAAACACTATAGCATTTTGCTTTTGACAGAATAATGGATATATCCAAATCCTGGCCGAAAAGCCTTTCCTGTATATTTGATGAATAATGACATCAATGAATTCAGTGATTTTTACAAAGTAATTTTATTAAACAAGTAAAATACATATTCGAGTATAATTTTACACAATCATGAAAACTTATGACTGTGTGTATACAAAATGATTTATTCTAGAAAGGATTAGAGAGATGATCAGGGAAGCCAAGAGCTGAAGTATTCTGATTCATATAAAATGACCATATCCCGATGCTTTGGAAAGAGCAGTCACTTCAGAGGAGTTATTAGACATTCTCTCTTGCAAAGTGAACTGCGGCCTGAGGGCTGAAAGCATGCTCTTTCCCAGAATAGCTGTTAAGGCCAAACAGGTAAAACAATCTTTTATAACTATCAGTTATTTTCTGAACTATCATACTTTTAACACAGTTTATTATTAAAAATAACACATTATAAAATTACTTAACATTTTATGGGGCACTTACTATGTATTAGGTACTTCTTTAAGTACTTTAATACATTTAGCTTATTTAATTCTCTCAATAATCCTATGCAGCGGAACTATTACTATCCACACTTTAGAGATGAAAAACTGAGGCCCCACGTGGTTAAATAATTTGCCAAAGGCTTATACAATGTCAAAGATAGGATTTAAACCCAGGCAGTCTGATTCCCCTACTCATGCACTTAACCATGAAGCTATACTGCCCCAAAGAGCAATTCGAAATCTGTTTGCAGATACACAGGCTCCTTTTCCCTGTTTCAGCAACTGAAACACCATGAGAATCTAATTTTGCTTAAGACACAATTTACAATCTTCCCAGTCATTACATTTGAAAAGGCCATTTTATTAAAATATCTCATACATTTCTAATAGTATTTGCAAAAGGGAAAAGCTAAATAATATATATAATTACCTTTTACAAATATACTATTGATACTTTAGAAATTATGAGATTCCACTGTACATACCTATACCTTATTATTTTAAAAGACAGAAAATGTACAATCTGTATATGTAAATAAAATTTAGAAATACAGTGTATTTCTTCCATTATTCTCCAAGCAGTTAGTTTCCATTTTGTTTCCGTATCTTCTCAAATTTAATAAACTGTACTTGTAATATCAACTCCTATTTACTACAAGACTTCATAACTTTTTGTTATTTTTAAGCATCTTATAACCTAGCCTGAAGGTTAAATGCAAGGGCTAGAGTTAGCACGCTTGGGTGGAAATTTTGACCCCAACATTAAAAAGCATTTCACTACGGTTAGTTACTTAACCTTTCTGTGCCAGAGTTTCCTCTTATGTAAAATCTAGACAATAATAAGAACTTACTTTACAGGAAATACATGTAAAACCCTTAGCAAAGTGCCTGGCATAAAAACCCATAACCATCATCTTCAAAAACACACTGGGGAAAAACTGGACATGTATTATTTTATATATGAGGAAGCACGAGTTAAGAGTCAAAGTAATATGTACAAAATCGTATCGCTGGTCAGAATTATAATAGGGGTCAGAAAAACAGTGCTTATTAATCCTGAGTCCAAAAGTACTCTATGTTGTGTGCTTCTGGATAAGTTCACCTCCTACTGCCTCAAAACTGGTTACTCTGTTGGCACTGTGACATTATCACAGCATAATCTCAGTATCTGAAAATTTCAAATACCATGAATAACTTAATATCCTGCTTAAATCAATATTTAATGATAATGTAACAAATGTCAAAGTTACAAGGAGATGTAGATGCGAGATGGTTCATTAGGCAAAATCATCAGCTACATATTCACTCCATTTGCATAAATCTAATGCTTACAATTCAAATTTGTACATTGGCAGAATTATAAAATACTACCTATTACAAATTAAACTACATAGGTCTGCGGTTGTCTCAACTGAATGGAGACAGTGAGAAGCAATTCTGAATGAAGCAAAAATGGAAACTGAAACTGGAATCCCAAATCCTCCTCCTGCCTTCCAACACTACTTCATGCCCTCAAAGCAGTGGAATGCTGGAGCCAGCCCATACCGGTCAGGAGAGCCAAGAGTTTTATTTTTGGAATTCTGCATACCAGTTGTTAAAAACATAACCATAATTAAAAATTAAGTCCTATAAATTTAAAACTAAATTAATTATTGCAAAAACAAAAGTAGTAAATACTCAAAACTCTGTACTTCTTAGTTATTTTCTATATTTTATTATTATTTGTGCCCTTGAGATATTATACAATGGGGTGCTACTGTACACCTCTTCCCAAGCCACATTCAGTATCACATTAGTTGCCTGAAAACAGGTCACAGTGGGAGTACTAACACCATGGAAATCAGTAAATGCAGCAATATCAGGACCCCCTCCTGTCTTCCTCCTGTCTCAGTCAGTTATCACCATTTACCAGAACAACACCGTTTTAAAATTACAGGTCAGTTAATTACCTCTTGTTGGCTTTATCTACCAATATTTTACAAATCCAATTACAAAGGTACCAAGAAAGGGGGAAAGTGTATGTTTAAGAAGTTGGCAACCTTAACGACTTTTATTTTATTTTATTTTTATTTTTTATTATTTTTTTTATTATTATTTTTTTTGCAGTACGCGGGCCTCTCACTGTTGGGGCCTCTCCCCATTGCGGAGCACAGGCTCCGGACGCGCAGGCTCAACGGCCATGGCTCACGGGCCCAGCCGCTCCGCGGCATGTGGGATCTTCCCAGACCAGGGCACGAACCCGTGTCCCCTGCATCGGCAGGCGGACTCTCAAACACTGCGCCACCAGGGAAGCCCCCTTAACGACTTTTGAAGGCACTTGTTTTTACCCCAACAATCCCCTCAAATATACAAATGTTCCTCAATATTGATATGCATGTAGATGTCTTCCTTGTCTAAGAGATAAATTGTGGTCAGATTATTCTTGCTTTTAAGTTAAAATGCACACTCAAAATTGTCATTATGGGAATTCCCTGGGGGTCCAGTGGTTAGGACTCCGTGCTTTCACTGCCAGGGCCTGGGTTCAATCCCTGGTTGGGGAACTAAGATTCCACAAGCCACGCAGCCAGGCCAAAAAAAAAAAAAAAAAAAATTGGCATTATGCTCAAAACAGGATGAAACATACAACAGCATAAAGGAAACCACATAAATTTCTCATTATTGATGAGAAATTAACTGAATAAAGCAAAAGTTTAATAAAAGAAATACATGGTTCTAGAAAGGAGCTATACTTCCTGTCATTTCTGTGCCAGGAACAGGGTGAGGGTCCCAGGAGAGGAAGTCAGAGGGAAAAGAGACAGCTGTCATCCCCAGGGGCCTTGGAGGTCAGGTTAGAGACACTGGCTTTTCTTCAGTTATTATTTTGACATAATTTTAGACTTGACGAAAAATTGCAAGAATAGTTCATAATAGTTTTAAGTCATTTAAAAACAGGCACAGGTTTTAGTAGTAAAAATCATAGCAACACACTTATCAAACTTACTCTTAGGATGTCAGTCTTCAGCTGCAGTTCTGTTGGTGGGGCTGAGTGCATCAACCCCAGGAGCGTGCCCATGTCATCATCCCCATTTGGAGAAAGCACCAACTGCTGGATCATCATCAGGGCATGCTGCCGACATTGTGGGTACCTTACTATGTTATGCGCACATCTTGCGCCTCCAAATTCTCGAAAAATTCCTTGGAGGAAGGAGAAAAAAGAACAATATGGGCTAACTTAAAACATTCTAAGCCAAATGAATTAAAACCTGATGTTTTCGTAGAAAGAATAACTCAAAAGAATGCACATAAAACCCACCCAGCTATTTCACTTTTTAAATTACAATAGAAAAATCTCCTTTTAAATTTACAATTACAATACAATACAAAACTGTGGGTTGTCAGCAAAGGCATATACAAATTTTCTGTAGATTTCCTTTATGCAAGAATGCCCTGGGGCTTCCCTGGTAGTGCAGTGGTTAAGAATCTGCAACTAAGCCCACGCGCCCGTGTGCCTAAAGCCTGTGCTCTGCAACAAGAGAAGCCCACACACCTCAACGAAGAGTAGCCCCCACTCACTGCAACCAGAGAAAAGCCAGAGCGCAGCAACGAAGACCCAACGCAGCAAAAAATAAAATAAATAAAATAAATAAATTTGAAAAAAAAAAAAAAGGAGAGAGAGGGAGCAACTGTAAAAAAAGGAAAAAAGAAAAAAAGCACGTCCTGGTATGGTCAACATGTCCAACTTCTCCAAATCTAGACTATTCGGAAATATCAAAGGTAGATACCAAAGAGGCCAATATTTTTATGTAGAGGCTTTACTGAACAATACTTGAAATCAGTTTAGTAAAAGGCTTTTAGAGGAACAGTATCCCAAATAAATGAGGTTTAAACTGAAGAAGGCTTCTAAAACAGTAGCAAGAAAACAATGGAATAAGTTATTCTGCAATGAGAAAAATTACAAGGAACCAAACTTTTTTAGTTAGTAGAGCACACAAACAAAAAGAAGACAAACGCTACAACAGAAAGCATTAGGCACTGCACTGTCCCAAAGGATTTATGTAGATTTATTTAATCCTCACCCCCTACTACACAGATGAACATATGAGACACGCAGAAGTTGAGTGGCCAAGGTCAGACATACAGCTAGCAAGCAACCAGCAGGATTTATGCCTATATAGGTGCGTTCTATAGCCTGTGCTTTTGACCATGAATGATACTATTCTTATGTCAAATACCATCTTTTGAGTATATTAAAAAAAAATGGACCAAGTGATCTAAATCATCAATTAGTATTTCCTCCAAAGTAACTGTTCTATCCTTTATGCTTTCAGAGTACCTTGTATATGCCACTATTGTAATAGTTTGTATCAAACCGTCTTAGTATTATTTGCTTATATATTTGGTCCCCTATTAGAATTTGATTTCCTTCTGGCCTGTGTTTCAAAAAATGTTTCCTGAAGGAATAAATGTCAAGCATATTTTGTGGAAGTGGCCACTGTTCTCTCTATTTAGTGACTTTCTATTTGCTAACTTCATAAGAATTCTATAACCTTAAAGTGAGTGTAAGTCAAGTGCCTGAGATTTAGCACATGGAAGGCCAGGTTTACTTACTTCCTGGCTGTCAGGTAGTGCCCATTAGACAATCATAATGGCTAATAATTTTTTGAATACTTACTATGAGTAAAATACTATTTTAAGTGCCTGAGATCACACAGCTAATAACATCTTTCTTAACAAGGAAAAGACAGTCAATAAGAAAAGAACTTTGTGAAAATGTCTGGCACGCTGGGAGATGGATTAAGTGACATTTGGTCTTATAGGGTCAACTCTTCAGTGGAATTGTTCAGTCTCTTCTTATGTAACTCTAGATCATGTCATAGAAAGCTAATTTGCGAAATAAATTGTTAGTACATCCTCGTTACATTTCTATTTCAGCTAACTAAATTTAGATAATGGAAATAAGGAGATTATGATACCACAGACAAAATGTTAGTATCATACCCATTAAATTTTATCATACTTATTGTTTGTATTACCTTCTAAATTCATTCAACTCTGCACTGGCATTTACCAAAACTGTACTTAAATAATTACTTATACAATTATGTTTACATCTTTCTTCATCAGGTTGTAATTCCTTTGAGGCAAGAATTATCCTTTTTTGGGGGGCTGCGTTGGGCCTTCGTTGCTGTGCGCGGGCTTTCTCTAGTTGCGGTGAGTGGGGGCTACTCTTCGTTGTGGTGCGTGGGCTTCTCATTGCGGTGGCTTATCTTGTTATGGAGCATAGGCTCTAGGTGCATGGACTTCAGTAGTTGCAGAATGCAGGCCCTAGAGCGCACAGGCTTCAGTAGTTGTGGTGGGTGGGCTCAGTAGTTGCAGTGTGCAGGCTCTAGAACACAGGCTCAGTAGTTGTGGCGCGCAGGCTTAGTTGCTCCGTGGCATGTGGGATCTTCCCAGACCAGGGATCGAACCCATGTCCCCTGCATTGGCAGGCGGATTCTTAACCACTGTACCACCAGGTAAGTCCAAGAATTATCTCTGCATTTTGAACGCCTAGTATGGTGTCTAAGACACATGATATATTTTAAATATGTTGCATATTGGGCTCCTCCGCATTCAGGCAAATAGGCATGCATTTGTGTGTTTGCTAGTTCATTTATTTGTTCATTAACTCATTCATTTCTAGCTTACCATAACACTTAAAATACAATTCAAGTTCCTCAGCATGGCCTAAAAAAGCTCTATATGATCTGGGCTCAGCCTACTCATCTGAACTCACCTCCTCATCACTTATTCCTTTCAAGTTGTATTGACATTGGTGCCTGGGAGGTTTTTGACATCGGCTAAAATTTTAAGTAAACTTTTTCAAAAGCAAGTGTGATATTTTATAAATACAGTTGGACTGTTTATTAATGACAGGTAGAAAAAGACTGAAGAAAAGTTGAGATTAAAGATAAAAGATTTACTGAATCCATTTTTACCTGGGAGAGGCAAGTTTTATTCTTTTCAGTATTTCCCTAAGGTTGTAACATTATAATACTCTGACTTGAATTACTAAATAATTAAGAGAATCACCATGTTTTGGAAAATATTTAAATAAGCAAAGTTATTTGATGAAGAGTCTGCACTATATAAGTAAAAAAACAGAAAAAGAATACTTCAAACACAAGGCATACAATAAAATATAAGAATATATTTTGAAGTAATAATAATGTTATATATTTTGTCATTCATAAACTTAGGAAGGTCAAAAGTATTGCATTTCTAGAGATATGATGGTGCCCTCACTGAATCAATAGTTTTTCCTCTAAGTGACAGGAGCATTTCAGAAGCAAGAATCATTACAGAAGACAAACCAGAGGTAATATCCTCCCCCAAAGCATTTGCTAGAAAATTTTCTAATTACCTGCATTTGTGTTTGATCCTTGAAGAAGCACTGTCAAGGTCTCCATGACCAACAAAGCCAGGTGTTTTTGGTCTTCAAATGAACTATTATTTCTTGAGTCCCCTAGGAAAAAAGAATTAAAGGTCCAAATCACAGAAGTTATAAGCTTATTTTTATCTGGATTTAGGATTTTTTAAGTAATTTAAAAAATAATTCCTAGCACTTTTACCATCAACATAACTTACATAATACAGCCTTTAAAAATGATACACATGTCTACCAGCTACCAAAAGTGAAGTCAAAATCAATGTTCACAGATTTCATTTTGGTGTGGCTAGAAAGCTACAGCTACCTAACAAATATTGAAAAGGAAAATGCCAATCAAAGTAAAATGTATCCTTCTCACAGGTGCTTTCCTAATCAAGGAGGTCAACAGAAGAATGCTAGATTTTAATGCACCAAAGAGAATGAAGAGTTTATGAATAGCGCTGTCTATTCAACTTGCATTAATTCATTCAACACGCTTAATACTAAGTGCCAGATACTATGCTTTAAACAGATTTATCAGAAAGGACGAAAACCATCAAATTTAAGGTACCTAATTATAATATATATGTGTATACATAATATCACTACAAAGATATATTTATTTGCTCTCTATAATTAATAAAAACATTTCAAGGCACCTAAACATCCCAACTGTTCCTAGAAGCTTTTTTTATTCTCTCTTAGAAACAAAGTAGTAGACATTGGTCACATGGATCATAAATGTTCTCAGTTTTTACCTTAAATTCTTTTCTACCACGACATACTTCTGTACCCCCCAACCCCCTGCCTTTCCCCAATTCCCCAACAGAGGCTGAATGAACAAGTTAACTTGTGGGAAACATTCACAAGGATCTCATAATAATGCACATTATTAAGTAATTCAAATCAATAACAAAATGACAGGCAAAACGTGAACAAAACACCCTGCTCAAAGCCCTTTGTCAAATAAAAATAAAATTATGGAAAGTGCTTTACCTTGTTCATTTAGTGCCTGAGTTGGATCCTTCAAGAGGGCAGCATATTTGTGCAAAAGGTTTACCATGACCTCCAGAAGGCCCACCTCCCTGAACACGTCTTTAAATATGTAGTCGTGTCGTGTAAACTTAAGAAGTGTTTTCATTGCAATAATGCTACAGTGGTAAGAAGAGCTAGATTTTAAGAGGATGCTAACACTAATAAGTTCTTTACAAGGGATATAATTTAAGCTAAAAACGACAAACTCCAGCATCTCGAAGTATTTGTTTTGTACTTCTGGGAGTTTAGAAATCTTTTCTGCAAACTGTGACAGTGTGTGCTGTGACTCTAGGATGAAATAATTGGCATTGTCAGCCATGTAAATATTTGTGATGGCATCAAGAATGATGTGGGCAAGGAAGTTGGTTTTTGCTTTTAAAAATGCATTCTGAAGAACTGCAAAGGCCTGGACGTTTCTCACACTGTGACCTAAAATAGAAAACAAGAGCATAAAACTCAGTGCTATGTGATATTTTCATCGTGGCAAACAAGTCTATTTATTTATTTATTTTTAAAATATGGAATTTAATAAATTTATTTATTTTTATTTATTTATTTTTGGCTGCATTGGGTCTTTGTTGCTACATGCAGGCTTTCTCTAACTGCGGCGATTGGGGGCTACTCTTCATTGTGGTGTGCTGGCTTCTCATTGCGGTGGCTTCTCTTGTTGTGGAGCATGGGCTCTAGGCACACAGGCTTCAGTAGCTGTGGCACACGGGCTCAGCAGTTGTGGCTCGGGGGCTCTAGAGCGCAGGCTCAGTAGTTGTGGTGCATGGGCTTAGTTGCTCTGTGGCATGTGGGATCTTCCTGGACCAGGGCTTGAACCCCTGTCCCCTGCATTGGCAGGAGATTCTGTTTTTTTTTTTTTTTGGTAAGCAAAATAATATCTTTATTTTTTTTAATTTAATTTTTTAACATCTTTATTGGAGTATAATAGCTTTACAATGGTGTGTTAGTTTCTGTTTTACAACAACGTGAATCAGTTATACATATACATATGTCCCCATATCTCTTCCCTCTTGCATCTCCCTCCCTCCTACCCTCCCTATCCCACCGCTTTAGGTGGTCACAAAGCAAGGAGCTGATCTCCCTGGCAGGCAGATTCTTAACCACTCACTGTGCCACTAGGAAAGTCCCAAAACAAGTCTATTTAAACAGATTATGAATTGTAACATCTATCAAGTATTTACTAAGAATACATCCTGTTTTCACCAAAGGTCTTCTTTGTCTTCAACAGCTTCAGTCATTTAATTAAAAATAAATTAACACTGTGCTTCCCTGGTGGCACAGTGGTTGAGAGTCTGCCTGCCGATGCAGGGGACACGGGTTCGTGCCCTGGGCCGGGAAGATCCTACATGTCGCGGAGCGGCTAGGCCCGTGAGCCATGGCCGCTGAGCCTGCGCATCCGGAGCCTGTGCTCCGCAACGGGAGAGGCCACAACAGTGAGAGGCCCGCGTACCGCAAAAACAACAACAACAAAAAAACCCCCAAAAAACACTAATTAATTTTTTAATGCAGCATTATGAATATTCTGATTCCAGAATAGTATATATTGAAACATCAGACTATTTTAGAAAAAATAAAGCAAATTATACAGGTCTAGGCTTCGGAGTTTGGATATGTGCAGGAGTGTCTTTTTATTATCTGTAAGATTGACCTTGACTATAAGAACAGTTACCTCTCAATGTGAAAAGACTTTCAGGCTGAAGAGGTAACAGGCATGAGTACAGCAAAAATGGCAGCAGGAAAACAGGAGGGGAAAAAAATTCTCTAAGTTCCAGTTTTACATTTTTAATTATAACATTAGAACTTCCATGAAATTTTAATTCGGAAATTTATTTTGTTTTCAAGCTGGAAGTGCAATTTGTTTACATACACATTTGTTAAAGCAATTTATGGCCAGCTACTAGCTATATTTATAAATATCTGATTTTCAAACACACCAACTGGAAAAAACAAAAATCTGTGTATAATAGCTCTTGTGAGGCAAATTAGTGACAATCATTATAAAGAAATTAACATAGGAAATATGTGAGGCAAATGAAAACAAGCGTTTGTCTATAAAAACTGTCTCCAGGTTCACAACCATTAGGAATATAGAGCATTTGCAAGAGTGACCAAACAGTTAACACAGAGCCTTACAGAATCAGCTGCATTTTAGAAAGAGGATAAACACAGAACGAGGGAAAAATACAAAATGGGTTAGAAAGACTGCTCAGAAATTCTGGTTTGGACATTATTTGAAAAATGCAAAGATTTAAAAAAAATCTTCAGTCTATATGTGACTTTAACTTTCTATTTGTTTATAACATACAAACTTATTCCATGTGTGCCAAATGTCAAATCCTTCCTTCTAGTTCCTTACTAATGTGATGCTTGCTCTTTTTGAGTACATCTTTACTTTTTATTACCTGTAGGTAGTCAAAAACCAAGCTTTGATAGACTGATGAACATACAAACGTACAAGTCTGACTACATGTGACTAATAAGGTTAAAGAATAACTCTAATCAGTATTTTGCATCTTTGGGCTATATGACAATATCAATTCTCACCATAAAGAAAGGAGTTAGAAAGAGCTGAACTTAGGGTAATGTGGCAAAATTTAGATTTTTCCGAGTTTAATTTTCATGATCTGGTTTTAAGTGATGTCACTGACAAAAGATAAGGCATATTAACCACCAACCCCAAAGAGCTGAACTGGACATAATGTGTAAAAATACACACAATTAAAAGTCAAATGTAGGGGCTTCCCTGGTGGCGCAGTGGTTGAGAGTCCGCCTGCCGATGCAGGGGACACGGGTTCGTGCCCCGGTCCGGGAGGATCCCGCATGCCGCGGAGTGGCTGGGCCCGTGAGCCATGGCCGTTGGGCCTGTGTGTCCGGAGCCTGTGCTCCGCAATGGGAGAGGCCACAGAAGTGGGAGGCCCACATATGGCAAAAAAAAAAAACCCAAAAAACTCAAATGTAAAATGTGGTAATCCTCGCATATAAAGATAACAGTAGAAATGCAGTGATCAGAGGAATTTTGGCTCTTTGTAATTTCTTTTTACTTACAGTAATGAATCTGCTCTGATTCATTACTTACTCCTTAATCCCCCTTGTTATCCAATTCATCTGGGGCCATTAGCAAGTCGTTAAAGTAGGTTGATCAGAGTAAATGACCAAGGAACATCAAGACTAACTGGTCTCCAAGACCAGCTTCAAGAGCAGAGCATTTTAACCAATGGAATAACCAATCAGTTTTATACTAACATGTAAAATTCAATCATTCCTGTGACTAATCCAGAAAAAGATTTTGTAATATTATTTCCAAATTTAGTACACCTTATATACAATGAAACTAAACAGAATCTAATAATTTGGCTTTCTATCAGGAAAAATGATCTAAAGGAATGTCAGAACTCTAATTCCAAAATCAGTGGCATACACATTTGAAGTGTTGATGGTATCAGGAGTAATTATTCAGGACTGTCATAGCCATTAAATTCCTATAATATTTAATTGGGAAGGGAGCATAATTAAATCTAAAAGAAAATTAAAAGATTGCTCTATATGAGACAGGAATATCTCCTCAATATTGACACATAAATGCTCTACTATTTTAACTAAACAGATGTATCCTGTATAAGTTTCAAAATTTGCATTAACTGACTAAAATCTGTTTAGCACACAAATAACTAAAATAAGAGTAAAGTAAGGAAATCATTCTAACAGATGACAATCACCATCTCATTACTCTCAAGTCTATATAAGCAGAAACAAAAGAAACTCATTATTCTAAGGTTTAGAAGAACAAGTGTATATACAACAAAGAATAGAGCTTTCCTATTTCAAAATCTAATGTAAAAGTGAACGCTTGAAAAAAGAGCCTATATGACACAAGCATAAGCAAAATGTAAAATGAAGTAAGAATAAAGGTCTAAATAAAGAAATGCAAGTGTTCATTCAGAATACAGACACTGAATATTATTTTGCAGATTCCAAGTCACCAGAGTTAGATTTCGTGCAACACCGCAGAGGACTGCTCTGAGGAGTAGAGATGAAAAGAAAGGTGAACAGTTACAAAGACACCTATGGAAATCCAGGTGAGTGATCTACACAGCCTCAACTAAGGTAGTGGTAGTAGGGCTGTTACCAGAAGGGAGGAAATTAATAAATGTTTAGGAAGTATAAGACAGAAAGTAACGAATGAATTACACATGTGAGTGACCAATCAGAATGACAGCTGGCTATAGACAATCCTCAGGGTTATACTCCCGTAAGCCAGCTGAACATGAGCCCTGGCCACATTTGCATCCAATATAAAGTGAACCAGAATAGATAAAAAGCTCTCAAAAGTAAACCCGTGATGAACAATGCAAGGCACTTTGGTTACTAGCGTGAACAAAAATATGAGAAAGGAAAAAATACATTATCCTTTTATATTGGTTAATGTGTTATGAGAATTAATGTGTTACAAGACAATGCTTGTAAAGGTGAAGCCACAGAAGAGTTCTGAAAAAGACAGTTACGGTCTTTTTTTATGAAGAGATATATTCTCTATTAAACATGTATTAAAAGCACTCGCTGTGTTTAGGGAACAAATTTGGAAGCTATGGAGAGCTATGAATTACAGAGTACAACCTTGTAAAGATGTTTCTAGCATAGTTAAGGTAAAAAACCACCATGGAGTTGTTATTAAACAGAAGAACTGCTACATTTTTCTTTAATTTCCTTCTTTCGAAAAATCTATCTGCTGGTAAGGATACAAAGTTTTATAAAAAGCATTTGCTATATAATATAGAAACAGGAGTCATTTTCAAGCTTTAACATACACACACAAATACATTTACCAGCTTCACTAATAACTCAGTCTACTTTTTCTTTTAAATTTTATATTTCTATACTGTTTCACTTGACCTAAAATCAGCAGTAAAAATAAGGTAGGTAAACTGTATCTATGTATAGAGCAATATAAGGCAGATATATTCATGTTTTCTCATTTAAATGTAATTATCAATGAATGGGTAAAAATTCCTTGGTAACAGGAATTTTCTTTTCATAGATAATCAAAGGGAAACCAGTGAAGTCAAAGAAAGTATTCCCTGAAGTACCCCTAAGAAATAACTGACAGAAAGTATGATAGTGTCAAATATATCAGAATATACACAGTTCCAACTTATAAATATTCCAGACCAAAGAGTTAAAATCTGTAAAGGACTATCACTGCCTCATTCTATCAATGTTTAATAAACATGGCCTCATCACAGCTGGATTTCCTCATCTCCATTCCTGTGCAATAGTCCATTATCTCTCCTATAAACTACAACAAGCATCCAAAATGAAATTACAAAAACAATTTTATTCACAACAGTATAAAAAAGAATAAAATATTTAAGAATAAATTTAACAAAAGAATTGAAAGTTCTACACAATGGACACTATAAAACATTGCTGAGAGAAAATACTAGGACCCAAATAAGGGATAGTTGTACGCTCATGAATTGAAGGACTCAATACTGTTAAGTTGTCAAGTCTCTCCAAACTGATCTACAGATTCAATGTACTCCCAATGAATATCTCAGCAGGCTTTTTTTTTCAATAATTAACAAATTATTAAATTCATATGGAAGTTCAAAGGACCTAAAATAGCCAGAATAATTTGGAAAACGAAGAACAAAATTGGACAACTTAAATGACTCTATTTCAAGACTTTAAAGATATAGCAATCAAGACCATATAGTATTGGCTTAAGGACAGACACATTAATGGAGCAGAAATGAGAAAGAGTTCCAAATGTACCGTTATATAATCTTTTTCAATAAAGAGTCCTAGCACGTGTGCATATCCATATTGGGAAAACAAACAAACAAACCTTACTTCCTACCATATACAAAAATTAACTTGAAAGGTATCATAGACCTTAGTGTAAGAGTTAAAATATGAAACTCCTAGAAGAAATCAGGAGATCTCAGTGAATTTGGGTTAAGATTTCTTCAGTATGAGGCAAAACCCACAAATTTTTTTTTTTTTTTTTTTTTTTTTGCGGTATGCGGGCCTCTCACTGTTGTGGCCTCTCCCGTTGCGGAGCACAGGCTCCGGATGCGCAGGCTCAGCGGCCATGGCTCACGGGCCCAGCCGCTCCACGGCATATGGGATCCTCCCGGACCGGGGCACGAACCCGTATCCCCTGCATTGGCAGGCGGACTCTCAACCACTGCGCCACCAGGGAGGCCCCACAAAATATTTTAAAAGTGATAAACTAGACTTCATCAAAATTAAAGACTTGTGGGCTTCCCTGGTGGCGCAGTGGTTGAGAGTCCGCCTGCCGATGCAGGGGACACGGGTTCGTGCCCCAGTCCGGGAGGATCCCACATGCTGCACGGCGGCTGGGCCCATGAGCCATGGCCGCTGAGCCTGCACGTCCGGAGCCTGTGCTCCACAATGGGAGAGGCCAAAACAGTGAGAGGCCCGCGTACCACAAAAAAATATAAAAAAAATAAAAAAAATAAAAACTTGTGATCTTCAAAGATACTACCAAGAAAAGGCACATCAAGACTAAGAGAACATACTTACAAAATGTATGTATCTTATAAAGGACTTATCCAGAATATCTGAAGAACTCTTAAAATTCCAATGAAAGAAACAATCCTATCAAACATTAGACACAGAGATCTGAACCAAAGTAGAGACACAGACAGAAAATAAGAACATGAAAAGATGCTTGAAATATTTTAGAAAAGGTAAATTATATAAAAAAAGATACTATTACATACTTGAATATCTAAAATTAAGACTAATAACACCAAGTGTTTCTGACGATGTAAAGCAAACTTTCATACATAGCTGATGTGAATGCAAAATGGGACAGCCACTTTAGAAAATAGTTTGGCAGTTAGTTTCTCATAAAGTTAAACATAAATCTACCATATGAATCAGTAATTCCACTGCTTGGTATCACCCCAAAGAAATGAAAACATATGTCCACACAAAGACGTGTTTTATACGAAAGTTTCTGGTACATTTATTCATGACAGTTAAATAAACACCATCAACTGCTGAATGGATAAACAAATTGCAAGATATCTAAGCAATGAACTACTATCCAGAATTAAAATGGAACTTCAGAAATATGCAATAACATGGATAAATGTTGAAAATGAACAAAGCCAGATACAAGAAACTACATAATTTATGAGTCTAGTTTATGAAATTCTAGAAAGGGCAAAACCAAAGCAGATAGGGGAAGAGGATAATGAGGGGGACACTGAATACTAAAAGGAACAAGGAAACTTTTAGAAGGATGGGAATATTCCATATCATGATTACGGTGGTGACAGCACAACCACATGTATTTACCTAAACTCATCAAACTCAACACTTAAAATGGATACATTTCAATATGTACAAATTATACCTCAATACTGCTGACAAAAAATAAAACAGATTCCATATTCCCTTTATGTGGAATAGAACTATCTACTTTAGCCTGTATAATTACTCTACAAAGTAGGTCATGGGAAAGAGATAATTTTAAGTTATAAATGAAACTCAAAATGATCTAGCTTGACCCATTCATTTTATAGAATATTACATCAATGTTTCTGAAGAAGAAACTGATATCTAGAAAGGTTAGGTCACTCATGGTTACCTGAATTCTCTTAGGGCAACATCCTTTCTAGCTAACCTTGTTTTTATAAACATGTCACTGAATTCTCAAAATAACCCCCAGAGGTGCTAGGTTATGTACGTATCATCCCTGTTACGGATGAGACAAAATCAGGCAGACATATGAGGAAGGTTAATTTAGATGCATTAATTAGCTCATTATAGTAGTGTAATTACAAAATTATACTTCTGTAACTAAATATTATGTCAGTGTTACAAGCAGATTGAGTAACCAAATGAAACAATGAAATCTAAAATAGGATGTATATTGCTGAGCTATTTTTAGTTTGAACTCATAGAGAGAGTTAATTGTAGAATACTCAAACTAGAGTCTACGAATTAGAAGAGTTAATTTGATATTGTTCCTTAATATTAAATAAAATGAAGCCTTGAACTGCTCAGTAAGATATTCCTAGATTTTGCTTATTTAAAAAGTTCTGTATAACCTATACACTGAGGGTACATCTTATGAAAGTAAGTTTGACAACTTCAATCTAAGTTGTGACTTTTCAATATAATTTTCTCCAGTAAATTAAATTTAGGATATTCTAGTATATCTATTTATTCTCACTGACTTAAAAATTTATAACTGCTAGCTTCTATGTCATAAAATACATAGATAATGTACTGTGAAATTTAAATAACCAGACATACTAATATTTTTTGGCTAGTTAAATTTTACATGCAAATATCATAATTGTATTGAATACTTAGTATGTAACAATAATGTGAAAGGAACTATTAGAGGCCTGTGGGCTCAGATTCTTTCAGAATGGTTATTATGCATTTAAAAAATGAAAATAAATAATAAACCTAGCTTGCACTCTTACATAATTAAATGTTATTAATTAGACAATAAATTTTCTTAGTAAAAGATCACTAGATGAAGAACCAAAGTTAGGAAATCTGAACTATAAAATTTATTCTCTGATCCGAAAATATGTAATGTAACCTCTCTGTACCTAGGTTTGCTTAAATAAAATATAAGCATGTACACCTGTGTTTTCTATATACCTCCTATATAGAGACAGATATAGATATCAGAGTGTGAATCAAGTTCCATCCACATAAATTGGAAATGTGTGGAGTGTCAACATTCGACAGAGGCATGTTTGGATTATTAAACTGTTTGAACATTAAAATGAAATACTAAAATATAAATCTTACTGCTTTTTAAAATATTTTCATATTATTTTCAAGTATTTGATCTGCTAAAGACTGTCACTCAAGAAATTATACCATAGAAAGCACCAACTTTAATGAAAAACAGCATATTACCTTTCTATAAATAACAAAAATGAAGAGCAATCAAAATCTGACTAATTCATTCTTTCTCTATTTCTTTAAGTGGCTCAGAATGGGGGGGAAAAAAAAGACTCACCTTTGCCTGCAGGCTGAGGTACTGCAAATCCAGGCAATAAAAAGGGTGCCCCTGTGGTAATACCAGCTGGTTTTAGTTCACTGACACCATATGTTGTTAGGGAAGTTATCAGATTAACCAGATCTTTCAAGGCATCTTTGGATTCTGCCTCTTTTGCTTGTTCCAATCTAGGAAAAGTATGATTTAGCAAATATGTTTTCTCTTGTGTTGTATTTTCAAATTTAATACAGAAAGAAAATTTCAATTTTATATGCAATACATAAATGTATAGAGTACTACAAGAAGTTTCTTCTTACATTTTTTCCTATATGAAAACATACTATTTTTATAAATCTACAAATTTTATTATAAGATATGATGGTGCATTTGAAAGAAATTATACCAATAGTCAGGACACCTGATAAATGCTGATTTTGCCACTAACAGTATTATTTTAGGTAAATCACTAATCTTTGGTATAGAAAGTCTCTATAATATAAAAGGATTAGATTAAATATCTCTTACGTTCCTTAAGGCTCTAAGGTTATAAAAGTTTCACTGTTTGTAACCAAAAACCTTATCAACCATTTCTTTCCTAAGAAATTTTCTGTTAATTTTTTTTTTAACATCTTTACTGGAGTATAATTGCTTTTCTCTGTTAATTTTAAAAAGTGAATTCCTTGGGAAGATTTGTAAGACTTTATCTGTATTTCATTAATTAATTCAAATACTCACATTAGAGTACATTTAAATAAACTTCTGAGTCTCTAACAATTTTTGCACTTCTTATTTCCTTTAAGTTGTTTTTTTAATGTGAAAAGTTTTGTTTTAATAATATTTTCATACCATACACAGAATGTTGTAACCTGTTTTTTTCATTAACTAGTGTTATGCACATGCCTCTCCGTGTTAGTATAAACTTGCAATAGGTATGCTGTTAATGGCTATAGAGAGCCAACCATAGATTTGGGGAGTGGAGGGTGGGACAGCTAGTAGATACCAGAATTCAGGAGCACTAACATGGAAAAAACTTTGTGTGCCTTAGAATTATATCTTTAGGATCAATAAACATAAGTGAAATTATTTTGTCAAAGAGTGTCAACATTTTTAAGGCTCTTGAATTCTCAAAGGACTGCATCAATTAGTAATGTGAATTAGTTATTTCATAAACTTTCATATGTCCTCGTTTGGAAATTAGGATATATATGCAAGATTATATTCTTGGGGGTTGCCTAGTATTAAGTAATGGCAATGAGGTCAAACTGGTGTTAGAAATAAAAAGTTTACAAAACAGTGCTGGTTTACAGTAAATCAAATGATTTAAAAATAATTAATGGCCCAGGAACAACTAGCAAGACAGGAGTATCTTCTTCCTAATAAACTTGTAACCAGCCATTTTCCCAGTATATACGTGGAACATTTGGGATGAAAAAGAAGGCTAGTGAAACATTTTTAGACTGACATTTGTTTTATATATACATTTGTAATGTCTCATTCAATCTACAAAATTACTCGTTATTAACTACATTAATAATAACACTGGAGTTACTGATAAGGAAAATCAAAAATATAATTAAGCAAGAAGAGTTTACACTTCAGGAAGATGTTAATTAGTTCATTCAAACTCTTCTCCCTCAGCTACTAAAGAAGAGCAGATTTCTTCTTCACATCTGACCACTGACTCCACTGTTTGCAGCCTACATTTTCCAAATTAACTCTAAATTCATACTTTGAACTCTCTTGACAGAACAGGAATAAAAAGAAGTGATTAAAGCTAAGAGGATAAAGTATACATTAAATAAGTGATTAGTTGATTTCTTCTTCCCTATAAGACCAAACTACATTGTTTCCTTTGATGAAAAGACTGAGTAGAAATTTAAAATATATTCTTAAATTATGGGGTTTTACCTAAGCAAGAGATCACAAAGGAAACTGTATCCTTGCCATATCCGAAAATCATCCAAAAGAGTTTGGGAAACATCACTGGAATCTTTGAGGAAACAAGAAAGCCCAGCAAACATTTCAACAATTTCTAGGGGAGACAGGTCATCTGATTGCTGCATATTCTGAACACACGTAGATAAACATTCTTTTTCTGTAAAAATAAAGAACTGAATAAGTATATACATGTATAATTTGTCAACTGCTTAAGAAAATTTCCTTCATTCTTAACTGGTGTTTAATAAAACATTAAATTTTAGTGTATCTATAAAATATTGTAAGATAAATGTTACACATTCTAAAAGCAAATGTAAGATTCAAATTGATTGAGGAAGCTCTGCCTCTAAGTAGTAAACAAAGGGTAATACAGGAGGTATTAAAAATTAGTTACATTTATTACAGTTTTTACATCATATTTAGATGTTTTACTATTCAACAAAATGACTGCCTGCTGCCATATGATACTTTTGATCTTCATGAATATAGTAAAAAGTGGAAAAAATAAAAAAACTGTCTTGTAAGTTTAAGAAGAAAAATCTACTAATTAGTTAAAAGTTCAAATTAGAGTGAATATAGACTACTGACATACAGAATACTTAAGGAAATAAAGTTTTAAAAGTTATGTTTGTAGTATATATTTACTAGTTTAAAACACAGTTATACCCCATAATGACTTTTGGGATTGGAGGTGTTTCAAAGAAGACATTCCCTCTCTTACCTTTAATGAAATTTATTTGCCTTAAGAGACCCAGTGTCACGTAACAAAAACTAACAAGATTTAACATAAGAACGCAGGCAAGAAACACTGAATGACTCACTGACCTCAGGTAAGTGAATAGTTGTACTAAAAATTATTTTGAAAGATTTTTCAGTTTATGTGTATCTATATCTGTATCTATCTATCTATAGATATATATACACATCTATATATATATATACGTAAATGGACTATTTGAGATGCTACAACTGTCTCCTATTTCTCCTAATTAGACATTTTAAGGGATAGTTGACACATATTTATATATGAGTTAAACAGAATGGACAATTTCTCCTCAGTGCTGATAAAGAATCTACCTAATTTTATTTATGCTGCATCAGACAGATTGCCTACTTATGAAATATCTTCAGAAAGACTTTAACTATAGCTTCTCAAAAAAACTCTTTTTATTCAGCAAAAAAGGAGGGAAGAACAGGCTATGACATAGAACTTACATTATATTACAATCGACCATTTACATAACAAAGCAGTTATTTTAACTCTTGTAGATATCCATCATTTGGAACATAAGAATTTCTTATATCTGAAATGCCTCACAAATAAAAAATAAATTTTTTTCTCCTGACATACTTTTAATTTAAAATAGAATCTTTGGAGAATTGAGAGATAAAAACAAATTTCCCATCGTATGAGGAGAGAAAAGTGGAGGAAATTCAGAGCACCTAAAATGAATACATTACGAGATATTCACCGTGAATATACTTCACCACATTGACACTGAGACCATGACGGGATATGGTCATAAGGACTTCTCCGGCACTCTTCCTCCAAGGCAGGTTATAGGGAGGGCACCAAGAGGTTATTGCACTGAATAAAAGCTGGAGATCATCTTTTTGAGCCAGCTCCTCGGCCGGAGAAACAAAACTGCAGAGTTTCACTAAGATCTAAAGAACAAACAAAATATGTACATAAATAAATGAATGGTTGGGGAAAGGGAGGAGCTAGAAAAGGACTAGATCTGATTATTAAAAACTCTGAAAGTTCAGGGTTAGTACTGAGTGATATCATTAAAGCCACAATGATGAGTGCTCTAACTTAGGCAACATTAAAAAAGACACCTACAATTTAGAAGTGTGTTATGGTAAGACAGTTAATCACCTCTACTTTTATCAGCTTATTTAAAAAAAAATCTTCTATGTTTACCATCCTCTCTTTACCATGGTATTTTTTTTTGCATTGTTTCACCCTATCATGAAACGGAATAAATCAAAGGTTAATTTTCAAGATCAGCATTCTAGTTTTCTATCGATAATTTGGTTCCTTAATTCTTAGTTTGTCTTAGGTGAAATGTAATTTTCTTCTCTAAA
Organism: Mesoplodon bidens; assembly: GCF_964165515.1. Classification (NCBI taxonomy): domain Eukaryota; kingdom Metazoa; phylum Chordata; class Mammalia; order Artiodactyla; family Ziphiidae; genus Mesoplodon; species Mesoplodon bidens. Next base: position 192,736,187 of record NC_138176.1, read on the forward strand.
AGGAACAGTTTTAGGGAGACAAGAAAGTAAAAATAGGTTTTTTAAAAGTAAAAGTATTCTCAAATAGTTCCAACTTCTATACAAGTAGAAGGGGATATTAGAACTAAAAAATCATCTTAATTCAGAAGTATCAGTTATGTCTAGTAGCCAAAAATCTTCTAAAGCATGATTCAACACTTCTTAAACCCTGGAATGAGAACTTATTCCTTACCTATGGTTTGCAAAATACACACTGCACAAGTGTTTACAGCCCTAAGGGCCTGCTACTTGGGGAACGCAGCTATGGTTTCTGCCCTCAATGGACCTTTTTCTTCTAATCTTGATTTGGTGTCAGAAAAAGTTAATTTTCCTTCTCTGTGCTAAAGTTTCTCATCTAAATATTTTTTAAACTTTATAAAATAAATAAAATAAAATTGGAGTATTTTAATATTTGTGGGGAAACTACTAAACAGAAAAAAGTATTTGAAGTATCATGTTTTGTCTGAGAAAGCTAGGTCTTCCTTTTCCTATTTCCTTCAATGCAAAATTTTACTTAAATACAAGAATTTCTAATTCATAGCTGCCAAATATCAGGGAAAAAAATTAAGAATTCAGAGAAACAACAAAATATTTATAAAATCTGTAAGTACAGGCAATCCCCCCCACCAAAAAAATGTCTGGAGACACAGTTGGATACCAAATTTCCATTCATACATGTAACGTGTATCTTTTTCATATGTGTTAAATGTAACAAAAAAGATATATGAAAAAAAGATAATCAATTGCAGCAAAAAAAAAAAAAAAGCTCAGAAGAGTGTATTGTTGATTATACTTTTTGTTGGTTTTCACATTACCCTTATGTGATTAGAGGGACAGATGTCATTTCTCTAATCTGTAACATAAAAACAAACCTGAAAATAAAATACTTTTTTCCAAATCAAATCTTTGTTCTCAAAAATAAGCTAGATTTAATTCCTTGATGTTGACTCTTAAGATAACTAGTTCTTAATCTTCAAAGGCAAAAGGATTCTTAAAATAATCTAGTATAATCCTTTCAGTTTACAGAAGAGAAAACTGAAGAGTCTACTCATTCCTTTTTGGCCCCTACACTAACCACTTCTATTTGTAGGGACTCTGTTATAAAGTCCAGCCAACTGTGGCACAGCAGTAATTGGCCACATCAATGCAAATGGAAATGCAAAAAAAAAAAAAAAAAAAAAAGCCTACATGAAGCAGTACCAACTGCTAAGGTCCCAGGAAACCATCTGTCACAAAATATAAACATAGGGATTTCATCTATCATAAACACTATGTGTTCTGAAAACATTTAATAAGTTGTGTCCACTGTTTTTCTAGACAAAATGATGAAAACAATGTCCAGCCTGCAATGAGGAACTAAAAAAGGTAAGTGAGGCACTAAAGGAGTACCAGACTAGGTGGTGGGACAGCTGGGCTGTAATCACTGCCATGCACCTGCTGTGGATCGGTTTCCATAACTGTAAATGAAGCATTTCACTTAAATTTTCTTTTGAGTTCCTTTTGGCCTTTAACATTCAATGATTCCAATATGCTAAAATGAATCTCACATTTAGTTCAAAGTCAGCACCCAGTGTTTTCAGATACAGAAGAAATTAAGTTTTAGGGAAAAAAATCTCTGCTACTTATTTAGTGTTAAATATATAAAATTCAGCTTCCTCATGTTGTGTCTAAGTGAGATGATGGATGTTCACTAAACACTGTGGTCCTTATTTCATGATGTACGTAAGTCTAATCACCATGCTGCACACCTTAAACTTCAACAGTAAGTAATTATAGTTCAATAAAGTGTAAGTCAATTATAGTTCAATAAAAGTGGAACAAAACAAAAATTCAGCTTCCATTGATTGCCTAAGGTATTAATTAGTTCTACAGAAGGGCTTTTTTGAAACAGGGCTCTAGTCTGATTAGCAAAGACTAACCCACTCCATTCATCAATGTCTTAAAATAGCTTTAATTCCTATGTGATTTACTCTCTTATTTATTCCCACTGCTCTTCTTATCCAATCTAATTGAGGGCTTAGATAAACCTTAGGTCTAACCCCATTTCTGCCATTCACTCACATCATCATTTTTGAGAAAAACAGAAGCTCTGAAGTCATGGATTGTCTTGTAAATTAACACGAGATAAGGGATGCTAAACACCAGCACAAAAGTATCTAATAAATCAAGGTTCAATAAATATTTTTTGAATTAGTATTTTATTGATAATCTTGTCTTTTCCTTTCTAAACCGTCTTGGTCTCCCTCTTTCCGATCTTCATTGCTAGACCTCAACAAAGCCTGGAGCATTCCTGGAGCAACGACCCCAGTTACACCAGGTGTCATCAACATGGGTCCCCAACTCTACTGCACCTACTGCAGATCCACTGTTCTCTCTTCCCACTCTCACAGATTATGGAGCTGGTGGTGGCAACAGCAGGAATCACAATTATTTATTAAAAAATAAATATTTTTCTTTCATGTCTACTATGTCTGAAGCAAAGAACCATAGCTTTGGTTATTATTCATTTAATCTTTCCCCAAATCCTTGGCATCTTATTTCAGAAAACGGGACTCAAACAGGTGTTGGTATTTTAAATTGAGGCATAAAAACACATAACAAAATTTAACCATCTTAAATCATATGCAAATATAGGGTACAGTAGTGTTAACTACATGCACATGGTTGTGCAAATCTCCAGAACATTTTCCTCTTGCAAAACTGAATCTCTGTAACACCGACCAACAACTTTCTTTTCCCCACCTCCCAGCCCCTGGTAACCAACACTCTACTTTTAAAAGTTTGACCACTTTACTTATAAATGGAACCATGCAGTATTTATCGTCTTGTGTCAAACATGTATTTTTACATGGACAGATTATATTCTAAATGTTTGTAGTTTGCTTGTTTTGAAAATTTTCTCCCAAGAAAGGATATCAAAATGATGACAATATTTCCAGGTTAGCTAACAAAGGTATACTTAATCTGCTAATGCTATTAAAAGAAGAGTGGCGGGGCTTCCCTGGTGGCGCAGTGGTTGACAGTCCGCCTGCCGATGCGGGGGACGCGGGTTCGTGCCCCGGTCTGGCAGGATCCCACATGCCGTGGAGCGGCTGGGCCCGTGAGCCATGGGCGCTGAGCCTGTGCATCCGGAGCCTGTGCTCCGCAACGGGAGAGGCCACGACAGTGAGAGGCCCCTGTACGGCAAAAAAAAAAAAAAAAAAAAGAGTGGCAACAGTGGGAAAGAAGGGCTTTATAGGCAGGGAGCAGAGGAGGTGGCAGCAGCCACTAAAATAAACTGTCTTTTCTAAGCCAAATATTTATAGGATAAGGACTTCCTATATATAGACAGCAACAGAACAGAATTTCTTGACATTAGAAGAAATATTATGCAAAACTTAATTATATTGTCAATAAAAGTTGTTTAGTTCATTTTAGAGATGTTTTTGCTATATCAAAGGTAACCTCTGTTCAGAGAAACAAACTTGTTAATCCCTCATCCAATATTTTTCAAAAGAAATGTGCAGATTCAAGAAATGTGACAGATGAGATAAAGTGAACTTATAATAAACAGGATGAAATACCATAGAAAATGGAATAGGCAGGACATCTATTTAAGGAGTGTACCTGTTACACTTTAAATAGAGTGGTATAGATGGCCAGGCAAATAGCACCTTCCATACCTGTACAAAAACTTTCTGGAGTAGTCCACGACGTTCTGCTAGAGGTAGCTCATTCTGTGCACCTCCAACTGCCTCAGGCACATGTGGAAGGTCAAAAAACAGATATAAACATTTAACCAGGGTGGAAGGCACTGACATCGTTGTCATGCAGTCCACGGTTTTCTGGAAAACAAACCGATAAATAAGTGAATAGACAGATAGACAGATAGACATAACTGTACTTGGTATAGCTAAGTAAGCTCAAATTTTAAGCCAGAAAATTATATATCAAAATAACTTTTTTTTTTTTTTTTTGTGGTACGCGGGCCTCTCACTGTTGTGGCCTCTCCTGTTTTGGAGCACAGGATCCAGATGCGCAAGCTCAGTGGCCATGGCTCACGGGCCCAGCCGCTCCGCGGCATGTGGGATCCTCCCGGACCAGGGCACGAACCCGTGTCCCCTGCATCGGCAGGCAGACTCTCAACCACTGCGCCACCAGGGAAGCCCTATATCAAAATAACTTTTTAAATGCCTGAAAAAAAATTAAAATGACTCCACGCTGACAAATACATATTTCCTATTTGGACAAATTTGCTGTAACCAAATATTGATAAGTTTGTTATTTAGTAAGGTATTTATTAGGTTGACTATTAAGAGGCAGCATGTTTCAAAGAACATAAACTTTAGGATTTAGAAAAGATTTTAACCATGAACTTATTAGGCAAACTAATTTTGTTAGACCTCACCTTTCTCTCCTATAAAATGGATATAATAGTACATATCGCTTAGGGTTAATATGAGGGTTATATAACAAATGCAAAGATACATTGAGTACTAAACTTGCTTTACTATCACTTTTATTTTTATTGTAGATTCTTAGGGTTGGAAGGGCACTTGAAGGATATAGCCATCACTGACGCAAAAAAATTTCTCCATTATTTTCAAAGATTACTAAAGGAAGAAATTATAGACATTCTTATGGTGAACATTTCAGCACTGTTAAGAAATATGCTATAATAATTATAAAAAACTTTCCATGGTACAGTTTGGAATAGAAAGTTTTTCCATGCTGGAGATCAACAGGTTAGCATCATCTGTTGATCTGTTTATTAATTTTGACATTACACATTTCCTGAATGCCTAGGGTATGTCAGTCAGTGTGTTGGGAGCTCGGCATGCAATGATGAAGGATCCCTGCCCTTCAGAATACTGTAGTCTAGAGCAGAAGCAGGTTTGTTAATAACTATGATTTAATCTCTTATGTGTAACAGTGGTAGTACATTCAGGCTAATAGAAAAGGGAATGATCACCACTGGCAGGAGTAGAATGGAAAAGTGTCGGAATTAAAACAAGAGGGGAAAGATCACCTGGAAGATACACAGGAGCTTAGGCCATATGGTACAGAATGTTTCAGGAACCTGAGTCCAAAACTGCTGACTCCTGAAAAGCCGCAATAATAATGTCTAGTCTTTAATGAGTGTTTATTATATAACAGGCATAAAGCTAAGCACTTTAAATACACGCTCTCACCTATTTCTCAAGTCATCCCTACAATGTAGATAAGGTAGATTTTATTACTATACGCTCCTTACTTTACAAAGGGAGCAATTGAGGCTCATCACTTATATACCCTGTCTGGGGTTAGAGAGCGGGTTAAGTGGCCCACGGTTTGTACATGCTCAATGACCTATGCGTGTGGTCTCCCATTTTAGTTTCACTTTTAATTTGCTGGGATTGGAGACCCAATGAAGTGTTACAAAGGAGTTATAGAATCAGATTTTAGAAAATTAGCTGGTGATAGTATAGACCATAGATTAAAGAGCAGGAAGGCGAGAGCAATTAGGAAACTAGTACTGAAAACCGTTAAGAACGGCCGGGCCTGAACTAATGCAGTAGCCAGGTGACGGGGAGGAGACAGAGCCTAAGGAACAATCCTTTACAAGATCCGGCCCCTTTCTACATATCCACTATCATTTCCCTCCTCTAATACTCAAAAGCTCTCTGCAGTTCTCATCTACCATTTACTGTTTCTAGACACCCCATGTCTCCACCTGACTCTCAATTTAAACGTCTGTTCATGCCTGAAACTTTCTTTAATTCCTCATCTTTCTTCCTACCCTCACCTACAAAATTTACAACTCCATTTCTATTTTCATAGTACTACATATAGCCCATTATTGCATTTTATGGTATTATCTTCATCCACTTCATCTCTGTCATCTACATGTTGATTCAGGACCATGTTTTTGCCATCTCTATCTCACTGCTGCCAACAGAAGATAGCATGCAAACAAGAAAGTCAGCTCAAAACATAACACTGAATTTTCTTTTTAAAATGTCTTTTTCCAGTTAGATTATTACTAGCTATCCCTTCATATTAAGCAAAATGATATGATTTTTCATTTTCATCTTATAACGGATAGATAAAAGTACAACTGGGTATACAAACTGGTAATCGGCAACATTTGTAATTTTTTTTAAGTGATTCTTTTCTCCTGATTCTTTTCTTACACTTTTAAATTGGTCTATCCATTTGTGCCCATTTAAGTTAATACACATTTACTGATTTTCTACCATGTTCTAGGTGTTATGGTATGACAGTCTATGCTCACAAGAGAGAGAGAAAAACAGTGCATCTACAGAAAATATGAATAAAACTTAGAAATATTCCAATTAAACACTATTATTTTATGTATTATTCTAAGCCAAACCAAACTTTGGTACAGCAACATAGAGGCATTTATAGTTACCATCGATAGCAAGTAGAATTGGTATTTTGATAGTCACTTGATATGGCCATAGATACATGAAAACAATGGTCTACTTTAGGACTATCTGAAGGTTACTTAGTACTTAGGGTGAATAAACATCTCCATTTGCCCAGGACTGAGGGGTTTCCTGGGATGTGGGCCTTCTATGCCAAAACTCAGATAGTCCCAGGTAAATCAGTACAAGTTGGTCTTATTCGTTTTCTGATTTAAAAAACAAAACATAACACAATATTGTAAATCAACTATACTCCAATATAAAATAAAAATTTAAAATAAAATAAAATAATAAAATAAATAAAAAACAAAACAAAAACCCAGCAAATGAAAAAGGAAACAGGCCATTCCAAAGAAAAAAAATTCAAGTGCTGCTTACTTTAGGCTAGTAACTGGTTTCAGGATATGGTTACTAAGAAATGTGCACTGTTTCTCCGGCGGCCTGTCACGGTAGTATGATCGGTGTCACATTTACTTTTGTAAATTCCATGAGGTATTTGAAAGCCCATAGTAATTTAGACAATAGTCATTCTCAAGATTGGTGTGGACTTTGAAGGTAACTATACTCTGGATTTTAGAAGGCTGAATAAACTTCCTTCATCCCCAAAACATCACAGGTCACAAATCGGGTATTCAAACAGCACATAAATGACTACATGCCATATGTATCATGACAGATGCTTAAAGTTGACTTAAAGGGAAAAAAAGCAATCTCCAGAAGAAAATCAAGTAGTAAGGATATATGTATTATCATGAAAATGACAATATTTCCTTATTTTGCATACAAGTTAGAAAAATTTTAAAGTATTTTCCATGTCACTTATTCCTTATTAGCTAAGTGACCTTAGATGAATCTTAGATGACTCTTCCAAGTCAAAGTTTCCCTAAGATGGGTTACAGAAATGCAGTTCCTGGGCTACTTCCCTCCAGCCACAGGTAGCCCATCTCTTTGCCCGGTGTGCTGTACAAATGGTACCATGCTTTATGTGTGCTATGATGTGACAAAGATGGAAAACACTGTTCTAATTTAAGCATTTCCTCATGTGTAAAATGGAAACATTAACCTCTTTATAGAGATGTTGTGAGAAGCATGAAATAATGTGTAAGAAGAATTAGAAGAATACACAGATTATCATAAAATCTTATTTGGATATGATGATAAATTTAATTTCACAAAATCCCAAGAGGATAAAAAGATGTTTCAAACATGAAAGCCAAGAACTTACCTGACCAGAGGATGCTAACAAATTAATTGTTGTCAGAAGCATCCAACCTCTACTGGCTTCTTCACTCTGATTGATTTCTAAGAATTGGACTATGGCCCGACTTGCAGCCTCTATAAAACCAAAGGAAAGTCATGAGGTGGAGAGAAATCACATACAAAATACGTTAAAGAGAGCAATGTTTTAATGGCATATGTAGATGTCATCATATCAATACAGAAATGTAAAAGTCAACCTATATATTTTAGGAAAAGGTGCATCACAAACTAGTCAAAAGGAGTCATGGAATAGGGGAAATTTGAGTTAAACCTGCCTGGAAAACAAGTCTCTCTAGAAACTGGGAGGGAGGGATGGAAACAGAGAGATTAGGCACACTGTATTAAAACAAAAGTGTGGCTAGAGGAATAATCAAGAGGAACAACTGTAATAACATAGGGTTCACATTCTAGAAGAGCATATGTTCAGAATTAGAGTCTAATATCAATAGTATTGACAGAAAATGCCTACTTACGGGGGAAGGTAAGCTAAGGGCTGTCTGTATTTGACTCTTTGGGCAAGAAGGAGCAAATGTAGTTTCTTGAGCAAATTAGATGATTAAAGGATTATTTTAAGACTATTAATTTAGAGTGATGTGTATGACAAACTGCAAGGGCAAAGAGATTGATGGGGGAAACAAATTAGGAGGTTGGCTCAGTGACACACACAGGGGGTGACCTGAACAGCTGACATTAGGAAGAGATAAAACAGTGAGGGAGTCATTCATAGAACTGTAGTGTTGGAAGAATCTTTGAAAGTCAACTTAGTTGATTATGTTTTTAAGGATAAGGGAAAATGGATAAATCCTTAACCATGCATTTAATTTTATCAGCACAGAGTTCATCAATTTTTACATTGGAATAGGAGATGAATTAAAGTCAGAAAATAAGTCCAATCTGTTCACTGTAAACCAATATATCAGGTTACTAACGTATACTTACCACATGTCATAAAGATACAGGATGTAGAATAGAATTTAGATTACCTTAGAGGTATTCTTTCCTTTAAGACATTTAAGACAATCAAGATAAAAGTGTTTTATTCAATAACTGAATGATACAAAACTTACACATGATACTGTGCTGGGCATATTTCATCTTTATATACTTCCATTTGAAAGAACATGTTAAAGGAAAATTTTTAAGATACCTTATTTTTACTGAGTCTTAACTGTACAACAAGCACTGCTTTTTTTTGTCTGTTTTGTTTTTGCTGTACGCGGGCCTCTCACTGTTGTGGCCTCCCCTGTTGCGGAGCACAGGCTCCAGATGCACAGGCTCAGCGTCCATGGCTCACGGGCCCAGCCGCTCCGCGGCATGTGGGATCTTCCCGGACCGGGGCACGAACCCGAGTCCCCTGCATCGGCAGGCGGACTCTCAACCACTGCGCCACCAGGGAAGCCCAACAAGCACTGTTTTAAGTGCTTGCAGATTCAACTCATTTAATCTTTATGTAGAACCCTGTAAGTTGTTTTCTATTCTTAGACCTCTTATTACAAATTGAGAAATGGGAGAGGATAAGTAATTTGCCTGGAGTCAGGGACAGAACTTTTATTCAAATCCAGGCTGCTTAGCCTGTAAAAGATAAAGATAGTGATAAAAAAATTTTACTGGAAAAGAGAAGTCAACAGAACCCTGGCTTACTTCTGGTATTCAGTATCTGGTAAATGTTGAAATTACTGTATTCATGCTCACTGATTTTATAGTCTCTTGCCCCTCTCTAGAAAACAAACACGATGGGAGCAGACTTTGTCAGCCTTGTTCAGAGCTGATCCCCAGTATGGAGCACATCACTGGCACTAAGTGGGCACTCAATAAACACCTGTTAAATGAGTGAATAAATCAACCCAGGGAGATCAAAGAAGGACACATTGAATTCAACTTCTCAAGAACATCAGGAGGTTTGCATTTATTACGGGTAACAAAGATTCCTGAAAGGTTTGAAAGGGGAGTAATACAAAGAAAGCAATGTTCAAGGCTGATTAAATACAGAAAGAAGAAAACAGATAAAAGAATACCATTGAGAAACCATCTTTAGCAATCATGGTTTAAGATCATTGGTAAAAACTAACCTGCAAACTTTTCCTGCAAGCCTACAATGGACCCCAGCCATTTGTTATATAACACGAGCAGTCTTTCCTTGATAGGAATTAAATGCTCATGTAAGGAAAACAGCTCCTTACCAGTTCCCTAAAATTCTTAATCAAAGGCTGACATGCTATGCTTTCATTTCCTAGGCTTCTTCGTAACCCAGGCGACTTTGGTTTTAAATTGTGCATTTCCAATTTCGTAAGTCAACATCTTAAAAAAAAAAAATACCTGCAGTCTTCAAACTGCTTATTTTACAATTAAACCAATGTAATAAAATTCTATTTCATTAAAAAAATAAACATTGATTGGTAAATCAACTGATCAATACCACCTATGTCTCTCACAGAGGGAAAAAAATATTTTGAAGAACTAAGCCTACTTTAAAAGATAAACAAATTTATCTCCCTGGTACAGAATCTAGAAACCTACAGATGAGACACATTTTGAGTGACTCCAGATTCCACCCATAGTACTTAACACTATTAACATTAAAAGAAGTTTGGACAAATATGTTTTTTCACTGCTATTCAACAAGTTGCTAATTATGAACAATGAATGCCAATGGTTATTTTGAGAACCAAAACACCAAAAATGTACTCTTGGTTTGAAACAGTTCCATATATCTATCTGATCAATGGCATTTACAAAAAAGTGTGTGGTTTCTTTCGTTCTGGTTGACAATGAACATTAAGATATTCCTCAAGATAAGAAAAGACAATGTATTTTCAAAAGTGTCCTATTTGTTATTAAACATTACAACAGTTCAGAAGATTGCTGAGCAGATTAAATGAGATAATACTTATGAAAATAAACCCTGAAAAGGATCAAGACAGTATAATTATTAATGGTGTCCCTTTAACAATTTTACCAGCTTAATAATAACAACTGCTCTTTTTGAGAAGAAGATAGAGACTTCAGTTACGTCAGCAATAATGTATAATTACATTACCTGGCTTTGAATTACAGGTGCATACAAAGAAGTCTTGACAATAGTTGTGGCTGAATGATACGGGTGAGACTGGAAACTCTCACTGATAAAATAGACTATCTTTACATAACAAACATATTCAGAAGAACTATCTTACTTTCTCCTACTAATTTCAGTAGGTTGCCATGCAAAACAACTTGATGGGATCTCCGAGCTTTCATTTTAAATAAATCAAGAAGCTCATTATAAAAGTATGTAACATTTAGTGCTATCTTTAAAAAATTATATAGACAACATATTAAACCTCCATAAACCACAGAATTTCTTAAAACTTTGAAAAACGCTCCTAGTCAAAAAATATTACATTATGATCTTTTATTTTCACTAATTTTTAACAAATACAAATTTAAACACTGATTTAACTTAAGATTATAAGATTATAATGAAAAGAACATATTAATATCAGCCCATCTTGAGAATTGCCAATCATTTTGATTTAAGCTTTAGCTTTCATGCTGCATTTCAGTACACATAGTTAGGCCAAAAAAATACAGAAATGAAGTTAGTAGAGCTCATTATTAGATTAAATAAGAATAGAATGTAGACAGTTTTAAAGGAAATGTTAAGTCCCCAGTCTACACTGAGACAGTATAAGTAAATTCAATTAGACTGCATTCAGAAAAACCAGAACACAAAACGTGTTAATAATAAGTGTAATACAATAATTTTTCCTTTTGCAAAGTCCATTTAAAGCATAGTCATTTTCAAACTTATGCTTCAGGATGATAATGTGAGACACATCAATAGTACTATTACACTTTTGTCATTAATGAAGAAACCAAGACCTAAACGCCCATTCCCACCCCTCCTTTCCAAAGAAAACCACTTCCACGTTAGTGAGAAAAATAGTATTAGGACTCATAGCTTCCATGCTTCTTTCAATTTGATAATACATCATCACACCTTGGGAATGAAATTACCTGAAGGTGTTGTGGCTTTGAAATCCTTGGAGGACAGCGGGGCACACTGTTTTTCTGTTTAAAAAAAAAGGCTGGGTTGTCTAATTGGGGATTCACTACATTATACTAATCCCACCACAAGATGCTGCACCAGATGCCAACCGTGGTCGGCATCATTTGGCTTCTCTATCACTGGGCTGCTGCCCAGTGGGGATTACAGCACTGGGCTTAACAGTGGCACCTAGCATGCAGCAAAGTCATTAACAATAAGCTGAAGATACTATTTTTACACAGGTGGGAATTTTCTCTTTCAATGATGTAAAATCGACCACGTGGCTGACCTTAGAATTAAGCAGACTGCATGGCTGAACTTAACAAATAACTAGAAGAGATAGGGAAAAGTCTGAAGCCATGTCCTGTACACAATATGGCTACAAAATTATATATTTTTTCAAATTAGTTGAAAGTCACTATATATTTTTAACAAAACCACAGGGAGGCTATAACCAAGAGGATTAAGAGAGACAGAGAGAAGAGAACTACTGTATTACAAATCAGCCCATGTACCCACTTTGCACATTGACTTACCTAAAATTTTCCATTTTTTACTAACTTCTGATGGATAGATTTAAACAACAGAATTGCCAATAAGCATGGTTCCTACTGAGATATCTACAATGAATGTCAGAGTGATCTGGTGAAAAGACTTGATATGTGAATGGCGATTAGGTAACAAACAAAATAACAAGTATTTCACACCAAATTCAGAGGAGTCCTGGGAAAATAATCTTTCTCTGATGCACAACAGATAGAGCCAATTTTCAAAAGAATAATAGAGAACTCATTCCACCTACTTCTTTTTGGAGAAAAATTATGTGCATGTAAATCATAACAAAAATTACTTTCAATGATAACTTCCTATAAAATAAAAGGTTATGTGAGGTATTGAAAAGAGCCAAACTCATAGAAGCAGAAAGTGGAAGGGTGGTTGCCAAAGGCTGAGAGGAGGAAGAAATGGAAAGCTGTTGATAAATGTGTATAAAGTTACAGTTGTGTAATATGAAAAAGTTCTAGAGATCTGCTGTACAACACTGTACTTACAATTTACTGTACTGTACATGTAAAAGTTTGTTAAGAGGGCAGTCTCATGTTAGTGTTTTTACCACAACAGAAATCAATTGATCAATCAGAAAACCAGAATGGGATACGCAAGAAGAAAAATGATTCAGGATGTACCTAGATCCTCAAAATCTAGAATTTTTTACTAGAAAAATCAAAATATCAAAAAATCTCCATGAAAGTACTTTTGATAACAGCACTGATCAAAAGAAACTTCCAATGTTCAAAACTAAAAATGAAAGAAGAGAACAAGGATTCCAAAAGCCAGAGTTCTTCAAGGCTGACAGACGAGACACTCCAAAACTATGCTTTTCTCTCTTAAACATCAGTAAGCTGGCTTTTCTAACACTCTTCTAACTCTTAAAGCATAATGGGGTCGGGGAGAGCACAGAGAAATCCTATGTCAAAATCAGTAAAAATTTTTTGAGCACCTAATCTGTGACAAGCATTCTTTTAGGCGATACAGGGGTGAACGCAAGAGACAATAACATTAAATAAGTAAATAAACAAGGTACTTTCAGATGACACCAAACCTCTCAAGGAAGTATTTAAGGTGACTGAATAAATACTCACTGGTGTGGAGATAGAGGATAAAAGATCTATATGAGATAGGGTGATTTGGAAAAGTTTCTCTTGTGGAGGTAAAACTTACACAAAATTGAATTGAATTTCACTGGATTTTGAAGTTAACGAATTTCAAAAGTTTAAAACTAAAACTTATATGGAATTACATGATATGAAAAAATGTATCTTAAAATATCTGGCAAACAATATATCACCAACAGAGAAAGGAAGGGTACAAGGGGCTCTATGTTTGTAACTTCCTGTGAGTCCATAATTATTTCAAAATAGAAAATTAAAAAAAATAATAACTCGGGGCTTCACTGGTGGCGCAGTGGTTGGGAGTCCGCCTGCCGATGCAGGGAACACGGGTTCATGCCCCGGTCCAGGAAGATCCCACATGCTGCGGAGCAGCTGGGCCCGTGAGCCATGGCCGCTGGGCCTGCGCATCCGGAGCCTGTGCTCCTCAACGGGAGAGGTCACAACAGTGAGAGGCCCGTGTACGGCCCAAAAAAAAAAAAAAAACACTTATGTAACTATTACTGTAATTAACAATGAGACATCTCCTCCATTTAAGATACTCTTCATTATTTCCCTACGGATATAAAACTGTAAAGAGATTTAGGAAAACAAATCTCCAATGTAGAAAAATGTTTTTCTACAAACATGCAGATTAGGTATTCATAAAGACAGCAACAGCAAACAGAATATAAATAAGCTTTGGATTTCTTTTTCTAATCTAGGGATGTCACTCAAAAAAGAAAATGCAATGACAGGAGTCAACATGTGACAAAGAAATTTCCCTTCATACTACCTATTTAAAATAGCTAAAAAGGCATAAAACACAGAAATCTTGTATTTAAGGCAAACTTTTCACTTGTATAGGAACAACTGAAATCAATAAAGATAAAAAAAGGATGCAATCCCATTCTGGTGGAGAAGGGAAAAGACAGGAAGTTTACCTTAAACTATCTTGACCACCTCTCACCAGACTTGCTTCAAGGACTACAAATATAATTAAAACTGCCTCACTTTAAAATCCATACATCAATTCATATAATGTACAGCTTCTGATTACGAGATTTTGTCCTCAATCTAAAAATACTTTAATGGCTGTTGCTCCAAAGACTCCATAATGGGCCCCCCGTTAAAGATGGAAGGTTGAGCACATGCATGTATCTCTTCTCTGTCCTGAAACCTCACTGCTATAAACGGAATTGTGCCCCCCCCAGAATTCATATTTGAAGCCTTAGTTCCTAATGTGATGGTATTTGGAGATGGAGCCTTTGGGAGGTAATGGGGTTTAGATGAGATCATGAGGGTGTGGCCCTCATGATGGGATTAATGCCCTTAAAAGAAGAGACACCAGAGAGCTCTCTCTCCTGGAGGTGAGGCCACATTGAGAAGGTGTCATCTGCAAGCCAGGAAGAGAGATCTCACCAGAAACCAATCATGCTGGCACCATGCTCCTAGACTTTCAGACTCTAGAATTGTGAAAAAAAATTCCTGTTTTATACTAGTCTATGATATTTTGTTATGGCAGTCCAAGCAGACTAATACGCCCACTGAAATTGTTGTTTAAGGATTTTTTTAAAAAGCATATACCCATAAGAACAAAGAAAATAGGAAAGGTGAAAACAACAACGTTTTGGATACTAAAACAGAGGAGAAATTAGTGGGAACTGATTTAGCAGACTCTAGAATCTTAACTTAAAGCAAGTACAAGGAAAATACAAAAGCAGCTAACCTCAACACAACCTCCAAGAGGCTCAGGAATTGGTGGCACTAAGTACCTTTAGAAGCAGAAGTAAATGTGGGACTGTACACAGAAGGACTGGTGAAGTCTGTGTAAGAGCAGCTAGACCCCCAGATCCCCACTACTGTGTGGGTACTAGACTAGAGATTTATTCACTAAAAAGAAAAACAGAGGATGTTTGGATTGGGGTGGAGGGGGGACAATGACATTACACCAGGCACAGTTGTGGGCTCATCATGAAGATAAAATAGAAGCTTATGTATTGATACTAAATGTTGAGGGTCCTCAGACACTGGCTTCTAAAATGTTCAGAGTCAGACATATACTGTCTAAGTAAAGACTGGACATTCTTCTCTGGGGACTCTGTCTAGCTCAAGGGAAAGATGGTCAACAGAATGGCTCAGCAAAATGACCCTAGGCTGAGGCCCAGGCAAGCTCCAGCCACAATTACAAAGCTACCCAGCAACTTTCCAAGATTCCATTCTTATACAGCAGTAGAGGGCCAAGGATGAGACACGTGAGGATATTCTCTAATATAAAAGACAGAGACAAAAATAAAGTAACAAAAAAGACTTCGTGAAAGAAACAGACTGTGGAGGAAGATAAAAATCTGAAAAGAAATTTTAAAAAAAGAAACCTCAGAGAGTTAAGAGAAGCCATGAAAGGAAAACAAAAGACATCAATAAAAAAGAAAAAAAATCTCTTAGAAATTAAAAGTATCATATCACAAATGGGGAAAAAAAAAAAAAAAACACGGAAGGAATAGATGGTAAAACCAAAAAGCTCTCCTAGCAAAGAGAGTAAAAAAGCAAAGACAGAAAATAAGAGAGGAAAGATAAGAAAATGAGAGGGACAGTCTTAGGGGTACACATGATAAGAAAGAGAAAACAGAGGGGAGGATATTATTATATAAACAATTCACAAACCTTTCTCAAAATTAAAGGATATGAATTTCCAGACTAAACAGGTCCAGTGAGTACTCAGCATAGTGTATAAAAATAGGTCCACTCCAAGGCATGTTATGAAATTTTAGAAGAGGAGGGCCAACAAGAGGATTCTAAATGCTTTTATAAAACACACACACACACACACACAATACATGCCACAGAGAAAGAATGGAGAATTCAGGTAGCTTCAGATTTCTCACTAGGAGTACAGGAATCTAAAATATGATGGAGAAATTATTTTTATATTCTGAGATAAAATGATTTCCAATCTAGAACCTTATATCCACCAAAAGGAGGATAAATGTAATGAAAGCTGCGAGAGTTTCCAAAATAACCTTGAGAGTTCAACCTAGGCTGCCTGGAGAAGGACCCACTGACCATGTTCCCAGAGGTGCTGCACCCAAGCTCAATTTTCTATGACACTCGTAGCTTCCACTCCCTGTGGGAGGGCCTGTAGCTTCCCCTGGACCCCCAAGTCTCCTGGAACTAAACAGCTAGCATTCTCAAACAACTCCTAGAAACATCCAATAAGAACTCAGATTCAGTACTCAAACAGCTTAGATCACAAATGGTGTTTCTTCACCGTTAAGATTGCATTCATGCTCTGGGTGGGGAATATCCCAAGCACACTTCTGTGAGATAATGAGGGTGATAGATCTGTGCCTTCTATTCTCTTGTTGAAGCCTGGTTCTACAAGTTCCCCTTTCTGCAATAAAGCCATCTTGTAAGACGTGATAAAGTTTGTTCTAAGCCCTGTACCTGAAAGCTTGTCACCTTCCTTGGTTAAGGGAAGGGAACTCGTTTTGTTTTTTTTTTTTTTTTACGGTGCGCGGGCCTCTCACTGTTGTGGCCTCTCCCGCTGCGGAGCACAGGCTCTGGACCCGCAGGCTCAGCGGCCATGGCTCACGGGCCTATCTGCTCCGTGGCATGTGGGATTTTCCCAGACTGGGGCACGAACCCGAGTCCCCTGCATCGGCAGGCGGACTCTCAACCACTGCGCCACCAGGGAAGCCCAGGAACTCATTTTATATAGCAAGAGTCAAAGGAATTTTCACTCACAGATTTCTAAAAACAAAAACCAAAATAATAAGTGCCCTGCATCCTTTTTCAGGAGGCTGCTGGAAAAAATATTTTACCAAAAATGAGGAAGTTAATTTAAGAAAAGAGATGACGTGAGATTCTGGAAACAGAGGCTCTATCCCAAAGAAGTGGAAAAACATCCCAGGATGAAGTGAGTGAAGATGAAAAAGTGCCAGCTGTCCAGCTGGCCTAGAGAGCAACTACTACAGATTAAACCAGACCAGAAGGTTCTGGAAGAGCTATTTGCAAGAAGATGAAACTTACAGAATATCTGATGTCTTCAATGATATTGGGGGGAAATTCAGAAAAACAGAGAAGTAGGGGAAGAATGCGTAATGAAAATGTAGAAAACTAGTTTTTTAAAAAAAGGCAATTATTAACTCTGATAGAGGTGGAGAAGTTTTCAAGAAAGGAACAGTAATCAGAGTATACCATATGGATCATCTTTGTATAATGTTTTCAGTCACAATAATATAATGAATACTGATCTAATCAAATTATGATAGAATGATATGCGGATATAGAAGTAAGAATCTGTGGGATAATGGTGAGCTTAAAAGTCTTACTTCTCTTGTGGTAAGCCTGGAGATGGTATCTAAATATGAAAAATCAAGGCACACAGTATAAGCACATTAGTTAGAGACACAGAGGTAAATATCAAAAAAGTTAAGAGACGTAAAAACTCAGTGTATCTTAGGAGTGCAAAATGAGGATGAACCAGGATGATGGAAGGGAGATACTGTTTTTAATAAACCTATAAACTATTTGACCCTTAAAACCATGCACCTATATACTTTTAAAACTAAAAGTAAAAACTAAATTAAAAAATAGGATTATAGGGCTTCCCTGGTGGCGCAGTGGTTGAGAGTCCGCCTGCCGATGCAGGAGACACGGGTTCGTGCCCCAGTCCGGGAAGATCCCACATGCCGTGGAGCAGCTAGGCCTGTGCTCCGCGATGGGAGAGGCCACAACAGTGAGAGGCCCGCGTACCGCGCAAAAAAAAAAAAAAGGATTATATAACAAAGGCATTACTATTACAATTGGAAAGATAATAATTCAATGGGGGAAATGATAAGTGATTTTTCAAAGAGACAATAGAAACAAAACTTAAATTATTGATTTCTTGGTCTAATGCTTCAGTAGGAAAGCTATCACTCAAACAACCACTAAAAACCAAAGCAACAAGATAAAAATTAAGATAAAATCCTTCAAACATATTGCTAATTTAGAAAATGAGAAAATCTTATTTTAATCTTGATTAAATGGGATGATACTTTAGGAAGTTTAAAATTACCTAATTATGAATAAGAATAGTTATTCAGGCAGCATTTATAAAAGGCCTACTGCGTAAAGCACTATGGTAAAGACTGTAGGTTATATAAAGACTCGTAAATAGTTCATGGTCTAATAGAAAGCTAAAGATACATACATAAACACTACTTGTGAAGCTGAGTAGTTAAGAAGAGAAAACTTTTCCTTTGATTAAG
Source organism: Mesoplodon bidens (assembly GCF_964165515.1). Taxonomy (NCBI): domain Eukaryota; kingdom Metazoa; phylum Chordata; class Mammalia; order Artiodactyla; family Ziphiidae; genus Mesoplodon; species Mesoplodon bidens. Next base: position 192,754,797 of record NC_138176.1, read on the forward strand.
GGAATCAAGAAACATTCTATCTAGGAAGTGTGACTTAATCCAAGCTGAGAAGATTTAGATGTACTGAGATGATGGGGGGAGATGCTCCTTCCTGAATGAAGCATCACAAGGATAGAAAAAAGAGCACAGAAATGTTTGGGACTATAAGTAACTCGCGATTTGGTTGAAATATAGAAAAAGGAAACAACAAATAAAAAAAGGGTATGCAAAAATGGTGGGTATATATATGTATTTCCAGGTCCTGAGTTTGTGTTGAATGTCATGCTAGGAATTTGGATTTTGTTCAGAAGGAAACAGAGTGCTGTTAAAAGGGTTAGGGCAGAGGTGGTAGTGGTCCAAGGAAAGTAGCCTTGGGTAGAACTTACTCCACTTGAGAGTAAAAGGTGCTGACAGTAAGAATATGACAGTAAGAATGGGAATGGGGACTGGTACTGAAATCCATGTGCTTAAAATCAGGTCAATTTTCTGTTAGATTTCGACAACACTTTTACCAAACTGTCCATTCAAATAAATTAGTTTTTGCTGGTTTCTGTAAAAATACCTGTGGATTTGTTTGATGCTCTCCTTCGAATTTCTGTCACCATCAGTCGTGAGACTTGTGTTGTGAACTGCAGAAGATCAGAAAATTTTTCTGTCATTGTATTTGGCGGAGCATTTCCAAAAACCTGTGGATGAGAAAAACAATTTTAATACAGCATTGTCAACTTTTTTCTTTTATTATGTGCTTTTCAAAGTGTGGTATGACTTGAAAATCAAATAAAAGAAAGTATGCTTGCATAGTTACTTCGATCTGAATAAGTTTAAAACACAACTCTTTCAATAAATCCCACATTTTCTTATACATGTAAAATAATTGGTTGAATGAATGATTAAATAAACAAAATCTAAAAGCCAAAGACCAGTTATCTATAAAATTTAAATCAATCTTACTAATAAACTTTAGAAAATATAATGTTCCTCTGAAGAAATCAATTAATAATTTAGAGAAAAGTGGTAAGTTCCTTTGATGGCGAAAAGATATATCAGATGGTAAAAGCAGGGACTTATCTAATGTTAAGTCCTGGGCTGAATACAGAATTTACTAAACTCATCTTATACCTCAGAATTTCTGAATTCTAACCATAATAATTCCCAAAACAAGACTGTTAACGAAAAGACTAGAATAAAAATGAATGAGAGGGTCATACATACACTTGTCTTTCCAAAACTCTACACTAGATGAACTTTAGAATAAATCAAAATCATTCTTAAACTGGCATAGGTTCAGCAAAGAGAATGAAAAAAATAAAACCTGGACAGACTGTCATAGGAAAAGAAATAGTATTATAATAGCTATATAACTGGATGCATCCTGGAATATTGTTTTAAAAAATGTTTTTTATAGTGGGACATCCCTGGTGGCACAGTGGCTAAGACTCCATGTTCCCAATGCAGGTGGCCTGGGCTCGATCCCTGGTCAGGGAACTAGATCCCACATACATACCGCAACTAACAGTTCACATGGGGCAACTAAGGAGCCAGCAAGCTGCACTTAAGGAGTCTGCCTGCCACAACTAAGGAGCCGGCGAGCTGCAACTAAGGAGCCCAACTGCTGCAACTAAGACCCAGCGCAACCAAATAAATAATTTTTTTAAATGTTCTTTATAGCTAGAAGAGAATTCTGTCTCCTAAAACTATTATGATAGCCCTCTATTGTAATATTAACTAAACAATATTTTGTACTCTTATTATCTGTTCAAATGTCACTGCAAAGGGAGGAAACGTATCCTACCCGTCATTGTGTTCCTTGCCAAGCTAGCATCCTGCCTTTTACAGGGATGTTCCCTGAATATGGCTGTTTGTTTGTATGCTGCCTGCCCCCACAACCAAATTCTAGAAAATGTTTAGGTAGCATGCAAGGACACAAATTATAATATGAGAATATAAACAAAAAGTAAGCAAAAACCCCAAACCAATCAAATAATAAAACCAAGGCTAGGGAGGTAGACTGGGGAAAAAAAAAGTCTATATTTGCCATATTTTAGTCACGAATTTTGGCTCAAACATACAGGAGAGAAAACCTCATGAATTACATGGTTCACAATGTCCTTAGGTAAGGAAAACATATATTTAACGAAGTACCTCTATTCTTCATACCATAATGTAAAGATTTTCTTCCAAGGATCCTATTAAAAGGATACAACTTATAATATCCTTGTAATAGGAATGTTTCTTACATTCTTACAATAGATACCATGTTTCTTACAATCACCCTCAAGTTGAGCTGAAAGTACCAAACAAATGATAAATCAGTTCTACAGGTTATACTTTTAGCCAGGTAGTCTGCTCTTCAACTTGACACACAATTTTAAATTATCTCAAAGAACAAACAAACTGTTCTTTTCAGGAACTCCTCAATAAATTGTTTTTCTGCTGAGATTTTGATAAATGTTATGTGCTTACAGTTAACCTATGTCGCCTGCTAAATACCCATAGTCTTTAACAAACAAATTGGAGATAGATTAGAAATTGAGAAGCCTCTATTTTAAATTTGAGCATACTTGCGAGGAGGAGAGATTCTACCCGTCTCTCTTGAAGCTTTTATTAAATACATTTCTGTGTCTTAGAAAAATAAAAAGAATGGCCAATTTATTGAACCAAAATTATCTCACAGACTTAAAAAGTATGCCCAGTAAGCACAGCCCTGTAAGACTACATTAATATCAAATCAAAGCAATTTGGTTACTAAAATCAACCTGGCTTGAAGTTCACAGTTGATTACGACAAAGTTTATTCATTCCTTTCTTTCCTCCTTTTTTTTTTTTTGGCCCATATAAAAATAACACATTGCAACTCAAAGTGCATCTTTTAAAATAAACTATCAACTATCTTTACCAAATAAAATATCTACACCATTTGGTTTCCAGTGAGGAACGACACATGCTTGAATAGCCATTCTACTTCCACCCAGAGATGAGTATGTAACTGCCTAATGAAGGTGTTTACAAAGCAACTGTATATTTTGCTCAGGCAATTATTAAGCCTTTTGACAACTGATTTAAAGTAGATAAGTATTCCTATTATTTAGAATATACTGATGTATATTTTGCTCCTAAGAATTATTAAGCACTATGTTATTCCTGAGAGTAAGACAACTTCATAAAATAAATAGCTCTTTTCTTAGCATAAACATATGGTTATTCAAGCAGTCTTCACGCTGGGTGGATAATACACTGTTAAAAATACGACTAACTTTTCATACAAATCCTGGTATTTACACCTTTATTTTCATAAGGAAATTTTTTTCAAAAGCTGTGTTGCTTGAATTGACCAAGCCCAATGTTACAGAAAAAGAACCATGTCCTACGTGCTAATCTGACTGCTTCTTTAACATAAACAATCTTTAATCTAGTGATCCAACACTACTGATTGATTCACTCTTTCATTTATTCACTCATAAATATTTACTGGTCTACTATATATGCCAGGCAATATTTGGAACCTTGAATACAAAAGTAAATGAAGAATTGTGAATACAAAGGCAAATAAAGCAAATATGATTCCAGTTTTCACAGAATGTACATTTTAGCACAGGAGACAAAAGTTAAACTATTTTAAAAATGAAAATTACGTTGGATAGGGATGCGTTATAAAGAAAGGGAATGCCTGGAGTGAGAAAAGGTTATCAGAAATGCTCTCTGAGATGACACTGACCCGGAAGGATGGTACTGAATAATGAAAAAAGGTCACAATTCAAAGAGCCAAGGAACGAGGGTTCCGGGCAGTGAGAAGAACTGTGCTAAGACCGTGGGCAAGAGATTGGGAGCTTGAGAGATCAAAAGGCGGGGGTGAAGCTGGAGTGTTTCCAATGAGAGGGGAAATGCGGCAAGAAAAGGCTGGAGAAGTACAGGGACTAAAACATGTATCTGGCATTTTAGATAATACTGAATGTGTAAGGCAGTAAAGAAAAGAGATTTTTTGGTGACTGACTTCAACAATTAAATCTAAAAATATTAGGTATGTATTCACCACCTTCCACAAATAGTGGGAAGTAGACAGTGCTTCAATCATGCATGTAAATGTGGACCACAGAGGATGGAGCACAGAGCTGGGATTCACCTTCCCACCCACAGGGACTCTGGTCAAAATTTTCTGGTTCTTAGTTCCCTCATCTGTTAAAGGGGAGAGCTGAGCAAGAGAACTGGTCGGTAATACACTCAACTCAGAGGGATGATTCTATAATAGACATGTGACATTCATTACCCACGTGAAAAAAACAGTGCTGAGGAACAAAAAGCCTTTTAGCAAACTTAATAAAAATAACAATAATTATCATATCATGAGCCTTTACAGTGTGCCTAGCACTATTCAAATACTTGACATGTAATGTCATTCAAATCTCATGAAATCCTACTCATTACTCCCATTTTACAGAAAAAGAAATTAAGGGTTAGAGAAGGTAGATCCCAGGAGGTGGTGGAGACAGAATTCAAAACTAGGTCTGTCTGATTCCAAGCTGTGCTCTTAGTCACCCAGTAATATACTGTCTGAATTAAACTGTGCAGGAACCCTATCACTATACCTTTGTACAGTGTTCACCTTGCGAGGGAATTAGCACAGCTCGACTTGTTTTTAGAAGGTCATTTTAAATATCCACCTAAATAAATTTCAGAAAATTTCCTGGCTGCTCCTCAACTAAAATATTTTTGGTATACTCAGGGGGAACAAATGAATGGTGTTGTATAATGGCATGCAGGAAGCAGCGGCTCAATATATATTTGTTACCGAATGAAGCTAGTCAGTAAAATTTTAGTAACTATTAGTAAAAGAGAGGTAGGAATTTTTACAAAGTTTTCTAAAATGGTGTCTTTTATCCCCTAAATATACGTAATATCTAAAATTAAGTTACAGAGTATATGAATAATTTGATACATCTAACAGATTTTGAAAATTGACAGTGAAGATGTAATTGCATTTACCAATTAATAAAAAGCATTACATTAACACTTACAGTCTTCTTGTTCCTAAGGACCATGAACTTGCAGGAGAAGAAAATGAGAAGGTGTATCTCAGTCCCTCTCTCTCCTTCTAGGGTACGCCTGCCTCAAGAGAACATGTACTCTCATCTGCTCTGAGTGTGGCTTGCCCACTTTTGCCAATGACTGGGAAAGTAAGCTTAACCATATCAAGGGTGAAACTAGGAAGTCCTTTGTTGCACAGACCTAAGCTCCATTCTCCAATATTGGTACTATGCAATAAGTAACAAAGCTGTATATTTGTAAACATAAGCCTCATATATGCAAATAGTTCATCTGTCTGACTCTTGATCTATCTCGCATTTGGTTCTGAACTTGAGTATCCTTCCTCTAAAGCCAACAATTTAAAAAGTAAAGGTTACTTGTGAGGGATAAAAGGAGAGACATTGGGAGCTTCCCTGGTGGCGCAGTGGTTGAGAGTCCACCTGCCGATGCAGGGGACATGGGTTCGTGCCCCGGTCCGGGAAGATCCCACATGCCGCGGAGCAGCTGGGCCTGTGAGCCATGGCCGCTGAGCCTGCATGTCCGGAGCCTGCGCTCCGCAACAGGAGAGGCCACAACAGTGAGAGGCCCGCGTGCCGCAAGAAAAAAAAAAAGAGACATTGGATTCAACTTAGATGTTTCTTGAATATAAATTAGAAGCAAATTCAAAAACAAGAGGAGTCTCTAAAAGAAGATCCAGTTAGTAAAGATTATATTTTAACATACACAATTTAGTATGATAACACATACCAAGGTAATTAACAATGGCAGTTAACTTTTAGATGACTAAAATGCTATTCATTTTTTAATACGTTTAAATGAAGTATATTTTTCTGTAAGCTTTTGTTCTTGGGACTAAAGGTTAATTATTTTTAAGAATGCTGATTAAATATTATCCAGCTATTCTCAGACCTCACCATAATCTTTCAGTTTGAGAGAATTGGTGAGAAGGAGGATACCAGCAGTGCCCTTGCAGGACTGTGATGAAGAGCACAGGAGGCAGCTGAAGAACCCAGCATGAGTCCTGGCCCAGAAAAAGGGCTCAACACATGCCATTTCTCAACCTCATGTCTCTTAAAGGCCAAAATCACACACTGAAATAACAGTATGAAGCACACTTTAAAAACGATTCTGTAGATGGATATCCATGTCTAACTGTAATATGGTTTATTTGCCATTTGGCATGAATCAAACAAAGTCTCAAAAATCAACAGTACAGTTCATTTTTGGCAATCGTGGCAGGAAGTCTGGAGCCATACTGAGCTATTCATTCATCCAAGCTATTTCTTACTAGTGGAGAATGTTCAAGTATAAATTGTCAAACATTAAATAAATATGGTTATCTATTTCAAAATTTAATGGATGTGATGTCCTATCTAAGGACAATTTTAGTTTCTTAATGATAGGCCAATGAATATAATTTATATTTTTTTAAATTGGTCACAATAGTACAGAAATAACTTTCTTTTCATTAGTTAAAAGTTGATAAAGGAAAAGAACCTGAAAAAGAATAGATATATGTATATATGTATAAAAAGAATATATCTATAACTGAATCACTTTGCTGTACACCTGAAACTAACACAACATTGTAAATCAACTATACTTCAATAAAAAAATAAATTAATTTAAAAAAACCTCTAACCACCACCTGACAATGCAGGGTTGCCACAAACCTTTAATTTGTAAAAACTGCAATAAAGTGAAGCACAATAAAACAGAAAAAAAAAAGTTGAATGAAACTTTATGATATTTAAATCACTCATTGTATTAGAGGTTTAAGGCAATGCATATGTATATGCTTTTAATCAGCCAACTAAAAACTTCTGACTTGAAAGAATAGAGACTCATGGCAACACAGAACACAACAGAACTAAGACAAACAGTCTAAGCAATAGAGAATAATCACTAAAGCAACTCAAATCTTCTAAAAAAAAAAAAAACAAAAAAACCCAAAACCTCAAGCATTTGTTTGATTCTTCTAGTCTAAGACTCACTTGAATTGACTGTGGAAGCTTAACTGATGAAATACATGGGATACATATGCAGGATATTAATTATTAATCTATATTAATAGCTGAGAATAACAATTGTCCTAACGACTCTTAACATTATCATCACCTTGTCAGTGTTTACGAATCTGAGAGAAGGAAATTATCTCAAACTACTTAATAGCCAATAGTACATTGTGACATTGAAGTAAAACAAAAACATTAAAATTAAAAAGAAAAAAAAAAACCAATTTCCTAGGACTGGTTGCAACAAAAATTAATGACTGTTACCTCAACAGGGCTTGAAAAAATAGCTTGTCCATAATCAGTTCTCTCCCAATTTCAAAACAGCTGTCTTAAACCTTTCCCTACCTCTCCTCATATTCGTACTCTATCACCCCCTCCCCTCCCTCACTCTCAGCCTTTTATCTCATAGATTAAAAAATGAACATCCTCTGCTCTGTTCCTATGGTATCCCACCCAATTCCACGAGTGATATGTGAATTAGTCTCTCTAACTATGCTCTGTCCCTCTACTCCTGCCCTTCTTGCTTTACCAGCCCGGCAAAACCTCAGTCCCAATATATTGCATCTATCCGTCTTTTCTACTTCTACACACACGCTGCTTTGTAACTGAATGAGAAAAATCACACGCCTGCATGGATAAGATCCAGTACAAATTTACTATCTCCAACCTTCACTGAGCCCTCAATACTCTTTAAGTCTTTTATTGTCCCTTTCAACTATCCTTCTTGATTCCCTTTCATTAATATTCCAAACCATCACCATTCCCTAAAGTCTCCTACTCCACCTACTTACTCCAGACTCTTAACAGACCACATCTTCTGTTGATAACTATAAGAAACTGAGGTCATCAAGCAAGATCTTATTCAACTTTCCACTACCTTCACTACAAATCTGTGCTCACACCCAACAAGACGTGCTCTCCTGCAGCGTGCGGTGTCTCTTGTTCAAGGCTCACTCACCCACCTGTAATCTGACTCTATGTTCAATTTCACTGTCTTAAAAATTTCCAATTTCCCCCTCTGCTGGTTTCTTTCCTTCTCTTCATGAGCATGCCTGGATCTCTCCCATTTTAAAAAACAAAGCAAAACACCAGAAATATACAAACACAAACCCCCTATTGCCAAATTCACCTCCATCAATCTCTTTTGTCCTCTCTTCTTTCATATTTCTACAAGCTGAGTCCATACTGTCTCTTCTCATCTCCCATTCACTGCTCAACTCACTGCTTTCTCGTGCTGCCATTCTAGTAACTTTCAAACTGGAAAATCTCATGCACATTTTTCAGTCTCCATCTTTCTGGGTCTCTCTAACGTACAGGACGGTGTTGACTGCTCTCCTCCTTCTTGCAACTTTTATCTCTTGAGTTCCATAACCAGCCTCTCCTGATTCTTTTTGTACTGCTACTGACCCATTCCTGTTCTGTATCCTTTATGGGTTCCCCTTCTTTCACTAAACATTCATATTCTCCATGGTTCATCCTTAGCATGCTACCCATGGGGCAGTAGGAGGCACGAGTAATGCCTTATCCCCTTCCAGGGTTCCAACTACCACATCTCTGCAGTAGTCCCCACAGTCCCTCACCTGAGCTTCTAATTGCCTACTGAATACCTCCACTTGGGAAGTTCACAAATATCAACAGTTTGGACTCAATGTCCCAAACTGAATCTGTCCCCTATACCTCTCCTTCTCAGCTACTAGGAAAAATATCCACCCAGTTTCCCAAATTAGAAACCTAAGAGACAGCCTTGCTTTGGTCCCTTCTCCTTTCTTATCCTATTGCTTAGAATACTTCATTGGCTCTGCACACCTCGGAGAAAAAGTATTAGCACTTAATATGATATAAAACCTGTTATGGGGCTTCCCTGGTGGCGCAGTGGTTGAGAGTCCGCCTGCCGATGCAGGGGACACGGGTTCGCGTCCCGGTCCGGGAAGATCCCACATGCCGCGGAGCGGCTGGGCCCGTGAGCCGTGGCTGCTGAGCCTGCGCGTCCGGAGCCTGTGCTCCGCAACGGGAGAGGCCACAGCACTGGGAGGCCCGCGTACCGCAAAAAAAAAAAAAAAAAAAAAAAAAAAAACCTGTCATGATGTGCCTATCAAACTTGACAGTCTTTTATTTTTTTACCCTTCCTTGACATAATGTCAACTTCTTGGACCACTTATAGATGCTAGCACACATCAAAATGTTTGTAGCCTTTACCTTGATTCATGCTTTAACTTCTTACTCTAATTACCTTCTTGGTTAATTTAGCCCAGTTAGTTCCAAGCTGGCTAATGCATATCTTCTAAGGACTCAAGAATCACATCACATTCTCAAGGGAGACTCCCCTTCCCTGATCCCCACAGACTTTCCGATAACTTTCTTCTCAGGGGTGCCGTGATACTCTGCTGTGTCTCTAATATTACATTTCTTTGTTATTCCATTATCTGTTTATGTGTTTATCTCTTCTCCAACAGAAATACACGTTTATCTTCCTTGTGACACTTCTGATTTATAAAACTGGACTGTATCTTATCTCAGAACTCCAATGTATAGCACAATGTCTATTTGTTTGACACATATTTACTGAATGAAATCAGTAATACACAATAACAGAATAAATGAAGAGACAAGCAAACAAATAAACATAGAATATGTAGAGTCTATCCTTCCTCTCTGTTGTCAAATTAGCCTTTGGCTTGGTGTGAGTAATACATAAACTAGATGTATTTCAGCATATATTCAATATGAAATTATTTCAGCATAAATAGTTTATAATCTTTGCTTCACCTTGTAATGTCTTTATTTTTAATGCCATAACAACAGTAACAATAATAGACACAAGTTCCCTAGGACAAGCATTTGTTAAGTGCTTTAAGTACATTATCTTACTTAATCTTCATACCAACCCCACAAGTAGATATTCTTATTTAACAGCCCAGAAACTGAAGGTGACTGCTCCTCCCAAGTGCAGTACACACCTGGAGGTCTAACCCCTAGAGAGGAACAACCAAGAACACTGATAGGTGCAAATTGGAGATTAAGTGAAAGTCTATCTACTGAATATGAAACATCAGTCTTCTTCCTCAACTTAGCTTTAAGAAAACACTAGCAAGTATATATGCTCCAGGCAGGAGACTGGAAAACACCCCTTCCTGGAATATCAACATATCCTAGGTTAACGAATCTCGGCATTTTATCCAGCCAGGTCATCTTACCACTGGAAAAGTCTAACCCCTGCACATGTACTTTCCAATTAGTGTTTCAACACCTCATTCCTAACTATCAGTGTATAGACAATTATCACGAGACATCTGGAGACTACTCTAATATGAAAGAAAATTATATAAACAAAGAAAAAACAGTAATTTGGAGCAAATAACAATGAAAGAAGCATAAGAAAATTTGAAGAAGCTTTAATATTTTCAGAGGGATGAGGAGGTATTGCAGAATTTTAAATTAATAAAGAAGAATTCAAGGACGTTAAAAATATGATAGCATAAGGTTAATCCAGAAGAGTTAATATTTGATTGATAGAGCTGCAGAAAAAGGGAACATAGAAAACAAAGGGAAGAATATTAACAAAGAAATATTTCAAAATATTTTCCCAGAATTGAAAAGTACAAGTTTGCAGATTAAGGAGGTTCATCATGAAGCCTTAATAAAATTTCAAAATAATGAGAAAAAGAACCTAGGAAATTTCAGACAGAAAGACTAACAGACACAGAGAACAAACAATAAAGAGATCAAGTGAGACTTTGGGAGGGAGACAATGAGTCACAGATGCAGGGGAAAGAGAAAGACATGGGAGGGGAGAAACAAGGAAAGAGAACTGGGCGGGGGTGGGGGTGGGGAGAGACAGCGACCAAGAGAGGGGAACAGAGAGAGAGAGGAGAGAGAGACACAGGGAGTGACAGGCAGAGATGGGGAGAAAGAGACAGAAACAGGAAGGGAAGGAGAGAAAGATAGGGGAAGGACAGAGATAGGTCTAAGGAGAGAAAAAGAGAGATGGGGGAGAAAAAGAAAGAGACATGACGAAAGACAGAAATTGAGACAGTTATGTTACAAAGTCTGGGGAAAACAAGTTCTATAAGAGTGGCAAAATAGTGGTGGTTTGCTATGAGGTTCATCTATGAATAATATTTACAGCAGGGTCAGGAGACTGTAAGCACTGAATCTTATTTAAACAAATGGCATTATTGTATGGAAAGGATAAGAGGAGGGTAGCATGTATGAGTGTGCATGCTTTGGAGGGATGGGGAGTTTAAAAAAAAAGCTAATTCTCCTATTTCTCAGTAAGAAGTCAATTAAAACTGAATCATCACGACAGCAGTAAAAGTATTGTATGTTATGTAAAAGCTGAAAGAGCTAAAAGTGGCAGCAACAATTAGCAGTGGAGAGCATCAGGGCCCTATAAGCCTGTGGAAGTACTTGACTTTTTAAACTATGTACATATACATCTGTGATAAAAATTTTTAAATTATTTAAAAAATCCCCACTAAGATTGCTACATGTGATCAACGTGACAAAATGCATTAAAACATTAGCTCTATTTTGACTCTCTAGAGCCTATAACTATCCTCTTGCAAGTTCTTTTATAGAAAATCCACCAAACAACAACATAAACTGAGATGATTGTTCAAAGTGTAAAAAGCACTTGGGCGACTACTCCATTTGATGCCATAAATCATCACTTCAAAAGATAATGGAAATAACATAAGTGGTAATCTACAACCTATCCCTCTTCCAAGTATCAACTGCTAGAGGAACATTTTACAAAATGCTCGCAATCTTCCTTTTATCTGCTAGAACTAAGAGGAGTTCATTCTGACCAGATCTCACATCAAATCACCTTATAGCACATTGAAAGGAAGGAATCAGCTTCTTAAAAATTCCTTCATTCTATCTTTTTTTTTTTTCCCGTCTGTGACTTATTATAACCTCAAGATTCCTGCAGTACCACCCCATCACAGAAGGCATGTGCTTGGCAACCTGGACTCACCCTGTTAAACACTGGCAGCATCATGTACAGTTTCTCTTCTTGTTCCTTCTGAGTCATGTGCCGGGGAGGATGGCACAACTCCGTGAAGAGTCGGCGGAGGTGCATCAGTCCTAAGGCGTTGTCTTGCGGGCTGCACTCCTCCTGCCTCGGCCGCCCCATGATCCTCTTCACCATATTCATCTTGGCTGGTTGGTGATAAACACTTCTAATTCTGTAGGAAGATGTTCATACAGTCAAAATGTCATCGTCTTGACCAGGTCAAGCACGCACGGAGCTCATTAAGAGCCAAAAAAACAAAAAAATTCTGCCTAAAATATTTTTTCTACTTTTTTGAACAGAAAAGGTAGAGAGGCAAAGCTAATTTTGATAAATCTCCCTAAATGACAAGTTACGAATTATGCCACTCAGTGTTCCTTACCAGCTTTACCACAATTTGTATAAAATGTAAAACATTAAATGTAAAAAATTAATTGTTGCTGGACGAGCAACAAACATTTCCAAGTTAGTCATAACAAGTTCAACAAATAAAGGGATCATAAATCTTATAATTAATATGTTGCTTAATAGTTGACTATATGGAAAAAGAATAAAAGAACAGAAAATTCATCCTCACTTCAAAACATCCAAACAACTGAAAAAAACAACAAAAATCCCCACAAAGTGTTCTGGTTTTAATTATTTAACTTTTTTTGCAGATGAAGGATTACACTTGGGATAGTCCTCACTGAAGACTTGTAGTTTGAAACATGCAAATTAAATGAAATGATACCCTCAAATATATTATAAATCATAAGAAAAAAAGTGAAAATTGTCATATAACTTAAGACTATTTTTTCAAACTATAGTTTGAAACCCTTTGGCAGGTCATGTTAATTCATTTAATAGATCATGACAAGCAATTAAAAAAAAAGTAAAATATAATATTGTAAATCAACTATACCTCAATAAAAATATTTTAATGAAATAGAAGATATTGGAATACATGTAGTAAGGGTAATTATTATTTCATGAAACTTATTTTAAGTAAGGGTGTATTCATGTGTATTGAATCACAATGTAAAATGTATGTATCCCTGGCTAGAACTGCAGTTAAGAAATAAGTAAACCAATCACTGGGTTAGAACATACACCAGAATCAATAATGCTAAGCTTTCAGAAAGCATCATCAGCCCTTTTCAACCACCATGAACTGTGCCTGCCAGCAATTAGCTAATTTCAGACACAAAAACAGGATATCTTACAAAAAGAACCAGGAAGGCTGGGAGGACACTATGGATATACTGAACTTGAGTAAAAGGCAATTTTGCTTTCTAATCTGTAGAAAAGCAGGAATAATCTGAAGATTAATTTTTAATTTTGCCACATAAGCCACCATGGCATTTCTTAAGAAATGAGAGACCACTGCAAAGTTAGAGGTTTATTTACTAAACATCTATTGATTTTTTAAAACCATTAAGAAGAACTAGCATCTTAAATATGCTTGTCCTTGAGAATTTTGAGTGGATTCCGTGATTGCCTGCGGGCGCATGTTTATGCATTCTAGCTTGACTGCAACAGGAGGCCACCTGTGATGAGTCACAGGTGAGAAGCAGGAAAACACCCTGCCGAAGGCTGGTCTGCGCCAAGGGACCTCTGTGCAAGGAGCACTCAATACTGCTAAGGTGTCCAGTAGTGGGGAAGAGTGCTCAGACCACAGGCACAGGGCTGAGGAGACCCTCTGAACTACAAAATGACAAGTGAAAGTCAGTCCGGTTCAAACTTGTTCAACATATTTCATTCTTGGAAAAATGTGTAAGTTCTCCAAGTATAAATTATAAAGATTTCAACAAATACATTCAAACAGCCTACTATATGCTGGTATTTTTCGTCCTGGAAATCCCCAGGACAAATACAAAATTTGAAGTTAACTAAAAAACTTGCATAAATTAGCTAACACTTTAGATTATACATAGATCTGCTCTTTTTCCTTAACCCATAGCTTCAGTTCATAATCTAAAGCGTGTGGATAGGATTTACAGGATTCATGATCCTCTAACACTTCAAAAAACATTTTAAAGAGATCTCCAGCTTTCAAAGGGGTCTATGTCATTAAAAAGCCAAGCATCAATCCTTATTTATAGAATGTCAAAGCACTTTCAGACCATTTTCTTTGGTCCTCATTCCAACTTAAGCAATGGGACTGAGGAGGGGATTAATTCTACCTTTTTGAGGCCTCAAGACAAGAACAATTTGCTCAAAATCTCATAATGAAAAAGAACTGAATGAGAATCGAGGACTCCCACCCTCCTCGTTCAGCCCTTCCTACTTATATTCATGTGCCTATTTTAAATTACAAAATTTTTGGCACCTGTGACTCTAGAATATTTATCTAGCATCAAGTTGCAGTTAGAATGCAAAAGAAATCGGTTTGACTTTTCTGAAGATACACTAATCAATTATCAGTAAACACACACACATAATCACACAAAGACATTCGCTAGATGTAAATCAAGCTATCGTACCACCATTATTTTATATTTGTCAGACACAAAGGGATATACTGGGTTCGCCAAAAAGTTCGTTCGGGTTTTTCCGTAAGACGGTATGGAAAAACCTGAACGAACTTTTTGGCCAACCCAATATATCAATCAACTAAACGGATTTACTGGTATTTCTCAATTACTCAGATAATCTCAGTAATGGGGGAAAAAAATTCAGATTCCTCCTTTTCTCCTAATTTACCAAGAAACACTTAAGCATATCAGATTGCTGACTCATTGCTTTGTCTGCACTTCAATGTTTGTAACTTAAAGTATAATTCAGACCAAGAACTATCATGTTTAAAGTACCCTTCAGCAGTGAAAGAGCAGAAAAGAATGGGTACTTCTTGGTGAAATCTGTACCAACACGTCCATATAAGATAGGTAACTTCAGGTGAAAGGCTCTTAATTCCCTTGAATCTTGGGTTTTTCTCACCCGTAAAATTTTTCCTCATAGGCTTTTTGTAATGCATACATAAAATAACATCATTTCTATAAAGTGCCAAACACATTAATATGTTCAACAGTTTTTAAATTTCTTCCTTTAGCTTTATCATGAAACATTCAATTTCTTTTCATTTACATTTTTCGTTATTTAAGCAAGTAAGGCAAAGGAATGAGTGTGGGCCCTTACAGTACTATGTTTTAAAGACTTACAAAATGATAAATAAAAAATTAAGGGAAAATTTATTTCTTAGTTAGATGCTCAATAAGAGGTTTCTAAAGCAATACAGAAGAGATAGGCAAAATTTAATAATACTGAGGACAAATCATAGAAGGATTATTTTGGGGGGGAATGTTATCAGGGATTTTCAAAATATTTACAAAGATTATTGTGCATAAAAACTAGTTTTCTAATGCAAACTCTATTTTGTTTCACAAGAGAAAAGTGTTTGTACTGCCAACAGGGGGTTATTTAAATAGCAATGAGATAATTATTGCAATGAGCCCAGACAGTAGTTCTTATTCTAATCTCTTGTGTTAAAGCTTAGAAATCCTCTGGAAATGCTTGAAAAACTGTTTAAGTCCTTTAAACAGTCTGCCATTATTTAAATTATAGAAAAATAGCCTAAATTTGTAAAAATATATTTGCCAAGTAACTAATGGCCTTTGAGTAGCTCAGCTAAAAACTTAAAATAGACTCGTTACTTCCGCTCTTCAAGATAGGAGTTGGGGCCTCCCCCATTTTTCTCAGTAGGCGGCGGCGGCGGCGGCGGCGGTTTGAGACGTTCGGCCTCAAGAGAAACGCAGTAATCGGACTCAACCTCTACTGTGGGGGGACCGGATTGGGACCGGGTAGCGGCAGCGGCGCCTCCGCTCCGGGGAGGCGGCTTTTGGCTGCGGGAAAGGAGGCCACGGCCGGGGGAGAGGTAGGGGGAGGGGAAGCCGGCGAGGTGATTGGTGGAAGCGCCGGCCCGAGCCTCCCGGCCACTCTTGCGCCCGACGCCCGGAGGGTCGCGCGGCCCTCGCCCATTGGCGCCGAGGGCCCCGACGTCACCGCGACCCCGGCCAGGCTGCTGTTCTTCGCGCCCACCCGCCGCGCCTCGCTGCCCGAAGAGATGGAATCCTCGGCCTCCGACGCCATCATGTCGCCCGAAGAGGAGCTGGACGGGTGCGAGCCGGAGCCTCTAGGGAAGCGGCCGGCCGTCCTGCCTTTGCTGGAGTTGGTCGGCGAGGCCAGTAACAGCTCGGGCAAGGACGGCTCACTCCCCTCGACGCCGCCCCCAGCAGAGGAGGAGGAGGACGAGTTGTACCGGCAGTCCCTGGAGATTCTCTCTCGATACCTCCGGGAGCAGGCAACCGGCACCAAGGACGCGAAGCCACTGGGTGGGTCTGGGGCCGCCAGCCGGAAGGCGTTAGAGACCCTGCGACGGGTCGGGGACGGTGTGCAACGGAACAACGAGACGGCCTTCCAAGGCATGCTTCGGAAACTGGACATCAAAAACGAAGACGATATCAAATCTTTGTCTCGAGTGATGGTCCATGTTTTCAGTGACGGAGTAACAAACTGGGGCAGGATTGTGACTCTCATTTCTTTTGGTGCCTTTGTGGCCAAACACTTGAAGAGTATAAACCAAGAAAGTTGCATCGAACCATTAGCAGAAAGCATCACAGATGTTCTCCTAAGGACAAAACGAGACTGGCTAGTCAAACAAAGAGGCTGGGATGGGTTTGTGGACTTCTTCCATGTAGAGGACCTAGAAGGTGGCATCAGAAATGTGCTCTTGGCTTTTGCAGGTGTTGCCGGAGTAGGAGCTTGTTTGGCGTATCTAATAAGATAGCCTTTTAAGTGCAATAATTGACTCTTAACCAACTCCAGCCACCAAAACCACATACGCCTGCTGTGAAATCGGATGTATTTATGAAGTTGGACTTCAAGCTGTGCAGGCCATAACCTCCAGGATTTCTACTCTAGCAACGTAGAAAAGCAAGCGGCAGGGGGCTTATGGCTAACAGGAATAAATACATGGGAAAAGTAATCCCTCTTGAAGAGTCTGAAAGAAGTGGAATTCAGTTTCAGCAACAGGCAAACTTTGGGAGGCCACGGAGGAGGACTTTTAGATTTAGTGAAGACGGTAGCGTGGAGAGACTTTAATTACCTTGCCTAGAACAGGAAAGTGGCCAGTAGCCAGGCTAGTCATAGAGTTCATTAAATATGCCCACTGAATCCATTAACTTCTATAGTGTTAAAGTAGAAGCACTAACAACGCCAGCGTTATGTGTAAAATGGGTTTTAAGCTACAAGTAATAGAACCTATGACTAGAAGCCTCAACACTGTACAACAGAGTGTGAAGGGAAGCTTTATCCTCTATAATTAGCTTTCCTAGATGTGCTTCTTGAATAGAAAGTCCAATGCTCAGGATGTTTATACCTGTTCTCCTTTGGCCTGGTTTGAGTGATTCCTAGTTTATTAGCCTAGTGTCATGGCCAAGAATACTTGACTTAAGGCTCAATTACAAATCTGGAATATTCTGTTTTTAAGACAAAAACTTGTAATCGTCTGTAAAAAATGTATATATTTTTACAGAACATCTGTTTGAAATGTAAAGGGAGAAAAGTCTGAAATTACATTAGTTTTTTCATACCCTTTTGAAATTTACAACTTCTGTAGTTAGAAACCTGTTTCTTATAGCTTTTTCTATTCTAAATTTTGTGCTAGTCAGTTCTAGATTGTATACAGAACCAACTGATGTAATTGTATGCAACCCCAACTGATGTAATTGTATGCAACCTGGTTGTAGTACAACAATTCTGATTCATAACTATGCAGGCTTTAATTTTCCTCTGTGATTTTGGTAAGTATTTCTTAAATACCTGTTTGGGTTTTGTTTTTTGTTTTTTTTAAACCTGGGGCTGAGAAATTGAGGAATGGAAATTAATCCTTTCACTTTGTTACATGTGGGTTTTCAATAATTGAGTCAAGGTTTTAAGGATTTATTGGGAGGGCGGGGTACATGGGCTGATGACTTAGAAATAACGGGCTCTGATTGGGCAACTACTCATTTGGGTTCCTTCCATTTGTCTTAATTTAACTGGTGAAATTTTAACTGAGTTCATGAGCTCATCTTCAAAGCTTTTGCTAAAAGATTTTCAGCTGTTCCAAATGGGACTTATTAGGAGTATGTATAAAAAGATCACATTGGGTGGATGAGAGACATCTGATCCCTTGTTTGCTTAATAAATTGTACAATGATGGCTTGGAAAAGCAGGCTATAGTCTAACCATGGTGCTATTACTAGGCTTGCTTGTTAAACACAGGTCTAAGCCTAGTGAGTTAATAAAACGAATACTTATTTCAAAAAAAAAAAACTTAAAATAGCTTTTCTAAGTAACTCCTTAATTCCACGAAGAGAAATAAATAGCTCACAGGACTTAAGGAAAATCTTATAGTTTCATCAAATAATTATACGTAATTCCTCAGGTTTTTAATTTTTTCTTAGGAAAAAGATCCTATTTATTTTCTTACATTGTGAAGAGCAAAGGCAAAACTTCTTACACTTTTGAAGAATGACGGTAGAACTCTGAGAGGCTCCCAAAAAACTGTGTATATAACCCAGCAATCTAACCCATACATTGAAAAAGAACTACTAATACAGTCCTGAATTAGAATTTAAAATTTCTACCTGCTGAAACATTGTTTTTGCCTTTCAAGAACAGTCCTATCAGACTTTAGCCCCACCTATGAGATATGACAAGATCAGCCATCTCATTTCTATGGCAAAATACAATTACTTAAGACCTATTCCCAACATCCTTCACCCTTCTGACCCCATCGGTGAACTCATCATCCTACACATATACTGAACTGGACAATTTCTCAAAACATCTTTTTTCAGTGTGCTTAATTTTCTCTCCTCACAGATGAAAGGATATTCCAAATCCAAAAGCAACTTGCTTCCATTTAAGGACACTTCATTTAGATATGATTTCCAAGCATGAGTAGCCACTACTGACATCTCCCTGACACCTTTCTCAAACCCCTCCTTCTAGGGCCCTTGCTGCTGTTTTGGGAGCCCCAAAGGCACATTTACCCCAATAGTTACATGACAGTTATTTGATATGATTAAAATAGTACAATTAAATTATATTATGGGATAAACTTTTGTAGGCTGACCAGAGATTCTCCAGCATTCTCTGAAAGTGTATCTTTATAAGAAAACGTGTTCAAAATTTTGTATGAAAGACCTGTAAAAGAATTTTTGTAGCACGATGCTTCTGTAAGTTGTGACTGCTTACTACTGACACATTTTGCATTATACCAGTATCTCCACTAACCTCTAGCTCAAGTCATTCAGCTCTGTGAATGTATCAGTATCCTCAGTGGATGGATGGCACAGAGCAGGGAGACTAACCTCAGGAGTGAAGTGCATATAAGTAGGCCTAGAACTTTCAGGGCCATATCCTAGACCTATCAGCACTAGGAATTTCTCTATTTCTGAAATTTCAAGTTTTGAAATCTTACTCTGAGATCTTAACTTTCAATCCACCTGCCTCTCCCACTCCCTAAATCTGTGGTCTTCACTGAAATCGCTTATTCCTCTTAACTTTTCCCAGTTCTACTCCTCAGATGATGTTCAATCTCTTCAAGACATTAACAACTGTACCTTCAGTTCTCCTGTACTCCTGCCTATACATATTTCCAACTAGTACCCATGCCTGGATGAATTCAACCACACAATTTCTCCATGTCTAATTTTGGGTTGGTGGATACTGTGGAGAAAATTCTACAATTCTGCAGACTGCTTACAACATAAATTTTGATTTTTCTAAAATTATTATTTTCATAAAAACTAATAATTCCAAATGGATTAAGATCTAAATGTAAACAAACAGTAAAACATTGGAAGCAAATATAAAAGGAAATACTTATAATTTAGGGTAAATTCTTCTTAAAAGGAAAAAAAGACAGATTTGTAGCTAAAAATACCACGAAGTTAAAAGACAAGCAACAAAAAAACACAAAAATAATAGAAACCTTACAACAAAGCATTAATAACGAGATTATCCATGGAACTCTTAAAATCAACAACACGATAACAAAATAAGAATTGAACAGAAAGAGACTATCCCCCGTAAAAATACTATACATATGAAATGCAACACAATGCACATATTATAAAAAGGCACTTAAAAATCTCTAATAATCAGAGAAATGCAAATAAAAACTAGTACAACTATTTGCTCAGTTTGGCAAAACATTGATAGGATTTACAAAATATATACATAGTAAGAATAGAAAAAATTGAAATGTACACACCTTGTTGAATTAGCAGCCTTTTTTAGGGCAATCTCATAGTATCAACATACCTACTCTTTCATCTAGTGATACCTCTTCCAGGAAGCTGTCCTAGAGCAATACTCACAGTACAAGACAGTTTACTGCATTATATGTTATTATAATTGTTTATAATAACAAAAAATCAGAAATAGCCTAGTCCTTTAATAGATGAATAGGCAACTCATGGTACACCTGCATTATGGAATAGTACAATTCTAAAAAGTTAGGAGGAAAAAAGTTAAATTTTTAAAAATCAGGATTTCAGCACCAAAATGTAAGGAGCTTAGAAGTCATCACTCCTGTACTTACACAAGAAACAGCTGAATAAACTGGAAACCAAGGATTTTTCTGGAACCCTCAGAGAACTGAGGTTGCAGGGCAAACTAATCCCTGAAATCTGGAGAGACAAGCAAATCCAGAAATTCACAGATGAAATATGCTTATCTAGAACAGACATCCCTGGAGCCATTAACTGGTGGGAACACTTAAATGATGAGTATGAAGAACTGCTAGAGGTTAACAGTGGGCTAGCATGAGAGGGAGAAACTCCTGGGGGCCACAGTCTTCAGGCTCTCACCACAACTTTCCTGGGTTGCACTTCTAGGAACCCCACCAGATTCTTTCTCACAGAGATGTGGGAAAGACCCCCTCCTCCTGGCTCTGGCAAGAGGAAAGGGAAGCACAATCACTTTGAAATGTTCCCAGAGGATACTCTATAACAAAGGCCAACTTTCCAGGGTAAAAGACTATCTTAGCCTTGTCTCACCTGAGGGAAGGGCATCTCTCTCACCCCACCTCTTCCTCCCCCGCTCCCCCACCAACCTTCCAGTCTCACCTACAGGGGCTGAGGGAAGAAACAGCCCTGGAGAAATACTTGTGAAGGTCACAGTCCAAGAGTTACAGGCCCACTAAAACCATGAGATTTAATCACAGGATTATAAAACAGTTCCCCTCTTCCACACTTTACAACCACCAACTGTGCTCTAAGAAAGAATCAAAAGGAAATGCAAGAAATCAAAAACACTGTAACAATTATGAAGAATGCTTTGATGAGCTCAGTAGTAGACTGGATATGGCCAAGGAAAGAATCAGTGAGCCTGAAGATAAATCAGTAGAAGCTTCCAGAAGGAGAAGAGAAAAGGGAGGAGTGGCATATTTGAAGTAATAATGTCTAAGTACTCTGCAAAATTAATGACAGATACCAAACCACTGATACAGAAAGCTCAGAGAATATCAAGATTAAATACCTAAAAGACTACATTTAGGCATATCATATTCAAACTATAGAAGGTCAAAGATAAAGAGAGACTCTTGAAAGGGAGTGGGGTGAGGGGGTGGGAGGAGGAGGAAAACCTTACCTATAAAAGGACAAGGACCAATATTATAGTGGACTTCTCATCCAAAACGTTCAAGCAAGAAGAAAATGAAAGGAAATACTGAATATTTAAAATGTTGGAAGAAAAATCTGCCAGCCTAGAATTCTATATCCAATGAAATTATCCTTCAAAAGTGAAGGAAGAGGGACCTCCCTGGTGGTCCAGTGGTAAAAAAAAACATATGCCTTACAATGTAGGGGATGCTGGTTTGATCCCTTGTTGGGGAACTGAGATCCCACGTGCCACGGGGCAACCTCAGCCTGCATGCCACAACTGCTGAGCTCACACACCTGAACTAGTGAGCCCACATGCCCTGGAGCCTGTGTGCCACAACTAGAGAGAAGGCTGTGTGCCGCAACGAAAGATCCTGCATGCCTCAACAAAGACCCCCCGTGCCACAACAAAGATCCCACGTGCCACAATAAAGATCCCACGTGCCACAACTAAGACTTGATGCAGCCTTAAATAAATAAATAAATAATACATAAATCTTAAAAAAAAAAAAAAAAGGTGAAGAAAGAATGAAGAGTTTCTCAGACACTCAAAAAATGTGAAAGTATTGTGAGGTGACATGCCATACCAGAAATATTAATAGCTGTTTGGGGAGAAAAAATGATATAGGTCAGAAAATTGTACAGGCATACCGTGTTTTATTACGCTTCACAAATTGAGGTTTGTTTTTTCTTTGTTTTGTTTTGTTTTTACCAATTGAAGGTTTGTGGCAACCCTGTGTTGTCAGATGATGGTCTTTTAGGAGTAAAGTATTTTTAAATTAAGGTATATATACTTTTTTAGACATAATGTTATCGCACACCCAATACATTACAGTATAGTGTAAACATAACTATTATATGCATTGGGGAACGAAAAACTTAGTGGGACTTGCTTTACTGAGGTGGTCTGGAATATCTCCAGGGTATGTCTCTATTTACATAATAAAGAGAAGGGTGTCAAAGAAGGAATAAATGAAGGTAAAATAAAATTGTTTTATTATCCCTAACTGATCTAAAAGATTGTTTTTTAAGTAATAATAGTGATAATCCATTGATTGTGTGCTTAAAGTTTCTGAATTAGGAAGATGAATAACAGCAATGTCATAAGGAACTGGGAATACTTTTATAAGATACCCATACTATACCTCAGTAATAAAGTGTTATTTGAAGGTAGATGAATATTAGTAAAACAAATGTTCACTCTAAAAAAATTTCACAATTTGTATGGAAACACAAAAGACCCCGAATAGCCAAAGCAATCTTGAGAACGAAAAACGGAGCTGGAGGAATCAGGCTCCCTGACTTCAGACTATACTACAAAGCTACAGTAATCAAGACAGTATGGTACTGGCACAAAAACAGAAAGACAGATCAATGGAACAGGATAGAAAGCCCAGAGATAAACCCATGCACATATGGTCACCTTATCTTTGATAAAGGAGGCAGGGATGTACAGTGGAGAAAGGACAGCCTCTTCAATAAGTGGTGCTGGGAGAACTGGACAGGTACATGTAAAAGTATGAGATTAGCACACTCCCTAACACCATACACAAAAATAAGCTCAAAACGGATTAAAGACTGAAATGTAAGGCCAGAAACTATCAAACTCTTAGAGGAAAACATAGGCAGAACACTCTATGACATAAATCACAGCAAGATCCTTTTTGACCCACCTCCTAGAGAAATGGAAATAAAAACAAAAATAAACACATGGGACCTAATGAAACTTAAAAGCTTTTGCACAGCAAAGGAAACCATAAACAAGACCAAAAGACAACCCTCAGAATGGGAGAGAGTATTTGCTAATGAAGTAACTGACAAAGGATTAATCTCCAAAATTTACAAGCAGCTCATGCAGCTCAATAACAAAAAAACAAACAACCCAATCCAAAAATGGGCAGAAGCCCTAAATAGACATTTCTCCAAAGAAGATACACAGACTGCCAACAAACACATGAAAGAATGCTCAACATCATTAATCATTAGAGAAATGCAAATCAGAACTACTATGAGATAACATCTCACACCAGTCAGAATGGCCATCATCAAAAAATCTAGAAGCAATAAATGCTGGAGAGGGTGTGGAGAAAAGGGAACACTCTTGCACTGCTGGTGGGAATGTGAATTGGTACAGCTACTATGGAGAACAGTATGGAAGTTCCTTAAAAAGCCACAAATAGAACTACCATATGACCCAGCAATCCCACTACTGGGCATATACCCTGAGAAAACCATAATTCAAAAAGAGTCATGTACCAAAATGTTCATTGCAGCTCTATTTACAATAGCCAGGAGATGGAAACAACCTAAGTGTCCATCATCGGATGAATGGATAAAGAAGATGTGGCACATATATACAATGGAATATTACTGAGCCATAAAAAGAAACGAAATTGAGCTATTTGTAATGAGGTGGATAGACCTAGAGTCATACAGAGTGAAGTTAGTCAGAAAGACAAATACCGTATGCTAACACATATATATGGAATTTAAGGAAAAAAATGTCATGAAGAACCTAGCAGTAAGACATGAATAAAGACACAGACCCACTAGAGAATGGACTTGAGGATATGGGGAGGGGGAAGGGTAAGCTGTGACAAAGCGAGAGAGAGGCATGGACATATATACACTACCAAACGTAAGGTAGATAGCTAGTGGGAAGCAGCTGCATAGCACAGGGAGATCAGCTGGGTGCTTTGTGACCACCTGGAGGGGTGGGATAGGGTGGGTGGGAGGGAGGGAGACACAAGAGGGAAGAGATATGGGAACATATGTATATGTATAACTGATTCACTTTGTTATAAAGCAGAAACTAACACACCATTGTAAAGCAATTATACTCCAATAAAGATGTAAAAATAAATAAATAAATAAAATAAAACTAGAGCTTAGAAGGTCTTGCAAAAAAAACATGTTCACTTTAGGGCAACCACTAAAATTTGTTTTTAAAAGTTTAACTGATACACAGAGAGAGGAGATAAACGGAAAACATGTAAAATGCTCAGTTAAAACCAGAGAACACAAAAGGGGAGTAGGGGGAACCAAAAAACAAATGCAACAAATACGAAAGTTTTAAACAAGACAGATATTAATCCAACTATATCAAAACTCACTTTAAATGTGACTGGACTAAATGCACCAATTAAAAGACAGAAGGTCAGGGCTTCCCTGGTGGCACAGTGGTTGAGAGTCCGCCTGTCGATGCAGGGGACACAGGTTCGTGCCATGGTCTGGGAGGCTCCCACATGCCGTGGAGCGGCTGGGCCCATGAGCCATGGCCGCTGAGCCTGCGCGTCCGGAGCCTGTGCTCCGCAACAGGAGAGGTCACAACAGTGAGAGGCCCACGTACCACACACACACAAAAAAAAGACAGAAGGTCAAAGTGAATTAAAAATCACATCTCAACTATATGGTGTCTATAAGAAAGCCGCTTTAAATATAAATAATCAGGTAGACTGAAAGTAAAGAGATGGAGAAAGGTAAACCATGCTAACTCCAGTCAAAAGAAAGCTGGAGTAACTATATTAATTTTAGACAACAGTCTTTACAACAAGGAAAACTATCAGGGATAGTTAGAGGTATTACATACTGACAAAAGGGTCAATTCTCTAAGAAGACTTAACAATCCTTAACATGTATAAGCCTAACATGAAAATCCCACATGTGGCAAGCACTGATAGAACTGAAGAAAGAAAAACACAAATCCACTTCGGAGTTGGGGACTTCAACAGCCCTCATACAATAATGGATAGATCAAGCATGCAGGAAATCAATACAGTTTCCTGAACAGTACTATCAACCAACTAGAACTATAGTTGATATTTTCAGAACACTCCATCCAACAACAGCAGAACTCACATTCTTCTCAAACTCACATGGAACATTCACCAAGACAGATCACAGGGACTTCCCTGGTGGCATGGTGGTTAAGATTCTGCCTGCCAATGCAGGGTACACGGGTTCCATCCCTGGCCCGGGAAGATCCCACATGCAGTGGAGCAACTAAGCCCATGCGCCACAACTACTGAGCCTGTGCTCTAGAACCCACGAGCCACAACTACTGAAGCCCGCATGCCTAAAGCCCATGCTCCGCGACAAGAGAAGCCACCGCAATGAGAAGCCCGCGCACCGCAATGAAGAGTAACCCCCACTCGCCACAACTAGAGAAAGCCTAAGCACAGCAATGAAGACCCAACGCAGCCAAAAAAAAAAAAAGACAGATCACATACTGGGCTGTAAACACACCTTAACAAATTCAAAAGAATAGAAATCATGCTATCAAATTACAGTGGAATTAAACAGAAAATCAGTAACAAAAGACAGCTGGAAAACCCCCAAATATCTGGAAATTAAACAACATGCATCTAAATAACATGAGACAAAGAAGTGTCAAAAGAAATTTTTAAACCGAATAAAAATATAACTTATCAAAATGCATAAAATGCAGTGAAAGCTGTTCTTAGAGGAAAATTTGTAGCACTAAAAACATATACTACAAAAGATGTAAAAAATAGCCTAACCTTCCACCTTAGGAAACTAGAAAAATATGAGCAATTTAAGTTTAAAGGAAGCAAAAGAAAAGAAATAAATGAGGGCAACAAATCAATGAAATTGAAAATGAGAAAAACAGAGAAAATAAAAAAAACCAAAGCCTGGTTCTTTGAAACGATGGATAAAATTAGTTTCAGTCTCACTACCATATGACCGGTGCCCCTGTCTTGAGTGCATATTCCCTACAGCTCCTCAGTTTTCTTCTGAAAAACAAAGCAGATATACCATTTCTCTGATTTAAAACCTCTGCTGATTCCCTATTGCCTAAGGATAAACTGAAGCACCTTAATCTAATATCTAAATTCTTAGACATTCTGACCCCATTTATATTTCTAGCCTCCTTTCTCACTAAGTCACCTGCTTTGCTCTAAATCCTGCTTCCCTGAAAGTATCTCCCAGCCTTGTTGGTTTCTTTAGCCCTCTGTGTGTTTGTGTATGGTGTTCTCTCTGCCAAGGAAGGCAGGCCCCCCTCTTCCACTTTTCCTAGCAGCTAAGCTCTCAGTCCGCCTTCTCAGAGAAGTCTTTCCCAAACCTCCAGGCAGAATTTGTTGTTTTATCCTACCATGGTACTTTAATAGTCTGGCATAAAATATTAATTAAGGGAGACAGTATTGTATAGTGGTTACAGAGGCTTTGCAATTAATTGCCTGGATTCAAATCCTAGCTGCACCATTTACCAGCCGCGTAACTTTAGGAGGTCAGTCACCATCCTTGTGTATCAGATTCCTCAAGTGTAAGAAGAGAGTAACTATCAGAACCTAGGCCACAGTGGTGGTGTAGTGTAATTCACCAAATGAGGTACTACACAGAAAACGCTTTAGGGTAATGTCTGGCACGGGTGCTCAGTAAGCGACAGCTATTCTTACTGCTATTCTACTGTAACAAACATATACCAATTAGTGGTTACTTACTCCCACTAATTTATCATGTCTTCAGTGGTGGGAACCAAATCTTATTTAACTTTGTATCCCTAGTTCATAGTAGGTGGTGGGTAAATAAATGTTAAAAGACTTACATATGGTCATACACCTACTATATGGTAGCATCATATTTTATGTGCAGACATTCTGAATTCCGGATGTGCTACTTTTACTATTCCTCACAAAAAATTACATATTACACATAAAAATTTTAAAAAGTTAT
Source organism: Mesoplodon bidens (assembly GCF_964165515.1). Classification (NCBI taxonomy): domain Eukaryota; kingdom Metazoa; phylum Chordata; class Mammalia; order Artiodactyla; family Ziphiidae; genus Mesoplodon; species Mesoplodon bidens. Next base: position 192,782,152 of record NC_138176.1, read on the forward strand.
GTCCTAGTTTTCACCGTATAGAAAGTCTTCACAGGTCATAAACGTCGAAGTTCTTAAACATCTCCAGGAAAAAAGTACATTGACAACCATTTGTTCTTAGTTGAAAAGTTACCAAGTTGCTTAAATAAAGATCATTTCTTTCTGCTTAATTATCAGAATCTCTCATCAAATTATGAATTCCCTAAAAGCAGGCTATGCTCTCCAAATCCTTAACAACTAGCTGAGGATTTAGTACAGAGTAGAAAAGAACAAATGAATGTAGCAACAATTCCCATAGCTTTAAGGGAAAGTACAACTTTCAAGGCTCTTCATTACCTGGCCCCTAGATCTAACCCTCCTCTTTATTCCACCCATGCTTTGTCTCCTGCACGTCTCCCTGATGTGCCTTCACAGTTCTGTGCCTTCATATACCCTTCCTAGGGTGGGAGTGGTAGGCCCTCCCCCTGCAATTCTACATTTAGCTAATTACTAATCATCCTGCAAATCTCAGCTCAACTGTCCCCTCTTCTAGAAAGCATTCCCTAATCTCTCAGTTTAATAAAGATGCTCCCTTCTTTTCCCATACAACCCTGGGCATATCTTTACTATAGCATTTCTCACCTTGTTACATAACTGTTATTTTGTTTATCTTTTTCCAACACTAGACAAATTATATAAGATTATGGAAGGCAAAGATCATGTCCTATGCAACTTCTTCCCTCAGTGTCTAACACAGTGCCTGGCAAAAAAGATACATGCAATACATGATTAACAAATGAGTAAAAAGTGATCAATAAAAGTTTAGACAATGAATGAATTAGAGGCAGCTCAAGCCGAAAATAAGTTAAGGTTAATTTAAAACAGGCCAAAGAAAAAGAATTTTCTCTAAATTCCTTATCTATTTTAAAACAAGAAGGCTTAGATGACTACTTTGTTCTTTATGGTTTGTTTAAATTCAGTTTTATTACTTGAAAAAGTAATAAACCATTACCATATGACTATTTTTATTGGGAGGTGTTAAGTACTCCATAGGAATAAAAGTATTCAGGGAAAACTGGTATAAATTTGGAAAGTAAGAACTATGAATGTGAATGCAGGAGCAGAAAAAAAAATCACTATTAATAGTTAGGGTTGGTTGGTAAGCAGAGGATGACAAAACAAAAGGCAATAAGTGGAATCCTCCACAGGGAAATGGTGCATCAACAACAAAGGAATATCAAAAAGAAGTAGTCAGCTCCCCAGTACTGATAACAAATCATCACGGAATGAGCTGGAATATATGCTGTGGTCTGAAAGCAATGAAAGGAAAATGACAAATGTAAAAGATTATGCAGAATTATATTAGTAAAACCTCACAAATGAAAGAAAAAAGTAATAAAATAAAATAAATAATGGTAATGAGGGCTTAAAACTGTGAATTCATTTATAAAAACATCAACATTTATACATTCAGATAAATTTTGCCCTACCCATTAGTTATCTTAGAAGGTTATATTCACATAATGATGCTGACATGGTTCAAAATACTTTTAAAAATTCCTCTTTAAAGATTGCTTTCAAGGCATTTTATAAGCTATATCTAAAACTTAGTGTCATCATATATCATGTTTTACCAAAAGTGGAATTACCCAGCTTGCTCATTTGCCTTAGTTTCCAAACTTCCCCCAAGTAACTTCTGCAGATTACTAAATATCAAATCCTTTCAAAAAGACTGAAAATTCACCACTAATAATCAAAAGAATGCATCGCAGACTCTGAAACTGATTATGGGGAAAAAATTCTACATAGTTTCTGAGCAATGCCATTGTTGGAATTTAATTTCTTAAGTATCTGCCTACTATATGCAAGTTGCTGTGGGAGTACCAACTCCAGTTTTTAACCACCTCCATGGTGTGGCTGCATTTTTTCTAAAATTCCAAACAGATCAGTAAATAACTTTCCTTAAAAATGACACAATCGGGGGATTCCCTGGTGGCGCAGCCATTAAGAATCCGCCTGCCAATGCAGGGGACACAGGTTTGAGCCCTGGTCCGGGAAGATCCCACATGCCGCGGAGCAACTAAGCCCGTGCACCACAACTACTGAGCCTGCGCTCTAGAGCCCGCAAGCCACAACTACTGAAGCCCACATGCCTAGAGCCCGTGCTCCGCAGCAAGAGAAGCCACCGGGGTGAGAAGCCTGCGCACCACAAGGAAGAGTAGCCCCCGCTCGCCGCAACTAGAGAAAGCCCGCGCGCAGCAACGAAGACCCAACGCAGCCAAAAATAAATAATTTATTAAAAAAGAAAAAAGACACAATCGCCTACAATGAGATAGAGTCAAAACCCTTTGCAAGGTATAAAAGGCTCCTCAAAATCTGTTGTCCATCTAATTTTGAAGCTCTATCTTCTGCAATATCCCTCCTCTCAGCCTCGGCTCACACCACATCACCTAAGTGCTGTTCCCTGAACAGGCCATGCAATTTCAAACCCTTGTTGCTTTCCCCACATGGTCTTTCCTCTTCCGGAAATGGCCTACTCAGACTTCTTTACTGCCTGGCAACCTATCATGAATAGTTCAGGACCTTATTTACTTCCAAAACAATTTAAACCTAACTCTATAGTAGCAACTTGATCACTGATTCAAAGAAATATTTATCAAGGCACTCCCCATCCCACCTGAATCTCTCTCTGCTCCAGCCACGTAGCTCTGCTTTCAGTAGCTTATATTCACCATGTCCTTGCCACCAAAGCAATTAAGACATTAATTTGAAAAACAAGACTTTTAAAATATTTAGAAGAAAATGTTGGAAAATGTCTTTATAATCTCAGGGTAAGGAAGAATGTCTTAAAAAAAAAAGAACTACACACACACACACAACCTTATCAAAACTAAAAACTTCTGTACATGAAAAATTAACAGAAAACACAAGCCACAAATTGGGAACGAAATATTCGCAACACCTATAAATAACAAAAAAAGCATTAGATCCAAAATATGTAAAGAGCAACTACAAATCAGTGAGAGAAAGGCAAACCATCCAATATAATAATGGACAAAAGACAAATAGGCATTTCACAAAAAACGGAAAATGAATGACCACAAATATATCAAAGGCTGCATAACCTCATCAGTAAATAAAGGAAATGGAAATCAATAAACAATTTTCTGTCTGCTCCTTGCTCCTTGTTGTACGGATGTTTGTTCATTTACCCTGTGTGTATGTCTGATGCACCCCAAATCCACAAATACTCATTCTCATCCCCTAGAAAAACATGCACTTAATATCCACATCAAGCCTCTCCACAAGGGTTATGCTAACAGTCAATAGCCAATAACCTAGTCTGACCCCCTATAAGGGTATTTCTCAACCTACCCCAGGTACAGTAAAAACATCCTAGGATTTAAGGAGGGTATTTCCAGTGAACAGGAAGTTTTTCCACCATGCCTTGAAAATGAACCTAGTGTGAGGTCAGTGACGTGTGTCTTTTATATTCACTTTTTAGTATTTGCCACAGTACCTGAAACACTGAAGATAATTAATAAATGTATTATGGATGGCTGGGTGAATAGTTGGATGGATGAAGTGAGGCAGGAAATCTTCCTGCTGACACCTTATTTGTTAACTTTTCCAGAAACTCCTCTATCATAATTATTTTCAATACTTTTATTCACTTAATAGAGGTATATGAATGAAAACAATTAGGAAACTTATGGAATCTTTAAAGAACATATTTTAAAATATCAAAGGTGGTACTGATATAAATCTTAAGGACAAAAAAATTGTGTTACCAGATATAACCCTTTGCTTATCAGTGTTATTGCTTCCTTATAATTTTGGCATTAGATCTTCTACAAATGAAATACAAAAATGTCTCATGGCTAAGGGGTACAGGTGCATTCTCACTAAAGGGGTTGAAGGATGGGGGTTGAAGACTGAAGAGGCTGAAAAGAAAGGAGGGGAAAAAAGAATAAGAAAGCTATGTTTCTCTATTCTTCCACCAGAGCAAAACATAAGAATGATTACCACAAATAGCCATGTCCCAATTATATCATTTCACTGTTGTTCACATGTAGCCTATTTTAAAAAATGCCTTTGGGGAAGAATGAGAGGAAAAATGCTATTCTTATCAGTTTGTTATTTAATAGATTTTATATATCCATCTGAAATATTAACAATAATATTTAAAATATACTGTCTGTTATTCTTGGAAAGTAAGTTACTAAAGTGAATAATCTTGCATAGTACAACCCAGTTTACCATATTTTTCTTATAGTAGTCTCATCTTCCTCTTAGAAGGAATGCCATGTAATAAAATACATAAAATACTACCTTGAATGAACTGACCCCCTGACACTGGGAAGATGGCTATTTCCTAGGTTTGTTTATTTATTTTAAACATTCTATAATAAAGCCAAACTCTCATTATTTGGGGGAACAATTTAAAAAAGCACTGATTTTTCTTTCAGGACTGGAGGATCAAGCACACTAGCTATTCCTCTCATTCTGCTCCTTTTATATTTCACAATTAACATCTCAACTAGAGCTGGGGGACAAGGGTAAAGACCTTACAACTAAAATCTCCTAGTTTTGATATTTGCTAGCAGGTTTAGCACTGGAGGTTAAAATTAAATACATCACCTAGTTATCTTATCTCAAATGTCTGGGCTTTTGAATCCAAAAGCCTAAACAGAAGAGTTGCTTAAACAGAAAATATAAGCTATAAGAAATAAAATTTTCAATAAATAAAGGGTACAGAGTTTCATTTTGCTAACCACCTTCCACCTACAAAGTACATACAACATTCTAAAAATTACAATTGGTTTTAAGCAAAATTTACTAGGTAGGGAACAGCAGCAGGCAAAGACTTGAGATTCAAGAAAAGATAGATTATTTTTCATATTTATTTTTCTTTTTGAAATTACATTCAGGAAAGTTATCCTATGGTCAAAACTGAATCATCCCAAGACATTTTCGTTTATGCATACATTTATGTTCCTAGTAGAACATATATTAATTCATTCAAAAATACTGAGAGCTACACCAACTTTGATTACTTGAAATATTTGGACTGGTTTTTCAAAGTAACTATTCCTACAATGAAACTTGCTATTATATATCCAGGTTTTTTTAAAAACTTGACTTATTTTTAATTTTTGAATGATTAAAATTTTCATACCATTTAATACACTCTCGAACTTCAGATAACTCATTTAACTTCAAGTCGACTGTTCCTAAAAAGCAAAATTTAACACTTTAAACAAAATGGGAAAAAAAGAGACCCATGAAACAATTATATTTAATTATATTTTTTAAGTGGATTTTGAATTGGAATACAATAATATTTAAAGAAATTGATCAAGAATTTCCAATACATATGTTTCAAGGATCTTAACAGTTACTAGTTAGAGTGTTAAACATAACATAAATGTCTTTAAGGGAGATAAGAGGTAACAGTGAAACTTGCTGAAACTTCATGAAGCTTGAAAATTAAATCATATAATTTTAAATTTCAAAGACAGTGCTCTACCAAACCATGGTAATAAAACCAGTGGCTGACTGACATAAGAACAAACAAACCAAACTACAGATGAGAGAGCTCAGAAACAGATCCTTATATGTATTGGGAACCCAATACATGATAAAGGTCACAGGAAGAGGGTGTGATTGTTATGTAGATGGAATTGGGAAAGTGACAAACTCTTAGAATAAAATATATTAGACTCACATCTACAGCCACACACAAAGGTGGGTAAAACTGCAAAGTTAAGAGAAGAAAATATATAAGGATATCTTTATGAATCATGTAAAAATTTCTTAAGCATAGGTTCAGAGCTGCATGTCATAAGCAAAAATAAAATGAATGTGATTACATCAAAATTAAATACTTTGGCTCAGTAAAGAACATTGTGAACCAGGCAAAAAGAGAGATAACACAATGGGAGAAGATATTTGAAATGTCTAAAACTGAAGGGATTATAACTTAGAATTTACAAGGAATTCCAAAATCAACAAGAAAAATATAGCAATCCCAATTTAAAAGGATATGAACAAGCAAAATGGAAGGCCATCAAACGTAACAAGAGATATTTTAATTTACTTGGTAATCAAAGAAATGCAGACTAAAATAAGGAAAGGCCACTTTATACCTATTAGATTAGCAACAAGCAGAAAGCTGGAAAATGCCCTGTGTTCTTGGAGATGTGGATAGGACCCACATATATGACTGATGGAAAACAGACAGAGAATCTAAAGGGCAGTGTGTATTACTCAGTATTGCATTCTGCTCCTCAGCATATATCCCAAAGAAATTCTTAAGGGTGAGAACTTGTAAATGGATGTATACTGAACTGTTATTTGTGGTGACTGGGGACTTGTAGGCTATTTGGAGGTCCATATCACTGCCCATCACTAACAAACTGAGTAAGTAAAACCGGGTTGATGTACAATCATTTATATTCATTTAAAAGTATATATTTCACATGAATGCATCTTAAAAACATAATGATGAGTGAAAGGAACTAAGAAATAGGATGAAATATATATTACATACCAGTTCTTGAATATTAGATATACATACACACAAAACAAGTATTTTGGGCTTCCCTGGTGGCGCAGTGGTTGAGAGTCCGCCTGCCGATGCAGGGGACACGGGTTCGTGCCCCGGTCCGGGAAGATCCCACATGCCGCGGAGCGGCTGGGCCTGTGAGCCATGGCCGCTGAGCCTGTGCATCCGGAGCCTGTGCTCCGCAACGGGAGAGGCCACAACAGTGAGAGGCCCGCGTATCGCAAAAAAAAAAAAAAAACAAGTATTTTTCAAGAACACATATGAATGAACGACAACACCAAATGCTTCAGAAGGGTTGTGCCTGTCCCTCACTAAATGTGTGGCTCTTTAAAGGAAATAATTAATTACCTTCCAGTACTTTTGAATTTAGTTAAACTAAGCCCAACAAATCACTGTTTTATATAAGAACTAGGTATTTATATTAGACAACTAAAATTACTTAAATGACAACTTTTTCATTTCTTGAATGACTCTCAATGAAACCATATTTAAATCAGATACAAGTAGGGTTTTTTTTCTAAAGCGATTTCCTCAATATAGCGTTTTTATTCCTCTGACATTCAAAAATTTCCTTAAAGGAAACTTTATCTGCTGCATAAGCAACAAGAAAAAAACTGGTATCTGTAGAAATATTTGGCTAAAAGTTTCCTGTTTTTTTGTTTTTTTGTTTTGTTTTGTTTCTGTTCCTGACTGTTAGAATGGTATAAACAAAATAAAGTCTGGATCGACTCGTCCATCCTCTTGGGGAGGAGGGAATAACTCTCTTGGTTGGCCAGTGATGATAACTTGCCACCTATCATAAGCTATAAGGAAACAGGACCTGACTCAGAGAGGGAAGAGCCAAACCAGTCAACTTCCCTCAGATCCAGAAAGATTTCCACTATCGGAGAAAAAAAGGGGAAATAAAACTGGGTTCTTTATTATGTCAAAATAAATTGTGCAGTTTTTAAAAACAAAATAAATCTGAGCTTCTTCCAATCCTCAGAGAAGCCTACCCATGGTTTTCGTCAACAGGAAATCACATTGGGAATACCAAGATGATACCATAGTATTCGATAACTTAGATATGGCTTTAATAAAAGAAAGCAACTTTCAATTAGTATTTTGGAGTCATTACAACTTTGGCATAATCTGCCATTCTTTCTATGGAATTATGGTTGAGGATGATGATGACTTCTGCACTATAACATTCTGAATCAAGAGCAAAGTGCAGGGCTTCCCTGGTGGTGCAGTGGTTGAGAGTCCACCTGACGATGTAGGGGACACGGGTTCGTGCCCCAGTCCGGGAGGATCCCACATGCCGCGGAGCGGCTGGGCCCGTGAGCCATGGCCGCTGAGCCTGCGCGTCCGGAGCCTGTGCTCCGCAACGGGAGAGGCCACAGCAGTGAGAGGCCCGCGTACCGCAAAAAAAAAAAAAAAAAAGAGGGAAGTGTAAAATATCAGCCACTGTTGCTCTAGGTGGATCCTTGGGACACAGTGGTGAATACCAACAACAACTAGCAAATGTAACATTTACCGTTTGTTATGAAATGACAACTCTTTTAGGATATCTGATTTCATGGAGCTTAGAGTCCATGGTGTGATATAGGTGTTGCATGTTATACCACGGAAGTATAAGACACTAGGAGAAAGAAAGCACAGCAGGGAAACCTAATCTAGCTGCAGAGTAGCCGGGCTGTGGGGAGGAAGAGTATCAGGGAAGATTAAGCACATTTTCTGAAGATCTTCAACAGCAGAAGAAAACAAATAGACTTCACTGCGCATCCACAGGCTATTCTAGACAATCAGGTTTTTGCAGCTTTGTTTTCTGTATGTTAACGCTTCACAGGCAAACTTTTCTATACATGATTTGTAATCAGTTTTTCCAAGTGGAAAACACCAGCCGTTCTGCCCTTGAATCATTTTAAGAGTCTACAGGGACAGCATCAGCAATTAGCAGCCAGGGCTGGAGTTAATCCCTAAGGAACTCTTGTTTCTTGAGTCTGTGTCAGTTTTTGTCTAGGAAATACAGAGTTAAGATCCATACCCAAGTACAATGCTAGTTATTTTCACAGAAATGTATTCATTTATTCCCTAACACAAGTGGTACAATGCCGACTTTATAGATTAAGAAACTGAAGTTCAGAGAGGTGAAAGCAACTTGCCAAAAAATCCAATAACTAGCATTACGTGAAATTTGAATTCAAGACACGTAACTCGAATACCAGTGCTCTTCCTATTAACTGGAAGCTGTCTCTCTGTCTTTATGAAATCATTTTATTTATGAAAGCAACTGTGATTTTATTTTCTAACTGTTCCTAGCAATGATAGTACTATTTGTTCTTCTCTAAAAACATTTGGACAAAATTAACCCAAGTATTTTTGTCCCCAAGAAGTTAACAAAAAAAACCATACAAAACCCACGTTTACTCTGTGTATCTCCCATCGAGGGTGTAACCAGACTGGCAACAAGAAATATGATCCATGAGTAACATCTTGGCTGAGAGTTCTTAGTATCTCGACACACATCTGACAGATCAAGGGAATGTTATTTACACCTAACTACATTTTCTTTTCCTTTGAATTTTCTGTTCTCTCTTCTTTAAAATATTTATTTTACTTATTTATTTATTTTATTTTTGGCTGCGTCAGGTCTTCGTTCCGGCATACAGGATCTCTGTTGCGAAGCGTGGGCTTCTCTCTAGTTGTAACGCGCAGGCTCCAATGCGCATGGGCTCTGTAGTTGTGGCATCTGGGCTCCAGAGCATGTGGGCTCTGTAGTTTGCAGCATGCGGGCTCTCTAGTGGAGGCACGTGGGCTCTGTAGTTTGCAGCATGCGGGCTCTCTAGTGGAGGCACGTGGGCTCAGCAGTTGTGGTGCACGGGCTTAGTTGCCCTGTGGCATGTGGGATCTTAGTTCCCCAACCAGGGTGGCACCCACATCCCCTGCATGGCGGAAGGATTCTTTACCACTTGGACCACTAGCAAAGTCCCTCCTGTTCTCTTTGGTTCAAGTCTTTCCCAATCCTCACACCATGCACTCAACCACATAACCCCAAATATAGAACAATATTCAGAAATAGTAAGGAAATAATTTCTTGGCAGAATTCATCGAAGTAAAATTACAAATAAAAATATATTACCAGCCATTAAATATAACAATGTATTATGTATGTACTTTAACATGTTCTGAGCAATTTTTTCCATTAAAGAAAAATAATATGAGATAATAACCTTAGAAAAAATTTATTCCAACATCGACAGAAACTATTCATCTTATTCTTCTATGAATAAAATAATATACTTTTATATTATCCTTATAAAATGATTCCTTTTGATGTAAAGAGAAATTCAGGTTTCATGCAATATTTTCCCTGCATATTCACTATAAATGTAAATGTCATCTATTTCGGCCTCTAGTGTTCCTTACCTTGGTCTTAGGCTAAGCTAAGTGGTGTGGTGGATCCAGCTCACACTAGCTCGTGAAAGCTGATGGCCAAATTTTCAGAAATTGTAGAGAGCCAGTTGTCAAACCTTAATAGCCTGAAACCAGCTATGGGGAGAACATTTATATCAAAGAAATCAACAAACACTAAAAATGGGGGTTCCTTGGGGTCTTTTCCTGAATAGCTGGTTGTTAAACATTTATCAGCACACTACTGTGCTTAGGCCTCACTAGCACTTTAGAAGCTTATATTTTATTTACTTCATTATGTCTCTTCTTTTTCTCTTTAAACTCTGACTCTGACCTTCTATTTAAATTTTTTCCAAAACCTACCATTGAAAATATGTAGACTTAACCTCAACGAGTTACAAGATTATGACTAAGCATCTAAATTAAAAATATTATTTCACCAAAATACGCTCATAGGAAATGTCTCCCTGAATCCTTATCTGATTGACCTGATTTAGCATACTCTGCTACTTTAAAGGCAAAGTCTATTCCTTGTGAGGTTGCTAAGACTAAATTTTTATTCTGATATAAATATTAAGCTTGAAGCTTATGCATATGTTCCTCATAAAACATAAATGTATATAATATCAATACTAAAATATCTACAGTTTTTTGTCCAAGAAAGTAATAAATAATACAGTGTTGAACATCACAGGCCTTTTGCATTAAGTATGAATCCATATTACACCAAAAAGAAGAGGATAAAGTCTATTAGTCTTTTACTGAAGAAATGAAGCAAGAGGTTATAACTTCTGTAAAGGCACTGAGAACTGAATTAGGCAGAATGTTTACATTATAGAAGCTGTAAAGCAAAGATCAGGGTTTCCACAGACTCATATGCAAATAGGTTCTTGCTGCCACTTAGGTTCAGCCAATCAAACCTACTTGCCCAAATTCTAAAAGGCAGAAGTGAAGGAGAAACCACACTCTGGATGACATTTACACTTTTAAGCTACAGAGATTTCAGTATTCAGTAATTACTCTCCTGTTTGCTGAGAGGCAGGGTGTGACACATATATTTGGCTTCCCACAATAATGTGTGTACTCTAGAGCAGGGGTTAGCAAACAATTTTTTTTAAGGGCTAGATAATAAATATTTTGCCATGTGTTTTCTGTTATCCATTGTAGTATGCCATTGTAGTGTGAAAGCAACCATAGACAACAGGTAAATTAAAAACTATGGCTGTGTTCTAATAAAACTTTATGTATGGATACTGAAATTTGAATTTCATAAAATTTTTAGGTGCCACAAAACATTCAACCCGTGTGTACTGTTGGTGGGAATGTAAGTTGGTATAGCCACTATGGAAACAGTATGGAGGTTCCTCAAAAAATTTAAAATAGAGCTACCATATGATCCAGCAATTCCACTCCTGGGTATTTACCTGAAGAAAATTAAAACACTAACTAAACGCTAACGCTAACTAAACACTAACACCAGCTAACACTAAGTAAAGATATATGTGCCCCCATGTTCACTGCAGCATTATATACAACAATCAAGATATGGAAACAACCAAAATGTCCACTGACAAATGAATGGATGAAGAAAATGTGTATATATACACAATGAAATATTATTCAGCCATTAAAAAAAAAAAGAAGGAAATCTTGCCATTTGTGACAACATGGGTGGGCCTTAAGGGCATATGTTAAGTGAAATAAGTCAGACAGAGAAAGCCAAATGCCATATGATCTCAATTATATGTGGAATCTCAAAAAAAAAAAAACAAGCTCATGGGTACAGAGAACAGATTGGTGGCTGCCAGAGGTGGGCCGGTGGGGGAGGGAATGGGCAAATGGGTGAAGGGAATCAAAAGATACAAACTTCCAGTTATAAAATGATTAAGTCATGAGGATGTAATGAACAGCATGGCAACTATAGTTAATAATACTGTATTATGTATTTGAAAGTTGCTAAGAGAGTAAATCTTTAAAGTTCTCATCATAAGAAAAAAAATACAACTATGCATGGTGATAGATGTTAACTAGACTTTTTGTAATGATCATTTTGTAATATATACAAATACTGAATCACTCTGTACACCTAAAACTAATAAAATGTTGGATGTCAATTATACCTCAATAATAATTTTTTTAAACCCTATTATTCTTCTTTTGATTTTTTCAACCATTTAAAAATGCAAGAGTCATTCTTAACTGGAGGGACACACATATATTGTTGAAGCCAGTTTTTGCCTGTTGGCCATAGTTTGCTAACCCTTGCAACCGTATCCTGATCCATAGAGAAAGTAGCAGCTCCCCTGAAGGCCCAGCTCTGTGGTATAGCACTAGGAGATGTTTATAAAAGGTCAACCATGAGCCTAAAATCTGTTTCTTCAGCCCTTTCTATCCCTTCATAAACCACGAATACCCTGTAATAAGTATCTTTCTGCTTCAACAGGCTAGAATGGATTCTGTTCTCTGCAACTAAATCCTGATTGATTCATACTGCTACTATATATTCTTTAATATCAAGTATCCAGGGTTTAAATGTTCAATTACTTTATAAATGTCATTTTTATAGTTATTTTATATGAATCAGGATCAAAATAGGGACCAATTATTGCTATTGGGTGATGATGTCCTTTAAGCCTCTCAATGTGGGATTCCCCAGTTTGTACAGGGTACATACTGTTGCTTACTGGAAGACCTGTGTGTTCATTTATTAAGCAACCGCGATGTTCCAGGCAGTGTTCTAGGTCCTCAGAATACAGAGGGGGAATATAGGCATAGTAATAAGTATGTGTCCTTTGGGAGCTCAGATTCTAGTGAAGGAGGGAAAAAAATAAACCAATATATAAGTCTGATGGTAATGGCTACGAAGAAAAACTAAGTAAGCTTTGAAAATCGAACATTCCCAGGTTGCTTGTTTGAGTCTGCACAGTCAAGGAATGCTTTTCTAAGGAGTTAACACCAGAACAGAAACTTGAATGAATGAGAGAGTAATCCATAAGGATTTCTAGGGGAAGAATTTTCCAGGCTGAGGGACAAGCAAAATCAAAGGCTGGATGGAAGAACGTGCTTAGCATGGTTGGATAACTGTAATGAAGCCAGTAAGGCTAAAGCAGAGAGAGAGGGGGGGAAGTGTTAAGCTGTTGATTGTCTGCACTGTGATTCAGTGTTTACTTCTCTTCAGCCACTTTGAATCAACTGATACCAAGGCAACAGCTCTGTACACTGTCTCCTCCACTCTGCTGTGTCTTCCCACTGTTTTCTGCATAAAAAGTACATCTGTGTCTTTTCTTGCAGCCTCACCAAGCATGCCACTCTGTAGCCCCTATGCCACCTACTTTGGGAGAGCTCTGTGCCACGTTTAAGATGTTTGCACACTTCCTCAATTTGCTCTAAAGTTTACAGGTCTTCTTGCAGTCTGAGGATTGGGATTGTGGCTTTCTACTCATTTCACTAAAGTTAAAAGATTTCTTCCCTAGTCGTCATCCTTTTAGTTATGTCCAGTTAGCATTAGGAAGGAGAACAGAATACAAATGCTTTCACTCATTTATCTTTAAGTGGAAATCCTTTATCTTATCTACCATTGATAAATTTAAACATCCATTAAGAGTAGTACATCTATAGATGGGCAGAACTTAAATTTCTCAATTCTTACATTTTCTATTTCAGTCAACACATTTTCCTATTTGAAAATCTGAGAAATTATAAACCACTGAGATCTATAAACTGATAACTCTTTTTCAAAAAAAATTAGCACAAAATCAATTTTAAATATATACTAAAGTATCTAAACGGAATATAAAATTGTGAACTATAGTAAATTTCTACTATGATACTTATATTCAAGCTAAGAAATGATAAAAGGCAAATAAATGGGTATCAATATCCAAATGAATATGCAGTGAAAAGAGAATAAGTAAACGTTGAAACAACAGAATATAAGTTAAGTAAATATAGCATTATTACTTTCAAGAACATAAGCTCCGGTTATGTTAATAAAAACTTACTTTGGTTTCTGATTTAAATAATCATCAAAATGTCTTGTACTTACCATAAATCGATTTGCATAAAAAGTGTTCTTCTGAATCATGTAAAGGTACTTTAAAAATGTCAGCTCTTTTAAACAGGTAAACATCTTCCTCAATCTCAGTTATTGGACTTAATAGACAAATCCTTTCTTCATAAATGTAAAGTTTAGTTTAGCTCTTACTAAGTTATTAAAAACATTGAATTAGTAAGTTCAAGTGATTATAAACAGTACATAATTTTGTATGTGTTAACTTTCATTTCCTTGTTCATTTCTAACACTTCTTACATCCAGGTACTCTGCTAAGTGTTAGTAACAGAAAGATAAACAGACCATGTTCTACCCTCTAGGGTCTCACAGTTAAGTTAAAGATACAGAAGTAATGTGATAACTACTATAACAAACAATAAGTAAACAAGATGCTATGAGAACACAAAGGAACAAGCATTTGACGATCAACAGAGAAAATGACATTTGAACTTTGTTTTGGAAACTGAATAGGCCGTGCATTCAGCTGACAAATAGGCCCGACCTTATTTCTGGCAAACAGACCACATGTACACTGAAGAGACGGCACAAGACATGCTGCTGTGTCTTTCTAGTAGGTTAGCAGAGCTGGAACACAGGGTGAATGTGGGGAAAAGCTGGAGATAAGGTTTGCATAGAATAGGTAGACATGGGCAGATCATAAAAGGCCTTTCATACTAGGATAACAATAAATGCCCATTAAGCAGGAGAGCAATATATTTCTAAGCATAGCGTGAAGTGTGAGATGAATATTTTAATTAATTATCCCTCAGTGATAAAAGCAGTGGCAGTGGATGGAGGTAGGGGTGAGGAGCAATGGTATGGGAAAATGTCACCAATACAGGATTAACAATCTGGGAATGAGATGTCTTTTGGGATCAAACAGAACAGACAAAGAAGAATAAGATTTCTAGCCTGAGGTACTGGAAGAATGGTAGTGTCATCGACTAAGTAAGGAAACAGAGTAAAGGAATAAGAACTAATAGGACAGATAAAAAGAGACAAATTTAGCTATGGTGAAATAAAAGAGCCATGAGAAAATGTAAAGCAAAATAAAAACCCAGGATGTGGGCTCAGGAGAGGAAAAAGCAGATATATACGTAAAAACACATCCAAAACAAGAGGTAACGTACCAAATAATAAGCAGAGACCTTCGATTTAAATGATTGTGATGTTATTTTCTATTTTCCAAATAGAAAAAACTATAAGCATATTTGTAAAACTTTTTTAAAAGAGCATTTCTATCTATTGAAAGAGTTTTTCTGAAACGTAATATATGTCTGGGGTTAAAATAAATACTGCAGAGAAGAAGATACAGTAAAAGTCAGTATCCCACCGTTGGGACCTAGTTGGCCTTCCCAGAATCGATCACTGTCTTTCATTTCTTGAATATCTTTGCAAAGCTATGTTACATGTGTATAAGCATAAAGATAGATAGATAGATATTATATGTATGTTTATTTAAATAGCCTATTAAAAATAAACAATATGCGAAGATACATTTGTATTTCCTAAACATGGTATTACATTAATCAAGTTTATAATGATAGCACTAAAAATCTAGTCAATTAAAAAAGGCATTTACTCACAAGTAATGTGCAATCTTAATTTGCCAATAAACTTAATGGTAGTAAAGATTAAAAACAAAACCCCACTAAATTCTCTTCCCATACACTGATCTTTAGGGGATTCCTTGGATAACGGGTTCTGAATGTGTGAGCACAATAAGGCCCATTTCCCTGACGGTATTTTTAACTCAAGACTTGAAATCTGGGCTCCAGCTGGAAAGAGGGGCGGGGAAAGATTATGAATTAGTCTCTAATTCAGAATATTTTACTTGACATGGCTAGCCCAGGTCCACTAATTATCTTATACATGAGGGATTTTCAACCTGGTTGGACCTTATACATGAGGAATTTTCAACCTGGTTGAAAATATGATTCAAATCTGATTCAACCAGAATCAAGTAAGGGCCTTGAAAAAAGATTCTGATGCCCAGGACCCACCCCATTCAAATCAAAATCTCTGGGGCTGGAGCCCAGGCATTGCTTTCACAGGTTCCCCGGTTGATTCTAACATGCACCCAGGGTTGAGAATAGAAACATAAAATCAGATTTTATGGAAGGCACCCTTAACCTTTTTATCTTGTTACTAAATAATGTTCTAGTATGGGAAATGTACTTTTAAAACTCTTGGGCAGGGCTTCCCTGGTGGCACAGTCGTTAAGAATCTGCCTGCCAATGCAGGGGACAGGGGTTCAAGCCCTGGTCCGGGAAGATCCCACATGCCACGGAGCAACTAAGCCCGTGCACCACAACTACTGAGCCTGTGCTCTAGAGCCCGCGAGCCACAACTACTGAGCCTGTGCTCTAGAGCCCGTGAGCCACAACTACTGAAGCCCATGTGCCAGAACTACTGAAGCCCGTGAGCCACAACTACTGAAGCCCATGTGCCACAACTACTGAAGCCCATGTGCCACAACTACTGAAGCCCGTGCACCTAGAGCCCGTGCTCCACGGCAAGAGAAGCCACCGCGATGAGAAGCCCACGCACCACAACAAACAGTAGCCCCCGCTCGCCGCAACTAGAGAAAGCCCGCGCGCAGCAACAGAGACGCAACTCAACCAATAAATAAATAATAAAAATTTAAAAAATTAGAAAAAAAAACTCTTGGGCAAAGGTGGCTCTAAATAATCAGTGTTCCTCATATAGGACAAAGTGACATGGGAAATCTCACAGTGCAGCACTCAGTAGAGCATCACCTCACATTCTCTGGACAAGCCTAACAGCCCAGTACAAACCTACTCCGAGTAACTGCATTATGGAAGAAACAGGATCAAATGGTGGAAATGCTTTTAAATCTCCGTGATTTACAAAGAAGTTTCACACTTAGAGACAACCAAACTTGTATTAAAATTTAACAACCAAACAACCAGAGACAATGATTACTGCTTGACTGCAAAAATTCAGAAGTGAAGTGAACAAAATTAGACCCCCAAGAAGTTGCATACTCAACATCTCTTTTATAGGGATTCTAACCTAGGGGACACGGAAGAGCTTAAGCCTGTGATGTCCAATATGGCGGTCACTAGCCATACTTTATAACAGTTACCTCCTATAAAAAAAGCATATATAAACAGTAGCACTTCCCACCCTCGGACATAACCTTTCAACCATCACATCAAAACAAGTAGGACTATGATTAGTACCAAATGTTCTCCTACCTCTTTGATGTTGTCATGGTCCTGGGGCTTCACTGCTTTTTCAGAAGAGCATAACTAATCGTAAACTATAACCAGAAAGATACACTTCCTTTGCTTTATTCACCATCTCCAATTTCATTAGCTGGTGGTATATCCAAGATTCTTTGCCTTCCTTTTAACCCCACGCCCCTGCTTTGTGGCAATGGGAATCACAACAAAATACTACTAATGGAAAGCTAATTCTGCATCCCACAGAAAAAACAGCTTTCCAATAGCAACTGTAGAATGCTGTTCCTTAGAAGAACTCCAAGGCTTGAGCATAAACCTAAGATTTAATACCTAATTTGTCATCAGGAACTTCACAAAATAAAGACAATGATCTCCCAGATGGACTCCCATTATGGATAAACAATCTGAGTTTGAAATTGAAAAAATGAACAAACACACATAAAGAGACTGTATGTCATGGTGTGATGGCGGTCTATTCAGTCACACTCAATTTATAGGAAAAAAGTCAACTGTTTGATTGATTTTAAAATCTAGCAGCTCTCACTATGATTCTTTGTTCTTAATACATCCCTGAGAAAAAAACAACCTCCCTGCACTATCTCATCATATCTTAAGTAAGTCAAATAAAAATTACTGAAATTGGGCTTCCCTGGTGGCGCAGTGGTTGAGAGTCCGCCTGCCGATGCAGGCGACACGGGTTCGTGCCCCGGTCCGGGAGGATCCCACATGCTGCAGAGCGGCTGGGCCCGTGAGCCATGGCCGCTGAGCCTGCGCGTCCGGAGCCTGTGCTCCGCAACGGGAGAGACCACAACAGTGAGAGGCCCGCGTACCACCAAAAAAAAAAAAATACTGATATTTGGGTATGTACTTTATCTGAGAAGACAAGATTCCTCTAAGCAAAAGACCTCACATGAACATGAATAAAACTAGAAGGCAAAAAAGAGTCTCAGTGTAAGACAAGACCAAAGTCTGTCTTATCATAAATTATATAGGCCTGATGTGTGAACTATAAGGTCTGAGTTCATTAAAATTCCATAATTCAAATACTATTAAACTAAGTATTTTAAAAAATCAATAAACCAGCAGGTTCTTATCAAGTTAAATATACTGATCATGTAGCTGGCAATCCTGTTCTTAGACACTGACCATAGAACAGGGGTTGGAAAATTATGGCCATGTGCCATACCTGTTTTCTAAATCAAGTCTTATTGGAACACAGCCACATCCATTCTTTTTTGTATTGTGTATGGTGGTTTTCATCCTACAAGAGCATAGCAGCTGCAACAGAGATCATATGGCCTAAAATACAGCCTATCTAGTCCTTTACAGAAAAAGTTTGCTGATCTGTATAACTTATGATCACATAAAACCTATACACAAAAGTTTACAGTTCTATTCATTATGGCCAGAAAAATGGAAACAACCCAAATGTCCTTCAACCAGTTAATGGATATACAAACTGTGGCACACACGTAACTCAACAGTAAAAGTGAATAAACTTGATACACACAATAACTTGAATGATTCTCAAAGGCATTATGCTGACTGAAAGAAAACAGTCTCAAAAGGTTACACACTCCATGATTCCATTTATATGATATTTTTAAAAAGAGAAAACTTTATTGATGAAGACATTAGTGGTTGCCAGGGGCTAGAGGTGGAGAGAAAGTGTATAAACAGATAGGACAAGGAAGTTTTAGGGGTGATATAAGTGTTCTATGTCTGTAATGTGGTAGAGGTTACACTAATCTGTGTATCAAAGTTCATAGAGCTGTACTCCAAAGAAAGATAAACTTCACTGTGTAATAATTAGAAAAATAAAAATTTTATAAAACAGTATGTTAGGTTAAAGAAAAACAATAAACTAATAAGAAAACAGACTCCAAAAATTCAGGCCAAAGAATGAGAGTTTACCAAGAAAGATCAGATCAGCAAGTGTGGTCTAGGTCACTATACTCTTGGGTTTTATTCCTGGTTTTTATCATTGAATCACTATAAAGCATTACATCACAGAGAAATACTCTCTGTGATTTTTGTGCACAGTTTGACAGGTGATATCTGAGGGTGAACATAAAACCCTCAATGCAATACTTCCCCTGTCAAATATGACATATCACATGAAGAAATACTGCAATCCAAGTTATCTCAGAATACCCCCATTGTGCTCTCCAGATTAGCCATAAATATACAGGTATGTTTTATATCATAGTTGTCAGCCCTTTTTCCACACTCATCATCTCCAGGCTGTCTAGAAAATCTAACATCTCATTCTATACACACATCGAAAGATTCTACTATATATGTTTTAGTCTGTACAAGGTCTCTAGCTTTCTTTTCGGCAGCCAGAGCTGCAGACTGCCCATGAGCAGTGTGTAAACTAACTGCCAACCACATTTAATCAAAAGATAAATGTGGCAAATACAAAATAATTTTCAGGGAAAACAGAGGTATGGGAATTAGTTCTTTCACAGACTCAATAATAAAAACAACTTTTAAATTAGTTATATATTTTGTAAATCCAATAAAATAGGTTAAAAAAAATCAAACATGAAAAACTGGAAGATTAAGATCCCTGTACCAGTAAGAACATTCAAATTGATTGCTTCCATTGTGTATAATTAACAGACCGTGTCCAAGTTAAAATCTGGAAGACAAAGGACTCAGGAATGACCACTAATTGTAAATCATTTACATCGACATCAAAGAGAAGAAAAATTTTTTCATCATGACAGAAAACACATCCAAAAGTCTCTAGCTTTTTGTGGTGACTTTAAAATGTCAACAAATTCTTAGATACCTTCAAAAAGAGGAGCTTATCTCCCTTCCTCCTGAATGGGGACTCCTAACAAACAGGATGCTGGGAGTTAACACTATGTAACTTCCAAGACTAGGTCATTGGAATGAATTCAAATCCTAGCTCTGCCATTTACATTAATTCCTCTTTCAGGTCTATTGTCAGGATCAGAGATAATGTACGTTAAGCTTTTTACGTGATGCCAGAACATTAAATGCTTAACATATAGCTTCTAACCAACCACTTACATATAGTTCTCAAAGGCTCCTGGAAGGTGTGTATTATCAAAAGTTAAAGATGAAAAATGTTTATTATGTTGTTAAATGAATGAAAGTCACAAATTGCTGAAATCAAATGAAACTACAAACAGCATAAGACTTTAGAAAAAAATCTTGCTTTTTATTAGGTTGAGTTATGTAAAATGCGATTTTTGTTAGGTCAGAAACAGTAGAGTACCAGCAATTTTATATTGTTAAACCTAATGGTAGTTATATAAAGAAAATACAGGTAGGCATAGAAATATTATGGAAGAGGCATTTCTTATTACCAAAAACTGAAATAAATTTATATCTCACAAGTTATGGCATAAGAAAAACTGAAGCCAAAACTGCTATATAATGAACTAGTCAGTCTTTTTTTCACAGCCATTTTAATATGTCAGTTATTAACCCAGCCTATTCTGAGATCAAACAAAAGTTAAATATATTTGTATATAGTTATAGCAGTCTCTATCAGAAATATCACTAGGAGGCATTGAAAGTGAGGGAAACAGTGGCTTACAGAAATGCCTTAAGAACAATTAATTCACAGTTTTTTAGATTATAGTGAAATATAAAACATGTTTTTCAACAAGCAAGAGACTACTCTCTCCAAATCAGACAAAAGATGGGTCTTATAAAAGTTTGGAAAATAATTGGAAAAAACAGCACCTTGAAACAAAAACACAAATTCCCATTCATTTAATTAACATTCACTGAGAGCCAGATGCTGGATGTTGCCATGGAGGTAAACACAGAGAAAACACTGATAGTTAAAATATGTTCATGGAAAAAAGGAGAAAATACTGCTCATTATGAGCTCCTTTTAATTTATCATTTTAAATTGCAAATATTCTGACAATTAAATTCAACAGTAATGGAATTATTTCTAAAGATCATATATCTTATGCTTAAAATCCTATTTATTTATGACAGTTAAGTTCTAGGCACTCATTTAATCAAAACAACCCTATAAGTACTGTTATTATCCTCATTTTAAAGAAGAGGAAACTGAGGCATAGAGAGGTTAAGTAAGTAGCCCAAGGTCACAAGACCAGTAAGTGGTAGAGCCTAGATTTAATGGGGCTGTCTGGCTCCAGAGTTAGTACTCTTAATGACTTTATTATGCTACCTCTCATATTCAACTTCATTAGGTTACCGCTCAGATTCAACTTTATTAGCATGGATCCAAAGGCAGCTGACTTTCTGATAACAACTCTGACAAGCAAGGCAGAGGACTGAATTAAAATAAACTATTATTCTCAGGCACAGTATTTAAAAATCTCTGACTCATTAATCTGTTAATAGCTTTTCACTGCACAAACTGGCAAATCATTTGTTAGAGTGGGTAACAAATCTGAACCAAAGATCACTCACATGGACAAAGACAAAATATCTACTGGTTCATGAACCTAAGTATGATGACCCTGATTTAGACACAGACAAATGGAATAGATCAAACAACCAAAAGAAACAAAAAGAAAACTTTAGGTATAGAATACACGCGCAAAGGCTCAAAGATGATCCAGAAGTCATATTTTGGGGAGTGAACGTTCGAGAAGTTGTTTGATCATTACAATGTCCTGCTATGGACTGGCAAACTACAGCTCATGGGCCAAATTTGGCCCACAGTCTGTTTTTGTAAATAAAGTTTTATTGCAACATAACTATTTTCATATGTATTGTCTAAAGCTGATTTTGTTGAACAGCAGAGTTGAACAGCTGCAACAGGGACTGTATGGCCCACAAAGCCTAATATATTTACATTGTGGCCTTTTACAGAAAATGTTTGCTGACCTCTTGTGTTACACTCAACAAATCAAGTAGAAAACAAATGTAAAAAACATGATCAGATCTTAAAAAATTGATTCTTACTTTACATAAGCATTAATTAATATCAAATGCATTCTATGGCTAGAGACTTGCAGTTGAAGGGCTACCAAATTTCATCAAATCCAAGTTACCATCAATTATAAGACTATTGTTATTTCATGTACCACCAAGAAAAAACACTGCCAATTAAAAAAAAACATAACTTCCTATTATATCTACTGTAAGATGATTCTAGTTTCAAAATTCTGCAAATGAGAAAAAAGTATATCTCAGAATTGATGAAATACAGTACATCATTCTACAATGATTTAAATTCATAAACGAAAGGTAATAAGGTTGTGATAAATCTACTAAACGGGATTTCTTATCACAGAGTACTTGAAGGCACAGGGGTTTCTCTATAATACTGTGCCAATACCTGTAAGTACCGAGAAATATTAATAAAGAACAAAGGACTAAGGTTTTGCAGGCTGTCCCACATGTAGGGCACTAGATAAGGAGGTCTACTGTAAGTTCCACTGTACAATGCATGTTGGTCTTTCCAAAACATTGGTAGCTGTAATGGGTACATTTAGGTGACAGAAAACTGAAATAACGCATATGGAATAACGCATATGGAATACATGTTTTCCTTTTGATATTAAACACATGATCACTTATTTCAAAGCAAAGGGACACCTCTAGAGAATTTTCCATAGCAGAGCATACATGAAGAGAGTTTGAGTCACTGCTTTTACTTGGAAGGAGGGAGGGAGAGAAAGGGAAGAGACAAAGAGAGCAGGAAGGAGGGAGGGAGGGAAAGGATGAATTAGAAGCAGATTCAAATTTAACACTTTATTTTTGCCTTCAAAGTATTAGATTATCCAAGTTTATATCTGACAACGAACAATTTAATATGCAATTGAGAACTCTATGTTAATAATTACAAAGCTTTAATACAAAAGAGTGAAAATTTTTATAATACTGTTTTAATTCATTCTCATACTCATTAGACTTCATATTTCAAAACAAACCTTTATCTTAGTACTTCATTATTTAAGAGATAACCTTCTTTGAAGGCAGCAGAGTTATGACAGTCTAAGAAAAGCTGGACAAAAACAGTGTATGAACATTTAGCAAAGAATAGTTTTCAGATATTTAAGAAACTATGCTATACACCCATATATTTATGTGTTAAATGTCTATATCTACCTTTCTCTCTAACACTGTATGAGAACAGGGGGAATGGCATTAAATATAACACCTGTTTCAGAGTGGCTCGCCTGCTCACAGACACACATATAAACAACTTAAAAGCAAGGAAAGGGAAAACAAAGAATATTGAGTATTTACTATGTACCAGACACTGTCCTAGGTGCTTCGGATAAATTAATTCATTTAATCTTCAAAATAACCCTCCTCTTACTTCCTTTAGCAGATAAGGAAACTGAGGCTCAGAGAGGTAAAATTCCAAAGTCATACAGCTAGTAAGTGGCTTAGTTATTCATTCAACAAGTGGCTGGGTGGAGCTTTAAACATTTTTCTCATATACTACACTACTGTCAAATTGAAGGAAAGAAGGTATACATATCTTCAATATATATTAGATAGAAATAAGCCAAATTTTCTGTGCTGTAGTTTTGTCTTTTGTTGTTTCACAAAATAAAGCAAGAATGTTGCCTACACATGCAAATTCTAAAAGCTGGAGTTCCTAGGGCATTCCCTCCCTAGAAAGGATCTCAACCATTCCACAACTTTAAATACCATCTGTATATCTCCTCTCAAACCTCTGAGCTCCAGGACTGCATAACTGTCTGCCATCTGACATGTCCACCAAATGACTTGCAGACATCACAAAATTAACACTGTCAAAAATAAACCCAATTTTCCTTCTCACTGAGCTCCAATCTCATTTAAGGATATTACCATTCACTGGTCTGCTCAAGCCAAAAACCTGAGTATTGTCCATACTTTCCTTCTCCCTCACACTCCATGTTAAGTCCCATTGGTTCTACCTACAAACTGGACCTCAAACCCATTCTCTTCTCTCCCATCACTCTAGAACAAACCTCCATCATTGTTCATGTGGACTATTATCAATATAATGACCTCCTTACCATTTTCTCACTTCCTCTCTCTTCTTTTTTTTTGCAGGCAAAAAGTCTTTCTTTGGGGGGCGAGGGGGTTAGCACAAATCATAACTTCAAAATCCTTCAGTGGTTTTCAATATGCTGAATAAAATCCATATCGCTTATCATGGATTCTTAAACTAGATAATATGATCGCTCTCTACCTCTCAAACTTCATTCCACTTTCCCCCCCTGGACATCTCCAGGCATCCTTTCAACTCCTCATATACCAACTGTTCACACTGCAGGGCGTTAAAGCTCCTGGCAAGGATAACTCCTTCAGTTTTCAGCTTCAAGGTCACTTCCCCTGACAAACTTTTTCTAACAATGTGGAAGTATCTGTCTTCCCATAGTCCTCTGTCACTTTGCTTTCTTTATTTCCTCCATAGATATCTATTTATCTATTACCTGCTCTCCAACAGATGAACTCCAAGTGGAAAATATATGTCTATCCTATTCACCAGTACATACCCAGCACCTAGTAAAATGCCTGGCACATATTAGGGACTCCAATTTTTCTTGAATGAGCAAGTTATATATATTAGGCTAAAAAGACTAATTTTTGTACAATTAACTTAAACTGTTTTAAGCTACAAGTTTAAAATGGGCAGAAGACCTAAATAGACATTTCTCCACAGAAGATATACAGACTGCCAACAAACACATGAAAGGATGCTCAACATCTTTACTCATCAGAGAAATGCAAATCAAAACTACAATGAGATATCATCTCACACCAGTCAAAATGGCCATCATCAAAAAATCTAGAAACAATAAATGCTGGAGAGGGTGTGGAGAAAAGGGAACACTCTTGCACTGCTGGTGGGAATGTGAATTGGTACAGCCACTATGGAGAACGGTATGGAGGTTCCTTAAAAAACTACAAATAGAACTACCATATGACCCAGCAATCCCACTACTGGGCATATACCCTGAGAAAACCATAATTCAAAAAGAGACATGTACCAAAATGTTCACAGCAGCCCTATTTACAATAGCCCGGAGATGGAAACAACCTAAGTGTCCATCATCAGATGAATGGGTAAAGAAGATGTGGCACATATATACAATGGAATATTACTCAGCCATAAAAAGAAATGAAATTGAGCTATTTGTAATGAGGTGGATGGACCTAGAGTCTGTCATACAGAGTGAGTAAGTCAGAAAGAGAAAGACAAATACTGTATGCTGACACATATATATGGAATTTAAGAAAAAAAAATGTCATGAAGAACATAGGGGTAAGACAGGAATAAAGACACAGACCTACTAGAGAATGGACTTGAGGATATGGGGAGGGGGAAGGGTAAGCTGTGACAAAGTGAAAGAGCGGCATGGACATATATACACTACCAAACGTAAGGTAGATAGCTAGTGGGAAGCAGCCGCATAGCACAGGGAGATCAGCTGGGTGCTTTGTGACCGCCTGGAGGGGTGGGATAGGGAGGGTGGGAGGGAGACGCAAAAGGGAGGGGATATGGGAACATATGTATATGTATAACTGATTTAATTTGTTATAAAGCAAAA
Organism: Mesoplodon bidens; assembly: GCF_964165515.1. NCBI lineage: Eukaryota > Metazoa > Chordata > Mammalia > Artiodactyla > Ziphiidae > Mesoplodon > Mesoplodon bidens. The sequence goes on from NC_138176.1 coordinate 192,807,850, forward strand.
AATAAAAAAAATAAAAAAATAAAAATAAAGAGATTATCATTTTCTCTTAAAAGTATGCAAATATGGCTCACAGATAGATGTGTTTGATTTTTTGAAGATCTACAATAAGCCTTAAAGCAGTGAATACTGTGTCACATTCATTTTACAGACAATGTAAAACTTAGATGACTTTCTTATTTTATTTCTAGAATCTAAGTGAAAGAGCTACAATAAAATTATGAATATTTAGAAAATTAGCTCATTTAAATAACTATATTTATGTGCAATCTAGTTATCATCAAAAATAAGTAAAAGATTAAATGGGAAAAGAATTTGAAAAAAAATAGATACATGTATATGTATAACTGAATCACTTTGCTGTACACCTGAAACTAACACAACACTGTCAATCAATTATACTCCAATATAAAATAAAAAGTTAAAAAAACTAAAATATTTTAAAGGCATACATTTAAAATTTATTTCCATTTGAACAAATGCATTTCAAAAGGAGGGAAAATGACCTATTTTGGTCACGTCCAAGGGAGAATCATAAATTACTGTTCCACTCCGTGGTGGTCAGTTGTAAAATATAGCCACAAATTCTTTGATACTCCTCCTTTCAAAGGTTGAGTCTCAAAAAAAAAGCCTGAGTCTCTTAATTGTGAGTTAAATTTAGTGACAGAACAGAATGTAATGGCAGTGACTGTGTAATCATGTTATAAAAGGCACTGTGGCTTCCTCCTTGCTATCTCTCTTGGATCACCTGAGCTGAAGGAAGCTGACTTCCGTGTCATGAGGATACCCAAGCAGCCTTATGGAGAGCCCCAGTCAAACCTTCAATAGCCCTGACCAACATCTTGATGACTACAGCCTCATGAGAGATTCCAACCCAGAACCACCCAGCTAAACCACTCCTGAATGGCTGACCTACAGAAACTATAAGATAATAAATGCTTGTTTATTTTTTTAAGCTTTAGGGTAACATATCATAGTGATAGGTAACATTCATTCATTTATATAATAAATATCAATCTGTGCCTATTATGCCCCAGTCACCAGACCCCAAAGATACAGAGAACAAATAAGACACTATATGTATCACAGATGGGATGAAATTAAATAGGCTGGTAATAAGGTAAAAGTGCTTTTAATTAAAAGGTAACTAACAAGACCCTACCTGTATACCCAGCACATAATACCAGATTTCAAAAGAAGAGAGAGGAAGATGAGGAGAAGTTGTTGCAGGAGGCAAGAATGGTTATGGGTATAAATACCTACACGTAAGGGGTGAGGAAAGCACAAGAGACGACACCTGAAGGGGCTGTACATATAAGCTCCAACTGGGTAAAGAAATGTGTGATATACCATACTCTGGGCTTTATCTAAAGGTAGTAGGGAGGCGTTGAGAATTTCCAAAAGGTGAGTAAGAAAATTAGATTTGCATTCTACAAAGAGGACTCTGGCTGCAGTATGGAAAAGGGCTCCAAAGGAGCTCTTTCTAGTGCAGACAGTTAAGAGGAAATTGCAGGGATTTCCCTAGTGCTCCCGTGGCTGAGACTCCACGCTCCCAATGAAGGGGGCCTGGGTTCGAACCCTGGTCAGGGAACTAGATCCCATGTGCATGTCGCAACTAAAGATCCCGTGTGCCGCAGCTAAGACCCGGCACAGCCAAATAAATAAATAAATAAATAAAATATTTAAAAAATTATTTTAAAAAGAGATTGCAGCCATTCAGTTTAGGCAGGATGGTGGCCTGAAAAATGTTAGCAACAAGAAACAGAAAAAGCAGTAGCTGAAATCAATAGACATTAAAAAGGTCCAAAAACAGAACTTTGGGATTATATTTGAAAGTAAATGTCAGCAACACCTCAAAGCTCTAAAAAAGGAAAATTACAGTAATATAAAAATATTTTGAACAAATAAAAGAAAAATCTTAATTGGTATATACTGTATACCTTCTAAATTAATAAAAATCACCAGTACATTCTGAAAATGGAAATGAATTTTAAAATTATGACTGTCCAAAAAAAAGGAGCTATAAAGTCAATATGATGAAAGCGTAAGTGGTTCTGCATCATTCTAATTCACGTAACCTAAAATTTTAAGTCGTTTATAACTGGTAAGCCCAACTCTATATATTTCTAACATTTTTTTATTGCTGATATCAAGTACAGTTTTATTTTTTCCCCTTTTAAGATAAAAGGACTAAAAGGATATGGCATTACCTCTCCTTGAGTATGTGAGTCAGGTATGTCAGAATACAGCTCACTGTCCTTATTTGGCTCAAGAGTTCTATTTAGTTTTTCTAAGGCTGGACTCAAATTCTTCAGGACTTCAGTGCCCATAAATTTTCAACTTAGGAACTGGCTCTAGGCTATAAAGTAAGCTCCTCTAGGACAGAGATGATGACTTCAACATTTTTCTATCCCCCACTGCATCTTGACCATAGTAGAAACTCAAAAATTATTTATTGAATCGATTTGCCCTAAACTGTATACTAGCAGTCTGTTCCTACACACACACACACACACACACACACACGCACACAACTACTAAAATATTTACTGATGAAATGATGTTTGGGATTTGTTTCAAAATAATTCAGGGGTAGAATAAGTGTATGAGGATATAGATAGAACAAGACTGGCAATTATACAACTTTTAAAAAATTGTGAGACCTATTAGAAAAAAGTGAAAGTAATCAATTGAGTTATTGAGGAGGGGTATCTTTTTAATGTATGGTACAGAATTAATTACTTTATAACAAACTTTAAAGAGGTTAAATTTACTTTCTTAGAGGCTTTTGCTTTTAATTTACAGCCCAGTATTCTTGTTACAAAATATTTTTACTTCATGGTTCTAAATCCCAAATAATTTGTTTAAAAACTATAGTTAAAATATCGGGGGGAATATTCTTTTAAGGGAAGGGGATACAAACCTACTCTGAAAAAACTGATGAAAATAAAATTTGCATATCAACAGAGAAGGAAAATAACAGCTGATGTTCAAGTTTTCTAATCTTTGTTGCAGTCTGAAAGGACCAAAATTAAGTTGGAAATTTGTAACATAAAAAAAAAAAAAGCCTAGGGCTTCCCTGGTGGCGTAGTGATTGAGAGTCCGCCTGCCAATGCAGGGGATGCGGGTTTGTGCCCCGGTCCGGGAAGATCCCACATGCCGCGGAGCGGCTGGGCCCGTGAGCCATGGCCGCTGAGCCTGCGCGTCCGGAACCTGTGCTCTGCAACGGGAGAGGCCACAACACTGAGAGGCCCGCGTACCGCAAAAAAAAAAAAAAAAAAGCCTAATAAAAAGTTATTTGGGGGCCTCCCTGGTGGCGCAGTGGTTGAGAGTCCGCCTGCCGATGCAGGGGATACGGGTTCGTGCCCCGGTCTGGGAGGATCCCATATGCCGCGGAGCGGCTGGGCCCGTGAGCCATGGCCGCTGGGCCTGCGCATCCGGAGCCTGTGCTCCGCAACGGGAGAGGCCACAACAGTGAGAGGCCCGCATACCGCAAAAAAAAAAAAAAAAAAAAAAAAAAAAAAAAAAGTTATTTGGTTCTGGCTTAATAATTAAGAGTCATTACGAGTTCTTTATTGAAAATGCCAATATTTTCTTTTATGAAATTCCTGAAGAGTTTCATTAAGTACATTACTTCCAGAACTAAAATAAAAGTGACATTTAACATGAAATTAAAGGATCACTTAATAGATTATGTGAATAATTGGTCTTTCCCATTCTTTTTATTCTTTCTGTAAGCAAATACAATTAACGTTTCATTTTTTGTCTTTATGTTTTTCCTTCTAATTTCCAAAGAAAGTGCAATATCAATTAAATAACCCCAAATTTGCTTGCTTTAATATTAATTTTCCTGGTAACCTAAATCCAGCAGAACTCATTATAAAGTTGATATTTACAGTTCTTTTTGGAGTACTATCAATTAAATGAAACTATTAAGTGCAAAATTTAAAGATATATTGGAAACCTTTTAAAAGGCACACATTAAGAATGAGAAGTCAGTTAAAAATAAAACATTTGATATAGTAATCAAAACAACATTGTTCTGGCATAAGTACGGACATATAGACCAATGGAATAGAACAGAGAGCCCCAAAATAAACTCTCACATATATGCCCATTTGATTTTCAACAAGGGGGCCAAGACCATTCAATAGGGAAAGGACTTTAGAAAAAAAAAAAAAAGTGATGGGAAAATTGGAAATCCACATGCAAAAAAAATGATGTTGGACTCTTACCTTACACCTCATACAAAAATAAACTTAAAATGGATCACAGACCTAACCTGAAAACTAAAACTATAAAATTCTTACAAGAAAACGTAAGAGCAATTTTTCATGACCCTGGATTTAGCAATGGTTTCTTAAATGACACCAAAACCACAGGCATTCAAAGGAAAAACAAATAAATTTGACTTCATCAAAGATAAAAACTTCGTGCATCAAATGGCACTAGTATCTAAAGAGTGAAAAGACAATCCACAGAACGGAGAAATATCTGCAACTCACATCTCTGACTAGGGTTTAATATCCACAATACATAATGAACATCAAAAAGACAACCCAATTAAAAAAACAGGACTTAAACAGGCATTTTACCAAAGAAGGTATACAGTCAATAAGCACATGAAAAAATGCTCAAAATCATTAGTCAGCAAGAAAATGCCCATCAAAACCACAATGAGATACTACTTCACACCCACTAGGATGGCTATTATAAAAAAATAACAAGTTTTGGCAAAGATGTGGAGAAATTAGAATCCTTGTGTAGTGCTGGTGATAATGTAAAATGGTGCAGTCACCATGGAAAACAGTATGGCAGTTCCTAAAAAAATTAACCACAGAGTTACCACATGACTCAACAATCCCACTCCTGGGTGTGTGTGTGTGTGTGTGTGTGTGTGTGTGTGTGTGTGTGTGTGTGTGTAGAAGAACTGAAAGCAGAGACTCTCTAACAGGTACTAGTGAGCCAATGTTCATAGCAGCAGATTTCACAATAGCAAAAGGTGGGAATAACCAAAGTGCTGTCAATAGATTAATGAATAAACAAAATGTGGTATATACATACAGTGGAAGATTACTGAATCATAAAAAGGAATAAGGTTCTGATATATGCTACAACATGGACTGAATCTTGAAAACATACTAAGTGAAATAAGGCAGACACAAAAAGAAGGACAAATTTTGTATGATCACACTTACATAAAATATCTAGAATATGGACATTCACAGAGACAGAAATAGAGGTTACCAGGGGCCAAGAGAAAGGAGAATAGGGAATTATTGCCTAACAGATACAGAGTTTCGGTTTGGGATGATGAAAAAGCTCTGGAAATAGATAGTGGTGATGGCTAGACAACGTTTGGAATATATATAATATCACTAAATTGTACACTTAAAAGTGGTTAAAGTGGTAAATTTTAGGTTATGTATTTTACCAGAATTTTTAATAATTAAAGCATTTAAGATTCAATATTATTCGTGAAACACAAAATTTAATTATACCTAAGCCTATCCACAACAAAAATTTCAGATCAAGAAAAACTGATGCAATACTACCTTCAAGATATATAGCCAACATTAATATCAACCATCCAACTCCACTGGCCATACTAAAAAAGAAGCTTATAAATTAACCCAAAGAAATGCATTTTAGGGTTTTTTTGTTGGGTTTTTTTTTGGTTTTTTTGTGTGGTACGCAGGCCTCTCACTATTGTGGCCTCTCCCGTTGCAGAGCACAGACTCCAGACGTGCAGGCTCAGCGGCCATGGCTCACGGGACCAGCCGCTCCGCGGCATGTGGGATCTTCCCGGACAGGGGCACGAACCCCTGTCCCCTGCATCGGCAGGCGGACTCTCAACCACTGAGCCACCAGGGAAGCCCCGCATTTTTGTTTTTATAGAAAGAACTTGGCATTCAAGACAAGCTAAACTCAGAAATACTGCATGGAAATAAAAGCTAAGTTCATTGCAGGCTTGAAGTCTTTAGTTGTCTATTTTTACTTTGTTTCTATTTCCACATGGACAACTCTCTCTTTAAACTTGGTTAAAAATGAGACTCCCAAGCAAAAATATGTGCATGTAAATTTTTAATAATCAAAACTACATAATTTCTTGGTAGTAAAAACTTTTTTTTTTAAGATTTAATTTGACTTATTTTTGGCTGCATTGGGTCTTTGTTGTTCCATATGGGCTTTCTCTACTTGTGGCGAGTGGGGGCTACTCTGCGTTGCGGTGCGTGGGCTTCTCATTGTGGTGCCTTCTCTTATTGCAGAGCACAGGCTCTAGGTGTGCGGGCTTCAGTAGTTGTGGCACTCAGGCTCAGTAGTTGTGGCGCACGGGCTTAGATGCTCTGTGGCATGTGGGATCTTCCCGGACCAGGGCTCGGACCCATGTCCCCTGCACTGGCAGGCAGATTCTTAACCACTGCACCACCAGGAAAGTCCAGTAGTAGAAACTTTAAGTGTGCAAACCTCAATTAACAGAAACTAGGAGAAAAGGTCTTACATGCTTTTGGCAAGCAGCACAAAAGCAATCACTTAACATGCTATTTTCTAATAAGGAATGCTACTACTTTCCAAAAACTAATAAAGAATTTGTTTCATAATAAACTTAATCTTGAAATTACATGTGATGTTCCTAATTCACAAAAGTAGAGCCTTGTCATATATTTAGGGGTAGATATTAATCATAAAAATGTTTTAACATCATGCTGGATAGGATAAAAAGACCACCTTTTTGTGGACAAGCTGTAATTTTAGAAGAGGGACGAAAAACATCATAAACTAAAGCAAACCAGAAAGACAAAAAGGACAAGTCAAGAAATGCAAAATACAAGCAAAATATAACATTTAGTCCATCGAAGCAAGTTCACAGAAATGGGCAGAGGAAAAACAGTAAATATAGACACATGCAGCAACATTCCCCTGTGATTATTATCAGTCCTCTTCATCCACTTCTTGCCAGAAAGCTTTCTGTCTTGCCATGATCACTACCACTGTTATCCTCAGTGAAAAAAAGAAACTAAATGGACTTTCGTTTAAAGTGGACTTTACTTATGCAAATTATTTACAGTCATTAGATGAAGAATTTACTGATTTTCCTTCCTGCCTCTGTTAAAGTATTTTTAAAAGAACAGTGATATTCTCAGAATATGATTACTGGCAAGTGACTATTCGGCTTCTACCTGAGGAGAAGAGAAAGCTATTCTAAAACTCTAAAGTTGTAACACAATTGGGTTTTGATGTATCAGGAATGTTGTTCCAAATGCAAAATCAATATACGCAAATCAATCAATGTGATACACCATATTCACAAATTGAAGGAGAAAAACCATATGGTCATCTCAATAGATGCAGAGAAAGCTTTCAACAAAATTCAACACCCATTTATGATAAAAAAAAAAAACCCTCCAGAACGTAGGCATAGAGGGAACTTTCCTCAACATAATAAAGGCCATATATGACAAACCCACAGCCAACATCGTCTTCAATGGTGAAAAACTGAAACCATTTCCACTAAGATCAGGAACAAGACAAGGTTGCCCACTCTCACCACTCTTATTCAACATAGTTTTGGAAGTTTTAGCCACAGCAATCAGAGAAGAAAAGGAAATAAAAGGAATCCAAACCAGAAAAGAAGAAGTAAAGCTGTCCCTGTTTGCAGATGACATGATACTATACATAGAGAATCCTAAAGATGCTACCAGAAAACTACTAGAGCTAATCAATGAATTTGGTAAAGCAGCAGGATACAAAATTAATGCACAGAAATCTCTGGCATTCCTATACACTAATGATGAGATATCTGAAAGTGAAATCAAGAAAGCACTCCCATTTACCACTGCAACAAAAAGAATAAAATATCTAGGAATAAACCTACCTAAGGAGACAAAAGACCTGTATGCAGAAAATTATAAGACACTGATGAAAGAAATTAAAGATGATACAAATAGACAGAGAGATATACCATGTTCTTGGATTGGAAGAACCAACATTGTGAAAATGACTCTACTATCCAAAGCAATCTACAGGTTCAATGCAATCCCTATCAAACTACCACTGGCATTTTTCACAGAACTAGAACAAAAAATTTCACAATTTGTATGGAAACACAAGAGACCCTGAATAGCCAAAGCAATCTTGAGAATGAAAAACGGAGCTGGAGGAATCAGCTCCCTGACTTCAGACTATACCTCAAAGCTACAGTAATCAAGACAGTATGGTGGGCTTCCCTGGTGGCGCAGTGGTTGAGAGTCCGCCTGCCGATGCAGGGGACACGGGTTCGTGCCCCGGTCTGGGAAGATCCCACATGCCGCGGAGCGGCTAGGCCCATGAGCCATGGCTGCTGAGCCTGCGCGTCCAGAGCCTGTGCTCTGCAACGGGAGAGGCCACAACAGTAAGAGGCCTGTGTACCATAAAAAAAAAAAAAAAGACAGTATGGTACTGGCACAAAAACAGAAACATAGATCAATGGAACAGGACAGAAAGCCCAGAGACAAACCCACGCACATATGGTCACCTTATCTTTGATAAAGGAGGCAGGAATGTACAGTGGAGAAAGGACAGCCTCTTCAATGAGTGGTGCTGGGAAAACTGGACAGGTACATGTAAAAGTAGGAGATTAGAACACTCCCTAATACCATACACAAAAATAAGCTCAAAATGGATTAAACCTAAATGTAAGGCCAGAAACTATCAAACTCTTAGAGGAAAACATAGGCAGAACACTCTAAGACATAAATCACAGCAAGATCCTTTTTGACCCACCTCCTAGAGAAATGGAAATAAAAACAAAAATAAACACATGGGACCTAATGAAACTTAAAAGCTTTTGCACAGCAAAGGAAACCATAAACAAGACCAAAAGACAACCCTCAGAATGGGAGAAAACATTTGCAAAAGAAGTAACTGACAAAGGATTAATCTCCAAAATTTACAAGCAGCTCATGCAGCTCAATAACAAAAAAACAAACAACCCAATCCAAAAATGGGCAGAAGACCTAAATAGACATTTCTCCAAAGAAGATATACAGACTGCCAACAAACACATGAAAGAATGCTCAACATCATTAATCATTAGAGAAATGAAAATCAAAACTATAATGAGATATCATCTCACACCGGTCAGAATGGCCATGATCAAAAAATCTACAAACAATAAGTGCTGGAGAGGGTGTGGAGAAAAGGGAACACTCTTGCACTGCTGGTGGGAATGTGAATTGGTACAGCTACTATGGAGAACAGTACGGAGGTTCCTTAAAAAACCACAAATAGAACTACCATATGACCCAGCAATCCCACTACTGGGCATATACCCTGAGAAAACCATAATTCAAAAAGAGTCATGTACCAAAATGTTCATTGCAGCTCTATTTACAATAGCCAGGAGATGGAAACAACTTAAGTGTCCATCATCGGATGAATGGATAAAGAAGATGTGGCCCATATATACAATGGAATATTATTCAGCCATAAAAAGAAACGAAATTGAGTTATTTGTAGTGAGGTAGATGGACCTAGAGTCTGTCATACAGAATGAAGTAAGTCAGAAAGAGAAAGACAAATACTGTATGCTAACACATACATATGGAATCTAAGAAAAAATAAAAAATGTCATGAAGAACCTACGGGTAAGACAGGAATAAAGACACAGACCTACTAGAGAATGGACTTGAGGATATGGGGAGGGGGAAGGGTAAGCTGTGACAAAGTGAGACAGTGGCATGAACATATATACACTACCGAACGTAAAATAGCTAGCTAGTGGGAAGTAGCCTCATAGCACGGGGAGATCAGCTCGGTGCTTTGTGACCACCTAGAGGGGTGGGATAGGAGGGGTGGGATAGGGAGGGTGGGAGGGAGGGAGACACAAGAGGGAAGAGATATGGGAACATATGTATATGTATAACTGATTCACTTTGTTATAAAGCAGAAACTAACACACCAGTGTAAAGCAATTATACTCCAATAAAGATGTTAAAAAAAAAAAAAAAGAATGTTGTTCCAAATAGGATACAGGCCCTTAAACTAAAATGAAATGAATCCCAGAGCTTTTGTGATCTCCAGTCATTCTCTGACACTAATCATGGCCTCTTGATAAACTGAAAATGAATATACTGAATTAATAAAACAATTTCCATGGAGGCTATCAAATGAAAGCAATATAATTTCAGTTGAAAATAATTGCAGTACAAAGAAAATTCCATTAAGCAAGTTAGAATTTTTGAGTGTTTTCTCTGTTATGTTTAGATTCTAGTAGCAAATGTCTGTAGGTTATCTTCTTAGATGCACTGATAAAAGATGTTTGCTGGTTCTACTCTAATAACATTGAACCACGAAAAACATAAATACCCTATATATGTAAATATATATGTTCACAGTAAACAGTGTTTACTTTGACCTGAAATAAGAGTTATAACGTTTAATGCATCAATCAAGGGGACCTCTCTTGAGTTACTCCACTGATCCATGGCAACATTACTACTCTCTAACTTATTATCTTTCCACCTTTTTTCTATACATTTCAGATTTGTGGAGATGGTGGAGTTACAGAAGCCTGAAAGAGGTCAGGTCTCGTGTCAAGATCATTGAAAAGAGGCCAGAGAGCTTGGGAGGCCAGTTGGCCAAAGCCTACTAAGCTAGTCCAAACTTTCCTCTTTGCAAAGATAATTCACAATAACTAAAAACCTATAAATCTAGATCATTTGGCCCAGTAGCTTTAAAAGCTATACTGAAGCTATATGATAGGTATATATAAGTGTTAATTTTATGGATGTTTAAAATTTTCTGTAATAAAAAGTTAAAAGTAAAATAAGTATATTGGCATATTCTATGTATGAAATACCAGATTATTATGGTTCGGGCTTTAAAATGTAAAATTGTGGGTCACTGAGAAACAGGGCACAGAGAATTATCTCTGTTTCTCTGGTATAGATTACTACCTCATTCCTTCACTGTGAAATACACCAAATTCATTATATTTTCTAACTAAAACTCAAAAATGCCAGGGCAATAGAAGAAATCAATGATAAATTTGACTATATGAAATTTTTTTAAAATCTCTGAATGGCAAAAAAACACCATAAGCAAAGTCGAAAGACAAATGAAAACACTGGGAGATATATTTCCAAATATACATTACAGGTAAAGAACTAATATCCCTAATATACAAAGACCTTAATAACTGAAGGAAAAAAAGACCAAAAATCCTAGCGAAAAATGGAAAAAGACATGTATAAATATCCCCATAGGGCTTCCCTGGTGGCGCAGTGGTTGAGAGTCCGCCTGCCGACGCAGGGGACACGGGTTCGTGCCCCGGTCTGGGAAGATCCCACATGCCGCGGAGCGGCTGGGCCCGTGAGCCATGGCCACTGAGCCTGCACGTCTGGAGTCTGTGCTCCGCAACAGGAGAGACCACAACAGTGAGAGGCCCACGTACGGAAAAAGAAAAATATATATATATCCCCATATATCTATATATGGCTCTTACAGATCTGAAAGATATAAACTCAACTCACAAGAAAAATACACATTAAAACTATACTGAGATACTATTTCTTTGCCCTTCAGATTGGCAAAACTCAAAGGCTTGACAATATACTCTCTTGGTAAGGCTGTGGAAAAATAGGCAGTCTCATAACATTGCTGGTGGGAATGCAAAACAGTACAACACCAGTGAAAGGGAATTTGGTGACATCTAGTAAAACTATATACATATCCATTTACCCTTTGACCCAATAAACCCGCTCCTATATTAATCCTGAAGATACACCTCCAACAACAGAAAAAGACATATGCACAAGGTTATTCACTGCAGCACTCTAAAATTGAAAAATATTACCTGGATAGCCAAACACAGAAGAATGATGGCAATCTCTATGAATTGATATGCAGTGATTTCCAGGGTATATTTTTCAGTGAAAAATCACTACGTGCCCAAGTACTTATATAGACAGTATGCTACCTTTTGTGTTAGAAAAAAGTGCAGTAAGAAAACATAGGGCTTCCCTGGTGGCACAGTGGTTAAGAATCTGCCTGCCAACACAGGGGACACGGGTTCGAGCCCTGGTCCGGGAAGATTCCACATGCTGAGGAGCAACAAAGCCCGTGTGCCACAACTACTGAGCCTGCATGCCTAGAGCCCGTGCTCCGCAACAAGAGAAGCCACTGCAGTGAGAAACCCGCGCACCACAACGAAGAGCAGCCCCCGCTTGCCGCAACTAGAGAAAGCCCGCATGCAGCAACAAAGACCCAATGCAGCCAAAAATAAATAAGTAAAATAAATTTATTTTAAAAAAAAGAAAAAACATACATATCTGCTCATCATTACCAAAAGAAAAATCAGAAGGATAAACAAGAAACCAATGAATTTTTTTACCTACAAAAATGGAGTGCTGCTTTTGTTTTGTTTTTGTAGTGGTATAGATGAAACAATTCTGAATCTATTTTAGGTGATACTCATTTAGAGCAAATGCGTAAGAATGTTGGTACTGTTAGGAGCCCATGTTCTCACTACAGAACAAGGGAGAATTCAAGAAATCAGTATGAACTCATATTCTAAAATATACATCCAGGTTCAAACATACATCCATGAGCATATGCATGCAAATGTGTAAATACATACGTACGTGTGTACGTATAAAGACATATTTTCTAGCTCTGTCTCCTCACAGGGCTCAGAAGTAAAGACATCACGTAGCAACGTACATACTGTGTGTCCAGATCTTGGTTCCTACTGTCATTCCCCATTCCCCACTCAAAGGGGCCAGGGCTTCTAGGAAAGATGACTGACTCTAGGCTGGGCAGAGAAGATAAACGATGAGTTGTCTTATAAATGATGAAAATAATGAAGTGATTAAAAAAGAGTGATGGGGGCATGAAAAACGAAAGGAGGTAGCATGAAAAAAAGAGGGTCCCACTGGTGAGATCTGAGACAATTTGAAGGCCAAAATATTTAAGGACAGTAATGAATTATTAATCATCAGGGAAAAAATAGGAATCCATGAGTTTAATAACTAATAATATATATAGATAAATAAAAGGGCTCTTATTACAGTAGGATGCTGAGTAGTGACTGGTAAAAGTAGGAGGTCCGGAGTTAGAAAAAACCATCATTTTAGAACCATGGTTCAAGCAAGCTATCATCAATGGATCCTACATATAGCAGATGAAATTTTGATGAAGAGTGGGATATTTTAATTGTCTTAAAGTATCTCCTCACGGATTGCTTATTAGTTGTAAGGGAGTAGAGTTAACACAGTGGAGAAATCAGTCAATGAAACAGGTGGTCGAATTTTATGTCACAAATAAACAGCAGGTGGACATTGTGTACCTCCAGATAAGATGTGCTAAGACACAACCTTTATGCAATATTCCATCTAGGAAGGCATAACCTGAATCTGATTAAGAGAAAACATCAGATAAACCAAAGATAAGGAATATACTGTTAAAAAAGAAAGGGAGGGAAGGGAATGACTGCATACTTTTAAAATGCCAATATAATAAATGACAAAGAAAGGCTGAAGAATAATTCTAGATTAAAAGATACTAAAGACATGACATTTAAATGCAAAAAAAGATCATAGACTAAATTCTGTATTGAAGGGGAAGAAATCTGCTATAAAGGACACTTATTTGATCAATTGACAAAATCGGAAAATGGTAGATTAAAGTAATGCAACAATGTTAAATCTACTGATTTTTTAGACTTTTACGCAAGAGATTATCCTTATTCTTGGGAAATTCACACTAAGGTATTTAGGACTAAAAGGGCTATGACATAGTCAATGTAACTCTCAAATAGTCCAATTAAAAGAATACACATATATGCATATATGTATTTATAAATATATACACAGAAACATTCATTTACAAAGTGAATAATAAAGCATTTGAGGACAAATGGTTAACAATAGGTGAATCTGGAGTGAGGGTACATGGATGTTCTTTATATTATTTTTGTAACTTTTCTGCAAGTTTGAAATTATTTCCCCCTAAAATCATTATGTTCAAAATCTAACACATTATTTTTCTCCCTAAATTCTATTTTTTTAAATTAAATTTTATTTATTTGTTTATTTATTTTTGGCTGAGTTGGGTCTTTGTTGCTGGGCGCCGTCTTTCTCTAGTTGCCACGAGCGGGGGCGCTTCTCTTGTTGCCGTGCACGGGCTTCTCATTGTGGTGGCTTCTCTTGTTGCAGTTGCAGAGCACGAGTTCTAGGCGCACGGGTTTCAGTAGCTGTCTAGGCACACGGGTTTCAGTAGTTGTGGCACGTGGGCTCTAGAGCGCAGGCTCAGTAGTTGTGGCGCACGGGCTTAGTTGCTCCGCGTTACGTGGGATCTTCCCGGACCAGGGATCGAACCTGTGTCCCCTGCACTGGCAGGCAGATTCTCAACCACTGTGCCACCAGGGAAGTCCACTAAATTTTATTTTTTCTTCTATAATTTCTACATAGTGGAACAGGACCACTGTCAACCAGTCATCCAGCTAGAAACTTGGCAGTTAACCTAGATTACCCAAGGGTTTCAATTCATTTCCTTCCTTTCTTTCAACTCCCACACCCAAAGGGACATATCCTAAGGGACTATCTTTTACATCTGTCCTGTTTTCTCCAGTCATACCAAACTGGTTCAGGTCCTAATCATTTAGCATTTCTCCTCTGATTTACTGTTACAATCTACTAATGATCACCCTTTCTCCGGCCTTGGCTCTAAATCTCTCTAACCACCGCTACAGAGTGCCCTTCCCCACATGAAACCTGATCATGTCAGTCTCTGTATTTCTCAACTGGTACTGAACATTGGTAGGAAGAATGCACTGGGTCAACTTAAAAATCCCAATATTGATAAAATACACTGCTTTGGAGCTTGAGATCCAAATAAGTAAAAATGATTGCCCAGAGCCTTAAGAGCTAGTCTAACATAATTGTAAACTTAGTCATGAAACAACTGCAAGAGCCATCTTGGACCCAATCCTAAAGCAATTGCTATTGAGCAATATATTCAGTGCCCATTTTACACAAATAACATGAGATGGGACCTCTGGAAAAAGAGGTCATTAAAGGGAAAAAATGGCAAGAAAAGGTAGGGAATAGAAGGGAGGAAGGGTCGAGTATTGAAAAGTGAGGAGGGAAAAATAGAGAAGGTAACAGAAAGAAAGAGAAAAGAAAAAAAATCTATTCTCTAGGATTTCAGGATAAAACATAGATCTGTCTCATGGTAAGATGTCAACCTTTTGAGAATTAACTAGCCCTCTTAATTGTTCCTAATGGAACAATTCCGTTATGAAATTCTATGTTCTTTATGAACAGTTGACATTTTATCAGAAGTTACTTGAGAGCAGTATTATTCATAATCAAAATATATTCTATAAGCACTGAAAAGTATAAGCAAATATGGAGTCATGTTTCTACTGCTTTCACTTTGTAGACTCTTTTTCATTTCTCAGTTCAAGGCATCAATAGAGACCCATATACTATATAAAATTATATACATATATAATATATATGTATATATTATATACAAAAGCTATGAAATATATATTTATATCTCAATTCTAGGATCCCACTTTTATACCCATATTGTAGATTTTAGATATCAGTAACAGATTCAAATAACTTTCATGTGGCACTTTAAGCCTCACAATAAAGATAAATAAAACATTTTATTTTATAAATATAAAATTTCTTTATATTTTGTACTAAGAATATAAAAAACAGATGGCAAATATATATTAAAGAGTTCATTAAACGATTTAGTTCCTCAGGGCAAAAATCTTACTTCTTATAGCTCTTTTCCAGTTTATAGAAATTATCACCCTCTTTTCCTAGAACTGGAACATTTTTATGAAACTGTTCTTTTAGGCAGTGAAAACAAAATCAAGAAGGAAGAAAACAAACTAAATAGAAGTACTGAAGATTAAATAAGTCTCGGCATGGCTCTCCCCACAAAAATTTTGTTTTCATCACCACATTTAGTCTTCCAATAACAAGTAACATTTGTCCTTTAAACTTTAATTTAAAAATCTTGGGACTTCCCTGGAGATCCAGTGGTTAAGAATCCGTGCTTCCGATGCAGAGGGCGTGGGTTCGATCCCTGGTTGGGGAACTAAGATCCCACAGGCCGTGTGGTGCGGTCAAAAATAATAATAAAAAAAAAAATTTTAAATAAAAATCTTAACTGTGCGTGCACTTGCGTGCGTGCGTGTGGAGGGGGTGGGATGGTGTGTGTGGGTGGGGAGAGAGACAGAGACAGAGAGGTAATACCAAAGGTCAATTCAGTTGACAGATGGGCTCTTTTGCTTGGATTTCTATAGGTCTAAGCATGTAAATATACTGGCCAATAGTACAGCAAAAACTTTTATATGCCACAAAGTTGTTTAATTTACTCTCCATACATATTGCTTAAAGAATTAAATGATAGTTGGGGCTCCCCTGGTGGCGCAGTGGTTGACAGTCCGCCTGCCGACGTGGGGGACACAGGTTTGTGCCCCGATTTGGGAAGATCCCACATGCCGCAGAGCGGCTGGGCCCGTGAGCCATGGCCGATGAGCCTGCGCGTCCGGAGCCTGTGCTCCGCAACGGGAGAGGCCGCAGCAGTGAGAGGCCCGCGTACCGCAAAAAAAAAAAAAAAAAAAAAAAGAATTAAATGATAGCTAAACGTGAAAGTGTTTGACCTATCTTCTATTCCACTGGGAAACATGCTCAGAGATCTTTGAGCTTACAAAGGCAGTTTGTGTACCTCTTTAGATTTTATAAATAATGGGGGAAGGGAAAATCACCTTAGTCGTTTGGTGAAAAGATCATCAGATTCTTAATGAAGTCCTTACGAAACTGAAATGCTAACGATAGATACTCTTAGCAGTTGGTTCCATACACCATGTATCAACCTATCAAAAATAAAAATTCCAATTGGATAACAGATTAATAGTCCTTAACTCTATGAGTGAGATACTATTTTTCTTACCATCAAACTGCAAAACTTTAATCAGCTTATTTTTGTTCTTTTATAAAAAATTTTGAAAATAAAACCAATTCTTGCAAGGTACATCAAAAGCGTTCAGGCTATAAATACCTAGCCCCACTGATTTTAGCTCACAGACCTGAGAGATCAATGAATTATTTTATAATACACAAAAGCATAAATAATTACAAAATTTTTACACTTATTCTATTTTCTTAAAAGGCAGATTCCATTAATGTTATTTTATAGCATTTACAGAATATTTCTTAGGAAACCATCATTGCAGAGATTTCTTCAATGTGAAAATAAATGAAAATAACTAAATGCCATATTCATATCCTATTTCCTAGGCACTGGCTAAGTTTCCTGTATAGGACTTAACTCTGCACAGAGATTTCACATTTATTTGACCATTTAACAGGATTCTGGCAATAATCCTGTGGGAAGAATAGCAACATGTGTCAAGTATTTACCATCTATCAGGCTCCACATTCAGCATTTTACACACTTTATCTCTTTAATTCTAACAATAATCATATGAAATTGATATTATCAATACCATTTCTACCAAAGAGAGTATTATGAATAAGAGAAGTAGCCCAAGGTCACATGGTAGTAACCAGAAGAACTAGGCTGCTTGAGAAACAGGTCTGCCTAACGCCAAAGCCCCTTCTTTCCCTTACACTATGCCGCTTCATCATCACAAAGGAGGAAACAGAGGCTGAGGTACTCAAACAAGACTGCTTAGCTAGTATGTGGTAAACAAGATCTCAACCTAAGATTTCTAATGCTGAAATTCTTTTCACTATAGTACCTGGCACTTCCCACTTTAGTACCTATACGATCATTCTAAAACATAGAGATATAGCCAATGTACAAAATCATGCCTCCAAATTTTCCCCTGAAAATTTCCAAGAAGCAGTACCCATTAATATGACACCTGTGCTTTCATACAAAACCTCATAACATACAAAAGGTCTAATGCACACAAACTTCTTTGCCTTTCCAACAGCAGTTAAGCTGACCTGGGCTCACCTGGGCAGAAAATTCAAAGACTTCTTCGTTTGTTCAACCACTCAACACAGAATTGAACACCTAACCCTCTAGGTGCTGAGGACTGTGATTCCCCAACCCTCTCCTCTTTTTACCAAGTACCTGATACTATCCCTCACCTCAGTACCATATCCTTTAACATCTTTCTTATCCCAACTTCTGCTCCATTAACCTGAAAGAAACCTTTCTTAATTATTCTCATTTATTAACCTCAACCCAATAATAACTACTTCCAGTCACTATTTAATTTCCCCAGAGATTTTTCTCATATATCTAATGTAGCTTCCTGCTCCTGTGACAGGAATATTTTCCAACATTACAAGGAAGAAACAAATGCAGAATGTGGCTTTCTGTAAGAAATTTGTTCTGGACTCTCTTCAATAGGTCACTATTGGGCTTCCCTAGTGGTGCAGTGGTTGAAAGTCCGCCTGCCGATACAGGGGACACGGGTTCATGCCCCAGTCCGGGAAGATCCCACATGCCGCGGAGCGGCTGGGCCCGTGAGCCATGGCCACAGAGCCTGCGCGTCCGGAGCCTGTGCTCCGCAACGGGAGAGGCCACAACAGTGAGAGGCCCACGTACCGCCAAAAAATAAAAAAAATTTTAAAAAAAGGTCACTATCGTTAAAAAAAAAAAAAAAAACAGAAAGAGAAAAAGGATAGGGGAAAGTAATCTAGATTTTTTTTTTTTTTTGGCGGTTTAAAAGGAGGGGAATAAAACCATTAGGCAGTCTCCCCTTGTTTTTAGATTTCTAATATTTTTGTTAGAGCAGAAATAAGAAACTTCCCACTGTTCTACAAAGGGCTAAGTGCTAAATATTAGAATGGGTTACTACTCTAGCCAGGTTGTGAGTTAGAGGGATACACAAAATTATAACGCTTTCTTCTTCCTCTAAAAACAAATGTATTTTATATTAATACTTTAAACATAAAACCATGTAATTTTCCCTTGTTACCAAAGATGAAAATTTATGGTTGTACTGCGCAAATCTGTCCTTAAACCATGGAGTTTACGGTCTCCATTAGAAAGTAACATACCAAGATAAACAAATGGTAAGGGATCAAACTATATTTTTTTTATAAAATCTGTGAATTATTTGCATATACCTTACACAATCTCATATATGTTCTTCTCCTTTCTGTTAATTCTGTGATAGATACTTTCTTATTCTTAAAAGGCCCAACCACTCTCAGAGGCCCAGCTCTTAGGCAAACCATGCAGAAAGGAGTATAATAAACCGAAAGAAAATGTAAAAAGAATGGCTAAGGCCACCACTTTTTTTTTTTTCTTTTTGCTGGAATACAAGTCAAAGAGAACGCTGTTTAATTTTGAAGAAGCATAGGTGCTTAAAAAATTTAAGTTATAATATATGACTGAAAAATTCATTCATTTAATTAGCAGACCGTTTTCCACTATTAGACTTAAAATTCCCCATTCCAGACTAATAAACTGTGAGCTGTGGAAAATAAGTTTGCCACAAAATCCCTACACTTACAAAGGTAAGAAAAAGCAAAGAGGTAACTCAAATCAATAACCTTGAAATGTATCAAAACTTAAAATCTCAAAAGTTTTTTCATGGATAATGGTTTGCTTCAGTTACTATACTAAAGATATTTATTTTCTTCCTACACACAAGCCCTTAGAGAATCTGTCCTTTCCCCACTCACTGAAAAGGCAACACTATTATGAACACATAACTGAGTCCTTCCAATAACCGCTGGCTGAACAATGTTGGACATCCTTCATAATGTGAGACAAATGGATTCTCTCCCTTAGCAAGTTAGAATTTAGAATATGAGAACCAAGATAATTAGCTATGGGGGCTGAGAGCTAGCTGAACCTAACACCCACAACTGACCACTGTATGCTGATTAAGAAAGCAGAGCAAACCACTTGGCAAAGAGAAACAAAAACAAGAGTACAGGCAACTCCAGAAAAAGAAGTAGAGAATAAATACCTAAAAATATTCAGTTCCCTGGAAGCCTGGCTGTACTTCCTGTACCTGAGTTCTATAGTATCTGGTAATGGATAAGTGTTCTCAAAATATTAATTTTTTTTGAAAAAAAAAGGTAAATATGGACATCTATGTAGGTACAAACTTACACAGGAAATAAACAAGTAAAATTAGCATACTAAATATCAAAAATATGGTTAGGACATAGCAAAGCCTAGGATTCAATTACTTACAAATCAATAGATTCTTCCCCGATATAGTATATTAAATTTATACAAGGTCACCTGAGAAGACAGAACAAATCATTCTGCTCTAAACATCTTTTATTACTTTTCTCAGCAACATAATAAAATATTAGAGGCCCATGTTTGATACAATGAACATTCACAGGCTATTGTCTTCAAATATAAATTCAAATATAATAAGAATGCTTTACATTCTTTTAGGGAAAAGAAGTAAGTGATGTCTTTCTTCATGTATAAGAGAGGCAGGATAGATGAGCAGGTGAATGCCTGAACCCTGGAGCCAGACTCCTATGTTTGAATCCTGGTTTTGCCATTTCCTAATCCTGTAACCTTGGGCAAGTTACTTCTGCCTGTTTCTAACATATAAAATTACTATAATAGAACCAATTTCATAGGATTGTTATGAAGAATAAATGATATAATACATGCAAAAACCCTAAGAAACAATAAATGTTCATTGTTATTAATAGTATTTATTTTTATTATTATTATTCATGGAAGGAGGTATATTTCATATATCTGTGACACATAAAACTGAATTTCTTGAACAAGGCCATTCTTTAGCAGGCTTAGGAAATTAAAAACTTAAAAATCTATGATTCAAACAACAGGGCAGATAAAGATAAACCCACATTTAAAAAAACCCTACAATCTCTTTAGTAAGGCTTCTGCAACAATAAACTAAGAGTTATTCTTTCATGAGGGATATAGCTTGCCTTCTGATAAAGTTTTATAAAAGCTTTCCTTCAACAAACTCTGGCTGAAAAAGGAAGCCCTTTTTCCAGAACGCCCACTTAGATACAGCAAAGCACAGGATAATCTACTGATGTTAGAGGAAGGTAAAAATCTTTAAAAGATTTTTTTAATTATAAAAGATTTTAAAAATAAAACAAATAGTAACTGCTCTCATAAAGTATGAACTCTGATTGGTTCAGAGGTAACTATAAAAATTCACTCCTATGGGGTTTTTTGGACTAGGCAATGATACAGTTAAGAAAGAGCTAGGGATACCATAAGGAGAAAAACAATTCTTGCATCATGAACACATGCCACATGATTTGCTTCCTACAAAACATGTGGTTAAGACCAAATATAAAAGAACCAACTGAAAGGTCAAAAACTATGTGGAAGGAAACAAGGAAGGGCAGGGAAGGAAGGTGGAAGGAAGAGAGAACAGACTATTACAAATAATTTCAGCTATCTGGAAGAGAAAAGAACCAAAATATCCTAATCTGTACTTAAAGACCCAAAATGACTATGTAAAAAATTAAAAAGCAAAAAATTAAATCAACTTAAATTAAAAGGATCTGTATTTCCTTCCCTATACATTTTGAAATCAAATAATTCTTTAACTCACCTTCTACTTCAGCATATAGACATATTCACGACAATCCTTCATTCAGTCAAGAAATACTGAATCTTTACTTTCAAAATATGATTCTAGGTTAGGCTTTTTAAAGCTCCTCCCCGACTACACACAAAGAAGATAATAAAACAGCTTGAGAGCTTATATTTCAGAATCCCCCTCCCCCATTCCCTTTCCTTCTATATCATGTATGTTGTATAACACTTTCCATTTACAAGCTCTTAGGAGAGCAGCGGTCTTCTTTGTTTTCATTTATATAAAGCACACACACAACAAAAATGTCCTCAGGCAAAGACAGAGCTGATGTCTGACCAAATTAGGAGCAAATGTACCTGAGCCAGAAACGTCCTCCTAAATTCCCTATTTCCCCCAACTTAGGCATAGATCCTTTTTCTAAACGGAGGAGTTTAGCTTTCTTAGGATGCTACAAAGCAGCCACAGTCATCTCACAACCAGATTAATATACTTAAAGATGCCTTTTAGTAGAGGTCTTCATAAAACTGAGGCGCAAGGGACATTCCTACCACGCGGAACACAAGACCGAAAGGATATATCCTTTGTAAGACTAGGAAAAAACAGGCACGCCTTCTCCCACTCCTTTTCCCCAGGTCAAAACAAAACAAAAACCGGAACAGAGTGGCTAACAGTTAAAGTTTAAAAAGAAAATGAAAATGAAAAGCTGACATCCTAGTGTTTCCAATTTTTTTAAAAAAATGTTGTTAGTGACTACAAAATCTCTCCTCAGATCTACAGCAAAAACAGCACACTTACCTCCTCCATTCCCTTTTTCTCCCCCCTTTTAAGTCAATAATTTTAGTGATGGCTCTAAACTCATAACCTTTTATGTAAACTCTATTCTACTTTTCAAAAATAAAGTCTATATGCTAATAAAATATGTAATCAATCAACTGAATACTAAGGGTTATATATTATCATTAACAGGACATCATTTTGCTTATATTCTATCCTTCAAAAACATAAGTAAAAATGACTTAAGGCCGATGCTTGTAACAAGAAATGGCAGCTAACATGAATTTAGCTTTTACTTACTATGTGCCAGACACAATATTAAGCACTTTACAAGCATTATCTCATTTAACCCTTATGAACTTCCATTAAATACTATCAATAAACCCATCTAACAGATGAGGACATAAGAAATTAAGAAATTTATACTAGGGCAAACAGTTGTAAGCAATGACACCAAGATTTAAACCAGGAAGTATGACTAAGTTTGGAAACTGAACCTTAATACATATTACACACTGCAGTTATCCCCTCTTATATCTACTTCTAATATTTTATACAATTTTCTAACATATTGTCAATAAAGACTGATGCATAATTTGACCTCAAAACAAGAGCCAAATAAGCGATATTCAGGATCAAAATCAACTCAATGATATAGTCATAGAAACGGTAAGCTCTAGACAATAAACCAAAAGTCTAAGGGAAAAAAAAAAGAAAAAAAGTTTCACAACATGGGTTGAAGTATGATTAAAATGATTTATATTTTTAAGTCCCAAACTTTAAGTATTATTTCTTAAAATAAAGAAAAACTGCATTAAATTTTTAAATCTCAATTCTCCAATTTGTAGTGCTACTTTACTTTTCAACTTATTTTTTCTGATTATAAAAACCTTTTAAATCTTGTAATTTAAGCTTCACATTAAGTACGTCTGCACTTCTTATACTGCACTGAGTTCCCTTCTTTGAACTTTTTAAACTCTCTTAATATATGTTTCTAGAAAGAATACATTCTACAGACTTTCATTTGTGGGTAATAGTTTTCTAAACCACAAAAAATGCTATACTATTTTTCTCTAATATAGAGTCTAAAGCCCAAAATCTAGTCATAAATCTATTCCCAGAAGTTTCCAAACAAGGGAGTAAATTATAAACAAAACTCTTAGCTCAATATCCTCGTAATGCAAAATACTAAGAGCTTAAGTTTAAAACTTCCTCTTTGTCATATCAATGCAACAGAGCTTTTTTTGTACGAAAAAACACTACCATTTGTTCAACTACAGGAATGAATTCCCCAGTCCACTCTATGTGTGTCAAAAGGAAATTTTAAATCAAAAATTTTGTATGGTTTCTATTAAACTATATCCCCCTAACAAGTAAAAAGGGATATCACGTAGAAATTCTATTGAATTCATACTCATTTAATTTCTGTACAGTATGAGAGGACTTTGACTTCCAAACCTACTGAGATTTAAAAATAAGTCTTATCATTTCTAATAATAAGTAAACTAAAATGTATGATCTATATTTATAGTAATTCACAAATAATTATAATTTTAAAACTCCTTATAAAATTCAGTAATGTAATCAGATACTTTAGAAGTACATGCTCAATCTACCCTAATGGAGTTAAGACAATCTTTTCTCAATGAATTTGAGATTTTCTTAGACTAAATTTACTAAAACACTTTTATTCCATGTGCTAAACACACACACACACACACACACACACACACACACACACACACACACACACACACACACACACACACACACACACACACACACACACACACACACACACACACACACACACACACACACACACACACACACACACACACCCTTACATTAACTTATACAGATAATGCCAACTAGGTCAAATCTTGCTTCCAGAAACACAACTATACTGCCTTCCAAAACAAAGATTACAAAAATGAATCCATAATAATACTTTCCAATTACCTTTCCATCAATATAAATATTGAGAACTGCTAGCTGGTAAATGAAGTATACATGACTGTGCCCCTATATTCTGTAAAAGTAACTGTAATTGGGCATTTCCCTTAGCCAATTTGGTATTGATAATTTCTCACACTTTATAACTTAGTTGTAGAAAGTGACCACAGAAAAGCTGATAAAATTAAAGTACTCTTAATAACCTACAGCCTCTTGCTCTTAAATATTTTAGGGAAATGAGGGTAGGCCTTTGGATATTTTATGAGAAATACCAGGTTTCACTCAGCAAAGTGAAAAGTCAGGTACCACTTGAAGAATTCTACATAGGATTAAAAAAATAACAAATCTGATGAAATGGAACAAAATTAACTCCTCTTTGCTTTAAAAAAAAAGAAAAAGGAAATGATAAGAGTTACATTTTTCCTTTTTTTAAGGGTGAGGGGGTACTTTCTGATTACAAAGCTATATGGTACAAAAGTGATAAACTTCTGCTTAGAGTTTAAGACTAAAGCTTCCTGAATATTAAATAATTTATGTATTTTTCCACTTAGTGTATTTTCTTCTTTCTTCATTCTTATAGTCTATGTAGGGAGCTTCAAAATGGCTTCCAATAACCTCCCCTCCTGGGATACACATACCTGTGTAAGTGTGGACTGGACCTCTCCTTAAGTGTGGACTGGACCTAATGACTCACTCCTAGTGAATGGAACAGGGAAAAAGTGATGGGTTGCCACTTCCAAGACTACACTACAAAAACCAAAGGCTCACACGGCAAGGACTAGTAGCTTGCTGGCAAACAGCCAACATGAGGAACTGGGGCCTTCGGCCCAACAACCAGTGAGGAACTAAGTACTGCCAACAAGCATGTGAGTGAACTGCAGGCAGAACCTCCTCTAGGATTTTCAGATGAGACCAGCCCTGGTGGACGTGTCAAATGTAGCTCTGCAAGAGACCCTGAGCCAGAGGACCCAACAAACGGCACCCAGATTCTTGACCACAAGAACTGTGAGATAATGTTTGTTGTTTTAAGTCACTAACTTTTGGGGTAATCTGTTATGTAGTGCTATGGCTTGAACTGTGTCCTGCTCAAAATTCATATGTTGAAGTCCTAACCCCCAGCACCTCAGAATGTGACCTTATTTGGAGACATGACCTTTACAGGGGTAATCAAGTTAAACTGAGCTCATTAGGGTGGGCCCCAATCCAATAGGACTGGTATTCTTATAAAAAGGAGAAATTTGAACAAAGAGACAGACACACATAAAGGGAAGACAATGCGAAGAGCTATGGAGAAAAGGTGGCCATCTATAGGTCAAGGAAAGAGGCCTGGAACACATCCTTCCCTCATAGATCTCAGAAGCAACCAATTCTGCTGACACTTTGATTTCAGACTTCTAGCCTCCAGACTGTAAGACAATAAATTTCTGCTGTTTAAGCCACTCAGTTTGGGGTAATTTGTTGTGACAACCTTAACAAATTAATACATGTAGCAAAAAGATCTAATACGTACACTGAATTCAAAATGACTTTTATTGGCAATACCAAAATTAGCCTCAATGCAGGACTCAAGTAGATGGCCAAAGCTTCTAAGTCTTTATTCTAAAAAAAGACATAAGGTCATATCAGAAAATCTTAGACCACAGATTTTTTTTTTTAAGTTAGCTGGGACTCCTGCAATCATATAATGTAATTGACTCATTTCAAAACTTGACGCTGCTGCTGCTGATGTGACAGGAACTGTTTTGAACACTTAACATATATTAATTCCTCACAAGAACCTTCTGAGGCACCACTATTATCAATTCCATTTTTAAGATGAAGAAACTTATGTCCAGGAGTTAAGGACACAGCTGATAAGGAGCCAGGATTTAGTAAACCGAGGTACACAGAGAATAAGTGATTTATCCAAAATCACAGTTAGTAGTTGAGGTGGGACTAAGCCTAATGGTCCTTTCTCCTACCTTCAAATCTTTTCTCGAAAAAGGCAAATAGAAAGGCTTTTCTTTTACTTGCTGTATTCAATCTTTGTAACACTGCTACCTTAGAAGTATATATTTGACTATCTATCTGCCCTCCTCCTCTACCTACACAGTTACTCATTTTCTTCTACTCCCTGAACCCTAAAACACTACCTTTCAATTCCTAATACTTTTCTTGCATCTAGGTTAATCATTTTTATATACTAGAACACAAGATTTCACTTCCACACAGTTTGGAAAAATAGCTTTAGCTTAACATTTAGAAAAACACCTTTAGCTTAATAAATACACCTGGAAGGAATAATACTATAATATTGGTCATCTGCATTTTACTAGGAATAAGTCAGATCCTTTTCAGAGAACAGGCCTTGAAACAAAGATGGCAAGACAGCCACTGCAAACTTGTCCAGGGAATCAGAGTATTTTTCTGGAATATATGGGATTAGGTACTTAAGAGTAAGCCTTTCTCTGGGAGTCTGAATTACAATATATAAATCATGGGCAGTGGTGGCGACCACGCTTCCCATGACAAAGAATGGAAACATGGAGAAAGCCAAAGAGAGTGAGACATGCACAGGAGAGGCACACTGCTGAGAGCTTGAGAGAGACCTGACTACATTTGATTCCTGGGTTCTCCTTGCACAGCCCAGCTGCATTTCTGCCCTGGATCCTTTGGTGTGCCCAAAAGTCTGATAACTTGCCCTTTCTGCTTAAGCTAGTTTGAACTGAGTCACATGCAATCAATAGAGAACTAACATGGTCAAAAAGATACCCTCTCTACAGCTCAAGAACAGTATCGAATGACTAGTAATTCAAAAAAAAAAAAGAGGAGAACAGAGCGCTCCATGTAGTACCATGGCTACGAACAAAAGAACGGATTGACAGAAGCCAAGGTTTAAACAGCTATTTGGAAGACTTTCCAGACATTGGTGGAATAGAAAAAAGAAGCTGCAATTTGAAAAGACTATACCCTCTATCTCCCATTTGGGATATTTTAGTTCTTCTAGTTAAAAAAATCCCATCATCTATATACTTGCTAGTGGGTGTGTAAATTATTACAACCACTTTAGAGATCAATTTGGAAATATCTAGGAAAGTTGAAAGTGCAGATTTCATACAACCCAGCAATCTTACTACTAGGTGGCTACTATGGACTGAAATGTGTCCCCCCAAAATTCATATGCTGAAGCCTTAACCCTCAACATGACTGTATCTGGAGATAGGGTCTTTAGTAGGCTATTAAGGTTAAATGAGGTCATAGGGGTGGGGCCCTAAACTGATATGATAAGAAGAGGTAAAGGGAGATCTCCCTCTCTTTCTCCTTTTCTTTGCCTTGTGAGGACAAAGCTAGACAGTGACCATCTACGGGTCAGAAGAGAGCTTGCACCAGAATCCTACCACGCTGACACCCTGATCTTGGACTTCCAGCCTCTAGAATTGTTGAGAAAATAAATTTCTGTTGTTTAAAAATAAATAAACTTTTCAGTAACAATAGAGCAAAGTAAAATACTAAAACTCAGGCAACTAAGTAGCCATAGTACTCTCAAGTGCCTCACAACATAGTTCATTATTCGAACTAGTCACTCAAAGTTACTGTAATACGATAAAGAGTTCCAAAGCCTGTGCTGACAACTAGATTTTTCCAGAAAAAAAGGAAAAACTTTAATAACATGATTTTATTCTATGTAGGTATCTACAATAAAAGTATGATGCTTTAAAGCCAGAACTGAAACTGAAATATATTCCAATATATCTTTTTTTTTTTTTTTTTTGGTGCAAAAAACTAAAAGCCATCCAGGAAAGGAGGTTTGTCTACTTTACCCAGCCATCGGTGGTAAAGAAGGATTAAAACCCAGCCCTTCTGAGTCACAGTTCAGTTACAATGCAACGATGCAGCAAAGATTATCATGATTCTGTTCCTGGCTTCTTGTTCAACAGACAAAACAATCCTAAAACTGACCTGATTCTATGTTCTGGGCTGGCATGAACCTGCGTAGAAACAATAGGAGTGGCAGGCACTTTCTTCCTGAAGCAGACGTGGAGAAGTATTATACCTGTGATGAAAGAAAAAAAAAAGAAAGCCCAGTTTATTTTCAGAATGTTTTTTATGAGTTGTTCATTTCGTACTAATTCTCTCTTTACCTCCTTATTTCTTGCCAATGGCTTCATACTGGAACAAAGGACAACACTTTATTTAAGAGAGATAAAGTCTGCTATTCAAACTTCAAAGGAGAATATAGACTCATTCAAAACTGATCTCTACAGACCATCTGGTTCAGCTTTTTTATTTTACTGGTGAGGAAGCCAAGACCAGGGAAAGTTATGCAAAGAATCAACAACAACACAGTTATTTAGTGGCAGAGCCAGGTTCAGAACCTAATTCTTCCAACTTTCGTCCAGTATTCATCTGTACATCATAGATCACAATGTCTCTTTTTGGAGAACCAAACATGAGCAAAAAAGAAAAAAAATCATGTTACTTCTCTAGGAGTAGTTGAAGATAAATGTGGTATAGAGCTGAATTGATATGTTCTAAGTTAAAATAAAAAACAGTGCTTCCTCACTCAATGTTTATAATCCAACCTCGAGTTATTTAGCCTGTCTCACATAGGATATTTAACTGTTTCTTTTATTTACCATTCAATATTCCAAAATGAAAACATCAGCACATGAATGATGAGATATAGGTTCTGGTCTTTCTTATAACTCTGCTCTCAACAAGTTCTATGCCCTTAATCAATTACTTCTTTGGTTCCAAAGCTCCTTTATTCAAAAATGAGGAGCTTGGGGACTTCCCTGGTGGCACAATGGTTAAGAATCCGCCTGCCAATGCAGGGAACATGAGTTCGATCTCTGGTCCAGGAAGATCCCACATGCCATGGAGCAACTAAGCCCGTGTGCCACAACTACTGAGCCTGCGCTCTAGAGCCCCCAAGCCACAACTACTGAAGCCCATGCATCTAGAGCCTGTGCTCCGCAGCAAGAGAAACCACCTTAATGAGAAGCCCACGCACTGCAACCAAGAGTAGCCCCCACTCGCTGCAACTAGAGAAAGACTGTGCGCAGCAACGAAGACCCAATGTAGCCAAAAATAAATAAATAAAAAATATATATTTTTTTAAATGAGGAGCTTGGATTAATCCCCATGAGCTTTCTAAGTCTAAAAAGTTATGCCTAAGAATAGACTCATCTTTTAACGACATTCTGTTTTTCTGATCAACTATTTGTTTTGTCATATGTTTGTTAATCTCTGTAATCAAGATAGTACAATAGTTCAAACATCAATATTTGTTTTTGTCATGTCTGTCAATCTGATCAACTATTTGCTTTTGTCATGTTTGTTAATCTCTGTGATCATATTAGTACAATAGTTCAAACATCAATAATATTGCCCTCAAATATACAGCTAGTTCTCATTCAAAAATCTAGTTTTGCAATAACCTAGTTTTGCTGTCTCACTACTTATGAAAAAGTATTTAAAAAAATCTACCTCTGGGACTTCCCTGGTGGCACAGTGGTTAAGAATCCACCTGCCAATGCAGGGTCACAGGTTCGAGCCCCGGTCCAGGAAGATCCCACATGCCACAGAGCAACTAAGGCTGTGCGCCACAGCTACTGAGCCCGCATGCTAGAGCCCACAATCCACAACTACTGAGTCCACGTGCCGCAACTACTGAAGCCTGCACGCCTAGAGCCCGTGCTCTGCAACAAGAGAAGCCACCGCAATGAAAAGTCTGCGCGCTGCAACGAACAGTAGCCCTAGCTCGCCACAACTAGAGAAAGTCCATGCGCAGCAACGAAGACCAAATGCAGCCAAAACGATAAATAAATAAATTTATTAAAAAAAGAAATCTACTTCTTAGGTGGTTTCTAAGAAAAATTCTGAATTATTTTCCCAAATCATTCATTCAGTTATTCATCCAAGTTGTTACTGAGTGGTTTGTCAGATGGCAGACACATGCTTAATGAGATATAAGATTTTAAAACAAGATCCCTCTAGTGAAATTCTGAGTGATGTTTGGGATTCAACTGGCAGTGAGAAAGTAGGCAGAAGTGATGACATGTCTCCTAAATCGTAACATCAGAATATACCTGCACTGTTTTTTTAATGTATTAAAACTACCAACTTACGTAAAACATGTTGGTTGTCACCCAACACGAGAACCTAAATATAAGTTGCTGGTAATGTTTTACTGATTTGCTCTTCCCTGTCCTACACCCCACCTCTCTCATCTCTTCAGTCCTCTGTAATTGCTCTCCTATGTTTTGTGTTCATCATTCCTCTGATTTTTAGAAAGCATATCACATATGTACATATCCTTCAACAACACTTTCACTGTTTTTCATTCAATATTATGTTTTCAAGATGTGTTTATGATACATATGCAATTAAATGTTGCATATAGTTGTAGTTCATTCATTTCAGGGCAGAAAAATTCTACATTGTGTAAATACACCATGACTGAATTATTCATTCTCTTTACAATAGCACCTTATTTTCTCCCCAGGTTTTGTTTTGTTTTGTTATTATGAACATTACTGTTATGAAAGTTCTCATACACATCTGTTCCACATGTGCCAAAGTTTCTCTTAAGTACTTGCCTAGGAGTTGAGGAATATATGTGTTTTCGATTTTTTTTGTGAGGTCGCCAATTTTTCTTTTTCCCAAAGTGTGTTTACCAATGTATAATCTCATCAGCACCAGGTAGTTCATATTGATCTACATGCTCTCCAACATTTAGTAATGCCAACTTCTTAATTTGGGGGTGTAAAACCATCTAACTGTAGTCTTAATTTGCAGTTTTCTGTTGATTAATGATACTGAGCATTTCTTCAGGTTTACTGGCTAACTCATGTTTCCTCTTTTATGAAATGCCTCTTTATTTCTATTGGCCACTTCCTCCTTAGTTTTTTGCCCTTTACTTATTATTTCATAGAAATTATATATGTATTTTGGATGCTGATTATTTGGTTTTATCCATTTTGAATTACCAGGTACAGCCAAGTATTGCGATAAAGAAGCAGAAATAGGAGGAAGCCAGACAGAACTGGAAACAGCGAGCTAGAATACCAATGCTTTTCTCAACCCATTTTTGTATTTTATTACAATCTACAGATGTCTTAAAGTACCAGAAATTTAAAATGGTGTATTACTGATCCTGTTTTGTAATCTTTTAATATAAATTTAGCCAAGGGTTAAGTGCTTTGATATGATTTCAGTGCATTCTAATTACAATATGCAATATAATATAATTTCAGGCATCCATTTTATACAAATCAAAATTTAAATCACATTTTAGATAGAGTTACATTTTGACCCTGACATTTTAAGTGTTTTTATTTCATGCTTTGGTTGGCTCCAATTTAGAATAAGTTAGCTTTATTGTCAAAACGTTGAGTATGAATGTATATGTACATAGGTATAAAAACTGAATTTCAAAACTAAATTATATAAACTAGAACAACAGAGACCTGCATTCCAGGCTTGGCTAGACAATTAGCTGTACCTCCTTGGCCTAACTATGTCTTTAAGTTGGTTTTCTTATACCTAACATGAAAATTGTGCTGGTAAATTCTAAGTATGATTCTTTGAATCATACTCTTTGAAGATCAATGAGAAAAAAATTTTTTTCCAGATATCCCCAAAAGAGTTTTAGGAATCTCTTCCCAAGTGTTAAGTAAACTGGAGAGAGTAACAAAAAGCTAAATATCTGAAAAACAAAAGTTAACAATCAGGGCTATAGCCCTCCTATGGCTTCTCAGGACTCTTGGCAGATCACCTGATGAACAGCATCACACAGAAAAAAAAAAAAATCGAAAGCCACACAAAATCTGAGATCACTCTACAATGCTGGCGTTGATTCCTATGTACGGAATCAGAAGAGAACTTCCAGAACCACACTCACCCACTTACCTGGATCTGTACCCTTCTACTGTGCTTAAACTTTCTGAAACCACATCAAAGTCTAACTCTTCCACTTTAATACTATATGTTATGTCCCTACTATTCAAGGAAATTGCTCTAGTAAGTCCCACGTCTCTTTCCTTTGTCATCAATTTCTTAATTTTGTCCTCCCAATAAAGCAGAACCACTGTGTGTGTGTGTGTGTGTGTGTGTGTATATTTCCAATCATTAGAAAATAAACAACATCAGCAGCAAACCTTTTGACACCACACACCCCTCTAGATTATGGCCAATTTCTTTGATTCCCTCTTCAGTGAAAAGTCAGAAAAGAGTTGTCCTTTGGGCTTCCCTGATGGCGCAGTGGTTGAGAGTCCGCCTGCCAATGCAGGGGACACGGGTTCGTGCCCCAGTCCGGGAAGATCCCACATGCTGCGGAGTGGCTAGGCCCGTGAGCCATGGCCATTAAGCCTGCGCGTCTGGAGCCTGTGCTCTGCAACGGGAGAGGCCACAACAGTGAGAGGCCCACGTACTGTGGGAAAAAAAAAAAAAAAAGACTTGTCCTTACTCTCTGTCTTCAAGTATTCTTCAGTTCAAACTGAACATACTCCAATTAGACTTTTGCTCCGAACACAGCACTGAAACTCTAAAGTCACCAGTTACTTACATATATATTGTAAAATCCAAAAGCCAGTCAGATCTCATCTTTCTTGCCCTATCTGCAGCAATCGGCATGACTCATCAAGCCCTGATACACTTTCTTTACCTGGCTTCCAGAACAAAGACTCTCCTGGTTTCTCCTGGTTTCATCCTATCTCACTGGCCACTCCTCAGCTTCCTTTGCTTATTTCTCCTTTTCTCCATCATCGCTGAAGTTCAAGTTCTGACTCTTCTTTCTAACTAATCAGCAAATACTACTGGCTCTATATACAAAATATATCCAGAATCTGACCACTTCTCATCATCTACGTAGAAACTGTAGTAGTAACTATCATCTCTCACTAGGATTTTTTCCATAGTTTAGTAACTGGCCTCCCAACTTCTACCCTTGCCCTATTTCAGTCCTTTTTCATCAAAGCAGCCAGAGTGATCCTGATAATCTTACATAAATCATATAATGTAACATCTGTGCCCAAAATCTCCCAATGGCTTCTCATATCATAAACGCCAAAATCTTTTTTTTTTTTTTTTTTTTTTGCGGTATGCGGGCCTGTCACTGTTGTGGCCTCTCCCGTTGTGGAGCACAGGCTCCGGACGCTCAGGCACAGCAGCCACGGCTCACGGGCCCAGCCGCTCCGCGGCATGTGGGATCTTCCCGGACCGGGGCACGAACCCGCATCCCCTGCGTCGGCAGGCGGACTCTCAACCACTGCGCCACCAGGGAAGCCCCACGCCAAAATCTTTAAAACAGCAAAACAGAACTTACATAATTTAGCCCCCATTACCTCTGACCTCATTTCCTACTGACCTCCTTGCTATTCCTTATACAGGCTAGGCATACTCCTGCCTCAGAGCCTTTACACTTACTGTTCTCTCTGCCTCAAAGCTATTCTGTGATGATTATCTCCACCTGCCTCACTCCCTTGCTATCTTCAGATCTTTGCTCAAATGTCTGAGTTAACTCTTTCCTATTCGGTCTATTTTAAACTGTAACTATTCTGCTCCCAGCATCCCTAACACACTTCCCTGATTTATTTCTCTCCAATGTTACTAATATTCATTTATTTCACTTCTATTCCTGTTTGTGTATTTCCTCCCCCAAACACATAAAATCCACAAGGGCAAGAGCTTTGTTTTGTTTCGTGCTACATCTTCAATGCTTAGGAAGGGGTCCAGCACATAGTAGGCATTCAATAAACATTTTTTGAATGAAGAAATGAATAGTTACACTCTTAGGGCTAAACATGACAATCTTTCTGAGTTTACAAAAGAAAATAAATAATCAGGAGACAATAGCTAGATTCTTGATGTAAAAGAATCATTCTAATATTTCTTCAATAGTTAAGTGATAACAACAATAACTCAAAGACTTCAGTAGATGTTGTAGCCAATACTTCCATAAACTTTAAGTAACCACTATAATAAATGGTTCCCCACCCCACCCCCAACCCCCTGCCAGATTAGGTTTTAGTCTCTGGCTGTCCACAGGGTGACATTTATTTCCCATCTGTTATCATATTCAACAATGGTTAGTTTGCAGAGCCGCAACACACTTAGGAAAATATTATTAAAATGTTCATTCCAAACTTGTTCCAGATAAAGAACTGAGCTCTTTATAAATAAAGAAAGTCTAAAAATAAAGGACAGATATTTTTAAGTGTTTTAACTATTTTGTTTGGAAATAGTTTCAAACTTACAGAAAAGTTGCAAATATAAAAATACAAGAATCACCCTTATACTCAAAGTCATCCATTGTTAACGTTACCTTCTTTATTTTGTCATTTGTGCTCATGAACTTTCTTTCCCTTCACACAGACACACTTGAGCTTTTTTTTCTTTTCCTAAAGCAACTGAGGATAAATTATGTATATCATGGTTCTTTGAGCCTTTGCTTCAATGTGTATTTCCTTAGAGATATTCTCTTTCATAACCACAGTACAGTTATTGTCAGTAATTTGAACATTACTACAATATTTGTATTTAGCATTAGTACTCCAACTTATTTCAATTAATCCAATGATAATCATTTTATCCTATTCTTCTCCCCACCCAGTATAGGATCCAGTCCAGGGTCAGGTATTGCAGTTAATGCAATACCTAGGCTTATCTTTCTTAAGCCTCCCATAATTTGAAACACTTCCACAGCCTTTATCTTTTATGACATTGTTTTTTGTTTTGTTTTGAATATCCTCCTCCCCTTTTTATTAAGCAGAATGTTCCTCATGTGGGGTTTGTCTATTGTTTCCTCCAGATTCAGGTTATGTAGTCTTGGCCAGAAAACTACACAGATGATGATATATCCCCTCAGGGCATCATATCTAGATTCACGTGTTACCCATGTTGTTGTTGTATTTCACCAATGCATAATCCCTATTTTACACCCTGCAAATAATACACAGGCGGTGGGGAGACACTTTAACTCTATGGAAATACCCTGCTCCTCATCAATATTTCCCCCCTAGATTTTGTTATGATTCTTGCCCTGCCTAATAAGAGCTGCAAAATGATGATTTTCCAACTCTAGAATTCAGAATTCTACTGTAAGCATGAGAGCTCTCTTCTTTATTTGTTCATTTATTTACTAGTTTATTATCATTATGGGTAGTGGATTCCTATTTTTAATGGTTCATAATTCATTACTAATCTGATGACTAGACCAGTAGGACCTCCAACAGGCTTGTGACATGCTCCCATATTTTTCAAAAACATTTTATTTTCTAGCATTAAAAAAAAGGTACAGGGCTTCCCTGGTGGCGCAGTGGTTGAGAGTCCGCCTGCCGATGCAGGGGACACGGGTTCGTGCCCCGGTCCGGGAAGATCCCACATGCCGCGGAGCGGCTGGGCCCGTGAGCCATGGCCGCTGAGCCTGCGCGTCCGGAGCCTGTGCTCCACAACGGGAGAGGCCACAACAGTGAGAGGCCCACATACCGCAAAAAAAAAAAAAAAAGGTACAGATTCACCTGGTATATACCCTTGCAATCAGCCATTCCTCTGAGGAACTCCAGTTCCTTTGTGTTGGGAATACTATTAGAGATCGAGATTGGGGGATTAGGTGTGCCCACTGCTCTTTGTCTTTTTCTTGGACAGAACTACTAGGAAATACATGCATGCATATACACATATGCATATAAATATATATATGTTCATACATACATATGCATGTGCATGTATACATACTGGTTTCAAAAATAATAAATTTAAACTGATACCTTCAATTCCAATCCATCCCCACAGGATTCATTTTTCCCTTCTCCCAATGCATATTTGTATGTCCCTCCTTCCTCAGGTCCTAGCTTCAACAACCTGAAAACATTTACTCAATCCGTAATACACATAAAAATGACCCAGAGTTGCTTTGTCCATATCACTACAAAAAATAAACTCTAGAGGAAAGAGTTCAGGATTTGTTTGCAATCCCTCTCTCTTACCGCTACCTAGGATGAGGGTAAACAGTCAAATATTATGTTAAAAAATTACTTAGAGTCACTCTTTCTTCCCCTTCAATGTAAGTATAGTACTAATTTATAGTACAATCAGGTTCATTTGTTCTGGTGGTTTAGGACTTTCCCCATTCCCATCTTTATTTGCAATATGGAAGATAATATGCTTTGAAAAGTCAAAACTATATAAAAAGGTATATAGCCTTAAGAAGTGTCATTCCCTCCCATAAATATTTGTTCTCTACTGCCCCTTCTTTTTTGTAAAGTTAAGTAGATATGAGTGTGTTTTATCACTCCCCACCCCTGCCATTTTTTCACAAAATATAGCAAACTAATATGTGTGTTTACACTAACCAGCTCAATCGAGACTGGAGGAAGCTCTTCCCAAATTAATTTATAAGACTCGCAACACCTTAATACCAAGACCAGACAGAAACATTAAGAGAAAAGAAGACTAGAAATCCAATATCCTTTCTGAACACAGATGCAAAAAATTTTAACAGAATATTAGCAATATATAAAAGGGATATTACAACATGACCAACTGAAGTTTACCCTGGAAATATAAGGCTGGTTCAACATTCAAAAATTAATCAGTATAATTCACCATATGAACAGAATAAAGAAAAACCATACAATGATTTCAATAGGTGCAAAAATAGCATTTGACAAAATTCAACATTCATTCATGATTTTAAAAACTCTTAGTAAACAAGGAATACAATGGAACTTAAGCTGATAAATGGTATCTTTAAAACAAATACAGGGACTTCCCTGGTGGCACAGTGGTTAAGAATCTGCCTGCCAATACAGGGGACACAGGTTCAAGCCCTGGTCCGGGAAGATCCCACATGCCACAGAACAACTAAGCCCATGCGACACAACTACTGAGTCTGTACTCTAGGGCCTGCATGTCGCAACAACTGAGCCCGCACACTCCAACTACTGAAGCCCACGCACCTAGAGCCTGTGCTCCACAACAAGAGAAGCCACTGCAATGAGGAGCCCATGCACCGCAACAAAGAGTAGCCCCCACTCGCCACAACTAGAGAAAGCCGCGTGCAGCAAAGACCCAGCACAGCCAAAAATAAAAATAAATAAATAAATAAAACAAATACAGCTAACATCATACATAATGGCGAAAGGCTGAATGTCTTCTGTCTTTAACATTATACTGGAAGTACTAGCCAGGGCTATATGGTATAAAAAAGAAATAAAAGGCATACATTACTATGGAAGAAATAAGACTGTCATTATTCCAGGCAACATGACTGTCTATATAGACAGAAAATCCCACAGAATCTACAAAAAACAAAAACAACAACAAAAAGCATACTAGCTATAATAAGGGAATTTAACAAGGTTGTAGTATACAAAGTCCAATATATAAAGATCAATCATGTTTCCATATATCAACAGTGAAACACTTGGAAATTACATATTTATATTGGGTTGGCCAAAAAGTTCGTTTGGGTTTCTCCATTAAGATGTTACGGAAGAACCCGAATGAACTTTCTGGCCAACCCACTATATTGCCATTTATAATACCACCACCAAACCATGAAATATGCAAGATTTGTGTTTTGTTTGTTTGTTTGTTTGATTTGCGGTACACGGGCTTCTCACTGCTGTGGCTTCTCCCGTTGCGGAGCACAGGCTCCGGACGCGCAGGCTCAGCGGCCATGGCTCACAAGCCCAGCCGCTCCACGGCATATGGGATCCTCCTAGACCAGGGCATGAACCCGCGTCCCCTGCATCGGCAGGCAGACTCTCAACCACTGCGCCACCAGGGAAGCCCACAAGATTTGTGTTTTGAAAACCATAAAACACTGATGAGATAAATCAAAGATGATGTGAGTAAATGAAGAGATATACCATATGAATGGACTGGGAGACTCAACATAGTTAAATTATCACTCCTCTCCAAAATTTATCTACAGATTCAATGCAACCCCAATCAAAATTCACGTAGATTTTTTTTTTTTGGAAACCATCAGAATGATTCTAAAATTTACACAGAAAAGCCAGGAAACTAGAATAGCCAAAACAATTTCAAACAAAACAAAATTGGAGTACTCATATTACATGATACCAAGATTTATTATTATAAAGCCACAGTAATCAAGACAGTGCGGTACTGGTGAAAGGACAGAAACCTAAATCAATGGAAAAGAAAGATTTCAGAAACAGAGGTAGACATACATGGTCAATTGATTTTTGACAAAGATGTCAAGCAACTGAATGGAGAACAGAAAAGCTTTTCACCAAACAGTGCTAAAACAATTGGACATCCACGTACAAAAATCCAAAACAAAACAAAAAAATCTCAATCAACCCATACATCACATTACATCCAACCTTTAACTCAAAATGGATCACAGACCTAAATGTAAAACCTTAAACTTATCAAACTTCTAGAATAAAACGGTGCTAGGACTTCCCTAGTGGCACAGTGGTTGAGAGTCCGCCTGCCGATACAGGGGACACAGGTTCATGCCCCGGTCTGGAAGGATCCCACATGCCGTGGAGCGGCTGGGCCCGTGAGCCATGGTCACTGGGCCTGCGCGTCCGGAGCCTGTGCTCCACAGCGGGAGAGGACACAGCAGTGAGAGAGGCCCGTGTACCACAAAAAAAAAAACGGTGCTAAATCAGTGACTTTGGGTTAGGCAAAAAGTTCTATCGGATATAAAGCACAAACCATAAAAGAAAAAACTGAGAAACTGGATTTCATCAAAATTAACTTCTGCTGGGGCTTCCCTGGTGGCGCAGTGGTTGAGAGTCTGCCTGCCAATGCAGGGGACACGGGTTCATGACCCGGTCCGGGAAGATCCCACATGCCACAGAGTGGCTAGGCCCGTGAGCCATGGCCACTGAGCCTGCGCGTCCGGAGCCTGTGCTCTGCAACAGGAGAGGCCACAACAGTGAGAGGCCCGCGTACCGCAAAAAAAAAAAAAAAAAAAAAAAAAATTAACTTCTGCTCTTCAAAAGACACTGTTTTAAAAATGAAGTCACTATTTTAAAAATGGGAGAAAGTATTTGTAAAACAAATACCAGATAAAGACCGGTATTTCCAAAATATATAAAAACTCTTATAACTCAATAATAATAAAATAAGCAGCCTAATTTTATTTATCCATTTATTTATTTTTTGGCTGCATCTTGTGGCTTGTGGGATCTTAGTTCCCCAACCATGGATTGAACCCGCGCCCTTGGCAGTGAAAGTGCAGAGTACTAACCACTGGACCCCCAGGGAATTCCCAAGAAGCCTAATTTTCAAAAGAGCAAAAGATGTCAATACTTCTAAAATAAACCAGTTGTAGATGGTAAACAAGCAGATGAAAGGGTGTAAATATCATTACTAATGAAGAGCAAATTCAAACCATTTTTAATAATGCTGCTATGAAAATCAGCTTTTTTGCAGACATATGCTTTCATTTCTCTTGGATATATACCTAGGAATGGAATTTACACCTCATAAGGAATAAGTTTAATTATGTAAGAAACTAACCAACTATTTGCTAAAGAGGCTATATCATTTTACCAGCAATGTATGAGAGGAAACTTCTAGTTGCTCTACATCCTCATCAATCTTAAAACATTGTGAGACTTGATTCTTAGCCATGCTAGTGGGTGTATAGTAGTATCTCCATGTTTTGTTTTGTTTTTTTAATATATCTTCATTGGAGTATAGCTGCTTCACAATACTGTGTTAGTTTCTGTTGTACAACAAACTGAATCAGCCATATGCTTACATATATCCCCATATCCCCTCCCTCTTGAGCCTCCCTCCCACCCTCCCAATCCCACCCCTCTAGGTTGTCGCAAAACACCGAGCTGATCTCCCTGTGCTATGCGGCTGCTTCCCACTAGCTATCTACCTTACGTTTGGTAGTGTATATATGTCGATCTTACTCTCACTTCACCCCAGCTTTCCCCTCCCCCCACCATGTCCTCAAGTCCATTCTCTACGTCTGCGTCGTATTCCTGCCCTGCCACTAGGTTCATCAGTACCATTTTTTTTTTAGATTCCATATATATGTGTTAGCATACAGCATTTGTTTTTTTCTTTATGACTTACTCCACTCTGTACGACAGTCTCTACGTCCATCCACCTCACAACAAATAACTCAATTTCGTTTCTTTTTAGGGCGAGTAATATTCCATTGTGTATATGGGCCTCATCTTCTTTATCCATTCATCTGTCGATGGACATTTAGGTTGCTTCTATGTCCCGGCTATTGTAAATAGGGCTGCAATGAACATTGTGGTACATGACTCTTTTTGAATTATGGTTTTCTCAGGGTATATGCCCAGTAGTGGGATTGCTGGGTGGTATGGTAGTTCTATTTTTAGTTTTTTAAGGAACGTCCATACTGTTTCCCACAGTGGCTGTATCAATTTACATTCCCACCAACAGTGCAGGATTCCCTTTTCACCACACCCTATCCAGCATTAATTGTTTCTAGATTTTTTGATAATGGCCATTCTGACCAGTGTGAGGTGATACCTCATTGTAGTTTTGATTTGCATTTCTCTAATTAGTGATGTTGAGCACTTTTTCATGTGCCACCTGGCCATCTGTATGTCTTCTTTGGTGAAATGTCTATTTAGGTCTCCTACCCATTTTTTGATTGGATTGTTTGTTTTTTTGATATTGAGCTCAATGAGCTGTTTGTATATTTTGGACATTAATCCTTTGTCCATTGTTTCATTTACAAATATTTTCTCCCATTCTGAGGGCTGTCTTTTCATCTTGTTTATGGTTTCCTTTGCTCTGCAAAAGCTTTTACGTTTAATTAGGTCCCATTTGTTTACTTTTGTTTTTATTTTCATTACCCTAGGAAGTAGGTCAAAAAAGATCTTGCTGTGTTTTATGTCAAAGAGTGTTTTCCCTATGTTTTCCTCTAAGAGTTTTATGCTGTATGGTCTTACATTTAGGTCTTTAATCCATTTTGAGTTTATTTTTGTGTATGGTGTTAGGGAGTGTTGTAGTTTCATTCTTTTACATGTAGCTGTCCAGTTTTCCCAGCACTATTTATTGAAGAGGCTGTCTTTTCTCCATTATATGTTCTTGCCTCCTTTGTCGTAAGTTAGGTGACTATATGTGTGTGGGTTATCTCTGGGCTTTCTATCCTGTACCACTGATCTATAATTCTGTTTTTTATGGCAGTATCATACTGTCATGATTACTGTAGCTTTGTAATATAGTTTGAAGTCGGGGAGCCTGATTCCTCCATCTCCGTTTTTCTTTCTCAAGATTGCTTTGGCTATTCGGGGTCTTTTGTGTGTCCATATGAACTGTAAAATTTTTTGTTCTAATTCTGTGAAGAATGCCATTACTAGTTTGATAGGGATTGCACTGAATCTGTAGATTGCTTTGGGTAGTATAGTCATTTTCACAATACTGATTCTTCCAATTCCAAGAACATGGTATATTTCTCCATCTGTTTATGTCATCCTTGATTCCTTTCATCAGTGTTTTATAGTTTTCTGAGTACAAGTCCTTTGCCTCCTTAGGTAGGTTTACTCCTAGGTATTTTATTCTTTTTGTTGCAGTGGTAAATGGGATTGTTTCCTTAATTTCTCTTTCCAAATTTTCACTGTTAGTGTACAGGAATGCCAGAGATTTCTGTACATTAATTTTGTACCCTGCAACCCTACCAAATTCACTGATTAGTTCTAGTAGTTTTCTGGTGGCATACTTAGGATTTTCTATGTATAGTATCATGACATTTGCAAACAGTGACAGTTTTACTTCTTTTCCAATTTTTATTCCTTTTCTTTTTTTTTCCTCTGATTGCCATGGCTAGGACTTCCAAAACTATGTTGAATAAGACTGGCAAGAATGGACATTCTTGTCTTGTTCCTGATCTTAGCAGAAATGCTTTCAGATTTTTACCACTGAGTATGATGCTTGCTGTGTGTCTGTCATATATGGCCTCTATTATGTTGAGGTAGGTTCCCTCTATGGCCATTTTCTGGAGAGTTTTTATCATAAATCGGTGTTGAATTTTGTCAAAAGCTTTTTCTGCATCTATTGAGATGATCATATAGTTTTTATTCCTTAATTTGTTAATATGGTGTATCACATTGATTGATTTGCATATATTGAGGAATCCTTGCAACCCTGGGATAAATCTCACTTGATCATGATGTATGATTCTTTTAATATGTTGTTGGATTCTGTTTGCTAGTAATTTGTTCAGGATTTTTGCATCTATGTTCATCACTGATGCTGGTCTATAATTTTCTTTTTTTGTGATATCTGTTTCTGGTTTTGATATCGGGGTGATGGTGGCTTTGAGGATGAATTTGGGAGTGTTCCTCCCTCTGTAATTTTTTGGAAGAGTTTGAGAAGGATGGGTGTTAGCTCTTCTCTAGATGTTTCATAGAATTCACCTGTGAAGCCACCTGGTCCTGGACTTCTGTTTGTTGGAGGATTTTTATTTACAGTTTCAATTTCACTACTTGTGATACGCCTGTTTATATTTTCTAATTCTTCCTGGTTCAGTCTTGGAAAATTGTACCTTTCCAAGAATTTGCCCATTTCTTCGTGGTTGTCCGTTTTATTGGCATATAGTTGTTTGCAGTAGTCTCCTATAATCCTTTGTATTTCTGCAGTGTCAGTAGTGATTTCTCCTTTTCAATTTCTTATTTTATTGATTTGCATCCTCTCCCTTCTTTTCTTGATGAGGCTGGCTAAGGGTTTATCAACTTTGTTTACCTTCTCAAAGAACCAGCTTTTAGTTTTATTGATCTTTGCTATTATTTTCTTTGTTTCTATTTCACTTATTTTTGTTCTGATCTTTATGATTTCCTTCCTTCTACTCACTTTGGGTTTTCTTTATTCTTCTTTCTCTAGTTGCTTTAGGTGTAGGGTTAGATTATTTATTTGAGATTTTTCTTGTTTCTTGAGGTGAAATTGAATTGCTATAAACTTCCCTCTTAGAACTGCTTTTGCTTCATCCCATAGGTTTTGGGTCCTCATGTTTTCATTGTCATTTGTTTCTATGTATTTTTTTAATTTCTTCTTTGATTTCATTAGTGATCTCTTGGTTATTTAGTAGTGCACTGATTAGCCTCCATGTGTTTGTGTTTTTACAGTTTTTTTCCTGATATTGGCTTCCGATCTCATAGCGTTGTGGTCAGAAAAGATGCTTAATATGATTTCAATTTTCTCAAATTTTCCGAGGCTTGATTTGTGACCCAAGATGTGATCTATCCTGGAGAATGTTCCATGTGCACTTGAGAAGAAAGTGTATTCTGCCACTTTCGGGTGGAATGTTCTATAAATATCCATTAAATCTATCTGATCTATCGTATCATTTAAAGCTTGTGTTTCCTTATTTATTTTCTGTTTGGATGATCTGTCCATTGGTGTAAGTGGAGTGTTAAAGTCCTCTACTATTATTGCATCACTGTTGATTTCTCCTTTCATGACTGTTAGCATCTGCCTTATTTATTGAGATGCTCCTATGTTGGGTGCATAAACATTTATAATTGTTATATCTTCCTCTTGGATTGATCCCTTGATCGTTACATAGTGTCCTTCCTTATCTCTTGTAACAGTCTTTATTTTAAAGTCTATTTTACCTGATATGAGTATTGCTACTCCAGCTTTCTTTTGATTTCCATTTGCATGGAATATCTTTTTCCATCCCCTCACTTTCAGTCTGTATGTGTCCCTAGGTCTGAAGTGGGTCTCTTGTAGACAGTATACATACGGGTCTTGTTTTTGTATCCATTCAGCCAGTCTGTGTCTTTTGGTTGGAGCATTTAATCCATTTACATTTAAGGTGATTATTGCTATGTATGTTCCTATTACCATTTTCTTAATTGTTCTGGGTTTGTTTTTGTGGGTCTTTTTCTTCTCTTGTGTTTCCCACCCAGAGAAGTTTCTTTAGCATTTGTTGTAAAGCTGGTTTGGTGGTGCTGAATTCTCTTAGCTTTTACTTGTCTGAAAAGCTCTTGATTTCTCCATCAAATCTGAATGAGATCCTTGCTGGTAGAGTAATCTTGGTTGTAGGTTTTTCTCTTTCATCACTTTAAGTATATCCTGCCACTCCCTTCTGGCCTGCAGAGTTTCTGCTGAAACATCAGCTGATAACCTTATGGGAATTCCTTTGTATGTTATTTGTTGTTTTTCTTGCTACTTTTAGTATTTTTTCTTCAAATTTAATTTTTGTTAGTTTGATTAATATGTGTCTTGGTGTGTTTCTCCTAGGGTTTATCCTGTATGGGACTCTCTGTGCTTCCTGGACTTGGGTGACTATTTCCTTTCCCATGTTAGGGAAGTTTTCCATTTCCTTGATGATTAGTGATGTTGAGCATCCTTCTATGTACTTATATCTTTCTACATGGTATGTATTGGCCATTCATATACCCACAGTGGAATGTCTGTTGAAATCCTTGGCCCATTTTTTGACACAGTTCTTTGTCTTATTATTAAATTATGAGAGTTCTTAAGATATGGTGGTTCAAATGCTTTGCTGGATATATGTTTTGCAAATATTTTTCCCAGTCTTTAGTTAGCTTTTTCATTTTTTTAATGGTACAGAATGTTCATTT
Source organism: Mesoplodon bidens (assembly GCF_964165515.1). Lineage (NCBI taxonomy): Eukaryota > Metazoa > Chordata > Mammalia > Artiodactyla > Ziphiidae > Mesoplodon > Mesoplodon bidens. Next base: position 192,852,676 of record NC_138176.1, read on the forward strand.
AGAGAAAATTCATTGAGCTGTACACCTACACTTTCTTCACTTTTATTTATGTATATACTTGAAGGAATAGGTTTATTTAAAAAGAGAAAGAGGGAGCTAGATAATGGATGGTTCTTTGAAAGGTGACAAAATCATCATCAACTAGTAGTCTGAAGATGATGCAAAATGGTCTGCAAATACTAAAAACTAGAAAATATATCCATATACTTTAAGTGCCCTTCATAGCATCTGGGTCCTATCAGATGTCCAGGCATGAAAACTAAAATTAGCAAAGGAAAAAAATAATGTGTTGAAGGCCTCTCTTCTGCAATTCCTTATTGCAATTCAACCTCTGAGTTCTAGGCATTTCAGATTAGGATATATTATACTTTTTATCAATTAGTTTTACGTGGAAACTTTATGTTGATGAGAAAAGCAAAGAGATTCAACTTTAGTGTAATTACGTAAAAAACTAATTCATGCAATGCCTTTCAATAAACATCTGATTGTCAAATACATATGCTAAAAAAATTTAAAACATTACATATACTTAAAATAGATAAGCAAGAAAGATTTACTGTATAGCACAGGGAACTATATTCAATATCTTATAATAACCTATAATTGAAAATAACCTAAAATATATATATATACACACATACACCCAGGTGAGTCACTTTGTTGTACACCTGAAACTAACACAATATTGTAAATCAACTGTACTTCAATTTAAACAAAAATTTCATATGCTTTTGTTGGCAGCACAGATAGCTTTATATGTAAGTACTATTTTTTAGTCCTTAATCATCCCAAAATTATCTCTCCTAACACTATAAGAAACAAAAATCATATGTTGGCATTTTTCATATTAATAAAAATACATGCTTAGTAGAATATGAAATGTCAAGTAGAGCACATTTTTTGAAGCGAAACAATAAAACTGCTCTCCACCACAACACCAACTCTTCTTTTCCCCTAACCCATGCCCCAAAGATAGTCTTTAACAGTCTGGTATGCACTTTAGACATTTTCTCTGCTCAAATGAGTATATATAGGTACACACACATACACACACATGCCATCACAAATAAAGGATATATGACATTTTAAAATTCTATTAACCAAAATTTTTTAAAGTTTTTAAATGAGGCTTTTATGATTGAGGAACTGTAAAACATGAAATCAAAAGGGGAAAAGATTTGAGTCAAGTAAGACAAAAATAGGTTAAAATTTAACACAGCCATTGGATGTGACTTGAAATCTTGCTTAAGTTTTGAGAACTTACAGAATATATTATTATTTCTGTTGTAGACACTTCTTAAGAATAGCTAGAGTGCCTACAATCCTTCCCTTTTCTGTGCCATGATCAATGGCCTTGAAGAAAAAGATCAGAGAAAAAATTAATAGGGAGATTTAGGGAATGGTTATTTGAATGAACCTCTGACAACAGGACCGCAGTCTAAAAAAATTCCTCACCAGAACCCTGCTGCTGCCAATCAATGCAAACAAATCAAAATATAAAGCCTTGGGCTTCCCTGGTGGCGCAGTGGTTGAGAGTTCACCTGCCGATGCAGGGGACACGGGTTCGTGCCCCAGTCCGGGAAGATCCCACATGCCACGGAGCAGCTGGGCCCGTGAGTCATGGCAGCTGAGCCTGAGCGTCCGGAGCCTGTGCTCTGCAACGGGAGAGGCCACAACAGTGAGAGGCCCACGTACCGCAAAAAAAAAAAAAAAAAAAAAAAAAAAAAAAAAAAAATATATATATATATATATATATATAAAAGCCTCTTAATAATCGGGTAGACAAGATGACCCTCATCGTAGATCAAGTCATACTCCCTCTCTAGCCAGCCTAGTCCTTGCTCAGTGGTTTCATGAAAATAACCACAAGCAGCTGGCAGGAGAAGCAGTTATGCAAGGGATCAATTACATTGACTCACTAAGACTGACCTCACTGCCCCTACTATTGAGAAGCCAATTGCCTGAGTCCCCAGCAGGCACTACCTCTTAGCAGGCATCAAGCCCCTTGGATTACAGAAATGGTGATGGCCGATCCTTGCTGTAAGAGTCACCAATTCTGAATTTGCCTCTACCAGCACCACTATGCAGGATTAACTGAATGCTTCCTATAAATTACATGGCCTCTGATCCAGGAATTCACTTCAAATGGCAATGGGTAGATGCACATGGCCTGATTAATCAAATACTCTTATTCAGACACAGCTGTCCCCACAGTAGGAAGCAATGATTATAGAAGCTTGATGTAAGAGTTATTGCCAGAGCTAAAAACTTCTGAATTTGGGGTGCTGTCCTGCAGGATAAAAAATGGGCTCTGAAACATCTACCAAAATATGCTGTCTCCCATCTCCAGAATATATTGGATGCGGGAACCCAACAGTAATAGTGGAGTGGTGTCTTTTCTGCTCTCAAAATTTTGCTTTTTATCTTATGAAATCTGGAATCTGCTCACCTAGAAGTTTTAGTACCAAAAAAAAAAAAAAAAATACTTCTACCAGGAGACAGAATAACTGTTTTACTCCACTGAAAGCTGAGCTTATCATGTTCAGTTTGATTTCTTCATGACAGTAGAAAAACAAGCAAAAATGAAGGCTACAGGGTTAAGAGTGACTGTCCATGACTATCAAGGGGAAGAGAGGTTGCTACTCTACCTTTGGGGGCTAGGAAGACCATGAGAAAAACTCAGGGGAATCCACTGGAGTAAGTTCTGGTACTACTATGCAGTGTTAAGGTTAGTGGAAGCCTATCACAATACCATACAGTCAGAGCTACAAGGAGCTCAGACGCTTTCAAGAATGAAGGACTGGGTCAGGTTGTGAGGAAAAGAACCCTGATAAGCCGAGATGCTAGCAGAAGGTATGAAATCTGAAGTGAAACAGGTCAGGGTGTGTGCACTGATACAATATTAAGGATTCTAGCCACCATTAATTTCCTTACTAGTCACTGGTAGATGGTAAGTACCCCCATCTTTCCCTTAAATACATTTTCTTTTTATTTCCTTTCTCCCAATCATGAAGATGGCAAGTTAGCAGAAATTAAATTTAAGTTGTAAAATATCAAGATAGAATCACAGTGGAACAAGGGGCAGCATGATATCACCCCTAATCAGTAGCCCTATGGTACTGCCTCTGAATGTGGCACTTCAGCTTGCATTTAGATTTTCTCCCACTAGAAAAGTTGCCTCCATGGATGGGATATAGCAGGGTTATCTCAACATTTATACAAGTGGGGAGGGAAGTGAGGGGAAAGAAGAGCAGGGAAGGAAAAGGGGTAGTTAAACTACTAATGGGTGAGATCTTCTAAACACCCCCTAGGAGGGCTGCCCGGCTTTCCATTTCTCTTTCTGTGGGGACAGTCCCCACCACACAGGGGCAGACTCCTGGGGTTATGACTGTACATCATAACCGTGGGTCCTCTGGGTCTAGGAGACAGATCCCTGAGCTGAAAAGGGCTAATCTAATCATTTCTTGTTGGAATATAAAAATTGAAAAGGCAAGGCAGAGAATAAATCTTTACAGTGAAGTCACATTAATGGCAGGAGTCTGGAAAGAAAGTATAAAAACTCCTGCTGATGAGCTCCCAAGAGCTGCTCTGGTTTCTTCTGTTCAAGCCCCACTCATTCCATTCATCAATTTCCAGTGTGGGTTCCAAAAATGCCTTTTGGTCCCCCTTAAGCTGGTGAGTATCAGTTGACTGAAACCCCCAAATGCTACTGACTTCTTCTAGGAAGTAAAAAGGTATGGAAGGTTCTCATTTTAATGTCAAATTATCACAATCATACATTTTCCTTGCTTCCTCTTAGCCCGCTCAAAAACTAAACTAACATAGTATACTTTTGCCTTCAGAATTGTGACATTAGAACTCTCATGCCTAACGTGCTTTTTCATATCCTCCTATTTTGCAAGAAAGCACATTTACCCCAAAGCTTCAGTCTGTTCATTTTAGCACCAGTTCCGTGTTAAGACATTACTCTGAAATGTCAGCAGTTCTCTGCATCTCGTGATCCCATACTAGTGCCAACAAAGCAAAGTGAATGATTACTGATTAACAATGGAAATGAATTCTGTCCTTAAAAGACAATAGTATATAAAAAAAGATTTCAAGCCTAGTCTGTTTGTACTCTCCATGTGCCTTGCTTCTCCGGTCACTTATATCCTAGATATAGACTTCTGACAAGGGATGCTTAAGCAGTTTCAGCCCTAATCTTCAATTCTGGATCAAGTCACTATTAACATTAATTCACCCAGCCTTTACACCCCAGATTAGATTACTAGGGTTCCTAGCTTGTTCTGCTACCCATTGTGCTCTACTCTTCCCCTCTCTGCTGTTCTAGCCCTGTTTATACCTCAGTTATTGTAATTAGGCTTCTGTTCTAACACTTCTGGAGATTCCTAGTCTGGTCCCTGCCTGGTGTCTTCCTAGTACTGGGACGCCTACTTTCGATTATCAGTCCCAATCCCAAGGACTGGTATCAGGCCATTATCTAGAGTCCAGTACCCAGACAGAATTCTCTGGCAGCCAATCATATAAATATATGTATAAATGTATGAACTCACTCATTAATTTCTCTCTCTCTCTCTCTCTCTCAATTCTATGTGCTTCTTCACCTTGAATTCCCATTAGCAATAGATTGTGCAGATTGTCCTCTGCCTGTTCTATCCCTGACATGGGCTACCAAAGAGAACTTTTTCTCAAACACCTGTAGTTTAGGTGAGATTGGCTCTAACATGCAGCAGTCTTTCAAATGTGGACTCCTTCTAGTCTGTCCTGTATAACAGTAAGCTCGGCCCTACTCTAACACTTGGCCATGCTCTGTCATATCACAAATACAACAAAACTCGATCAAATCTTGAGATATAGTAAAAGTACACAAACTTAACATAATTTAGAAACAAAACAAATAAACAAATGAGAAAATTTTTCTAAATGGTATGAATTGGAAACTTTGTAATACAGTGATATTAAAATAACATCATATGAATCCTGGACATTTACATGCCAAATTTTTTTTAATCATCAGATTATAATTTCTAAAGCTAGGAAAAAAACCAATTACATTTTGTAACTACATTCTATTATAGCATACAGAAATGACCATTTCATTCCCAAGAGTCCAAGCAGAAATTTCTTGACACAAAACAAATAAGGTACATCAAAGCAATAAAGTATATAATCTAATCATATAAATTAGTATCTCTTTTGATCAATGCTAAATTCTTCTTTATGAAACATGATTAAATTTCTAATTCCATCTATTGCCAAAAAATGGGATTCCCATCATTTTCTCCAAAGTCTAGCTTTGTTATTAATAGTATATCCTCATTAAAGGTGCTTCCCCTCCTGGCTTTCTCTACCTTGATTCCTAAATAAAGATCAAGTTACAAATGGGATCATCATGGACATAACAAAAAACTGCAAAACAGCCCAAGATTCAAGGAAAAAGGTGTGTGTATTTACCTCAAGCCCCTTACAAGCCAAGAGGGCTGCAGTAAGAACAAGTACAATGGATAATAAGGAACTCCAAATACTGTGGCTAGAAAGGAAAGCCAAGAAAACCTCAAAGCAGATGTTGTCACCACATTATTTAATGATTATCTGTTCATAAACTAAACTAGTTTACTAGCTCTTTGAATGGAGAAATACTATATTATCATCTTATTATTTTCAGAACCCAAAATAGACAGTTAATATTTTCTTGTTGAATGAAAAACAAACAAACAAACAAAAAATCAAGGATTCAGATGGCTAGTAAAACAGTGTCAAATGTACTCATCTTACAGGGCAATAAAGCCACTGTGGAATGACAACTGCCAGGCAGGACCTTACTCGAAGAAAACCAAGTATAATGTGAGTCCTAAGTCCCATTTCCCCAAAACACTCCCTACTAGTCGATAAACACAAGGCAAAATGCAGCTCACATGATGGATTAATGTCATCTGCTTTTAACTATTCACCAGGTAATTATTTACCTCTATTCTAACTTAATATTACTATAACACTTTCCTCAAACACTATGTTTAATATTTATCTTCTAAAAATTCACCTTACTACTTGTTTATGTTGGTAGGACTTCTCTATTTCAGTCATCTGGCCAATTTATCTTCTAAATTACTGTTCATAGACATTTTCTAGTGATTTGAAGTCCCAAGAGGAAAATAATAATGAAATTTAGTTTTAACTGTAACTCCAATAAGCTACAGCATTCTTTACTAGTCACTCTGCCATCTTTAAACTTTTTTTTAATAAAAACAGGACTTTCTTATTGATCTCTCAATGATAATAGATGACAAAATGCAAAAGTCTAACTCAAAACCTGTGCATAGTACGTACCTCTGCTACTTAGAAAAATGAGATAAAAAATTTTTTAATACAAATCAGTGTCACCACTACGTTAATCATGTAAGAGCATTTCTATAACAAAACACAAGAAAGCACACCCAGGTGTGATTACTATCTATAATGTATGCTTGCTTAATGTTAAATAACAAGACCAAAGTAACAATTAGGTCCTGGAATGCAACCAGTCTTCTTCCATTAAAATAGCACTCGCTGAACAGAACTTCACTGGACTGGAATGATGCTTTGTTGGATGACATTAGGATATGCAAAGCAACTATTAAATTCTGCACTAAAGTGGGTGTCAACAAGCAGAGTAGCAAGAAGAAAGGCTAGAATATGGGGATCCTTTTAAAGATCTCTTAATGCTGGCAAACAGCAGTCAAAAAATGGCTCATTTCTGATGAATGCATTAGGCTGAGAAATATCAGAGTTCATGAAAATCCATAAAGAAAAAAGAATAAGCTTTCTAAGAAAGACACAATACCCCTAGCTATGAATAGAGATCACTAGTATTATCATCTCAGAAAGGCTATTCAGCACATTTTCCCCCTGCCCTCTCCCAACTACACAAGTGCCATGTTGGTGCTAGGGTGGCCTTAATGCCTTTTCAGCAGCTGCCATGTCGTGTCAGGATTCCCCATACCCTCCTTAAAGTATAAACACCTATGCCAACACATGTGGTGGTTATGTAACCCAACTCAAGCTGGGAATCACTGAACTTATTTACTCTGGTGACTCAGATTTAAATCTAGGTCTCTGTGGAAAAGGAGGCAGAGAACACAAATGCATGTTATGATACCACTTTCCATTAATATTTATTGTATAACTGAAGCAAACTCAATATTTTCTGCTCTTTTATAAGTCTGACGAAAAAACGAGCTTTCGGAAATGCTCCAGGTTTGACTAGGTACAGGTCAGCATCTGCTAGACGGAATGACCTGGGCAGAACAAGTCCCTTTTACGGGGAACTCTTTATTTTCTCTCTCTCTCCCTGTTCCCCCTCCATGGTATTTCCACTCACCCATACTGTCCTTTCCCTTCCTTCTCCAGCCTTTGCTTTAAGTCCGCCACCAATAGCTACCTCTTAGCAATGCTGAAGTTCACAATGTCAAGATAATTTTTTTGATGTTACTTCACTCCGAGATAATAAAAATACTTTAAACACTGGTAAGACTTCAGAAATAATAAAACAGCAACAAATCAGTTTTCATCTTGACCAAAGAGGTAACTCATCTAATTTATTTCTAGACTTAGCAAATGAAATGAAATACATAAAGCATGTCTGTCATCAATCCAACAGATCAAGTTATCTTTAAAAAGAATACATGCTAGGGAAGTCATATTTAGTACAATTTTCATGGTGACCTCGTTGTAAAATGCTTCAGGAGCAAAACTAAGGTTTTCATGTTAAAAATATGTTTTCTTCTAAATGTTTTACTTTATCCCTATTCCTTTTCCTCATTACTTAAATAATAAATTCAGACTAATTTTTTCCCAAGAGACCTCATCTGATTCATTGATGGTGAAATCGATTGATTTTATAATTTTCTGTAATTCTGATATAAGTAAATCTCACAGTTTTCACCAAGGAATTTCTACCAATCCACCTGATATTCAGATCAAACCTCATCTTAGGGTTACCCTAAGCATTTCAACTAAAAGTAACCTTTCTACTCTCTAAGTATCCGTAGAACTTCTGTACCCCTCAGACAGACTAATCACATACTGTTCAATTATTTATGCATCCATCTTATTTCCATTATATTATAAAGTTATTGAGAGCAGGACTATCCATGTCTTAAACATCCATGTATCTACCAGAGTACTCAGGACAGCACACAATAAAACATTTAATAAATAATTAGGAAAAGTATAGAATTATTAATATACATTATAGCATCATTTGAGAATCTACTTACAGTGTATTAGCATTTTGGGAAATAAGAAGTAGGTTCCCAGAGCAAGTTGAATCCCTTATATTTGGTCTAATTTAGTCACTAGGCGTTAAACAAATAAATCAGATTAAATAAAATTATTAGGCAATCAATCGACAATGATATTTCTAAAAATAACTGAGTTTATTTTTATTTCATACTTGTTTACTTAACTGTGGCATTTATCATCTAAATCACTGTGTTTTAATGAGCAGTGTGCCACAGGAAAAGAACTTGGGCTTTAGAGTCAGAGAAACCCAGGCTTTAATCAAGAAGATCTGATTATGAATTTACTGAGGGATTTCTAGGGCAAAGAGAATAAGGAAACATAAAAAAACATATATTATCATTCTTTCACTTGATAATGAAGTCTTAGAATTCCTAGGAGTGACAGTAAACATTTATTTTCTTAAGACTTACATAATTTTCTGACAACATCCTTATTACCTAACTACATTCATTCACTCAGTGCTTACTGAAGGCCAATTACATGCCTATGTGTATTTAGAGAGAGAATAAAATTTGCTGAAATATATTATACAATATATGGTAATGTTCTACAGCTGTTTATACAACTATACTAAAAACACCCCTTCTATTTCTGAAATCTCCTCTATATTCAACAAAATGATAGCAGGTACTTAATAAATACCATCCCTTGACTAACTGTCCAATATTTCTTTCTTTATATTGTTACTTGTTAAGAATGAAAGTTCCCAATAAGCAAATATAGTAGTGATTAAATCAAAGAGCACAGCAAAAAGAATGCCATGTGACTGAATTTTACCTGACTAGATCGGGGCTGTGAATGATGTACTTGGTAGAAAAATAATCAGCGATTTGCCTAGTTACCTGTTGCCCTTTTCACAGAAAGTTAAGGGAAGAAACAGACCCTTGGTCTGCTGGCCTGTGGAAACAAAGTATAGAATCTAACCTCTTCACTCTCTGGGGAGAACAAAAATATCAACATTCTTGTATTTGTCAACATTTTTCAAGGCTAGCAAGATCACTGTGCTTTTAGTAATAAAGTATAAATCAGTATTGTACTATAGTCATGTAAGATATTACCACTGGTCAAGAGTGATAGGGGAAGGGCACATGGGACTCCACTATTTTCACAACTTCCTGTGAGTTTATAATTTTTTCAAGATTTAAAAAATATATCAGTAAGGTAATGCAGTTTGAACAAATGTTAGGGAAATTAAAACAAGTAAGCTGCTTTTCTAAACTCAAACACTCAAAATGTACTAAGAAATCTGAATATTTTTAGAAGATACTCGTGGGGTTCTTTTTAAAGTGTTGAGTCCTATATATTTACAATAATTAATCACCTCCTAAGTTATATAATTTATAAAGCAAAATTTTACTTACATGCTTTTTTTTTAGTGGATGCTTTACTTAGAGCAAGGCAGTAAACCTAAAAGATTCTGTGCAGATAAACTAGTTGTCCCCCCTGGAGAAAAATAGCAAATACAAAATAATTTTGGTATGACTTTCTAATATCAGATAATGACTGTGTATCAGATTCCTACTTTTCTTAGGCTAATATTAAATTAATTGCCCTCCCTGAAGTCCTTACTGGCTGGAGAACAGAGGGACACAACTAGGAAGAAACATTATACAGAAAGAGGAAGCTGGGCCTGACAGATTCATCAAGTGTTGAAGATATACCTATCAAAGGTATGTCAAAAATCAAGCTGTAACATGACACCTCTCACAACATAGGTACCAGTAGCTTAAGGAACAAGGAAAGCTAAAAGAAGTAGTGTCAGAAATCAATGATCACTATTATGTAAGGGACCTGGAGTAGAAAGGTCTGCCAACAGATGAAGAACCAGAGGGCAAACAGGACAGGTGACCCACCCAAAAAGTAACACAGCTTTCAAGGGGCAAAGGCAGAACACGAATTCAAATCTCTTAATTTGGGGGCCTCTGAAGTACCATTATAAATACGCACTTAGGGCTTCCCTGGTGGCGCAGTGGTTGGGAGTCTGCCTGCCAATGCAGGGAATGCAGGTTCGCGCCCTGGTCTGGGAAAATCCCGCATGCCTCGGAGCGGCTGGGCCCGTGAGCCACAATTACTGAGCCTGCGCGTCTGGAGCCTGTGCTCTGCAACAAGAGAGGCCCGCGTACCGCTAAAAAAAAAAAAAAGGAGGGAAAATGACTCATATCACTAAAAAGCATTACTTTAAATATTCTTCCTCAAGTCTTACAGCTTCTGCAGATGCAATACTTAGCGTCTCCCAATGTCCTTCTCCTGCAGGTTCAAAGACATGCAGGTACTGGGGAATCAGACAGAACGAGGAAGGCTGAGATGTAAGGACGGAAGGATTCGCAGTTACCGTTAACAATTCTAGGCTTAAGATGATAACCTAGATGTTCCAGTGTTGAGGGTGTCTGTGCTGGAGCCTGACATTTCTACAAACTCAGTGGTGAGCACAAAACCCCAAAACTCTGCATCCGTACAGTCGAATAAAAACATCAGCTACGACTGCCTGTTCAACCAAATGAAACACTACAAAATATCGACATTATTGCTATACTAGACTTTTCTCACTCTGCAGGGCTTCTGCTTCAGTTGTTTACAGCAGTGATATTCTAGACCTTGTGTCTTGTTTATTAAATAATCAGTGTCTTGTTTATTAAAGATTCAGGGGCCCAGGAATAAAGTAACCTCAAAAATTCCCATTAAAGAAAGGAAAACAGAAGTGTGAATGAACAGAAACATTGTGCAATTAATCCTATTTAGCTTGGAGAGAAATTATCTACATTTCTTTATTATTACATTTGTTTAGAATGAATGAATGAGTGAATTTTCTAAGTATTTGGCATTTGTTGAGCATGCAGTTAGAGGAAGGAAGGCCATAGGGAAACATGTTAAGGGATTTGCCCATGGTAAATGTTTCCCTTCCCAAGGGAAGCAGAGGAAAGAGTGAGCAGAGGCTGGCACATGGATGTCCACTCAGTCATTCACCAAGTATTTATTGAGCACCTATTATGCACAGCTCATTGCCCCAGCACTAAATGTACAGCAGTCAGCAAAATAGACAGAATCCACGTCCACATGAGCAATACTCTTGGGTATCTCCTACCCAGTTTTTAATGATTAACACCATTTTCAGCAACATAATTCTACAAGCATTCATCCAATGAAACAGGAATTCAGAGGTTTAAAAGAAAAATCTAGGACCTCCATCTAGGGGGAGGAGACAAATAAATAAAGCAGCTATTAAGTAGAGGTATGACAAAAGGTGCTAAGGGAACACACAGGGGAGGGACAACCAAGTGCTACTCCTGGTAAAAGGACCAGCTTCCGGGCAGGAGAGGGTAGCACACTTCAGAAACTTCAAGCAGGAAACAGAACACTTCTCTGCCCATGCAGAGGACACGCTCTAGGCTCAAACTGAGATCAGAAGTCCTTACACTGCCTACAGGGTCCGTGGGCCTCCACTACCCTGACCTCAGCTCTCACCTCCCTCCAGCCAACCCCCTACTGTTCTCTAAACACTTCAACACCCTCCTGCTTCAGGGCCTCAGCACCTGCTTTTCTCCCATATCTAAAACTCTCTCACTCCCTTAAGTGCGTTAAACCTCTGCTCAAAAGTCACCTTAACAGAGGGGAACACACATTGTAATATTTCATGAAAATTAGCTTTCTAAACATTGAAAAGTAATGCTGCAATTATTCATGGATTAATGCTCCTTACAAGATCTGGGATGACTTCAAAGACTACTTGACTGAATTATTTCAGTCTACTGTTTTCCCTTTAAGTCCAAGTAAAAATCGAAGAAATGATTTATCATTTGAGAATTTTTTAATTCTAAATTTTTCTTAAAGAAACAAAACTTTACCTAGCTTTTTCTAAAACCACATTAAAAAATGTTAAGAGCTAAGTATCAGAATTCTCTAATGATGCTTTCTTTTATAAAAGCAATTTTAATAAATGAAAGCCAACTGTACAATAAGAAACTCAAAGAAACATCCTTTAAGTGCTACTGCCTTCATATTGAGATCATGACCGATGACCATGCCAAAAACAAAAATTATTTAGCAATGTCTGTCATAAACTTCCTACGCTGGTTCAAATACTATTGAAAGTAACAATTAAGAAGTCAAAAACACTAAAGGAGACCACTAGACATATAACAAACAGCTAAAGTTTTAATAACTGACAATACTAAGTGTCAACAAGGGTGCAGGGCAACTGAAATTTTCTTACATTGCTTCAGGTAAGAATGTAAAACAGTAGTCATTTTGGAAAACAGTTTGGCAGGTTCAATATAAAGTTACCAATATTGATAAATATACACTTTTCATAGGACCCAGTAACCCCACTCCTAGGTACAACTCAAGAAAACTGAAAACATTTGTCATACACACAGACCTGTACATAATTGTTTACAGCAGCTTTATTTATAATCGTCCAAAACGGAGAACAACTCAAATGTCCAACTCACGAACGGATGAACAAATCGTGGTACCTCAATATATAATGGAATGCTACTCAACAATACAAAGGAACAAATTTAGTGGCGTGCTAGGGCTGACTGGTACGGCTTATGAAAGCCCACTGTTAATTTTCAGGAGTTTTGCAAGCTGATTTATGTAGCTTAACACAGGCCATGATGAGAGTATACACACTGCAATAATTAGCAGATGCTATCAATCAGGGATTTTTTTCTTTGGAGAGCAGGCTGTTACAATGTTTATCAGCATACCATTTAACAAACTACTGATACATGCAACAACTTAATGAATATCAAAAGTATTATGATATATATATATGGAATCCAAAAGAAAACATGGTTCTGAAGAACCTAGGGGTGGGACAGGAATAAAGACGCAGACGTGGAGAGTGGACTTGAGGACATGGGGAGGGGGAGGGGTGGACTGGGAGGAAGTGAGAGAGTGGCATGGACATATATACACTACCAAACGTAAAATAGATAGCTAGTGGGAAGCAGCCGCATAGCACAGGGAGATCAGCTCGGTGCTTTGTGACCACCTAGAGGGGTGGGAGAGGGAGGGTGAGAGGAAGACGCAAGAGGGACGGGATATGGGGATATGTGTATACGTATGGCTGATTCACTTTGTTATATATAGCAGAAGCTAACACACCACTGTAGAGCAATTATACTCCAATAAAGATGTTGGAAAAAAAAAAGATTACGATAAATGAAAGAAGACACCAAAGACTACACACTGTACAATTTCATTTATGTGATATTCTAGAAAGACAACAGGGACATTAATTTGATTAACAGTTGCCAAGGCCTGGAGGTAGAGGGAACGGATTCGCTACAGAGGGGCATGAGAGAACTTCTTGGAGTGATAGAAATGTTTCATATGTTGATTGTGGTGGTGATCAGCCAATTGTATACATCTGCCAAAACTTTTACCACATGTAAATTATACCCAATAAACCTGACTACAAAAAAATTATAGAGTAGAAGTCATTTATCTCTTAATTCTTTTATGGATGACAAATGCATCACATACAAAGAAGGAACTGGAACTTAGTGGAAACAGATAACTCACATAAATAGAAAGAGATTAAAAATGTAAAAAAAAAAAAGTGAACTTGTAATCACAGTAAGTTAAAACACAGGGTCGGGATAATCCTGCCAAGAATAATGTAGAAATGGCCCTACTTTGAGTGTCATTCCAGACTAGTATCATTAAGAGAGGTTAGTATCACTAAGGTCTCTTCCTACTCAGAGTCAGTGGCTCAAAAATCCCGTGATATTTTGTGTTATGACAATGTCAGATCCGCTTTTCAACTGTAACGAAACATCAATTACTCATTTTAACATCAAGCAAATGCTGTCATTCATTGACTTAGAGCCAAGTTCAGCCTTGTTGTTAGGAGTGCTGGCTCTGGCTTTAGACAGTCTGGGCTCAAATGTTGGCCCGCCAGTGGCTATGACTTTGAACAAGCTTCTCTCGATATCTATTTCCCCATCTGTAAAATGGGATTAACATTTTCCTGAGGTTTCAATAAGAATGCATGAAAAATGACTTTTATGTGCTAAACTATCAATAACAAACATTTCTTATGCATAATTGGAAGTGAAAGATATAAATTATCAAATCTAATCCTAAGAATTTTAATTTTCCTAACATAGGAGATTTATCCTTTAATTATATATCCAGTGGTTCATAATTCTTTGCGTAGGCAGATCTTTTTGAGAATGTGTTGACTCCATGGACCCTTTACTCAGAACAAAATGCAAATATATACTACATTCTTATGATTCCCAAGGATTCAAGGACCCTCTGAAGCTCATGCATGAAATTAAAAATGCCTGAGGTAAACTCTTAAAATTACAAAGTTGAGCAGTGGATTTTAAGAATCGTCAAAGTAGAGAATCCAACTAATATTGAAACAGCACACTGTCATTTACTTTTTTTAAAAAACTTTTCTTTTGCCAGTAAGACCAGAACATCATGTTTCTAATTCATATCTCCTGTCTGCAGAAATTTTAAATTAGAAGCATAACATTTTTTACATGAATCAATTTCAACTCAGAAAAAGACACTAGTAGTAGAAACCTATATTTCTACCAGCCAGAGAATGAATGGTTCATAGTGTAACATGCACCACTGATGCTCAAATATCATAGGAAGGGTTCCCAAGTCAGTCTAATGCAATATGTATTTTTAAATATCAAAAAAAAACCCACACTGATTCCTATGCTTAGCGTCCCATGTTAAAGTTTTATTTTTCTTTTCAAGCGAGATTTATATTTTCCTAGACGTACGCACTACTAGCACATCTAGTTTATTTATTTTTTTAATCAAACATTTTTGGTTCTGTTTTATGTTGTTTATTTGTTACCCCGTTTGATGGTGGAAACTGTTCCAAACCTGCTATCAAATAATTCCAACCTGGAAATATGCTGCTATCTCAAAGCAAAAGGTTTTGTTTTTCTTTAATTGTTTCGTTTTCATACTACAATAACCACTTGGCACTGACCAACTCAAGCCCATCACTGAACAAAAAATAGTTTTTCGCATGCAGTAGCACCATTTTCCCACAGGAAACAACGATTTTTAAGGCACTGGAAGTCGAGGCAAGGGTTCACATACATAGTAAACATCCTTTCAATCGGTTTTATCTGATTATTTCAGTGAAAGGAAAACCTAATACCGTAGGTCTCGGAATTCAATGGTAAAAATCAATGAAACGCTGCACCTGAGGATCACACACTGGCTAGGTCTGCCGAATGGCTTTTGGTCGGAAAGGTCACATCTGCTGTTTAAATCCCACAGTAACCGTGAATGTTCGCGATGCCACCACATCCCCCGTACAAGAGAAAAAAAGGGCAAACACACTCCGCGAGAGCATCTCTGGTTGCTTCCACAAACGAAGGTTTCCAGCACAGGGCGTGTGTGGGGGGGGGGGAGGAGAGCAGGGCTCGGGAATAAGCCAGGAGAGGCCCGCAGTCGGCGGAGACAGCGCCCGACGGATGGAGGCCTCGCTCGACGGCGCCCGGGGGCGGGGGGCTCCGGAAGCCGAGACCCCGCGGGGTCTGGCTGAGGGGACCGGACCCCGATTCCTGTATCGCCAGGTTACGCCCCCACTGTTTACAGGAGGTAGCATCCAGCCCCCTCCTCCCCCACCCCCCTAACCACCCCAGCATCTCTCCCCACCGACCGCAGCCCTTGACCCCGACCCCGACCCGTCCGCTACGGCGCCCTCTCCAGGCCGCGGTGGAGGACACAGGCCAGGCCGCCAGCCCTGGAGACGGCGGCGGTGGCTCTGGGGCAGCGCGGTCCCGGGGGAGGACGGCAGCTGGGCCGCGGCCTGTCCCCAGGGGCAGCGGGCGCAGGGCCGCGAGTGGGCAGCGCCTCCGCCCCTTACGAACAAAGCGGCCGCGGCGCGCCGGGCGCAGGGCTGGGGGTGGGAGGCGGCGGGCAGGGGGCACTCACCGGAGGGCGGGTGGGCGCGGGCTGGCCTGACCCGGAGCGGGACCGCGGCGGGCCGGGCTCCGCGCCGGGGGCGCGCTGGCGACGGCGAGGGGGCGGCGGGCGCGGCGTCCACGGTGGGGCCCGGGAGCCCCGCTGAGGGGGACGGGGCTTCGGGCCGGGATCGATGCTGCGGCCGCGGGGTGCGGGAGCCGGTCGGCCGAGGCGTGCAGCGGCGCTAGGCGGCCGGGGTAGCGACGCCGCCGCCTCTCCCTTCTCCTGCCCCGCTCCCTGCTCCCCCGCGTCCTCCTCCTCGCTGGGTCCCCGCCGCCGCCGCCGCCTCAGCCTCGGCGCTTCTCGGGCTTCTCTTCTCCATCAAGGCCGGGCCGCCCCGCAAGGACCATCCCGGAAAGTGAGGGGCTGTTGCCGTTTCCCGCAGCTGTTGGTGGCCATCTTTAATCCTCCTCCTCCTCCTCCTCCTCCGGCTTTCTCCACCTCCCGCTGGCTGCCTGACTGACTGACTCTGGATCCTCCTCTTTCCCTTCCTGCCCCTCCTACTGAGCCGGCCGCAGAAATTGCAGCCGCTCTTCCTCTTAACCCTTCTGCCTTTCCTTCCTCTTTCCTTACTTCCTTCCCTTCCCTCTGCTTCCCGCTTTTACCCTTCTCTTACTAGCTGGCTTCGCCCCCTCTTGCAGGCAGCGGGCTCCGATTCTCTTAGCCTGAGTTTGGCCCCCCTTTTCACTCTTGTCCCCCTCTCCCTTCCCTTCCAAGAAGCACACACCCCAGCTTCCTTCCTTTCCCTCGTCCTGCTCTCAGCTGCTCCCGTTTCCCTCTCCCAACCCCTGCCCCTCTCCCGCGGTTCTCACCCTCCTCGTTCCCAATTAGTCCAAAGACTCAGCTAAGAAAGGACAGCTGGGTTCTGCTCTCCTTAACCCTACACCCATTTGCTGGATGCTGTCAGGCAGCGATGGAAGAACGGGAAGCTGCGTTAATTTTACACAAGCTGGAGTACAAAAGGACTGCCCACGCTAGCTGTTCTACTACGCAGCTTTGAAACTCCTGGATGGTGTCGTGTTTGGCTCCGGCCCAATAAAGGACCGAGGAATTGAAGAGCCCAGTCTCGGTTGCCTTCCCTCAGTGACCTTGAACTGGTCGCCTTAAGATTTTAGGTTTTTTTTTTTTTTCCCCCTTTACTGTAAAAGGCATTACTTATACCTTTGCAGTCCTAACAAACAAAGTGTTTAGACCCAATTAGCACACTTTGGTAAAGCTAGAGATGCTAGTGATCATCAGTTTGCCCCTCTGTTGTTTGTTGCTAATCAACCCAGTGGACGGTTTGGGGCATACTGTAGTTCTGGCAATGGAGGCAAGCTGAGCCAGCAATTGTGGGTGGACTCCCTTAAGCAGGCTTAGAGTGGGGAAGTGGTAATATCATTGTTCTAATGACAAACTTGTTTTTCCTAACACCGCAATCTACAGAAGCTTGTGAATTTCCTCTACTAAAGATGAAGCAAGCTGGACTTGCTGTTTGCTTCTTTTCAGCCACTTGGCCTTTGGCAAATTGGACCCATTTGTAAGGATTCACTCACAGATTATTTCAAGATCCAACGTTGCTGACAAATACAGGGGATAGTATATGTGAGCACTTTGGGGAAGGATCAGAGTGGCTATCAAAAAAAGCACCTTGCCCTTGAAGAATAAGATGAGTAGACGTGTTCAAAGGTTATTCCCTTCCATAGGCCAATTATAGAGAGAAATGTTTTAAAATGTAGTTTTATATTCTACATCAAAGTGAGTAATTTTTTAAGTTCAAATGTAAAATTATGTTATAAATATGTGTTTCAAGCTATTTGAAAAGGTTATGTCAAAACAAACCTAAAAATATGTTTTAATAAAAAACATTGGTATACTGTGGGAGGCAGGGAGGTGGGGTTCTAATCTTTTTCTTTGATCCTCACAAAGTAACCTGTACCTAGTTCGGTTCCAGATTTCAGTTGCCATCTTTCAATACCAGTAATTCTTCTATTTGAAATCAACAACCTGTATCAACATCTAAAACTCCTTTAAACCTAAATAAAGTCTTTGAGACAGCTTTGTATAATATATTTTAGAATAAATTACTAAAAACAAAGCACCTACATGGTGTAAGGCTGTGTGTGTGTGTCTCTCTACATGTGTGTTTTCTTTCTGGCCTTTAGGTGTTTATTCTTTATTTAGATTTTGTGTTTCTCCACTTTATTACTAGACAAAATTACCACAAAATTCTTGACTCTTAAGTATTTCCTTATAAAAGTGAATATTTTCAGAGAAAATAAAATGGATAACATGAACACAGAGTAAGAAAATCAGTTGACTTAGCATGCATTTTAAAAGGAGGATTTTCAGTTAAATATGAGGTTTCAGGAAACTTATTATGATTTTATTTACACCGAAGAAAGAAGAGTTCTACATTTTTAAACTCATTAACACTTTAATTAGAAATGTTTTTCTTTTGAAGAAAATACACTGCAATGAAGTGCATGGATAGATCAGTATGCAAATGCAGCCCTTTCTTGTTAATGTCTTACAAACTAAAAATCTCACATAGTTTCTTCAGTGATATAAATATTGACAGGGATGCGATAGGGAGGGTATATGGGGATATATGTATGCATATAGCTGATTCACTTTGTTGTACAGCAGAAAGTAACAACATTGTAAAGCAATTATACTCCAATAAAGATGTGTAAAAATAAACAATAAATATTGACAAAAAGATAAAATATTGATTAAAAAAAGTGATAAAAATGTAGCAAGCTTTTTCTGTTTTTACTGAAGCCATGTAAACATAAGCACCGTAATAATGGACAGTACCCAGAAAAATCAGACCCTTCATATTCACTTTTTTGCATCTCTGCTTCAGATCTGTCATCATTACAGCCCTTACCTTCTTTAGTCTTTGTTGCTGGCTAAGTGTAGTTTCTCTGTCATCTTAGGGTTCGGGGATAAAAATAAAGGTCAGATCAGGTTCTCCAGCAACATGGTTATTGTTTCATATGTATTCACTCTCAGATAAACTCAAGGTCCTCTATAAAACAAAGAATTGTGTTAAACTCGGGTAAACCCTTTGTGCAGAGGCCAGATGGAAAAGGATCGAGACATGTGCAACAAACTCCTCTGGGAATAGAGGAGCAAACACGAAGGGCTATTTCTAAGCAGAGTCTGGTCCCCAAATTACAATTCATGAATAAAGTGACTGTGGAGAATAACGATCAATAGAATATCTGTGACAAACAAAACCCATATTTGTTTTTAACATGATTGAGAATTCTGTGAACATGAATAAGCAAAGCATAACTTTGGCTCATGAAGAATATTGAAATGTAAGTGGAAGAAAATAAAAAATAGTAGAAAATAACAAATTTGGAAAATTGTTAGGATAAATAATATATATTGACAATTTGTTATTTAAACAATTATTTTCTTTACATTTGTATTTAACACTAAGAATTTAAAGTTGAACAGGTAGAATTATCTTACAGATAAACATAAGTAAGTTATAGAATTTTTAAGATATTTATCACCAGGATACAGAATGCTAAATTACGCTGGAACACAAAAATTAAAAGGAATTGAAACTTAAACCAACATATTTTTAAATTACATAACTATTATTTTTGAAATATGTGTCCATTTTCCCAGGCTATTAGGTACAACAATAGAAACGCCATATTGTTTTCCCTTGCTTGACAGAGCCAAATGGAAAATAAACAGGGCAAGCAAATGCAAGTCTCTGGGGATCATGGGAATTGAATGACTATAAAAAACATACTCCAGACAAGAATATAGTCTTGGATAAATATTCAGTTTTATTCTCATAATCTCTGTTCTTTTAGAAAAGACAGTTAATAATATTTCTGCTCCACCTCTTCCTCTTTAGATGGACTGTCTAAAATATCAAGTGAATAATGACAAGCCATATTTATCTGCACTGGTTGAAATTTAGTATCATTCTTCACTCCTCAATTTAGAGAACTCCTTATAATTAACTGATGAGCTGTCCTCCAGACAGTGCCATTTAGAGTCATTACTGCACCCTAATTGGGGAGAAATGCTTTTAGAAAGTTCTAATTAGAGACTTTTTTTGTTCTTCTTATACATACATTCAAAAGAGGTACTGTTTTGTGGGGTTTTTGTCGGGGGCGGGGAGGTTAGGTTGTAGCTTGGTGTATTGTTTTTGTATTTTTACTTAAGTAAGTGATACAAGGTAAAGCTTCTTCAGATTTTGAAGGGTAAATGACGACATGAGGAAACTGAATACTAACAATTTTGCTTTTGCTCATCATAATGATCATGATTATAATAGAAACGGGTTTTTGAACACTTCATTATTAATGATTTGTATTTCTACTTAAAGTTTGAAGGTTCTCTTAACTTTCAATTCCTTATATCAATATTTCTTTATAGAGAGTTCAGACTTTTAAAACAGTACCTTGACAATATTTTTACAAGTTAAATATAGTAGTATGCAGACTAGATTTATTAAACTCATTTTAAAAATTTGGCAAAAAATTCAAATGGCTTATTATAGGTCACTTAGTGTATATTTGGGGGTACTCTGAATAAAACCAAGATCTCCCGACTCACTCTCAAGTTCAAAAACTTCAGAGTTGAAAGGATTAATCCTACAGGTGAGAAACTGAAGCCCAATGAAACTTTTAACTATGCCACATTAGTTTAAATATAATTTAAACTTTATTTCCAGAAGTACTGTTCAACATTGACCTTTCTCAGAAATAAAGCCAAGGAACAAAGTAAAATAAACTGGGTTTTCCTGTTGTTTACAAAAATGAGAACAATTTTTTTAAATAAAAAGAATTTAAGAAAGTTCAAGTTGACTAAAAAAAAAAAAAGTGAATTATTTTTTAAACTGGACCAGCCCCATTCTATAATATTTATTTTTAGATCAAAAAGTGTAAAGTTAACTCTCAAAAATACTGTGTAATTTAATAGATTGAGTCTAAATTGTAAGAGTCTAAGGACTCAGAAGAGAGAAAGAAAACAACAAAAACACCTGTATTAGCTAAATAAAGTAAAACAGTGCCATCTGCTGACCAGAATGAAAAAAGTAGTTGGTCTTTGACACATCTATGAGAAAATAAAGTTCAAGAGACAGATATTAATTTATTCCACATCTTTTATTTTTTCTTAAATTTTTTTGGCTGCATTGGGTCTTTGTTGCTGCATGCGGGCTTTCTCTAGTTGCAGTGAGAAGGGGCTACTCTTCCTTGCAGTGTGCGGGCTTCTCATTGAGGAGCATGGGCTCCAGGCTCACAGGCTTCAGTAGTTACAGCAGGCGGGTTCAGTAGTTGCGGCACACGGGCCCTAGAACGTGCGGATTTCAGTAGTTGCGGCATGTGGGCTCTAGGGCTCCTGGGCTTCAGTAGTTGTGGCGTGTGGGCTTAGTTGCTCCATGGCATGTGGGATCTTCCTGGACCAGGGATCAAACCCATGTCCCCTGCATTGGCAGGCAGATTCTTAATCACTGCACCACCAGGGAAGTCCCTCCACATGTCTTTTAATCATGCTAAAAAGTACTATGCTGGTGATGTAAAATTAATCAGCCTCCTATACGGAAATTTCAGATTATATTCTATACTAGCTTGTGATTGTTAGTATTATTCAAAATCCAGCCAACAGTTAAATCTGATCATATCAGTAAATGTGGCCATTTGGCTAAAACCACATTTAGTTTTATGGATAAAATGCAAATGAGTACATAAAGTTATTAACCTGGAATTTTGAATTTGATAAATTTTATATAAATGTTTTTGTTTCTAAATGTATAATCACACTAAAAATAATTTGGAAAATAGAAAATTTTAAAGTTTGATTCTTGACCTAAGTATTTCACTTTGCAAATATGTGAGGGACTGTTAGGCCATAAACTTGATTGCCTGCAGGAGATATAAATAAGATCTAGTATATGTCCTCATTTAGTTCGCCATATAGTGAAGGAGACAGATGTAAACTTGAAATTATAATGTCTTAAGAACTATAGCAGAGCATATACAGGATGGTACAGAAATACCTCATTCTGCTCTAGTGAGACACACAAATCATTATCAACAATTCGTATAAACTGAAATATAATAAGCATTTGTTCTTGTCGTCAACTGCTATAAATAATCCTCTGAATTGTGCAAGAACTTTATTTTAAAACTTTCTCCCCGCATGGTGTTTTTGTTCTATTGCTTTACTCCGAAACCTCAAAAGGCTAACACATCCTTAACATTTCAATTTCTCTCATTTCTTGCATCAAGTCTACTGCCAGATACAATTTTACTCCCTAAGTATCTCTTAAACATTAACCTTCTTTCTATTTTCTCTGGCACTATCCTAGGCTCACTATCACAACTGCAATAACCTCTGATCTACCCACATTCACTTGGATCCCTTCCAATCCATTGTTCCCACTTAAAAATTTCAGTGCCTCTCAGGACCTGGCATGGTTGGTTCACAACCATCTCTCTAGCATCAACTCACACTATGATTTCTTGCAATTTCTCTGCTGCTGTCACCCTGGCCTGCTTTCATTTCCTCTGTCTTGGCATGCTCCCTCTGCCACAGGGCCTTTGCACAGTCTATTCCCTGTCACTCTGTTCTTTACTACCTTAAATAAGCCTTCACTGAACTACCTAAGTCACAAAATTCCACCATTAAACACTTTCATAGAACCACTCAGCTTCCTTCATACCACTCATCACAGATGCAATTTTGTAGTTTTATATGTTATTAAGTCACTTATGCCTGTAAATTCAATGAGGACAATGACTGTGTCTGTTTTGGCTCTATATTGTTCCAAACTTATCAACATCATTTTTCATTACAAAAATTTTCCAATTCATATAGAAAAGTTTTGAATCAAGAAATTAAGAACTATCATAACTTAATAAAGTATACTAATAAAAAGGATGAATAAAATAAGCTGGATTATTGATGATTCCAAATGCACACTACTTTCTTTTATTGAAACACTAATTTAGTTTATTATTTTTTCCTGCTTCTTTCCTATATGTCACAATAAGACTAGAAAACATATTTGTTTTCCTTAAGATTTACCTACTGAGTCTAGTTATCTTAATCAGAATGCTTGCTAATTTGGGGGTGTGCTATCTTCAAGACATTATTATATTGGGGGACGAACTACAAATAAAGTTAAACATGGACCTAGTATTTTCTAGATCTTCTCCATCATTGAAATGTTTTGTGCTTCCTCTTTTGTTCTTTCGTATCTCCTGACATTTCTGCTATCATTATGTGCCTTTAAAAATCAAGTTCCTTTTTTACTGTACTTTTGAAATTTCCAGCCATTGGGATGGGAATAGAGGGACACAATAACAAACAAATCAACCAAAACACAACCTACAGCTTCTTTGTTTTATTTTTAAACTTTTCTCAGTAGCTTGGGTTTTCAGGTAGAACCAATTACTAATAAATAGATTTCTATTTTCTTGCCTTGTCAAGAAATTAAATCATTCTGAATTTAAATTGAGGTTATATAAAATCAGTTGAGGTTACATGGCATCAATCGATGCAATAACAAATATTAGTTTTTCTTTAAATAAACCAAATTTAATTTAATAATAAACTGATGGCTAATTTTTTGTATCAACTTGACTGAACCATGAGGTACCCAGATATTTGGGTAAACATGCTTAATGTGTCTGTGAGAGTATTTCTGGATGAGGTTAACATCTGAATTGGTAGACTGAGTAAAGCAGATTGCCCTCACCAATGTAGGTGGGCCTCATCCAATCTGTAGAACGCCTTTCTCTTCATTTTAACTATAGATTATATATATATACTATACATACTATATATATATATATATATATATATATACACACAAACAAAACCAGTAGGAGATATATATATATATATATATATATATATATATATATATATATATATATATATATATATATATAATCTCCTACTGGTTTTGTTTGTATTGGTCTGGAGGACCCAGACTAATCACATACCATGACATTAAAGACCGACTATAGGTACCTGGATTTTACACTATTTAAACATAGTTATGTTGAGTGATTTTGGTTTTAAATTCCATGCAATTTCATCTTGCATATCCATCAGCTTATAAAATAAGATTGAATACACACACACACACACACACACACAAAATCCTTGGTCCTTTCATTCCAAGTCTCTTCATTGTTCAAATGTGGGGGAATATCTCCCAACCTCTTTTCTTTTCCCTCCAAATTTTTCAAAGTGGTGGCCTATTTATACTCCATTTATACTCAGTTTCTCCACTCAAATCCCTAATAGTCATCAACTGCCTGACTTTAACACTCTGTTGAAACTACTCTCACCAAAATCACCAACGATCTCCTAGTGCAACATCAAATGATTTCCATTTTAAACTAGAGGTTCTCTATCCTTATTTTGGAAATGCTGATATTGGTTTGGCCAACAAGTGCCTTCGGTTTTTAAGTAAAAATAAAAGACACATTTTTCATTTTCATCGAGAGCTTTAATGAACAATGTATTCACCATTTTGTTCCACTACCTTCTACCATTTTTCAGGCAACTTCATAATTCCATCTTCCCAGAACTTTTTATCTTTTGAACAAAGAACTGTTCCAGGTGCCTTTTACAGTCTTCCAGGGAATTGAAATTTTTTCCATTAAGAGAATTTTGTAAAGACCTAAATAAATGGAAATCTGAAGGTGCAATATCTGGTGAATATGGCAGTGGAATCAGAACTTCCCAGCCAAGCTGTAACAGTTTTTGCCTGGTCATCAAAAAACATGTGGTCTTGGGCTTCCCTGGTGGCGCAGTGGTTGAGAGTCCACCTGCCGATGCAGGGGACACGGGTTTGTGCCCCGGTCCGGGAAGATCCCACATGCCGCGGAGCGGCTGGGCCCGTGAGCCATGGCCGCTGAGCCTGCGCGTCCGGAGCCTGTGCTCCGCAACCGGAGAGGCCACAACAGTGAGAGGCCCACGTACCGCAAAAAAAAAAAAAAAAAAAATGTGGTCTTGGCGTTAACTTGATGGAAGATTATGCGTTTTCTGTTGACTAATTCTGGATGCTTTTTGTCAAGTGCTTCTTTCAGTTGGTCTAACTGGGAGCAGTACCTGTTGGAATTAATCATTTGGTTTTCTAGAAGGAACTCATAATAGAGGACTCCCTTCCAATCCCACCATATACACATTCATTCTTTGGATGAAGACCGACCTTTGGTGTGGTTGGTGGTTCATTTCACTTGCCCCACGATCTCTTCCATTCCACATAATTGTACAGTATCCACTTTTCATCACCCGTCACAATTTGTTATAAAAACTGAACGTTTTCGTTATGTTTAAGTATAGAATCACATGTGGAAATATGGTCAAGAAGGTTTTTCTTGCTTAACTATGTGGAACCCAAACATCAAAGCGATAAACATAACCAAGCTGGTGCAAACGATTTTCAAAGCTTGATTTGGCTATTTTGAGTATGTTGGCTGTCTCCCGACTGGTATAACGTTAATTGTTCTCAATTAATGTCTCGATTTGATCGCTATCAACTTCAACTGGTGTACCCGACTGTCGAGCATTATCCAGTGAGAAATCTCCAACACGAAATTTTGCAAACCACTTTTGACACATTCGATCAGTCACAGCACCTTCTCCATACACTGTACAAATCTTTTTTTGCGTTTCAGCTGCGGCTTTTTATTTTTTTCTTTTTGGCAGTACGCGGGCCTCTCACTGTTGTGGCCTCTCCCATTGCGGAGCACAGGCTCCGGACGTGCAGGCTCAGCAGCCATGAGCTCACGGGCCTAGCTGCTCCGCGGCATGTGGGATCTTCCCAGACCGGGGCACGAACCCATGTCCCCTGCATCGGCAGGCGCTCTCAACCACTGCGCCACCAGGGAAGCCCTTCAGTTGTGTTATTACCTTTCTTGAAATAATAAAGCATAATATGCCGAAAATGTTGCTTTTTTCTTCCATCTTCAATATTAAAATGGCTACACAAAAATTCACCAATTTTGATGTCTCTTTTTATTTATTTATTTATTTTTTTTTGTTTTTGCGGTACGCGGGCCTCTCACTGCCGTGGCCTCTCCCGTTGCGGAGCGCAGGCTCAGCAGCCACGGCCCACGGACCCAGCCGCTCCGCAGCATGTGGGATCCTCCCAGACCGGGGCACGAACCCGTGTCCCCTGCATCGGCAGGCGGACTCTGAACCACTGCGCCACCAGGGAAGCCCTGTCTCTTTTTAAATGCCACCTGTTATGACAGCTGTCACGTACAATCTAACAAAATTGTTTCAAATGAAGTTAAAGACAACTAGATCCTATTAGAGCCATCTTATGGAAAAAAACAAATGAACCCTTTGACCAACCCAATACTTTCTCTCCCTGATACTTTCTTCTTTAGTTTATGTGACACTGTTTCTTCTGGATTCCTCTCAAATTCTCTACCTATTCTTTCTGTTTCCTTTACCAAATCCATTTCTTCTGCCTGATCCTTACAGTTATTTGTTTTCCAAGGTGACACTGTCATTCCATTGGTCCTGTCAGTAATTCTTATGAATTCAGTTCTATACACTGATTACATAACTTGATGTCCCCAACCTAGACCATTCCCCATATTTTTAATCTCATATCCAATTACTTGTTAGATACTTTGTACTCAATCCCTAAAACTGAAATTATTATCTTCCCCTAAACCTATTTCTATTCCTATTTCCTATATTTCAATTGTAGTAGTCTTCATTTGACCTTTTTTTTTTTTAGAATGAAAATGCCACCATAGTGGGGCAATCTCTGTGACATATGGAGGGTGTAATAAATTGCATTATTGTTTACAAATATTTGCTGTTGATCCATGGGGGACAGTCATACTTTCCTGCCTTATTGATAGCAGATTTGACCATGAGACTTGCTCTGGCCAATAAAATGCAAGCATAATGACTGTGTCACTTCCCAGCATATACTTAAGAGCCAGAACACACTTTGCCATGCTCTTTTTGCCCTATGCCAGGACAATCAACTATATTCTAGATGCTACATCAGCTCCGGTGCTGGCATGAAGGTGACACCATAGTGGCACGACTGAAAATAAAACCTGAAGATTATAGTCACTGAAATTTGGGGGTCATTTGTTAACATAATAAATCCTAGCCTATACTGACTGATCTAGGACTGGAGAAGTTTTAACCAAATAATTTTACAATCATCCATGTAATTAATAATGTACAAAGGCAACAGAAAGACGTTCTCAGATATGCAAGTCCTATCAGACAATCTTTATATGATTTTTGAGAATGAATGCCTTAAATATTTCTCCAACAACTGAAATATGAGAGCCAATGAGAAATGAGGGTTTGAAATGACTGTCTGAAACCAATGAAACTATGTAAAAGAGTGATATCTGAAAAAAGGGGTTGAAAATCTGCTTATAAACTGAATGCAAATATCATAAATAATTCTTAAAAAGGAGATATAAAATATTCATATAGTAGCACTTTGGATCTAAATCCATATTGTATTAGCAAAACTGATAAGGAAAAGAGAAAAATTACAAAATTCACTGTATCAAATAGAGAGAATTAGAAATATATCATTTTACTCTGAACTTTGAATATTAAGTAAGGTTAAATAATTATGTTAAAATTCTTAAAGATAGTTTAGTAGAAGCTTGTAGTTAAAGAGGGAAAAATAAAGACATTTTTATTTCATACCCCTCCTTGATACCTACTAATTGTTAAAAAAAATTGAAAAAAAATACAGAAGGGGAAAATAAATCTCTCATTTTCAATGAAATAAGGAAATGATACAACCCTAAATTACAAAACAGGAAGCAGGTTTACCAAGCAATGAAGTGAAATGTGTGAAGAGGCTGAGTGCTGAGAACCAAAGCATACCTTCTCTAGCCTTGAGCAGGACACAGATTTCTCACCAAGAAAGAGGAACAGTCCTGAAAAACTGTGATCTGAATAGCAAGATCTGGGCCTGGAGGAGCCTCAGGAAAAGTGGAATATCTAGTTTGATGGGGAAGTGGAACTAGGGAAGACACCAGGCTGCCATGCCATCTTTACAGCCTCCAGCCTGTTGGCGATTGCTAGAGCTAAAGCAGAATGAGGACGGGAAGAAAGGAGCCAGCAATCTCATATCACTCCCCACCCCTAAACAGATTTTTGCCAATAACTCATTGATGAGTACTCTGTGTCATGGCAGCCACTAACTCTAAGGAAGGCAGGGAAAACATACAACTATTACAGTGTCTGTGGTACAGACAGGCAATGGAGAAGGTGAGTAAGTCTGCAATTTTTGCCACTACAAAAAAAAAAAAAAATCAGGATGGCAACTAGAAATAAAAAAAAAAAACGAAAAGAAGAGAAAGAGAAGATAAATGAACTATGAGAGAGAGAGAATACAGTGCAAGATAAATTACCTAATAAATAGACCAAGAGTTAAAATATGCATTTCCTCATGGTATCTGTAGTGGGCTGAATAGTGTCACCCCCAAATTCATGTCTACACAGAACTTCAGAATGTGATCTTATTAGGGAATAAGTCTCTGCAGATGTAATTAGTTAAGACAATGTCATGCTGGATTAGAATGGGCCCTAAATCAAATGGCTGATATCCTTATAATAAGAGAAGAGGACAAGCAGAGACACACATAGGAAGGAAGGTCATGTATTAGGGGAGACAGAGACTGGAGTGATTATCTACAAGCCAAAGAATACCAAGAATTTCAGGGAGCCACCAGAAGGTAGGAGGAGGCTAGGAAGGATCCTTTTCTAGATCCTTTAGAAAGAGCATAGCCCTGCTGCCACCTTGTTTTCAGCTTTTTAGCCTCTGAACTATGAATCAATAAATTCCTGTTTTTTCAAGCCAACCAGTTTGTGGTACTTTGTTACGGCAGCCCCAGGAACCTAATACAGTCTCCAAGAAATTACATACAGCATGAGTGTGGTAGACAGACTCTAGGGTGGCCTTCATGATTTCTGCCTCTTGGTGTTTATACCCTTGTGTTAGTTTCTCTCACTGAGTGAAGGTAGGACTTATGATTTGTTTCTAACCAATTGAATTCAGTAAATGGATAGGTTGTATATGATTATTATATGTGATTACATTACATTACATTGTAATCCATCTTGTTAGGAGACTCTATCTTGCTGGCTTTGAAGAAGTAAGCTACCATGTTGTGAGCTTCATGCCATATGGAGAGAGCCACAAAGCAAGGAGGTGAGGGTACAACAGCAAGAAAATGGGGCCCTCAGTCTGGCAGCCTGCAAGGTACTAAATTCTGTAAACAACCAAATTGAGTTAGAAAGCAGATCCATTTCCGGTCAAGCCTCAGAAGAGACAGCAGCCCCAACTGACACCATGACTGCAGCCTTGTGAGACTTTCAAGCACAGGACCCAACTAAGCTGTGCTCAGACACCTGATGCACAGAAACTGAGAGACAACAAGTATGTGCTGCTTTAAGCCACTAAGTTTTTGGTAATATTGTTATGCAGCAATAGATAACTAGTACAACACTCTGCAGAACTTGGAGAATCAAGAGTTCAAAATAATAATTTAATGCATGAGAGGAGGAAATATTGAGATGGAAGATCTCAGAAAATAAACTAAATAGGTAAAAACTACATTAGACAAACACAGACCAGAGGGCAGACAGCAGAAGCAAGAAGAACTATAGTCCTGCATCCTGTGGAATGAAAACCACATTCACAGAAAGACAGACAAAATGAAAAGGCAGAGGGCTATGTACCAGATGAAGGAACAAGATAAAACCCCAGAAAAACAATGAAATGAAGTGGAGATAGGCAACCTTCCAGAAAAAGATTTCAGAATAATGACAGTGAAGATGATCCAGGACCCTGGAAAAAGAATGGAGGCAAAAATAAAGAAGATGCAAGAAATGTTTAACAAAGACTTAGAAGAATTAAAGAACAAACAAACATAGATGAACAATACAATAACTGAAATGAAAACTACACTAGAAGGAATCAATAGCAGAATAACTGAGGCAGAAGAACGGATAAGTGACCTGGAAGACAAAATGGTGGAATTCACTGCTGGTGAACAGAATAAAGAGAAAAGAATGAAAAGAAATGAAGACAGCCTAAGAGACCTCTGGGACAACACTAAACACACCAACATTTGCATTATAAGGGTTCCAGAGGGTGAAGAGAGAAAGGACCCAAGAAAATATTTGAAGAGAATATAGTTGAAAACTTCCCTAACATGGGAAAGGAAAGAGCCACCCAAGTCTAGGAAGCACAGAGTCCCAGGCAGGATAAACCCAAGGAGA
Organism: Mesoplodon bidens; assembly: GCF_964165515.1. Taxonomy (NCBI): domain Eukaryota; kingdom Metazoa; phylum Chordata; class Mammalia; order Artiodactyla; family Ziphiidae; genus Mesoplodon; species Mesoplodon bidens. The sequence goes on from NC_138176.1 coordinate 192,883,174, forward strand.
AACACACCAAGAAACATAGTAATCAAATTTACAAAAACTAAAGACAAAGAAAAATTATTAAAAGCAACAAGGGAAAAAAATGACAAATAACATACAAGGGAATTCCCATAAGGTTAACAGCTGATTTCTCAGCAGAAGCTCTACAAGCCAGAAGGGAGTGACATGATATATTTAACGTGATGAAAGGGAAGAACCTACAACCAAGATTACTCTACCTGGCAAGGATCTCATTCAGATTTGACAGAGAAATAAAAAGCTTAACAGACAAGCAAAAGCTAAGAGAATTCAGCACCACCAAACCAGCTTTAAAACAAACGCTAAAGGAACTTCTCTAAGTGGGAAAAACAAGAGAAGAAAAGGACCTAGAAAAAAAAAACCCAAAACAATTAAGAAAATGGTAATAGGAACATACATGTCGATAATTACCTTAAATGTGAATGGATTAAATGTTTCAACCAAAAGACACAGGCTTGCTGAATAGATACAAAAACAAGACCCATATATATGCTGTCTACAAGAGACCCACTTCAGACCAAGGGACACATACGGATTGAAAATGAGGGGAGGGAAAAAGATATTCCATGCAAATGGAAATCGAAAGCTGGAGTAGCAATCCTCATATCAGATAAAATAGACTTTAAAATAAAGAATGTTACCAGAGGCAAGGAAGGACACTACATAATGATCAAAGGATCAATCCAAGAAGAAGATATAACAATTATAAATATATATGCACCTAACATAGGAGCACCTCAATACATAAGACAACTGCTAACAGCTATAAAAGAGGAAATCAACAGTAACACAATAATAGTGGGGGACTTTAACATCTCACTTACACCAATGGACAGATCATCCAGATAGAAAATTAATAACGAAACACAAGCTTTAAATGACACCACAGACCAGGTAGATTTAATTGATATTTATAGGACATTCTATTCAAAAACAGCAGATTACACTTTCCTCTCAAGTGCACACAGAACATTCTCCAGGATAGATCACATCTTGGGTCACAAGTCAAGCCTCAGTAAACTTAAGAAAACTGAAATCATATCAAGCATCTTTTCTGACCACAATGCTATGAGATTACAAATACATTAAAAAACCATAAAAAACACAAACACATGGAGGCTAAACAATACTTTACTAAATAACCAAAAGATCACTGAAGAAATCAAAGAGGAAATCAAAAAATACCTAGAGACAAATAACGACAAAAACATGATGATCCAAAACCTATAGGAGGGACTTCCCTGGTGGCGCAGTGGTTAAGAATCTTCCTGCCAATGCAGGGGACATGGGTTCGAGCCCTGGTCTGGGAAGATCCCACATGCCACGGAGCAGCTACGCCCATGTGCCACAACTACTAAGCCCACGTGCCACAACTACTGAAGCCTGCACGCCTAGAGCCCGTGCGCCAAAACAAGAGAAGCCACCGTAATGAGAAGCCCATGCACCACAGCAAAGAGTAGCCCCCGCTTGCTGCAACTAGAGAAAGACCACGCAGCAACGAAGACCCAACGCAGCCAAAAGAAAAAAAAAGAATAAATAAATAAACAAATTTATTTTAAAAAATACCCAAAAACCCCCCGAAACCTATAGGATGCAGCAAAAGCAGTTCTAAGTGGGAAGTTTATAGCAATACAATCCTACCTCAAGAAACAAGAAAAATCTCAAATAAACAATCTAACTGTACACCTAAAAGAACTAGAGGAAGAAGAACAAACAAAACCCAAAGTTAGCAGAAGGAAAGAAATCATAAAGATCAGAGCAGAAATGAATGAAATAGAAGCAAAGAAAACAATAGCAAAGATCAATAAAACTAAAAGCTGGTTCTTTGAGAAGATAAACAAAATTGATAAACCTTTAGTCAGACTCATCAAGAAAAAGAGGGAGAGAACTCAAACAGTAAAATTAGAAATGAAAAAGAAGATGTTACAATGAACACTTCAGAAATACAAAGCATCGTAAGAGACTACTACAAAGTGACACTATGCCAATAAAATGGACAACCTGGAAGAAACTGACAAATTCTCAGAAAGGTATAACCTTCCAAGACTGAACCGGGAAGAAATAGAAAATATGAACAGACCAGTCACAAGTAATGAAATTGAAACTGTGATTTAAAATCTTCCAACAAACAAAAGTCCAGGACCAGATGGCTTCACAGACGAATTCTATCAAACATTTAGAGAATAGCTAACACCCATCCTTCTCAAACTCTTCCAAAAATTTGCAGAGGAAGGAACACTCCCAAACTCATTCGATGAGGCCACCATCACCCTGATACCAAAACCAGACAAGATACTACAAAAAAAGAAAATTACAGACCAATATCCCTGGTGAATATAGATGCAAAAATCCACAACAAAATACTAGCAAACAGAATCCAACAACACATTAAAAGGATCATACACTACGATCAAGTGGGATTTATCCCAGGGATGCAATAATTCTTCAATATATGCAAATCAATCAATGTGATACACCATATTAACAAACTGAAGAATAAAAACCATATGATCATCTCAATAGATGCAGAAAAAGCTTTTGACAAAATTCAACACTGATTTATGATTAAAAACTCTCCAGAAAGTGGGCATAGAGGGAACCTACCTCAACATAATAAAGGCCATATATGACAAACCCACAGCAAACACCATTCTCAATGGTGAAAAACTGAAAGCATTTCCTCTAAGATCAGGAACAATACAAGGATGTCCATTCTCACCACTCTTATTCAACATAGTGTTGGAAGTCCTAGCCATGGCAATCAGAGAAGAAAAATAAATAAAAGGAATACAAATTGGAAAAGAAGAAGTAAAACTGTCACTGTTTGCAGATGACATGATACTATACATAGAGAATCCTAAAAATGCCACCAGAAAACTACTAGAGCTAATCAGTGAATCTGGTAGAGTTGCAGGATACAAAATTAATGCACAGAAATCACTTGCATTCCTATATACTAACAATGAAAGATCAGAAAGAGAAATTAAGGAAGAAATGTCATTCACCATTGCAACAAAAAGAAGAAAATACCTAGGAATAAACCTACTTAAGGAGGTAAAAAAAAGAAAAGAAAAGAAAAGAAAAGAAAAATACAGTAAAGAAAAGAATAAAACCTGACTGAATATACAATCTCAAGAAATCACATAATGCAAAATGAAAAAGTATAGCAATATAAGAACAAATAGATTTGGTATGAAAAAAAGAAAATACCATATAGGCATAAAGAAGAAAATAGATTGGAGGAAGAAATAGAAACTGAGGAAGAAAATAGAACAAGTGAAGTTAAATCAATAAGAAAAAAAGAATTAGATGATATTTACAAGGATTTAATAGTCCCTCTTTCTTTTTTTGTTACTTTTTATTTGTCTAGCTTTATTGCACTATGATCAGAGAATATGGTCCTCTGTCTTTCAGAAATTTTTATAAATTTTTTTCACTTAATGTACAGTCCAATTTTATAGATGTTCTTCAGCACTGAAAAATGACAATATATGTTTGTAGGGTACAAATCAATCTTATAATATTTTGTATGTTTTAAATTCTTTTTTTGTCTACTCTAAATTAAATCTTCTCATTTATATTTCTGCCAATTTCTTCTTTTATTCAAATAGCTTTTACCTAACATATTATAATACACATGTAAATAATATTTTATAAAGAATCATGGGTTAAAAGAGGAAATGAAACTTGCAGTTATATACTAGTTAGATAGTAACAACAACACTACCCATATCAAAATATGGATAGAACCCAAAGCTGTTCTCAGAGAAAAATGCATAGTGTTTGATGTATTTACTCTTAAACAAGAAAAGAAATAAAGGAAGGAAGAAAGATAATAAGGAAAGAGGGAAGGAGTGAAGGAAGGAAGAAAGGAAAGAAAGAAAGTAAAAAAGGAAAGAAGGAAAAAAATGAAATATATCTAAGAACCAAGAAAAGTAACAATAGACAACTATATAGGGAAATGGAATGAATAAAGATAATCAGATATTAGTAAGTTAGAAAATAGTAAGACTATTAGAAATAATTAGGTTTAGGAAACAGAAACCATTCTACTTTCAATAGAAATTTAATACAGTAAATTTGGTACTTACAACATAATTGGTAGGGCAGGAGAATCAGTCTTTTGTCTGGGTATTCAGGGATTAATGAAAAAGATTGCTGAACTGCACTGCCAATGTCAACTTTGCATCTCAAGAAGATGGAGGTTTAGGAGGCTACAACTGCAGTGATTGAATTCAAGAAGACAACAGCAGATTTTATACCAGAATCAGGAATCTTGGTTCATAAGCTACCCCTACTACCACTGCTGTTTCTTCTTTGCTCTTCACCACTGGGCTTTGTTATTGAAGAAAAGCTCAATGTCTCTATGATTGGGACAGGCTGCAGCTGCAGCTAGATTAGATGGGACCTAATTTTTACCCAGAACCCTGACTCAAATAGATCTGGAAAATGTGGTTTTCAGATGCTACGGTGTAGAATGCGATGTTTGGAACAGGCTGGAATGGATGCTGCATACCAGTTACATATAACTACCACAATAGCTAATATTTCCGGAACAGCAATATCAGGCACTGTTTTAGGCATTGTACATGTCTTAATTGATATGATCAACACAATATCCCTATAAGTTTGGTACAACTATTAACCTCTAGTTTACAAGCAAGAACAATGCCTATAGAGATCAAGTAACTTACTCCAAGTCTTATGGTAAAGGGCTGAGTCAGGATACAAATACAGTTAGTCTCTGACTCTAGAAGTTGTACTCCGAACTGTGACATACAACACTTGTTTTCTGTTCTTTCTTTTATAAAGATGAATAAAAATTTAGAACTTTCATCAAAGTTAATAGAGAAAAAAAAAACAAAACTAGGAAACTGAATGTATGCCATTAGCAATTAGTGATTCTACCACCGAGCAGAGGAGATGACAAATGCTCCATCATGGTACCAATGGTACCTTGATGGTATTAAATTTGTCAATCTTAATGAAAGAGATATTTCTGAGAAACTATAATAGTCCAAAACGGATGCAAAAATGAATTTGGAAACCTGATAGTATCAATAGCCATGGTGAAAAACAGCCACTCCCCCAAAAAGTATAAGACTGAGTTTAATAAACCCCTACTGTCAAATCCTCAAGGAACAGAGAATTCTATACCATGCCATTTATAAAATTTCTGAGCTACATTATCAGGTATAATGAAAATGTCACATTGTTTATCTGTAGTTTAACTTAACCACAATGGAAATAACCACATTATTTCAGGGCCGCTATTCCAGAGGAAAAATAACCATGGTCAGGTAGACATAATACCCTTCGTTCTTTTCCCCCTTCCTCTCCCCTCCTTGGCACAGCATTTGCCTTCAAAGGGCTTAAGTATAGTCATAATACGGTGGTGTGAGCTGCCTCCAGCTCTTGGCTTGGCCTCTGCCGGGAGGTTCAATTGCCAATTATAGCAGTCTCTCATTGTCATCTGCTGGGTCCTGGTTGGCCTTATCTGGTTTCCTGTCACGTAATTCTAGTACTGTCTTCGGCTCAATTCCCTCTCTCACCCATGAGACCTCTCCAGTCTTCACAGCATTCAAACTACTAAGGAAGAAAAACATTTCTCTCTCATTCCTTCTTAGGATGTAAAGGGCATCTTCTTAGGATATTAAGAGAGTCTGTCTCACTTCGGGCCTCGTAGACATTGGGGAGAGGTCTTACCCAGCTATCTCATACTACGTAGGGCTGAGGAACTCTTTTGTGCTTAGCGTCTTTCAGGTGCAACCAGACCTGAAGCTTTGTTTGTCCTTTTTCTTATTCCTTTAAATGCATATGTAATTGTTTATTTTAGATTTTTCTTATTTCTTGAGGTAGGCCTCTATTGTTATGAATTTCCTTCTTAGAGCTGCTTTTGCTGCCTCCCACATTTTTTGGACAGTTGTGTTTCCATTTTCATTAGTCTCAGGGATTTTTAAATTTCCTCTTTGATATCTTCATCAACCCAATAACAATACATTGATTGATTAGTAGCATGTTGCTTAGTCTCCACATGTCTGTGTTTTTCACAGTATATTTCCAGTTTTCTTCTTGTAGTTGATTTCTGGTTAATACCATCGTGGTTGGAAAAGATGCTTGATATGATTTCAGTCTTTTTAAATTTATTGAGACTAGTTTTGTAGTCTAACATGTGATCTGTCCTAGAGAATGTTCCATGTGCACTTGAGAAGAATGTGTATTCTGCTGTTTTTAGGTGGAGAGTTCTGTATATATCTATTAAATCTATCCAGCTCTAATGTGTTGTTTAAAGCCAGTGTTTCCATATTGATTTTCTGTCTGGGTAATCTATCCATTGTTGTAAATGGGGCATTAAAATCCCCTACTATTGTGACTTACCTGGTGGTGCAGTGGATAGGACTCTGCCTCCCAATGCAGGGCGCCTGGGTTTGATACCTCGTCAGGGAACTAGATCCCACATGCATGCTGCAACTGAGAGTTCAGATGCCACAATGAAGGAGACTGTCTCCTGCAACCAAAGAGCCCACATGTTGCAGCTAACAGCCAGCGCAACCAAAATAAATAAATAAATAAATGAATATTTAAAAAAAGGAACTAATATATACGAAGTTTTAAATATTAAAAAAAAATCCCCTACCATTATTGTGTTGCAGTCCCCTATTTCTGTTACTATTTGCTTTGCACATTTAGGTGCTCCTATGTTGGGTGCACAAATGTTTACAATTGTTATATCCTTTTGTTGGATTGACCCCTTTATCATTATGTAATGTCCTTCTTTGTCTTTTGTTACAGTCTTTGTTTTAACATCTATTTTGTGTGATCTGCATGTTGCTACTCAGCTTTCTTTTCTTTTCCATGCGCATGGAATATATTTTTCCATCCTTTCACTTTCAGTCTACGTGTGTCTTTAGATCTGAGGTGAGTCTCTTGTATGCAACGTATAGATGGGTCTTATTTATTTTTTAATCCATTCAATTATCCTATGTCTTTTGATTGAAGCATTCAGTCCATTTATTGATACATTTAAAGTAATTAATTTTTTTAATATTTTTATTTTTTATTTATTTATTTTTTTGCGGTATGCGGGCCTCTCACTGTTGTGGCCTCTCCAGTTGCGGAGCACAGGCTCCGGACGCGTAGGCTCAGAGGCCATGGCTCATGGGCCCAGCCACTCCACGGCATGTGGGATCCTCCCGGACCAGGGCACAAACCCATGTCCCCTGCATCGGCAGGCAGACTCTCAACCACTGTGCCACCAGGGAAGCCCTAAAGTAATTATTGATAGGTATGTACTATTGCCATTTTGTTTTTTTTTAATTTTATTTATTAAAATTTTTATTGGCATATAGTTGATTTTGTTTATTGTTTTCTGATTCTTTTTGTACTTCTCTGTTTCTGTCTTCTCTTTTTTTTTCTCTTGTGTTCTGATGGGTTCCTTTAGTGTTTTGTTTAGATTCTTTTCTCTTTATTTTTTGGGTGTCCATTGGAGTTTTTTGGTTACCATGAAGTTCATATATATCGACCTGCATATATAGCTATCTATTTTAAGCTGATAGCCATGTAATTTCAAATACATTCTAAAAGCACTACATTTTCACTCCTTCCACCCAATTTTATGTTTTTGTGGTCATATTTTACATATTTTCATTTTGTATATACTTTAAATACTTATTGTAGTTATAATTGATTGTTGTACTGCTTTTGTCTTTTAACTTTCATACTAGCTTTCTAAGTGATTGATTCACTGCCTACCCTTATATTTGTCTTTGCCAGTGAGATTCTTTTCTTTCATAGTTTTTTTATTCCTAGTTGTGGCCTTTCCTTTTCTGCTTAAAGAAGACTCTCTAAGAAGCCGCCTGCCAATGCAGGGGACACGGCTTTGAGCCCTGGTCTTGGAATATCCCACATGCCGCAGAGCAACTAAGCCCATGCGCCACAACTACTGAGCCTGCGCTCTAGAGCCCATGAGCCACAACTACTGAGCCCACATGCCACAGCTACTGAAGCCTGCACACCTAGAGCCCGTGCTCTGCAACAAGAGAAGCCACTGCAGTGAGAAGCCTGTGCACCGCAACAAAGAGTAGCCCCTGATCACTGCAACTAGAGAAAGCCCGCATGCAGCAATGAAGACCCAATGCAGCCAAAAAAAAAGACTAACATTTCTTGTAAGGCTCGTTTACTGGTGATTAACTCCTTTAGTTTTTGCTTATCTGGGAAACTCTCTATCTCTCCTTCAATTCTGAATGGTAACCTTGCTAGATGGTGTATTATAGGTTGTAAGTTTTTTCCTTTCAGCACATTAAATATATCATGCCACTCCATTCTGGCCTGTAAAGTCTCTGCTGAGATATCAGCTGATAGTCTTATGGGGTTTCCTTTGTATATGATTAGTTGTTTTTGTCTCGCTGCCTCTAAGAGTCTCTCTTTATCTTTAACTTTTGCCATTGTAATTATAATATGTCTTGGTGTGGATATCTTTGGGTCCATCTTGTTTGGTACTCTCTGCACTTCCTAGACCTGGATGTCTGATTATTTTTTCCTCCAAATGAGGGAAGGTTTTATTTCTTCATATAAGTTCTGTGCCTTTTTCTCTTTCTCTTCTCCTACTGGAACCCTTACAATATGAATGTTAGTATACTTGATGTCATCTCAGAGGTCCCTTAAGCTCTCCTCACTTACAAAAATTCTTCCTTTTTGCTATTCTGATTGGGTGATTTCCACTATTCTATTTTCCAGATTGCTTGTCCATTCTTCTGTATGATCTAAAATACTGTTGATTCTCTGTAGTGTATTTTTTATTTAAGTCACAGTATTCTTCAACTCTGATCGGTTCTCTCTTACATTTTCTAAGTCTTTGTTGACATTCTCACTGAGTTCCTCCATTCTTCTCCTGAGTTTGTCGAACATCCTTATGACCTTTTCTTTGGATTTAGTTTCCATGAATTAGGTGAAACTTACTTCTACTGGTCTTGAAAAAGTGGCCTTGCGTGGAAGAGTCCCCTATGTAGACTGCTTTGGCAGATTGATTGGAGCTAGAGGTATGGTTTGGGGGCAGTCCCTGGGGAGTGCCACACTGAGGCAACATTGGCAGGATGGCTGGTGCTGGCATGGGCCTGGAACAGTCCTGGTGGGAAGTCAAACAATGGTGCTCACTGGCACCTTTTACCCTGGAGAGAGCTCCAGCAGTTCCCTGCCCACTTGGCAGAAAACTTAGGGTTAGTAAATGCATTTCCTTCCTGCATTTCAAGGTGCCCTTTTAACTGCTGGGTTGTTGTTTTTTTTTTTGCTGTGTCCCAGGTTGGCGAGTCTGCTCCCAGCTTCTGTCCAACACAGGAGGAATTGAGGTGGCAAACGGCTGAAATGTTCCAACGAGAGGGTAAAGGAAGTGAAGGAAAGGAAGTTCCCACCTGTGCACAGCTCCTACACCCTGGGGCTGGAAGAAGGCAGACCTTGCTTGTAAAGTGCTGTAGCCTCCAGCAGGGCTGGGCCCTGGGCAAGCTTGCAAGAATGCAGGCCAGGCAAGGGCACAGGAGCCAGGCATTCCTGACCAGCGCATGCCCTGCCATGCTCCTCGGAGGGATAGCTGGGAAAGGGGGACTGGTAACTCCGCCATCAGCCACCGGCCACCTCCTGTCCACATACAAAGCAACACCCAACCAGCACTGAGGGACGGCCCTGCTCACAGCTGAAGGTTCTGGGCCACGGGAGTTTATTGATGTTGTGGCCCCAGCCTAGGTTCCTCAATGGAAGCCACACCTGGAGCCTGGGGGTTTCTTGCTGGGGCAGGGGGTGTTTATGCCTGCCACCCCCCAGGCTCACACCTCAAAGAGGATCACAGGGAAATCCATGTGGATGCGGGGCAGGGGGGTGGGGGTGGGTGGGTGGTGGATCCAGCTTCACAGTGCTCCGAGGAATCAGGTTCTCATGCACCCGCCTTGGCTTGGCCCGCTTCTGCCCATTCTTGGTGACAACTGTCTCCTCATAGAACTTGTGAGCCACATTCCCATCCTCGTCCTAGAACATGGAGCCACGGCGTGTGAATACGAAGGGGGGCACGACTCAGCCTTGCAGTCACACCAAAGCTTGCTCAGCAACAGAGCCTCTGGGCCGCCGCACCCCGCCGCCAAGGTGAAGGGCCGCAGGCCCTGAGCTTTGGAGCCACGCGCGCCCGTGTCAGGGCTGCCGATGCACGGTGGGCCCCGCGGCAGCTTCGCTCTCACAGGGCCTCCGCTCGCAGGTGCCGCCACCGCCCCTGCCTTCCGCAGGCTCCCCAAAAGTTTTTTTAACAATCAAGAATAATATTTAAAATAGAGATTTACATCCACTGTCATTATTCATGAACATCGCACGAGGTGTATATTTTCCCTTGATACACTGGTTAATGATCAGCAAGCCATTTTAACACTAAGTATCTAGAACATGAAGACAAATTCTATAACTCTTCAGCAATGTTTGAAGTTATACTCAATCCAGAACTTTATAAAACTTTGCTAAAAATTAATAAAAACATTGAGAGCCTCCTTTAACATTTCTTATTTAATTGCAAAGGCAACAAGCAGTTGTTCACTCTGTTACAGTAAAATGCCTGAAAGAATCCACCAAACCAACAGGCACTCCTTTTACATAAAGAATCATCAGAAGATGCAGAGTGAACATTGCTGAAGATATGAGAAAAGTTATAACAAATTACACAGTAAAGGAGGACATGATATATAGTAAAATACCAATATTTCTCCGAAGTTTAACTTGTGGTATTTGCTAGGTCCTATTTCAATAATTAAATCTACAAAAGAGTTCTACTTTTTGTGTAAGCCACCAGGTAACTTTATCCATAAATCCTTTAATATGTACCACCAAAAAATAAGGATTTGTTTCTGACATAAAGACACTGCTAACATCATATTAAATTCAATTAGCATATTTTCTTAATATCATTTAATATGTAGTCTACATTTAAGTTTCTCCAATTGCATAAAGAAGTCTTTTTTCATGGATGATTTATTTGATTCAGGAAGCACATGAGATTCACAGTTATTATCACACTTATTATATTATTTGCTCTATTTTAATCTAGAACAGTCTCACCTCCTTTTTTCCCCTTGCCATTGATTTATTGGAGAAACTGGGTCATTTGTCTCAGGTCTTGAGGAATGATTAATATTCTGCATTTGTCTGCTTATTTCCTTGTGGTATTGCTTCCTTGTGGTATTGTTTAACTTGTCTCTATCTCCTATATTTCTTAAATTAGAAGTTGGTTTGAAAGCTTTAATTAGATTTAGACTGAATTTTTTGACAAGACTACTTATGCTGTTTACTCCATATTGCATCATACTTAAAAGCTGATAGCAAGTGGCTGACCTACTTTTAGTGATGCTTAAGTTGGACCATTGGTTTTGGTGGTGGCAAATTGATCCTCCCATTGTTAAGGTCTGTCAGAAAAAACTGATAGTTTTTTCTCTTAATGGCTTTTTCCCATTCTACCATTTCTTTTACATTTACTTTCTGCAATTTTTCTCTAAGTAACTTTCCTTCATCAACTAGGGCTATTTTAAATAAATTACACAGGATTGATGAGATAAAAGCTTCCTTCTTTCTCTATAATTGCCATTTTCAAAATAAAAAGTCAGTGCTCTAACTACCTCTAATGATTTCTGATGAGTTCTTGTTAACTTTTTGTTTTTGCTCTCTCGTTCTCTATTTTGGAACATCATTATGACTCATACATTTTTATACAATTATTTTCAGTGAATTGAAGTGATTATTTTTATGCTCAGATTATTCCATCTTTGGCCAAGCTGGCTCTTATGTCCTTTTGACATAACCCTATTATAGTTTGGTGGCTTCTTTGATTTTTGGCACAAGATATCTAAGGCTCATCTTATAAATTTCCTGAACTGAACCTGAATCTGGCCATTTTTGTAAGGACCCCTAGTTTTTTTTTTTATAGGTGAATGATATTTAGAGCTCACAACCTGACACTAGGTGTGGTCACTGATTTTAGACCTTTTCAGTAGACAGAGCTAACTTCTTATCATAGAAAAAGTTAAACATACCTAAAAGTTGAGAGAGTAGCATAAGAAATCCCTCTTGTGCCATCATCCAGCTTCAGCAGATATCAGTATTTTGCTCACTTGGTTTTATCTAGTTCCAACACTTTCTATAAAAAGTCCTTGAACATCTATGATAGAAAAATGAACAAGGGACAGGAAGTAGAACTCCATAACTGAGGAACCACAAATGGAAAGCAAAAATAAACAAATAGGACTACATCAAACTAAAAAGCTTTTGCACAGTGAAGGAAACCATCAACAAAATGAAAAGGCAACCTACTGAATGGGAGAAGACATTGGCAAATGGTATAGACAATAAAGGATTAATATCCAAATTATATGAATAACTCATACAACTCAATATCAAAAACCCCAAACAATCTGGTTAAAAAATGGGCCAAGAATCTGAATAGATATTTCTCCAAAGAAGACATTCAAATGTCCTACAGACACATGAAAAGATGTTCAACATCACTAATCATCAGGGAAATGCAACTCAAAACCACAATAAGATATTGCTGCATACCTGTCAGAATGGCTATCATCAAAGAGAAAACAAATAACAAGTGTTGGCGAGAATGTGGAGAAAAGGAAACCCTCATGCACTGTTGCTGGGAATGTAAATTGGAGCAGCCCCTATGGAAAATTGTGTGAGGGTCCTCAAAAATTTAAAAATAGAACTACCATATGATCTAGCAATTCCAGTTCTGCGTAGTTACCCAAAGAAAACAAAAATACTAGTTTGAAAAGATATATGCACCTTTATATTCATTGCAGCACTACTTACAATAGCCAAGATATGGAAGTAACCTAAGTGTCCATCAAGAGATATGGTATATAACATGCCACGGAGCAGCTGGGCCCGTGAGCCATGGCTGCTGAGCCTGCACATCTGGGGCCTGTGCTTTGCGATGGGAGAGGCCACAGCAGTGAGAGGCCTGCGTACCGCAAAAAAAAAAAAAAAAAAAAAAAAAAAGAGATATGGTATATGTATATACACACAATCAAATATTCCTCAACCATAAAAAAGAATGAAATCTTGCCATTTGGGACAACATGGATGGACCTAGAATGTATTATGCTAGGTGAAATAAGTCAGACAGAGAAAGACAAATACCATATGGTTTCACTTATATACAGAATGTAAACAATAAAGCAAATGAACAAACAAAACAAAACAGAAACAGAGTTACAGATACAGAGAGCAAACTGGTGGTTGCCAGAGGGGAGGGGGGGGTGCAGGTTTGGGTGAAGGGGATTAAGAGGTACAAACTTACAGTTGTAAAATAAATAAGTCACAGGGATGCAATACATAGCATAAGGAATATAGTCAATAATACTGTAATAATTTTATATGATGACAGATGATTATTAGACATTATGGTGATCAGTTTGTATTGTATTTATATGTTGAATCACTATGTTGTATACCTGAAAGTAACATAATATTGTACATCAACTATACTTCAAAAAAAGAAAGGAAGATAAATTACCATATGGAAAATTATAGGCTCTGTATTTTATGGATTTATTGAAAACATTAACATATTGACCATTTATACATTTTAATCTAATTTGCTTTTGTAATTCTTAATGTGAGATTAAGGGATAAGGAGATTTGGAGGAAGGTGTGATTGGTATTGAAATCAGATGTCCATGTAGCAGGACTTTGCTGATGGTCCAGTGGTAAAGAGTCCACCTTACAATGCAGGGGACACAGGTTCAATCCCTGGTCAGGGAACTAAGATCCCACATGCTGTGGGGCAATTAAGCCTGCACACCACAACTACTGAGCTCGCGTGCCTCAACTAGAGAGCCTGAGTGCCGCAAACTACAGAGTCCACGTGCTCTGGAACCTGCTCACCACAACTACAGAGCCCATGCACCCTGGAGCCTGTGCGCCACAACCAGAGAGAGAAAACCTGCACACCACAATAAGAGAGAAACCCGTGCCACAACGAAAAGCCCATGTGCCACAACGAAAGATCCTGTATGCCTCAACGAAGATCTGGCGTGCAACAACTAAGGTCTGACGCAGCCAAAAATAAATAAAATAAATAAATAAATAAATAAATCTTTAAAAAAGTATTCAGCATTAAAAATATATCAGTGTAGCATTTGTGCTTTGATTTTTCTAACATACAGAGGGGAAAATTCTCAAAGAATGAGACTTGTCATGAGAAGGCTTCAAACTTGATTACCATATGCACAAAACAACCACATTGTTTTGCCTAATCTGCATGAAACCTCCCACAGTGGTAATAATATGAGCCTCTCAACTGAAATAGCATGTTATATTTTTGGCAAAGAAACAGCAAGACAAAAAAAAAAAACAAACAAAGCAATTAGAATACTAATTAAGATATAGAAAAGCCATTTTAAAAATAGCTGTTAACACATCGCAATTTCAATAGCAATTCTGCCTCTGAGGCAATATAAATCATGTATTAGACTTTCAGCCTCCACAATAAATTCTTTATCAGCACTACAAATTTAGAACATATAAAAATATCAGCACCATTATCCCATGTTAACCAGCATAATACCTCGGTTCAGCTCTCACAACTGTAGTTCTGTAAAAGCAGATTTAGAGAATCACCAGAACAAATTAGCAATGTTGTTTAATAGAAGACATTATTAAGGTATAAAATATATTTTGTTAGGGAATAATTATTTATAATTGACAAATAATAATTTGTTTGCAGGCTTTCAATTTTGGATAGTCTAATTTGTCTAAAATCATCTTTCTTTAATATTTCCTTTTGTCAATTTCATTTTCCTTATTCTATTATTTAGTCTTAACATATCAGCATTATCTCTGATTTGTTCCAGTGTTATTAAATGTCTACAATTTGCCGGGCGCTGGATAGGAAAGGGAAGGGATAAGAAGATAAGATATTTTTCTACATTTGTAACATAAATACAGAAAAATTGCTAAAATGTAAGTAACTAATACTTCTAGAAACAATGTAAGTGACTAATAATTTAGAAATAATCCATCAACATTTTTCTAGTTCATTAGATCTGTAATTTTAATGTAAATGTTGAGAATTTATTCTCATCATAATGTAAAAGCATGCTCTTTTATCTCTAGAAAAAGCATCACAAATTATTTATTATATTTTAAGACAAAGTGTGTGACAGTTGAATAAAAAAAAGTTTATTAACTTTTTAAATTAAATCAAAATTATAATTCAAATGAACTTTGGAAAACACTAACTCGTTTGATTGGTTATTTTAATTGAGCCTCTACAATAACCATTGCACTTTAATATTCAAAATTGACAGTTATTCTCTCATGTCACACAGTAGTATAAGTACAGAGACTATTCCTCAATACCTTCTGCAGAAACTATGACCCTACTAATGTGAAAGGGCAAGGCTGTTGATGACCAGATGGCAGGTAGCAGGGAGTCAGGCTGCCCTCTTTTTGAATGCTACCTCTCTTCTGACTATTGTATTGTGTTCCATGGTGTGGGAGGAGGTCAGCGGGAGGACGTGACTGCCGGTTGACCTGTGAACTGGACTTGGGCAGTGGAAGGCTCCTCGCCCCATCCCCGTCCTTGGGATGAACTTCTGACTACAGTTCCCACAGTGGGAGCCGTTTTCAAGGATGCAGCCTTGAGAGAGCAATGTGTTGCTCAGATCTTCTGGACAGAATATGTGACTGAACCCCGTTAAGGCCTCTATAAAAACTCAAGATTCTGGCGGGCAGGTGCGAAGATGTACTGGTCTAGCAGTGGCCCAAGATAAGCCTCGTATGTAATTCCCTAGCTTATTAAGCTCTCCACCTACCTGGCGCAGCTGCCGCTTTCTTGGGTTTCTCCCCTACCTCCGTGAACAGGGGCCAGTTTCAGATTTCACCTGGGAAGCTCCTGAGGGTACCAACCAACAACGGAAGGGTCTGTCTCATTCTTTTTTTGTTGTTGTTGGGAGTAGGAATTTATTAATTAATTTATTTGTTTTTTGCTGTGTTGGGTCTTTGTTTCTGTGCGAGGGCTTTCTCTAGTTGCGGCGAGCGAGGGCCACCCTTCATCGCGATGCGCGGGCCTCTCACTATTGCCGCCTCTCTTGTTGCGGAGCGCAGGCTCCAGACACGCAGGCTCAGTAGTTGTGGCTCACTGGCCTAGTTGCTCCGCGGTATGTGGGATCTTCCTAGACCAGGGCTCGAACCCGTGTCCCCTGCATTGGCAGGCTGATTCTCAACCACTGAGCCACCAGGGAAGCCCTGTCTCATTCTTCTGTCTCTCCTTGCCCTCTGTGTTCTGGGCCAGTTTCGAATTTCATCCGGGAGAAGTCCTGAGGTTGTGAACCAACACATGGTAAGACAGTTTTGTTCTATTTTGTTTCATTTTTTAAGCTGAAATGTTTATCCTAGAGTATAAAACTGGAAGATGGGAGTTTTAACTTTAAACGTTTGTTCTCCTATGGTCCACAGAAGAGTGATGAAACCTTTTTCTGACCCATTCTCATCTTCATTCCCAATTTGCTCTCCTCTCACTGTCCCCTGCCCTCAGTCCCCTCATCAAGTACTCCCTGGGGAGACTCCAACTCTCTCCATGTGCCGGGAGAATCTTAAGGGGGTCTTGGCCCCAGAGCTTTTCACGCCTCTTATCAGCTCCCCTGCAGCAGATTTCAGCTGCCAAGGGCCTTACTTCTGCTTTGAGACTCCTGGTCTGAAGGGGTAAGAGGGAGGCTGCTCTGCAGAGCTGCAGTGAGTTCGGGGATGTCTTTGTTTCAGGCTCTCCACCAACGACTGAGGCTCTTTTCTTCCAGAATTTACCTAAGTACAAATATACTTTACGTATCTTAGTTTTCTTCCAAAAACCAATCTATTCCTAATGTGAAGAATATTAATACAACACTAATACACACCCATTAATACAACACTCATGTTAAGCTTCATAAAGTTGTAGTGTTCAAGTAATTAACAAGGAAGCTATTAGACCAAGGTGTCTCTAATGCCTGGGCTGCCTATGTAAACAAACCAAAACCTAAGCCAGAGTCAATTTCTGCAGATGCCTCAAGGTCAAGAAATGGAAACCTGAGAATAACCAATCACAAAGAGCCAACTAGGCTTTCCCAAATAAGGCAGGGTTTAAGCTACAGCCAATCAAATAATTTCCTTGCATTGTTTCTTCATCTGCTCTCTAAAAGCCTTTTCCTGGTTCTTGTTGGGGAGGGCACCTAATCATTTTCAATTTGATGCTGCCTGATTTGAATCACTGTATGCTCAAAGAAATTTTTCAAGAGTTTAATCTACCTTAGTTTATCTTTTAACTATAGTATGTTATTATTTTTAATAGTGTGCAATTATTATTGTGTTAAAGGAACACAGAGGTGATGGATTATTTATGTTGGTATTTAATAGTGTTGGATTGGGTCAGCAATAATACCAATGCTTTAAGCCTGGGTGCAGTTTTCCTCCCGGTAACATGTGATGAATTTCAGTTCACCTCCCAAGACAGAAACCTGGGAGTCAAGGCTCTCTTCTTGTCCGGTCTAATTTATCATCATGCCCAGTTAATACCACTTCACTGTTATCTCTTGACTCTGTTTTCTTTTCCCCAACCCCTTTCTTTCTTTCTTTTTTTTTTGCAGTATGTGGGCCTCTCACTGTTGTGGCCTCTCCTGTTGCGGAGCACAGGCTCCGGACGCGCAGGCTCAGAGGCCATGGCTCACGGGCCCAGCCGCTCCGCGGCATGTGGGATCTTCCTGGACCAGGGCATGAACCCGTGTCCCCTGCATCAGCAGGTGGACTCTCAACCACTGCGCCACCAGGGAAGCCCCCCCAACCCCTTTCTTATACTATAGGACTACAGGATAAATTATAAACTTTGAATACAAGGCACTTTGTCATCTGACCCTTGCCTACATACTTTGTGGCCTCATTTGTAGCTACTACTCATTTGTGGTCATAAAAATACAGCACTCATGTTTCCTTCTGCAGGAAGCATAATTGACTGATGGCCCCAGATGCTGTCCTTCTGGATTCACTCTTGTGTTCATGTAAAGGCCATGTTTCCCAAAACCTTCTCTCAGCCAAAGTCTGAGTAGCACGGGGATTCATTCTAATGCGAGCCCATTCTTATAGTTACAGGAGTCCTTGAATAGGTGACTTTGGCCAGAGGACTCCCCTGAGTTCTGCCTGGCGGAGACTTCGTTAGAGCTGTGCCACATCTGAGACCCTGCCTATACAATCCTCCTCCATCCCCTCTCTTGCAGGGGCAGACGTGCATCATGATTTGAAGGTTTTTCCTACCTCCACCAGCTCCTTCTCCTTCACAAGGTTTCCCCCCAATAAATCTTTTGTACATATAATCCCCTCTTGGCATTTTCTTTGTGGAGGACCCAAACTAACAGAAGTGGTGCCAGGAATTATTTGAAGAAAACTACAGGGACAAGTGGGGCTTTATAGCCAAGGAGCAAGGTGGGGGTCAGTGTATGGAAAATTACTAAGAAGAAACATCAGGCGTAAGGAAGGATTCTGGTTCAACTGACTTGAGAGGATTCTTGCTGAAGACAGGCTAGGGTGATCAGATATCACCTGGAGGATGGTGAGAAATGAGGAATTTGATCAGATATGGAGGGTGGAGGATTCTCTCTAAACTGACTTAATGGATTCTTGCTGAACTGGGTGTGCAGGCCCAGCCAGGATGGACACTGAAGCCCAAGGTCAAAGCCTAATTGAGAAGAGGGCTTAGAAGAGCCTGACTAAAGTTTGGCCAAGTAGAGAGTTTTTGTCCAACAGGAAGAAGTGATCACATATATACTGCTACCTTTTTTTTTTTCTTACTGCTACCTTTTTACTGCTATCGTGAATACAAAATATTAATCTTGTGTAGAATGCAGGGTCCAGAGGAAATCACACTATGATTTTATTCAGAGACAATAGCATTAAGTGGATCTTAAAAGCAATCTTAAGGGGAAAAGAAAATGTTATAGGAAATCCACATGCATTTTTTTTGAAGGAGGTATAAAAAGGAGAAACAATAAACCAGTTATATCTTCAATACCTTAATCAGCGAGGAAGCAGTGGATAAGTATTTTCAGAACCAGTAAAGGCTCCACTTTATTCTAGGAAAATGAATTACGGTGCTTGCTGCATTCACAACCCTTGCACAACTCTACCCGTCTCCCTCACCCCCATACTCACAGCATACATGAAAAAGATAAGCCAAAACAGTCATATAATATAAAATAGAACCCTTGGCTACAGGTATTGGATTAGGAGCACTTGATCTAATGGAAGCCAGTGCATAGATCTGTCTGTAACCTATGACATGCATGACTTAGCATGAAATGATGATCTGGGCCAATCATATTCTTACTCCCACTTACATGACTGAGAAAAGAGAGAACCAGACAGTTAATAGTGAGTTTGAAGCCAAAGATGCATAGAGAGAAGCCCTTGAGATAGATTTGGAGCTATATATGAGGGATTAGATTTAGGTCTATGAAAAATCAGGACAATCTGAGTTATAAGCAGAAGCTATCAGGTGGAGAAAAGTTCCAGAATAAAGAGAGAAAAGAACTGGGCTAGTTGGTATAGTAGATTAAAGATGGTTGCAGATTCTTTGACACTTTGTCAAAGGTGAGGTAGGCTTTTTTTTTTTGACCACTTGACCACTGCTTAAAATACAGTGGGAGCGATCCTGTGCCACTTTGGAATCTCAAGAGATTGTTAGCTTCCAACTCCCATTTCTTTGAATGCTTACTCTGGGAAATAAGCAACATGCTATGCCACCAAAAGGCTCATGGAGAGGCCTATGTAGAGAACTAAGGCCCCTGATCAATAGCCTGGGGTGAGCTCCCAGCCAACAGCAGCACCAGTTTGCCAGGCATGTGAGTAAGCCATGATGGAAGTGGATCCTCCAGGTGTAGTTGAACTGCCCCTACTGATACCACGTGGACCAGGAGAGAGCCATCCACGACCAGCTCTGCCCAGATTGTGGGTTCATGAGCAGAATAAATGACTGATGTTGGTATTTTTACTTTTTATTATTTTTAATTGTGGTGAAATACACATAACATGTAAGTTATCATCTTAACCATTTTTAAGTATACAGCTCAACGTCATTACATATATTCATGTTGTTGTGCAGCCATAATCACCATTCATCTCTAGAACTCTTTTCATTGTACAAAACTGAAACTCTATACCCACTGAGCAACAACTCCCCATTCTTCTTTCCCCTCAGCGCTGAAAACCACCATTCTACTTTCTGTCTCTGTTAATTTGACTCTTTTAGGAACCTCATATAAGTGCAATCACACAGTATTTTTCTTTTTGTGACTGGCTTATTTCACTTAGCATAATGTCCTCAAGGTTCATCCATGCTGTAGTATGTGTCAGAATTTCGTTTGTTTTCAAGGCTGTATTAAAATCCATTATATATGTATATCATATTTTGTTTATTCATTCTTCTGTTGATAGACACTTGGGTTGCTTTCACCTTTCAGTTATCGTGAATAATGCTGCTATGAACATGAATGTATAAATATCTGTTTGAGCCTCTGCTTTCAGTTACTTTGGATATATAGTCAGAAGTGGAATTGCTCACTGCCATTTGTTTCTGAAAAGTGAAAATAAATTAAACTAAGGAGTACCATTCTACTTGTTATGAGTGAACCAAACCAGTCAAAAGAAAGAAATTCCTTTAGTATAGGGTACATAGCAAACAAATCACTAAACATACAAATATAAATTTTCTAGATAAAAAATTTGACAAGGTATGGCAAATTAGATGTTTTTATGGGATATTATGGTGCCTTGTTCTACAAATTAAAGTTCTTAGTCAATAGGTATGGTCAAAACAAGAGAACTTTTTCTAAAGCCCTTCAAAAGTTTATGAATTCTGGGGCTTCCCTGGTGGCGCAGTGGTTGAGAGTCCACCTGCTGATGCAGCAGACACGGGTTCGTGCCCCGGTCCGGGAAGATCCCATGTGCTGCAGAGCGGCTAGGCCCGTGAGTCGTGGCCACTGAGCCTGCACGTCCAGAGCCTGTGCTCCGCAGT
The DNA here is from genome assembly GCF_964165515.1 of Mesoplodon bidens. Taxonomy (NCBI): domain Eukaryota; kingdom Metazoa; phylum Chordata; class Mammalia; order Artiodactyla; family Ziphiidae; genus Mesoplodon; species Mesoplodon bidens. Next base: position 192,904,256 of record NC_138176.1, read on the forward strand.
GGAAGAGGCCACAACAGTGAGAGGCCCGTGTACTGCAAAAAAAATAAAAATAAAAAATAAAAAAAGTTTATGAATTCCTACAAGTACAGATGTTCCAGAGTTTTATAATATTATAAATATATTTTCACAAATGAGTTTACTTTTAGATAATTTTTCACTTAAAAAGACACACTTTATTTTGTCTCTGACTTGTATTAATCTTTGGATTTTTTTGTGATTGTCCTATAAGATTCACAGGTTAACAGAGCCATTGATTTTAACCATTAGCTTCAAGCTCCTATTTTATCTAACGTCTCATCAATAGTAAAATCTCTACCTCCCATGTGCCTATATTGCTACCTTCATAAACTCTCTGAAAGGGGAAATGAAGAGCATTGAAATAACTGGAAGATAGCAAGGATCTCTACCATTAAGACAGAAAATTGTCATAGCTAACCATTTCCTGAATATTTGAGTTAGAATTGTGAACGATAATGAAGAGTGTTGATATGTGAAGGGGTTTAATGTGTGTGTATGTTACACATGTTTTTGTGCATCACTTAGACTGTCGGAGCTCAGAGAAATCTTGACCCCAGCTGCCAAATATTAGCATCACCTGGGGAGGTTTTATTTATTTTTTGGTTAACTAATTAATTTATTTTTGGCTGCATTGGGTCTTCATTGCTGTGCATGGGCTTTCTTTAGTTGTAGTGAGCGGGGGCTACTCTTTGTTGTGGTGCACGGGCTTCTCATTGTGGTGGCTTCTCTTGTTGTGGAGCACGGGCTCTAGGCACGTGGGCTTCAGTAGTTGTGGCTCGCGGGCTCTAGAGCGCAGGCTCAGTAGTTGTGGCACACAGCCTTAGTTGCTCTGTGGCATGTGGGATCTTCACGGACAAGGGCTTGAACCTGTGTCCCCTACGCTGGCAGGCAGATTCTTAACCACTGGGCCACGAAGGAAGTCCCTGGGGAGGTTTTAAAAATATCCAGGCTCGGATCCTACTCCATAGCACCATGTCAGAATATCTGGGGATGGGATTTCATCAAATCATTAAAAGATCTTCAGATGAGAACCGGTGTCCCACCAGGCTGCAGGCTACGGCACCTGAGCCAGACCCAGGGGCCTCCTGATTACCCCAGCTTCGTGGAGTCTGTGGATGAATACCATTTTGTGGAGCACCTGTTACTCCCCACCAGCATCCCAAAGCCCCCAGAGCATGAACATTATCCCACTCCTAGAGGCCTCCCACTCAACCTGCCCTACTTTTGTGCAATGCTCTTGTATGCACAACATCCAGTCTACAAGGACATCACGCATGGAAGCCGTCAGAAGTCTGTGATCCAGAAGGTGGAGGGGGACATTTGGGCCCTGCAGAAGGAGGTGGAAGATTTTCTGAGCCCGCTGCTGGGGAAGACACCTATCACCCAGGTCAATGAGGTGACAGGTACCCTTCAGGTCAAGGGCTACTTTGACCAGCAGCTCAAAGCCTGGCTCCTGGAGAAGGGCTTCTGAAGCCCAGCTGAGCAGCCTGCATGCCCAGCGTCCCCCTGAGACTGGAGTCCCGGGGATCTCAGGAGGAGGGAAGTGGCTGTTGGAGCAGCTAGGAGAAAGGGATACAGAGACTGGGGCTGAGGACCTTGGAGCAGGCCTTGTTTGCATAAAGGAGGAAATGGGACTCTGTATAGGTGCCAGAACTGGGGGAGGGCTGTCTAATACTGGAGACCCACCAGGAACAGCAAAGCTAGGGGGGAGCGTTAGTCCCCCCGACCCAACTTTGTCGTGTTCCTGCTTTCCCTTCATTGGAGCTCCTTGGACTCAGGTATTCAAGCTGTAGAGGTTGTTGGCTGCCCCTCTGTTGGAAGCAATAGCCCAGCCCAGTTTACAGGGGTTAACACAGGGCAGACCCATTGGGCACATTCCTTCCTTGGCCTGCAGACCCTCACTGCTGCAAAACATCACTGAGCCCTTGCTCTAGGTCAGACCCGACTTGGTAGAGGCTACAGAGAACACAACATGACTCAGACGTGGATCCTGGAAGTCTTCAGTTCCAAATGTCGTGCACGTCAGCCCCTCGGCTCATTCCTTTTACCCATGGAGAGGTAAAAAGGCCAGTCACCTCTATTCCATTCCATATTAGAGTTGGGCCTGACCAGGTTTCCAACTACAGGAAATTAAATGGTTAGCTTTAGCTGTTCTGCCCACAAGGGGCTCCTTGAGACCTCCTAGGAGCCCAGCACAGAGCCATCCTTCCCAGGTTGCTAACCTAGTATCAAGGCTGGACAGGGGGTTTGCAGGCAGGAAGATGCTGACCTTTTGTCCCTGCCATCCTATCCCACCCCAGCTAAGGAACCTTCACACTTGCCCCATCCTTGGGAGTCACAAGGGCCAAAGGCCTGAGTTCCCACCCCACTCATCAGCAAGCTGGCTTAAGACAGGGTTCAGAGCCTGGCTCCCCTACTTGCTCTGACCTAAGGCAGGGTACTTAACCTTTCTGGGGTTCAGTTTCTTCATATGTAAAATGAGTATATCTTCCTAATACCTTAATATTCAATACTGTGCCCAAGAACAGTGCTGGTTTGTATAAGTAAACCCTCACTCCTGGAGATTCCAGGCCACTCTCGAGTCTATGGCCTGAATTAAGAAAAAGGAGCGTGGCACACTGATCCTATCACACCAGTTCCACCAGTCATTAATGCAAGTTTTTACTTGGCTGTATATACAATTTAAGCTATTAAAATTTGTGCAATATTTACAGATTAAATAATCATCTGAAACTCTCCAAAAAAAAAAAAAGTTCTCCAGGTGATTCTAATGAGCACCCAGAGTACAGAACAACTTGACAATAGGAAAGAAACTGTTTGTACATTTTGCACATTTTGCCCAAGGCCAACTACACTTTGAGTGCTTATTAAACATTAAGGGTTTCTCTATTGGACTAGGTCTTTTAGCAAACAGATGAGGCTTCAATTAGTTAGCCAGTCACTCTATTCTATAGAGCTTACAGTTTTCAAGTTCACATAGTTAAGATGAACAGTATCCATGACAATGGCAGATGTGATTCATCCATTCCTTAGCTTTCTGTTTCCTTTAGGACATTCTGTTCCCTCGGATGACATTTGGGGCAGCTCATACACTCTAACAGCCTTCTGGCATAGCTGGTGATTTGAGCTTTTCTTCATCTATGTCTTTTTAACTTTATAATCCTAAGGCTCTGCCTAATGTATGATATCAGTTCACATATGCTTTAAAAAATGACACTGTATTTTCATGTTATGCTAAAATATACTGATCAATTAATTTATTCTTGAAGAATTTACTGAATATGTGTTTCATGGTCAATACTTAAAGGTTGATCCTTGCCCTCAAGAATCTTATATTCCAAGTGATGTTAGTATCCTATTTTATACCATCAAATCTATTTTATGATTTAGGTTCTCAAACTTGTATATGGTGCTGTATTAACCAAGGTTCTCCAAGGAAACAGAACCAACAGGATGTGTATACATAGAGAAAGAGACTTACTATAAGGAATTGGTGCACAGGATTACGGAAGCTGGCAAGTCCAAATCTGCAGTGTGGACCAGCAGGCAGAGACCCAGGAGAACTGATGTTCCAGTTCCAGTCCAAAGGCTGGCAGGATGGAGACCCAGGAGAGCTGTTAGTGCAGATGAAGTCCAAAGGCAATCATCTGGAGAATTCCCTGTTGCCTGGGGAGGCAGACCTTCAGCTGATTGGATGTAGTCTAATTGGAGGACAATCTGTTTACTCAAAGTTCACTGATTTAAATGCTAGTACCATCCAAAAACACCCTCCTAGGTAACACATAAAATTATTCATCACAGGTGCTTAGAGCTGGTGATGATGATGATGATGACGACGATGATGACGATGCGTACACTATATTGTGTGCTTAGCATGTGCCAGACACTGTGCTACTCAGTGTACACCTTTTAATCCTCACATCAACCCTACGAGGGAATTACTGCTACCATTATCATTGTATAGACAAGGAAATTGAGACTTGTTAACAGTTAAATAACTTGTCCAAGCCACAGTTTGTAAGCCTTGGTTCTACAATTTAAACCCAGGTCTGCCTGGCTCATAGCCCTTGCCCTTAACTAACACAAAGCTCCACAAAGACGTTTTTGGAAGTTTCTTTCTGCTCTCCTCTGAAGTATACTCTTAAGGGGGAAAAGATATTTTGTTGACCTTACAGAGGAGAATTTTTCATTATTTGCAATGTTTTATTTAATACTAACTTGAAATACTGTGGGCAACAGCATTCTAATGTGTTAAATTCAAAGTGAAGACCTATCAGTTTCCACTGGAAAATTTTTATTAAAATTAAGTATGCCTCCGCTTCTGCCTATTAAAATGGAGAGGAGATACTTATCACTAAGGGTTTATAAAATGCCTTGAGATCCTCAAGTGAGAAATACTTCAAGGGGACATGTTGCTATGCTGAGTTAAATAATTGAGTCAATTAACTTCATTTCCTCTGATCAATGTAAAATATCAATATTGCTTCTTGACTCTTCTGACTGAATTGCATAGGTCATATTATGAGCATAAAAGTAATGTTGTTAGGAGAGCTGTGCTGAAAATCCGTTAGAATAGGAATCATAGTTTTACCCTTCATAAGAATGGAGAAAATTGGCTGAGTCACACAAATCATCTTTCAGTACGGTATCTTTCATGTCCCTGGTTCACTTTGCATTAATTTTAACTAATTATTTAGTTAACTGACAATTATTCCTTCAAAAAACTTTTATTAAGTGTTTCTAATGTGACTGGTGGCTAACACCTATTTAGAACTTTATAAAGCAGCTTTACACACAGCTCATTATTCTTGCCCCTGTTCCAAGGTGGAGAGTATTAGTTCTTTTCCCTAGGCACTTATTATTTTTGCCATGTTCCCACTCCTTTTCAAAAGCTAATTTTGTTTTAATACAATTTTACTGATGAAGCTGAAGATCCAGTCTCCCTTCAGAGACAAGTTTATAACTGCTGATGTCCAAAGTGTATGGTTTTCTCTGACATCTTCCTGCTTGATCCTCCCATTTCAGTCAGTGAGATTAGTTTTTACCATCTGTAATTCTTTAGTTGAATGAATCAAAGTATATTGGTTCCTGTCATTTCCTTCAAAACGTATCAACGATCAGAGTATCAGATTTTTGGAACATTATTTTTGAGAAAATGTTATAGGATGAGAAGAAAAACCTTATTATGTTTTATATTTGTATTTAAATGAAGTGTTGGACATGAGAGGATCATATTGTAAAGGCACGTGATAGTATTTGGAAAAGGAATTCAAATATGGTCAGCCAATGCTTGCCGAGCTTAAGCCCTTTATGTCGCAAAAATAACAGTAGCTAGAAATGTCTACGACAGGTATAAGGCCCCTTTCTGAACTGGATTTCCCTCTCCTCTTTAACGATATATATTGTATTCACCATTTCTCACTAACCATACTATGCTTTGCTTTGGAAAAGGCTGTCAATTAACTGCCGAATCATTTCTAATATGCTGGACTATGGGTTGTACGTTAACAAGTCATGAGATCATTATGACTGTGGACATGGCAAGGTTTTAGTTAGTTCTTTAATCTAGTAGGTTGACTTCATTTTTATTGATCCTTAACATCAGTGTTCCTGGAGCCCTGAGCTTCACTATCTCTTTTAGGATTATATAGAGATATCTATCTTTCCATATTTTTCTGCAAATGCAGTGATCATAAACACCTTAAAATTAATTCATATGAGCTGAAGGCTTGTAGATCCTCATAGCTTTATTTTATTAAACACTTTAAAGTTAATGAGAAAACCTCTTGCTGACCTTTTGGGGAATATTTTCTATATCCCCCAGCTGAATGGGATTCATCAAGACATTATCCAGGCCACATTTTTAGAGTGAAGCTTAATCAGGAGGGTATGAATAAGACAGCACGCTCGTGTCCTCCCTCTTCTCAGCTTTCTGTATAAAATTGACAAAATAAGATCTGAGACTTGGACTTGATTTTGGAGTGGAAATAAATGAAGCAGACCTTCTGATTCAGGGCTCCTTAGGCCTATCTAGAGTAGAAAAGGGGTTTGTACTTGGTCTAACCTAGAAAATTGGGGTTTAACATTGGAGTCTGTGACAGGACCCAGGCAGTAATAAAGTGACTTTGTTTTGATTCATCATATGCTCATATACCTCCTTTACAACATCGTGGGGAGAGGTAGGTTAAGGAAGGTTTGGGTATTTGTGTGTGTTAGCAAAGACCACCATAATGGATCTTAATTTTTTCTTAATGGCATCCAATCAATTAATACTTTAATCTAGCATTTTAATGGACTATCATACCTGGTATAATAACAGAGCCTCAAATTAAGCTCACGTGGTCCATTTCCACCCCCAAACTCAAACCAGAGTCTTGAATCTCACTGTTTCAATTCAATCAAAAGTCATACTTGCCTTCTTCAGAGAAAAAAGAGGGAATGGGGAAGCATATGTGTTTAGTAGAAGCTTAGAGTAATGGACCAAGCAGTAAACCCAGACTCTAATCTCTGGGGACAGATAAGGGTAGAGGTGATAAGGATATATAACAATTAAATTTAAATATGCTCAGAGAAGATATAGAAACAAAACATTTGATAACATTTATTGAGTACTTTCTATGTTCTATTTATTCTATTACACCCTTGTTTAACTTTCATCACCACTGTGTGACTAGCTAAACTTTACAGATTAGGAAAGTGGGGCTTTGAGATGTTAATATTTCAGAGGTCAAACAAGTAGTTAAGTGATAGCCTCCGATTCTTTCTCTGTACTGTGTACTCAAGAGCCAGCCTTCCTGTTTGCTATGCTAGTCTATCTCTATTATATACATCTATCAGTATAGCTTAATTTTTCTAGTTTAAATATTTGGTTCTGTTATGAAACTATCGTTATGCTGGGCCAATGTCCTCCTAAATATTGGCATTCCAATTATATGTTATTCACTAGGACTCTTTGTAAGTGTGGTACTATTTGAATGCTAAACTATTGTGAAAAATAATTAAAATTCCTTTTTCCCCCTACTGAGAAGAAATCTCTACAGTTTTCCTGCTTACATGTCTGTACAAAACAATTATTCTGTGATTTTTCTGTATTTTTTTCTGGAGTACATGATAGTTCTTAGATATTAACATTTCATTTAATTTGAATCAGAAATAGAGCCAATCCTGAATATAAGGTCTTGTATCTTAAGAGCTTGATTACAAGATCTAAAGCTTAAAGTCTTTCATGTACTCAATTTGGAAAATAGTTCTATATGGCTGGAATAGAGAGTCCATGAGTGTGTAGAGAAATAAAGATGTGGTCAAAAAGGCAGACTGGGGCCCAGTTGTAATATGGCCCACATGAAAGCGTTGTTGGAATAGTATTGCTTTTAGCTGTTGGACTACCCCACTGTTTGGAATTAGTCTGCACTAGGCACAATACCTGGCTTATAGTAGGTGCCCATTAACCCTTGAAGGGAAACCAACTCTGGCAATACAACAGAGTTTTAATAGAACATCATTAAGAATCACAGCTGGATTAATGTTTAATATTCTTATTTTTAGTAGCAAAACTAGTTCTGGGAAGAAAACATAAAGGAATATTAGAGAAGGACTAACTTTAAATTAGATAATACTATGAGGAAGAACAAGGTTTCTGGGATAGCATTGACTGCAATGCCTACTGCACAGAGAGAGGCTCAAGAAATGTTGACTAAATTAATGAAGAATGATTTAACAGTGTACAGTGTGTGTTGTGTGTGTGCACATGCTCACAGATCATACCAGTAAATGGTAACTGGACTTTAAAAATGAAAGTTTAATGTATTCAAATATATTCACATAAAACTCAAATTTCAACTTTGGAAAAAACTAATGGGAGCACACATTTAACAAAGCTTATTTTTTAATCTTTATACACTGCTGTTAAGCCTTTTTACAGCTTCCTTAAAATCTCAAGTTCCCCAATGCAATACTATTAGAAAAGAAAATCTGAAAGATGGTGTTGAAGAGTAACTAGCATTTAACTGGCTGTGAATACAAGCATGAAACAATGTCCCAGGGGTAGCAGATAGGAAAAAGACTTGAAGAAGAAGAAAGTAATGACTATCAAAACAACAAAAGAAAATGCTTTTTAGACTTCAGGTTGTAACATCTTTGAAATACCATTGAAGGTTTCAGTAACAGAGAGTGGCTTGTGGGACACATGAACACTCCTGCTTTATTTGTTTGGTTTGGGGAAACTTAAAAGTAATCTTGGGTCTACAGAGCAAGTGTGGTTTTGTAAAACAATAATTTTAAACCATACCATCCTTTTCCTCCTTCCTCCATGTTTATATGATCTCATTCCATATGAATTCCCTCCTATGTGAGTGTCTCAAGCCAGTCAACTTTAGAGGCTGAGTCTAAAGTTAAACCTCAAGTGGGTAGAATTTTGTAGAATCATTAGGAGTATGTTAGAGTTTGCTTTTGTTAGAAATATCAAACACAAAGAGGGCAACATTTTAATTTTGCCAAGTTATTAATTCAGCTTTAAAATAACACCACCTTTGGTGGGGAGAATACTGAAATTCTTTATCTCCAGCTTTGATCTTTTGTGAATATTCCAGTGCCACTTCTTTTGCATCTCTATAGGACTTTTCTTCTTTTTCTTTTAACTAATTTATTTATTTTTTGCTGCATTGGGTCTTCGTTGCTGCGTGCTGACTTTTCCCTAGTCGTGGCGAGCAAGGGCTACTCTGTTGTGGTGCGTGGGCTTCTCATTGTGGTGGCTTCTCCTGTTGTGGAGCACGGGCTCTAGGTGTGTGGGCTCAGTAGTTGTGGCTTGCAGGCCCTAGAGCGCAGGCTCAGTAGTTGTGGTGCATGGGCTTAGTTGCTCCGTGGCATGTGGGATCTTCCTGGACCAGGGCTTGAACCCCCGTCCCCTGCACTGGCAGGCGGATTCTTAACCACTGAACCACCAGGGAAGCCTGTACTTTTCTATTTAGGTGTTCTGCTAAAACCTTATACTTTTCCTCCAACCAGCTTTGAACTGTCCCAGTCAACACCCTGTTAATGAATTTTGGAATAATTTTTCCTTATCTTTCTTTCTCTGTTCACAATTTATTACCTAGTCTAATTTTCTCTTTGAAAAATTAAATATTAAAAAATTAAAATTTGATATTTAAATACATCTACTCTTATTGCTGTAGACTAATTATCCTCACTAATTAATTGCTTGTCCAAAATATTCTTCAGGAAAATGAAGGTAACAACAGGGCTGTTGTAAGTTTTAAATGAAATAATGTATGCAAGAGTATGTAGCATAGAGTAGATTCTTAGAAACGATATTTAATAATAGGTTTTCCTGTTAAAAACTTTTCATTATTTTGTTGTCTCCAGGATAAAATCTAGAAATTCAAACTGATAGTCAAGATCATGCAAGTTTGGCTCTAACTACCTATATCAAATTATTTCCCACTAATATCTAGTTGTTATTTAATTGCACAAATCTCTTTATGCCACAAACAGGTCATATTCATTTCAACATCTATGCCAACATTTCTGTTCTTTGTTGGTGGGAATACTAATTCCTCTATTTAATCACATGCTCCTAGTATCAACTCCAGTTTTGCCATATCTATGGAACTTCCTTTAATTGTTCTAGGTGTAAGGGATACAGCAATGAACAAAGTAGAAAATGTCTCTGTTCTCAGGAAGCTTACAGACTAGCAGGGGAACAGATAGCCAGATTGACCGAGAAATTAACAAAATGTGACCCATGCATACAATGAAATATCATTCAGCCTTAACACGTAAAGAAATTCTGCAATATGTTGCAATGTGGATGAACCTTGAGGATATTATGTTAATCACAAAAAGATAAATACTGTCTGATTCCACTTAATATGAGCTACGTGGAGGAGTCAAATTCATAGAAACAAAAAGTAGAATGGTGGTTTCCAGGGGCAGGGGGTGGGGAAAAAAGAAGTTGTTGTTCAGTGGACTTAGAGTCTCAGTTTTGCAAGGTGAAAATGTCGATGTCTTGTACAATGTTTGTGTAGTTAACACAACTGTGCTGAGTACTTAAAAATGGTTAAGATGGTAAATTTTATGCTTTGTATCTCTTAACACAATAAAAAAGAGAAATAATTGAGATAATCTCAGCTAATTATAAGTACTATTAAGACAATAAAGCAGGATAAGAGGAGAGTTCTTGAGAGGCAGTGCTACTTTAGAAAGCCCCTGTGAGAGAGTGACTTTGAGCTGAGGCCTGAATGATGGCATGTGTCAGCCATGAGCATCAGAAGGAATAGTAAGTGCAAAGGTCATGAGGCCCAAACAGATTTGGCCTATTCAAGGAAAAGGGGGAAGGCAGTGTACAGAGTACATGCAGTGAATTTGTTGAGGAAGGCAGACACTAGATTCTGTAGGGACTGGTGGGTTGCAGAAAGGAGAGTGAATTGCATTTAAGTGCAATAGAAATTTATTGAAGAGTTTTAAGCAGTGGATGATATGGTCTGATTTACAGGTTTTAAAAACTCAGCTAACTGTAGTGAGGAAACAGACCCATAGAGGTAAATATAGAAGCTGAAACACCAGTCAGAATGGATTTACATCTACATATAGATGATGGTGACTTGGACTAGTGCTAGGAAGGAGTGAGGATGTCAGAATTGGGACATATTTTGAGGCAATGACAATTGGATTTGTGGATGGATTGGATGTGGGAAAGTATAAAGAAGAATCAAGGATGACTTCTATGCTATTGGCCTGGACACCTAGGGGAAAACTGGGAGAGAACCAGCTTTGGGTTTGAGGGAGTCAGCAGTTAAAATTTCAGTTTTAACCTCGTTAAGGTCTTTTTTTTTAATATCTGTATTGAGATATAATTCACATACCATATAATTCACACATTTGAAGCAATTCAAGGACTTTTCAGTGTATTCACAGAGTCATGGAATCATCATCACAATCTAAGTTTAGAATATTTTATCCCTTCAAAAAAAACCCTTTACCTATTCTCCTGCCCCTAGGCAACCACTAACCTACTTTCTGTCTCCATAAATTTCTCCAATTTTGGCATTTCATATCAAGAAATGCTACAATATGTGAGGCTTTAGTAACTGGATTCTTTCATTTAACTTAGTGTTTTCAAGGCTCATCCATGTTGTAGCATGTATCAATCAATCAGTACTTTAATCCTTTTTATTGCTGAATAATATTCTATCATAGAGATACACTACCTATTATTTATCCATTCAGCTGTTGGACATTTGTGTTGTCTCTACTTTTGGGCTGCTATGAATAATGCTGCTATGAATGTTTGTATACAAGTTTTTGTTTGGATATATGTTTTCATTTCTCTTCAGTAAATAATCAAGAGTGGAATTACTAGGTTATGTAGTAACTCTGTGATTAATATTTTGGGAAACTGCCAAACTATTTTCTAAAGTGGCTGCACCATTTTTTATGCCCCTCAACAATGAATAAGGGTTTTAATTCCTCCAGATTCTTGCCAACACTTGTCATTGTCTGTATTTTTTATTGTAACCGCCCTAGTGGGTGTGAAGTGGTATGTCATGGTGATTTTCTTTCTTTTTTTTTTTTTCTGTATACGGACCTCTCACTGTTGTGGCCTCTCCTGTTGCAGAGCACAGGCTCCGGACTTGCAGGCTCAGCGGCCATGGCTCACGGGCCCAGCCGCTCCGCAGCATGTGGGATCTTCCCGGACCAGGGCACGAACCAGTGTCCCCTGCATCAGCAGGTGGACTCTCAACCACTGCGCCACCAGGGAAGCCCTGTCATGGTGATTTTGATTTGCATTTCCCTAATTACTAATGATGTTGAGCACGTTTGCATGTGCGTATTGGCCATCTGTATATCTTCTTTGGAGAAATATGTATGGAAATCCTTTGTGCATTTTAAAATTGGGTTTTTTTTAATTGTTGAGTTGTACAAATTCATTATATATTCTGGATACCAGCCCCTTGTCAGACATATGATTTGCAAATACTTTCTCCCCTTCTTTGGGTTGGATTTTCAACTTTATGATGGTATTGTTTGCAGCATAAAAGTTTTAAATTTTAATGTAGTCCAATTTATATTTTTTCTTTTGTCATTTTTGCTCTCAGTGTCATATCTAAGAAATGGCTATGTTAAATTTTAGTAACATATTAGACACCAAATGGAGATAGGCAGTTGAAAGTGAGTCTGGACTTTAGAGGAGAGATCAGTTGGATAGAAATTAGGGAGCAATCAGTGTACAGATAATATTGGGTTGGCCAAAAATTTCATTTAGCTTTTTCTGTAACATCAAAAATGAACTTTCTGACCAACCCAATATTTAAAACCCTGGGACTTTATGAAATCACTCAGAGAGAAAGAGAGAGTAGAAGTAGACAAGTCTTGAAAGATACAATTTCCATTACACATAGCATGGGGTTCAGTGTGTGCCCGGAGTTCTGGGGTAAGCTACCAATAAAGAGAAGCTAAGTTACTGAGTAAACACTAAGACTGCCCAGTTAGGGGTAAGCAGATACCTCCTGGAAGAGTTTGTGAAATAGTTTCCACTCTGTGGCCACTATAGTCAAATTGAGTTTTCTAAATAAACTGGATTAGAATTTTCTCCACATGTTCTTAACCTCCTAAGAAGCTGATCAAATCCCTGTATAGGACATCCATACTGGTCAAAGAAGCAAATGGAATCCATTCCAGCTTGTTTAACCTAACAAAGAATTTAGTAGAGAACATCAGATAGCTCACAGAATCCTCAGCAGGGCTGAAGAAGTAGGCACCAGGTCAAATACCAGCAACCATGTCCAGAACCACGACATACTGGCCGGATAAGCATATTGTTGCAGCCGCCTGTGGACTCAGAAGCACGGTGCAGGACTTGCCTAGTGTGGGAACTGCCACTGTCATTGCTACCACAACCCACACTTTAGATGCCAGGAACTCAACTTCTCAAATTGCTATACATATCTCTAAAATTGCTTTAGATGCCAGGTAGTCAACTTTACTGCAGGTTCTACTTTATCCTTTAAAGCAAGCTACTCAACTGCCACTGGCATTAGGAAAGTAGATGTCCAACATTTAGCCTGTATCCTCTTGTTATGAACTGAAACCTCATGTGGGTGACCCTGATTGGTGGAACCAAGGTCATCTGTTTGCATCCTAAATGCCTAGGATAGTGGGAAAATAGATTTTCTGAATTTTATCTTGGGAGGGCAAAACTCACAATGAAGAAACATAAAATATAGAGGATATTATTGAAAAGATGGTGGGAGGCCATGTGTGAGAAGTCTTCACTATAATGGGCCATGCACACTTACCAATTACAGCATTTCAGTAATACCTGTGAGAGTTTCTTATCCAGATATCATATAATTGATAAAGATTACTGTAGGGCTTCCCTGGTGGCACAGTGGTTAAGAACCTGCCTGCCAACGCAGGGGACACGGGTTCGAGCCCTGGTCCGGGAAGATCCCACATGCCGTGGAGCAGATAAGCCCGTGGGCCACAACTACTGAAGCCCACACGCTTAGAGCCCGTGCTGCGCCACAAGAGAAGCCACCACAATGAGAAGCCCGCGCACCGCAACCAAGAGTAGCCCCTGCTCACTGCAACTAGAGAAAGCCCGTGCACAGCAACAAAGACCCAATGCAGCCAAAAATAAATAAGTAAAATAAATAAATTTATTAAAAAAACATAAAATAAAGGTTACTGTTAAATGTCCTCCATTTAGAAGTGACAATTTCTCCATCTAAATGTAACATATTTAGATGAACTATATTTGTGAATTCACAAGTTTATCAGCTATTTGCTTTTCTTTTAGAGAAGGCCTCAGAACTGGATGGTAAGTTGTTATACACATGGAATGTTATACACATTTTAATATACATGAGCAACTCAGTGACCTTACATTATTGAACATCAATAATTTCTCTTCATAGAGAAAGACATTTTATGATGTTATTCATTTAATGAGATCTATGTGCATTATTTTTGTCTGTGACATATCTGGCAAAGAAAAGTCACCATAAGATATAGAACTTACCATTAATTTATTATAAATATTCAAAACAATTTAATGGGGCTTGAACAAAATAAGAATTTTGCATTGCTTAGCTACTGACTTATTTTTACTCAATTTCACTGAGGTATAATTTACATAAAATTAAATAAACCCTCTTTCAAGTGTGATAAATTTTGACAAATATATCCACCTAAATAATCATCAGCCACAATCAAGATATAAAACATTTCTATAACCTCCCAAAACTCCTTTATGATGCTTTATATCATCCTAACCTCCCTAGCCCTATGAAAACAGCAATCTACTTTCTGTCACTACAGATATTGATTTTTGCAAATTACTGAGGCATAGTTTACATACAAGATAATGCATTCATTTTAAGTGTGCAGTTTGCTATAGATATTGATTTTCAGAAAATAAAATTACTCTCTATATATGTTTATCTCTTGAATTTTCAGCTGTAGTTATTAATTAAAAAACCAAACTTACCAATCATTTGGTTATACAGGAATGCATTAAATAAGTTCTCTTTGTTTTCTATACACACAGACTCACACAGAGTACCTCCATACTTTCTGCACACAAACTGTGTGGTATCACAGTATTCTTGATCCAAAAACTATTCTTGAAAAATTGCTGATACAAAGGCCAGTGAAAGCAGACATAAAACTAAGCTACTGATTTAGAACCAAGCTGTTATTAGCTACTGCAACACACATATGCCTCATAAAGTCCCTGAAACATCGATATTAATGGTATTCCTAGCTAATCACTCTTATAAATTTATGTTAAGGAAGGTAGAGTATAAATCTTAAGTAAACAAATGAATAAGTAAATATACACAGTTGGTGATTTAATGCTTGTTGTGTGTGGGAGAGGATGGATAGAGAACATGTTATCCAGCGACTTCCACTAATTGATGCTATTAGCATGTTTTATGAGTTATTGATTTCTAAATGTCTTCTTCCCAGTTTAGCAAGAGAATCAGATCTTAGAGGACCGTGCCAGCTAATCTTTTTTTATCAAGTAGGATGGATAATGGTTTGAATGTAATCCAGCTTCCTGAATGTGAATGAATAGAATGACTTCCCACAGTGTGGTATCCCAGTTTGCATGTGAGTTACAGTAAAAATTCCTGGGAACAAATTCTTGTAACTTAGAAATTTGGAGCCACTGAGAAAATTTTGAAGGAAGGGGCACCTGAACCATTTTAAAATTCACAAAATAAACAAGAATAGCCATCATATAATCAATCAATAACCATTGTACAATTAATCAATCACTTCATTTTGACAAACGTGTCATGAATGTATTGTATATGAAATACCAATTAAGGCCATGGCTATATACAAACAAAGGAGGGCTTCTGCTCTTGAGTTCCCACTTTAAACAGGCAGGAGAAAGAGAACATTAAATTAACAATTATAACATAGAGTGCTAAGTACACTTAGAAATGTGTCCAGAGTGCCATGGTAGCAGGGATAAAGAACACTGGATTTAGGTCAAGAGAATCAGAGAAAAAACTTTCTAAAGGTGATGATATTTTTTGTTACCTCAAGGAGGAGCAGAAATTAGGCAAATTAGAGGAAGTAGAGTTTGGCTGCATTCCTAAGAAACCTCTTGTTATTAAAAGTCACATTGTAACTTCTTCAATGAAAAAAGGTAAGTAAGATGCTAGAGAACTTCAAAATTGTAATAGTAAGGATTTTTTCTCCTGCAGAAATTTCAGTAATAAAGATATCTCTACTGTTATAAGGGTATTTTTATATTATAAACAGCAACAACAAAAAAATCAAAATGGGCAAAATCAAAACTAAACAGTTTCTCATTTACTCTTTACTCCATGCAGCCTCAGTTCCTTTCTTGCTGAGTCCTGACCTCACAATTGTGCTTGCTAACGCTTATCGCAGCTGCCAAAGGTAAAGAAAACAGCCCAAGAACAGAAGTCCATGGAAAGTTGTTGGCAGAGCATCTGGCCATGCAGTCAAAGCAGTCATGTGTTTCCATGCATTGTCTGCATGAATTTCCCACCCCCCACTAGTGAGCTATTAATTCCTAATAGAGACTGACTTATAATCAATAGTAGTTTACACAATGCAAAGTAGGTTTCATAATTAGTTGATTGCATTATATCTAATTCCCATTATAAAAGCTTGTTCTGTTGGAGATATGCCTGCAGTTTGGTGTGACTGGAGCACAAAATGTAACTGGGGGTAGTTACTTTCAAAAGTGAGCCTGGACAAGTACCTAGATCCTGGAGGCCTTTGTGTGCCTTGCTAAGGAATTTGGATTTTATTCTGAAAGCAACACAGGAGATTGATTAATGAATTACAGGGAGGGTTGAGAGAGAGCCTAAGATTCGACTTTGGAAAAAGCTCCCTGGCAGCAGTGTAAAATATAGATTGTGTGCTGGATGTTGGTGAGAGAGACTATTTATTAGGATAATGAGGACCTAAAGTAAGGCAGTAGGAAAGAAAAGGAGGGACTAATTTAGACAGATAAGAAGCATTGAATGATTTTACTTAGTGACAAACTTGACGTAGAGATGTGTATATGTGTGTGTGTGTGGTGTGTGTGTGTGTGTGTGTGTGTGGCAATACTTGCAACTGTGTAGAGGGAGTTTAATGGGTATCTTTATGTCTTATATCTTTATGTCTTAATGGCTATCTTTATGGCTATCTTTATGTCTTATATCTTTATGTCTTTATGTCTCACTACCAGGTGAGATAAGAAAGACAGGAGGAGAATCAGGAACAGGATTTCTGGAGGGGAGTGTTGGAAGAGGATGGCTCATTCATAAATTTAATTTATGTATGAAATATAAGAGGAAATACTCAATAAGTAGGCCTGAAAATCTGGGAATTACATTACAGATAAACAGGATTTTAGAAAATAAAATTCTACTTAAAATTTTATCAAAGTAAAACATACATGTGGTTAAAAGCATCAGTTTATCAGTAATGGCTTAGAAAGAAAAACCATGATTAATTACAGTGTGGCAGTTATGGATTGGAGCCTCTCCGCTCCAAATCCATCTGCCATTGTCAGCTCTGGACCCTCGAAGCATTTCCCTTTTGCAACAAGTACAGTGTTACACTTTCACAGCAGAGGGCACTGGAAAGACACTGGAAGAGGAAGGGATTTCTCTTACTGATTCCTGATGTTGCTTCAGTCGGCTCCTGCAACATGGGTGGCTTCTGTAGGATCCAGCACCAAAAGCCTGAGTGGCCTCTGCAGCTCTAGGCCTGGCAGCGTGCACAGCTTCTCCAGCACACAGTGGTCAGCAGCTTCCTCAGACACCTCCTCTGGCAGCTTTGTGGCAAGTTCCTAGGTGTAGCACCTCCCTGTAAAGGGCTTACCTATGAATGCCCTCCTCTGGCACCTCGGAGGGTGGATTTCCAGCCACCTCCAGGTGACAGATTTCCAGAAAATTTTGCTGGCATGGCACCATGGCAACTCCTCTGTCATCCAGTGAGCCACAGCTGTGCCCTCTCCTGCAAGGTCTGGATATCAGCTCTGAGGAAGAGACTTTCCTTAAGCACTCTAGCTCAGCCCTAGGTGGAGGGGCTGCTCTTTTTTAAATTTAATTTAATTAATTTATTTATTTTTTGCGTTACGCAGGCCTCTCACTGCTGTGGTCTCTCCCGTCGCGGAGCACAGGCTCCAGACGCGCAGGCCCAGCGGCCATGGCTCATGGGCCCAGCCGCTCCACAGCATGTGGGATCCTCCCGGACGGGAACAGGAACCCGCGTCCCCTGCATTGGCAGGTGGACTCTCAACCACTGCGCCACCAGGGAAGCCCTGCTCTTTTTTTTATATGCTATTCCTATATTCTTCAGAGTCCTCTTCAGTTCTTACCAGTCAATCTTTTGTTACTTCAGTTCTGTTATAGTTAGTAGCATTTTGTATTTAACTTTCCATCGTCAGATTACTGGGATGTTTCTCTCTTCTTACTGAACCCTGACTGATACATCTTTTCTACTTCTCACAAAACTAATGCCACCCTCCAGAGGCAGTAACTTTTTACTATTTTGAAAACTATTTATTATTATTTTTTTTTTACTATTTCTCATTTTAGCTTTCCTGATGGTTTTATGGGCTATTCTAAGATAATGAGGTTTTAGTGTATTTCCATATCACCCCCCACCTCTGTCACTTCCATCGTTTTCTCCCTTTCTCCCATACCCCTTCCTCCTCCCCCTGATACAAATATCACCTTTCTCAATTCCTCCACTGGTCACTCTGCAAAATGTCAAACTATGTACCTAATTCTCATTTCTTATTCTATTACCTAAGGAAAGTATATGTTTTTTTCTACTAATCTTGTAATGTGAGAACATTGTCATTCTTTCCCTTTGCTCCACCTTTGTCTCCCTTTCACCTCCATATATGTATCAGCCCTGCTTTTATTTTCTTAAAATTAAAAAAAATATGGATAAAATTTAATTTGGAAAAATTAAAAACGAAAGAAATCATATTATAGGTAAATTCTTAACATTGAAGGCCAACACACAACATTGAGTCTTTCAGCTGTTAAAAAAAATATTACTCTGTGAGGCAAGTAATGCACTCTGATGATACTTCCTTCTCTAAGTTTACAAAGTCAGGATCCAGTTTTACCTACCAGAGAATAAAACTAGTATCAAGTTCAAAAGATTTCTTTTTATCATTTCTTCAAACTTATGTTGTGTTTTAGTTTCCTTTAAACTTAAGCTGCCTTTCTTTCTTTCTTTTTCTTTTTTTTTTTTTTTTTTTTGCAGTACACGGGCTTCTCACTGTTGTGGCCTCTCCTGTTGCGGAGCACAGGCTCCAGACATGCAGGCTCAGCAGCCATGGCTCACGGAGCCAGCTGCTCCGTGGCATGTGGGATCTTCCCAGACTGGGGCACGAACCCATGTCCCCTGCATCGGCAGGTGGACTCTCAACCACTGTGCCACCAGGGAAGCCCTGCCTTTCTTTTATAGCTTTTTTTTTCTTCCTGTTTGCTGGTTTATCTCTCATTCTTTATTTACTTGCACTATGTGCATAATGCACATAGTCTTGTGCTTTTTCAAGCCCTCATCCATACTATCAATTATGTTGAATTCTCCCCCATTCCTTTTTCCCTTAAAGATCTCCTGGTAGAGCTTTCCACTCTTCTTTTCCAACTTAAGTTCTTTATTTTCTATGCCTGCTGAACAACTTGAAAATTCTCTTAACTGTTGTTTTTTCCCAATGGTTCAATTTCTTCTTTTGTCATTGTTTACTTTCCTGTTTTGTTGGACCATATCCTCAGACAACTTCCTAAAAAAAGTTTAGTGTGTATAAATTTTGAGTTCTCACATGTTTGAAAATGCCCATATTTTGTCTCCACATTTTATTTGGCTAGGTTGAGTACACCAGGTTAAAATATTTTTTTCTTGAGAACTTTGAAGACATTGCACCATTATTTTCTGACACCCAGCACTGCTCACGAGAAGCCTACTTCTATAAACTTTTAGGATTTTCCTTTTATTCTTGGTCTCATGAACATTCATAATGATGTATCTCTGATGAAGCAGGGGGGAGGTGATATAACTGTGTGTGGGTACTTTTTCACTCATTCTTCTTGAAACTCAATTGGCCCTTTTATTCCTCGCTACTTCATTAGTCACTACCCCTCATCTATTTTCTGTCTCCTATAACTTTGTTGAACTCTATCATGTGTTGGCCCCTGTGCTAGATATTCTCCATTTGTCTCTGCAGATTCACTTTCCACCCTTCTTCTTCCTGCTGCATGCCCCAGGAGGGTGTTTTTTACAGATGGCAGCACAAGTTTCCTGGCTTCCAGAAGTTGGGTTTGAACAATGGGAGGCATCATCAGGTTGTTGGAATGTGGGAAGAAGGTACAGTTGATGTATTTATTCCTATGGAAACCTCCCTGCTGAGCCATGTATGGGCAGTGGTTGAATTTCTTTACAAAGTGTCATAGCTCTTGAGAGGCTTAACAAGTATTAACAAGGTGTAACAAGTAGGTTCTTGGAACTGCTCATTCTTCTTGCCCCTTCAGACAGAGGGATAATAGTTGCCTCTCACTTTTGCTAGACTCATTAGTCCGTACTGGATTCCCCTTATCACTGACCACACTTTTGTAAATTAGGTATGAATTAAGCTCTCTTCAGTGTCTATTTTGGGGGTGCTATTTGATGTTTATGAAGAATCTGACTGATACAGATCCCCAATTTGTTTTCTTGGTAGGTGAATATATGCATTGAGAAGAGATCATACTTCTGCTTAATTCCCTGTTATTTGAGAATATAAGTGAATCAGAATCAGAACATAGGTAATAGTTGAGGCTTGGATAAGGTTACCCAAGATTATGCTTTGCAGCACATGTTGCATTTTCACCTATTTTGTCAGTGCCTATATTAGTAATTTACTTTAAAAAGTTAATCAACTGAATGGCAGCACATTTAGTTTAGCTCAAACTGAGTATTATAGGAAATATTTTTTTAGTAACTTATTAGCCTTGTTTAAAATTAGATAAAATCAGTAGTTCCTTGGTATCTGCAGTTGCTCAAGTCTCATATATAAAATGATGTAGTACAGTTGGTCCTCTGTATCTACAGATGCAGAACCTGTGGATATGGAGGGTGGACTGTAATTCATTAATTTAGAAGACTTTTCATTCATAAGTAGGTGAATTCTATTTTTGGAGATTTTAGGTTATTTCCTATCAGCTTTTTGTACCTTCAGTGTTTGCTGTTACAATGCATAAAGTAGAAAATAATTTTGTTTACATTGAAAATTTTAACTGGAAGTTTTTATTATTGCTTCTGCTGAAATTAACAATATACATATGTTCTAAAGGGCTAGATACATTTCAGAATTGCATTCCTATGGTTATTTTAAGAAGAGATTAGGAAGCATGGAATTTATATGTATGGAGAAAAATGCAAGAGATATCAGAGACTTCATAGAGCAGGATAAGTCAGGGTTCATCCTACTAGAAAGTTAAGTGCACAGTCACAATAGATTGAGGGGTACACAAGGCAACTCTCTTTGATCTAAACTTTTATCCTTGCTTGTCTGCCATGACATCATTTTCCATTCTAATTTTCTCAAAATTCTCTTTATCTGAGTCATTACTTTGGTGAGCTAATGAAGTTAGGGAGGGGAAAAGGGAGAACAAGCATAGCTTGGTGTGGTAACTGGCTACTCCAAAAACCCATCCGTAGGGGTTAAGATGATGATATAGGCTTAAAATAAAATTGCCCTTTCCCCAACAGAGGCTAAGAGAGAAATGGTACATTAGAGTGTGATCACTTTACCTCTAGCCTTCTATTCTCATTGTTAAGAAGACCTACAAATCCGTCTTTCCTTACCCATCAATACTCATAACCTATCAGCATCTGCATCGTGGCTACTGGGAGTACTCTAATATTCCATTTATGTCTATTTATGTCAGCCACCAAAGGAATCCCTAGACATCCAGATTACCTCTTCTCACCCACACTCTACTCCCCATTGAATTCCATATACTTCCATTGTGGTCTCTTTCCCTACCCTAAAATTCTTCCATGATGCCCGTAGGAATCCCAGTTCCATTAGAATTAAAATCTCCTGTATCCTCAACCTATTCTCTGAATAGTCCTTTCATCTTCTTGCTGTAAAAGAAAACTAGGGGCTTCCCTGATGGCTCAGTGGTTAAGAATCCGCCTGCAGGGGACACAGGTTCGAGCCATGGTCTGGGAAGATCCCACATGCCGCGGAGCGACTAAGCCTGTGTGCCACAACTGCTGAGCCTGCGCTCTAGAGCCTGTGAGCCACAACCACTGAGCCTGTGTGCCACAACTGCTGAAGCCCACACGCCTAGAGCCTGTGCTCCACAACAAGAGAAGCCACCACAATGAGAAGCCCGTGCACCACAACGAAGAGTAGCCCCCATTGCCACAACTAGAGAAAGCCCGCACGCAGCAACAAAGACCCAATGCAGCCAATAAATAAATAAATTAATTAATTAAAAACAAAAAAAGAGAAAAAGAAAACTGGAACTCTCCTGAAGTTTCTGCTTCCCTGACAGCTGTCTCAAGTGATGGGTGTTTTTCTTATTCATCTCTCCCACCTCTGGGCCTGAGAGTGGAGAAGTTCTCCTTGTACCTCATTGCCGCTTCCACACCATTCTCTCTTTTTCCTCCCTACAACTTTATTTTGCGGTACGCGGGCCTCTCTCTGCTGTGGCCTCTCCCATTGTGGAGCACAGGCTCCGGACGCACAGGCTCAGCGGCCATGGCTCACGGGCCCAGCTGCTCCACAGCATGTGGGATCTTCCCGGACCAGGGCACGAACCCGTGTCCCCTGCATCGGCAGGCGGACTCTCAACCACTGCGCCACCAGGGAAGCCCCTCCCTACAACTTTTTAATATTGAATCTCATGCCATCATATTATGTCGATCATTACCCCTTATTGTTGCCATCATCTACTGATTCTCTAGCCTTTTCCTCTTACCTTCCACAGTTTTACTCCTGGCTCATTCTTGCTATCTCTAATACACTCACAATCCTTGCTAATTTAATGTAGACAAAAGGAATCATTGCAACAACCTGATCTGTTATTTCCTTGGACTCTTCTTCAAAGAACTTGTCTCCAGCTTAGTGCAGCCCCTCACTCTCTTGGTTATATCCTAGACCTTGAGATTACCATAAATGCAAACCCTACATAATCTCAATATATATATATATATTTTTTTAACATCTTTATTGGAGTATAATTGCTTTACAATGGTGTGTTAGTTTCTGCTTTATAACAAAGTGAATCAGTTATACATATACATATGTCCCCATATCTCTTCCCTCTTGCGTCTCCTTCCCACCCACCCTCCCTATCCCACCCCTCCTATCCCACCCCTGTAGGTGGTCACAAAGCACCGAGCTGATCTCCCTGTGCTGTGTGGCTGCTTCCCACTAGCTATCTCTTTTACGTTTGGTAGTGTGTATATGTCCAATCTCAATATTCTTATACCCCACTCTCTAACCAGTACCTCTCCCAGCTCACATCCAGCCATCCTTGACCTCCATTGGGACCTACAGTTCATTAACCTAAATTGTCCCTCTCCTTGTGACATCTTCATTACCCTCTTACCTGGTTTCATCCACAGGCAATCATAATAATCTCCCTCACACTTGCTCTTGTCTTCCTTGTCCCATTTCTCCCTTCTTTGTACTGCTTCATGAAACTACATTTGGGTTAAATCCTTCCTTGTCTGGGCCATGCAGCTGAGTATTGCTGGAGAAAAACTTGCAACTATAATGATAGTGTCACTTTAAATGAAATATACAAACCATAATGCTACCAGGCAATTGTTCTGGCCCATTCAGTCTCTCATTTTCGTAGATAACTACTTCACATTTTTTTCAGAAGCAAAGGAATGCTTTATTCTTATTCTTTGATCAGAGAATGGAGAGGTGCAGGCTCCCACTCTACAGCACTCACTTCCCTCCATAGGCCATGGGCGGGGCTGCTTTATAGGGATCTCATGGGGGTGGGGCAGTGGGGGGTGTTCTCACAGGATTGGAGCAGAGTCTCTGCGCATCACCTGCTGCCATCTTGAATTGAGGTGTCACGCTCAGCACTTCTGCACACAGCCAGCAGATTTGGTATGTCACAGCAGCAGTTCTGCATTGGGAACTCTAATCCAATGTGTTAGGTGCAAGGCTTCTGCACCCGGGCTCCCTATAGGCAAGTGAAACCAGACTAAGCACAGAAGGAGAGCTTAGACTTTATCTTATTTTTCCTAGATATTATCTTATTTTTCCTGGGGATCCCTGTGGGCTTTGCTGGTGACATTTATAGGTCATGAAATGGACTTTGCATTTCATTCTAAGTGTTATGGGGAGCCATTGAAGGGTTTTAAGTAAACGAGTGAGATGATCTGATTCACATTTTCAAAAGCTTCCCCTGGTGGCTTCGTGGAGAAAAACATGAAAGGGGGATGAGGGGCAAGCCTGGAAGCAAGGACACATGGGCTTGGCAACTGTCCTCCACGCTCCTGATGTTTTCACGTTACCCGAAGCTCTCACTTGAGAATCTGAAAGGATTATGGATCAAGGGCAAAGGGAAAGGAGCTAACAGATGTGGTGAGGGCCAGGAGAAGCAGGAAACGTTGAGGCAGAAACCACAAAATTTCAGAGGGTTCCAGCAGGATTAAGTTTAATGGCTGTTACCATCTTTTGTCTCTAATAAATGTAAATGTTCACCACAAATAAAACTTTCACAAGTGGCAATTTCCCCTGAAATTCTGGGAATAGGGAGAAGGTCTAGAACCCTGGAGCTGAACAACAGAGTGTACAAAAATCTAGTCAGAGACTCCTGAATGAACAAAGAATGCTAAAAGGAAGGTGAAAAGGGTCAGCAAAATAGGGTCTTGAGATGAGCACAATTTTGTCATCTGAATCTGCATTTGCTGCCCAACCTGCTAAGCTTTGCTACTGCCAGTCAGTGAGCACAGGTGAGTATACTGGAAGATAGCAGCCCCAATTTCATGTTTATTACTGATTCTCCTCCAACGTGGCAAGGATAAACGATGGAAATCAGTGTTCTCATCCTTGACTCCTCTCTATCAAGCTTCCCTATGTTCAGTTTTCTGTGAGGATGCAAAGAGTTCTGGTGTTTTTTGTGACAATGAAAAGAGCTGATGGCATCTTTTGATATCTAAAGTTGTGAGAGCACTATTTCAATGCATATTTCATCTTGATGCTCTTCTGCCCCATGGCTGCACTTCAAGGGAAAGGACTACTGCTCTAGTCATGATTAATCAGTAACTGACTTACTCTGTAACTGGAAATGCAGCACCAGCCTGAGAATGATAATGCAGCTTCAAAGCCCTTTGTTTATGAAGTGTTTTTATCATAATTTAAAAATTCTACTGTTTTCATGTAAACCTATGAGGTAGGTTATCGTCACTGCCATTCTAAAGATGAGAATATGGAGCTTGGATGACTCCTACAAGGTCATAAGAGAAGTTATTTGCTTAGTCAGGATGGAACTCATAGTCCTGTTTCACCAGATTATTGCCCTTTGAGTCGCATAATTACAGTGACAAATGGAGTGACCAGAGATAAAATGTTAAGTGAGACAAGCATAGAAGTCCATTGATGCAAAAAGCTGGAAGGCAAAAGGTGCCATTTTTCATGCAAGAAACATAGTCTGTGCCATGCTTTTAAGCCACTAAGGGGAAGTAAAGTAAAGTTATGTATTTGCTTTTTTTTTCATTGTTGTTGCTATTTGTGCTGTCTCTATTCCCTGAATACTGTCCTTGCTTTTAGGTTTGTCAAGTGACTCTACTGTGGCTCTTTTCACTAGTAGAAACCATAGAAGAGAGCTTGATGTTTCCATGAAGTTTGATGTTTCCATGTTTCCTACTCAAAGGGCAAATGGTGAGTGCAATATAAAATAAGATCAAAATCCAGTAGAGGTTTTGACAATCTCATTCTGCCTTTCCTTTTTAGAATCTTATGAGATATATTGCTCTACTGAGAGAGAAGGATGTTGAGGGTGAGAACAAAATAGAATGGTCTAGGGCTTCCCTGGTGGTGCAGTGGTTGAGAGTCCGCCTGCCAATGCAGGGGACACGGGTTCATGCCCCGGTCCGGGAAGATCCCACATGCCGCGGAGCGGCTGGGCCCTGAGCCATGGCTGCTGAGCCTGCACGTCCGGAGCCTGTGCTCTGCAACGGGAGAGGCCACAACAGTGAGAGGCCCGTGTACTGCAAAAACAAACAAACAAACAACAACAAAAAAAGAGAATGGTCTATCGTTGTACTCAATTTCTTGATGTAGTGATTAACAAAATGAAGTCTTTATATATTAAGTATGTTAATCATAGACGAAGCCTGAGGTGGGGTCAAAAGAAAAGGTCCGGCTTTATGGTCCAGAGAAGGGAATTATTTTACTCAGATCTGATGCTGAAGATTTAAAAGGAATGTCCTTATTGTTCCATATCAATTGCCATCCCATCCAGGAGTGATAAGCATGAGCAAGGGCAAGCTGAGTGGTGACAGCTCTAAACAAAATAGACTTAAGGGTGGCTTCTAAGTGTGGAGAGGAACACAGCTTGTAGACAGACACAGGCAGGACCGACCTATAACAGAGTAACAGCATAGGGAACCATTTCTCACCTCTGCACATCAAGAGGAAAAATACTTATCAGTAGGAGAAAGAGGGAATGCAGTGTACATGTGGAAAAAGCCTTGGGAATCTCACGTCAAGCCAAGAGGTGCAAGGGAAAATTGTCCAGCCTGCTTTCCTTTCCTTGGGGAGAAAAATCATCTATGAGATACTCAAGTATACCAGTTGACTATTGTGGAATTTTTCCTGCACTTCAGGACAATTAGTAACTGAATATTTTGGAGGAGGGAGAGAAAACTGGCCAAGGTAAGCCCCTTCCATTGTTTCCCCAAGGTGCTTTGTATCCTCCACATAACTGTGCTTACAATATTGTGATTGTCTATTTTCTCATCTCTATCTCTGCACAGCTGAAGGCTCTCCGAGGGCAGGGGTCTTGTCTGGCTTGTTCAGTGTGGTATCTCCAGTGCCTAGCACATTGTACTTGGAACTTAATACCTTCGATGGTTGTTGGTTGTCCAAAGGAGTCAATGGTGGATCAAGTAAAGGCAGCATACAGATAGGAGAAGAAGTAAACTTTTGTTTCCTGAATCTAATCCTACTGGTAATCTTTAAAGAGATATATAGCATATAATTAAGAACCAGGCTGCCTAGTTTCCAAATCCAGTTTTGTCATCTCCAAGCTGTGTCATTACAGGATGTTTCTTAATCTTATCTGTGAATGGGGACAATGATACCCACTTATATCAGTGGTTATGTCAGGAAGCTGAGTTTGGCTGCATGTACAGAAAACCCAAATAAGAGTAGTTCAAATAGGATAAAGGTTTATCTTTTATTACCTAATAATAAGTCAGTTGGAAGAAAGGTAAGTCCAGGGCTGCATGGCATGTCTACTATGAAATCAGGACCCAAGCTCTTTCTACCTTTTCTTTTAGCCAGCCTTGGTGTGTGCCTTTTACAATGGTCATGTGGTGGTTGCTGGAGCTCCAGCTATTGCATCTGTTTTCTAGGCAGGAAAAAGGAGATGAACAAAAGCAAACTTCACATGACACTATATCTCCTCCCTTTAAAGAGATTCTGAGAAGACTCAACCAAAAACTTTAGTTTATAACTCATTGGCTAGAACTGTGTCACACGTTTGCCCATCTGGGAAGGAGTCTGGGAAATGTGTTTTTTGTCTTTTAGCTGGGCATATTGCTAGTCTTAAAATAAAAAGTGTCATGTTGGTAAGGAAAAAGTGGAGATTGGATATTGGATAGGCAACTAACCATATTGGAACAGGTAAAGACACCCACAGTAGGCACTCAGGAAATGTGCTGTACTCACGTTTAAATTAGACTTGTGATTGTAGTTGAAAATGTATTAAAATATATAGAAATGATGGATTTGTAGACTTGAATGTTGAATTTATAGGACGTATCTTTTGGGTAGCCTACCAGCTCATGGGCAATGATTAATGCTGACACAGTATTTACTGTGAACCTGGATCCTGATACATAATCACTCATTTAATCCTTAACCATAACTCTGAGAAGTAGCTACGGATATCATTTTCACTTTGTGGATGAGAAAAACTGAGAGTTAAGTAGGATGCTACCACAATCATCAAATGGTAGAACTAGGTAACATTTAAACTTAGACAATCTGCTTTCATGGTCTGTGCTCTTAATCACCGGTGTAAGTGAGAGAATGTCTTCCAATAAAAGTGAATTTAAAAGACCTCATTTCCAGGACTTCCCTGGTGGCGCAGTGGTTTAGAACCCGCCTGCCAATGCAGGGGGCACAGGTTTGAGCCCTGGTCCCGGAGGATCCCACATGCCATGGAGCAACTAAGCCCGTGTGCCAAACTACTTAGACTGCGCTCTGAGAAGCCTACGCACCACAACGAATAGTAGCACCCGCTCTCCGCAACTAGAGAAAGCCCACATGCAGCAATGAAGACCCAACACAGCCAATAAATAAATCAATAAGTAATTTAAAAAATAAAAAAATAAAAACACTTGGAGTTTTTAAAAAAAAAAACAAAATAAAATAAAACACCTCATTTCCTTCCTCTAAAAATTTTCCAGTTCCCTGGCTGGAATAAGCTAACTATGAAATCTTACAAATATATTTAAATTTATTGTGTCTCTTTGATGCCATGTTCAAAATAAGGAGAATAAATAGCAGATGGTGATATCTGTTAGAATATAAACCAAATAGGGAAAAGACTGCCATTTTTTCTGGCTGCAGGAATTGCCTAATTTAGTGTCTCAAATATTATGAAAGTACTTGGCAAATCACATTTCTTAGTGAAGCCCGCACTTCGACTTTCCCAGCTACTGAGCCTCACCACATAAAGATGTTGTAACTTAAGAGCTTCCTTTACAGATGGTCTCCCTGTGCTATGCGGCTGCTTTCCACTAGCTATCTATTTGTGACCACCTAGAGGGGTGGGATAGGGAGGGTGGGAGGGAGACGCAAGAGGGAGGGGATATGGGGATATATGTATACGTATAGCATAGCTGATTCACTTTGTTATACAGCAGAAACTAACACAACAATGTAAAGCAATTATACTCCAATAAAGATGTTTTTTAAAAAGAAAAGAGTGCTTCCTTTACAGATGGAGCTAAAATTCTCATCTTTAGTCAACATGAAAATATGCTGTTTATAAAAACATTTAAAGCCGAATGATCAGCAACCAAACATTTCATAAAGAAAGGCACATATAATCAATTTGCATGCGTATATGTATACACACATATGCATATGTACATATTTTGCATGTATATATTATAAATGCTCATGCTTATAAAAGAAAACAATACCCTGATTATTTTTAGAACATCTGTTGGGAGAAAAGGATATTACCCAGACACACTTCAAGGATGACACGGATGGTAGGTAGTGACTGATTATGAAGAAGTGCATGTCATCTCTACAAGGTCAGGAAAAACAAAGCTTTGAACCATTTAGGTGTTACCATGAAGGCAATTGCAGTGCAATTTGCTAGTGACCAAATGATTATCAGTATTAACCCTGTCTGCAAAGGCAGGAGGGGGTGGCACTTAGCTCCTGTTCACTTTCTATTGCCAACCTACAAGGCATCAGTGGTGGGATGGGTGGCACCTACAACTGCTTCTGATTGGCTGCTTTCACATCCTATGAAAGGAGAAGGAAGGGGCATCAGCAGGTGCGTTTACAGGAACAGTTTCATGAGCTGGAGACTGGATGCTATTTCTACTGCAGTTAACCTCAGGGGGCTGCTTTTTCCCTTTCTTCCCTTCTTTGGATTTTGCTAGTTAATACCCAAAAGGTTGACCCTTCACTCTGCCCTCAAAGAAGCCCTTCTGCCATATAGGGCTGGTTATAGATTTCAGCCACATGCACTCAGAAATCAGTAAGTATTTCTCAGACTAGTGTGTTTCTCTTCCTGTGGGCTTCATGGTTTTGGTGGTTGTTCTTTCCTTCATGTTTCGACATCTGTCATAAAAGTGACTCTGAGGGGCTTCCCTGGTGGCGCAGTGGTTGAGAGTCCGCCTGCCGATGCAGGGGACACGAGTTCGTGCCCTGGTCTGGGAAGATCCCACATGCCGTGGAGCAGCTGGGCCCGTGAGCCATGGCCGCTGAGCCTGCGCATCCGGAGCCTGTGCTCCACAATGGGAGAGGCCACAACAGTGAGAGGCCCGCGTATCGCAAAAAAAAAAAAAAAAAAAAAAAAAAAAGTGACTCTGAGGGCCAAAGGAAGGCTGACAATTCTACTCGAGCCCTCTATGGTACTTGTTGCCTGTTTCAAAAAGTGCCATTGTTTTCGGGTGGTCGGGAGATCATTTGCTGCTCTTGGGGTAGAGGAAGCCTATAATGAAACAAATCTCCATAAAGAGTATCACCTCTTGTAACATATTATTAATGTTGTTACTAATGTTGTTACTATTGTTGTTACTAATGTTGTTACTAATAATGTTGTTACTAATGTTACATTACTATTAATGTTGTTACTAATTATTAATGTTGAAATTATTAGAGCAACAATCTTAGCTAGAAAAAATCATTGAAGTATAGGTAATCACCTGCCTTTTGATTTCAGTAAAGGAGAAAAGCTTTTTTATCTTGTTATCTTGTCATTGCTTTGTAGTTTTTGAAAATGTGTGTAATTTCCATTAAAATGCATATTTCCTTAAGGCTAGCAGGAGATGAATGAGTAACAAGAGGACAATCATACCTACTTCTTTCTTTCTTTTAATAGAAGTTTTACTTGGTATGCTTTTTTAAAACTTTATAAAAGATATACACTGATGTTTGGAATTTTAAAAACATCTACTTTTTAAACTCTTTGTAGAAATTAGTTACATAGATTAGGGTTTTTGTTTGTGCCGGACTATTCAAATGTATTTACATGGTAACAGGATAAAAAATGTGGAATAGGTTAGTTAAATCTGATTATTAAAAGAAAACAACTACTTATGTATTTTGTGGAATCCCAGTTCTTAGTATCTCTTTTCCCCCTAGAAACACTCATACCTCATTAATTTGGATGACATTCACTAGCAATTTGTCATAGTTTAGGCTGGATGAAAATTTTCTAGTCAGGTCTTAAATCAATGGTAGAGTAAATGGGTTGAGAAAAGAAGATCATAGAAGTCATATTTCAACACTGTTTTTTTATCTATTCACTCATTCTCTACCCAGAAATAATTTGGAAGCATATTTGCATTCAAACAACCCAGTGGTTATAGGCTTTCTACTTTACCTACAAGTGAGTGATACTTCCATTCACCAACTACGTACTGAAAATCTATCTTGTCCCAGGAACTGTGCTAAGCACTAGAGATATCAGAACGAATCAGAGAGGTCGCCACCTTTGGAGAGCTCAAAGACTAGTGATGTGGTAGACGGGAAGTAAATAAACCACAGTGAGAGTGGTCTGTGCTCTTGTATGTGTATGAACAAATTGTGTGTGGGTACAAGTGTGTTAATGTCAGTAGAGCAGCAAGAGACAAGGCTGGAAAGGTAGGTTGGGACCCTCTCTACCTCTGCCCTCTGAGGCACTGTAGAGGTTAAGAAACTGCAGGCCAATGGAAAAAGCACTGAACTTCATCACTGCTGAAGATTTCTGAGCTAGTTTATGTAAAATGGTGTAATAATACCTGGCTCTCAGACTAATGGGAAAATAAAATTAGGAAAAACATGAAAAGTGCCTAAAAACCTACTTGGTTCATAGTTAGCTTGGGTACTTTCCTTTCCCTCTTAAAATGCTATTTCTAGGAATCCTCCAAGAACTGCTTTTGTAAGTGAACAGACCCCCTAACTGAATCTTTTTGTTTCTTTGTCTGTTTTGTAAATATGACCTATGGCTTGTATTGTCTGTAAATTGTAATAACCTTCCAAATTTCTTTGATTATAGAAACATGAGTACAGAATCTGGAAATTAGAGGATTTTGATCTTTAGGCTGAGTTAGATCTATCATTCTGATGCCAATTGGATTTAAACTCACTCAAAGTTTTTGCAAAATTTCTTTCTCCTAGCCTTTTTGTCAAGAAGTAGAAATAATATATTTCTGAGCTAGTTCCTATGGACATCTTTAAAGGATACATTTAATAATGTATACAAAAGTGATTTGAAGAGATCCATACAAAGTAATAATAACAATACCTTACAAAATCTTTCATTAGTTAAATGTGGGTTATTTTAATTCTTAATAACTTAACATGTCAATAATTCCTTGGGATAGAAATTTCTGGATGAAAATGCAGGTGTCTAAAAGTTTTAACTATTTCCTTAAAGATGATAAGTACTCAATTCCATACCTAGTTTAGAGATTATTCTTTTTCATTTGGTATAGTTATGCTATGTGGTAGAACTAGAACAGTGCTTTTCTTTTCTTTTTTTTTTTGGCGGTACGCGGGCCTCTCACTGTTGTGGTTTCTCCCATTGCGGAGCACAGGCTCCGGATGCGCAGGCTCAGCGGCCATGGCTCACGGGCCCAGCTGCTCCGTAGCATGTGGGATCCTCCCGGACCGGGGCACGAACCCGTGTCCCCTGCATCGGCAGGTGGACTCTCAAACACTGCGCCACTAGGGAAGCCCTAGAACAGTGCTTTTCATATTTATTTTATTGAATCTCAGAACTCTTAGTATGTTGGCCAAGATTCATTGGTCAGTTCTATAGTCGTTAGTATTGAATACATCTTGTAACAGCTATTTTCAAAATAGTCCTAAATTCTCAGAGAATTATGTTAATTATTTATCATCATACATAAGGGTTAATTTCTGATTTGTAATCTTAACGTAATAATGAAGGTTGGTAAAGTACACAGTTACTGAGATGGAGCTTTTCCTGATGTTACATGTTTACCTGGGTCCTTACCAGTTACTGTATCTCACTTGATTTCATGAGTAGCTGATGTTTTCTTTCTGGTTGTGATTTTAGTGGGCTTTTTTTGTTTGTTTGTTTTATGTGCTTTTTTTGTGTGTTTTTTTTTGGCCATGCTGTGCAGCATGTGGGATCTTAATTCCCCGACTAGGGATTGAACCCTCACCCCCTGCAGTGGAAGCATGGAGTTTTAACCACTGGACTGCCAGAAAAGTCCTGATTTTAGTGTTCTTGATTGCTGCCATACATATGTCTGTTAGCCTCATGCAATTGTTTGTGTTGCTGTGAGGCTATAACCAGTGCATTTTAAGATGTAAACTGTACTTATGTCCAGTGATCAGTTTATAGAGGTAGTAATCACCCAGGTTTATACTTGACAGCCATATGAATGGCTCATGTGAACAATTCTTTTTTTACTTTATTATGTGATATGCAGAGTATTTTAGTTGTTAGGTTTAGATGTTGCAGAAGAAATGTTGCCATTTTTACATGGCCGCAGTACCTTCTAGAATTTGCTTGAAACTTTTAGAATGTAGTAAAATAGTATCATGGTTTATGTATTCCTTTAACTTCATTGCTTTAACTGAGAGGTTTTAATGTTATCTCCACAGGAAAACAAAATGTTTTTCAAGAAAATAATAATATTAGTAGCATTAGTATCAACAGTCATCATTGTTTTTGTAAAAGTTTAGTGGCCAACCCTAGCCATCTAATTTAGCACATTTTGTTGTAACATAAAAGAGAAACTATGAGGAAAAAAATCTCAATAATTTATACGCAATAGATTTGTTTTACTATTCACCTCTGAGGTCTCTTGTAATTTGACCTCTGTGGTAGCTATAAAATATTAGAGTAAAATAAGATCATACTAAGAATATTTACCTAAGGCAACACATAATTTTAGAATCAGTTTTAATGTATACATTATAATAATAAAATAAGAAAAATCTCCTTGTTATGGTGATGACTTCAAATGCTAATTACAAACATCATTAATTATTGTTAGCTGCCGATTAATTCTAGGATTTAACCTAAATTTTTCCACTTCATGTTCTTAAATGAAAACAACTGTCACTTTAAGGGATTCTATTCCATCTCCATATGATGGTGATAGAATTTCCTAAAAGGAAAGCAAAAATTTTCTGAAAGGAAATTGATTGCTAAAATATACATTCAATAACATTGAATACTTATTTTCCCTGTCCTTGACAAATCATGAGGGAATGAATATTAACTGAGTGTCTTCTCTGGGTCCAACCCTGCTCTAGGAATGGAGGATGTAGTAGTAAATGAAGCAAACCTGCTGCTTTTATGAGCTTCTGTTCTATAGCTAAATGGTTTATTGTCTAACACTTGCCAAAACTCCAACTGATGGAAGGGTCGTTTAAACTACTCTAATGATCAGCTGTTTTCCCAAGGGGAAACTCTGACCAATGGCTGATTTCAGATTGCTGCATTTTTAATGACATGAAAGTTGCATTTGGAATTAGATCGCAACCCTGTGGTCATGATGGAGAGGCTCCATGGATCCTT
Organism: Mesoplodon bidens; assembly: GCF_964165515.1. NCBI lineage: Eukaryota > Metazoa > Chordata > Mammalia > Artiodactyla > Ziphiidae > Mesoplodon > Mesoplodon bidens. The sequence continues at coordinate 192,938,239 of NC_138176.1, forward strand.
ATGGAATGAGTTTCTCATCAGAGCTCTAGATGGTCTACATCAGCGGTTCTTAAACTTCAGAATACATATGAAACAACTTTGGAACTTGTCAACTTCAGACCTCACATGGAGAAATTCAGTTTCTTTAGATTTAGAGAGGTACTTAAGAATCTGCATTTTTAACAAGCAGCAGGTTGTTGTGATGATGGTGGTACCACGATCATATTTTGAGAAACACTTGTGTTTAGATTTTATATATGTGGCATTTACTAATATTATAAACTTAATCTAATTTTACTAATTACTACTAACATTACAAACTTATAGACAACCTTAGCTGTTCATTGGTGTAGATGAGATATATGACCCATGTAAGAAGTTAATTTTAGCATGAGATGTAGGAAATGTTTATTTTCCCTGGAGAATTATTTTATCATAGTGGATAATGTTAAATGTGTAACTTACCATGCTTCCTTTTCCATTTTGGCATTCAGGTAGCTTTGTATTAAATTGATAACTGAAAAATAGTCATAAATTTGATCATAATAGGTATTCTGATTTCTCCACATCACCCTCCCTTAATGCCACCAGTTTCTAATAGTCTCTTCTAATTTTTCTCAGTGGTTCTGATGAAAATGTTTATTCATATTCGGCAATTACACTCCATAAGGAGCCCCAAATACTCTGTGAGAAATGAGATATGTTAAAAGCAAGACACTTTGTAATTCAGACTTTTATTAATACAGACAAGTATTTCTTCCAATTTAGTTTAATTTATGTATCACTATGCTAAAGAGAAAAGCTTGTTTCTTCATTTTGCAGTAATCCTATTTTTGAAATTTGTATTCATTTATGAAATACTGAGAATGTGGATAATAAATATTAGCATTTGTAATAACCATCATGCCTGGGAATACTTGATTATGCAAATGTGATATGAAACAGGCAGTACGCTGAAGTGGAGTCCTGGACCAAGAATCAGGAACATGGGATTTAGTCATAGCTCTATTTATTTCAATGACATGAAAGCTGCATTTGGAATTAGATCACAACCATGTGGCCATTCTGATTATATAGTCATATAATCACCTTATGACTGGAGAAATTGCAACCTCTTTGAACCTCTGTTTTTCCCTCCATGAAATCACATGGCTTTGAGTAAATAATCTCTGGGCTCTTTTAAGGCTTATTTGCAGATTATTTTAATTTCCTTAAGATTTATATGATATAAATTCTCTTTAAGTATGGCTTTAAAAGAACAGGTAAATGCAAATATCTAAATGGGATATTTTTTAAAGTTGGAAAATCCATCTTCAAGAATTGATTCTGACATTAAGAAATGGGCCAGACTCAATTTTGTATAAGATGTTTCTTACACATGAGACTGAAAGTGCAGATAAAGTGTTGGTGATACCCCCTCCTCCTTTCTTTTTTACAGTAGCTATACAAAGGAGGATATAGGTATGTGTACATATGTTATCAAGAAAATTAAATTATATTCAGACAAATGTAAAGTTTTCATCTCCAAATTTGTCTCAGTACCTTTCTTCCCACTTCCCCTATATCCTGTCTACCTTAATCCTCCTCACTCACTTGATTCTTCAGGATAGACCTGAGGTGGAGATGACAAATTACCGACATGGTGATTTTCTAATGCTAACTTCTGTAAAACTAAAATCAGGCTGGAGAACGTTTATGTCTCATAATTGCTCACTTAAAAGATTAGACTTTTAAAAACATTTTTGGATGACTAAAAAATACACTTCCATTTTGCAGTGTTGTAGCCTTGATGAGAACCTCAAAGTGTTGTGAAATTCAAGGCCTCCTGATAGAATTTGCTGAATACACGATGCAATCTTGTTGCCTAGAGAAGGAAAGAAAAGACACTTTCAGCACTTATAATGGCTGGAGCATCCTTTTGTTTGTTTCTTCTATGATAAACCTGCAGCAAGTTGAAGCTGTCAGAACATGTCCAGAAGCAGCACAGTTTTTAGACGTCTGGTGAGTAAGAATATCTCTAATCATGAACACACAAACCAGAACCAGCACTAAGTAGTCTTTTTTTTTCATTGCACTGGGACAACAGGAATTATCATCAACAAGAATGGCCATCAGATATTTTATTAACATGTGCATCTTCTTTGTCAAGCTTATAGTTTTTAAGAAATGTTTGTCTTAATATAGTCTTAGGGACCACATTAGAGGAGTACAAATAATTGTGGCTGAAATTTATGGCCCATTTTTTTTCATTTTGACATTTCATAAAAGATATTCATCAATGATTAGATAGCAAACTTTTCCTTAAAACCTGTCAGGAGTTGGCTTTTAGCAGACTAGCAGGGACAACCACAATTTTATTCAAAAATTATTTTGAGCCTATATATCCCCTATTGCATTGTGTACAAAGATTTGTAACACATGGTCTTAGCCCTTAAGGAACTGGGAAGACAAGGTATCAGTTCATAAAAGTGTGACTATTTTGTTAAAAAGAAAACTACAAAGGATATCTTCAACAAAGAGAGTGTAGGAAGTGCTAAAAGAACGATTTAGACAATAAATCCTGAATGTACAGGATGGACAAATTACTGTGGGTAGGAGGAATCAGGAAGGCATTATTGAGGAAGGTGAACTTCAGCTGCTTGTGATTTTATGGCCATTGAGGAAGGGGTGCGACATTTCTTACAAGCAAATAGTTTGTGTAATATTAAAGTGAGGGCAAGTAGAAATCTAGGAAATAGATTAGATCCACTTATAGAATAGGGTTTGGTTACTGTAGACGGTTTCTGGCAGTCAACATTGGAAAGATAGATTGATGTCAGAGAATGATATCTTCTTTAAAAGCTGGGTCAGCAGTTGGAACTCTGTAATATAGGTGATGGAGAACAATCAACCAGGAAGAAAGCAATCATATAGGAAAACCTAATTGCAAGATACAGGAAGACTAAAGCAACAGTTTTCAAAGTATGGTCCACAGACCCCTGGTCATCCCCCAGATTTTTTTTAGGGATCTGTGAAGTGAAATCTATGTTCATGATAATACTAAAATCTTGTTTACCTCTTTCACTATGTTGACATTTGCACTGATAATACAAAGCTGTGATGGGTAAGACAGTGGTGGGTGGCATCTTTGCATGAATCAAAGCAGTGACACCAAATAGTGCTAATGGTCAGTAGATTCTTGGTCACCACACACTTGCAGTGTCAGTTTTGCTTAAGAATGTCCCTGACGAAGCTGTAAAAATGATTAATTTTATTGTCTCACTCTTGAGTATGCATCTTTATGTTCTTTGTGACAAAATGGAAAGTATGCATAAAGCACTGCTGCATACTGAAATATGATCGTATTCTTAAGAAAATGCACTTGCTCTGAGGTAAGCTGACCTAGCCACTTAAAAAAATAAAATAAAACATCATTTTCATTTGAGATAAAGGCAACCTATGGTCATTCAGAGGAGGTACTTGGTAGACATGTTCTCAGAGACAAAATGCATGGGTAGGTTAGTTAGCTTGATTGGAAGAATCATTTCACAATGTATATGTACTTCAAAACATCCACTACGTATCACATTTGTTTGTAAATCATACCTCAATAAAGCTGGAAAAAATAAAGTAAAATTGGTTAATCAAAACAAACAGCCAAACAGAGTGAGCCTGTCATTTCAAAGAAGACAACTGAGAACATTTGTTGCCAATAACAGAATTTGACCTTTCATGTGAAAATTAGACTTTGGAAAACTTTTGTCTGCCACACTGAGATCAACAGCTTCCCAATACTTAGACACATTTCTGTTGAGATCAGTATCGATATTAACTAGTGTGATTTATATTATGTAGAATGAAAATTGTCAATATTTGGAAGATCTGTATAACTCATTGAAGTAATACTTTCCAAGTGGCTAGTGCATGTTGTTACAAAATAATGCATGGGTAAAAAGAATCCATTTAAAGTTCAAGACAAACCAATGAAATTTAGTGCATTCAAGTTTAAAAAACTGATATTTCAGATTCCACATTGCAACTAACCTTTAGGAAACTACCACGTTTTGAATTTTGCTGGTAGTATTAAGGTAGTATACACAATTGCCTCCTTTTTTCAACTGCTTATCTGTGTGAGGATGGATTTTCTTCATATATTCAACTACAACAGCATATTACAACAGATTGAATGCAGAAGCAGATGGAAGTGTACAACTCTCTTTTGCTAAGTCATTCGCTATAGAGATTGGCAAAAATATAAAACAGTAGCACTTAAGACTTTTTTTTTTGCTTGGAAAATGTAATTATTTTCATAAAAGTATAATTTGTGTTTATATATAATAGATCTATTATTATTATTATTATTATTACAACATTATTGGAGTATAATTGCTTCACAATGGTGTGTTAGTTTCTGCTTTATAACAAAGTGAATCAGTTATACATATACATCTGTTCCCATATTCCTTCCCTCTTGCATCTCCCTCCCTCCCACCCTCCCTATCGCACCACTCCAGGCAGTCACAAAGCACCGATCTGATCACCCTGTGCTATGCAGCTGCTTCCCACTAGCTATCTACCTTACATTTGGTAGTGTATATATGTCCATGCCTCTCTCTCGCTTTTTCAGAGCTTACCCTTCCCGCTCCCCATATCCTCAAGTCCATTCTCAAGTAGGTCTGTGTCTTTATTCCTGTTTTACCCCTAGGTTCTTCATGACATTTTTTTCTCTCTTAAATTCCATATATATGTGTTAGTATACGGTATTTGTCTTTCTCTTTCTGATTTACTTCACTCTGTATGACAGACTCTAGGTCTATCCACCTCATTACAAATAGCTCAATTTCATTTCTTTTTATGGCTGAATAATATTCCATTGTATATATGTGCCACATCTTCTTTATCCATTCATCCGATGATGGACACTTAGGTGGTTTCCTTCTCTGGGCTATTGTGAATAGAGCTGCAATGAACATTTTGGTACATGACTCTTTTTGAATTATGGTTTTCTCAGGGTATATGCCCAGTAGTGGGATTGCTGGGTCATATGGTAGTTCTATTTGTGGTTTTTTAAGGAACCTCCATACTGTTCTCCATAGTGACTGTACCAATTCACATTCCCACCAGCAGTGCAAGAGTGTTCCCTTTTCTCCACACCCTCTCCAGCATTTATTGTTTCTAGATTTTTTGATGATGGCCATTTTGACTTGTGTGAGATGATATCTCATTGTAATTTTGATTTGCATTTCTCTAATGATTAATGATGTTGAGCATTCTTTCATGTGTTTCTTGGCAGTCTGTATATCTTCTTTGGAGAAATGTCAATTTAGGTCTTCTGCCCATTTTTTTTTTTTTTTTTTTTTTTTTTTTTGCAGTACGCGGGCCTCTCACTGTTGTGGCCTCTCCCGTTGCGGAGCACAGGCTCTGGACGCGCAGGCTCAGCGGTGATGGCTCACGGGCCTAGCAGCTCCGCGGCATATGGGATCTTCCCGGACCGGGGCAAGAACCCGTGTCCCCTGCATAGGCAGGCGGACTCTCAACCACTGCACCACCAGGGAAGCCCTTCTGCCCATTTTTGGATTGGGTTGTTTGTTCTTTTGTTATTGAGCTGCATGAGCTGCTTATATATTTTGGAGATTAATCCTTTGTCAGTTGCTTCATTTGCAAGTATTTTCTCCTATTCTAAGGGTTGTCTTTTGGTCTTGTTTATGGTTTCCTTTGCTGTGCAAAAACTTTGCAGTTTCATTAGGTCCCATTTGTTTATTTTTGTTTTTATTTCCATTTCTCTAGGAGGTGGGTCCAAAAGGATCTTGCTGTGATTTATGTCATAGAGTGTTCTGCCTATGTTTTCCTCTAAGAGTTTGATAGTTTCTAGCCTTACATTTAGGTCTTTAATCCATTTTGAGCTTATTTTTGTGTATGGTGTTAGGGAGTGATCTAATCTCATACTTTTACATGTACCTGTCCAGTTTTCCCAGTGCCACTTATTGAAGAGGCTCTCCTTTCTCCACTGTACATTCCTGCCTCCTTTATCAAAGATAAGGTGACCATATGTGCGTGGGTTTATCTCTGGGCTTTCTATCCTGTTCCATTGATCTATCTTTCTGTTTTTGTGCCAGTACCATACTGTCTTGATTACTGTAACTTTGTAGGATAGTCTGAAGTCAGGGAGCCTGATTCCTCCAGCTCCGTTTTTTGTTCTCAAGATTGCTATGGCTATTCGGGGTCTTTTGTGTTTCCATACAAATTGTGAAATTTTTTGTTCTAGTTCTGTGAAAAATGCCAGTGGTAGTTTGATAGGGATTGCATTGAATCTGTAGATTGCTTTGCATAGTAGAGTCATTTTCACAATGTTGATTCTTTCAATCCAAGAACATGATATATCTCTCCATCTATTTGTATCATCTTTAATTTCTTTCATCAGTGTCTTATAATTTTCTGCATACAGGTCTTTTGTCTCCTTAGGTAGGTTGATTCCTAGATATTTTATTCTTTTTGTTGCAATGGTAAATGGGAGTGTTTTCTTGATTTCACTTTCAGATTTTTCATCATTAGTATATAAGAATGCCAGAGATTTCTGTGCATTAATTTTGTATCCTGCTACTTTACCAAATTCATTGATTAGCTCTAGTAGTTTTCTGGTAGCATCTTTAGGATTCTCTATGTATAGTATCATGTCATCTGCAAACAGTGACAGCTTTACTTCTTCTTTTCCTATTTGGATTCCTTTTATTTCCTTTTCTTCTCTGATTGCTGTGGCTAAAACTTCCAAAACTAGGTTGAATAAGAGTGGTGAGAGTGGGCAGCCTTGTCTTGTTCCTGATCTTAGTGGAAATGCTTTCAGTTTTTCACCATTGAGGACGATGTTGGCTGTGGGTTTGTCATATATGGCCTTTATTATGTTGAGGAAAGTTCCCTCTATGCCTACTTTCTGCAGGGTTTTTATCATAAATCAGTGTGGAATTTTGTCAAAAGCTTTCTCTGCATCTATTGAGATGATCATATGGTTCTTCTCCTTCAATTTGTTAATATGGTGTATCACGTTGATTGATTTGCATATATTGAAGAATCCTTGCATTCCTGGAATAAACCCCACTTGATCATGGTATATGATCCTTTTAATATACTGTTGGATTCTGTTTGCTAGTATTTTGTTGAGGGTTTTTGCATCTATGTGATATTGGCTTGTAGTTTTCTTTCTTTGTGACATCCTTGTCTGGTTTTGGTATCAAGGTGATGGTGGACTCATAGAATGAGTTTGGGAGTGTTCCTCCCTCTGCTATACTTTGGAAGAGTTTGAGAAGGATAGGTGTTAGCTCTTCTCTCAATATTTGATAGAATTTACCTGTGAAGCCATCTGGTCCTGGGCTTTTGTTTGTTGGAATATTTTTAATAATAGTTTCAATTTCAGTGCTTGTGATTGGTCTGTTCATATTTTCTATTTCTTCCTGATTCAGTCTTGGCAGGTTGTGCATTTCTAAGAATTTGTCCATTTCTTCCACGTTGTCCATTTTATTGGCATAGACTTGCTTGTAGTAATCTCTCATGATCTTTTGTATTTCTGCAGTGTCAGTTGTTACTTCTCCTTTTTCATTTCTAATTCTATTGATTTGAGTCTTCTCCATTTTTTTCTTGATGTCTGGCAAATGGTTTAACAATTTTGTTTATCTTCTCAAAGAACCAGCTTTTAGTTTTATTGATCTTTGCTATCATTTCCTTCATTTCTTTTTCATTTATTTCTGACCTGATTTTTATGATTTCTTTCCTCCTGCTAACTTTGGGGGTTTTTTTGTTCTTCTTTCTCTAATTGCTTTAGGTGCAAGGTCAGGTTGTTTATTCGATATGTTTCCTGTTTCTTAAGGTGGGATTGTATTGCTATAAACTTCCCTTTTATAACTGCTTTGGCGTCATCCCATAGGTTTTGGTCTGTTTTGTCTCCATTGTCATTTGTTTCTAGGTATTTTTTTTATTTCCTCTTTGATTCCTTCAGTGATCACTTCGTTATTAAGTAGTGTAATGTTCAGCCTCCATTTGTTTGTAATTTTTACAGATCTTTTCCTGTAATTGATATCTAGTCTTATAGCATTGTGGTCAGAAAAGATACTTGATACAATTTCAATTTTCTTAAATTTACCAAGGTTTGATTTGTGACCCAAGATATGATCTATCCTGGAGAATGTTCCATGAGCACTTGAGAAAAATGTGTATTCTTTTGTTTTAAGATAAAATGTCCTATAAATATCAATTAAGTCCATCTTGTTTAATGTATCATTTAAAGCTTGTGTTTCCTTATTTATTTTCATTTTGGATGATCTGTCCATTGGTGAAAGTGGGGTGTTAAAGCCCCCTACTATGAATGTGTTACTGTCGATTTCCCCTTTGATGGCTGTTAATATTTGCCCTATGTGTTGAGGTGCTCCTATGTTGGGTGCATAAATATTTACAATTGTTATATGTTCTTCGATCGACCCCTTGATCATTATGTAGTGTCCTTCTTTGTCTCTTCTAATAGTCTTTATTTTAAAGTCTACTTTGTCTGATATGAGAATTGCTACTCCAGCTTTCTTTTGGTTTCCATTTGCATGGAATATCTTTTTCCATCCCATTACTTTCAGTTTGTATGTGTCTCTAGGTCTGAAGTGGGTCTCTTGTAGACAGCATATATATGGGTCTTGTTTTTGTGTCTATTCAGCCTATCTGTGTCATTTGGTGGGAGCATTTAGCCCATTTACATTAAAGGTAATTATTGATATGTATGTTCCTATTCCCATTTTCTTAATTGTTTTGGGTTCGTTATTGTAGGTCTTTTCCTTCTGTTGTGTTTCTTGCCTAGAGAAGTTCCTTTAGCATTTGTTGTAAAGCTGGTTTTGTGGTGCTGAACTCTCTCAGCTTTTGCTTGTCTGTAAACGTTTTAATTTCTCCATCAAATCTGAATGAGATCCTTGCTGGGTAGAGTAATCTTGGTTGCAGGTTTTTCTCCTTCATCACTTTAAATATGTCCTGCCAGTCCCTTCTGGCTTGCAGAGTTTCTGCTGAAAGATCAGCTCTAAACCTTATGGGGATTCCCTTGTGTGTTATTTGTTGTTTTTCCCTTGCTGTTTTTAATATGTTTTCTTTGTATTTAATTTTTGACAGTTTGATTAATATGTGTCCTGGTGTATTTCTCCTTGGATTTATTCTGTATGGGATTCTCTGTGCCTCCTGGACTTGATTAACTATTTCCTTTCTCATATTAGGGAAGTTTTCAATTATAATCTCTTCAAATATTTTCTCAGTCTCTTTCTTTTTCTCTTCTTCTTCTAGAACCCCTATAATTCAAATGTTGGTGCATTTAATGTTGTCCCAGAGGTCTCTGAGACTGTCCTCAGTTCTTTTCATTCTTTTATCTTTCTTCTGCTCTGCAGTAGTTATTTCCACTATTTTATCTTCCATGTCACTTATCCGTTCTTCTGCCTCAGTTATTCTGCTATTGATCCCATCTAGAGCATTCTTAATTTCATTTATTGTGTTGTTTATCGTTGCTTGTTTCATCTGTAGTTCTTTTAGGTCCTTATTAAATGTTTCTTGCATTTTGTCTATTCTATTTCCAAGATTTTGGATCTTTACTATCATTATTCTGAATTCTTTTTCAGGTAGACTGCCTATTTCCTCTTCATTTGTTAGGTCTGGTGGTTTTTTAATCTTGCTTCCTCACCTGCTGTGTGTTTTTATGTCTTCTCATTTTGCTTATCTTACTGTGTTTGGGGTCTCCTTTTTGCAGGCTGGCAGGTTCGTAGTTCCTGTTGTTTTTGGTGTCTGTCCCCAGTGGCTAAAGTTGGTTCAGTGGGTTGTGTAGGCTTCCTGGTGGAGGGGACTAGTGCCTGTGTTCTGGTGGATGAGACTGGATCTTGTCTTTCTGGTGGGCAGGTCCACATTTAGTGGTGTGTTTCGGGATGTCTGTGGACTTATTATGACTTTAGACAGCCTCTCTGCTAATGGGTGGGGTTGTGTTCCTCTCTTGTTTGTTGTTTGGCATAGGGTGTCCAGCACTGTAGCTTGCTGGTCGTTGAGTGAAGCTGGGTGCTGGTGTTGAGATGGAGATCTCTGGGAGATTTTCGCCATTTGATATTATGTGGAGCTGGGAGGTCTCTTGTGGACCAGTGTCCTGAAGTTGGCTCTGCCACCTCAGAGGCACAGCACTGACTCCTGGCTGCAGCACCAAGAGACTTTCATTCATATGGCTCAGAATACAAAGGAAAAAAAGTAGAAAGAAAGAAGTAGTAGAAGTAGAAAGAAAGCAAGAAAGAAGGAAAGAAAGAAGGAAAGAAAGAAGGGAGAGAGGGAGGGAGGAAGGAGGGAAGGAAGGAGGCAAGGAAGGAAAACAGTAAGAAAGAAGATAAAGTTAAATAAAATATGATAAAATAAAATAAAGTTATTAAAATAAAAAATAATTATTAAGGAAAAAAACCAACCAAACAAACAAACAGAAAAAGCAGATGGATAGAACTCTGGGACAAATGGTGGAAGCAAAGCTATACAGAGAAAATCTCACACAGAAGCATACACATACACACTCACAAAAAGAGGAAAAGGGGAAAAATCATAAATCTTGCTCTCAAAGTCCACCTCCTCAATCTGGGATGATTCGTTGTCTATTCATGTATTCCACAGATGCAGGGTACATCAAGTTGATTGTGAAGCTTTAATCCGCTGCTCCTGAGGCTGCTGGGAGATATTTCCCTTTCTCTTATTTGTTCTCACAGCTCCCGGGTCTCAGCTTTGGATTTGGCCCCGCCTCTGCATGTAGGTTGCCAGAGGGCATCTGTTCTTCGCTCAGACAGGACGGGGTTAAAGGAGAAGCGGCTTAGGGGACTCTGGCTCACTCAGGCCGGGGGGGAGGGAGGGGCATGGAGTGCGGGGCGAGCCTGCGGTGGCAGAGGCCTGCGTGACGTTGCACCAGCCCGAGGCGTGCCGTGTGCTCTCCCAGGGAAGCCATCCCTGGATCCCGGGACCCCGGCAGTGGCGGGCTGCACAGGCTCCCCGGAAGGGGGCATGGACAGTGACCTGAGCTCGCACACAGGCCTCTTGGCAGCAGCAGCAGCCCCAGCGTCCCACGCCCGTCTCTGGGGTCCGCACTTTTAGCCGCGGCTCGCGCCCGTCTCTGGAGCTCCTTTAAGCAGCGCTCTTAATCCCCTCTCCTTGCGCACCAGGAAACAAAGAAGGAAGAAAAAGTCTCTTGCCTCTTCGGCAGCTCCAGACTTTTTCCCGGACTCCCTCCCGGCTAGCCGTGGTGCACTAACCCCTTCAGGCTGTGTTCACGCCGCCAGCCCCAGTCCTCTCCCTGCGCTCCGACCGAAGCCGAAGCCAAAGCCCCAGCTCCCAGCCCCGCCCGCCCCGGCGGGTGAGCAGACAAGTCTCTCGGACTGGTGAGTGCCGGTCGGCACCGATCCTCTGTGCGGGAATCTCTGCGCTTTGCCCTCTGCACCCCTGTTGCTGTGCTCTCCTTCGCTATACAGAAGCTTCCCCCCTCTGCCACCTGCAGTCTTCGCCCGCGAAGGGCTTCCTAGTGTGTGGAAACCTTTCCTCCTTCACGGCTCCCTCCCACTGGTGCAGGTCCCATCCCTATCCTTTTGTCTCTGTTTATTCTTTTTTCTTTTGCCCTACCCAGGTGCGTGGGGAGTTTCTTGCCTTTTGGGAGGTCTGAGATCTTCTGCCAGTGTACAGTAGGTGTTCTGTAGGAGTTGTTCCACGTGTAGATGTATTTCTGGTGTATCTGTGGCGAGGAAAGTGATCTCCGCGTCTTACTCTTCCACCATCTTCCCCGGAAGTCTATTATTTTAAAAATGAATTAAATTTTTTTTAATGAAAATTTTATAAAATTCTCAGTTTTAATTTCCAATATAATAAATATCAATAGCTATCACCTAAATAGTAGGACCTACCCCAAAGAGTTATTGTAAGGATTAAATGAGTTAATATACGTAAAACCTTCAGAAAATGATGGTGCAGAGTAAAGACTTCATAAATGTTTTAAATTATTATTATGTCTCTTTTTACTACTTGATCAGCTCCTTAAGAAGTGGGTAATTTGCAGACAAACTCTAAGGGATTCATGTCTTTCAATGCTCATGCATCTGCCCACATAAATAATAGAGTGAAACAGTTGCTTCTGTTTTTCTTTTGCCTTCTAAATCTCATGAGAGCATCTCTCCCTGGTAGATTATAACCCAGAACCATTCCAGCAAGGGATTCTGGGAAATATTTTTCCCTGGCCTTCAGCCCCTGTTGTGTAGGAGAGTGGGGAACGGTGCTGAGTTGCTAACAGATAATATGAAGCACAAGGGTTAACAAAATTAACCACAATTAAAATAATTAATTTGGGATTTCTTAAAGTCTTAACTATGCTAATAGGCATTGTAAAACTCCAAAGGAGATTAGCTTAGGTTTTCCAAACATATTTGACACAGAGCTTTTTTCTCCAGATTACTTATTTTCCATGGAGCACCTGGGCTGGGAAGAGTCTATTGTTTTCTCTGAACATTATGGGCTCAATAAAGCATTATGACATATATTGGCATTGATGAACTAGTCATTAAGGGCCAAATGTCATAGAATCAGTGCTTTAATTCTTGTGATGCTATCAGTTTCCCAGGAACATAGGACATTTCAACACTTGGAACCACTGGGAAACTCTGCCAGAGTTTGTAAATAACCTCCCATCCCCTGAAGTTTCTCAACTCCAAACTACTCTGTTCATCTTTGGTATGTCATGTGCACATTTTAGAACAGTCAATAATAATATAGAAATAAATGAGAGTCAACTGATATAACCTTCATAAAATATGTTACTACAACTGTGAATTTTGAATAGTCAGAGGTGCTTTATCTAATTAGTGAGTTATCAGTATGAATCAGTTATCAGTGTCTTCATTCTTTCAATCCTCAATTGATGTAATGAATACATGCATGTTTGTATGTATGTATGTGTGTATATAGAGAGATAGAGTCCAGGTATGGTGCTAGACATGGAAACATCACATTAGTAATGAAAACTTATCTTTCTCTCAAGGACTGTACAGTAAAGTTTTGTGGATTTCCTTTTCTTTTTCTTTTTTAATTAAAAATTTTTAAAATTTAAGTATAGTTAATTTACAATGTTGTAATAGTTTCTGGTGTACAGCAAAGTGATTCAGTTATACATACATGTATATATATTCTTTTTCATATTCTTTTACATTCTGGTTTATTACAGAATATTGAATATAGTTCCCTGTGCTATACAGTAGAACCTTGTTGTTTGTATCTGCTAATCCCAAACTCCTAATTTACCCCTCCCCCACCCCATTTCCCCTTTGGAAAACATAAGTTTGTTTTCTATGTCTTTGTTTCTGCTTTGTAAAAAAGTTCATTTGTATCATATTTTAGATTCCACATATAAGTGAGATTGTGTGGTGTTTGTCTTTTTCTTTCTGACTTACTTCACTTAGTACGATAATTTCTAGGTCCATCCATGTTGCTGCAAATGGCATTATTTTATCCTTTTTATTGCTGAGTAATATTCCACTATATATATATACCACATCTTCTTTATCCATTCATCGGTCAATGGACATTTAGGTTGCTTCCATGTCTTGGCTATTGTAAATTATGCTTCTGTGAACATTGAGGTGCATGTATCTTTTCAAATTACAGTTTTCTCTGGATATATGTTCAGGAGTGGGATTGCTGGATCATGGCAACTCTATTTTTAGGTTTTTAAGGAACCTCCATACCGTTTTTCACAGTGGCTGCACCGATTTACATTCCTACCAACAATGCAGGAGGGTTCCCTTTTCTTCATACCCTCTCCAGCATTTATTACTTGTAGACTTTGTAGTGATGGCCATTCTGACCAGTGTGAGGTGACGCCTCATTGTAGTTTTGATTTGCATTTCTCTAATAATTAGTGATGTTGAGCATCTTCTCATGTGCCTATTGGCCATCTATTTGTCTTTAGAGAAATGTCTATTGAGGTCTTCTGCCCATTTTTTGATTGGGTTGTTTGTTTGTTTGATATTAAGCTGTATGAGATGTTTGTGTATTTTGAAAATTAAGCCCTTGTCAGTCTCATCATTTGCAAATATTCTCTCCCAGTCTCTAGTTTTTCTTTCCATTTTGTTTATGGTTTGCTTTGCTATGAAGAAACTTATACGTTTGATTAGGTTCCATTTGTTTATTTTTGCTTTTATTTCTATTGCCTTGGGAGACTGACCTAAGAAAACACTGCTATGATTTATGTTAGAGAATGTTTTGCCTATGTTCTAGGAGATTTATGGTGTCGTGTCTGTGTCTGTGTCATGTCATTTCTTTTTTCTTTAAACACTGTTGATTTTGTTGTTTATTGAAAGTTTAGTGGGTGGACCAGAGGACTCTCAAAGTGTGACTAAAGTAATATTCCTTATAACTTTTTTTTTACACTTTTAGTGGAAAGATTAGCCGTTTTCATTAAAGTGATATAGAAATCCATTGGGGAGACAATACAAAATTATTGAATGAAATAATTTTTTGCTCCTTTATTATGTTACTTATCTGTGCTTTCTTGTCACCTGTTGTAGCTGATCTGAATTTCATTTTTTTAAAGAGTCAAACAGGGGCATTTTCTACTTTTTATTACATTAAAATTACTGTCATGTGTTAGTGCATCTATGATAGCATGATAAATTCTGTTGGTGTTTGTACCAGTAAACTTAAAACTCAAGCTGTATGAATGATATTCCTTCTACAACTATATATCTACAACTACATGGGTGAACATCTGTAAGAAAATTTTATATATCAATCAGTGGGGCTGCTATGGACTGACTTGTGTCCTCACAAAGTTCTTATGTTGCAACCTTAATCTCTAGTGAGACTGTGTTTGGAATAAGGAAGCAATTAAAGTTAAATGAGGTCATGGGGTGGGGACTGGATCCAATAGAATTAGTGTCTTTGTAAAAGGAGACACCAAAGAGCTTGCTTTTTCTCTCTCTGCCATGTGAGGACACAGTGAAAAGATGGCTGTTTGTAAACCAGGAGGAGAGATCTCACAAGAAATTAAATCTGCTAACATCTTGATCTTGGATTTACTAACCTCTAGCACTGTGGGAATAAATTTCTGTTGTTTAAGGCACTCAGTCTATTGTATTTTGTTACAGCAGCCCTAGCTGGCTAATACAGATTTTGATAGTGAGAAGTGGGGGTGCTGCTGTAACAAATACCAGAGATGTGGAAGCAGCTCTGGAATGGGGTAATGGGTAGTTTGGAGAAGTTCTGAGGTGCATGCTAGAAAAAACCTGGATTGCTGTGAAGGGACTGCTGGTAGGAATGTGGATATGAAAGGCATTCTGGTGAGGGTGCAGAAAGAAGAGAACTTCAGAGAAAGCCTCCATCTTTTTAGAGAATATGTAAATAATCATGAACAGAATGTTGGTAGCAATATGCATGGTAAAGATCATTCTGGTGAAATATCAGGTGGAAATGAGGAACATATTGGAAACTGGAGGAAAGGTGATTCTTATATAGTGGCAAAGAACTTGGCTGAACTCTGCTGTAGTGTTTTGTGGAAGGTAGAACCTGCAACTGATGAAAGTGGATATTTAGCTGAGTAGATTTCTAAGAAAAGTGTTGAAAGAGGGGCATGATTCCTCCTGCCTGCTTGTAGTAAAATGTGAGAGGAGAGAGGTGAATTGAAGAAACATGTGCTAGCAAAATGGGAGCAGAAGTTAACGATTTGGAAAATTCTCAGCCTGTCTGTATTATAAAAAATGAGAAAGTATGTTCTAAAGAACAACAAGGTTGTAGCTGGATTATCACTCAATGAATAGCTCATAGGATTATGCAAACAGAAACACTGCCAGTTTGAGAAGGAGACAGAGGGGTACAGTGAAGAAAGGCTGTCAAACTTCTTGAATTCTACAGGACAAGATTATAGAGCTATTTGGGTGTGAATGTGCACTATTCTTCAAAAAAAGGGAAAAATGATTCTGAAGACAATTTGGAAGTCATCAGGGCTGCCACTCCCATCACAGGCCCAGGGGAGGCTTTCCTCTTCAGTTTCAGAGGGCAAGGCCCTGGCAAAGCTGTATAGGTGGGGGGGCCCTTCCGAGTCAAAGGGGTGGGGCCACCCCAGTAAGCTGTAGAGGTGGTGCTGTCACCCAGCAGGACTGGAAGGCAGGCTTTGAGCCAAATAGGGTTATTCTCAAACCTTCAGATTTAATGGAATGTGATTTGCTAGGTTTTGAACTTACTTGGGACCTGTCATCCCTTCTTTCTCTCCTATTTTTCTCTTTTAGTTTGGAGATGTCTATCCTATGCCTGTCCCACCATGGTATTTGGAAGCACATAACTTTTCTGGTTTCACAAGTTCAGAGCTGGAGATGAATTTTGCCTCAGGATGAATAGCATCTCAAGTCTCTTGCATACCTGATTTAGATGATATTTGATAAGGCTTTGGATTTTAGGCTTTATAGAGTTAATGCAGGAATGAGTTAAGCCCTTTAGGGTTGTTGGGATAAAATGAACGTATTTTGCATATGATAGGGACATGGATTTTTGAGGGCCAGGGCTGAATGCTATGGACTGAATTTTGTTCTCCCAGATTCATATGTTGAAGTCCTAACCTCTAACGTGATTGTATTTGGAATAAAGAAGTAACTAAGGTGAAATGAGGTTTTAAAGGTGGGTCCCTGATTCAATTGGATTAGTGTCCTTATATGAGGAGACATGAGAGAGATCACTCTTTCTCTTTTGACATGTGAGGACACAGTAAAAAGGTGCTTTGCAAACCAGCACCAGGAAGAGAGCTCTCACTGGTAACCAAATCCCCAGCTACCTTGATCTCTGACTTCCTAGCCTCCAGAAATAAATTTTTGCTGTTTAAGTCACCCAGTTTGTGGTGTTTGATTATAGCAGCCCTATCTGACTAATACAGGGGCCAAATAGATAAAATATTTACCCGTGAAGGTTGAAAACAAGGAAATCTATAATCTTGTTTATTCTAAGAGCCAATGCCAGTTTAAAAGGGATTATTATTATTTTTATTGTGGTAAAAAACACATAGTATTAAACTTACCAACTTAACCATTTTTTTTTTTTTTTTGCGGTACGCGGGCCTCTCACTGTTGTGGCCTCTCCCGTTGTGGAGCACAAGCTCCAGACGTGCAGGCTCAGCGGCCATGGCTCACGGGCCCAGCCGCTCCGAGGCATGTGGGATCTTCCCAGACTGGGGCATGAACCCGTGTCCCCTGCATCGGCAGGCAGACTCTCAACCACTGCACCACCAGGGAAGCCCACCATTTTTAAGTGTACAGTTTAACAGTGTTAAGTATGTTCACATTGCTGTGCAAAAAATCTCTATAATTTTTTCATCTTGCAAAACTGAAACTCTATACCTATTAAACACTAGTTTTTCCTCCCCCCACAAGCCCTTGAAAACCATCTTTCTATTTTCTGTTCCTATGATTTTGACTACTTTAGGTATTTCATAAGAGTGGAATCATACAACATTTGTCCTTTTGTGACTGTCTTATTTTTTTTTAACATAATGTCCTCAAGATTTATCCACATTGTAGTATGTGACAGGATTTCTTTCTCTTTAAAGGCTGCATAATATTCCATTACATGTGTACACCACATTTTCTTTATCCATTCATCTCTCAAAGGACATTTGGGTTGCTTCCTCCTTTTGGCTATTGTGAATAATGCTGAATGTAAAGGGGATTATTTATCTATTTATCCCATGAGATGATTTTGGAGAGTATGCTATTTCTAAGGGCAGTAGATTATTTTAAGTTTTCATGTCAGTGATAACGATGTATAATAAATACCTGTCAATACTATGATGACTAAATAGTTGGAGGTGTGAAAGAGGACTTTTAAAACAAATATAGAGAAGAACCTGCAAAGATTGTATTTATTGGCATAATTGACATAAATCAATTATACATCAGTTCTTGTGTTATAATTCATTTGAACTTTTGTAACTGTTGTCATAGACAAGCTCCCAATGGTTTTCTGTCAATGATAATATGATTAATGTATAAAGTCACTTATACATTATAGTAATCATAGTTCTTTTCTGCTAGTTTTCTTTGGAGACATTGATTGGAAATGAAAGACTAGGTTATTTGCATTCTTTATGCTTCTCTCTCTGTCTCTCTCTCATCTTTGTTTAATCCCGTATTATACTCAAGTACATTTTTCTTATAGGGGTCCTTTTGACATGATGGAATACTCCAGACCCAGTCTTTTTTTTTTTTAATCTTTATTGGAGTATAATTGCTTTACAATGTTGTGTTAGTTTCTGCTGCATAACAAAGTGAATCAGCTATACGTATACATATATCCCCATATCCCCTCCCTCTTGCGTCTCCCTCCCACCCTCCCTATCCCACCCCTCTAACTGGTCACAAAGCACCAAGCAGATCTCCCTGTGCTACGTGGCTGCTTCTGACTAGCTATGTATACAGACCCAGTCTTTGCACCTCTTTTCCATCTTCACTTTCTCATCCAGTCCCATGGTTTTAAATATCATACATATGGTAATAACTTATATATCCGATTCCTGCCTCTCCCTTGAACTGATACCCCTGTATTAAATCTCTACCTCAATTTCTGTAGCAACCTCCTAACTGGTGTCCTTGCTCCACACTGTTGCCAGTTCAATCCTTTTTTAGTTTTTTTTAAAAATAGACTTTATTTATTAAAGAAGTTTTAGGATCATAGCAAAATTGAGCAGAAGGTACAGAGATTTTCTATGTATTTATTTTCCTGTTTGGAATCCCCCATATCGTATATAGATTAAAAGCCACACTTTTCACCTACAAGGCTCTTCATGACCTGAACCCTGGCTACCTTTTCAACTTCCTTTCCTGTCATTTTTCCTTACTCTCAACCTACTCCAGCCACATGACTAGCTATTTCTCAAACACACTAAGTCCATCCCTGTTCCTGGACTTTTGTATTTACTGTTTGTTTTGTGCTCATTTGCCAGAACTGTACATGGCCCCTTACCTCACTTATTCAGGTATCAGCTCATTTGTCACGTTGCTCATTTGTCATTCCCTGGCAATCTTCTCTAAAAGAGCAACCCCTGTCACTTTCTATCCTCTTCCCCTCACTACCTGACATTATATTATATGTTACTTTGTGTTTATCTGACTCCCCCAGTAGAATGTAAGCTACATGAGAGCAGAGACGTTTCCAGTTTGTTTTCAACTGAATCCTCAGTTGCCGAAAACAGTGCTTAGCACGTAGAAGGCTCTTTATACCAACTGGTTGAATGAATGAATATGGATAAATTTTGTGCTATTGTTTGAATGTTGATTAGTTCCATGCTTTTATGCTCAACTGTTCTGTCTTCTGCTCTCCCTTTTTATTCTTACAACAAGTAGTTAGATTTTGCAGCAATGGGTTTTGGTTCATTGGAATATTTCTCTGGAATTTAACGGCATGCAATTTTGATATTCTTATAGTTATCTCTAATGACTTGCTCTTTCATCCCCTCTTTCACTACCCATGATCAATACTTCCTACTTTTATATTTGTGGATTCTTTAACTCATCCAACACACTTCTTAGAATATTTTCTCACGTATCCAATGAGAATATAGGTGCTCTTATGTATGAATTCCCTCATGTTCTCTGTTCTTTTAAACCTCAAATTGTATTTACTCCTTATTTAAACTTTCTTCTTTTCCTCTTATAGCAGAGAAAGAGGGCTCCGAGGCTTTTTCGAAGTTTAAGCTTTCTTAATTCTTTTTTTAACTCTCTTTCCTGCCATCTCATCTCCACAGCTCTTTCCCTTGAGCTCAAATATGTTTACCAAACTTCTTTGTACCAACTCTTGTCTGTTTTCTTTTAAGCCACTTCCGTAGCTTACCTTCCTCATACCCATATTATTTTATCATAGAATATTGAATATAATTCCCTGTGCTGTACAGTAGGAACTTTTCATTTATCCATTCTATATATATCAGTTTGCGTCCACTAATCCAAACTCCCAATCCAATCCTCTCCCACCTGCCTCCCCCTTGGCAACCACCAGTCTGCGCCACCAGGGAAGCCCTACAGTATTCTTATAGTTAACAATTCTGGTGAAAAGAGAATGTCCCTTTTCTGATAACTTTTTATATATCTAAGATATGATACTTACTGGCCCAGCATGGGTTCTGGGATCATCCCTGAATCAATCGCCACAGTCAAGGAAAGGAACGACTGGAATTACCAGGCCTAGATCACAAACGCCTGTAATTGGGATTTTTGTCATATTTCTGCCTGAAGCACATGGCGTAAGAGTGGGAGAGAGAAATACTGATCATCTTCTCTTCCTATTCTTTACATTGTGTCCCTGTGCTATCATGTCCACTGTTACAACTTCTGTTATCTTTATGCTGATACCTTGCAAATCTCATAATACAAATAAGCCTTTCCTGTATAGCCATTGGAAAATTAAATGAAGCTGGAGTTACTGATCTAAATGCAATGGCTGGTCCTGATGAAGAAAACTAAAGGCACAGTGTCCAAAGTGAATGCCACGTTCATGCCTGGTTTGTAAAGTATTGCTACCCGGATCTGGCAAATGAATTAAATAACTGAGTAGGTAAGTATTACTCAAATCCAGGTAGACTTGGAGGACTTCTTTCCAGTCTCATCAGGAAGCCCACCCAAGGCAGGTATGAAGCAGGATCTGACCCTGCAGCTGAGGGAAGTCTGGCAGTAACCAGATGGGGCTTCAGGGCCCTACTCTAGTAGTTTGGTTTTCAGTATTAGACCCTAGTGCTGAGGCAGACTAGCAAAGTATATAGATTCACTGGGAAGAGCATAGGATGGTGGCAAGCAGGAGTCTAATATGGATGGGACCTGTACAAGGTGGAGATGGGAATTGGAAAAGCAGTGGCTTGGAGTCTACACCCAGGTCTTAATTCTTGTATAACAAGTACCAGGTGTGGTTGGAAATAAAACTTTGCTATAAACCCAAAATATTGTGAATACTCAAAGATAGGTTTTTGAGTACTTCTGTTCCTACCATTTGCATTTGTATTTTCCTTTTTGTAAATAATGAATTACAAATGAAACAACTAGGTTGAATGAACTAATCTCTATCTTCCCAACTATACATGTATTGATGTCTTCCCAACATACAAGTCTATAATTCTAAGAGTATTCAAGAATATAATTAATAATTTAAGTAAAGGCAGAGATTTTGTCTGTTTTTTCCTATTAATTCATTAACCTAGAACAACAGTACCTTGCACAAAATGATAAATATTTATTGAATTTGAAAGAATGTTGTACATGGAAAAATAAAATGTAGTCTATTTCTTTCACTCTGTATCTTGGAATTGAAGAATATAAAAAAAAATTTTTTTTTGCAGTATGTGACGTGAAAGGGGGATGCTAACAATTTGACTGGAAACATGGAGAATTCATCACTATTATAAGAAAACTGTGATAGAGAGGGTCAATTCTTAATGTAGATTTTCAGACAGGTTTGCTTTCAATTTACTTGAATAGCTCTTGGACTTACCTTAAGGGAAGAAAGGAGGTAGTTAGATTCATAAAACAAAATATTTTTGTTTTAATATTTATTTTCAATTCGCTTTAATTCTAAAAAATAAGGCCTTTATCCAGTACCATTCTGTGGAAGACTTTTACCATATGATGGCATAATGTGAGAAATTTCCTTAGAATCATTAATTTAGGTAGGAAACTAAGAATTTCAAGTTGTCTTTTTCAGAGCTGAAATCATTATTCTTGGTATTGTCAAGCTGTAAGACCAAATTATATCACTAGGTGGCATGAGTTGCAAATTGAAAAGCCGTAGTGTTACCAGATATGAAGTATAATAGCTGATATTTACCTGCACCCTAGCTTATCTTTGTGTGTAGGTATATTAATCTTGGAAACTCTCACCAGGGAGAATATACATTTTGTTTGGATGTTCACTTATGAACTACATATAATAAAATAGAAAACAGGTATTAAGCTCTTAGTTTAAGAACAATTAAAGAATAAAAGAACTATAGTTTTTATTAATCAAAGTCATTCACTATTGAGTTAAAAAATGAGGGAGCACCAAGTAAAGTTATCCCCAAGCAAAGCTGCAGAGTGGTGGATTAATCCCTCTCTCTGTATCCTGTAGGACCAAAATAGATAGTTCTCTATTTTCCCCATTCGCTTTTGGAAAGTCCCTTCTCCCAGCTGCTGCTCTTCTTGCTGTCCCAGCTGCTCCATGCTCACCACTGTGGGCACTCAGCAAACTCATTTTACTTGTACATTTATCAAAACATGCCTATTCTATGTCTCTTCCTCTTAGAGTCAGAACTTTGAGTTCTCTCCGTATATTTGCTAATCAAGAAACAAACCCATGCCCATGTATGAACGGGGATTAGGTTTTAATGAGAGAGCTGGCTCAGCTTTGTTTCATTCTCCTCTCTTAGATAAAGTGTATTTTCATAGAGGTTCTAGTGGTCAAGATTTGAACAGGAAACAGAAGGCATACTCAATGGGGTAAGTGGAGAGAACATCAAGTAGTGGTAGGGACCCACCCTGGGACTACTGACAGTGATGAAACTATTACTATTCCCTTTGCCATGGACTAGGAGCATCCCACAAGGAGCTGTGGACATAAATAAAAGAAGACAGTCACTATAAACTCGAGGCTCCAGGCTGCTGCTGCTGGTGTGTGTGTGGGGGAGGGCCAGGATTAAATATTTGGGTTTTTCTTTCCTTTCATAGTCTAGTTTCCTGATGTTGCTTCCCACTGGGGAGATCTTAACCAGAAGCCAGAAGTCAAGGGAGCCTGTGAATGTGGTACATAGAGGTCAACGTCTCAGGTCGCAGAATGGGGCAGAGAACTTGGAAAGTGATTGTGGAGGGGCAAATGAAAGCATCCAGCACAGGGGACTTCTGAAAACAGTGCTTCTTTTTCTAGATAGGGTCTCCAGGTTGGGAATTTCAACTAATCAGCTTGTTAGCAAATGGGGCCTTAATGTATTACTCAAGTTCCACAAATATACCTTTTTTTAGTCGTGAACTATACTTGCTAAATATCACATAACTAATACCTATTTATTCATGAATGTCTTTATACATCAACAAACAACTAGATAATTTATCAGGATATTTGATTCCCAAAAGAGATCTTTTTGGAAGTGCTTTCTTCCACCTTCATTAGTGTTTCTTAGTATATCAAAGAACATACTGCCATATACTCCCATCTTCTAAAAACTAGTCTTGGGAATACTAATATAAGTATGTATTTTTTTACCACAAAGATTTTACAATTCCAGTTTTTATACAATATGCCCCAAACTTTTTCTAAAGTAAGAAACCTTTAGGCCAAAATATGTTTTACTTATATATGTACATATATTTCAATACAGGCAATTTCTACTGTGCTAACTCAAGCTTGCTCAGGTGGCTGAGTTGTAGCTTGAGCCCCCTGATAGGTTAATTCTTTTTTCTCTCCATGCAAAACAGTCCTGGCACTTTTACAGTGAGGAAATAACACGGGCCATGAGAGGGACTGAAGCAGGGAGGAATTTGCCTGGGATATCACCCAGGATTGATTTGGAAGATTCCACAAAGGATTGAGCCCAAGCACAGTTCAATATTCTGCATACAATAGACAGTTCTGCTCTGCTGGGTCTTAAATAAAAATAATTAAAACACAAAGTGAATTTTCTTGTTCTTTTTTCCCTGGCCCAGATTGCTTTTCTATGAGAAAAGATTAGAATGTCCCCAGAGAATCTGGTAGCAAAGATTTAAAAATGCTGTACCATCTCAGACTGCTTGCTAGTTTACTGAGGAGAAACTGTACAAATGATTAGGATTTTGGTCACCCTCTGACTTAGACCCTTAGATTCTCCTGGTACTTAGCTCCAGGTTGCTAAGCATCTGAGGTAAAACTAGGTCATCCTTGGCACTCTTATTCTTTTACTTTAAAAATTCTCCAGGCAAATTTACGTAAGCCCATTGCCCCAGCTACCAAATATACACAAATGATCCTTAGTTAAAACATTCTCCTCAGATTCAAGCACAACTGCTTCATAACCTATTTTCTAATCTCCTTTTCAGATAATGCCACTACAATCTACCTGTGAGTAATCCTGCATGCCACCTCCTTCCTTACTTTTCAGTAAGTCACTAATTTCCCTTGACTTCTTCAGTACTGCTGGAACAGTCTTTCCTCTCCCTACTCTTTGCCACTGCCCGTAGGTAAGATCATCATTTCCCCACATGGGTCCTGTGCTCTGGTCATTCTGAATTACTTGCTCTTCTCCAGACTGGCCATAGTCTCTCATGCCTTTGTGTTGGCCTCTCAATCTTTTCATTTTATCTGCTTTCATTAATTAGCTCAATTCTTCTGTGATAAGTGTCAGTTCCTCTGTGATATGAGGCCGTGACTGAATTGGTTTCTTTCTCTTGGTTCTTATAGTGCTCTGTACATATTTCCAATATGTTATAGCAACTACTATTGCATTATACTTGCTTATTTCTATATATGTCTTCTCAAAATCCTGACACTCTTTGAGAGTTAAGACTTTGTCTTAATCTCTAAGTATCTCTAATATTCATAATCAGCATTCAATAAATGTGAATTACTAAATAAATGATTATATGTGTTATAGAACCATCCCCTTGTCATGGAAATGAAACACTATATTCTATTGATGAGACCTAGTCAAATGGCCTCACTTAACATAGGGAAGGCTGGAAAATATAGTCCGACTGTAGTCCAACATTTGGTGAATAGCTGGCTTGTCTGCCATAGGAACAGTGTTATTGGGAGGATACATATTTGGAAATATTGGATACTCCTTTATAATAAAAAAACTTATTATGTAGTGAATCCTGATTGTTCTTTTTACCTTAAGATCTCTCTTTGATATTAATATAGCCTTACTAGATTTCCTTTGAGTGATTTTTATCTGGAACATGTTCTTTATTATTAAAAAAGCTATATCTTTATGTTGATCATGTATATATATGTCTTGTAAACAACATCTAGCTGAACAATTTTTATAAACCTAACGACAATCTTTCTTTGTTGGTAAACTTAAATATTTATATTTGAATTTTATACTTAGTGTAATTTATGACATATTTGGATTTAATTCCTCCATGTTATTTTATAGTTTTTATTTGTCCTTTTTGTATGATTCTTTTCTCTTTTCCTACCTTCTTTTGAATAGATCAAGATTTAAAAAATTCCACTTTCCTTTCAACCAGAGTATGTGCATCATTACTTTCCTAGCTGATGCCAAACTGTTTTCCAAAATGACTTTACCAATTATATTCTCACCAGCAGCACATGAGAATTTTCTTTGCTTTCCATTCTCACCAGCACTTGATATTGTTCAGCTTCCTTTATTTTTGGTAATCTGGGAGGTATGAAATGGTATTTCAAGGTGTTTTAATTTGCATTTATCTGATTGCTAGTGAGGCAGATTATCTTTTCATATATTTAGTGACCATTAAGATCCTTCTTTTCTAAAATGCTTATATCTTTGGCCCATTTTTTCTATTAGGTAGTTTGTTTCTTTCACATAGATTAGTGGCAGTTCTTTATGTCTTCGTTATACTAGTCCTTTGTCAATTATATGTGTTGCAAATGTCTTTTTCCACTTTTTTGCTCATCTCCTTCTCTTTCTATCATGTCTTTTAATGAAGAGTTTTTAGTGTTAATGTTGTTAAATGTATCATTCTTTTTTTATAGTTAGTAATTTTTGTATCTTTAGATGTCTTTCCCTCTCTTGAAATCTTGAAGATATTTTCCTATATTATCTTCTGAAAGCTTTCTAGTTTGTTTTCCTCATAGGTCTCTAACTTACTGTGAGGTGACATTAGTCTGTGGCAGGAGGCAGAGTTTTTAAAATGAAGGTAGCCAGTTACCAGTACCCAGACCCTTTATTTATAATTTGTAAAACACCTCTGTCATATGACCCATTTCCCTCAATTGGTAATAACCTCTCCCTCAATTTTTAATAATGCCTCTGTCATTTATATATGTGTGTGTTAATTTTTGGACACTCTTTTTCCGTTCTATTGATAATCTATTTATCTATACCTGCAGCATTACTAAACAGTCATATTTATCTAGCTATATAATAAAAGTTACTGTCTTGTGGCAAATTTCTTTCTAATCCATCCAATGTAGCCTTAACACGTAAGGTTCCAGGTTCCAGGGGTCAGCACGTATCCTCAGGACAGAAATCATTTGAGTACCAATTTATCACACTGTATTTCTGCTTACTTTTTGGATTTTTAGCTATGTATTTAAAAGAAACTTTAGTGCAAGTCATCTCGCATTGGTGTTTCATCTGGAAGGATTTCTCAGGATATCTTGTTCTCCATATTGCCAGGGGCCAAAGCCTCCTTCATTTGGCAAGAAGAAACAAAACCTGCTTTAAAGAGCATTTCCAGATTTTAAGATGAAATATTGCTCAAAAATTTTTGTGTGAATATGAACAGGGAGAGGAGGATGGAAAAGAGAAGTTTAATTTTATGACTTATCCCCATCATCATGCAATCAGTTATTCTTAGGTCTCTATAGGCTCTATGAATTAAAATATTACATCTAGCATTAAATATTTTCATAGAAATATTTGTAGCCTTAGTAGCCTACCATGACTTTTTTTTCTATAACAAATATTTAGTAAATTCTTCTTGGTTGACTAATTGATGGTAGTATCTCAGAAAACAACTTAAAAAAATTATATAATCCTTAGCATGTGCCAGACACTATTTTAAATGGTTTATAAATATTAGCTCATTTAATACTCATACAACTTGGTGAAGTAGGTACTGTTAAAACAAACGAATTAACTAAGATGTGGAGTAATTAGTTAGGTTGCCTCACATCAACAGCTGGCAAGTGGTGAAGCAGGGATTTGAATCCAGACAGTCTGGCTCCAGAGTCAGCACCTTTAACCACAATACTATGCAAAATTCAGCTCATGTTTCTATGGAGTTTGTTGTCTCTCACAGGTGATAGAAGTTTTAATGATAAAACATGATAGTAAACTCTAAAGAGAAATAAAAAATCATCTAAAGTTATTTCACTACTTATATTTGACATGATTTACAATAATTTTGCAGTGAGATGTCAAATGTAAGCATGATTTGGAAGTGGACCATAACATACCAACATTATATTTTATTTTATTTTTTTAATAAATGTATATATATATATTTATTTATTTTTTGCCTGCTTTGGGTCTTTGTTGCTGTGTGAGGGCTTTCTCTAGTTGCGGCGAGCGGGGATTACACTTCGTTGTGGTGAGCGGGCTTCTCATTCCGGTGGCTTCTCTTGTTGCAGAGCATGGGCTCTAGGTGCGTGGGCTTCAGTAGTTGCGGCACATGGGCTTAGTAGTTGTGGCTCACGGGCTCTAGAGCACAGGCTCAGTAGTTGTGGCACGGACTTAGTTGCTCCGTGGCATGTGGGATCTTCCCAGACCAGGGCTTGAACCTGTGTCCCCCGCATTGGCAGGTGGATTCTTTTAACCACTGCCATCAGAGAAGCCCCACATTATATTGTACTCATCAACACTTTTGAGTACCAATTATGTGGCAAGCATTTTGCTACATCCTGGGGTTAAAATATGAATAAGATATGCCCTTCCTCTTTCAATTCTCACTTCTAGAATCTAGCAGAAATTTCTCCAGAATGGCAGAAAAGGGTTTCAGTGAACAGAGGTACATCTCTGTAGGAACTTTCTTAGATAAGTACAGTTTGGGGTGGGAAGTGTAAGAGAAAAAGGTAAATATATATAAAATAAACAAACAAATAAAAAGAAGCAAGCAAGAAGATGGATTGTTATGACCACTGATTGACTTGTTCCTATTTTACTTATACTAGTGGCCTATTTCTAGGTTTCTGAGACAGTACCCAAGGATTTTTTTCCTCTGCTTTGAACATTGCAGATAAGATATGGATGTGATAGGAATTCTGAGCATGTTAGTTTCCTTCCATCTTAGTGAGGAAGGAAAAAGATGACACATCTCAGAGTTCACTAATTGTCATTTTTCCTGGAATGTGAAACAGGGAAAGCAAAATTGCAAAGTGTTATGAGGTACTAAGGCAAAAGATTATCTGCAATGTGAGTGTGGCTGCTATGACTCCTCATTCCAGTTGAGTAATCAACTTGTATGTGACCTTGAACAATTTGTGCTTGGGGATTTTTCACTACCTAATTCTCAGAACTGTAAAATAAAAGCAACACCAAAATGGAATTCAATCAAAGTATCAAAAACCAAAGTTGATAATTAAGTACAGTTTCTCTGAGTTTTTAAGTTATTGTTTAGTTGCAAATTTTGTATTTTTATATTGCTTTGTGAACACTTTCAAGTCATGTAAATACTTGCAGAAAAATCCATACAATATACTCTTTATATAGAGCTAGCTCTACTAGTCCATTATTGGTAATATAGTTTCTTGGGTTCCTCTTCAAGCGGGGGATAGTTCTATACTACTCTTTCCATTGTTTCCTTTCTCCTGGCTCCCTTCCCCTTTGTGACAAATACCATGTAGAAGACCATTTACATGGTATTCTGGTGAGATAAAACATTTATGTAAATTGATTTAATTAGAACATAATTACTTTATTGATTTTTGTACTAAAGAAAATGTTTTTATCATTGTGTTTGTTACATGTCACATTAGAAACCATGTAGAAAACTTCTAGAAAAATGAAGAATTAGGCCAAGACTTTCAAAGAAATATATATTAAAATAGCAGTTCTTTAGGGGATATTAGTAACAAGATTTATAGGTGAGATGAAAGAAAAAGAGATCAGTAGCATCTTAATAATAAGGACAGTGAATGGAACTCAGGTACACATCATTATAAAAGCCTTTTAAAGGGCTGGGAAGCTATCCCACTTGGAGCTTTGTACATGATTCCCAACCTTATATGATAGGTATGGTAACGAAGCATCAATAAAGACCGCCATGATGATAAAGGATCTCTAGGTCATAGCTCCTTGTGGAGACTAAAAAAATGAGGTCAGTGTTCATTTTTGAGAAGGAAATGAAAGGTGAACATGACTAATGCAGATAAAGTTTCTTGTATAAAAAAGGTATATAAAAGGAAACTCTTCAAGGATATAATAGTTCAAAAGCAAGAGGGCATGAAATAGAATACAAGGGACTGATGTTTAAAGAATGTTATTAAGAGAGTGCAGTTCATATGTGGAAATAATGGCCAAAGGACCATGGAATTTACCATTTAGGGAGAAGGAATTTATTACATAGGTAATATCATGGAACAAATTGGAGGGTGTTGCAAGTATGACATGGATGTTCTTTCGTGAAGAATTTTTATTTTTTTAACCTCTTTACTGGAGTATAATTGTTTTACAATGGTTTATTGGTTTCTGCTTTATAACAAAGTGAATCAGCTATACATATACATATATTCCCATATCTCCTCCCTCTTGTGTCTCCCTCCCACACTCCCTATCCCACCCCTCTAAGTGGTCAAAAAGCACCGAGCTGATCTTCTTGTGCTATGCAGCTGCTTCCCACTAGCTATCTATTTTACATTTGTTAGTATATATAAGTCCATGCCAGTCTCTCACTTTGTCACAGCTTACCCTTCCCCCTCCCCGTGTCCTCAAGTCCATTTTCTATGTCTGCGTCTTTATTTCTGTCCTGCCCCTAGGTTCTTCAGAACCATTTTTTTTTTTAGGTTCCATATATATGTGTTACCATATGGTATTTGTTTTTCTCTTTCTGACTTACTTCACTCTGTATGACAGACTCTAGGTCCATCCACCTCACTACAAATAACTCAAATTTGTTTCTTTTTATGGCTGAGTAATAATACTCCATTGTATATATGTGCCACATCTTCTTTATCCATTCATCTGTCGATGGACACTTAGGTTGGTTCCATGTCCTGGGTATTGTAAATAGAGCTTCAATGAACATTGTGGTACATGACCCTTTTTGAATTATGGTTTTCTATAAACCATAGATTGCTGGGTCATATGGTAGTTCTATTTTTAGTTTTTTAAGGAAACTCCATACTGTTCTCCATAGTGGCTGTATCAACTTACATTCCCATCAACAGTGCAAAAGGGTACCCTTTTCTCCACACCTTCTCAAGCATTTATTCTTTCTAGATTTTTTGATGATGGCCATTCTGACTGGTGTGAGGTGATACCTCGTAGTTTTGATTTGCATTTCTCTGATGAGTAGTGATGTTAAGCATCCTTTCATTGTTTGTTGGCAATCTGTATATCTTCTTTGGAGCAATGTCTATTTTGGTCTTCTGCCCATTTTTGGATTGGGTTGTTTGTTTTTTTGATATTGAGCTGCATGCGCTGCTTGTAAATTTTGGAGATTAATCCTTTGTCAGTTGCTTCATTTGCAAGTATTTTCTCCCATTCTGAGGGTTGTCTTTTCACCTTGTTTATGGTTTCCTTTGAAGTACAAAAGCTTTTAAGTTTCATTAGGTCCCATTTGTTTATTTTTGTTTTTATTACCATTTCTCTAGGAGGTGGATCAGAAAGGATCTTGCTGTGATTTATGTCATAGAGTGTTCTGCTTATGTTTTCTTCTAAGAGTTTGATAGTGTCTGGCCTTCCATTTAGGTCTTTAATCCATTTTGAGTTTATTTTTGTGTATGGTGTTAGGGAGTGTTCTAATTTCATTCTTTTCCATGTAGCTGTCCAGTTTTCCCAGCACCACTTATTGAAGAGGCTGTCTTTTCTCCATTGTATATTCTTACCTCCTTTATCAAAACTAAGGTGACGATATGTGCATGGGTTTATCTCTGGGCTTTCTATTCTGTTCCATTGATCTATATTTCTGTTTTTGTGCCAGTACCATATTGTCTTGATTACTGTAGCTTTGTAGCATAGTCTGAAGTCCGGGAGCCTGATTCCTCCAGCTCCATTTTTCTTTCTCAAGATTGCATTGGCTATTCGGGGTCGTTTGTGTTTCCATACAAATTGTGAAATTTTTTGTTCTAGTTCTGTGAAAAATGCCATTGGTAGTTTGATGGGGATTGCATTGAATCTGTAGATTGCTTTTGGTAGTATAGTCATTTTCACAGTGTTGATTCTGTCAATCCAAAAACATGCTATATCTCTCCATCTGTTTGTATCATCTTTAATTTCCTTGATCAGTGTCATAGTTTTCTGCATACAGGTCTTTTGCCTCCTTAGGTAGGTTTATTCCTAGGTATTTTATTCTTTTTGTTGCAGTGGTAAATGGGAGTATTTCTTTAATTCCTCTTTCAGATTTTTCATCATTAGTGTATAGGAATACAAGTGTAAGGAATTCCTATAACATCATTAGTGTATAGGAATATAGTGTAAATTAATGCAAGTGCATTAATTTTGTATCCTGCAACTTTACCAAATTCATTGATTAGCTCTAGTAGTTTTCTGGTGGCATCTTTAGGATTCTCTAAGTAGAGTATTATGTCCTCTGCAAACAGTGACAGCTTTCCTTCTTCTTTTCCAATTTGGATTCCTTTTATTTCTTTCTCTTCTCTGATTGCTGTGGCTAAAACTTCCAAACTATGTTGAATAATAATGGTGAGAGTGGGCAATCTTGTCTTGTTCCTTATCTTAGTGGAAATGGTTTCAGTTTTTCACCCTTGAGAACG
This sequence comes from Mesoplodon bidens, assembly GCF_964165515.1. Lineage (NCBI taxonomy): Eukaryota > Metazoa > Chordata > Mammalia > Artiodactyla > Ziphiidae > Mesoplodon > Mesoplodon bidens. Next base: position 192,969,811 of record NC_138176.1, read on the forward strand.
ATGTTCGCTGTGGGCTTGTCATATATGGCCTTTATTATGTTGAGGAAAGTTTCCTCTATGCCTACTTTCTGCAGGGTTTTTATCATAAATGGGTGTTGAGTTTTGTCAAAAACTTTTTCTGCATCTATTGAGATGATCATATGGTTTTTCTCCTTCAATTCTTTAATATGGTGTATCACATTGATTTATTTACATATATTGAAGAATCCTTGCATTCCTGGGATAAACCCCACTTGATCATGGTATATGATACTTTTTATGTGCTGTTGGATTCTGTTTGCTACTATTTTGTTGAGGATTTTTGCATCTATATTCATCAGTGATATTGGCCTGTAGTTTTCTTTCTTTGTGATATCTTTTTCTGGTTTAGATATCAGGGTGATGATGGCCTCGTAGAATGAGTTTGGGAGTGTTCCTCCCTCTGCTATATGTTGGAAGAGTTTGAGAAGGATAGGTGGTAGCTCTTCTCTAAATGTTTGGTACAATTCACCTGTGAATCCAACTGGTCCTGGGGTTTTGTTTGTTGGAAGATTTTAAATCACAGTCTGAATTTCAGTGCTTGTGATTGGTCTATTCATATTTTCTATTTCTTCCTGATTCAGTCTCAGAAGGTTGTGATTTTCTAAGAATTTGTCCATTTCTTCCAGGTTGTCCATTTTATTGGCATATAGTTGTTTGTAGTAGTCTGTCATTATCCTTTGTATTTCTTCAGTGTCAGTTGTTACTTCTCCCTTTTCATTTCTAATTCTATTGATTTGAGTCTTCTCCCTTTTTTTTCTTGATGAGTCTGGCTCATGGTTTATCAAGTTTGTTTATCTTCTCAAAGAACAAGCTTTTAGTTTTATTGATCTTTGTTATCATTTCCTTCATCTCTTTTTCATTTATTTCTGATCTGATCTTTATGATTTCTTTCCCTCTGCTAACCTTGGGTATTTTTTGTTCTTCCTTCTCTAATTGCTTTAGGTGCAAGGTTAGGTTGTTTATTTGAGATGTTTCCTGTTTCTTAAGGTAGGATTTTATTGCTATGAACTTCCCTCTTAGACTGCTTTTGCTGCATCCCATAGCTTTTGGGTCGTTGTGTTTTCATTGTCATTTGTTTCTAGGTATTTCTTTGATTTCCTCTTTGATTTCTTCAGTGATCTCTTGGCTATTAAGTAATGTATTGTTTAGCCTCCATGTGTTTGTATTTTTTTTACAGATTTTTTCCTGTACTTGATATCCAGTCCCATAGCATTGTGGTTGGAAAAGATACATGAAACAATTTCAATTTTCTTAAATTTACCAAGACTTGATTTGTGACCCAAGATGTGATCTACCTTGGAGAATGTACCATGAGCACTTGAGAAGAAAGTGTATTCTGTTGTTTTCATGTAGAATGTCCTATAAATATCAATTAAGTACATCTTGTTTAATGTATCATTTAAAGGTTGTGTTTCCTTATTTACTTTCATTTTGGATGATCTGTTCATTGGTGAAAGTGAGGTGTTAACATCCCCTACTGTGATTGTGTTACTGTTGATTTCCCCTTTTATGGCTGTTAGCATTTGTCTTATATATTGAGGTGCTCCTATGTTATTTGCATAAATATTTACAATTGTTATATCTTCTTCTAGGATTGATCCCTTGATCATTATATAGTGTACTGCTTTGTCTCTTTTAATAGTCTTTATTTGAAAGTCTATTTTTTCTGATATGAGAATTGCTACTCCAACTTTCTTTTGATTTCCATTTGAATGGAATAACTTTTTCCATCCGCTCACTTTCAGTCTGTATGTGTCCCTAGGTCTGAAGCTGGTCTCTTGTAGATAGCATATACAGGTCTTGTTTTCATATCCATTCAGTCAGTCCATGTCTTTTGGTGGGGGCATTTAATCCATTTACATTTAAGGTAATTATCTATATGTATATTTCTATTACCATTTTCTTAAATGTTTTGGGTTTGTTATTGTAGGTCTTTTCCTCTTCTTGTGTTTCCTGCATAGAGAAGTTCCTTTAGCATTTGTTTTAAAGCTGGTGTGGTGGTGCTGAAGTCTCTTAGCTTTTGCTTGTCTGTAAACATTTTAATTTCTCTGTCGAATCTGAATGAGATTCTTGCTAGGTAGAGTAATCTTGGTTGTAGGTTTTTCCCTTTCATCACTTTAAATATGTCCTGCTAATTCCTTCTGGCTTACAGAGTTTCTGCTGAAAGATCAGCTGTTAACCTTATGGAGATTCCCTTGTATGTTATTTGTTGTTTTTCCATTGCTACTTTTAATATTTTTTTCTTTGAATTTAATTTTTGTTAGTTTGATTAATATATGTCTTGGCATGTTTCTCCTTGGATTTATCCTGTATGGACTCTCTGTGCTTCCTGGACTTGATTGACTATTTCCTTTTCCATATTAGGGAAGTTTTCAACTATAATCTCTTCAAATATTTTTTCAGTCCCTTTCTTTTTCTCTTCCTCTGGGACCCCTATAATAAGAATGTTAGTGCATTTAATGTTGTCCCAGAGGTCTCTAATAATGTCCTCAATTCTTTTCATTCTTTTTTCTTTATTCTGCTCTGCAGTATTTATTTGCATTATTTTATCTTCCCAGTCACTTATTTGTTCTTCTGCCTTAGTTATTCTGCTATTGATTCTTTCTAGAGAATTTTTAATTTCATTTATTGTGTTTTTCATCATTGTTTGTTTGCTCTTTAGTTCTTCTAGGTCCTTGTTAAATGTTTCTTGTATTTTCTCCATTCTATTTCCAAGATTTTGGATCATCTTTACTATCATTACTCTGAATTCTTTTTCAGGTAGATTGCCTATTTCCTCTTCATTTGTTTGGTGTGGTGGGTTTTTACCTTGCTCCTTCATCTGCTGTGTGTTTCTCTATCTTCTCATTTTACTTAACTTACTGTGTTTGGGGTCTCCTTTTCGTAGGATGCAGGTTCGTAGCTCCCGTTGGTTTTGGTGTTTACCCCCAGTGGCTAAGGTTGATTCACTGTGTTGTTTAGTCTTCCTGGTAGAGGGGACTAGTGCCTTTGTTCTGGTGGATGAGGCTGGATCTTGCCTTTTTGGTGGGCAGGACCACATCCAGTGGTGTGTTTTGTGGTGTTTGTGACCTTATTATGATTTTAGGCAGCCTCTCTGCTAATGGGTGGGGTTGTGTTTCAGTCTTGCTAGTTGTTTGGCATAGGGTGTCCAGCACTGTAGCTTCCTGGTCACTGAGTAGAGCTGGGTCTTAGTGTTGAGATGGATATCTCTGGAAGAGCTTTCACCATTTGATATTAGTTGGTGCTGTGAGGTCTCTGGTGGACCAATGTCCTGAACTTAGCTCTCCCACCTCAGAGGCTCAGGCCTGACACCACACTGGAGCACCAAGACCCCGTCCAGGTACCGGGGAGTTTCTTGTCTTTTGGGAAATCTGAGGAATTTGGCCAGCATTCAGTAGGTGTTTTGTAGGAGTTGTTCTACATGTAGATGTATTTCTGACTTATTTGTGGGGTGGAAGGTGATCTCCACGTCTTACTCCTCCGCCATCTTGAAGGTCTCTCAGAATTTTTATTTTATATTTTGGAGTATAGCTTATAGTTTGCTCAGAGGTAAAAGATCATGTCTATTGGGCAGCAGGTAGTATGTTAGGTGCTGCATTTAATTCAATGCAATCAATTATTGTAATATGAAATTACATTTTAAGGTTTTTATTTACAAGCATATTTATATGCTGGTATAAAAAGAAACCTGTCAGTGGAGAAAGCTTTAGCTTACTAACAATATAATTAATAGGAAGACATACATAGGGGCTACTCAGGTAGATATAGGAGGAGACCAAGGTCAATTTTTTCCAATTCAGTAATATTGTATGTACATGAATCTTGTCTTTCCCTGAGTTAATCCAGCTTAAGGGTATAAATGTACTTATGTTCATTATAGTAAATTATGCTTTTTTTCTGTAAATAGTAAATTTTACTATTTACTATTCCATTATTTACATAACCCCTCATATCTCTTCTATATGTATCCAGGGTATATATGTACATCAACAGGGGGTGTCTCCTGTGACCTCACAATTATTTCAGTTATTTCTTTTAAGCAGTGCTACTTATGTAAGGTATTTAGCTAGTTGTTTCTGGTGCCCATGGCCTCCTACTCGGCACTGCCACTGGGCACCACCACCAGGTACCACTGCTGCCCTGGGATGTCCTAAAGCAACACCATGCTATGTGAGACCTCAGTGAAATGTAGGGCCCTCATCCACACTCAGCTTCCCCCTGCCAAAGTAGGAGAGTGTTTCTTTTCCAAGTTGGCTTTGTTTCATCATGTGGATGTCAAACTGGTGCTGCCTTGGTCTAGGTGCCTTACAGGTTTTAGTGAAAAGATTACACATTAATGTAAACATAACTGGGACTGAGTCAATGGGTCAGGGCAGATGGCTTATGGTATACACTTTGCTTTCTCTTTGTTGGTGACTAATGTTTTCTTATTGGACCAAATCATTTATGTTTTTTGAACATATTCCTACCCCAGGCGCTTGCTTCTCAGTCCTGAATGTAAATGGATTTCTATATTTCTCTCCCTCACCCATTTCCCCGTCTGTCAGAACCTTTAGTCATGCCTGCAGCCTAGAAATGAACCATTCAGGTAAGAGCTGGGAGATGGGGTTGAATGAGGAATCTTCAAAACAAAAAACAAACACACAAGAAACAATAAAGAAGAGAAGAGGTAGAGAAGTAGATGGAGAAGGAGAAAAGGGCGAAAAAGAAAAAAAATAAGAAGGTGAAGATACTGCATTTTTCAATACTTGATCTTTCATTAATACTCTGACTCTGATGTTTCTTAGTTTAATATTCAACATTTCCCTTCTATTGATATTAAAATCGGATATTTCTTGTCAGATAGGATCAGTTAGATCCCACCAAAAATCTTTACATTTTACACTTTAGATAGTAGATGCAATTTCATGGTTCAAACGAAATTCAGTTTTAAGCACTGGCTACCTTACCAGCATCTAGCTTGATTCTCTTTTTATTTCTGAGAGAATGCCAGAAGTGCACCCCTTTGGTTACTGAAGAGAAATTCTCTTTACAGCTCTTTCCAATTCTCATTACCCCCTGCTTTATGCCAGAATATTTTTGTTGGTGGCTGGCTGCATCTTTTTAATTTTCCATGGCATAAAATTTTTTTTCCTTGGGATGTAAGTCGCCGTTTCAACCCAGTCAAGCAGATCGTTTTCACAGATGTTTCAGTGACATCAATAAAGCTATGAGCCATGGAACACTGGCAGGACATGCCGTGTGGACGTTGATTCTTTTGATCTCTGGAAGGTAAGGCTCCACAACCTTGCAGGCAAGGTGACGCAAGCCTCCAATACGGGGACACAGGCAATTTCTAAGACCAGAATAGCTTTCTGTTCTCAAAGAGTAGAAGCATGTCCCATTCGTTTGCTGATGACCTTAGCTGCAGAGTCAACATTGACTGTAAACAGCAAAATTAAGAGGGTGATGGCAGGTTTCTATGGCATTAGTAAAACCTGTTGAAGAATTTAAGGTAGTCCGGTTTTAAAATTGAGATAATTATAATTCACATGTAGTTGTAGTAAATAATACAGAGTGATCTCTTGCACACTTTGCCTATTTTCCCCCAATGGAAAACGATAGTGGAATAACAACCAGGACATTGACACGGGTACAATTTGACAATCTTAGATTTCCCCAGTTTTACTTATACTTGCACACAGCATGCCTTAGTATTGAATGAATGCGTGCATATTAAGTCCTATGTAGTTTTATCATCTGGTATCCACCACCACAGTCAAGACACTGAGCAGTTCCAACACCACAAATATCCCTCGTGTTGTCCTTTTATTACCACATCCACCTCCCTCCTGCCCCCACGTCCCCCTTAACCACTAATCTCTTCCTTATTTCTATATTTTGTCATTTAAATAATGTTATACAAATGGAATCATACACTAGGTAGCCTTTAAAAGAAATAGACTTTATTTTTTTAGAACAGTTTTAGGCTCACAGCAAAATGGAGCACAAAACACAGAGAGCTTCCATATACCCCCTGCTCTCCCACATGCACAGCCTCCCGCATTACCAACATCCCTCACCAGAGTGACACATATATTACAGTCGATGAACCTACACTGACATATTATCACCCAAAGTCTGTGGTTTATATATAAGTCCATAGTTTTTATATTTTACATAGCATTCACTTTTGGTAGTGTATATTCTATGGAATTGGACAAATGTATACTGACATATGTCTATTTTTATAGTATCACACAAAATAGTTTCACTGCCCTAAAAATCCTCTGTGCTCTGCCTATTCATCCCTTCCTTTCCCCAGTTCCTGCAACCATGGATCTTTTTACTGTCTCTACAGTTATGCCTTTTCCAGAATGTTATATAGTTGGAATCATACATATCATAGTTGGATTTTGTAGTGGGCTTTTTTCTTCACACAGTGAAAGAGTCATCCAGGTTGTTGCATGTATGCATAGTTTCCTTTTTTTTTTTTTTTTTTTTTGTGGTACGCGGGCCTCTCACTGTTGCGGCTTCTCCCGTTGCGGAGCACAGGCTCCGGACACGCAGGCTCAGCGGCCATGGCTCACGGGCACAGCCACTCCGCGGCATGCGGGATCTTCCTGGCCCGGGGCACGAACGCATGTCCCCTGCATCGGCAGGCGGACTCTCAACCACTGCACCACCAGGGAAGCCCTCTTTTTTTTTAATTGCTTGTAGTATCCCACAATTTATTTGACCATTCATCTGCTGAAGGACATCTGGGCTGATACCGTTTATTGGCTGCTGTGAATAAAGCAGCTAGGTATGTTCATGCACAGGTTTTTATGTGACTGTAAGTTTTCCTTTCTCTGGGATAAAAGCTTAGGAGCACAATTATTGGATTGTATGATAGTTTAGTGTTTAGTTTTACAAGAAACTGCCAAACTGTTTTCCAAAATCTATGATTGTAATCCCACCAGCTATGTATGAATGATCCAGTTTCTGAACACAGTTTTGCTAGCCTTTGGTGTTGTCATTTTTAAATTTTAGCCATTGTGTCAGATGTGTAGTGAAATTACATTGTAGTATTTTTTTTGGATGCTTCTGTTTTCTTTTTTTTATTAGTTTCTGCTTTATAACAAAGTGAATCAGTCATACATATACATCTGTTCCCACATCCCTTCCCTCCTGCGTCTCCCTCCCTCCCACCCTCCCCACCCCACCCCTCCAGGTGGTCACAAAGCACCGAGCCGATCTCCTTGTGCTATGCGGCTGCTTCCCACTATCAATCTACCTTACGTTTGGTACTGTATATATGTCCATGCCTTTCTTTCGCTTTGTCCCAGCTTACCCTTCCCCCTCCCCATATCCTCAAGTCCATTCTCAACTAGGTCTGTGTCTTTATTCCTGTTTTACCCCTAGGTTCTTCATGACATTTTTTTCCCTTAAATTCCATATATATGTGTTAACATACGGTATTTGTCTTTCTCTTTCTGACTTACTTCACTCTGTATGACAGACTCTAGGTCTATCCACCTCATTACAAATAGCTCAGTTTCGTTTCTTTTTATGGCTGAATAATATTCCATTGTATATATGTGCCACATCTTCTTTATCCATTCATCCGATGATGGACACTTAGGTTGTTTCCAACTCTGGGCTATTGTGAATAGAGCTGCAATGAACATTTTGGTACATGCCTCTTTTTGAATTATGGTTTTCTCAGGGTATATGCCTAGTAGTGGGATTGCTGGGTCATATGGTAGTTCTATTTGTAGTTTTTAAGGAACCTCCATACTGTTCTCCATAGTGGCTGTACCAATTCACATTCCCACCAGCAGTGCAAGAGTGTTCCCTTTTCTCCACACCCTCTCCAGCATTTATTGTTTCTAGATTTCTTGATGATGGCCATTCTGACTGGTGTGAGATGATATCTCATTGTAGTTCTGATTTGCATTTCTCTAATAATTAATGATGTTGAGCATTCTTTCATGTGTTTGTTGGCAGTCTGTATATCTTCTTTGGAGAAATGCCTATTTAAGTCTTCTGCCCATTTTTGAATTGGGTTGTTTGTTTTTTTGCTATTGAGCTGCATGAGCTGCTTATAAATTTTGGAGATTAATGCTTTGTCAGTTGCTTCATTTGCAAATATTTTCTCCCATTCTGAGGGTTGTCTTTTGGTCTTGTTTATGGTTTCCTTTGCTGTGCAAAAGCTTTGCAGTTTCATTAGGTCCCATTTGTTTATCTTTGTTTTTATTTCCATTTCTCTAGGAGGTGGGTCCAAAAGGATCTTGCTGTGATTTATGTCATAGAGTGTTCTGCCTATGTTTTCCTCTAAGAGTTTGATAGTTTCTGGCTTTACATTTAGGTCTTTAATCCATTTTGAGCTTATTTTTGTGTATGGTGTTAGGGAATGATCTAATCTCATACTTTTACATGTCCCTATCCAGTTTTCCCAGAACCACTTATTGAAGAGGCTGTCCTTTCTCCACTGTACATTCCTGCTTCCTTTATCAAAGATAAGTTGACCATATGTGCGTGGGTTTATCTCTGGGCTTTCTATCCTGTTCCATTGATCTACCTTTCTGTTTTTGTGCCAGTACCATACTGTCTTGATTACTGTAGCTTTGTAGTATAGTCTGAAGTCAGGGAGCCTGATTCCTCCAGCTCCGTTTTTCGTTCTCAAGATTGCTTTGGCTATTTGGGGTCTTTTGTTTTTCCAAACAAATTTTGAAATTTTTTTTCTAGTTCTGTGAAGAATGCCAGTGGTAGTTTGATAGGGATTGTATTGAATCTATAGATTGCTTTGGGTAGTATAGTCATTTTACAATATTGATTCTTCCAATCCAGGAGCATGGTATATCTCTCCATCTATTTGTATCATCTTTAATTTCTTTCATCAGTGTCTTATAATTTTCTGCATACAGGTCTTTTGTCTCCTTAGGTAGGTTGATTCCTAGATATTTTATTCTTTTTGTTGCAATGGTAAATGGGAGTGTTTTCTTGATTTCATTTTCAGATTTTTCATCATTAGTGTACAGGAATGCCAGAGATTTCTGTGCATTAATTCTGTATCCTGCTACTTTACCAAATTCATTGATTAGCTCTGGTAGTTTTCTGGTAGCATCTTTAGGATTCTCTATGTATAGTATCATGTCATCTGCAAACAGTGACAGCTTTATTTCTTCTTTTCCAATTTGGATTCCTTTTATTTCCTTTTCTTCTCTGATTGCTGTGGCTAAAACTTCCAAAACTATGTTGAATAAGAGTGGTGAGAGTGGGCAGCCTTGTCTTGTTCCTGATATTAGTGGAAATGGTTTCAGTTTTTCACCATTGAGGACGATGTTGGCTGTGGGTTTGTCATATATGGCCTTTATTAGGTTGAGGAGAGTTCCCTCTATGCCTACTTTCTGCAGGGTTTTTATCATAAATGGGTGTTGAATTTTGTCAAAAGCTTTCTCTGCATCTATTGAGATGATCATATGGTTTTTCTTCTTCAGTTTGTTAATATGGTGTATCACATTGATTGATTTGCGTATATTGAAGAATCCTTGCATTCCTGGAATAAACCCCACTTGATCATGGTGTATGATCCTTTTAATGTGCTGTTGGATTCTGTTTGCTAGTATTTCGTTGAGGATTTTTGCATCTATGTTCATCAGTGATTTTGGCCTGTAGTTTTCTTTCTTTGTGACATCCTTGCCTGGTTTTGGTATCAAGGTGATGGTGGCCTCATAGAATGAGTTTGGGAGTGTTCCTCCCTCTGCTATATTTTGGAAGAGTTTGAGAAGGATAGGTGATAGCTCTTCTCTTAATGTTTGATAGAATTCACCTGTGAAGCCTTCTGGTCCTGGGCTTTTGTTTGTTGGAAGATTTTTAATCACAGTTTCAATTTCAGTGCTTGTGATTGGTCTATTCATATTTTGTATTTCTTCCTGATTCAGTCTCAGAAGGTTGTGATTTTCTAAGAATTTGTCCATTTTTCCAAGTTGTCCATTTTATTGGCATAGAGTTTCTTGTAGTAATCTCTCATGATCTTTTGTATTTCTGCAGTGTCAGTTGTTACTTCTCCTTTTTCATTTCTAATTCTATTGATTTTTGTCTTCTCCCTTTTTTTCTTGTTGATTCTGGCTAATGGTTTATCAATTTTGTTTATCTTCTCAAAGAACCAGCGTTTAGTTTTATTGATCTTTGCTATTGTTTCCTTCATTTCTTTTTCATTTATTTCTGATCTGATCTTTATGATTTCTTTCCTTCTGCTAACTTTGGGTTTTTTTTGTTATTCTTTCTCTAATTGCTTCAGGTGCAGGGTCAGGTTGTTTACTCGAGATGTTTCCTTTTTCTTAATGTGGGATTGTATTGCTATAAACTTCCCCCTTAGAACTGCTTTTGCTGCGTCCCATAGGTTTTGGGTCATCGTTTCTCCATTGTCATTTGTTTCTAGGTACTTTTTAATTTCCTCTTTGATTTCTTCAGTGATCACTTCGTTATTGAATAGTGTATTGTTTAACCTCCATGTGTTTGTATTTTTTACAGCTCTTTTCCTGTAATTGATATCTAGTCTTATAGCATTGTGGTCGGAAAAGATTCTTGATACAATTTCAATTTTCTTAAATTTACCAAGGCTTGATTTGTGACCCAAGATATGATCTATCCTGGAGAATGTTCCATGAGCACTTGAGAAAAATGTGTATTCTCTTGTTTTTGGATGGAATGGCCTATAAATATCAATTAAGTCCATCTTGTTTAATGTATCATTTAAAGCTTGTGTTTCCTTATTTATTTTCATTTTGGATGATCTGTGCATTGGTGAAAGTGGGGTGTTAAAGTCCCCTACTATGATTGTGTTACTGTCGATTTCCCCTTTTATGGCTGTGAGTATTTGCCTTATGTTTTGAGGTGCTCCTATGTTGGGTGCATAAATATTTACAATTGTTATATCTTCTTCTTGGATCGATCCCTTTGTCATTATGTAGTGTCCTTCTTTGTCTCTTCTAATAGTCTTTATTTTAAAGTCTATTTTGTCTGATATAAGAATTGCTACTCCAGCTTTCTTTTGATTTCCATTTGCATGGAATATCTTTTTCCATCCCCTTACTTTCAATCTGTATGTGTCTCTAGGTCTGAAGTGGGTTTCTTGTAGACAGCATATATATGGGTCTTGTTTTTGTATCCATTTAGCCAATCTGTGTCTTTTGGTGGGAGCATTTAGTCCATTTACATTTAAGGTAATTATTGATATGTATGTTCCTATTCCCATTTCCTTAATTGTTTTGGGTTCATTATTGTAGGTATTTTCCTTCTATTGTGTTTCTTGCCTAGAGAAGTTCCTTTAGCATTTGTTGTAAAGCTGGTTTGGTGGTGCTGAACTCTCTCAGCTTTTGCTTGTCTGTAAACATTTTAATTTCTCCATCAAATCTGAATGAGATCTTTGCTGGGTAGAGTAATCTTGTTTGCAGGTTTTTCTCCTTCATCACTTTAATTATGTTCTGCCACTCACTTCTGGCTTGTAGAGTTTCTTCTGAGAGATCAGCTGTTAACCTGATGGGGTTTCCCTTGTGTGTTATTTGTTTTTCCCTTGCTGCTTTTAATATGATTTCTTTGTGTTTAATTTTTGACAGTTTGATTAATATGTGTCTTGGCGTATTTCTCCTTGGATTTATTCTGTATGGGACTCTCTGTGCCTCCTGGACTTGATTAACTATTTCCTTTCCTACATTAGGGAAGTTTTCAACTATAATCTCTTCAAATATTTTCTCAGTCCCTTTCTTTTTCTGTTCTTCTTCTGGAACCCCTATAATTCAAATGTTGGTGTGTTTAATGTTGTCCCAGAGGTTTCTGAGACTGTCCTCTGTTCTTTTCATTCTTTTTTCTTTATTTTGCTCTGCATCAGTTATTTCCACTATTTTATCTTCCTCCTCACTTATCCGTTCTTCTGCCTCAGTTATTTTGGTATTGATCCCATCTAGAGTATTTTTCATTTCATTTATTGTGTTTTTAATGGATGCTTTATTCATCTTTAGTTCTTCTACGCCCTTGTTAACTGTTTCTTGCATTTTGTCTATTCTATTTCCAAGATTTTGGATCTTGGAAATAGAATCTTGGATCATCTTTACCATCATTATTCTGAATTCTTTTTCAGGTAGACTGCCTATTACCTTTTCATTTGTTAGTTCTGGTAGGTTTTTATCTTGCTCCTTCACCTGCTGTGTGTTTTTCTGTCTTCTCATTTTGCTTATGTTACTGTGTTTGGGGTCTCCTTTTTGCAGGCTGCGGATTCATAGTTCCTGTTGCTTTTGGTGTCTGTCTCCAGTGGCTAAGGTTGTTTCAGTAGGTTGTATAGGCTTCCTGGTGGAGGGGGCTAGTGCCTGTGTTCTCCTGGTTGAGGCTCGATCTTGTCTTTCTGGTGGACAGGTACATGTCTGGTGGTGTGTTTTGGGGTGTCTGTGGCCTTATTATGTTTTTAGGCAGCCTCTCTGCTAATGGGTGGGGTTGTGTTCCTGTCTTGCTAGTTGCTTGGCATAGGGTGACCCACACTGCAGCTTGCTGGTCATTGACTGAATCTGGGTGCTGGTGTTGAGATGGAGATCTCTGGGAGATTTTCGCTGCTTGATATTATGTGGAGCTGGGAGGTCTCTTGTGGATCCATGTCCTGAAGTTGGCTCTCCCACTTCAGAGGCACAGCACTGACTCCTGGCTGCAGCACCAAGAGCCTTTCATCTATCTGGCTCAGAATAAAAGGGAGAAAATGTTGAAAGAAAGAATTAGTAGAAGAAAGAAAGAGAGAGAGAAAGAAAGGAAGAAGGAAAGAAAGGAAGGAAGGAAGAAAGAAAGAAAGAAAGGAGGGAGGGAGGGAGGAAGGAAAGAAAAAGAAAGTGAAAGGAAGAAGGGAGGGAGGGAGGGAGGAAGGAAAGAAAGAAAGAAAGAGAAAGGGGTGGAGGGAGGGAGGGAGGAAGGTAAGGTAGGAAAAATAGAAAGAGTGAAGATAAAGTAAAATAGAATAAAGTATAAAATATAGTAGCATTATTAAAAATAAAAAAGTAATTATTGAAAAAAAAAAAACGAAAACACGGACCGATAGAACCCTTGGACCTATGGTGGAAGCATAGCCATACAAGAAAATCTCACATAGAAGCATACACATACACATTCACAAAAAGAGAACAGGGGGAGAAAAATCGAAAATCTTGCTCTCAAAGTCCACCTCCTTAATTTGGGATAATTCGTTGTAAAAAGAGGAAAAGGGAAAAAATATTAAATATTGTCCTCAAAGTCTACTTCCTCAATTTGGGATGATTCGCTGTCCATTCATGCACTCCATAGACGCAGGGCACATCAAGCGGACCGTGGAGCTTTAATCCGCTGCCTCCGAGGCTGCACAGAGAGATTTCCCTGTCTCTTCTCTGCTCTCACAGCTCCCGGGTCTCAGCCTTGGACCGGGCCCCGCCTCTGCAAGTAGGTCGCCGGAGGGCGTCCGTTCTTCGCTCAGACAGGACGGGTTTAAAGGAGCCGCTGATTCGGGGGCTCTGGCTCACTCAGGCTGAGGGGAGGGAGGGGCACGCTGTGCTGGGCGGGCCTGCGACTGCAGAGGCCAGCGTGACGTTGCACCGTGCGCTTTCCCGGGGAAGGTGTCCCTGGATCCCGGGACCCCGGCAGTGGCGGGCTGCACAGGCTCCCAGGAACGGGGGGTGGACAGTGACCTGCGCTCGCACACAGGCCTTGTGGCAGCGTCAGCAGCAGCCCCAGCGTCCCACGCCCGTCTCCGGTGTCCGCGCCTTTAGCCGCGGCTCACACCCGTTTCTGGAGCTCCTTTAAGCAGCGCTCTTAATGCCCTCTCCTTGCGCACCAGGAAACAAAAGGGAAGAAAAAGTCTGTTGCCTCTTCGGCAGCTCCAGACTTTTTCCCCGGACTCCCTCCGGGCCAGCCGTGGCGCACTAGCCCCCTTTAGGCTGTGTTCACGCCGCCAACCCCAGTCCTCTCCCTGCGCTCCGACCGAAGCCCGAGCCTCAGCTCCCAGCCCCGCCCAACCCGGCGGCCGAGCAGACAAGCCTCTCGGGCTGGTGTGTGCCTGAGGGCACCGATCCTCTGTGCGGGAATCTCTCCGCTTTGCCCTCCACACCCCTGTTGCTGTGCTCTCCTCCGCTGAGGCTTTCCCCCTCCGCCACCCGCAGTCTCCGCCCGCGAAGGGGCTTCTAGTGTGTGGAAACCTTTCCTCCTTCACGGCTCCCTCCCACTGGTGCAGGACCCGTCCCTATCCTTTTGTCTCTGTTTTTCCTTTTTTCTTTTGCCCTACCCAGGTATGTGGGGAGTTTCTTGCCTTTTGGGGGGTCTGAGGTCTCCTGTCAGCGTTCAGTAGGTGTTCTGTAGGAGTTGTTCCACGTGTAGATGAATTTCTGATGTATCTGTGGGGAGGAAGGTGATCTCCGTGTCTTACTCTTCTGCCGTCTTCGTGCCTTCTCCCTGCTCCTGTTTTTTAATTTGAAGAATAGTTGATTTACAATGTTGTGTTAGTTTCAGGTGTACAGCAAAAGTGATTGCAAAAAGAACCTGAAAAAGAATCCGAAAAAGAACATATATATTCTTTAACCATTATAGGTCATTGGTTATTACAAGATATTGAATATAGTTCCCTGTGCTATATAGTACGTCCTTGTTGTTTATCTATTTTATATATAGTAGTGTGTATCTGTTAACCCCAAACTCATAATTTAAATTTGTATTTTCCTAATAGCTGATGATGTTGAACAACTTTTCATGTGCCTATTTGCTGTCTGCTTATTCTCTTCTCATGGGCTTTCATAGAGAAAAATTTTAAATTTTGATGAGGTCCTATTTATCAGTTTTTCTTTTTAGGGATTGTGCTTTTGGCACCAATTCTAAGCCTACCTCTAGATTCCAAAGAATTTCTGTATATTTTTTCGTAAATGTTTTACAGTTTCAGGTATTATATTTAAGTCTATGATCTACTTAGAGTTAAGTTTTGTATACTATGATCTACTTTGGGTTAATTTTTGTATAAGGTATAAATTTAAATCAAGGTTTGTTTTTCTTTGCCTGTGGATGTCCAATTGCTGCATAATCATTTGTTGAAAAGGCTATCCACTGAATTGCTTTTGTAGCTTTGTCAAAAATCAGTTAAGCATATTTATGTAGGAGCATTTTTGGGTCCTCTATTTTGTTTCATTGATCTATGTGTTTATTACTAAAGTAGTCTATTTTTTGTCATCTTAAATTAGATGAGTGATGAGTGCATGCACTTTAAATGAATTCACTCTGGTCATTCCAGGTTTTTCATGTTTTTAAAAACTAAACTGGTGAATCCAAAAGCTGAGAAAATGAAAATAACTCAAATTTACTGAGAGTGTATTATCTGCCAGGAACTACTCTAAGTATTTTTTTTTTTTGGTATTATTTAAGTTGCACAACAACACTAAGCTGTAGGTACTATATTTTATAGATGAAGAAACTGAAGCACAAAGGAGATAAAAGTTATACTGCTCTTAAGTCAGAATATGCCCTATGATTCTGGAGATAAGACGGTTATTCACAGTGTTTGACAAGTTCTTACAGAGGGTACATATTTATACCTTGTAGGATCCCAGATGATATTTCTCATGAAAACTATCTTTTAATGCCATTATGAAAGTTTGCACCTATATTTTGCTAACAAGCTGACCTACCATAAGAATGAGGATGTATTTTAAAAACAAAATGTGACTACCTGAATAATTTTCTGAAAGCCACCTTTGAATGATGTTTTAAAAACTTTGTTTACTTTCCCTTGCTATTTGATGACCTTTACTTTGATAATATCCACCCATATTTATACTAATTATAATCAAAAGACATGAAGAAAAAGGTTATCATCTCTGGGACTCTATGCAGTGTGTTGCCCTACTGTGATTACTCCATGGCTTTATTTAAATTACGCCTTGTATACATAGATATTGTTACATTAATCTTTTTGTAAGTGAGGTTAGTTTTTTTGTTTTTTTTTTTTTTTGCGGTACGCGGGTCTCTCACTGTTGCGGCCTCTCCTGTTGCGGAGCACAGGCTCCGGACGCGCAGGCTCAGCGGCCATGGCTCACGGGCCCAGCCGCTCGCGGCATGTGGGATCTTCCCGGACCGGGGCATGAACCCGTGTCCCCTGCATTGGCAGGCAGACTCTCAACCACTGCGCCACCAGGGAAGCCTAGATTTTTTTTTTTAATAGTGAAAAGAAAAGTGACTTTTCATGGACCCCTCCCCACTTGGGTGTTTAAAGAAAAATTTATGAAACTCTTTAAATGTAGTCAATGAATTGTATTGAAAATTTGTTATTTTCTTAAAAAATAACTCTTTTAATGACTGTTTTTATTACCTTCTTATTGTGACTACAGCAGTTTCTTTCACTTTCATGGTGGTATTGACATATGGCATTTTTCTGTTATTATATACTAGGGGCTGTGGTAGGCCAAATAATTCCCGACCAAAGATATCCATGTCCTAATCCCTGGACCCTGTGACTGTCACCCTATATGGCAAAAGGGACTCTGTAGATGTGATTAAGTCAAGGATCTCCAGATGGGAAGATTATTCTGGGTTATGTGGGTATGTAATCACAAGAGACCTCATAAAAAGAAGGTGGAGAGGGTTTTGTGAAAAAGTAAATGCAATGATGGAAGCAAGGGATTGAAGTGATTCAAGGCACAAGTCATGAGCCAAGGAATGCAGATGGCCTCTAGGAGCTAGGAAAAAACAAGAAAATGAATTCTCCCCAGGGCCTCCAGAAGGAATCAGCCCTGCCAACACCTTGACTTTAGCCATGTGAAACTGATTTCAGACATCTGGTCTCCAACACTGCCAGAGAATAAATTTATGTTGTTTTAAGTTATCAAGTTTATTGTTACAGCAATCATAGAAAACTATAATCGTTTTACACACAGGTAGAGTGGTGGAATATTGCAAGCATAGTCTGATTTGAAACATGTTGAAGCCAGAAATTCCTGAAATTTAGCTTAAGGTGGTTGGTTGATTGCACTCTTATTTCCCTTTTAATACAGATATCTTTAAAAAGGTGGTCTGCTCCACCTCTGAGTCCAGGGAAACCAGTGAGAGGAGAGCCTATGGGATGCTATCCAAGGGAAAAGTTGGCATGGCAGGGATCAGGACAAGCCAAGAAGGAACTTTCAAGATGCAGTTCAGGTGAAGAGTTCTTTATGACAAGTCAAAGTCTTAAGGAGGAAGAAACCTAAAGGGCAAGGTGAAGATGGAAGAGAAACACAAAAAAAGACTAACAGAGGATCAGTGGAGGGAAAAGCTGAACTAGGCAAGGTTATGAAAGTTGGTGTTAGTTAAAGACCCACCAGAACCATGAAGGAAATGGCTCAAGGTTACTTTCACTTTGATTGCCTAGATGAACTATGTAAATTATGTCTACCAGAAAAGTACACAAATGAATGTATGCAATCTCCTGATACCTCCCTTGTTACTTAAGGATCTGCCACCTAGATCCTGTGATCAGTGCTGCCTATGGGGAATTTAAAAGCCACCAGTTTAGAGGAGATGAGAAACCTCAGGCCTTTCTGTGACTTTTAAACACTTAGTCTGGGTGGGGGGACACAAAACATAAGTGGTCCACTTACTGCTGCTAAAGACATTCCTACCTGTGCCTCGGTCACATATGTCTGTGTTTTATTTTTTGTTGTGTTTTGGGCCTCTAGCAGACCTGGACATGACCTGCCACATAAGATTTCCAAGTGTTAAAAAATAATATTTAATAAAATTTCTGTTTCACAGTCTCATTTATTTTTTAGTAATTGAGTCTATGTTGTTGTAACTTTCCTCCTTTATTTACCAATAAGAGAAAGAGGATCTGTTCACTTTTAAACTTGTGTGCAGTTCCTGTCAAATAAAAAAGGAAAGTTGAAAACCCTTTGTTATGGGTTGAGAGGGAGAGGAAGAGAGAGCAAGGGGTAAAACAAGAGTGTCTTGTTTCTTCCTTTACAGGGTGTATACTAGGAATCTCTCAAGCCCCCTCTCGCATTCTGCGTGGTACCAAAATGACATGGCACTGTCATAGTAGGAGATTAGAGCTGGTTGAAGAGGGTATTGGGGGCTAAGGATGGAACATACTCAGTGTGATACTAAGAGAGAAGCCTGATGTTATCAGGCTTCCTATGGGGGATAAGGAAGTCTGCTGTAGCCTAGAAGAGCCCTGTGGTTGAGGCAAAGAGGATGCAGTGTGGAGCCTAGAGATGCTAGGGATGCTATAGAAAAAGTCATATTTTATCAGATACCAGTGCAGCAGATGTAGTGTATCATTTGAAATGAAGGACATTTTTTGAGGAGGTGAGAAAGATCTGAAAAGCAGAGACAAGAGTATGTCAGACATCCCTGTACTGGTGCCACAATAATAAGTAAGGTCACAAGATTTAGATCAAGCAGAAAAGGGAGGACCTAAACAAGTGATCCCTGAGATGACACCCCTGAAGACTAATCTGAAAGAGCCTGAGTTATTTTAAAGACTGAGATAACTTAAGTGGTCAAATGATAGTTTTTGTTTTGTTTTGTTTGGCTACTGTATAGGAATGGGGGATCAAAACAGAATAAAGTTAGTTATAAAAATAAATTTACATTAAATTTTTTTTTGTGCAATTGAGTGGGAGGGTGCAAATTTTGACCCTTATCACCCAAGGTTAATCCTTTAATTTATGTTCTTAAATCCACTTTCTCTATCTGCTCCAGGACTGTATGCTTTACTCTCTGCCTTCTTCCCACAAACTCTAAGTACTTCTTAGTTATCTCAAGATTAGTCATCATTGACTTCATAGTTGCCAAACCTAATGCTGTCTCTATAGTCCTTTTCTATATAATTTCTGTGCTGGTCCAGGGGCTATCTGTCCTCAGATTCCTTCTCGTTCATACCTGGTCTGTGTTGTAAGCTGGGGTCTGAACCCTATAGGCTGTTTTCTAGTCTCCCATAGGACTCATTTATGGCTGGGCTGAGACAAGGGGAGGTGATGGCTGAAGACTATAAGGGAACATTTCTGCTAATTCCAGTATCTGAATCATCCCTGGGTCTGCTCTGATTGTGTTTTTTATTCTCTTGTTTTTCAGACACATTTTATTTTTTTTCCAAAGATATATACATTTTTATTGTTGCATTATGTTACAATGGACAATTCTCTGTCTTCTTTATCCCCAACCTAAAAAATATGTTTCTTAATGATTGCACAGCACTTCACTTATAAAGAACAGACTTTGATTGGCTGAGACATGGAAGCAACCTAGATGTCCATTGACAGATGAATAGATAAAGCAGATGTGGTACATATATACAATGGAATACTACCCATCCATAAAAAAGAATGAAATAATGCTATCTGCAACAACATGGATGGACCAAGAGATTATCATACTAAGTGAAGTAAATCAGGAAGAGAAAGACAAATACCACATGATCTCACTTATATGTGGAATCTAAAATATGACACAAATGATTTTATTTACAGAACAGAAACAGACTCACAGACATAGAAAACAAACTATGGTTACCAAAAGGGAAAGAGGGTGACGGAGGGATAAATCAGGAGTTTGGGATTAGCAGAACACACTACTATATATAAAATAGATAAACAACAAGGTCCTACTGTATAGCAGAAAAAACTATATTCAATATCCTATAGTAAACCATAATGGAAAAGAATATGTATATATATATATATATATATATATATATATATATATATATATATATATATATATGTATAACTGAATCACTTTGCTATACACCAGAAATTAATACATTGTAAATCAGTTATACTTCAATTAAAAAATAAATGTTGATTGGCTAAATGAATAGGTAGAAGAATGGAACGAGATAATAGAGACACTCCCTCCCCCCTCCTGAGAGAATGATCAGTCAGCTTTTTGCCAAGATTCTGACATCCTGCTGAGAATCACTCTCTGTAGGTGTTACTTATGGAAGAGTGTCATCCCCAGGTGTATTCATGCAGAAAAAAGGTAAGAACCATTGCCCTATGGAAATGAGAGCTTCCTATACAGTTCTGTTTCTTGACTCATTGGAAAGTAATAGGACTGGACTGAAAATTAAATTCATCCCCAAATAGTACAAGTATGGAGATAGTGCTTCTCAAAGTTTTCCTCCTAAGCATCCATCAGGGCAGAGGAAGGTAAATATATACATCTGGGGCTTCCCTGGTGGCGCAATGGTTGAGAGTCCGCCTGCCGATGCAGGGGACGTGGGTTCGTGCCCCGGTCCATGAGGATCCCACATGCCGTGGAGCAGCTGGGCCCGTGAGCCATGGCCGCTGAGCCTGCGCATCCAGAGCCTGTGCTCCGCAACGGAGAGGCCACAACAGTGAGAGGCCCGCGTACCGAAAAAAAAAATATATATATATATATATATATATGTATATATATGTATACACACACATCTGGACCTGACCTGGAGGTAGCAGTGGTATGGATCAGGAAGCCAATCTGCCCTGAGCTGAGAGTTTATCTCTAGAATTAATTTTAAAGTAGATACTCTGCTTTTGTGTTTATTTTAATAGCAAAGTCTTCTACTTTGAATCAAGTTGACTTTCTCAATGCATGGCATGAGTTTTACTCTGAGACTTTCTCTACCCATAGCTACATTGTTCCCCAGCAGCTGCTCCACGTTCTTCCTTGAAAAGTACAGATAGACAACTTGCTTGTAGCAGATCTCTTTCTAAGAGAACATTTTGATAGAGAAAGAGAGCTGGAGGCCATTAGGTGCTTGTAATGAGGGGCAGGAGAGAAGAGTTTGTCATGGGGGTGGGAGAGGTCATTGAAAGTTTAGGGTGGATTCCCTTTGGATTTTTTCTTAGCCTAGTCCCGATGTCTTAGAATTTGGGATAATATTGATTTTGATTAATATTAGTCACAAATTTTCCCTTCAATAGTTCTAAATGCTCCATCATCCTGTTGAAGATACTGCCAGTAAGAGAAAATCTGATCTTGGTAGATATCCTGTGTGTCCTGCCCCAAACAGCAACTGTGAATCTAACTGCGGCTTCACCATCTGCTTAAACACTGTTACTGTGATCCTAGAGGATGACAGAAAGTCACATATATGTTCCTTTTACTAAGGCTGACATTTCTTGCTGTGCACTTTACCTTTGCTCTTACCAGATATGTACAATCTCATTTAGAAGAGAAGTGCTGAGATGGGGGAAATAGAAGCTTTGAATACACTGTAAAATCTGATATGAAAATTTTTATCACAGTTGCACTATTTGCTAAAGTTCATTTTGAGGCACTCTGAGATGTGCCTGAAATTTTAAAGGGAAAACAGGATGTTGTCTACTGAATTTAGAGGCCCTGCAGAATAAATGAACCTGCCTGTTTTCTTATTACCAAGGGAATTTTAAATATAAAATGGAAGCATAACAGTTAGAGAAGAACATTTTAGTATATTATTTGTACTGGGGCATAAACTATACTTGGAGATGAGCTACAGGGTAAATGGGTCTATTGCAGCATAGGTCAAGCTAATAAAATAAAAAGATGTTAAGTTCTGTCTATTTGTACTCTTCTGTACAAGTGTGTCTTGTATTTCTTGGAGAAAAGATTCTCTTCTTTCTTTCTTTCTATCTATCTACCTATGTATCTATCATCTATCTATCTATCTATCTATCTATCTATCTATCATCTATCTTTTCAAACTCGTTGAGATTTCCCTAGCCATAATTTACTATTTCCTTATCAAAACTCATATTCCATAAATCTGCAACAATTATTTGGCAATTGGTCTTATGTTATTTTAAAATTGATATTTAGATTATGTATTGATATTGTTGCACAGCTAGTATATTTTCTTCCTAACTGGATCATAAGCCTTCAGAGAGCAGGGACTATGATTTCCTTTTTGTATTGCCCAAAGGTGCTAATATAGTGCTCAGTGAATATTTTATTGAGTTTCAGTTATAGACATACCTCATTTTATTGTGCTTTGCTTTATTGCACTTCACAGATATTGCGTGCTTTACAAATTGAAGGTTTGTGCCAACAAACCTTGCATTGAGCAAGTCTATCGGTGCCATCTTTCCAACAGCATTTGCTCACTTCATGTCTCTGTGTCACATATTGGTAATTCTTTCAATATTTCACACCCTCCACCAGGAAAAAGATTATGACTTGTTGAAGGCTCAGATGATGATTAACATTTCTTAGCAATAAAGTATGTTTAAATTAAGGTACCTATATATTTTTTTAGACATGATACTATTTGCACACTTAATAAACTACATTATAGTGTAACATATGCACTCGGAAACCAAAGCATTTATGTGACTCATTTTATTGTGACATTTGTCTTATTGCAGTAATCTGGAACTGAACCTGCAATAGCTAAGAGGTATGTATTGATATGTGGCACATTTTTTTTAACCAATGAAACAAAATGGAGTTTCTAAATATTTTGCAATTACTTAGTAGCCAGGTGTATGAAGTCAGATTATTTTCCTGTTCATGGATAACTACCCATGCCAATTCATTTCATGAATATTGCTGAGAATTTAGCTTTTAAGTACTGTTATGCATAGTGGCAGGTAGCATGGGTAATTTTTTTTTTTTTAGTTCATGAAATTATTTTATATTTACTCTGGGCACACAGGATGTCATATTTCCCTTTATTTTCTTGAGTCTAGGGACGGTGTCACCGAGCTCTTCCAGTGGAAGGTGAGTGGAAATGATGTGTCACTTCCAGGCCTGAACATAAAAAGTCCCTATGAAATCTGCCTTGATTTCCCCCCCAACCATATAGTAGGAAAAGGATGCTTTTGAGATGGTGGAACACACAATAGAAATATCCTGAATCCTGAGTTGACTGCTTAAAGGAGCCACCCAGGAGATCTCCTGGCCAGGAACTTTAGCTCTGTATTTTATAAGAGCAAGAATATTGTATTGTTGCATAAAGCTGCTGAGACACTGGGGTTGTCTGTCACAAGTTAATGTTGAATAATACAGTAGAAAAATCAGTGATAGAGATTGAAAGCTTAAGAGCTGAAATTAAGGACTTCCCTGGCAGTCCAGTGGTTAAGACTCCATGCTTCTAATGCAGGGTGCCAGGGTTTGATCCCTGGTCAGGGAACTAAGATCCCACATGCCATGCAGTATGGCCAAAAGATTAAAACAAAAAAAGAGCTGGAATTAGAGGAAAGCAAATGAGAGGAGAGAAGGAGGGAGATTGGAACCAAATAAGGTGGTCTTCAATTGGGCTTCATGGAAGGGATGATCAGAAATAAGACATTGCAGGGACTTCCCTGCTGGTCCAGTGTTTGAGACTCTGCACTCCCACTGCAGGGGGCCCAGGTTCGATCCCTGATCAGGGAGCTAGATCCCGCATGCATGCTGCAACTAAAAGATCCTACAGTCGGCAACGTAGATCCCATGTGCGGCAACTAAGACCCAGCACAGCCAAATAAATATTAAAAAAATATATATTGTTGGAGGTGTTAATGTCTGTAGGAACTTTAAGAATGGGGGTGCCAAATATTTAGTTAAAATGTTTTTAGAAAGTAATACTTGATACATATAAAAGAATATACAGTGATATATAGTTTAATTTTTGAAAGGTAATAATAAAAGGAACACTTGTGGACCTATCACCCCCTGCTTAAGAATCAGAACATTATCATTATTGTTGAAGTGGCAACTGTATGGATACATTTTAGGAATATGAACTAAAAAAGCAAGTCTCAGAAGATTATATACTAGATAATAACTTTTTTATAAAGCTCAAAAAGTATAACAAAATAATGAGATATTCAAGGATACATACATATTTAGTTTTTAAGTTGCTATGCTGTGGTATTTTGCCCTAAACCTTCAGCAAAACCTTTTTTGTATTTTGTTGGTACATTGGGAGGATAAGTTGTGAAATTTAACGAGGGAAGAGAGATACATAAACAACTGATTATGGTTTTATCTCTCAAAGTATGTTCTGTGGACCTGCAGCCTTGTCATAACTTTGGATCCATTAGAAATGGAGAACCTCAACACCAATGAGACCTACTGAAACAATCTGCATTTTAACCAGGTCCTAGGTGATTTGTGTGCACATTATATTTGAGAAGCTCTGGACTACAGCACACTCTCCAGAATCATCATTGTTTCCCTTCTTTTGAATTGGCTCCATATATGATGTTCATCAGATAGTTCCACAGGGCACAAAAGAATGGGGCAGGAGGAACTAATGTCTATTGAGTACTGATCTAGAAATACAGATATATCTAGGGTTATCCTTCTTTTCTCTTCCCCCACACACTGATTCTCTATTATCATCAGGCTTATGGTAGCAGGAGTCACTGACTCAAGTAAACCCCTAAATCACTATAATTGCTGTGTAGCCATATGTCTGTGGCATGCCTACTTCTAGGGAAATAGCAGTTGGAGTACCTGTTATTGGTTATACTCCCACTGAATGACATACTCCTGAAGAGGATCATGTGTTACAACTTGGGTTGGGGTGCAGGAGTGATTGGGATGAAGTAGTAGTGTGTTCCCTTCTCAAGTGGCACCTCTGTCTATTTGAAATGCTTTGTGTATTTCACACACTAATGAATGACCTTGCTGGCTGCTAATGCATGCCAGAAAGCATGAATTTGATCCAGTTTTTACCACGTGCTGATGGATCCTGTCAGGAATAGGGCTAAAAGATGAGATTAGACATTTCTTTAACTAGATTTTAAAAAAGGACACTCTCTTTAATTCTGTAAAATGAGTTGACATGTGGCATTAAATTCATGGCTGTTATCTGTCATTGGGTTTTCTGGGAAGAATAAGGAATGCTAAACTGTATTAGAAATATAGCTCAATCTTAATATCACAAATGTGTTGGTAGACCAGAAGGAATGTAATTGTTTTATCAGAATAACTTTGGTTTCTGGAAGTATAATTAATGGAAGGGATAGTTTATACCATCAGAATTTCCTATATAGGTTTTAAAAATCTAAGAAAAACCTAACAATGAAATATGCCAAAAATAAATCATACTTCAGAATATAAAAGAGATTGAAGAATAAATGAGGTAACTTCTCATTAAGCATGTTAGATAGCATATATGCATTCACTACCACCTCCACTGAAAACTTTGTAGAGATTAAAAAAAAAAGTTATAATCCTAAGGACAAAAAACTAAGAGAAGGGACAAGTATAACATAGTTTGGAAGCAAGAAGCAGATGGTTCTGGTTATCTATGGCTGCAAAATTAACTATCTCAAAAGTTAATGGATTAAAACAACAACTATCTTGTACTTCACAGTTTTCTATGGTCAAAAATTTGGGCAGAGTTAAGTTGGGTGATTCTTCCATTTCATACAGCATGACTGTGATAACTCAGGGCTATTTATCTGGCAGCAGGGCTGATCAGGACTATCCAAGATACTTTACTCATGCACCTTAGCAGAGGCAGCTGGGAGGCTGGGCTCAGCTGGATCTCTTCCCCTCTCCGTGAAGTCTCAGTCAGGGCCTTGCACGTTGCCTCTCCTGCAGGGTGGTTGGATTGTTCACCTGGCAGCTCAGGGCACCTACAATAAGTTTCCAAGAGATAGGATATGGAGTTTTCACACTGTTAAGGCCTGTGTTTGACAAGTGGCACAGCTCCACTTCTGCCATATTTTGTTAGTCGAAGTAGTAGTCTCAATAGAACAATGTGGCAAAACTTTATGACCATCTTTAATCTATTACCTAGATATATGAATAATAACAGACTTAGGAGACAAGAGGAATCTGAAACCCAAGGTAGCAGTGATGGAAACACAGGGTCAGCTGAGTCTGCCACAGAGCCCTAGAAAGGTTTAGGTATTTCAGGTACTTCTGAAAAGAGGAAAAGGGTACAGGTAGGGTCGAAAATATAAGGATTGGTTGAAAGTCCATATAAAAACAGTTGGATCCCCTGATCCCCTCTCACAGTTTGCTGAGCCCCTTCTCCATGCTGATAGAAGACTAGAGGTTTAATTTCTAGAGAGGTTGAATCAAACAGACTCTGGACTTGGGCACAAGTTAAAGCAGGGGAAGCATACAGAAAACAAATACATTGAATTAAAATCTGC
Source organism: Mesoplodon bidens (assembly GCF_964165515.1). Classification (NCBI taxonomy): domain Eukaryota; kingdom Metazoa; phylum Chordata; class Mammalia; order Artiodactyla; family Ziphiidae; genus Mesoplodon; species Mesoplodon bidens. Next base: position 192,995,874 of record NC_138176.1, read on the forward strand.
ATATTGTGCCATGACATCCCCTTCCTCTCATTTCCTAAATCAGCTCTGATAATACTGCCAGACTCTTAGGTGAACTGGAAGTTCCTCTCTGCTGAAATTTACCAGTCCAAGAGAAAATGTCTACAGATGTTGACGGTTGGAGGCCCAGTGAAATGGCACCATCAGATCCACACCAATAAAGCAGTCAACAAGCCCCATCTACACACACAGTGTCTACTCAGCTTTTAGTGCCTCACTCTTAACATGAGCAGGCAATCAAGGATTGATAGACATTTAAGGCAGCTCTTAACATGCAGAGGCCAAACCAAATAAGCAGAAATAAAGAATATAGGGTAAATAAAAAAATGTAAAGAAGAAAGGTAAGAAAACTGTAATTAATATCCCCAAATAGGGGTCTTCCCTGGTGGTCCAGTGGCTGAGACTCTGTGCTCCCAATGCAGGGAGCCTGGGTTTGATCCCTGGTCAGGGAACTAGATCCCACATGCCGCAACTAAGACCCAGCACTGCCAAATAAAAAAAAAAATCTTTAAATACATGACAAAATATATTCCATACATGAAACAAAAAGAGACATTGAGTAGACAAACTAGAATTCTTAGAAATAAAAACTATGGAATTAGAAATTAAAAATTCAATAGAATGATTAAAAGGTATATTTGAGGAAATTTTATGAGTAAAACAAAGAGGTGAGAAATAGTTGATAAAGTACAAGAAAATTAAAAAGTAAGTCCAAGGGGTTCCCTATCCAGATAATAGAAAAAACAGAACAGAGAAGACAGAGGGGAATAAACAATTGGGGAAATATATCAGGAAATTATATCTGAAGGATATGAATTGCCAGATTGTTAGGGACCACCAAGAGACCACAGAACAAAGGTTGAGGCAAAGATCCACATTATGGTACATCATCATGAAATTTCAGAAAACCAGGAATAAAGAGAAACTCCCAAAACCTTCCATGGAGGAAGAAAAATTGACCAGGATTCAAAATTGCACACTTCTCATGAGCAACACTTAGATGCTAAGAGGTAATGGAGTGACATATTCAAAATTCTGACTGAAATGATTTCCAATTTGGAATTCTATGTTCAGCTAAGCTATGCATCAAGTGGGTAGAAAAAAGGCATAGTGCTTTTAGCTGGTTAAAATGTGATAGAATGTGTTCAGGATCCCTGAAAGTTGAGAGTGATCATTTCTCTTTAGTATGCATTCCCAGCCTCAATTAGACTCTACGGTTCCAAAGGCATAGAATTTTAATTTTTAATTTGCCCTGCATAACATCTGCGTAAGGTAGGCATTTATGAATGGTGTTTATGAATACATGGACTCTGCTCTACTTTAAGTCATAATTTTTTGAAGTGCTGAATAAATAGCATTGCTTTGAAATGTATGAAAGTAACTTATTTCCTTCGTTGCCATTTTTTGATATCACATCTATTACTTATTCTCAGATTTTTTTTATCTCTGTTTAGGAAAAAAAAGATCTTTTGTTTTTTTATTCTCTCATTTGGTCCAATAGTTTAAAGGATTTTGTTGCTTGACTCTTCAGGAGGAGGAGTAGAATATGATGCTCATATTTGTTATAACAAAATACTTTCAGAGCCATTTATGATGATCTTGACCTGAGAACAGCTAGTACCAATAAATTAAGGACAAAATATGAATTTTTCCCATTGTAATTACTATCCAGACCAGGAAAATCAGGTGTTTAATTACTCCCAGCATTATTGTTGGTATATATTGGTATATATACCAATAGGAATATATATAACCAATAAGAATAGGAGCTGGTAGTGAATAAGGGAATAAACTGATTGGTTTATATAGGGGAGACAGATGGTTCTGGACCCTGAGAAATGGCTCAAAGAGAACTTGGGGATCTGTATGAGGATCTGGAAATCAAAAAAGACATTAGCTAGAGTTGTCCAAGAGGGACAAGGAAAGGGAAAGTCAACCTGGATCAGATGTAGAAATATTTTGGGTTTTGAGAGACTGTGGACTTCAGAATGATAGGAAGTGAAACTGACCTCAGGTGGCTGAGCAGAATCAGAGAATATAGGAAATCACTCATTAACCAACACACACCCATTTGTTTTTATTCTGCATACAGGTAACTGTGTATGGTTCTTTCTTTTTGTAGTAAAGTTATTTATTTTCCCTTGTGTGCTTTTAGGCAGCCTGACTTATGAATGTGGGATATTTGCTTCCCATTGAGATAATTATAGAGGATGTGGCAAGAATTTTACCGAGAGTCCAAAAGAGAGTCTTCTGTGACCTCACACATGTTAATTAACACACAGTCGTATGATGGAGGTGTTTTATTACTTACACTTCCAAGGCCATGCCAAAGCTGATTGTTACCACTGTGTGTTCACCCCTGAGTTAATCATTGGCACATGCTTGGTGTGCTGAGACCTGTCCAAGTGCAAAGACTGGAACATGTGGGACATGAGGAATGAATGCCTTTATGGTGGAGATGCCAATCATCCTTTCCCTACACACACCCCTTCCTTAGGGAATCTGCCTTCCTTTAATCCCTGGAAAGGGTAGCCTTCTGTACCACATGACTTAATTCTCTATGCTGTGGCTGATTGGACCATAGATGGATCTCTGACCTAGACTGAGCCTGGAATTTGGAGTTGAGAAACAGAGCTTGATTCAAATAGACAGTGGTAGGCACTGGACCCAGGAGATATGTAAACTTGGGACTTGTTGCCTTGTTGGCCACATGTAGTCATGGAGATGGAGGGAGCAGAAGAAAGAAGGAAAGACTAAGCTAATGCTTGTGTGACTGCTGCCTGATGGAGTGTGTAATAGTGACTGGCTTTTCAAGTCCAGTTCTTATTCATAGGAATCCTGACCTACTTAGATACTTTGAGGATGTAAACTTAAAATACCCTCCAATCCCCATAGCTTGAGTGGTATCTGTCCTTTCAACAGTCAATTCACATTCATTATTCCATTCAATTTTTCTATCCCAGCAATAAGGCTGACTCACCTGCAGACCAGTTAATATATGTTTAGAGAATGCCCAGTTAATTGCAATCACACAATTTCATAATTACTTGGGTTTTATCTATCTCCTTTGTATGATTGTGAAGTTCTTGAATTGTTTCATATAATTGGGGGGTAATTGCTTTTTGAAATTGGGCATTGCCTGAGCTGTAGTAAACTTAGCTTATGAGAACATGTTTTCTCATAAGGGAACAATATTCCTAGCACTAACTACTGGCATGTTTTCAATAAATCCCCTTTAAAGTTTTATTTATAGGAAAAACTAAGGGTGTGTGTGTGTGTGTGTGTGTGTGTGTGTGTGTGTGTGTTACAATGTGAGCATCCTCTGACCCAAACTATTGACTATATTAAGGATATCAGGTCCTTTGTGACTCAAGGAGGAATCAGTTCTGAGGTCATCAGCCTGTCTTTCAACAGCAGGAGTGAGGAGGTGAGCCTGGCAGTGAATAGCCAGAAGCCTTTGGTCATTATGATTCCCAAATAGCTATTCTGATTCCAGATGGTGTGTATGGCAGATGGTGGGCTTCTCCAGCTTAAAGAACATTTGGTTAAGTATGTATCATTGTAGATATAATTATTTGGCAATTGTTGAGTAAAATCATATTTAGAAAATAAACTGTCTTTAGAGCTAGTTTTCGCATTTCCAAATTAAAAAAAAATTGCCTAGACAGTAACACAAGTGTAATATCATTTAATTAGGCTGCCTATTTGACTTTCCCAGGAGACTTTTTTCTGGCTTTTCCTGTAATACGTTATAACATTACCATAATGGGACTTTATTATTTATTTTCCACATACATTGCTCTTATAAGTGGAAAAAGTCAGAAAATTCAACTATTGAAATAAGTGACCGTTACATTTGGAAAAGTAATTTGTTTGACATAAATATAGGAGCTCTCATCATGCCACTTAAAATACATAGAATTAATGGTCGATTTAATTTTTTTTTTTTTTGGTTTGTAACTTTAATCAATCAATTCCCCTGAGTATTCTGAGACTACTGTTAAAATTTATTTTTGAATTTTATTTTATTTATTATTTTATACAACAGGTTATTATTAGTTATCCATTTTATACACATCAGTGTGTACATGTCAATCCCAATCTCCCAACTCATCACACACACACACACACACACACACACACCCCACCGCTTTCCCCCCTTGGTGTCCATATGTTTGTTCTCTACATCTGTGTCTCAATTTCTGCCCTGCAAACTGGTTCATCTGTACCATTTTTCTAGGTTCCACATATATGCGTTAATATACTATATTTGTTTTTCTCTTTCTGACTTACTTCACCCTGTATGACAGTCTCTAGTCTCTTATAAAAGGAAATTGTTTACTTAATCAAAATATATATAACATGTCTTTCTCTCTTTTCTTTCAGTCACTCATTCTATTTTTTTGCCTCCTCCTTCCCAAGTTTAATACATTTTTGATACTTATTTTTGCATTTGAGATTTTAAAGATTCCAGATATAAGCAGTAATAATGTCCAGGAAATTAACAGTAAATGGGTTATAATGGGTATAGGTTGGAGAGAGAACATGATTTATTCACCTTCTAGCCCAAGTTCCTCCCAGACTTACTATCAAGAAGAACAGTCTTGGGCTTTAGGAGGTCTTGTTCTTTTCTTCTTCTTTTTTCTTTAAATTGCAAATTACATCAATTTGTACATTTAGAAAACAATAGTGTCCTAGAACTTGTTCCTTAGTATTTCCTTACTTCTATTTTAGCCTCTCAGGCCCTAGGTTATTGCCTTGTTTAGTTTTCAGCCTAGTCCTTGACTGTTTTGATGAGGGGAAGATAGCATTTATCTATAAAAGGACAGCCAGACCTGAAGGCATTACTTCGACCTCTCCAGCTGTGTGAGGAAACCACTGAGAGCTCCTGGAAGCCAACGTCTCTTCCCATGGGCATGAGCTGAAGGCTCCAGGAGTGCCAGAACTAGTTCCAACAAGCCTTACATCTCTGCTTACCTTCAGCTTTACCATTAAAAGATGAGGCCTCCCAGATTATCCATCATTTCAAAACAATTCTCCTCTTCTTCCTCAGGACATACCCTGGTCTGATGCCATCTCCTGCCTTTCCCTGTCCATCCAAACCCTCCCACTCTTCCCTCAGGAATCCAGGGTCTATCATCTGGAAACTGCTCAACATCCTCCAGCCCTTGTCTGATTGTTCCTATCACATTCCTGTTCAAGTGACAACAGCTTGTACTTCCTCTGCAATCACTTCAGGGGCAACTGTGTTTTCTCTCATATTCAGTGTGAACTTTAGGGTCTGGCGGTGAGTATATGGCCTCTTATTCTTCATCACTGCCTGCAAACCTTCCTCTCTTTCTCATTTCCTTTTTAGCTCATGGCTTCAGATTTTACCATAGCCCTCCTTGCAGCTGCTTCCTCTCACTCCTGGATGAACCTAACCATGTCTCACTCCTTTCTCTCTTCCACTTCTCTTGTGGCTATGCTCAGTTGCTTTTGACTTTCTTAGCTCCAGGAATCTCTCCTTCCTCTCCAACTTCCTGACTCATGCATACAGTTATATGCACACCGGGTATCACTACTGACTGTACCACCTCCAACATCCCATTTTCCCCTCTGACTTTACCTCCCAGCCTACTAACTCCCAACTCCTGTACTTCCAATTTGGTAATTCTACCCCTTAAAGATTTCTTATCAACTGACCCTCCACATTTTTGTTATTCATAACCCCTTAATGTCCTCCCTCCCCTTTTTACCCAACTTAGATTCCATATTTTGACACCATAACCATTCTGCTAAAATCTTTAATTCTCCTGACTTCCCTAATCCCTCCATTGTATGCACCTGACCAAATTTCAGCCCTCCTTAAGCCTGGTTATCTGTGCATCCTGGCCCTATACTGGAGCAGCTGAACAGTGCTGGCTAACAATCACACTACAATGCTGGTTAGCCTCGCTGCAAAGTTATGACCCCAGATCTCAAAACACTGAACACTGTCAGAAAATCCTGTTTTCCTTTTCTAGTAAATTCACCTTCATCCTCCTTAGGTGACTATTTGACACCTTCTCTTCTCCCCTCCAACCTCAAAATGCTGCTTATTCTTTCTTACTCTCAACTGATGACTTGGCCTTATCTTTCCTAGAGAAAATAATGTGATCAACAAGAATTACCTATTTTTTCTACTACCTGCCTCTCTTTATATCCACATACTCTGCCTTCCTCCTCTACTGCTCTTGGCTTGTATTCTTGATCAGTTTGCTTTCTCAAATTGGTCTTAGGTTTGCCATCTCCATTTCTTTAGCACATCTCTAAATGTTACAGTGCCCCAGAGTTTATTTTTTAAGACGTCCAATCTTCTCAGCTACACATTTCTCAGGATAGCCTGTTTAGTCCCATGGCTTTAAATACCATCTAAGTGCTCCCAAATTTTCAACTCCACCCTGAACTCTGTCTTGAGCATCAGAAAAATACATCTGACTGCTTACTCAACATTTTTACTTGGGTTTCTTCTAGGCTTCTTTAACCTAACATGGTCAAGACATAACTGTTAGTTTTCTCAAAAAGAAAAAAAAAATCTATCCTCTCTCAATCCTTCCAAATATTAGTAAATGGTACCATCATCCAACCAGCAGTTAGTTGTTCAGGCCAAAAACATGGACATTATTTTAAAATCTTCTCTTTCCCTCACTGCCCACATTGAATCCACCAGCAAGTCCAGTTGCCTGTATTTCTGAGTTGTATTCTGAATCTGACCACATCTCATCATTTTCAGTGTTGCAAACCTAAAACAAATTGGTACTATGCACACTTAAAAGATCCTGAAATTTTTGTAATTAAATTTTCTGTGTTTACTGTCTTCTCCCCCACATTAGAATATAAACTCTTCAAGGGCAGGGACTTTGTCTTGATCACTGTTGAGTCCCTAGCACCAGTAACTGGCACACAGTAGGGGCCAATAAATATTTTCTAGTGACTGATATCTCAGTCTGTGGAATTTGTCTTTCAGAGTAATTATTAAACTATATGGGATTTATTAAAAATTTGTATTCCTAAAATCCCAACAATCAAATTGTTAAGTCTCTGCTTCCAATTTTAAAAGGGTAATCAATCATTCTGGTACCTAGCTCTCAGCTATAAACTATTCATATGACATGACTATAAAGGGATTATTTAAAAATATATACATTTGTGTATATATAGTATATGTATATATGTACACACACAAAAATATATATACATCTATATATGTACACACACAAAAATATGTATACATCTGTATGCACATACAAGCTTATATTTTACATAAACAAGGTCATATTATAGGTGCAGTTTTTTTCCTTTCTTATTTTTCATTTGCCTTTCTCTTCCCTACTTGTACCTCACCCTCTACCACATAGTTTTCCCAGCCCCAAAGTAATAATCTGCTGTTATCTTCTGCATGCTATTATAATTATAAAAGCATGTGCTACATATGTGTTATATTTATTCAATTATTTAATTATAGAGGAACACTTTGTCATGGATTGTTTTACAAAATGGGATCACATTATGCTTAGTCATGTGTATTTTACTATATAAAAAAATACTTGCAGCAATTTGTCTCAAATCCTTCCTCTACAAATTACAGGTGCCTATTCTTGCCATTAAAAAAAATAAGAACCCATTTAAACACTCCTGTGACTGTTGTGTCACATAAGTGAGAAGAGAGGGCTGAAGAATTATATTACACTTCTGAATAGCCCTTGGTCAACAAAGAAGAACCCAAACTTTAGTAATGTGATTAGTATCAACTTTCAGACCAATTGCAGGGGAAGAGAGCCTTAAGATACTTGTATGTATAAGTCTGAGGGCCTCTGCACTATTGTTATAGTAGTAAGAGCATTGGTTTGGGAGCAAAATGGCCCAGATTTTCACTTATATTCTGCAGTTGACATGCTGGCTAGCCTTTGGCAATTCATTTAATTTCTCTGAGGCAGCCTAATTCCTGGATAGAAGAAAATTTGTGTTCAAGTTTGTTACTAGGACTGTGATCTTAACTTATGAAGATTTTATGTTATTATGTTCTTTAACCTGTCAGCTAGAGGTAATATTTGTCATACCAACACCATAAATTATTGTTTTGGATCCTAGGGGATTACAATTCTTAGACTGTAATGTGATTTACAGAAGTTAGTTGTCATTATTTTTGTTTTCTCATATATTGATTGAAGGATATAACAGCCATATTTGAGTGATGGTTCAGCTCTGCACTGTCCAGTATGGTAGCTACTAGCCACATGTGGCTATTCAGTGCTTGAAATGTGACTAGTCCAAATTGATAGGGGCTATAAATGTAAATACACACAAGATTTTATGACAGTATGAAAATGTAAAATGTCTTATTAATTTTTAGATGTTGATTATATGTTTTTTAAAATTTTTATTTATTTATTTTTGGCCACACCGTGTGGCATGCAAGATCTTAGTTCCCCCCACCCCAGGGATTGAACTCTCACCCAAGGTTGTGGAAGCTTGGAGTCTTGACCTCTGGATGGCTGGGGAAGTCCCTAATATTGATCATATGTTTAAATGACACATTTTGGATATATAAAGTTAAATAAAATATTAAAATTAATATCACCTTTTTAAAATTAATAATTATATATGTGTCAGGAGCCACTCAGTTGAAGGTATGACCTTAGTGGGTATGCTTGTGCCAGGTAAGCATGCTGCCTACCTTCAGCTGACACATGCTAGGACTCTGAAAGCCTATAGTATTCCCCATCCTCCAAGGGCTCCTGTAAGGTCATATACAGCTAAAGGTCAAGTCCTCCCATTTCAGGTGAGTTATTGAACATGTGTGGTACTAAAGGGCTAGCAGCCTGAAAATACTCTGCTGTTCTTCCTAATTAGTTGTGGTGGATTATGTTCCCTAACAACTGGTTGTTTATATCACAGGAATTCAGGATGTTTCACACATTCTCTCTGGTTTTTCCTTTGATCATCCTGCCCAGTCTTCAGCTCTAATTCCTGTCTGACTTCATGTTTCTACTTTCATCTCTTTAGTTAAGACTTTCTTGTAATGACCTTCTCTTAAATCCTGCATTAGCTGTGTCTCCCCAAGCCCACCTCCTCGTTGAAGGTACAGTGTCCCATCCCTGATGGCTGTGAGCTCACAGCCACTGGTCTGGTTTTACTTCTTGAGTTGAATCCAAATGTTAACAACCTTTGTTACCACTGAGGCTGGACTCTAACAAGTAATTGTCTTTTTTTTTTTTTTTTTTTTTTTTTTTGCTGTACGCGGGCCTCTCACTGCTGTGGCCTCTCCCGTTGTGGAGCACAGGCTCCGGACACACAGGCTCCGCGGCCATGGCTCGCGGGCCCAGCCGCTCCGCGGCATGTGGGATCTTCCGGGATAGGGGCACGAACCCGTGTCCCCTGCATCGGCAGGCGGACTCTCAACCACTGCGCCACCAGGGAAGCCCGTAATTGTCTTTTATTTATTAATTTTTTACTTGCCCAGATTTAGACTTCAGAGTTAGTATACCATACTAAGTAGATTGCCTTTTAATGACACATTAGTTGACTGGCATATCAATAAATGAGGCAAATATGTTGTTAATTTAAATAACTTTAAAGCAAACCTGCCAGAATAAATGCATTCAAAAGCACAAATCTTGTGTTAACTAATCTTATTGGGATAATCATTTAACAATATATTTATACATCAAATCATCATGTTGTACACTCTAAATTTACACAAAGTTATCTTTCAATAATATCTCAGTAAAGACAGGAGAAAAAAATAATAGCACAAATCTTGAGAAGTTATACAGATATCCTAATTCCATTGCTAGTACTCAAAACCTTACTTTATAGTCACACTTTGTAAGGTTCTGTTTTTATAACATCTGCATTTGTTTCCACTGTTCCAAGGAACCCAATCCTAGTGCATAGGTTAAATGTACCCTGTCAGAATTTGCATAGCCTGCCTATGGGTGGTCCAAAGATAAGGGGGGGAACTTAGCTCAGTTGGACGGCAGACCCAGCACTGCAAAGTATGAGGGCAGGCTAGAATGATGGGCCAAATCAAACAAAATTAAATTTAATTCGTTAACTAAATTAAATAAAATTTAATTTTAAGGTCAAACTGGTGTCCAGAAGATTAACTAGCTGAAATAAAAGGTGGAGAAAGCATGGTTTAGCAACATTATAAGAGAAAAGGAGTAAGGATGACTGGTTCTGACTAAATTATTAATATGAGATTTCAATTTCAGGAAGATGTGACTTTGCTATCTATGAATATACATAATTTTAAACCATGATGTTATCTTAGTTGTTCTTAGCTTAGTTGTTTTGGCTTTGGAGCCAGAAACATGGAAAGCCAGATGTATTTTACCTTATATATGTTTGTTGATAAAGTGAAATTTTTCTTGTAATATTTACAGGCTAGCAAACAATTTTTTAAAAAATTAAATAGTAAGAGGATGATTGACCAATTCATAGCCTCCACGTCTATTCAGTATTTCATAACTCTATTTAAATTTATGCTTTTGAGTTCTTGTGCCAGGGCATGGTGACTATGTCAGGCTTGGCCCCTGATGGGGAGGTTAGACCAATTGAGTAGTGTCATTGACACTCAGTGACTACACACTACTGAGTAGTAGAGGCAGTGACAGCCCTTTGTTGGCCTGGTGTTTCATGTCAAGGTAGAGATTGAGGACTTCCAACATGATGAGGACTCAGAGATTTATTACTATCCTCACCTGTGTGGGTATGACATCTCCATCATTGATGACGATTTGGAGAATGGGGCAGGTGTGGTAATGTATCTGAGTTGCGCTCTCTTTATAACCATGATTTATGACAAAGATCAGTTTATGTGTAAAGAAACAATCTCAGCCCCTTCAACCAACAAAGAGTTAGCTAATTGCTGAAGAAGACTTTAGGAATCCAAATCCTGAACAGCTGGGAATAAACCAAGGTGGAAAAATCAAATGCAAAGTTACTGGCTTTTTCACGGGGACAACCATGTTGTGGTTTGCTGTTCCAGCAGAGTGTGGATTCTTTCCATTGGCTGCCAAGTTCATCCTCAATCAGGGAAGCGAGATCATGACAGGACATACCTGGATTTCATGTTTAGAAATCTGAATTGGAAGTGATCTTAATTTTTCCATCTGAATTGAAAGGAAGAGAACTTCATATTAGTGCTTTCTTTCCCTACGTGTCACCATTTTTATATCTTACATCTCATTACTTCATTATCTGATAAGAGCATCATCTACCTGTAAGTCATTAGGATCCTTAATGAAAAAGGTATTTTATTTTTGAAAAAAAATTAAGTTATATTTTAATAGAAGGCCCAACCACTTGTCTAGTGGCTACTGAAAATAAAGATGCTATGACCAGAAGTAGACTTTAAAGACTTTGCATTTTTATGTTTGTGAATTTATAGGCAATTCATAGCCAGTTTCTTCCCTGCTTGGTGATTCAGAGGAACCAAAGGACCAAGTTAAGTGGAAAGATGATCCTGCTGTAGTTGTTGCACACATTTACGTTCTAAGATTCTATTAACATTTTCTATGATGCTCCTTCCCCAACAAACAAACAAAGAAATAAATTCAGTTTTAGGGTAGGTCTCCTCTCATCCCCTCTTGTGACAGTTTTCTTAGGTGGTCTTTACATTGAACTCTTCTGGAAATTCTGAGATTTGACATCACCTTTGCTAACTCACCAATCTTGTATTTGGGTTTTTGATGGTGATAAAATAGCTTCAAGTCCATAGCTTAGTGAATACAGTATTCTGTGTTGAGGAAAAATGAATGATAAAGACATGTTGGACTCTGCCACTAGAACATAAAGTGAGGGAGACTTTCGTTTCTTTGTTTTATCTAAAACTTGCCTTTGACAACACTTTTGGCTCTCTTATCCAACCTGTGAGGCTAGGTGCATGTCTGTGCTCCTGTCCTCTGCACTGGCCCTTTAACTTGAACTGTGCATCTTTCAGTCCAGCAGAATGGATGACTTTTCTATCAGAGACGACCTCCTGTCAGGGACATATAGGTTTCTTCATCTACATGGTGATATGTTTCTTCATGAAAATAATAAAGCTTTAACGTTTTAACTTGGTAGTGTTTAGATACTTCTGTTGGAGGATTTTGAAGGGGCCAGGCACAAATTTCAACTAGTCACTTAAAAAATTGAAGTATAGTTGATTTACAATGTTCTGTTAATTTCTGCTGTACAGCAAAGTGACTCAGTTATAAATATATATATTCTTTTTCATACTCTTTTCCATTATGGTTTATCACAGGATATTGCATATTTATAGTTCTCTGTGATATACAGTAGGACCTTTTTGTTTATCCATCCTATGTGTAATAGTTTGCATTTGATTCAATTAGTCACTTTAAAAATGTTATTGTGAAAGCAGAAGGATAGAGAATCAACTAGCAAAGAAATGAGTCTTCGGGGCTCCCAAGTTACCTGCCTGCATAAAGTGTGTTAAAGGTGTGATTCTAGGCAATCTCTTCACCTGAGTTTCTCCAAGAACTGTTGAAAAGTGTTGACTTATAGAAGGCATATAACTCATATAAACTGAAACTATACCTTAAGCTAATTTCTCAAAGGGAAAGGGTTCTCTAATATATTTATAAATATACACAGATTTTATTTTTGAATGAGAAATATATTTGCATTAGCTATAGCTTTGAAAATAATTTATCACATTAATTTCATTTATCAAAAAATTGCTCAAGGGGACTTTTTCTTTTCTTTATGTCATCACCGCTTTCTTACCACACAGGCTCAGAATATCATCACTCTAAGGTCTTTAGACTACATGTGGTTGAAGATAAGATATACAAGTGCTGGGTACCTAAGTTTGAGAAGGGAAGAGATGATACATTTGAGTAATTGTGACTTGACCTACAGGCATTTTATTTATTGCCTTCTGTCTAGCTTTACCTGCCATTACTCACCTTAGAGGAAAATTCCAAAGAGTTGTTAGCACATGAAGGAAAAATAGGCAAGAGCTTAAGGGCTCCATGCCCAATGCTTTAGTCCTCCGGACCTCATCTTAGTCCACTGTGTGACTTGGTCCATTATGAAATATTTTACCTTTTGTATTGCCCAAGAAATACAGAATGAACTTCTCAGGTGTGCCTGAAATATGGGCTAAATAGAGTTTAGCCTTAGATATTAGGCCATTGGACCATTGGACCAGCTGTTATCCATCCAAATTCTACTTATTTGTTTTTTACATCTACTTTACATTAATTTGCTTCTTCCTTCTTTTTAAAAAATTTTTATTTATTTATTTTTGGCTGCATTGGGTCTTCGTTGTTGAGCGCGGACTTTGTCTAGTTATGACGAGTGGGGGCTACTCTTCCTTGCAATGTGCGGGCTTCTCATTGAGGTGGCTTCTTTTGTTATGGAGCACAGGCTCTAGGAGCATGGGCTTCAGTAGTTGTGGCATGCAGGCTCAGTAGTTGTGGCTCACGGGCTCTAGAGCACAGGCTCAGTAGTTGTGGCACACGAGCTTAATTGCTCCACAGCATGTGAGATCTTCCTGGACCAGGGCTCAAACCCATGTCCCCTGCATTGGCAGGTGGATTCTTAACCACTGCGCCAGCAGGGAAGTCCTGCTTCTTCCTTTTAATGAAGTACCAAAAGTAAGAGTGAACAGTCCAGTAGATAATGCTTGTTCCCATGAAGGGTGACTATGTATTCTCTTCACTCCTGTCCTTCCTATGAGATCCTCAGAATCATTCTGAGTATTTCAGGGAATATTGACAGCTCCACACTTAAAATCAGTAGGGTTTCCTTAAAGGAAAATAGGAATCCAGCCCCAGAATACCTCAAGGGAGGTCCTGAAATACTTTCATTTCCTGAAATTCAGAGTTACTCTGTTCTTTAAAAAAACAACATATTGTTTAAGGACACAGGCTCTGGGACCTGACTACTTGGGGTTGAATCTTTATTCTGCTAATTAACAGCTGTGAGATCATGAGAAAGTTACTTACCCTAGGTGTGTTAAGCAAAATAAATGTTTTCTACTGTACTATAATTATTAAAATCAGTGGTGCTACTTAATATAATCTTTTAGAATCCTCAGTTATTTTTCAAAAATTAACATAAAGATACAACAGGTAATCTCAATTCTCTCTCAGAGGTTAGGCTGGGGTGGATTATTTTCATACATTATTGATTTTTGTTTTTTTTTTTAGAACCAGTTTACTTCTAGAATGGCTTTAATAAATGTTCCACTTGTTATCAGAACAGGAATCTTAGAGTTGCTGTCTTTCAATTCCCTTCTCTTAATGAGAACACAAAGCTGCAGGTTTTTGTTTTTGGCAACATTCACAAGCTCTTAGGATGGCGACTGTCATGCTACCATTGGTCATAATATAGTAAAAGTGAATACAAATCTGTTGTGACAAACAAGGCACAATTTACATTTCAGAGCTCCTTTTTGAGTTACATAAAATTACAAAGACTGCAGCATATTCTGTCCAAAGATGCATTGAAATTCTATGAAGGAATTTCCTGAGGTCTGCAGTTTTAAGTTTTTCTTAAATTCTTTACATATTTTTATAAGACTAGAGAGAATTCTAATTTCAATGTGTGTGAAAGTACTTGAAAAATACTGAGAAATATAGAATGTTTTTCATGCACAACTTTTTTTTTTTTTTGCGGTACTTGGACCTCTCACTGTTGTGGCCTCTCCTGTTGCAGAGCACAGGCTCCGGACACACAGGCTCAGCGGCCATGGCTCACGGGCCCAGCCACTCCACGGCATGTGGGATCCTCCCGGACTGGGGCACGAACCTGTGTCCCCTGAATCGGCAGGCAGACTCTCAACCACTGTGCCACCAGGGAAGCCCCCATACACAACTTTGATGATACTTGACACCCACTGTTTCCAGTTATTATATCTCTTAGCCCAATGCTCTATGAACATACATATAATTTGGAATCTTGTCTATCTGTATTTGTATAATTTTCTTTCAAGTTTTTTTTTTTTCTTTTAGTTTGTGGTACTTTTTTCTCAGGCTGACCCTCATTTTGTATCACTTGGTTTTACTCAATCATTGATTCTAGTAATCTCTTTAGCTCTCTTGAAATAAAGATGCTTACCACTGTTGCTACAGTGACTACTGTCCTAGATTTAACTAATTCTAGCCATGCTTATTCTTTGGTAACTGTGAAATTTCAGTGACAGTATCCTCCTGAAGTCTGACAGTGTCTGTAATAACATCACCAGGATTGAGGAACACAGACAAAGATCCTG
This sequence comes from Mesoplodon bidens, assembly GCF_964165515.1. Lineage (NCBI taxonomy): Eukaryota > Metazoa > Chordata > Mammalia > Artiodactyla > Ziphiidae > Mesoplodon > Mesoplodon bidens. The sequence goes on from NC_138176.1 coordinate 193,011,145, forward strand.
ATCATCAGTGTTCTTGTCTGACTTTTGCAATATAGTTGACACAAGAAGATTTCTCATGTTTGGGATTTCAGTTCATGTAAACTTTTGAGGAGGTAAAAACTTCCAGTAAAAACTTTTGAGGAGGTGAGAGTGGCTTAGCAACTATATTTTTAGTTATTATCCAAGAGTTAGCAACTGTGCCACCTGACCTGTATAAAAAGAATACATTTCCCCCAATTTTGCTCCAGTACCAGTAAGGTCAATTCATTTTAATGCATGTATGCTACTCATTGACATGGATCACTCATATGTCAGAAATAAGCTGATATTTTTCAGAGGCAGTACCATACAGTAGAAAAGACCCAGGCCTTCAAATCACTTATTGTTAGTATGGTTTTTAACAATTACCTTGTACTTCAGTTTTTACGTATTTAAGATGGGAAAATGTTCTCCTCACAAGTTTTTTGTGTTAAATGGGATACTAAATGTAAAGTTCCTAGTGTAGTGCTTGGGACAGAGTAGTCTTTTACTAAATTGTATTCCTACTAGATTGATGTTGTGGTCTATTATCATCATCATGCATCCTTATCACCACCACCACCACCACTACCCCTGCCTGGGAAAGCACTGTTCATCTTTACCATTCTTTCCCAAGGAAAAACCTAACACCATAGCAAAACCCCAAGTGGTTTATAACAGATCCCCCAAAAACCTTTAGGCTCAGCTTTCGGGACCTCTTGTAACATGGACTGAGAATGTTAAGAGAAGTAGATATCTTTACTAGAATTGTCTCTCCTTATTTTATCTATCTCAAGGACCTTCCTATCTAAAAGCTAGTAGAAGGTATTCACCACACACACACACACACACACACACACACACACACACACCCCTACAATCTTCTTGGTCTGTCATTTCAAGTTGAACTTGTGCCCCTGAGAACCTCTCCTGCTACAGACAATGTTTAGAAACTGCCCTGAATAATTGGCTCCAATCCTGAAGAAAAAAACCTTATACTTCAGAAAAGATGGTCTAAATCATACATCTGTGTGTCCTAAATTATAAACTGATCTGTCTATTGAATGTTCATGCAAATATTTGATCAGATGTATTATTATTGAGCTATTTTTATTTTCTTTGAAAATTGAAACTTTTCCAAACTACTTTACACAGGAAGATTAGATTGGGGTGATGGGTATTTTGGAGGAAGACCACAGAGGTGATGTGCCATTTTCATTACATAATATCAGGGGTACCTACTATCAGCATGACTTATTACTGTTGACATGGGCCTTGACTGCATGTCTAAGGTAGTATTTGTCAGGTTTCTACCCTGTAAAGTTGCTCTTTCTTCACCCCCCTTTCCATATGGTACTCTTTGAAAAAAGTCACTATGTGCATCCCACACTTGAGGAATGGACAGTTAGCCTCCATTGCCTCGAAGTCAGAGTATCTATGTAAATTATTTGGAGTTTTTCTGCATGGGAGATGTATCTAATTTCCCCCATTCATTTATTTATTCAATCGTTTCAGTCTTATTCATACTGGTACTCATGCATATTATATTGAATTTTTACATTATTGTGAAATAGAAGACCCAGGGTAGAGCAGGAAAGAAGAAATTAAGAAATACCTAGTAGTCTCACTGCAAGTGAGAAATTCTCTCTTTAAGTACTAATGAGCAAAAGTTCAGAAATATTCTCTTTTTTCTCTACCAGCCAGGCAGATGTGTGTAGGTAATTTTCACAACTTTACAAAACTTAAAGTATATGTAGGGAGTTAGGATTTGTGTTTTAAAATAAAATACTTCTGAGGACTCATCTCCTTAGACATTCACTGTCAGAAAATATCGGGAGCATAAGACAACAGAATATAACACATGTAATTTGTGTCAGAATCTTTGATGTTATCTTAACAAAGACAGTAAGAAATTTTGTATATCACCAGGTACAGTAGACATTTCAAAGAAAGGGCAATTTGCTTCACTACTCCTGAAACAAAAATCTAGTAATTGCTTCATAATTTCCCTTTCAAGTTAATTCTCTTCTTAAAGGGGAGACTTATAGTTCTGATTTCATATTTTTTTCACACACACACACTGTATTTTATTTTTACAATAAACTGACACCAAGCATTGTAAATGGATGACCACAACAAAAACAACAATGATTGCAATTACCAAACATGAAACACACTCATACTATGTCATAATATTGACATTCAGTCCAGGAATCCTCCACTGTAACAGCTCCTTTACTTTGCAGTGAAAATTGCTTTGTATATTTTTTGCCTCTGAGTCCTTGGGGGATATATATTTTTTATTCAAACAGAAAGTCACAAAAATTATAATCATCCTCATCAGTTCACTCAGTCCCATGTAATTAATTTTTTTATCTTGATCTTTTGTTAGCAGTTTTATGAACTCATCAGTTTTCCATTAGAGTTCTGGAAATGCTTATTCATTCAGTTCAGCATTATAGTCAGTTACCAGAAATCTGTACCTGTCAGAGTCCTTTCCATGAATTCCTTGAAGATGAAACCCTTTTATAGGAACATTTTTGCAAAAGCCTCAGAGTACGACCAGAACTGTCTGTAAATGACAAAAGACTTTAAAATGACCACGGTTAAAGATTTGATGAAAGTTCATAATAAGGCAATTGACAAGGAAATTTAGTTATTTCTGAGATATACATTTTAAAGTAATAACTAGAATTATGACTTATAACATTATACCAGGACATATAAGATTTTTAGAAATTTCATGTAATGTCTGAAACATTTATATTAACATATTTCCATACAAATAACCCAAAGAAAGTTTAGTATTAGTTGCTTTTTGTTTGTTTATACTGCAGGTTCTTATTAGTCATCAATTTTATACACATCAGTGGATACAGGTCAATCCCAATCGCCCAATTCAGCACACCACCATCCCCACCCCACCACCATTTTCCCCCCTTGGTGTCCATACATTTGTTCTCTACATCTGTGTCTCAATTTCTGCCCTGAAAACCAGCTCATCTGTACCATTTTTCTAGGTTCCACATACATGCATTAATGTACGATATTTGTTTTTCTCTTTCTGAGTTACTTCACACATATGACAGCCTCTAGATCCATCCACGTCTCAACAAATGACTCAGTTTCGTTCCTTTTTATGGCTGAGTAATATTCCATTGTATATATGTACCACATCTTCTTTATCCATTCGTCTGTCGGTGGGCTTTTAGGTTGTTTCCATGACCTGGTTATTGTAAATAGTGCTGCAGTGAACATTGGGGTGCATGTGTCTTTTTGAATTATGATATTCTCTGGGTATATGCCCAGTAGTGGGATTGTTGGACCATACGGTAATTCTAGCTTTAGTTTTTTAAGGAACCTCCATACTGTTCTACATAGTGGCTGTATCAAATTACATTCCCACCAACAGTGCAAGAGGGTTCCCTTTTCTCCACACCCTCTCCAGCATGTGTTGTTTGTAGATTTTCTGATGACGCCCATTCTAACTTGTGTGAGGTGATACCCCATTGTATTTTGATATGCATTTCTCTAATAATTAGTGATGTTGAGCAGCTTTTCATGTGCTTCTTGGCCATTGGTATGTCTTCTTTGGATAAATGTCTATTTAGGTCTTCTGCCCATTTTTGGATTGGGTTGTTTGTTTCTTTAATATTGAGCTGAATGAGCTGTTTATATATTTTGGAGATTAATCCTTTGTCCGTTGATTCATTTGCAAATATTTTCTCCCATTCTGAGGGTTGTCTTTTCGTCTTGTTTATGGTTTCCTTTGCTCTGCAAAAGCTTTGAAGTTTCATTAGGTCCCATTTGTTTATTTTTGTTTTTATTTCCATTACTCTAGGAGGTGGATCAAAAAAGATCTTGCTGTAATTTATGTCAAAGAGTGTTTTTCCTATGTTTTCCTCTAAGAGTTTTACACTGTCCAGTCTTACATTTAGGTCTCAAATCCATTTTGAGTTTACTTTTGTGTATGGTGTTATGGAGTGTTCTAATTTCATTCTTTTACGTGGAGCTGTCCAGTTTTCCCAGCACCACTTATTGAAGAGACTGTCTTTTCTCCATTGTACATCTTTGCCTCCTTTGTCATAGATTAGTTGGTCAGAGGTGTGTGGGTTTATCTCTGGGCTTTCTATCTTGTTCCATTGATCTATGTTTCTGTTTTTGTGCCAGTACCATATTGTCTAGATTACTGTAGCTTTGTACTATAGTCTGAAGTCAGGGAGTCTGATTCCTCCAGCTCCGTTTTTTTCCCTCAAGATGGCATTGGCTATTTGGGGTCTTTTGTGTCTCCATACAAATTTTAAGATGATTTGTTCTAGTTCTGTAAAAAATGCCATTGGTAATTTGATAGGGATTGCATTGAATCAGTAGATTGCTTTGGGTAGTAGAGTCATTTTTACAATATTGATTCTTCCAATCCAAAAACATTGTATATCTCTCCATCTGTTGGTATTATCTTTAATTTCTTTTATCAGTGTCTTATAGTTTTCTGCATACAGGTCTTTTGTCTCCCTAGGTAGGTTTATTCCTAGGTATTTTATTCTTTTTGTTGCAATGGTAAATGGGAGTGTTTCCATAATTTCTCTTTCAGATTTTTCATCATTAGTGTATAGGAATGCAAGAGACTTCTGTGCATTAATTTTATATCCTGCTACTTTACCAAATTCATTGATTAACTCTAGTAGTTTTCTGGTGGCATTTTTAGGATTCTCTATGTATAGTATCATGTCATCTGCAAACAGTGACAGTTTTACTTCTTCTTTTCCAATTTGTATTCCTTTTATTTCTTTTTCTTCTCTGATTGCTGTAGCTAGGTCTTCCAAAACTATGTTGAATAATAGTGGTGAGAGTGGACATCCTTGTCTCATTCCTGATCTTAGAGGAAATGCTTTCAGGTTTTCCACCATTGAGAATGATGTTTGCTGTGGGTTTGTTGTATATGGCCTTTATTACGTTGAGGTAGGTTCCCTCTATGCCCACTTTCTGGAGAGTTTATGTCATAAATCGGTGTTGAATTTTGTCAAAAGCTTTTTCTGCATCTATTGAGATGATCATATGGTTTTTGTTCTTCAATTTGTTAATATGGTGTATCACATTGATTGATTTGTGCATATTGAAGAATCCTTGCCTCCATGGGATAAATCCCACTTGATCGTGGTGTATGATCCTTTTAGTGTGTTGTTGGATTCTGTTTACTAGTATTTTGTTGAGGATTTTTGCATCTATATTCATCAATGATATTGGTCTATAATTTTCTTTTTTTATAATATCTTCATCTGGTTTCAGTATCAGGGTGATGGTGGCCTCATCGAATGAGTTTGGGAGTTTCTTTTCTCTGCAATTTTTTGGAAGAGTTTGAGAAGGATGGGTGTTAGCTCTTCTGTAAATGTTTGATAGAATTCACCTGTGAAGCCATTTGGTCCTGGACTTTTGTTTGTGGAAGATTTTTAATCACAGTTTCAATTTCAATACTTGTGATTGGTTTGTTCATATTTTCTGTTTCTTCCTGGTCCAGTCTTGGAAGGTTATACCTTTCTAAGAATTTGTCCATTTCTTCCATGTTGTCCATTTTATTGGCATAGAGTTGCTTGTAGCAGTCTCTTAAGATGCTTTGTATTTCTGCAGTGTCTGTTGTAACTTCTCCTTTTTCATTTCTAATTTTATTGATTTGAGTCCTCTCCCTCTTTTTCTTGATGATTCTGGCTAATGTTTTATCAATTTTGTTTATCTTCTCAAATAACCAGGTTTTAGTTTTACTGATCTTTACTCTTGTTTTCTTTGTTTCTATTTCATTTATTTTTGCTCTGATCTTTATGATTTCTTTCCTTCTGGTAACTTTGGGTTTTGTTTGTTCTTCTTTCTCCAGTTCCTTTAGGTGTAAGGTTAGATTGTTTACTTGAGATTTTTCTTTTTTGTTGAGGTAGGCTTGTATTGCTATAAACTTCTGTCTCAGAACTGCTTTTGCTGCATCCCATAGGTTTTGGTTCATCGTGTTTTCATTGTCATTTGTCTCTAGGTATTTTTTGATTTCCTCTTTGATTTATTCAGTGATCACTTGGTTATTTAGTAACGTATTGTTTAGCCTCCAGGTGTTTGTGTTTTTTACGTTTTTGTCTTTGCCTGTAATTCATTTCTAATCTCATAGCACTGTGGTCAGAAAAGATGCTTGATATGATTTCAATTTTCTTAAATTTACTGAGGCTTGATTTGTGACCCAAGATGTGATCTATCTTGGAGAATGTTCCGTGTGCACTTGAGAAGAAAGTGTAATCTGCTGTTTTTGGATGGAATGTCCTATAAATATCAATTAAATGTATCTGGTATATTCTGTTATTTAAAGCAACTGTTTCCTTATTTATTTTCATTTTGGATGATCTGTCCATTGGTGTAAGTGAGGTGTTAAAGGCCCCCACTATTTTTGTGTTACTGTCCATTTCCTCTTTTATAGCTGTTAGCAGTTGCCTTATGTATTGGGGTGCTCCTATGTTGGGTACATATATATTTATAATGGTTATATCTTCTTCTTGGATTGATCCCTTGATCAGTATGTAGTGTCCTTCCTTGTCTCTTGTAACATTCTTTATTTTAAAGTCTATTTTATCCGATATGAGTATTGCTACTCCAGCTTTCTTTTGATTTCTGTTTGTATGGAATATCTTTTCCCACCCCCTCAGTTTCAGTCTGTGTGTCCCTATGTCTGAAGTGGGTGTCTTGTAGACAGCATATAGTTGGGTCTTGTTTTTGTATCCATTCAGCCAGCCTGTGTCTTTTGGTTGGAGCATTTAATCCATTCATGTTTAAGGTAATTATTGATATGTATGTTCCTATGACCATTTTCTTAATTGTTTTGTGTTTGTTTTTGTAGGTCCTTTTCTTCTCTTGTGTTTCCCACTTAAAGAAGTTCCTTTATCATTTGTTGTAGAGCTGGTTTGGTGGTGCTGAATTCTCTTAGCTTTTAGTTTTCTGTAAAACTTTTGATTTCTCCATCAAATCTGAATGAGATCCTTGCCAGGTAGAGTAATCTTGGTTGTAGGTTCTTCCCTTTTGTCACTTTAAGTATATCATGCCACTCCCTTCTGGCTTGTAGAGTTTCTTCTGAGAAATCAGCTGTTAACCTTATGGGAGTTCCCTTGTATGTTATTTGTCATTTTTCCCTTGCTGCTTTCAATAATTTTTTTTTGTCTTTAATTTTTGCCAGTTTGATTACTATGTGTCTCGGCATGTTTCTCTTTGGGTTTATCGTGTATGGGACTCACTGCACTTCCTCAACTTGGGTGGCTCTTTCCTTTCCCATGTTAGGGAAGTTTTCGACTATAATCTCTTCAAATACTTTCTTGGGTCCTTTCTCTCTCTCTTCTCCTTCTGGGATCCCTATAACGCGAATGTTGTTGTGTTTAATGTTGTCCCAGAGGTCTCTTAGACTGTCTTCATTTCTTTTCATTCTTTCTTGTTTATTCTGTTCCACAGCAGAGAATTCCAGCATTCTGTCTTCCAGGTCACTTATCCGTTCTTCTGCCTCAGTTATTCTGCTATTGATTCCTTCTAGTGTAGTTTTCATTTCAGTTATTGTATTATTCATCTCTGTTTGTTTGTTCTTTAATTCTTCTAGGTCTTTTAAAAACATTTCTTGCATATTCTCAATCATTGCCTCCATTCTTTTTCTGAGGTCTTGGATCATCTTCACTATCATTATTCTGAATTCTTTTTCTGGATGGTTGCCTATCTCCACTTCATTTAGTTGTTTTTCTGGGGTTTTATCTTGTTCCTTCATCTGGTACATAGCCCTCTCCCTTTTCATCTTGTCTATCTTTCTGTGAATGTGGTTTTTGTTCCACAGGCTGCAGGATTGTAGTTCTTGCTTCTGCTGTCTGCCCTCTGGTGGATGAAGCTATCTAAGAGGCTTGATGGGAGTGACTGGTGGTGGGTAGAGCTGGGTGTTGCTCTGGTGGGCAGAGCTCAGTAAAACTTTAATCCACTTGACTGTTGATGGGTGGGTCTGTGTTCCCTCCCTGTTGGTTGTTTGGCCTGAGGCAACCCAACACTGGAGCCTACCTGGGCTCTTTGGTGGGGCTAATGACAGACTCCAGAAGGGCTCACACTAAGGAGTCCTTCACAGAACTTCTGCTGCCAGTGTCCTTGTCCCCATGGTGAAACAGAGCCACCTCCCTCCTCTGCAGGAGTCTTTCCAACACTAGCACGTACGTCTGGTTCAGTCTCCCCTGGTGTCACTGCTCCTTCCCCTGGGTCCCGATATGCACACTACTTTGTGTGTGCCCTCCAAGAGTGGAGCCTCTGTTTCCCCCAGTCCTGTCGAAGTCTTGCAATCAATTCCCACTAGGCTTCAAAGTCTGATTCTCTAGAAATTCCTCCTCCCATTGCTGGACCACCAGGTTGGGAAGCCTGACGTGGTGCTCAGAACCTTCACTCCAGTGGGTGGACTTCTCTGGTATATGTGTTCTCCAGTCTGTGAGTCACCCACCCAGTAGTTATGGGATTTGATTTTACTGTGATTGTGCCCCTCCCACCATCTCATTGTGGCTTCTCCTTTGTCTTTGGCTGTGGGGTATCTTTTTTGGTGAGTCCCAGTGTCTTCCTGTCGATGATTGTCCAGCAGCTAGTTGTGATTCTGGTGTTCTTGCAAGAGTGAGTGGGAGCACATCCTTCTACTCTGCCATCTTGGTTCCTCTCCTGATTTCATATTTTCTATCTCAATTAGGTGGTTTATGCTACTCTGATTCCATGATGATGACCAAGAGTAATTGTATCTGTTCCCAATTCTGTTTATGCTGGTTAAACTTGTGCTTTTAAATTCTATATTTTAATTAAATATTATAAAAATCTATCTGAGTGTATTGAAACAGTAGTTGTTCTTATGAAGACTGAACTTAATACTGTGGAAAGACTTGCTAAATGTAATTTGCTGATTCAGGTAAAAGATTGAGCTGCATAAAAGACTGAGAAGAAAACTGTAAAATGAATTTATAATTCATGAATTGTGAAAAAATTATGAATTCAGATTACTTAGCAAGTATTTAACTTTTTACTCTGTTAAAAATCCCTCAAATTGAAAAATCTCAGACATCATATTATAGATAGGACCACTACACATTCTGTCTTGTCTGGAACCATTTGTTTTATGGTGGGTGATCCAGCATCCTATTTAATTCAGCATTTTTACTGAAACAAAGTATTATCATTAATATTTGCATTGAAGTAAGCCAGGGTGGGTTAGACCTCTGTTTTGTATTGGAAGCTTCTGCCATGGCCTTTTTACTGGTGTGTGAGATGCATGTGCAGTAAACAGAGATGACTTGTTGAACAAGTTTTGTCTTATGTAAATACTTACTGAAGAAAGGCACCCTGAATGTAGGTAAAAAAGCAATACTCTGAAAATATGTGTTGAAGTATTTACAGATTTCTAAGTGAAAAATTACTGTCTGTAGGGAGTAAATATTTTTTAATTTAAACAATATTATGCCTTCACAGAAAAGTTCATTGAAAGTGTCAATATTTTAAAGTTCATTGACTATAAAATGCAATCTTGAAGATGATTGTAGGCAATTTTGTGGGAAAAAAACAAGAAAACAAACAAATCATTAAAAGCATTTTAGAAAAATTACATCAGTTAGGAAAATACCAGTGACCCAGTATTAGACAGATATGGCTAAGAAACTGATTAAATCATGTGAATGCTTATCAAGACTACTAAATTATTCTGCTTATTGTATTTTTAAATATTCAGATAATTCATATGAAGATTTTTAAACATTTGTCTTAATACTTGTATACATACATTATTTTTTAGCAAGAAATAAATTTTTAGAAAGCTATTTGTCTGTCAATAAGTAAATAGTTCAAAAAATTATACAACTTTAATTACTTTAGTGACCTCTTTCACTCTCAAGAGTCCTAATTTGGATAATAAATTATATGGTCGCACACAATATTGATTTGAACTCCAGTAAGTGATTCCATAATCAAGGAAAAGTCCTTTGGTCCTCATTTTACAGATTGTTGAAAAATTGTACAATTCTATTTCTAAACAAGTATACAATGTTTAATATATCTCTGCATCCTTTTTTTTTTGCTTGTAACTATCTGTTTCATTGATTAATTGACTCAGTTAGGATTAGTTTTAATTGTGTAGAACAAAACCAGTTAGCAGATACTAGCTAGAAGTTTATTTGAATCTCAATATAAAAAATAGTACGTGGTAAAGTAGGATTTGATTCATAATCTGTGCTCTTGTTCATTGCATGGTGTATAGCAGTTACAAAGCGTTCAACTGTAAGTAAGCCATGTTACCACACATGCAAAATGAGTCTTCTATGGGAATATATACAGTTGTGTTTGAGCTTCTTTTCAAAATAGTCTCAATTCTCTTGTATAAGTTAGATACATGCTCTACTTCCATAGTGTTAATTTAAGTAAGTATTAATGAATACCTAATATATGAAAAGTAATCCATGAATTATAGTGGGATATAGAATGAATAAAGTATGATTTCTGTCTTTAAGTATCTTAGATTATAATAAGCTTAAAGATAAGTATCATCATTTAAGCCTGTGACATAATTTTATTTTGTAAGTAGGATAAGTTTCAAGAAGCACCTAGATCTATCAGCCAGTAATCCTCCTAAGGAGAAAAACACCAATTACATGAAAATTTAAAAATTTCCAGTAGTGTATGTCCTTTTTTACAGTTAAAATAAAATCCCAGTCCAAGTTTATTTAATAAAGATGCTGTCCTAATTGCAATCTGTGTGGAAGAAAACAAAGTTAGATCCCTTCCTCACAACGTGTATCAAATTCCAGATGGACCAAAATTTAAAAAAAAGGAAATATTAAAGAAAACAGGAAACATGGCAGAAAACAAGATAGGAAACTTAAGAGCATAAAGGGAAAGGCAAATGTAATTCATCATAGAAAAATAAATATAAGTTAATATGACAAAAGACACCAGAAACGAAGTCAAAACACAAACGGTAGTGTGAAAGAACAATAATGGAATTCACAGATCAAGGGTTATATTCCCAATATAAAAAGATTCCTATAAATTGTTACATGTGCAAGTGCTCTTATGCACTATACAGTTAACATGTATGGATGCTTAGAAAGTTTTCAAGTCCTTGTTTAATTAGCTCAGTTTGGGGAGGAGCTGTCTATCTCTGTACATACAGAGGAGGTTAGCTTCCTGTCTAGGCAAAATACCAGGCATGCTGGTACATTTTTCACAACATAACGAATAGTTTACCGACTTTATCTCTGATATCTAAAGCACATATTTTGAATCTCAGCTGACATTACAGCCTAGATACAATACAAATGCAGTTAGAGAAAGCAATTTATACTGACCAGAAAGCTGCTTTGCATAAAGTTCCCTTAAGACATCTGATGTTTGAGAAAGAGTTCATTCCATTCTTTGGTGAAATCATCAAGCAACAGCATTTCTAGGCCACAGTATCTCATCCTAGTATCCTTTTAAGTTTTGCTGTCTTTATTGAGAGGGTTTATAATTGAAACCTGCATGTGAGTGTCATTTCTATGCCATTTATAAAGCTGCAATTGATTATATGACACATTTTTACAGTGTTAGCCAGACTATTATAGTACAGAGATGAATTAGTTCCTATTTGTTTCCAGGAATAAGTTTGTTTTTGCTGATGAATTTGTTTTTCTCTTAAAATAAATATTCTCACCGTGAAACTTTTTATCAAATACAGTGTCCCAATCTAGCAATTAGTTTCTTTCAGAAATCCTGTAACAGCTAATCCCATTTATCTTTTTAGATGGTCAACCTTTGACTTTGAATTTTTTTAAACTAGAATTCTCCAGTTTTACAATATTTTAAATTTATAGTCATGCAAATCATTTTGGAAGCAGAAAGCACAAATCCCTCATCTTATAGCAATAAAACTGAGGCTCAGAAATGCTAATTGGCTGGTCTAGTCTACTGTTAATTTACAGTTGAACAAGGGCTAGAGACCCAGTCCCTTGACTATCAGTATAGGACTCATCTCAGGTTGCTTCCTAATTTTCTGGCTAAGCTTTCATGAGATATTATTCTTCCGGAATCAAGCCAATTGGAGATTCTAAGATTTGACAGCAAATCTCAATTTCTAAGTGGATCTTAGAAGACAGTTTTAATTTTTAAAAGGCAGTTCCTAATGTGGTTTAATATCTTTTCAAAGGTATATAATAAGAGCAAGTAGAAATATATTTAGATTTCTGATTGTATTTTTATTATTTTGACTTTGAAAAACCTAAATGTAATATGTGCTTATAATTGTAATATATAGAATGTCATATAACATTTCTCCTAAAATAACTCATGAATCCTAATTTGTAAGTGTTCCTACCCAGAAAAAACACCACTCGATATATAACCATTGGAATATGTTTTAGGTTTTTTCTTTGTAACCTCTTCAGCTTCATCTCCATTTGATTCTCAGATTAAGAATTCTTAAAAGTGGCAGATGTTCTCCAGATTTTCATAATGCTCTATTCAAAACAACCAATTTTCTATAATTTCCTTTTTAATGGTACTGCATACCATATGACCTAACCTCTGATATCTGGGTAACTAGTCTCCCAAAGGCTGTTTGGAGCTATATACAGCATCCAAGTATTTGCCAAGTAAAAAAAGTGTTTCCGTCTGAGGATTGCACAAAAGGAAGCCCTGCTTAGCCATAGCTGCCAAACTGGCTGACCATTTCTCCCTGATACTTTCTAATGCAGGTGGAGAATGTGAACAGGTGCACGGTTGCCTTTCCCCAAAGGAAAAAAAAAAAAGACTTTTCAACTAAAGTACATCACTGGTTACACTAAAATAAACATTCTTGAAAAAACAAAGGCCAAATTATCGGGGAGTATCTCTTCTTTGTATTGATCCCCTCGAAGTCACTGGAAACTATGTGCAGAAGAATTGAGTGAGGGTGGGCAGTGGTGAAACGCTGCCAAGTTTGTAGTGGGTTATCATAACCACCACCAACAAATGTTTCCTAGAGCTTTCCACAAGTCTGGATGGCACCAGGGTGGTTGCTATGGGAACTGTGTTTTAGTTTCATACTGTTATGCAGGGTTATGGGTGACAGCAGGTCACGGGCTTGTGGCAGGAAGAGTGGCTGCCTCTCCACTCCCAACCTCAGCACAAGTGGCAGGCTTTCAGCTGTGAGGCAAGTGAGAAAGGTGATCATAAAGTCTTGCCTTTTTATTTGCTTTTTGTTCTGAAAGGTAGAAGCTGTCTGTGGTTCTGCTCAGTATTTCAAAAAGGTCATTTAGGTGAGAGAATGTGTAGTTAATAGACCTGAGAAAAAAGATGACCACTAAAAATCATTAGGGATAAAGATTAGCAGGCAAGATTACAGAGTTAGGCAAATAGCAGGAGGAAGAAAAAAAAAAAAACTAAGCAATCCTGACTCTAGGTAGGCAGGTTAAATTTGGAGGGTCTCAGTGGTAAGCAATATTTAGGCAGGTTAGGTAGGTCTAGACAATGATTATCCAAATGTGGCAATGTGACCTGAGGCACAGATTCTGTGACATAGATATTCCAAATATTCTTGCCAAAAGGGAGACCAGTATGATAGCCAAGAGATAGAAGTATATGAAATATGGAGATCAAAGTGAGACTTAACAAATTAAAGTGAAGAAGATTTTCATGGGAACAGAATCAGCCAGTGTATCAGAGACAAGAGGAACTTTAATAGCATTACCCCAGAAAGAAATTTGTTTTGCTCTTCCAGCCATATCATGCATGAGCCTGTCTAGATCTCTAGAGATGGGGATGCAGCTGGTTATTGCAATGCTACTTCTCACTCCTCACAATGCCTAGAAAATTCATTTTATGTTACATAGATATCATTTTCTATAAACTTTATTAGGTAATCTGCTTTATCGTTCATTATGGAAAATTTACAATAAAAACAGAAGAGAGAATATAAAGAACTATCAACCAGCTTCAACAATTGCCAACATATGGCCAACTTTATTTCAACTATAATCTTTATATTCTCCAACTTGCTCCCCTCTCCCCATGGATTATGTTGAAGCAAACCTCAGCTAGCCTGTTATTTTACCTGCTAAAATTCAGTATGTATTGTAAAAAAATAAGGACTGTTTATAACATCATCACACCCCTCATAATTAACAGTCATTTCTTTTTTAATTTTATTTATTTATATTTATATAAATAAATATTATAATATATTATATATATATTATTTATATATGTTATATTTATTTTATTTTATTTTATTTATTTTTGGCTACATTGGTCTTTGTTGCTGCGTGCGGGCTTTCTCTAGTTGCAGGGAGTGGGGGCTACTCTTCATTGTGGTGCACGGCTTCTCATTCTGTGGCTTCTCTTGTGGAGCACAGGCTCTAGGCGTGTGGCGTTCAGTAGTTGCAGTACACCGACTCAGTAGTTCCGGCTTGCAGGCTCTAGAGCGCAGGCTCAGTAGTTGTGGCACGTGGGCTTAGTTGCTCCGTGGCATCTTCCCGGACTAGGGCTTGAATCCGTGTCCCCTGCATTGGCCAGCAGATTCTTAACTACTGAGCCACCAGGGAAGCCCAACATTTCTTAATGTCACTAAATATTTCTTAATGTCACTAAATATCCATTCAATATCCAAATTTCCCTGATTATCTCATAAATTTCTGTTTTATGGTTGGTATTATTTGAATCGAGTCCCAAACAAGGTCCACATTAAGAGCACATATAAAGCATATAAAGTGCAAATTAAGACTCTTTAATAACAGTTCTTCCTATTTATTTTTTTCCCTTGCCATTTACTTGTTGAATAAAACACATCACTCGTGTTTAGAATTCCCTACATCCTGGTTTTAGTTGATTGAATTCCAGTATGTGTCATTTACCATGTTCCTCTCATCCCCTGGACTTTCTGTGAAAGAGTGGGTAGGTCTAGAATCTTGATCAGATTCACATTTCCTTTCGTAGCAAGAACACTTCATTACTGGTACTATGTATTTCTTATTGAATCACATCAGAAAACTCATAATGTCTTGGTTATCTCTTGTGATAAGATTGATCGGTGGGTTCAGATGCTGTCAGCTGATCTACCATTATAATTTCCAAAATAGCCCTTCATCTAATTGTTTCAGTAACCACTGATGATTATTGTCTAGATTCATTATTTCATTAGAGTTCCAAAAGGGTTATACTCTAATCCTATCATCCTATCTGTATTTATTACCTAGAATTTATCCATAAAATCATTCTAAAATCTAGAAAAGTTTGTATAGCAAAGGCAAGGCAACTATTTGATTTTTTATCTTCTTTCTTTTTTTATTTTACTTATTTACCTCATTATAACTTTGAGGAAATTATTAAGCCCTCATCCTAATACATTATAAGAAGGTACACACAAACCAGAGAAGTGGCATAATACAATGGGAAAACCAGGGGGAGAGACATATGAGAACTAAGGACGCTTATCTTGCTATCGTATGGTGTGTTGAGGTTGGTTTGTATGTGTGACATTTCTGATATATGCAGTTCCCCTGTAGGCTAAAGAAATATCTTTAATTATGAAGTTCATGTTTCTACAAAGAAATTTAATTCTTTCATTCTCATAATTTCCGGCATTATCAGGACCTCTGTCTACTGCCTTTATTGATACATGCATTCTTAGTTCTGATAAATATATTTGTAATCCCCCTTGCTGCTCATTCTGTTTCCTGTCATCTTCTGTTGTTTATTATAGAAACATCCACTGAATATCTGGCTCCATTTTATAGAAATAAATTTCCTATTTTGTGTTTTTTATCTCACTTTTCAACTTAACCCATCCAGTGATACTACTTTTATTGAGTTATCAAGCACTTATTTCTGACAGAATGCTTATGTATTTACCTACTATGTTTTTCACTTTGATTCTGCTTCTTATTAGTTATGAGAACTTGAGCAACTCATCCCTCTAGACTAAGTTTCCTCATTAGTAAAATTGAGATCAATAAATCCAACTCCAGGGGTGTTCTGAAGATTAACAAAGATAATTTATAAGAAATTATCAATCAAAGGACCATTCTTACATTCTGATCTGATGAGTCCTTGGTGAGCTCTTTTTGTAGTAGCCACTGTGCTAAGTTCCAAGGATATGCCAACTAAAGCAGATATGGGTCTTGCTCTCATAGAACTCCATCTAATTGTTCTATGATGTTGGAATACCAACATTGAAATATAATTGCATTTATTCCATAGATGTTCTGCAAATGATTACTGAATTTGACTATTTTGTCTATTCTATTGGTGATTTATTTCTATGTCTTCCCAATTATTAGAAGTTGATGTTTAATTCTGGTTCACTGCTATTTTCACAGTGCAGGTGTCATCTTGATTTTCTTTACTGGGTTCCAAAGATTAATATACTACTAAGTCTTACTGTAGAACTTCCTAAGTATTAAATATGTAAGTATTATGTAGGGAAGCAGGGAATTTCCATTTCATTCATGCATTCATCCTTTTATCAAATATTCAATGAGACTAAAATATGCAGAATGATTTCAGAGAAGATAGAGTTGCTCAGACCAAATTGTTTTATAAGGCAACAGAAATGAGTTAATCAGAATTAGACAATGCCTCTTCTGTGTTTGACTGGCCATTACTGCCTGCAAATTGAATCAAATATTTGAGATGAAAGATTTGGATCAATATGTCTGATTTAACACACTAGTAAGGCACTAATAACTTGAGATAGATTGACCATACTTTAAAAAATAATTTCCTTTAAAATATAGGTAGGACTATGAGATAAGGAAGTGAATAGGGAATGTCACCTGCCAGAACTGAACCATGACTTCCTGTCTGTCCCTTTGTAAGCAAAGTTGTGCAGTCTTTTCCTCATTGTCCCCACTCTCACCCCCTTTCCATTTAAAAAATTTTTATTAATTGGCAAGCATATCTTTGGCTAGCTTGTTCTGTGCACTCAGTAATATATTCTCCGTGTTGATATGAGTTATTCTACAACCTGTGGTTTAAAATATCTAAATGTGTGTGTGCATGTGTGTATGTGGGTTTAAGATATTCATTGAGATGATTCAGAAATCTAATTTCTATTCATGTTTGCTAATTGGATTCAGGTCACATCTTTTCATTGAATTCTTAGCTTTATTACATTTTTTGGTGGTGATCAAGGAGAGTATATAATCTCATCGATATTTTGGTTCTTTTACTCTTTTCCATGATTTGGCTACAATTTATTTCCTTTTAACTTTGTCATAACTTTCTCTTAACATTTAGTTTCCAAGAGTGAGGTAGTCAAATATATTATTTTTCTCAATTATTTTTTCCCCTTTTCTGTTTGAGGGTTATACTTTCTGACCCCACTGATATCAGATTTGTTCAGTTGACTTCCTGGGCCAATGGAATGCAAGTGGAAGTAACATTTAAGAGCCATCATGTAGTTCTACCATTATAGGCATACCTCAGTTTATTGTGCTTCACTTCATTGCACTTCTTACAAATTGAAGAGTGTGGCAACCCTGTGTTGAGCAAGGCTATCAGCACCGTTTTTCTAACAGCATTTGCTCATTTTGTATCTGTGTCACATTTTGGTAATTCTTGCAATATTTCAAACTTTTTCATTATTATTACATTTGTTTTGGAGATCTGTGATCAGTGATGTTTGATGTTTACTATTATGACTCACTGAAGTCTCAGATGATGGTTAGCATTTTTTAGCAATAAAGCATTTTTAAATTAAGGTATGTACATTGTTTTTAGACATAATGCTATTTCACACTTCATAGGCTACAGGATAGTATAAACATAACTTTTATATGCACTGGGAAACCAGTAAATTTGTGTGACTCGCTTTATTGAGATATTTGCTTTATCACGGTGGTCTGGAACTGAATCCACAATATCTCTGAGGTATACCTGTATTCTTTTCCTTATGCTATGACATCAAAATAAGGGCTGCTCCTTCAGCTTGGGCCCCAGGATGAAGAAGGCATTCAGCAGGAACTGAGGCTAACACAGATATAAATGATGTTATTATTAAAAAGCTCAGATTTTCAGGGTCATTTGTTACTGCAGTATATAACTAAGCTGATTAACACAAAGGAACATGGTAGTTTTATTACTATTAAGAAGTAGGGGGATGAACTGTTAATGTAACACAGAGGACTGAACATGTTTTGGAGTTTGAGAGTTTCGGGTTTAACCCAGGTTTGAATATAATTAGTTGTGAATACTTGGAATAGTTATTTGAACTATTGAACTATTTGAACTTCAGTATTTTCACTTCTAAAATGGGATCAACCCACATAAACTTACAACTTTGCTGTGAAGATTAAATAACTGCATTTAAGGTAATGCTTACTGCTGTAACTAACAATCGAATGCAAAACTGCATAATGACTCAGGGTGTATAGAAGTTTGTTTCTAACTCACTTAAACTGCAAAATTCGTGATCCTGATTGTCCGATGTTTTCTCTCCAAGCAATGATTCAAGACTTGGCTCCTTCCTTCCATTTTGTGGCTCTGCTATCTGCAAAACATGGTGACCAAGGTTGCTTGGGAACTAGCTCCATTCCTGTCATCCAGAAATGGCAAAGGAACATGGAGAATCTCAAGAGGGAGGTTCCCATAGACCAGGTGTGGAAGTGCTAACACATTGCTTCTGCTCATTTTCCAATGGTTAGAACCCAGTTACATGGTCACTCCCAAGTACAATGTAAGCTGGAAATGTAGTCAGCTATGTGTTTAAGAAGAAAAGGAAATAGATTTAATGAACAGTTAGCAGTCTCTGCCACAGTGATATATGTTAAGGGCAAGACTACCTACAAGAACCTAGTAGATGCTTAATAAACATTTTTTCCTGTTTGCTTTCTCTAGGTTTCTTCAAGACTTATGTAACCATTAAAAAAATTTATCTACTGGGAATCAAACACACGGCTTTAAGACGGAATATATAAATCTTACAGCCATGAAAAAATGATTAGTTCAGGAGTTTTTCTTGCCTGATAATTCTATTTTTAAAACATCTTTATTGGAGTATAATTGCTTTACAATGGTGTGTTAGTTTCTGCTTGATAACAAAGTGAATCAGCTATACATATACATATATCCCCATATCCCCTCCCTCTTGCATCTCTCTCCCACCTTCCCTATCTCACCCCTCTATATGGTCACAAAGCACCGAGCTGATCTCCCTGTGCTATGCGAGCTGCTTCCCACTAGCTATCTATTTTACATTTGGTAGTATATATAAGTCTATGCCACTCTCTCACTTCACCCCAGATTCCTTTTCCCCTTCCCCGTGTCCTCAGGTCCATTCTCTACATCTGCATCTTTATTCCTGTCCTGCTCCTAGGTTCTTCAGAACCTTCTTTTTTTTTTTTTTTAGATTCCATATATATGTGTTAGCATATGGTATTTGTTTTTCTCTGACTTACTTCACTCTGTATGACAGACTCTAGGTCCATCCACCTCACTACAAATAACACAATTTCATTTCTTTTTATTTGCCTGATAATTCTTGATATTCATAAAGCAACGTGCTTAGTGAAAGTATCTTGGTTCATTGCCTGTCAGAACTAGAAGTAAAGCTAGAGGCATTCAATAAATGTTTGTTGAATGCCTAACTGAGTAAATATACCTCTTTTGATTTAATAAAATATCATGACAGCAAGTGTTATACCCTTCTGTAAGGCATATGGTAAAATATGAGAACTAAACTGGCTCTCTAGGGACTTTGTCAACGAAGAATTGGTATCTGACTTTTATTTACTATGGAAAATGCTTGTATTTCTAACATAAAATTTAAAAACTTTACAAAAATTTTCAGTTTTTTATTATGTTATTGAATAAGTCATTTGGGTTTACACTTTCATGATTCTGGATACATGTGAAAGCTACTGGTAATTTCTGCTAGTCAAAATCAGTTTTGTAAGTCTTTGCAGACATATGAAGATGGGTTTGCCCCTCAATTTTTCTTTACCTCTTCCTAGGTACTTGACTTTGGGCAACTTACATTACATATATGGACCTCAATATTTTCATCCAACAACAGGATGAAGATAAATCTAGGTTATATATTTATAGTGAATTTTAAATGAGGTGTAAAACATAAAACAATGAATACATTTTCTGTAATATAGTAAATACTCAGTAAATGGCAACTTTTCTATTAATATTAATAGCAGTGATGATATTAGTAATATCATAAATAATAATAATAGAATAATAACAAACTATTACCATGGAAAGGTATATCTTTCTCAGAAGTACACTATATATGTGAAATAAGAATGATGTTTAAAAACATTTTCCTTTAAAAGCCATCATTCCTAGAGAAAAACATGGAATGAAGTTGGAATATACGTTCTATAATGCCCAGACCAAACTTTTGTTCTCACCTGAGTATTCTGACATTGCGTAATTGTATAGTAAACAATATGTCACATGCTTGGCATGTACTTCTTAATAATTTTGAAAAGCCACTAGAGGGTGCTACTTTGTTAGGAAAATAAAAGCACCTCCCAACAGTAGTGTTCAGTCTGCAGCGGGGACGTCTGATGTTAGGGGACAGAACTGAGCTCTCTGCTGTGAGTATCCGGATACAATTTATTCATTTATCGTTTATGTCGGAAGTAAATATCAATCGTTTAGGCAAGCCACAAAAGTTGATACAGATAAAATTCTAGTTTTTTCTTTGAGTAAATATTTATACCAATTCTTTTATGCAAAAGCTGTGAATATTTCTTACCAAACAAAATTCTGAGGCTATATGACTTTCTTATGGGAGATAAGCCGGCTTTAATTATGTGTGTTGTGTTTTGACTAGATATCTGTTGCTCTAAGTTTGGTGTAATGATTTTCTTCTGTCTTTGGTAGTTTTTATCATAAAGATTGGTGAAAATGAAGATCCTGTATTATTTTTGCCCTCTGAAAAATCATATTTCAGTGATCCAAAGGTCACAGATATGTTCAGGTGGGTGAGCTGCCGATAAACTAAATATATGACCTTCGTTTTCGTAACTCTGAGATTAAAGTGAATGTTATGCTGATGAGAGATTGTATGAAGTGTCAGCCTCAATAATGAATAAAAGCCTTTAGTCTGTAGTTCTTATTCAGTGGCAAAAGCATCTTTATGAAGCCAATTACCTAAGGATGAAACAGAGTCAACATGGGTTTAGTAAAAAGATTTCTGCAGATTAACTTTTGTCTTTTCAGCCAACCATGAAGTAATGATAGAGATGGAGAAAGATTGTCAGTAGTTGGAGGAGAGGAAGAAATAAATGGGGAAACCTAAAAAAATCCTAATTCTTCAGTAGAAGTGAACTGCACAAAAACTGGGTGTTCTCAGTGTGCACATTTTTGATCCCTGATAGAGGAGTTAGCTTCTTGAGGGATTTTTTCCTAATACATATTACTTCTGAAATATGAGTGGGGGGAAAGGGTTTTGGTTTGACTTGCATTAATAAAAGGAAGCACTAAAAAGTCTCAGAGAAAATTATCTGGAAGAGTCTAGCTCCTCAAGTCTTCCGAGATTCCCCAGAACCAAAGTAACTGTTCATTAGTCCGGATTGGACTTGATGATTGCACAGAATATATTCAGGTTACTGGCTCATGGTGTGTGTGTGTGCGCACTCCATACACACACATACACTTATCACAATTCTAAGAGGTCATGTCAGTCAAGAGCTCATTCTTACCCAACTCTAATTTTTCATGTTAATCCAGCTTCTTTAGCTTGTTTCTCTTTTGGAACAGCTGACCCCTCCCCGCGGTGGGAGCTGCAAGGGGTCAGGAGGCTCTGATTATTATTCACTGTTGAGGTGTTTTAAATCCACCTTCAAATCTTTTCCAGAGAATTTGAGACTGGGAACACTTGGGTGGCACTAGGATATGAAAAAACTATTTTTCATCTCTCTTTTTCATTAGTGTCGATCATGTGTTTCTTTTTGTAAGTGCACTGGAGAATAGTGATGAAATGGAATGGGGTTATCCCATTGTCCATGTTAGGGGTGTAAGGAAACTCTAATTCACCCTTCTCTGATCAGAAAGGGCTGAATTTTTACTGAGAATTTTACCTCTAATTTGCCAGCTGTGTGAAAGCATGGATTACAGAAAATAATATGGAACTAGAAGGGAGATGTCAGTTTTAAGCCCTTTGCTTCTGCTCTGCTATTCTTAGTTGTGGCAAGTGGGTTTATCTTAAACCATGAACATGACTATGCTTTAGTTTCGTTTTTAAATTAAAATCTTTTTTTTTTTTTTTTTGGTAAGAAAGAATAGTGTCTATTTGGTTTGTGACAGAAAAGTGACCTCAAGCGATAGAGGCCAATAGAAATGTTGTCATGGTCTATGACAATATGGTCAAAATTAGGCTTTACTAGATTAATTGAACACTATTAAGAAAATACCCTGTTTGTTTTCCCATTCCTTGATTTTCTTTAGCATTCCAATTTCTCATTCTATATACTGCTATCTTGCAAATGACTATATTGAATGGTTCAACCTGAGAGCAGATGTTAAAGGTTTAATGATGAGGGAAGTAGAAAAGGTAGTTTATCTTCTCATGTAATACAGTGTCACTGCCAACAGCTGTGCTTTTGCTTTTGATTTTGTGTAACTTTTCTATGACCCGGTTCCTGCTTTAAGGCATATTGTACTCTTGTCCTTTTAAGTGTAGATGTTCAAATAATTCCATGGAATCCCCTTTACTGACTTGAAACCTGAGTGGATGTGAAATTTGAAATAGTGTACTTGAAATTTTTTTTTTTTTTTTTGCTCAATTTTCTCATTTGGAAATTTGAGGGGAGCAAGTTTTTTCAGTAGCTTTCTTTGGTATGGCTCCATGATTCTCAAACCCTAGATTGAGACTTCCTTCAGTCCCTCAATGGACTGAATTTTGTGAGGGAGTCCTCTTCACTTTCTACATCCCTAAACAAACCTTGTTTAAGTAAAAAATAAGT
This sequence comes from Mesoplodon bidens, assembly GCF_964165515.1. Taxonomy (NCBI): domain Eukaryota; kingdom Metazoa; phylum Chordata; class Mammalia; order Artiodactyla; family Ziphiidae; genus Mesoplodon; species Mesoplodon bidens. Next base: position 193,034,082 of record NC_138176.1, read on the forward strand.
GAAAGTCTTGGTTTCCCTGCTTAAGTTAATAACACACATACCTATATGTATATATGTCAATATTACCCATAAGGATTGGGTAAGACAGATGGAGATCAAAGAGATCAAAATATCACCATTATCCTTTATGATTGATAAAACTAATATTGGAGACTGTGATTTGGAGAATTGGCAATAATGTCATCTTAATACCAAACTCCAAGCTCAGCCAGAGGCAGGCAGCTGGGAAGATAGTGGGTGGAAGTCTGCCCTTGTTCCGCCTAAAGGCAGGTAGAGTGTGTATACTCTCTCAGGGCAGCTAGCTCCCTCCAGGATGTAGGGAATAGAGACTGAGCTGGGTCTACCTAGTTCTTCTCCCAAAAACTCATCAATCAGCTCGCTGACTTTCTGAGGTGAGAAACCTTGGAAATGTCTCATTACAGAAACCTGAGGGGAGGAAAGAATGTCCCAACCCCACTACCCCTCAAAATATTCTCCAGGGCTTTGTTTTCTTACTTTAGGGAGCTTAACCATTAAGTGGATGAAAAGCAAGATTACTGCTGTTGTCTTAGTGGAGAAACTCTGCAGTCTGTCAAGACAGCCTGCCCCTACCACCGTGAGGTTGTTGTCCAACCACTGATCTCTGACCTGTTGTGGATCTGCCTGGGAAACCAGTGAGAGAGACACCTTATTCCCCTAGAAGTGTCCAAAAGGGTCAGTCTGTACTACAGCTGAAAACTCCTCTTTCTGTTCCCAACCCAAATTACTATCTAGCTACATTGTCCAAGTTTATTAGAGGTTTTGCAATAATATCCAGTGACCACATGGAGGTATTCCAATAATAATATGTCGAAAAACTAGATGTTCCAAATATAAATATAAATCTCTGTCCACTATTAAATTCCTCAACAAAAATTAAAGTACAAATTTAAACTCCCTTGAATTTTACAGTTCAAATGAATTAGAGCCCAGAATCAAATTATCTTACCTTTGTGATTTCAAAGAAATTAGTGAAAAAAAGTCATCCTTGCCAATTTCTTAGTCTAATCAGCCTCAACAGAGACTTCTTAGTGGCTGGAGAGGATGAGTTTCCCTCAGCAGCTGCAGCGTGGCTTATTTTTCATGGAAATAGGTGTAAATTCTTCACAACTTTCAGAAATAGCATTAATTCATTGCCAAGTTTCTGATGTACCTAATTTTTTAGAAAAGTGTTCACAAGATTATTATAGCACTGACCCCATTCTCACCAAATTTAGAAAAAAAATTAATAATACTTAGTTCCTAGAGTGGTTTTTGTGTTCCTCAAACTCAGTTTTTAGTGATGTTAAAAATTCTAGAAGAGACTTACTGAGATCTGAGAACAGGGTGGACAGTCTTGATTTTAGTCTGACCAGGATGCGAGACTTTCAGAATCAGTGATTTGGGAACTTGAATTCAACTGGGAGAAATCACGTATAAATACATTACCTTTGGCCCTGGGGAATTACCAGATCTTGAGAGAAAATGAATTTATGAACACAATCTCTTCTCCAAGAAAGGGACATTTGAGACGTGCTGGGTAAGCTTAGGACTTTGTCAAGGTTTCTACATTCTTATTTGGCATGCTTTTGGGCCTTTTTGGGAGGCATCTTGGTGGTGATTTAGTGTGGATTCTGTCTAGTGACAAGTCCCCCACTCTTTTTCCGTGGTGGTTGGTTCCATTACTCTGGCTATAAAATTGCTAGAAATGAAATGAAATATCCTAGAGAAACTTTCTTTCTCTTCTTCATCCTTCCTCCAGCTGGGGATATATCTTCAGCAGATTCCTGAACTCACAATGTCATTGATATTTCTTTCTTTCTTTTTTTTTTTTTTTGCGTTACGCGGGCCTCTCACTGCTGTGACCTCTCCCGTTGCGGAGCACAGGCTCCAGACGCGCAGGCTCAGCGGCAATGGCTCACGGGCCCAGCCGCTCCGCGGCATGTGGGATCTTCCGGGACCGGGGCACGAACCCGTGTCCCCTGCATCGGCAGGCGGACTCTCAACCACTGTGCCACCAGGGAAGCCCTGTCATTGATATTTCTTAAAGCTTGTAGCCTTAGAAGGGTTTCGTGAGAACAGGTATCTCCCTGTGTCCTTCAAGAAAATGTTACCTGGCACAAAAATTTTAAACTAGGACCTCACCCATGTGTGCTCTGAAAGCACTCATAGAACTTAGGCATGCAATTAAAGACAATGCCTACATACATGGTTGAGAAACATAGTAAAATAAAAATTGATTCACCTATTGTCCACACACAATAGATAGTTTAAGGTCATGTTGTAGCAGCCTAGTTCTGAAGGTCTCTGTGCCCCATATGACATTATTTAAGGTGTGGGAAGCCCTGCTTGTGTAAAAACAGCCTCTCGCTCTATAAAAATAGACACACATCTGCGGAGAAGCCACTGTAAGCTGCAGTCCTCCACCAAAGGCAAAATCCTATAGTGACCTATTCCTTTAAAGCACAAGATCTAAAGATGCTACTTAGGCTGCACTGATTGTAAACACACCACAAGACTGTGAACGCCAGTTGCAAGATACAATATAAGCCCCTGCAGACCACCAAAGTCAACCACAGGCAGAGCCTGACTTCATCCAGTGCCTCATGATTCAATATTATTTTTGCTCTCCAAATTCCACTCCATGTCTATTTCTCAATATTCCTGGTTCAAGGCACCATATCCTAACAATCCCTTGAATTGAACTTCCAGATCTTGGGCAGAGGCAGAATCTGCCCTGTAAAACATGGAATTTGGAATAACACAACTGAATGCCTACACTCCGTAGTGAGCTGGATCACAAGGGAGGGGAAGGCAGAAGGAGCTGGGATACTCATGTCCAGTTTTTTTCTAAAATTCACCAGTCAGGTAACTCACTCTTCTTTGTGCACAAGTAGCTGGTGGTATTTAGAACATTTAGGGCATTTCTCCTCATAGAAAGCAGAGGACTAGAGAAGTTCTTTCCCCCTTAACAGAACTTGATTGGATGTTCCCCCTGTGACCTCCTTTGATAGCTTGTTCTTGAAACCAGTTCCACTCTCCAGAATAAAAAACCCAAACTGAACAAATAAGTACAAAAGACTTAGGTCTTCTAAGTAATTGAGCAGCTCAAGAGCCGAATGGCTCAACTGATGCATCATCAATTTCAATTCTGCTGCAGGTTTTCCCATGTGTTTTACATATGTTAGCTGTTACTGATCTCTTCAAACACTCAATGTAACACATTTCTGGAAATGCTTGGTTAAGTCTCGTTTTTCAAAAGTAGGTTGGAAAGATTTCAAATAACACAAATGGGAAAAAAATGGAATGAATAGGAAAATGATTCACAGTGCCCATTGATACAGGGAGATGTAATTACATTAAGTTAAATGAGGTAATAGTTGTGAAAGCACTTGGCAAACTTGTAAAATACCATATGAAGGTAAAATTTTAGCTGTTACATTCTGTGCAAATGGATTGCAATTTGAAGTCCACAGTTCCTATGGTAAGAATTTTGGTAGGAACTTTAAAATCAAGTTCCACTCTCTCTTAAAGAAACAGAGGCCTTGAAGTGGTCAATTTCTCTAAGCCTTAGAGTCTATGGTCATGGTCACCCATTTAATGAATGGCCAAATGGGACCAGAAGACCATTTGGTTCTCTTAATGATTGGCGCCAGAGCTGGTGTTTGCCTAGGTTAGTGTGAAATGCAAGCTGCCAGGGCATGAGATGTCGACAAAGATGAAAACTTGACCATAAATAATGTTGGTAACATCAACTCTAAATACGAAGGAAAAGAGATATGTATATTTTGGAACCTAACAGGAATTAATTCCCTTTGTTTTCCTTTTTTTTATAATGTCAGGAAATTACGTGATCAGTAGTAGTTTCTTTAAAAAATAGTAAAACAGTATTACAAAGACCCCAATCTATGTCCTACTTCTATATAAGTTTAGTGTACATAAAGATTTTATCCAGAGGACTTGTTATTTTGCATTTTATTTAAATGATTAGTTCAGTGATGTATTCTTTTATGTCTTAATGAAATATTCCCTTTCAATGAACAAAAACTCCTTATGGATCTTACAATGTACAGTAAATTCTGCTATAATGCATGTTTTGAAAACGTGAAATTGTTCCAACACAACTGATATTTTAGGGAACTTTGAGCATGACACAAATTTTGTCTTTATCTCTGCACAGTTTTGTTTATAAGAAACTCTAGATGAATGCAGTGACCTGCAGCCAGCTGAACCCAGCTGCATAGGAATTCGCATAACACACATGCATGCATCTCAAATTCGACCAGGTATCTCCTTTCACCCCATGTATTATAAGCCTCGCCCACCCACATCTGGTGTTAGAACTTTCAGACCCATTTCAGGTAACCCTCCTTCCATCATTTTACAATGACTTACAAGGTACAACCCTTCTGTAAACTTCAGGTCTTTTTCAAGGTAAAGTGCCATGCTTATTGTAATATTTATGTATTTTGTAACTATTTCACATGTGTAAAACTGTGCTACCATTTTTTTTTTTTTTTTTTTTTTTTTTATTTTTTTTATTTTTGCGGTACGCGGGCCTCTCACTGTTGTGGCCTCTCCCCTTGCGGAGCACAGGCTCCGGATGCGCAGGCTCAGCGGCCATGGCTCACGGGCCCAGCCGCTCCGCGGCATATGGGATCCTCCCGGACCGGGGCACGAACCCGTATCCCCTGCATCGGCAGGCGGACTCTCAACCACTGCGCCACCAGGGAGGCCCTATGCTACCATTTTTATTAGGATCCTACCTTTAAAAAAAAAATGTTACTGATGAGATTTCTAAGTGTTGTGTCCCCAAATCCATTTTCTCGTAAGCCCTGTGGTTTTTATTGTGTGCTTTTGCAAAGCATGGTAATTTGAGGAATGCAGATGTTGAGTTCTAGCAGAACTGACTGGATTTTAAATTAAGTTTTTCACTTTTATTTATATTTTGGAACAACAAGTAATACAATTATCTATTCCTCTTCTTCCCTCTGCCCAACTTTTTTGGTAGTGCTGTTAGTTTATTGCAAGATCCCTGTAAAGTGTCTGCAGGCTAATTTCTGTGGGAAGCAAGCATGTCTTCATTTGCATGCACTGTGAACAATTTTGTGCAAATATACACGTTTGAAACCAGGCAGAAACCTGCAGGAGTCTGTCTTTAGGCTCAGAGATATTGACAAAATGCATTCTTGTTTTTTCATGCTCTGAAATTGAGAAAAACTTTGGCTGTCAAAAACTTCCATATATGATATTTAATAAATATATGTATGAGATATACATAAGGAAAAAACACTTTTGCAGCATTTTATTTTTATTTTGTGCATTTGTCTCATGCTACATGAGTACTATCACCCATATGGTGTATGCATCTACTCTACTCTGATATTTATTGTTGTATTTGTCTTTAGAAGCCCCTTTTTCTTTTCTTTTTTAAACTTTATCAAGGTATAATTGACAAGTAAAATTGTAACATATTTAAAGTGTACATCGTGATAATTTGATATATGTATACATTATAAAAGGCTTCCTCCCATCTAGTTAATTAACACATCAATCACATCACATATTTATCTTTTTTTTCTTAGAAACGCCTTTGCTTTTCTATACTCCCTCTCCCGTTCATCATGTGATGTACCCTATGCACAGCCACAGTGCATAAAACATAACTTTTAGACCAGAAGTTCAATGATGTGAAGGAAATGTACTTGTTCATAAAAGCTGAAAAGAGATATTAATATTTATTAACTTCCTTCTATGTTCCAGGAAGTTGGCTACCTTGTTCACTGATAATATATCTCATTCAATCTTCACAATATCCCATATAGTTTTTACTCTCCATTTTAACAGATGAAGAAACTAAAGATCATGCAAGGTCATTAGTTGTCCTAATATCAAGTGGTGTTAGAGTCGTGTGTCCTTTTGGGTCCCCTGATAAGTGAACACAAAGATGAGATTAGATTTGTAAGAGATTTATTGAGGGAACTGCCTGTGAAAGATAAAGGAGGGAGCAGGAGAGTCTTCAGACGATGATGCAGGTCTGAAACCCAGGAAAGGAGAGAAAAGGAAGGAAAAGCCACAAATTGAATGGAGTCCTGAGAAAGTCTCAGCCAGGCCAGTGCCTCAGGGAATCCCTGAACAAAAGATGTCCATTAGAGGAGTCCTGCACTGGGGAGAAATGGCCCATTTCTAGTACTCCTGCCATATCAGTCATTGGTTGGGAACAGCCCAAGGGAAGCATGGACTCTCTAAGCTCTATGTTGGATCCAAAGGTGTGGACAGCAGGAGGCTGCCAGTCAGCTGTGATCCCATGAGCAGATTCTCCTGAAAGATCTGAGCAGTGCACCTCTATGGCCACCCACAGTCATAACTCAAGAAGAGACATGCCTGAGTACAAAGTTCTTCTCTACATGGATAGCACACAGGGTTAGTGGCAGGGGTCGTTTCCCACCAAGCAAATTAACACCCTCACTCACCTCTAAATAATATAACCTAAGTAAAATTTGTCGGTAAGATGAGCTTCAGCATATATTTCTCAGTCTACTAACTTTTAACAGCTTGTTTCATCCAAGTCCCTCCTAAAATTTTGTAGCTGCCACTGAAGAGCCAAGAACAGAGGAGCAGTTTTCTAGAGCAAAGGTTCTAATGTTGACAGCACATTAGAATCAGGGTGAGGGGATGATTAACATTTCCTATGGCCAGTCTGCACCTCCAGCCAATTAAATTGAATCTCTCAGGGTAGAGTCTAGCGATCAGTATTTTTTAAAGGTTTGCAGGTGATTTCAGTGTGTATTCAATGTTGAGAGTTACTGTTGTAAAGAATATTTGCCTGAGGTAAAAGAATAGCTATATCTTTGAACATACTTCTAAATACTCAGTCTCTCTACCAGTTCCACTCATATCCACCCCAGGGATTTACCTAATTAGTCCAAGAATGTTCCTAGAGGCCATTAAGCTTAAATTTTTTTTTAGTCTTTGTGACAGTAATCCTATACAAAATTTTCCTATCCTTAAGTTATACTTGCATTCGCATTTCTGTTTTCACCATACTATAACTTGAGCACATCTGTATATTTTTATACAAAAGTATGATACAAATCATAACAAGAAGGAATCCTGGTTCTCTGGCTACACTCAGCAGTGTAGCTTTCAAAGTGCTCAGAACTCTAAGGAATTCTGGAGGTAGAGGTAGAGAGAAGCCTTTTTGTCTTAACATGGGAAAGACATTGCCACAATTTCTCAAAATTTGAAAGGAAAACAGGAAGAGAGCTAAAAGTGTGGACTGAACCAAATGGAGAGTTCAGATTGGTGTGTTTTATTTATACTCTTATTTTTATGTTAAATGAATATCAGTGAAAGTAATATGTTCATTGTAAAACTCTGGAAAAAGACAATGTAGACAGATGAAAATAATATGTTTAATACTAATATTAGTTATTTGTTCAGAAATCCAAGTTGGTCAGTATATTTGCCTCCAGTGAGCTCTACTTGTTAGATTAGGATGAATTGATCAAGGTATAGCTGTTGGTACCTGACCTCCACTGTGGGATTAATTTTTCTCTGTTATCGAGAAAAAACAAAAAGCAAACAAACAAACCGTCCCACCGTATATCTATTCATCTGAGTGGCAGATCAAGAGTAGAGTTGGAGCAGTGGAAACTACCAGAAACAGGCAATAAGGGGAGGCATGGTCTGTAGAAAAGTTAAAAACAGTAATAAAACTAACTTAAAATTGATTTTTAAAATTATCATCATGAATTGGCAACTTTAAAATGATGTCAGTGATAAAAATACTCCTCCCTAAAAAAAATATATTTTCTTGGTCTAAGTTCTAAATTTCAAATCAACACTTTTTAAAAACTTATTTTAAAATATACATTGTATTCTCCATGGAATATTCCCATTTCTATAATTGACCTCTGACATGTGAAATCAGTTACATACCTTGCTTTCAGAGCTTATTTGTAAAGGTTTGGCCTCCTTCTGGCTTGCTTAAGGCATAGCTTGTCTCCAACCTTTTGACAACATATAGTCCGGCATTTAAACAATAGATTAAAAATAACAATAGTGACACAGAATGTGTAAAGATGATGAACTAGAACGTGAGTTACTTCAATTGTGTCTTTCTTTGTGACTAGTTGGAGTTTTCATATGTATTTAAAGTTTAAACAGTGAAATAATGCAGACTGAGAGAGGTAATATTTTTGTTTGGTAAGTGCAAATTTTAGTGCTTACATGAACTATTTTACTGAACTCTTCTTTTTATATATGTTAATTGCTTTAAAACTAAAGAACTACAAGAGAGTAAAACATTGCATCAGTATGATTTAGTAGGTTTAGCCATTTTGGTTTTATTAAAATTCACTTAAAAAACTGGCATGATTATATATACACAAAATTTAATAAAAGGAAAAAGTCACTATCTTCAGATCTCTTCTGGCTATTACTCATTCTATTTCATATTATTACTGAAAATAACTTTGCTGTGTAGAGTAGGATAGCACTGAGAAATGCTCTGCTCTCAGTGCCAAATAATCCAGGTATGGTACTGCTCAACTGCTTTTTCAAAGAGCTTGAAAGTCACTTAATGGGCCTTGTATTTTTTCCTTCATTGTGTCAGTTTTCCCCTTTTCTCCATTCCTACCTCCTTCTTTGCTTGCTCTTAACATCCAGTCTCCTTGGGCAGGAAATGTCTCCTAGAAAAGTAGAAAGAAGTCATTAATTATATGTACAGTTCTGGCTTTCCTGTATTGTCAAAGAGGGTTAAAGTAATCCTGTCACAGACCTGGTCAAAGATTAGCTGAGAAAGCTTGAAGAAATCAGTGAGATTGATTTATCCAACCCTAAGGGAAGTGTGATGAGTATTCTATTGAGAAAAGTAATCTAATTTGGGCGGTCCAAAGGAGATTGCTCAGATTAAATGGTCACTGTATACTACGAGTTCTGTTCAGCAGAAATGTTCAAACATTTAATTGCTCTTTAGTGGGTAAGCAAAGCTGACAACCTCTTTTTGAGGTGCATTTTGAAGGTGAAAGGAAAAAAAGGTCTCCATAGATTTAGGCTATTAAAGTATGGAAGTAAAAGAAGTATAAGATTGGCGGAGTTATTTCCCCTGTACTCCTGGTTCCAAACAGAATGAGGTGCAAAAGTGTGTGTGGCTAAAATGAGTGGCCAAAACCCCCAAAGGCAAGTTACGCCAAGAGGATCTGAATTGTCTGAAATGCCTAACAGGTGTCTGATGTAATTTCTATGGACTTGAGATGCATAGTAGGTAACAGAGCTAAAGCCACTGTCTACTAGGCTTAGATTTGGAAGCAGACAGTGACCTCCATCACATATGACAATGATAATCGCAAAATCCAGGCTGGTGTTTACTCCTGATAATGTTAATGATACAGGAATGTGTTATAGGTATTTGAGTCCTAAAGTCATATGTTTTAGTTGAAGATATTCCCCTCTAGTTTATTTTTGTAAAAATTCAGTATGATTTCAAGAATTATTTCTTGTTGACAAACACTAAAGGAAACAGTATACTTTTTTGTAGTACTTTTATAGCTCAAGTCAATCTTTAAGACACCATTAAAAGTAATCCAATCCATCTCTATTTTGACTCGGCCTCCCAAGAATGCATAGCCTTGAGCAAAGGCAAACTATTGGTAGTAAAATCCCATGGAAAAAAATTAAGGGAAAGAGGAATGAGACATAGAAGAAGGAAAAACCAGTTCAAGGTATTAAGCATGACTGATAGACCATCTCATAAAACTGTCTTCTGAGAGGCTATATAAACAACTTCCCAAACCATGGAAAAAAAAGGAAGAATTTATCTGTTGGCTTCCATCTCCCGTTGGATAAAGCTTTACTACACAAGTGTTTAACTCTTTCCCATCCACCACTCTCACACACATAATTCTCTGTGGTACATGCTTGGGACCATAGCATCGCCTGCCTGTTATCAATGAGGATTAGCGGGGGAGGAGATAAGGGTGTGCACAGTGAGTGCTTTTTACTTGCATTTGTTTGAAGGTTTTTGGCTTCTCCAAAGAAGACTAATTGATTATATAAGTGTGGGTTTTTTTTTTCTGAGCCTCTATTCTGTTTTGTGGATATATGTGTTTTTGGGCCAGTACAATACTGTTTAGATTACTATTGCTTTGTAGTGTAGTTTGAAATCAGGTTGTGTGATACCACCAGCTTTGTTCTTCTTTCTTAAGTTTGCTTTGACTCTTTGGGGTCTTTGGTGGTTCCATACAAATTTTAGGATTTTTTGTTCTAGTTTTGTGTAGAATGTCATGGGTATTTTGATAGAGATTACATTGAATCTGTAGATTGCCTTGGGTAGTATGGTCATTTTAACAATATTAATTCTTCCAATCCATGAATATGGAATATCTTTCCATTTATTTGTGTTGTCTTCTATTTATTTATTTAAGTTGAAGTACAGTTGATTTACTATGTTGTGCCAATCTCTGCCGTATGTGTTGTCTTCAGCTGCTTTCCTCAACGTCTTATAGTTTTCTGAGTACAGGTCTTTTACCTCCATGGTTAGGTTTATTCCTAGGTATTTTATTCTTTTAGATTTAATTGTAAACTGGATTGTTTTCTTAATTTCTCTTCCTGCTAGTTCATTATTAGTGTATAGAAATGTAACAGACTTCTGTATATTAATTTTGTATCCTGAAACTACTGAGTTCATTTATTCTAACAGTTTTTTTGTGGCATCTCTAGGATTTTCTATATATAGTATCACATTATCTGCAAACGGTGACATTTTTATTTTTTCCTTTCCAACTTTGATTACTTTTCTTTCTCTTTCTGGTTTGATTACTGTGTCTAGGCCTTCCAATACTATATTGAATAAAAGTGGCAAAAGCAGGCATCCTTGTCTTGTTCCTGATCTTAAAACAATTTTTTTAGCTTTTCACGATTGAGTATAATGTTGGCTGTAGGTTTGTCATAGATGGCCTTTATTATGTTGAGGTATGTTCCCTCTATACCCACTTTGTTGAGAGTTTTTATCATAAATGGATGTTGAATTTTGTCAAATGCTATTTCTACATCTATTGAGACAATCATATGATTATGATTTTTATTCTTCAGTTTATTAATGTGGGGACTTCACTGGAGGTCCAGTGGTTGGGACTTGGTGCTTTCACTATTGGGGGCCTGGGTTCAAGCCTTGGTTGGGGAACTAAGATCCTGCAAGCCACGAGGAGTGGCCAAAAAATAAATGATCAATGTGGTGTATCACACTGATTGATTTGTGGATGTTGAACTATTCATGCATCCTCAGAATAAATCCTATGGTGTATATGTATTGTTGAATTTGGTTTGCTAATATGTTGTTGAGGATTTTTTTTTTTTAAGAGAAATTTATTTATTTATTTATTTATTTTCATAAATATTATTATTTTTTATTAGTTTCTGCTTTATAACAAAGTGAATCAGTCATACATATACATCTGTTCCCACATCCCTTCCCTCATGCATCTCCCTCCCTCCCACCCTCCCCATCCCACCCCTCCAGGCGGTCACAAAGCACCGAGCTGATCTCCCTGTGCTCTGCGGCTGCTTCCCACTATCTATCTACCTTACGTTTGGTACTGTATATATGTCCATGCCTCTCTCTCGCTTTGTCACAGCTTACCCTTTCCCCTCCCCATATCCTCAAGTCCATTCTCAAGTAGGTCTGTGTCTTTATTTCCATTTTACCCCTAGGTTCTTCATGACATTTTTTTAAAATTCCATATATATGTGTTAGCATACAGTATTTGTCTTTCTCTTTCTGACTTACTTCACTCTGTATGACAGACTCTAGGTCCATCCACCTCATTAAAAATAGCTCAGTTTCGTTTCTTTTTATGGCTGAGTAATATTCCATTGTATATATGTGCCACATCTTCTTTATCCATTCATCCGATGATGGACACTTAGGTTGTTTCCAGCTCCGGGCTATTGTGAATAGAGCTGCAATGAACATTTTGGTACATGTCTCTTTTGGAATTATGGTTTTCTCAGGGTATATGCCTAGTAGTGGGATTGCTGGGTCATATGGTAGTTCTATTTGTAGTTTTTTAAGGAACCTCCATACTGTTCTCCATAGTGGCTGTATCAATTCACATTCCCACCAGCAGTGCAAGAGGGTTCCCTTTTCTCCACACCCTCTCCAGCATTTATTGTTTCTAGATTTCTTGATGATGGCCATTCTGACTGGTGTGAGATGATATCTCATTGTAGTTTTGATTTGCATTTCTCTAATGATTAATGATGTTGAGCATTCTTTCATGTGTTTGTTGGCAGTCTGTATATCTTCTTTGGAGAAATGCCTATTTAAGTCTTCTGCCCATTTTTGGATTGGGTTGTTTGTTTTTTTGCTATTGAGCTGCATGAGCTGTTTATAAATTTTGGAGATTAATCCTTTGTCAGTTGCTTCACTTGCAAATATTTTCTCCCATTCTGACCGTTGTCTTTTGGTCTTGTTTATGGTTTCTTTTGCTGTGCAAAAGCTTTGAAGTTTCATTAGGTCCCATTTGTTTATCTTTGTTTTTATTTCCATTTCTCTAGGAGGTGGGTCCAAAAGGATCTTGCTGTGATTTATGTCATAGAGTGTTCTACCTATGTTTTCCTCTAAGAGTTTGATAGTTTCTGGCCCTACATTTAAGTCTTTAATCCATTTTGAGCTTATTTTTGTGTATGGTGTTAGGGAATGATCTAATCTCAAACTTTTACATGTCCCTGTCCAGTTTTCCCAGCACCACTTATTGAAGAGGCTGTCCTTTCTCCACTGTACATTCCTGCCTCCTTTATCAAAGATAAGTTGGCCATATGTGCGTGGGTTTATCTCTGGGCTTTCTATCCTGATCCACTGATCTATCTTTCTGTTTTTATGCCAGTACCACACTGTCTTGATTACTGTAGCTTTGTAGTATAGTCTGAAGTCAGGGAGCCTGATTCCTCCAGCTCCATTTTTTGTTCTCAAGATTGCTTTGGCTATTCGGGGTCTTTTGTGTTTCCAAACAAATTTTGAAATTTTTTGTTCTAGTTCTGTGAAAAATGCCAGTGGTAGTTTGATAGGGATTGCATTGAATCTGTACATTGCTTTGGGTAGTAGAGTCATTTTCACAATATTGATTCTTCCAATCCAGGAGCATGGTATATCTCTCTGTCTGTTTGTACCATGTTTAATTTCTTTCATCAGTGTCTTATAATTTTCTGCATACAGGTTTTTTTGTCTCCTTAGGTAGGTTTATTCCTAGATATTTTATTCTTTTTGTTGCAATGGTAAATGGGAGTGTTTTCTTGATTTCATTTTCAGATTTTTCATCATTAGTGTACAGGAATGCCAGAGATTTCTGTACATTAATTTTGTATCCTGCTACTTTACCAAATTCATTGATTAGCTCTAGTAGTTTTTCGGTAGCATCTTTAGGATTCTCTATGTATAGTATCATGTCATCTGCAAACAGTGACAACTTTTTCTTCTTTTCCAATTTGTATTCCTTTTATTTCCTTTTCTTCTCTGATTGCTGTGGCTAAAACTTCCAAAACTAGGTTGAATAAGAGTGGTGACAGTGGGCAGCCTTGTCTTGTTCCTGATCTTAGTGGAAATGGTTTCAGTTTTTCACCATTGAGGACAATGTTGGCTGTGGGTTTGTCATATATGGCCTTTATTATGTTGAGGAAAGTTCCCTCTATGCCTACTTTCTGCAGGGTTTTTATCATAAATGGGTGTTGAATTTTGTCGAAAGCTTTCTCTGCATCTATTGAGATGATCATATGGTTTTTCTCCTTCAACTTGTTAATATGGTGTATCACATTGATTGATTTGCGTATATTGAAGAATCCTTGCATTCCTGGAATAAACCCCACTTGATCATGGTGTATGATCCTTTTAATGTGCTGTTGGATTCTGTTTGCTAGTATTTTGTTGAGGATTTTTGCATCTATGTTCATCAGTGATATTGGCCTGCAGTTTTCTTTCTTTGTGACTTCCTTGCCTGGTTTTGGTATCAAGGTGATGGTGGCCTCGTAGAATGAGTTTGGGAGTGTTCCTTCCTCTGATATTGTTTGGAAGAGTTTGAGAAGGATGGGTGTTAGCTCTTCTCTAAATGTTTGATAGAATTCGCCTGTGAAGCCATCTGGTCCTGGGCTTTTGTTTGATGGAAGATTTTTAATCACAGTTTCAATTTCAGTGCTTGTGATAGGTCTATTCATATTTTCTATTTCTTCCTGAGTCAGTCTTGGCAGGTTGTGCATTTCTAAGAATTTGTCCATCTCTTCCAGGTTGTCCATTTTATGGGCATAGAGTTGCTTATAGTAATCTCTCATGATCTTTTGTATTTCTGCAGTGTCAGTTGTTACTTCTCCTTTTTCATTTCTAATTCTATTGATTTGAGTCTTCTCCCTTTTTTTCTTGATGAGTCTGGCTAATGGTTTATGAATTTTGTTTATCTTCTCAAAGAACCAGCTTTTAGTTTTATTGATCTTTGCTATCGTTTCCTTCATTTCTTTTTCATTTATTTCTGATCTGATTTTTATGATTTCTTTCCTTCTGCTAACTTTGGGATGTTTTTGTTCTTCTTTCTCTAATTGCTTTAGGTGCAAGGTTAGGTTGTTTATTCGAGATGTTTCCTGTTTCTTAAGGTGGGATTGTATTGCTCTAAACTTCCCTCTTAGAACTGCTTTTGCTGCATCCCATAGGTTTTGGGTCGTCGTGTCTCCATTGTCATTTGTTTCTAGGTACTTTTTAATTTCCTCTTTGATTTCTTCAGTTATCACTTCGTTATTAAGTAGTGTATTGTTTAGCCTCCACGTGTTTGTATTTTTTACAGCTCTTTTCCTGTAATTGATATCTAGTCTCATAGCATTGTGATCAGAAAAGATACTTGATACAATTTCAATTTTCTTAAATTTACCAAGGTTTGATTTGTGACCCAAGATATGATCTATCCTGGAGAATGTTCCATGAGCACTTGAGAAAAATGTGTATTCTGTTGTTTTTGGATGGAATGTCCTATAAATATCAATTAAGTCCATCTTGTTTAATGTATCATTTAAAGCTTGTGTTTCCTTATTTATTTTCATTTTGGAAGATCTGTCCATTGGTGAAAGTGGGGTGTTAAAGTCCCCTACTATGATTGTGTTACTGTCGATTTCTCCTTTTATGGCTGTTAGTATTTGCCTTATGTATTGAGGTGCTCCTATGTTGGGTGCATAAATATTTACAATTGTTATATCTTCTTCTTGGATCGATCCCTTGATCATTATGTAGTGTCCTTCTTTGTCTCTTCTAGTAGTCTTTATTTTAAAATCTATTTTGTCTGATATGAGAATTGCTACTCCAGCTTTCTTTTGGTTTCCATTTGCATGGAACATCTTTTTCCATATCCTTACTTTCAGTCTGTATGTGTCTCTAGGTCTGAAGTGGGTCTCTTGTAGACAGCATATATATGGGTCTTGTTTTTGTATCCATTCAGCCAATCTGTATCTTTTGGTGGGAGCATTTAGTCCATTTACATTTAAGGTAATTATCAATATGTATGTTCCTATTCCCATTTTCTTAATTGTTTTGGGTTCGTTATTGTAGGTCTTTTCCTTTGTTGTGTTTCTTGCCTAGAGAAGTTCCTTTAGCATTTGTTGTAAAGCTGGTTTGGTGGTGCTGAACTCTCTCAGCTTTTGCTTGTCTGTAAACGTTTTAATTTCTCCATCAAATCTGAATGAGATCCTTGCTGGGTAGAGTAATCTTGGTTGCAAGTTTTTCTCCTTCATCACTTTAATTATGTCCTGCCACTCCCTTCTGGCTTGTAGAGTTTCTGCTGAGAGATCAGCTGTTATCCTGATGGGGATTCCCTTGTGTGTTATTTGTTGTTTTTGCCTTGCTGCTTTTAATATGATTTCTTTGTGTTTAATTTTTGACAGTTTGATTAATATGTGTCTTGGCGTATTTCTCCTTGGATTTATTCTGTATGGGACTCTCTGTGCCTCCTGGACTTGATTAACTATTTCCTTTCCCATATTAGGGAAGTTTTCAACTATAATCTCTTCAAATATTTTCTCAGTCCCTTTCTTTTTCTCTTCTTCTTCGGGAACCCCTATAATTCGAATGTTGGTGCGTTTAATGTTGTCCCAGAGGTCTCTGAGACTGTCCTCTGTTCTTTTCATTCTTTTTTCTTTATTTTGCTCTGCAGCAGTTATTTCCACTATTTTATCTTCCACCTCACTTATCCGTTCTTCTGCCTCAGTTATTCTGCTATTGATCCCATCTAGAGTATTTTTTATTTCATGTATTATGTTTTTAATCGATGCTTGATTCATCTTTAGTTCTTCTAGGTCCTTGTTAACTGTTTCTTGCATTTTGTCTATTCTATTTCCAAGATTTTGGATCTGGGAAATAGAATCTTGGATCATCTTTACCATCATTATTCTGAATTCTTTTTCAGGTAGACTGCCTATTACCTCTTCATTTGTTAGATCTGGTGGGTTTTTATCTTGCTCCTTCTCCTGCTGTGTGTTTTTCTGTCTTCTCATTTTGCTTATGTTACTGTGTTTGGGGTCTCCTTTTTGCAGGCTGCAGGTTCGTAGTTCCCGTTGTTTTTGGTGTCTGTCCCCAGTGGCTAAGTTTGGTTTAGTGGGTTGTGTAGGCTTCCTGGTGGAGGGGACTAGTGCCTGTGTTCTGGTGGATGAGGCTGGATCTTGTCTTTCTGGTGGGCAGGTCCACGTCTGGTGGTGTGTTTTGGGGTGTCTGCGGACTTTTTATGAATTTAGGCCGCCTCTCTGCTAATGGGTGGCGTTGTGTTCCTGTCTTGCTAGTTGTTTGGCATAGGGTGTCCAGCACTGTAGCTTGCTGGTCGTTGAGTGAAGCTGGGTGCTGGTGTTGAGATGGAGATCTCTGGAAGATTTTCGCCGTTTGATATTATGTGGAGCTGGGAGGTCTCTTGTGGACCAGTGTCCTGAAGTTGGCTCTCCCACCTCAGAGGCACAGCACTGACTCCTGGCTCCTCAATTTGGGATGATGTGTTGTCTATTCATGTATTCCACAGATGCAGGGTACATCAAGTTGATTGTGGAGCTTTAATCCGCTGCTTCTGAGGCTGCTGGGAGAGGTTTCCCTTTCTCTTCTTTGTTCTCACAGCTCCTGGGTCTCAGCTATGGATTTGGCCCCGCCTCTGCGTGTAGGTCGCCGGAGGGCGTCTGTTCTTCGCTCAGACAGGACAGGGTTAAAGGAGCAGCCTCTTCGGGGACTCTTGCTCACTCAGGCCGGGCGGGAGGGAGGGGCACGGAGTGCGGGGCGAGCCTGCAGCGGCAGAAGTCGGCGTGACGTTGCACCAGCCCGAGGCGTGCCGTGCGTTCTCCCAGGGAAGCCGCCCCTGGATCCCGGGACCCCGGCAGTGGCGGGCTGCACAGGCTCCCGGAAGGGCGGTATGGACAGTGACCTGCGCTCGCACACAGGCTTCTTGGCGGCGGCAGCAGCAGCCCCAGCGTCCCACGCCCGTCACTGGGCTCCGCGCTTTCAGTCGCTACTCGCGCCCGTCTGTGGAGACCCTTTAAGCAGCGCTCTTAATCCCCTCTCCTCGCGCACCAGGAAACCAAAAGGGAAGAAAAAGTCTCTTGCCTCTTCGGCAGCTCCAGAGTTTTCCTGGACTCCCTGCCGGCTAGCTGTGGCACATTAGCCCCCTTCAGGCTGAGTTCTCGCCGCCAGCCCCAGTCTTCTCCCTGCGCTCTGACCAAAGCCCGAGCCTCAGCTTCCAGCGCCGCCCGCCCTGGTGGGCGAGCAGACAAGCCTCTCGGGCTGGTGAGTGCCGCTCGGCACTGATCCTCTGTGCGGGAATCTCTCCGCTTTGCCCTACCCAGGTACGTGGGGAGTTTCTTGCCTTTTGGGAGGTCTGGGGTCTTCTGCCAGCATTCAGTAGGTGTTCTGTAGGAGTTGTTCCACGTGTAGCTGTATTTCTGGTGTATCCGTGGGGAGGAAGGTGATCTACGCGTCTTACTCTTCCGCCATCTTACCCCTGTTGTTGAGGATTTTTGCATCTATGTTTATCAGTGATATTGGCTTGTAATTTTCTTTTTTTGTAGTGTCTTCATCTCATTTTGATATCAGGGTGATGCAGGCCTCACAGGGTGAATTCAGAAGCATTCCTTCCTCTGCAATTTTTGAAATAGTTTGAGAAGATAGGTGTTAATTTTTCTTTAAATGTTTTGTAGAATTCACCTGTGAGGTCCTGGACTTTTGTTTGTTGGGAGCTTTTTGATTACTGATTCAATTTCATTACTGGTAATCTGCTTGATCATATTTTCCATTTCATCCTGATTAAGTCTTGGGAGATTGCATGTTTCTAGGAATTTATCAATTTCTTCAATGTTGTCCATTTTATTTGAGTTTTATTTGTTCATAGTAATCTCTTAGGATCCTTTGTATTTCTGTGGTGTTGGTTGTAACTTCTCTTTCATTTCCAACTTTATTGATTTGGGCCCTCTCTCTTTTTCTTGATGAGTCTGGCTAAGGTTTATAAATTTTGTTTGTCTTTGCAGAAAAGTAGCTCTCAGTTTCATTGATCTTTTCTATTTTTTCAAACCTCTACTTCATTTATTTCTTCTCTAAATTTTATGATTTCTTTCCTTCTACTGATTTTGGGCTTTGTTCTTTTTTTTCTAGTTCCTTTAGGTGTAAGATTAAGTTGTTTGTTTGATATTTTTCTTGTTTTCTGTGGTAGGCTTGTAGCACTATAATCTTCCTTCTTAGAACTGCTTTTGTTGCATCCCATAGACTTTGGATCATTGTTTTTTGCTTATTTTTCTACAGGCATTTTTTTACTTCCTCTTTTTTATGACTAGTGATCAATTGGTTGTTTAGTAGCATATTATTTCGCCTCTACATGTTTGTGTGCTTTTGCAGTTTTTTAAATTGCCGTTGATTTCTAGTCTCATAGCACTGTGGTTGGAAAAGATGCTTGATATGATTTCAATTTTCTTAAATTTACTGACTTGTTTTGTGGCCTAGCATGTGATCCAGCCTGGAGAATGTTACATGTGCACTTGAAAAGAATGTATATTCTGGTGTTTTGGGATGGAATTTTCTAAATTTTCTAAATTAAGTCCATCTGTTCTAATGTATCATTTAAGACCAGTGTCTCCTTATTGATTTTCTATCTGGATGATTTCTCTATTGATGTAAGTGGGGTGTTAAAGTCCCCTACTATTATTGTATTGTATTATTGTCAGTTTTTCCCTTTATGTCTGCTAAAATTTTCTTTAAATATTTAAGTGTTCCTATGTTGGGTGCATATATATTTATGATTGTTATATCTTCTTCTTGGATTGATCCCTGCAACATTATGTAATGTCCTTCTTTGTCTCTTGTTAGAGTCTTTGTTAAAGTCTCTTTTGTCTGATATAAGTATTGTTACCCTGGCTTTCTTTTGATTTCCATTTTCATGGAATACCTTTTTCACTTTCAGTCTCTGTATGCCTTTAGGGGTGAAGTGAGTCTCTTGTAGGCAGCATATAGATGGGTCTTTAAAAAAAAATTCTATTCAGCCACTCTATGTTGTTTGATTGGAGCAGTTACATTTAAAATAATAATAATAATTATTTTTTAACATGTGTATTGGGGTATAATTGCTTTACAATGGTGTGTTAGTTTCTGCTGTATAACAAAGTGAATCAGCTATACATAAACATATATCCCCATATTCCCTCCCTCTTGTGTCTCCCTCCCTCCTCCCTATCCCTCCCCTCTAGGTGGTCACAAAGCACGGAGCTGATGTCCCTGTGCTATGCGGCTGCTTCCCACTAACTATCTATTTTACGTTTGGTAGTGTATATGTGTCCATGCCACTCTCACTTCGTCCCACCTTACCCTTCCCCCTCCCCATGTTCTCAAGTCCATTCTCTACATCTGCGTCTTTATTCCTGTCCTGCCCTAGGTTCTTTAGAACCATTTTTTTTCTTTTTACATTCCATATATACGTGTTAGCATATGGTATTTGTTTTTCTCTTTCTGACTTCACTCTGTATGACAGACTCTAGGTACATCCACCTCATTACAAATAACTCAATTTCATTTCTTTTTATGGGTGAGTAATATTCTAAAGTAATATTGATAGGTATGTACTTATTGCCATTTTGTTAATTGTTTTGGAGTTCTTTTTGTAGATAGTTTTGGTTCCTTATTTCTTTGCTCTCTTCTTTTGTGACTTGATGACTATCATTAGTGTTATGTTTAGATTTCTTTCTCTTTTTCTGTGTGTATCTGTTATAGATTTTTGGTTAGTGGTTACCATGAGGTTCATATATAACAACATATATATGATATATATGATTATTTTAAGTTGATGATGTCTTAAATTTGAATGCATTCTAACAACCTTGCTTTTTTACTGTACCCCCTGCGTTTACTGTTTTTGACATCGTACTTTGCATCTTTTTGTTTTGTATATTCCTTAACTACTTATTTTGGATATATACCGCCTATATAAACCACCTACTAGCTTTATAAGTGGTTGATCTGATTGATCATGCTTTTACTATGTACTTGCCTTTATCAGTGAGATTTTCCTTTTGTAATTTACATATGTCTAGTTGTGGCCTTTTCTTTTCCACTTAGAGAAGCCCCTTTAACATCTCTAGTAGAGCTGGTTTAGTGGTGCTGAACTCTTTTAGCTTTTGCTTGTCTGTAAAACTCTTGATCTCTTCTTCAAATCTGAATGATAGCCTTTCCAGGTAGAGTATTCTTGGTCATAGGTTTTTTCTTTTTATCATTTTGAATATATTGTGTCACTCCCTTCTGACCTGCAAAGTTTCTGCTGAAGCTGATTGTCTTATGAAAGTTTCCTTGTATGTAACTCATTGCTTTTCTCTTGGTGTTTTTCATATTCTTTCTTTATCTTTAATTTTTGCCATTTTAATTACAACATGTCTTGGAGTGGACCTCTTTGGGTTGATCTTGTTTAACACTCTCTGTTTTTCCTGGAACTAGATGTCTGTTTCCTTCCCCAGGTTAGGGAAATTTTCAGTTATTATTTCTTTAAATAAGTTTTCTGTCCCTTTCTCTTTCTGTCCTCCTTCTGGGATCCCTATAATGCAAATATTACCATGTTTGATGTTGTCCCAGAGGTCTCTTAAACAGTCTTCATTTTTAAAAATTCTTTTTTCTTTTTTCTGTTCATCTTGGGTGATTTCCACTATTGTGTCTTGCAGTTTGCTGATCTGTTCCTCTATCATCTAATCTACTCTTGTTTCCTTCTAGTGTATTTTTAAAATTTCAGTTCTTGTATTCTTCAGCTGTGTTTGGTTCTTCTTTATATTTTCCAACTCTCTGTTAAGCTCCTCAGTGTGTTCCTCCATTCTTCTCCCAAGTTCATTAAGCATATTTGTGATCATTACCTGAATTCTTTATCTGGTAGACTGCTTATCTTCACTTTGCTTAGTTCTTCTTCTGGGGTTTTGTATTGTTTCTACGTTTTGGACATATTCTTCTGCCTCCTCATTTTGCCTAATTCTCTGTGTTTATTTCTATGTAGTAGGTATATCAGTTATGTTTCTTGATCTTGGAGAAGTGGACTTATGAGGAGATATCCTATGGGATCCAGCATCAGACTCCCCTCTGGTCATGAGAGCTGTATGCTCTTGTGGTGCTCCCTATTGGGATGCATGCACCCTTCTCTTTTGGCAGGCCAACTACTGTGGGCATGCTGGTCCCTGGCCTGATTGGATCCCAGACCCTGCATTGTGTTGTGGTGGCCGCTAGCCTGGCCCAGCTTGTTATGGGGGCCTGGGCAGGTGCTGCCTGCTGGTGCGTGGGGTCTTGTCCTGGGGCATCCTGGGACTGGTGTTGGCCTGCAGTTGTGTGGATAAGCCTGTTGTACTAATAGGCTAAGGGGAGGACTCCAAAATGGAGCTTGCCAGCAACAGTGTTCTCATGGTAGAATGAGCTGCCACAAATGGCTGCTGCCAGTGTCTGTGTCTCCAGGGGGAGTCCCATTTGCCTCTTATTTCCCCAGGAGATGCTCCAAGATCAGCAAGTGGACCTGACTCAGGCTCCTTTCAGTACTGCCTCTGTTCTGGGTCTTGGAGCATGTGAGATTTTGCATGTGTCTTTAAGAGTGAAGTCTCTGTTTCCTACAGTCTTCTGGCTTTCCAGTACATAAGACCTGGTGGACTTGAATGCCAGATATTCTGAAGATTCATCTTCTCAGGGCAGGACCCCCAGGATGGGGATCCTGATGTGGAGCTCAGACTCCTTGCTTCTTGAGGAAAACTTCTGCAATTGGGATCATCCTCTTTTTTTGTGGGTTGCCTCCTGTGGGGTGTGAGTCTTGATTACACTATGTTCCTCCCCTCCTACCTTTCTTGTTGTGGTTCCTTTTTTGTATCTTTAGTTGTGGAAAATATTTTCTGTTAGTCTTCAGGTTATTCTCATCAATAGTTACCCTGTAAATAGGTGTAATTTTGGTGTGCCTGTAGGAGGAGATGAGCTCAGGTCTTCTTACTCTGCCATCTTTGCCACACTTCTCTTTGCAGTTTTTCTTACTGAAAGACATCAGCATTACTTTTATAGTTACCAAGAAACCTTCAGCATCAGTTATTCATACTTTTCCTGTTATATATAAAGCAATATGAACAAACTTTTAGCAGAGAGCCTAACATAGACAAGGAACATGATGAATATTAATTCCATTCCTGTACCTTTTTCTAAAATGTTATTACCGAAGGTCCCAGAACTTGGACAACATTTCTTATGCTTTATACCTGTTTGCACCACAACAGATACTTCATGTTGGACTAAAATATATATATATATGTCTTTCTTTCAAGACCGTGAACTTGAAGGCAGGAATTATAACTCATTCATCTTTGTGAACAGCACAGTGGTTGGCCCAGTTGACTTTCAATTAATGGTAGTCAAACAGACCTGACATTTGGCATGTATATAAGTAAGCAGGCATCAACATTTTGGGTATTTAATTGCTTCTCTCTTGATTTCTTCTTTGAACATGGAAAACTATCAGTAGATTGTTGGGAGTTCACTGTTGTGATGGCATGTGTGATTCCTGCTGCTATGTGCAGCTGTTGGAGCAAATGTACTCACTGATGTGATAGTTTACCTGGGAAAGGGAATACCTACAAACAGCATACTGCCAGACAAAACTTATAATGAGGATTCTATAATATCATAAGTGTCTCAGCAATAATAGCTATTAAAGCCACTGTTCTTAATGAAGAATTAAAATAGCATCCTTCATTAGAATAGAAAGGGTAAGAGTGATGCAATCAACATTGTGGATGGAGAGTTGGTGAATGTTTGGATGTTGAGGGAGAAAAATAGCTACAATAGAAAATGATCCCAAGGTTTAGAATATTGAGAGTATGAAAGAATTACTATGTTATTTTATGAGTCAGAGAAATAGTAATAAAGAAAGATGTTCAAGGAAAGTAGATGAGCTTGATTTTTAACTGGCTTTAATATTAAGAAATGTCTATTATTTCAAGAATTAATACATTCCATTTATATTGAATACCTATTATTACCACACATTGTTGTAAGCTCTGAGCACAGAAATAATATTGTCTGTCAGGCATCTCGTTAAAGAACTGTTTGTCAACAGATTTTCAAGTGACTCAAATACAGGTGGAATAACAATTCTGCTAGAAGAAATAATATGAATTTAAAATTCATATTATGAATTGGCAATGATGGTACAAACTTAAAGAGATGAAACTTAATAAAAGTAATTTTGTGTGAAAAAAACTTGGTGTCTGTTAGCGTATGAAATGGCTACCCTCCAAAATCAAATATATTCTTAAGCTATATTAATACAAATGTACAATAAAACAAGGGGTATAGTACATGCTTGTAAAATAAAAGATGTATAAATGATAATCCATTGTGAACTTCTCAGATCACATCCAGGGTATTGCGTTCAATTCCAGGTGCTACATTTTAAGGACTAGTCAGTGAGATGAGCTTATTTCTGTTATGTGAAGGAGCACTAAAGGACCTAATCAGAATTAGGAGAAAAATTGCTTTGCAGTGTTTGGCTTGTCTACCCAATGTCAAAGTCAAAGCTGAGGCCATTTAGGTAGAAATACTAGGCAGGAAGATTTGACACATTATCAGATGTAACAGTCTAATACCTGGAGTTACCTGGTGTGAATGAGAGCTGTTCACACCACAGATGGATGAAGGAGAAGTAGTAGAAGGCACTGCTGCTAACAGGCAGTAGACTTTATTTATTGTTGCATGAAGTTTAAAGCTATGCATTAACAGCTTAGCAGCCCACTGTCTACTCTAAATCTAAAGAAAAAGAAACAAAGTGTTCAATATTTTAAAAAATCAACCTAAAGACTAAAACAGGAGGAAGTAGATCTATAAAATGACTTTGTGATCCAATTCTCTGGGCATCTTTTTGTCAGTTCTGTGAGGTGACATTATCATAGAAGAGGAAAATAAAAAGAATCTTAATTTACAAGATTGGTTGGAGAAGATGCTGTTATGGTTGCATACAGATAAAAAGGTCACATTTAAAGATTCTTCTGTCCCAGGATGTTAAAAAAACATAGAATTCCTTTAAGAAGAGTCTGTTAGGGGAACACAGTGGTATATACATTTTAAGTCTTTGTATTCCAGTTGAATTTGCAAATCTAAATAAATAATTGTTTGTGGTTGGGTACTGCTGATGTTGCAATTGTTCATAATTATTCATTCATCTGTTCATCCATTCATTTATCAAACATCTACTAAGGTGCTACTAGGAAATAAGGAATAAATTCAAAAAGTAATGTCTGCAAAATAACTGAGACTGTAGTGAGGCAGACAGGAAGTAGCCAAATGATTGAATGCAATGTGATGGGTCATATATTAGGGGCAGTGGTATCCCTAAGTAAGCATGATCAACTTTGCATGTATATTGAAGAATGTAATTCAGATGGAGGGAAGAATATTTGCACATAAGAAAGCAATATATGTTAGTATACCAAGATACAATACACTAATATCTGTTTTTCAGGGTTCTGTAAGCAATTCAACACAACAACAACAATGATACCTAAAAATTATTTTGTGCTTATTATGTCCAAAGTACCAGTCTAAACATGTTATGTGTATTAACTAATCTAATCTTCATAGCAATTTAGAATATTCTGGCTCCAAAATCTTCACCTTTAACTTCCATGTTATATATACTTTCTTGAAGAGATGGTTTTGACAGTATGGGGAGA
Source organism: Mesoplodon bidens (assembly GCF_964165515.1). Lineage (NCBI taxonomy): Eukaryota > Metazoa > Chordata > Mammalia > Artiodactyla > Ziphiidae > Mesoplodon > Mesoplodon bidens. Next base: position 193,059,288 of record NC_138176.1, read on the forward strand.
TAAGATACCTTAAAACTAAGTGGAAATAGGAATCCGAGGGCATAGCTGGATTATGTGCATGCTGCTTCTGGGAGGGTAAATTGTTGTAAACACATTGGAAAAGAGTTTGCTATTGTTTTGTAAAATTGCTTTGGTTTAATCCTAGTTTAAACACAAAAATTTCACTCCTGGATATATTCCTTAGAGAAGCTCTTGAATATGTGCTGCAGGAGACAAGTAGAAAGAGTGTTCATGGCAGCATGTTTGTAATGGCACACACACAAAAAGCAAGCACCCAAAGGTTCATCATCAGCACAGCATCAGTAACAGCAGAGTAGATAGAAACATTGTGGTAAATGTACATAATGGAACACTACTGGCAGTAAAAATCAATGAGTTATAGTGCCAAAATGGGTGAACATCAGGAAGATTATACCGAGTAAAAATTGCACATTTCAGAATACGTAAAGAACACATTTGTATAAAGTTCAAAATATGCTAAAATAACATACTGGTTAGAGATAAAAGATATGTAGTAAAATATATAAAAGCAAGGGATGATTCTTTAAAAAATTCAAAATAGTGTTTCTTCTAAAGGGAGAACACAGGAATAAAATATGATAAAAGTATATAGGTAGATGTCACAGTAAAGTTCAATTCACCTTGTTGTTATTCTTCATATCTTACACATATTTTATAAATATTGTTTTGTATCTACTCAATGATCACCATATTTCATAAATTTTTAAGCCAATATTTTTTCATGTTTTAATATTTCTTAAACTGAGATGCATCTTAAAATTGAAGCACTATAAAAGTAACGGTCAGCATTTTTATTTCTTAGTTGTTTGCAGAAAATAATGCAGTGTCTTATAATTGAGGGCATCTGAGATCTAGTGAAAACCAAAACTCTGGGAATAATTCTGATAAATGCCCTTGAGACTGTGTGGAGAATATGCAGAAAAATGGTAGGGTATGAAACCATAGTGGTAGGTGGGGGCCAGATCATTGGAGTGGCTGCATGTCATTGCTGAAGTTGTAAATTCCATTAGAGATTGGAAGCTATTAAAGGGTTTCATGAAGGAAAATAACATGACAGATTTATACAAATTTGGGGGACTTAATTATGATATTGGTTTAAACTGATTCTTTGTATTCATGCTTCAACTTTTAAACAGTAAAGATTATCCTAAAAAACAGTGAACTTGAGTAACAATGAATGCAACAATAATTTTTAAAAATAATATCCCATGTGACAGCAAAGAGATGCCGTTCCCTCCTTTCTGGGGTGGTATCAGAGAAGGCCTAGTGAAGAGTCAAGACTTTCACCATTGCCCAGTGGTAATGAGGCCACCTCCATTGCAGTGTCAGTGTAGACCATATAGGGTGCTGTAACTCCCATCCTGCCTAGCAATAATGAAGAGCTGTCCTCCTCCCCTTTAATGTCAATGAAGCCTAAGTGATAACCTGGACTTCTGCCTCTACCTGGCAGTAACAAGGCAGTGCCTCCCCTCTCCTCCCAATAGAGTGGTGTCATAGAAAGCTAACTAAAACAGAAGGTTTAAATAAGATCTAGAGTTTCATAACATATTATGAAAATATGCAGTTTTCCGGTAAGAAAAATACTCATAGTATTAAGAACCAAGAAGACCTCAAACTAAATGAAAGGAGGCAATCAAAATCTATAATATCAATATGACAGTGATGTTAGAATTATCTGAAAAAGCCCCTCTAATAAGAATGCTTCAGCAAGCAATTATAAATACACTTGAAACAAATGAAAAAACATAAGACATCAGCAAAGAAAGAGAAGGTATAATAAAAAAGCAGGTGGAAATTTTAGAACTGAAAAGCATAATATCTGAAATGAAAACTCACTGCTTGGGCTCAATATCAGAATGGAAGGAAAAGGGAAAAGAATCAGTGAACTGCAAGATATTAATAGAAGAATAGAAACGAACCTAATATGAATGACAGAGAGAAAATAGACTGGGCAAAACCAAACAAACAACCAACTAACAAAGCCTAGATATCTGTGAGACTCTAACAAGAGTTCTGACATTCATATCTTTAGAATCCCCAAAGGAGAGAAGGAAGAGGATGGGGTTGAAAGAGTACTCTAAGAAATAATAGCTAAAACTTTCCAAATTTGGCAAGAGACATAAACCTATGGATTCAAGAAGTTGAGTGAATCCCCAAAAGGATAAAACCAAAAAAAAAAAAAGCTAGACACATCATAGTTAAAATTCTGAAAACCAAGGCAATAAAGAGTCCTGAAAGTAGCCAAAGTAAAATGATATCTATCTATAGGAAAATAAGCAAACAAAAATGATAGTAGATTTTTGATCACAAACCATGGAGGCCAAATGGACAAGGCATAATATTTTTCAAGTTGTGAAAGAAAAGAAATTTCAACCCAGCATTTTATACCCAGCCAAAAAACAACAACAACAACAAAAATCCTGAATAAAGAGAATTCGTCACCAGCAGACCTACCTTGGCTTAAGGAAGTTCTCTAAAGAGAAAGGAAACAATAAAAGGAGATAACAATAAAAGGAGATATGGAAGATCATAAAGAACATGATAATCAAGAATATTGCTAAGTAAAATAACCTTTCCTTCTCCTCTTGAGTTTTCTAAATTTTATGATTGAAGCAAAAACTCTAATATATATGTCTGATGTGATTTTAAATGTATGTAGAGGAAATATTTAAAATAATTATAGTATAAGAAGGGGGAAGAAAGGAATGTAAAGGTACGTAAGGTCTCTGTACTTGGAATTATAAAATGACAACACCAACAGACTGTGAAAAATTATGCATAAGTAACATAATATCTAGAGCAACCAGTACAAAAGCTATATAAAAAAAGATACACTTAAAAACACTATGGATAAATCAGAATAGAATTCTAAAAAAATGTTGAAATAACCAACAGAAATCTATGTAAAATGATACAAATTAAAAACAGGGAGAACAGTCAACAAAAAATAAAACAGTAGAGCTAATCCCTAAGATATCAATAATTATATTAAATGTAAATATGCTAAATAAACCAATTAAAAGACAGAGGTTGGTAGAATGGGTTAAAAAATGACAAAACTATATGCTATCAATAAGAAACTCACTCCAAATATATGATATAAGAAAGTTGAAAGTAAAAGGATGGAAAAAGATACATCTTGGAAACATTAGACAAAGTAAAGGAGTGACTGCATTAATATAAGTTAAAATAGACTTGAGAGAAAGAAAACTATTAGAAACAGAGTGTCAATCTAATAAAAGACCCAGAAATGCTAAATGTGAATGTACCAAACAGTAGAGCTGCATATGGAACAAAAACTCATAGAACTGAGATAGACAACATCACTATTATAGCTGGTGACTTCATTAACTGATAGATAAGACAAGACAAAATCAGCAAAGGTATAGAAGAACTCAACAACACCATCACCTAACAGGATCTAACTGACATTTATAGAACATTCCATTCAACAGCAGCAGAATACACATTCTTTTCAAGTGCTTATGGAACATATACTAAGATAGACCATATCTTGGGCCATAAAATAAACTTCAACAAATTTAAAACAATTGAAATCATGGATAATGTGTTCTCTAACTACAATGAAGCCAAACTAGAAATCAGTAACAGAAAGATGGCAGGAAAATCTCCCAACACTTGGAAACTAAATAATACAGTTCTAAATAATCCATGGGTCAAAGAGGAAGTCTCAAGGGAGATAAAAAATACATTGAAGTGAATGACAGTGAAAAAATAGTATATCAAAAATTGTGGGGCTTCCCTGGTGGCGCAGTGGTTGAGAGTCCGCCTGCCGATGCAGGGGACGCGGGTTCGTGCCCCGGTCCGGGAAGATCCCACATGCCGTGGAGCGGCTGGGCCCGTGAGCCATGGCCGCTGAGCCTACGCGTCCGGAGCCTGTGCCCCGCAACGGGAGAGGCCACAACAGTGAGAGGCCCGCGTACCGCACCAAAAAAAAAAAAAAAAAAAAATTGTGGGACACAGCTAAATCAGTGCTAAAAGGGAAATTTATGGCAATAAATGCATGCATTAGACAAGGGGAAAATTCTTAAATCAATAATTTTAAGATCTCCTCTCAAGAACCTAGAAAAAGAAGAGCAAAATAAACCCAAAACAAGCAGAAAAAAATAAGAGCAGAAATCATTGAAGGAACAAGGAACTGTAGTCTGTTTATAAACATCTAAATGCAGTAGTATCATTTATTAGAATGACAGTATGTTCTCCATTGAGTTTCATTCTCACCTTTGTCAAAAATCAATTGGGTATATTTACATGTGTCTATTTTTGGGTCTCTTTTCTTTGACCCTCAGTCCTCTTCTGATTGTTCCTTAATACTCATTACACTGGAATTAAATTAACCTCTTACAGATAGTAATGGTTATAAAGATAAATACAAAGATTGTAAAGGAAAATATATAGCTTTGGAAAAAAATAGGTGATTTATTTTCTAGGCATTGCTTTCTGTCCCCCTTCTATGTCTTATGTAAAATGCCTGTAGATACAGGGGACCCTTTTCTCCTTTTTAAATACAAAATGCCAGTTCTATAATAAGCTTTGAATGTTGGTCATATGGTTGTTAGACATCAACCAGCCCATCACTGTTTCTAGAGAGGCCTCTGATGGGTTAGAATAGTTAATCCTCATGAACCATAAATCAGGTGACCTCCAGAGAGAAGGAGAGGCACTAAAGATATTTCACCCTCTATCTGAAGCCAGAAGCCTGAACTTCCCCTGATACATTCAACTCTCATCTTCTTCTGTGGGATCACTATCTGAACTATGCTCAATGAATGTACAAGGATAATATTCTATGTGTGAAAGCATTCTGGAGCCCTGCCTTCTATTCAGATCTTCTTCATCTCTTTCCTAAAGAATGACTCTTTTCTTTTCCAGGAACTTAGTCAATATTTTTTGAAACCAGTTTTTTTTTAAGAACTATTTTCTAATGTTTTTCTTTAAAAAGCTTAAGCCATTTTGTAAATAGGCAAGATGGAAACCATGTTTGGATTGGATTGATAGAAGACATAAAAATTTACGAGAGATTCATTTTTACCTTTGGTATCTACAAGTTAAATTACTTTTCAGCCAAGGAATTTCACACCCTGCCTCCTAATGTTTGCTAGTGTGATATTGTTTACTCTTGTGGTAAATGCCCACACAAGGAACAGGAGTCATGTGGATTACTCTCTTTCACTCTCTCTTTCTAGACAGACAGACAGACAGACAGATGACACTCATTTGTACCTAGGTCCCTTTTACATGTCCACCTGACAGGGAGATATATACGACAGATACTGTATTTAAAAAGAAACAAATTTAATAATACAATCTGCTTTATGTCCTTTAATAAAAACCAATCCATTTGGAAAGAAGAGAAAGTCTTAAAAAGTAACATAACATCGCTTTTCAGTTTGTCATTAATTCATCCTCTCAATCTTTCTTAGTAAGTTTAGAAGCCTTCACTTCTTAGTCTTGTCCATCTCTGATAGATGTCAGTATTTTTTGTCTCAACTATTGCAGTTAGAAAAGACCACACAAATAGCCACAGCTTCTCTGAGTGCTGACAGACACTAGTAAATAAATCAAATGGTATTGATTTTATTTCCCAGGGTGCATAATCACAGACTGCTTCTCTTATTTTAAATTACTTGTCTGGTGTAGATATAAACTATTGGCTAGAAGACAGTCCAGCTGAGAGTGTACAGATAACTGTACACAAATTTGTTACCACTGTCAGAAAAAGAACTGAAAATGAATATGTAATAGTCATATGGGACAGTAGTGTCACATCTCATAAAACAAATAATTATCTTCTATGCTCCCAAAATCAATGCTTAGTTTTATTTCCCCTAAAGTTGCATAGTAGGGAGAGAGAAATGTGTCTTTGGATACCCTGTAATTTATAATACTAAATTAACAATTTATAGTATAAAGTATTTTTTGACAAGTGGAAAAACCAAATTCTTAAAGGTGAAGTTAATATTACTCAGCCATAAAACCAATGAAATAATGCCATTTGCAGCAACATGGATGGACCTAGAGATTTTCATATTAAGTGAAGTAAGCCAGACAGAGAAAGACAGATATCATATGATATCACTTATATGTGGAATCTAATAAAATAATACAGATGAACTTATTTACAAAATAGAAACAGACTCACAGACATAGAAAATAAACTTATGGTTACCAAAGGGGAAGGGGGGAGGGATAAATTGGGAGTATGGGATTAACAGATGCACATTACCATATATAAAATAGTTAAACAACAAGGATTTACTGTACAGCACAGGGAATTATATTCAATATCTTATAATATACTATAATGGAAACGAATAAAAAAGAATATAGATATATACATATATATGAAAAACGGAATCACTGCTGTATGTTTAAAACTAACACAACATTGTAAATCAACTATACTTCAGTTTAGCAAAAAGGTAAAGTTAATTTGGCTTTAAATTTCTTATATTAACATAGTGACTTTTCTAGTCAGCTTAGATTTGACTGAAAGGTGTTTGGGTTTTTAAAAATGTAACGTGAGTGAGTCAATATAATGATTCATTTTGTACTTTACATATTAAGCCTTTAGTAAAAACACCCACACATTTTTATTGAGTGCCTGTCTTGAGTTAAAAACGGTGCTTATTGGTGGTGGGGAGAAGGGGCTGTGTGCTACAGCTGCCCTCCCCTGATAACTATGTGCAGGAGAAGAAAAGTTGTGATGTGTTAAAGCTGTGTCTATGGTCCTGTCTTACTGTGTTATCTCTTGGTTACCAGGACGCTTGGTCTCCTGGTGTGCCCAAGCTCTGGGTGGTTTCAGTTCTTGCACCCACACTCTCATCATCAAAAGCTACCGGCCCCTGCCCTATGTCAACTGGTTGCTTTCCTCATTATCCAAAATGGCAGCCAACTATGTGATCAAAGGGTATGTATACACAAGCCTTCCTATGATTCTTCTGTATTATATGTATTTTACAAGTCATCTTTGGGAAGCAAAACTTAAGCCCAGGGAGTAATTGTAACATAGGAATTTCAAGTGTTGAGGAAGATATACAGGTTGGTGATTCCATGTGGCTTTCCTGACATCATACTCTGTGAATAGCTGCCTACATTTTCATAGGGTTCAATCTATACATGATAGAAGAACATGTTTGTTATACTAGATTTTTATTGCAACAATTAAGTGCACAATCCTGAGATTAAAACATAATGAAAAGTGTTAAATTGATATGTTCGTTTAATTTGTTTTTTTTTTTTTTTGCAGTTTAATATGTGTGGTAAATATATTACAAGTAGAAATGCATGTAAGATAGGTTACGCTTTACAATTAGACCCTCAATTTTGTGTAATATTCATTAGTACACTGGCAATTTTTAAATAATCTGAATCATTTAAAAATTTGGAATAGTCCGTTATTATTTGTACATGTTCCTGGGTTTTTAAACATTCATTTATTCATAAATTCAGGCACATTCCTTGAATTCGTATTGTGTTGCAAACTCTGAGTTAGTCTAGGGAACATGAACATTTTCATGAAGAGAAAAAAGCACACTGATCATTTGGGATTTATGAGCGGTAACTAGGCATTATACAAATCTTATGCAACTTACGTGTTATTGAAATGAAAAAATGGAAAAAAACAAGCACCCACACACAAACAACAAAAACAAAACAAGCATCAGGAAAAATTTAACTCAGAATGTATAGTCATCAGCTTTCCAAACTCCAAATCCCAAGCCGATCCTCTTACAGATGCCTACCTCTGCTGCACTGCTTCCTCATTTACAAGATCACCTTATGTACCTTTTAAAACAAGGTTTTCTCAAATGTGCTCAACCTATTGCTCACCAACTCTGCAAGGCAGATGGCATATTTGCATTATCTACACTCTGGAAAGCAGTTTTTTTTTTTTTTTTTTTTTTGGTATCAAGTCAATGCTTTCATTTTATTAGTGAAACAGCATGGAGACCCTCTTAACTACAATGAAGTGTTAACCCACTTTTAATTATTTTCCCTTTAGAAGTAGATTTCATAATTTTAACCTGGAACATTGTGAAGGATTTCAACTTAGTGGTTGCTTGCAACTGCAATATATAAATTTCTTATTTTCCATGTAATGTTGTATAAAACGTAAATCTCCAAGGAATTCTAGCCCTTAAATGAGCCAAATTTGTTTTCTTCTCTAAAGTCAAAGATCATGAGAAAATACATGTCTAGACAAATACAAATATGTTATCTAATTTAGAATAAAGTTAGGCTAAGAAATATAAAAATATTGCTGAGTCTAAAAAATCTTCACCACCTTCCTGCAGTTACCAACTATATATATATATATATATTTTTTTTTTTTCAGTACGCAGGCCTCTCACTGTTGTGGCCTCTCCCATTGCAGAGCACAGGCTCCGGACGCGCAGGCTCAGCGGCCGTGGCTCACAGGCCCAGCCGCTCCGTGGCATGTGGGATCTTCCTGGACCGGGGCACAAACCCATGACCCCTGCATCAGCAGGCGAGCTCTCAACCACTGCGCCACCAGGGAAGCCCAAACAATATATTTAAAAATTTTGTTTTCCTTGTGGTATTAATGCTATTCCAATGATCCTTTACTTATAGTCAGTTTAGAACTTTCACAGATATGTACACAGCTGTTTTCCAGAGCAAATTGTTTTAGTTCTGCTCTCCATCAACACACAGTATTTAATAGCGTTCTATAGTCTTTTTAGTGTTGGCTATGTGTTGTTGGTTACTGTAAGGCGTTAGTCATAAGTTGGTGTCCCTTGGACAGCAAACCGTTTTATTTTGCCAACTCAGTGCTTTTATTTTTATTTTTTGTTCAGTTTGTGTGTTTTAGGTGAACAAGCACTTTTCAATTTTGCTGTAAACCCCAGTAAACCCTTTTATATGTAGCCTATTCATTTTAAATGTCTGTACTTAGTTGTCATTTAATGGCATTTAAGTTTGTCATATTGGCTGTGTATGTGCTCATAAGATGAGGGATAAATGGTAAAATTGAAAGTGGCAAAAATAAAAGATAAACATTGAATATAAATATAGCATATAGGATGAATTATTTCACAGCAGAAACAGAAAGAACAAGAATTGGTCATCTATTTTTGAGAAAAGTGCTGGGTGGGGCTGTGCAATGATAATAGGAAAACTGATTGACAAAATTGAAAATCTTTGACTGAGAATCTAGAGGATCAAAGTTGAACGTTTACTAGCATAATGTGCATTCAGAAGATGTCTAGGAATTTGTTGGAAGAACTAAAATCCAAGCATGGTGAAAATGAGGTTAATGAGATTATTGGTGAAAGCTATGTCTAGTTCTACAGGTTCCAGACCCATTTGAATCTGCACAGCATCAAAATGAAGAGAGAGGCTGCAACTGCTGATAAGGTAATTTTTTAGAAGAAGGAGAATTCTTTATCCAATAGAGATGAGATTGTTCAATTTTGGGAAAAAGAGACCAATAGAATATATATATATATATATATATATATATATGTATATATATATATATATATACATATATATATATATACATTGCAACCATCTATTTCCCGAACTTTTTCATCTTTCCCAACTGAAACTCTGTACCCATTATACAATAACTCTCTATTTCTGCCTCCCCTCAGCTCCTGACAACCACCATTTTACTTTCTGTCTTTATGGATTTGACTATTTTAGGTACCTCATATAAGTGGAATCATAAAATATTTGTTCTTTTATGAGTGGCTTATTTAATTTAGCATAACGTCCTCAAGGCTCATCCATATTATAACATGTGTCAGAATTTCCTTCCTTCTTAAGACTGAATAGTATTCTATTGTATGTATATACCACATTTTGTTTATCCATTTATCTTTCCATGAACACTAGGATTGCTTCCATCTTTTGGCTATTCTGAATAATTCTGCTATGAACATGGGTGTACACATATCTGTTTGAGTTTCTGCTTTCAGTTCTTTTGGTATATACCCAGAAGTGAATTGCTGGATCATACCATAGTTCTATTTTCAACTTTTTGAGGAATAACCATATCATTTGCCACAGTGGCTCTACCATTTTACATTCCTACCAGAAATGCAAAAGTTTCCAACTTCTGCACATTCTTGCCAACACTTGCTTTTATTTCTTTTTCTTCCTCCCACTTTTCTTTCTTTCTTTTTTTTTTTTTTGTTAATGGCTATCCAAATGGGTATGATACCTCATTTTGGTTTTGATTTGCATTTCCCTAAAAATTAGTGATGTTAAACATTTTTTTCATGTATTTATTATCCATTTGCATATCTTCTTTGGAAAAATATTTAAGTCCTCTGCCTATTTTTGAATCATTTGTCTTTTGTTGTTAAGTTGTAGGAATTCTTCATATATTTTGGATACTAATCCCTTATCAGCTATCTGATTTGCAAATATTTTATCCAATTCTGTTGGCTGCCTGTTCACTTTGTTGATAGTGAATTTTGGTGCACAAAAGTTTATAATTATTTTTTTAATGGTAACTTTTTAATATATATATATTTTAAATTTATTTATTTATTTTTGGCTGCATTGGGTCTTTGTTACTGCACACAGCCTTCTCATTGCAGTGGCTTCTCTTGTGTTGGAGCACGGGCTCTAGTCGCACGGGCTTCAGTAGTTGTGGCATGTGGGCTCAGTAGTTGTGGCTTGTGAGCTCTAGAGTGCAGGCTCAGTAGTTGTGGTGCATGGACTTAGTTGTTCTGCGGCATGTGGGATGTTCCCAGAAGAGGGATCGAACCAGTGTCCCCTGCATTGGCAGGCAGATCCTTAACCACTGCGTCACCAGGAAAGTCCCAAGTTTATAATTTTGATGTAGTCCATTTATCTATTTTTTCTTTTGTTACCTGTGCCTTTGACGTTATCTGCAAGAAAGCATTATTATATGTATCGCTATGAAGGTTTTCCCCTTGATTTTCCTCTTAGAGTTTTATAATTTTATTTATTACTTTTAGGTCCTTGATTCATTTTGAGTTAATTTTTGTATAGGGTGTAAGGTCAGCATTCAACTTTATTATTATTATTTTTTTTGCACTTGGATATCTAGTTTTTCCAACAACATCTACTGAATAATTTTTATTTTTAATGGAAAATTCTGATTTTTATCATGCTGTTTGGTCTATAATTAATCTTTGCTTATGTTCATCACTTTTTCCTATTAGTTTAATGTGAAAAGAGCTTAGTACATCTACTGCAGGAATGTCTGGATAGATGCACACCACAGATACACACACAGACACATGCACATCAGTAAATTATAAACTATATGAGCTGTGTTTGCATGAGACCCCACTAGGCTGCTTGGGAAAATTATAGCAAAGAAGACATTGTGGGACATATAGACACCATTGAATTTTAAAGAAAGGCTTTTGCAACATTTTGAAGAAAACTAAAGATAAGTTCCTTGCCTTATGGTTTAATCTCTACTGTATATTTTTGTGATTATCAGAGAAAATGATTAGTTAATCACAATATTCTTCAAATATTTAAGTAACAATGGTGGTGGGACATGTATAATGTAACAGCATAAGTCTAACCACCGCCAACTCTGATGTACACGATTTATGATTAATATATTATTTATTTGAAATAAATTCATGATAATTATACCTTTGACAGTTTTTCTTTAATAATTTCATGTATACTTTTGATTAAAATTTTTATCAATAGATTATAGTTTAGTTATGAATAAGTATTTTGATAGATTAAGTATTCTGTAAATATTTTATGAATGTAAACTTCTAGTAAGAAACTTCAGATGAAATATAATCAGGTTTACTATTATTTTGGTTTCCTGTGGAAGACGAAATTTCTAGACTTAATCATTTATTAAAATTTTTTTTATTTGCTAGGATTTTTATCATTATATATACTTAAAACATTTAAATAATTTAATAGAAAAATACCAGAGCCATAGAATAGGAGGTTTCTCTTTTGACTTTATAGAATTATAAATAATTTATTCCTATTTCAAGAGAGATGGAGTATGAACTTTGAATGTGAAGGGCTGAAAAAAGTTATAAATGAAGGATGTGATATGCATTGACCTTTATTTGGAGTCAAATTTTGCAAAAAATAGAACAAGCCTATATAATTTCATAGTTTGGATTTCAGATTTTGTGTCATATCCTTCCACTTATGTGTTGTATAAAATTTGTGAATAATAAAATATCAGGAAAAGTATCAATCAATCTAGAGAATTAAACCATTTAAGTATAATATTTACCTTGAATATTTCTGTTGAAAAGTCAAGCCAACTTCTGAGTTCAGGAAAAAAAAATGAATGAAAATATTTTGAAGATTTTTTCACTGGCATCTAGGAGCCATTGGGTTCCCTTTATTTTCAGCAGATACTTGCTGTGATATTTCATTTAAATATTTAATAGTTGACTATTTCTAGCAGAATGGAATATTCAGTTGCTTTCAATAGGCATAGCACTTCATATTTGCCAAGTTTCAGCCACATTTCTTTATTATTTCTCAACACATTAAACATGTCTACTTAATGTTTGGTTATTTTTGTTGTTCCTACAAAGGCTTGTTGAATTATAACAGTTTCTAAACAAAATTTTAAGCTCATAAATAAATGCAAAAATAAAACTCCTCACTAATTTATAAGCTACCACTAGACTATGTTTAGCACAAGCAATTAATTTGTTAAACATCTATATGCCAGACACTGTAAGTCTTTGGTATATAATGGTGAGAAACTTGGAACTTAAGAGATGAAGACAAGAAAGTAGGCAATTAAAATATGTTGTAATATCTTATTAAGGTTTTTAAAAACATTTTTAAGGATGTCTCATAGTTTCTTAATGTTTGACCCAAATCATATCCATACCCATGCATGTATTGGATGGCAAAGAACAATTTTTGACTCTAAAAAATTAAAGTCAAAGTTTGTAAGGTAAACTTATTTCATTTTTAATAGGATTACATGTCTGTCTTTGATTAAGTGAGTTCTGCTCAAGAGCTGTATTTGGCTATTTGTGAAGAGATCAGAATAAGGACATTTGTTTTGTAATGTAGTAGAGGGTTTTTGTATTTTTTTAGGATATTGGTTTTAGCTAGTTTTAATAGTTTTCCTTTTGTACTTTTCAGGAGTATAAAGAAAATTAAAATGGAGTGTTGAAAATTCCTTATGCTTTCTAGTAATTACATAGCCAATCTAGGTTCACAATTTAAAGAAAGAAAAGAATAGATGAGTAAGTCAAGGACCAGCTTGTTTTGTTTTCTTTAAAATAGGTAAAGTTTTTTTTAGGTTAACTCCAGGGCTCCATGTAAAAAGATAAGCCAGATACCTAACAGCAAAAACAAGCATATAACAAAAAAAAAAAAATTCGTAATCCTAGAAAGTAATCAAATTACTTGAAATAGAAGAAATATTTGAATTTTAAAAATTCAGAGAAATGAAAGAATAAACCAGTGTTTTAGGATCTCATAACTGAGGCAACAAGATAGAAATCTGGATTATAAATTTAAAGGTTATGAAATCTGATTTAAAGGTTATGAAGTTTCTGGTTGTGCTATAGGAAAACAGTGTGATCTTGTTTTCCCCCAGTTGAGTCATTTATAAAATAAAGATAATACCTATCGTGGCTTCTAAGAAATGAAAATAAATAGTCCAGTCAATTCTTGGTCTAAGTAAGGCATTACCTTAAGGATTGGGGAATTTTCCTGTTCTTTTGTTTCATTTTCACTTAATCTAAACTACGCATCTTCTGACTATACTGCCATTTGTTATTGATTATATTAATGTGGTCATTAATGAAAAGAAATAGAACGTAAAAACATTTTTCTCATTTTATCTTTACCTGTTTTTGTGTAGGTTACCAAAAAACATTGATTAAAATAAGATTTGAGGTTGTTGGTTGAATGCAACAGTCTAGGGCTGTTTCTTGGGGCTGTACCATGGACAATATCAGAGGGAACTGGCCTAAGTTAGTTGTAGAACCCAGGTTAGAGGCTACTTACATCTTCTACAGATGAAAACTTTTTCCTGACTTAACTGGTTTGGAAATTTATACATTCAGTTTATTTTATTTTAGTGATTATTACTTTATAACATTTACATGTAACAAATTAAAATTGAGTCAAGAGCTCTACCCTTCTTCCAAACAATATAAAGAAATTAACTGCTTTAACTTTGAACTTCCATCTTTCAGCTTCAGTGCTATTGTTGTTGTGTATTTTAGTTGCATCTTGTTCTCTGACCCACCATAACCAGTGATAATTATTATTATTTTAACAATTAATATTTATTTAAATCTCCATCAGATTAAGTAATATATTTATTTGGTCTTTGTTCTTGCATCCCAAGCCTGCCTTCTTGGTTCAGTTTTCTTATTGCTGAGTTACTTACTTGATAGTTATTTCAGCAAAGGTCTGTGAGTGACAAATATTTAAGACTTATTGTGCAGGAAAATGTTTTAATTTCACTGTTACCTGTGAATGATTGTTTAGCTGAATATAGGTTAACAGTAATTTTTCCTCAGCACTTTGAAATTGTCTTCTGGCAAGTATTAGTGTTTATGGTTTGCTATCAATATAGTTGTGCTTTTGTAGGTAATTTGTATTTTCTCTCAGATACTTTGTAAAATGTTCTCTTTGTTTTGATAGTTTGCATTCCACTAGATGGAGATCTATATTTGTTTATCCTGTTTGGAACTTGTTGTGCTTCTTCAGTCTGAGAATAACTCATGTATTTATTTAATTCAGGAAAAATTTTCAGTTTTTTTAAATATATATTTTTGCCATTATTTATCCTCTATTTTTAATTTTAATTTTTATTGAAGTGTAGTTGATGTACAATGTTTCAGGTGTACAGCAAAGTGATTCTGTTATACATATATTCTTTATCCTCGCTTCATTGGAAATTTCTGTCATACATATCTTGGAGCTACTCATTCTATCATCCATGCCACTCAAATAGTCTGTCATATTTCCCATCTGTTTTACTTCTGTTTTGTATTTTGTGTAATTACTTTAAATCCATTCCAATTCATTAATTTTTTTCCAGCTATTTCTAGTCAACTCTTCAACCTATCCATTGAACTATTTAGTTCGATGACTCTAATTTTTGCTTCTAGCATAAAAAGTGTTTTTCAAATCTATTTTTTCCCTACCTTTCTGTTGTTACCTCATGGCTTCTACTTTTCTCTTTTATAAATTACTATATTCAGTTTTGGAATGCACATTCCACCATTGCTTTAGGCGACTACTTCAAAGAGACTTATTTTCTTATGTGGTTTGTAATCTTGTGAGCTAGTCTTCACAAGAAGCTGTTTTTCATTAGAATCAAGAATATTCTGCACAATGGAAGTATGTCATCAGTTGTTTCAATTTTGTCTCTGTAGAGGTGCCAATAGCATTGTAGACAAGTTCACACTGACGTCTCACAGATTCTTGAAATTCAATTTCTCCACAAAGACTACATCATTTCATCTACCCCAAACTTGCTTCTCCTGTTGTGTATTCCCTTTCTCAATGAAGGAGACTGTATTAGTTTGCTAGGGCTACTCATAACAAAGCACCACAGACTGGGTGTATTAAGCCACAAAAATTTATTTTCTTACAATTATGGAGACTAGAAGTTGGAGGTCAAGGTGTCAGCAGGGTTGGTTCATCTGAGGCCTCGCATTGGTTTGTAGGTGGCCTTCTCCTCCCTTTGTCTTCACATAGTCTTCCTTCTGTGTGACTGTGTCCTAATCTCTTCTTATGAGGACACCTGCCATATTGGATTAGGGCTCACACTAATGACCTCATTTTGACTTAATTACCTCTTTGAAGGCCTTATCTCTAAATACAGCACTTTCTGAGGTACTAGGGGTTAGAACTTCAACATATAAATTTTGGGGGAGGGGAACACACTTCCGGCCACAACAGGTATCAACTATTTACTCAAGCTAGAAATCTGGACATTGTGCTTTACTACTCCTTATTTACCCTCTTGCTTCAAGTAGTCACCATTGATTCTATTTCCTAAATATCTTTCAAATTTATTCAATTCTAAGAATTTCACTGCCACTTCCCAACTATTGGCCATCATTATTTTTCCCCCGGGATAATAGCAATAATTTCCTTGCTGATTTCTTTCCCCCCAGTACTGCATTCTTGTACTCTTTCTTCCACATGATAGATAGAGTAATTTTTTTAAAAAAGGAAATACTTATGAATATAGCTTTGTCTATCCCTGCTGAAAATCCTTTAGAAGCCCAAAATCTTTTCTATGGTTAAGGAATCTTTGATGAATGTAATCAACTTTTCTTTCTATTGTTTTAGAAACATTTTTTTGTCTTATGCTTTTTACTAAACCATTTTAAATTCCCTGAACAAGATATATTCTCTCCAGCCTCTGGCCATTTGCATCTTGTTCTTCATACTTGGAGCAGTCTCCTCCCTCCCCTTCACCTCACTTTTGAACTCCTACCTATCTTTTAGATTTTGGCATAAAATAATTTTTTTTTATAAGGAAGAATTTCACCACCCTCTAAGTCAGATAAGGGGCTCCTTAAATTGTCCCGCCATCATAGTACAGGACACACCATGTTGCAATTTCTTATTTCCTGGCTGTATAATCCTCTATTCTGGAAGCTCCATTAGAGCAGGGATTATTTGTATGTAGTTCACAACTGCATCAGTACTGCCTAACCCATAGTAGGCACTTAGTAAATACTGACACTTGGCATACTCCATATTATGTTTTTGAAATAGTGGATTGATTGGTACCTCATTTTCCCGACCATCCTATTTAAAAGTTCAACCCTATTGTCCTTTCATGCTTTATTTTATAAAGAAGTATCCATATCTGATTTTGTATCTACCTACATCTATCTATCTATCTATCTATCTATCTATCTATCTATCTATCTATCTATGGTCTTTCTCCTCCCTGTCTCTACAAGTGTAAAACTTGTACTATAGACTAAGCATACATGAGAACTGAAAAGTTTACCTATGCTTTTATATGTCTGATGATTGAAGAAATTTTATACAAACTAACTTCTGGCTTCTTACATTTCAAACCTTGGTGCCTTCCATAAGACATGTTCACATCACTATACTACCTCTGGTCCTACACCTTTGTGTCACAATGCTAAGTGAGTTGGCATGGCGAATGATGGGAGGATCCTGGAAGCCAACCCTGCACTGGGGTAGCTAGCAATAACTCAGCCATACACAGGCATGACTGTGACGCTCATAATATATCCCGCTCTACCTAAACAAAATCTGTCTTCAAATTTCTCTTTAACTTCATCCCCCAAAATGCCTGTGACCACTCCAGTGTCATATAATATCAAGGGAAATTAGAATGAAAAGAGATAGTGGCCTTAACTAATTTTATCTGTTTGTTCTTTACTTTTGCAAGTTTTACAAAACATTCAACTATGTGAACACATCGCTAGGGGACTTGGAAAGGTCTGTGCAAGTGAGGGTCCTTGAAGCTTAGCTTCATTCTGTTCAAGATAAACGTGCTATTGAAGGCAATGCTGCTCTGGTTAGAGTGGGGACATAGGTGGGATTGGGGGCTGGAACCAGACCCCATGAAATCCACTCATTCCTCCTTTCCCACTGCTAGGAAGACTCTAAGAGCCCCCCTAAAATATTTCCGATCACAGATGAAAACAACTGCCCTGTACCATCTTACTTTCCAGTGTCAATTCCTTGAATATATAGCTTAAGAACCAGACTTGGAGTAAGAAACATTAATTTTTCAAACATGGAGATAAAGGACAATTTCTTTCAGCAGAAAATCTCTTTCATATTGTTAAGACTGGTTCTGTCATTTACTATCAAAAGGATAATTCCAATCTCTACTGCTGATCTCTTAGAAAATAGCCAGACTTTCAAGATCATATCAAAACAAGTAGCAAATACCCTCTTTTGAAGGGGAAATGATGAATCGGTGCAGAGAGCTGCTGTGAAGGCAGTGAGGGGTAGTTCAATTAGGCTTTGGTTATAGGTATATTACCTCTGTCAGCTGAGCCATCAAACCAGCAGTAGTGATTAGGGTGCACAATATAAATGCCTGCCTATATGAACACAATTTTGTAAGTAGCACATGAAACTTTCCAGCCATAACCAAGTAATATTATTCAAGAAGAGATGACTTCAAGACTCTCCATGCATGCTATAGGCCCCTTACATGGAAACTGTTTTCAGATTCAGTGATATTCAGCCTCCTGCTGTGAACTCACAGGCACACAGAGAAAAAATTCAGAATGCAGCTATCATCCAAGAAATGAAGGTGGTATGTAGTTTTGTAACCAAACTGTGGCAGGTGGTATGTAGCTTAATCCCTGAAAAGACAATCCCTGCTCTTTTGTTTTTAATAAAATGGAAACTGTAGTCTAATATTTGTGAACATTGATAGAGATGATGACAAAGCACAAGTATATGGTTAATTTATGTAGTGTAGAAAACTGAACTTTATTCCTGGTGTCAGGATAGGGGAACCCAACAGAATATCTTCCAAGAACTCGAAAACTTAGATTGTCTACTGAGAGTTAAACTCATCAAGTCCAAATATAATAGATGTTATTATCTGTAAGAGTAAATATGTGGCCATCAAGTAAGGGAGCAACTGAAACACCAACAAAGGTGAACTGGACAGAGTCATTTATAGGAGAAAGTAGGAGAATGAGATTGCATTTGGGGAGAGGAAACATCACCTGTGATTTCATGGTCAGTTTGGAGAATGTGTGACAGTGATGGGCCTTGGAGGCACTGATGTGGAATACTCAGAAGAGTCAATGTTGACAGTGTCCATCTAAGCACTATCCAGTGGTGAGAATGGCTTGGCCAAGTAGATATGTGTCTCTCAAGATAAACTCCATGAGAGCAGGAACACTGCATTTCTTGTTTACTGGCACACAGTAGTCACCCAATAAATACATGTTAAATGAAGTTGTGAAGAAATAATGGTGGCAAGTCTGTCTTTTCATTGAGTGCTGTATCTTATCAACTAACTCGCCTTGTTCTGAATCTATGCAAATTTATGATTACTTGTATTCTTATGTAGCTTGTTTATAGGGAAAAAGCTTCTGATTTGGTCAAATTGTCATTCTAGTATCTGAGAGTTTAGTTAATATTGTCTACTCCTGAGAACTTTATTATTCTCATTTGTGTTCACGAATTTAGGTATCTCTCCTGCACAGTTTACGCCTACAATGAACTTACAGTGGATAACAACCAGCTTGGGAGTCTCTTTTGGGAGTTGCTGGTCTTCTTAGGTGACATTCCATTTCACTGACATCTTCTGAGAATGTGCGATACTTTCTATTAATATTAGCTTTTTGGAGACCTTTTGTTATTTTTAAAGACATAGGGTTTATGATTACAAGGAATATTTTCGTTTTGTGTTCATCAGACATAAAGTCTTTCCTAAGTAGAATCAATTATGCTCTTGCAACAGGACCATGCAGAGGTGGCTCGAGGCTACTTTTTACAACATAAATAGCTTAAGGATTTAAAAAGTTGTAATACAGCCTATTTGTTATTCCTCTGCTTATTAAAAGAAAATACATCTTTCATCATTACTTTATGTTAAAGATGTGGTAGCGATATCAACAAGTCAGGACAAATAAATGTGCTAGCAAGATGTCCAGGCTAGGAAAGTATCACTATTAGCAGGAAACGACTGCTCCTGATCATGATTGCACTATCAAAGTAGAAAGATTATGTTACTGTTCTTACTAATCACATTTGCCAAGATGCCCACAACAGAATCCCAGAGCCCTGGTGGTGCTGGGAGAATT
Organism: Mesoplodon bidens; assembly: GCF_964165515.1. NCBI lineage: Eukaryota > Metazoa > Chordata > Mammalia > Artiodactyla > Ziphiidae > Mesoplodon > Mesoplodon bidens. The sequence continues at coordinate 193,079,087 of NC_138176.1, forward strand.
GGCAGCAGTGACAGAGGAGACCATTAATGCCTCTTGCCTTATACAGGGTTTTGTAATTAGAGAATATGCAAGGTGACACATTATCTTAGTGGACATCAAAGGTTATTATTTAATTATTACTCAAGTGTAAAAACATTGTTAAGATTGCTGTCATGATTTTATTTTTTCACATTGCAAATTAAATAAATAATGACTAAGAGACAATTTATTTCCTCATAGGAATTCAGGATTGAGTATTATTTTTATTTGCAATGAGTTATGAAGACCACTTCTCTAGTTTAATATTCAGTTCATGTTCAGTTATATAGATTCTCATGCTGTAGTTTTTTGGTGTAATTACAAATTGACTTGAGAGTTTTGACTATGTTTGAATTCATTCATATAATTCAGAACAGAGATACCACTTAGTGATTTGGATCAGAAAAAGTAAATGTAGTTGAACTCTGGGATACACAAAGAATCTCCATATCAAAAAATGATATAATTATAGCATTTAATAAATATTTGTTCTGGAGTTTAGCATGACTCACTTACTTCTAAGTGGGAGGATTAAATGTACTGAACTTTTAAAGTTATTGTTCTTTTTATCAGTTAATATTTTTATTTTTAAAATAAAATATGAGCTTACTTTCATTGAAATGCACATTATAAATTCAATGAATTTGATAAGCGCATACTCCACTGTAACAACACTTTTATCAAGATGAAGACCATTTTAGGTTTGTACAATTATAAACAAAACTGCTGAAAGCAGTCTTGTACAAGTCTTTTTGTGGACATATGTTTTTATTCTACTGGTAAATACTTAGAAATGGAATTACTGGGTCATAGCTTGGGAATATATTTAACTTTACAAGAAACTGCTAAACTGTTTTCCAAAATTATTGTCCATTTAATATTTATATATCCACAAGCAATGTATGAGAGTTCTGGGTGCTCCACATCCTGGTCAACATTTGACACTCTTAGTTTTTAATTTTTCTCCCCATTCTAGTGGGTGTGTGGTGATGTCTCACTGTGCTTTTAATTTGCATTTCCCTATAATTAATACTGCTGAACATATACTCATGTCTCTAGTGTCTATTAATATAACTTGTTTTGTGAGGTGACTGTACAAATCTTTTGCTCATATTTAACTGGGGTAAATGGAAATTTATCATTGAAGTTTTCTTTCATTTCACAGGAAGAGGTACAAGGTTGTGATAAGTTAAAAATTAATATTGTAATCTCTAAAGCAATCAATTAAATAACAAAAAAGTAAAGCTAAAAAAACCGAGAGAGGAGATAAAATGGAATAATAAACTATACTTTCTTCATCCAAAAGAAAACAGGAAAGGGAGGAAAAAGAAACAAAACGGGGGCTTACCTGGTGGCACAGTGGTTGAGAGTCCGCCTGCCGATGCAGGGGACACGGGTTCGTGCCCTGGTCTGGGAAGATTCCACATGCCGTGGAGTGGCTGGGCCCGTGAGCCATGGCCACTGAGCCTGTACGTCTGGGGCCTGTGCTCCACAACGGGAGAGGCCACAACAGTGAGGGGCCCACATATCGCAAAAAAAAAAAAAAAAAAAAAAGAAAGAAAGAAACAAAACAGAAAGAACAAATAGAAAAGGAATATCAAGATAATGGACTTAAACCGAACCATATCAATCAATTGCATCATCATTTATTTATTTTGACCTATTTTCTCTTTCTGAAAGTAAAATTACATGTATATTAATCTGCTTGATAATTTTTCCACAGATCACTGAGTCAGTGTTTATTTTTTTTCCTTGGTTTTCTAATATCTTCCACTTCTGTGTGTCCTCCAGATTATCAATTGAGCTTGAAACACCTCACTAGCACTTCTCTTCTGAGCCTCTGCTAAACCTGCCTATCCATAGCTTAAAACACAGCTAAATCTCAAGATGACTATGCTCTTGCCTGTATCTCCTTTTCTGGGTACAACATAGTCTTAAATGATTTCTTTTTAATATCCTTTAGAATATTATTTTAAGGGTAAGCAAGAGATAGAATAAGGAGTATCAGAATAATTTTACATAAATAGGGAGAAGCAGAGGAGTCACAGAATGATTGGAATTGCTGCAGGAAATACTGTAGTGAAAATAAAACAATTTTAATCCATTGTTTGTGATTGTTATAATTTTTTTGTTATCTGAACTCAATTCCTTCAAAAGTGGAATTTACTAATACTGGCTACTGACATTCAGCAGCATATGCTGGTACAGCTGTGGTAGTTGTTAAAACACTGATAGCTTCTGTATATGACAGAATATAGCTGCTGCCTCCAAGCCCTGTGAACGCCTGCTGCTGCCCCAGCTGCCCCAGTCACCACAGCCCCTCATCTCAGGAGTCTCTATAACTACCCATAATCCATGAATTGAAGGGTTAAGATTTAGACATTTTTCACAGAATGAGAAAAACAATCCTAAAATTTGTGTGTAATCACAAAAGACTCTGAATATTCAAAGCAATCTTGAGAAAAAATAACAAAGCCGGAGGTGTCATGCTCCCTGATTTCAGACTATAGTACAAAGTTACAGTAATCAAAACAGCATGGTATGGGCACAAAAGCAGACACACAGATCAATGGAACAGAATGGACAGTCCAGAAATAAACCCACACACTTATGGTCAATTAATCTACAACAAAGAAAACAAGGATATACAATGGGGAAATGACAGTCTCTTCAATAAATGGTGTTGGGAAATTGGAATGCTACTTGTAAAAGAATAAAACTAGAACATTTTCTCACACCATATACAAAAATAAAATCAAAATGGATTAAAGACTTAAATGTAAGACCTGAAATCACAAAACTCCTAGAAGAAAACGTAGGTAGAACACTTTTGACATTGGTCTTAGCAATATATTTTTGAATCTGTCTCCTTAGGCAAGGGAAACAAAAGCAAAGATAAAAACTAAAAAACTTTTGCACAGTGAAGGAAACCATCAACAAGATAAAAAGACAACCTACTGAATGAGAGAAAATGTTTGTAAATTATAGGTCTGATAAGGGTTAATATCAAAAATATATAAAGATCTCATACTTAATATCAAAAAAACAAACAACACAATTTAAAAATGGGCAGAATAGGCATTTCTCCAAAGGAGACATACAGATGGCCGATAGGCATGTGAAAAGATGCTGAACATCACTAATCATCAGGTAAATGAAAATCAAAACCACAATGAGGTACCACCTCATACCAGTCAGAATGTCTATTAACAACAACAACAAAGAAGCAACAGGTGTTGGCAAGGATGTAGAGAAAAGGGAACACTTGTGCACTGTTGGTGGGAATATAAATTGGTACAGCCACTATAGAAAACACTATGGAGGTTCTTCAAAAAATGAAAAACAGAACTACCATTCGATCCAGCCATTCCACTCCTGGGTATTTATCAGAAGAAAACAAAAATGCTATCTTAAAAAGATATATACACCCAATGTTCATAGCAACATTATTTGAAATAGCCAAGATATGAAAGCAACCTACGTGTCCACCAAGAGATGAATAAAGAAGATGTGGTATATATATACAATGGAATATTACTTAGTCATAAAAAGAATGAAAATTTGCCATTTGCTACAACATGGATGGACTTGGAAACTATTATGCTAAGTGAAATAAGTCAGGCAGAGAAAGATAAATACTGTATGCTTTCACTTATATGCAAGATCTAAAAAATAAAACATGAATAAATATTAAAAAAAAAACAGAAATAGATACAGATACAGAGAACAAACTAGTGGTTACCAAAGGGGAGAGGGATTGAGGGAGGGTCAAATAGGTGAAGGGGATTAAGAGGTACAAATTACCAGGTATAAAATAAATAAGTTACAAAGATGTAATGTGCAGCACAGGGAATAAACTTTGTATGGTGTATAATCTATAAGAATATCAAGTTCGTATGTTGTACACCTGAAACTAATATAAGTCAATTATACTTCAGTTAAAAAAAAGATTTGGCTTAGTAGGGGGACTACTGTGACATATTCCACACTCTTGGTGTCTTATGCTATATTATTAGTGGTTAAATATTTCTAAGAGCACCCTTACTTATATATACATTGTGATTAAGCTTCTCCATATTCATGGAATTGTATTAAGCTTTCAGCTAGTTGAGCTGATTGGAAAAATATAATAGCTGCAGCCCAAGTGTTTGTCAGAGAATATTACCTTGATTTTAATGCCATGCAATCCTTTTTGGAAGTTGATATTAGCCATCTTCCTAGCCTAAGGATTACATGAGTGATATGCAATCCATCCATTCCCCATTTTAGACATGAAAATTTATCCCTAGAAATTGTCATACTAAGTGAAGTAAACCAGACAGAGAAAGACAAATACATGGTATTGCTTTTATGTGGAAACTAAAAAAAAATGATACAAATGAACATATATACAAAACAGAAATAGACCCATGGACATAGAAAACAAATGTATGGTTACCATGGGGGAAAGGTGAGGAGGAGGAATAAATTAGGAGTTTGGGATTTACATATACACACTACTATATATAAAATAGATAACCAACGAGGACCTACTTTATAGCACAGTGAACTATACTCAGTATTTTGTAATAATCTATAAAGGAAAAGAATCTGAAAAGAAATATATATGTTTGTATAACTGAATCACTTCGCTGTACACCTCAGGCTAACACAACATTGTAAGTCAACTATACTTCAATAAAAAAGTTAAAAATATAAAAGTTTATCCTTGAATTAGACTTCAGAGAGATCTGTATTTTAGAGTGAATTGTTTTATCCCTTTCTTGAATTGCTTTAACTAAATTGCAGTTGGTAGTATACCATTAGTCTGCACTGAAAGATGTTTTGAGAAATAACATTCAGAATTTTCTTTCTATTGAAATGTATTCTTTAAACATTCAGGGGAGAATTCAGGGGAGAAACTCTTCCCAGGGCCTAGTAGGGGAGAAATAATTTTGCTTCTTCACAATTACTGTTTGTTTTCATGTAAGGAAAACTGTCTTTTGAGTAACAAATTGGGTTTCCCTTAGTGGATCAAGGGTTAACAATCTCAGATCCAAATTCGTTTTCTACCTTTAACAATTCTTCATTCTATCTTTATCTTTCTTTCTATTAAAAAACCTTATATGGCAGATACTTTTATAAATTTACATCAGTTTTAAGCAGGGGTGAATACAGTTAAGTAAGCAAAACATACAAATGCAACACAATAAGCTTTCCATTAAAATATTTCTTTGTGTCCATGAAGCTGGAACCCAACAGCTAGATTGCAAGGACAGGAGGCTCCAATATTTCTGTGAAGTTTCATTGTCAACAGAGGCCTTCATGTTGTGTGTGTGTCATTGATGCAAAGATACACATCTTTTCCACATTTTATAGTGAAAAACCTAGATGCACTTTACAATTTATAGTGCCTGAATTAGAGGGAATATGATATTTGTATGTATTTGTGGATGGTAAGGAAAAAGAGAGAAGTTGTCTTCATTTTCTCTTTAATAAACTAGCTGAAGCCTTGCCTTTTCTGTTATGTATCACAACCTGCATCCCTCTTTCCCCATCCTCTGTCTGGCAAACCTGATGCACTTTTCAAAGCTAAGCACAAATATCCTGTTCCCTAGGAGACCTTCCTTGATGCTTCAGTTAAGATTAGAGTACTGTTTTCATGCTTTTAGTATCCAATTCCTCTTTGCACTTACTATATTCTTATAATTCTCTGTTCAGCTGTTTGTGAAGCAACATAGCAGAATAGTTAAGCACTTGGCCTCTGGAAGTAGACAACTTTGGATTTAGTTTTACTATATTAACTATTGGGTGAGTTGCTTAAACTCTGCTGCTCAGTTTGTTCATCTGTAAAATGGAATTATCATGGTAACCTATCTCATGGGATTATTTCAAAGGTTAAATGAGTTAACACATTGACAGCACTGTTTGGAACAGTAAATGTTTCTCTTCTTCCTCCTCCTCCATCTTCTCTTTCTTCTCCTTTTTTTTTTTCTTCTTGTTATTACTATTTTTATTGTCCACACTGTAATGTGAGCTTGGGAAGCAGGAACTGCCTAAACTCCCTCTAAGTTTTTTATTTCTAATTTCATTTTCATTTCTAATTTCCCAGAACCTACAAGAATGCTTGGTACAAGGAAGTCCTTACTAGATGTTACCACTAAATAAAATCCTGTATTAGAGATGAATTTTGAGGGATATGTCATATTTTAGTGAAAACTGAACTGTGTTTATGAAAATGCTTTAAGAAATTGAGCTAGTGTAACTATCAGAATATCTTTCTAGATGGTATAAAATCATTCCCTTTTTTGGAAAAGAGTCAATTACCTATTTAATAAACAGTAAGTGAGTGCCACCTGTGTAAGAAACTGTCCTAGCTACATGGGAATGCAGAGGCGAAAAGAACCCCTGTCTTCAAGGAACTAATTTTCTAATGTAAAGAAGTGAAAGCATATATATATATATATTTTTTGCAGTACGTGGGCCTCTCACTGTTATGGCCTCTCCCATTGCGGAGCACAGCCTCCAGACGCGCAGGCTCAGCGGCCATGGCTCACAGGCCCAGCCGCTCTGCGGCATGTGGGATCTTCCTGGACCAGGGCATGAAACCGCGTCGCCTGCATCGGCAGGCGGACTCTCAACCACTGCGCCACCAGGGAAGCCCCATATGTTTTTTTTTTTAACTGGACATTTTGTTTGTTACGAAAGTGCCCTTAAATCTAGCAGTTTGTGATAATATATACAAAAATAAGAAAATTTATTATTCCATAAATTTATTTTGTCCCTCAGGATAATATTGAGAATAATAATTTCTTCCCCAAAGTTTAAAAAAATAACTATTTCCTTATCAATTCTCTGATACATTAAAAAACCAGAATTGAGAGGCTAGCTGTTGATTTCTGTGATGTATTCTTTAGATTGAAAACCATTTATGGCGTTGGATATTGTCCTTGAAAAACCTTTTGCATTTCTTGGCTTCTTTTAGTAAGTTATGTTTGATCTTACTTAGAACCACTACAAGTTGTTATATTGAAAGTTGGGCCCTTAGTTTCAAGTTTTTCCACTGGTATCCATTTAACTCAATTGCCCAGTACATAAAAGTAGCTCATTAAAATAAACCCAACGCTCTTATGTTTATGTTGTGCTTCTAAAACAGCAGTAGCTTATGAATCCTTTTTTTTTTTTTTGGTTGTTTGTTTCTTTTTAAAGAAAGTGCTTGAGCACCATTGCCTTGTACAGTGAAAAATATTTTCTTGAGAGATATTCTTACACATTCTTTCTTTCGTGAGAATTTTCTTTTTAACCTTTAGTTATTCCATGTGTTTTAGTGCCTACTCCCAAATTCTAACTGATGTAATTTCTCCTATGGTACATATCTTGACAGATGATTCCTCCAAAATGTATGAGTACTCTATAGCAATCCTTAATTCTGGGACAGGATTCCGTCTCCTGAATGTAGTTATCACTTACAGTCTTGCCAGTTTTGCTTCTTTTTACTTATTTTGTCCATCTGGCAGTATACTCCCAAGCCTTTACAATTTATGAATCACTGGCAATATTCACACCCAATTGTCTATGACTCACTAGGAATCTTTGCCAGATTTCTCAGCATTTAAAGGATACATTCCTATTTTATGTTCTCTTGTTTTAACAGGAACAGTTGGCACATATGCTTCTTTATACTGTAATTTCAAAAATGGATGCCAGGTTGAAAATCGTTCCCATATTTAAATCATTTACACATGTAGCCTCTTGTTCTAAAAACTCACAAATTAAGACCTCTTTAGGGGCTGCTTTTAACAAGCGTGGATGTCAGATTTAAACAATGTGAACTTCTCTAGGTGAGATATTAGAGTGAATAAATTTTTTCAGTTCTGTAGGAAAATTGGGAATGTTCACTCTCTTTATATGAATTATAATTTCCAAGGATTTCTTCCTTGTTTCCAATAATGATAAAAGCATAGGCTCTGTTACTCACTAGCTGTGTGATTTTAAAGATATTAATAGCTTTTCACATGTTTCCTCATTTGTAAATATTTGTGTCAATATCTATGAGGTTACCTCTTCAGCACTTTAAGAAGTTCTTTACATGGAATTTGTTCCTTGGAAAATATTTTTATTGATTAGAAGTAGCTTAGAAGATACTTACATAAAAGATGAATATATGGAAAGAAGAACAATATGTATTTTTTCAGACATGGGTATACCCACATATAATCATCTCACCTTGGTTTTTCTTGTGGGGGTGGAGGTGAATAAATCATTATTATCTTAAGTATATGAAGATAGCATATAACTTAACAGAGAACAATACCATATCACTATAAAAATGCTAAAGATATGAACAAATAATTCATGTATGTACAAACACAAAAAAATTACAATTTGATTAAAAACATGGGTAAAATATTCAGTCTCTATAGTGATCAAAGAAACACCAAGTAAACAATAAAATTTCATTTTGAATCCATGAATTGATAAAGATTTAAAATCATAATAGGTAGGGGTGCATGGTTTTAGAAAATGGATGTTCTTTTTTAAAAAATTTCATTGAAGAAAGAATATCTCAATACCTCTGATTTATTCCAGGAGTTCTGATACAAGAAAATAGACATTCTTATACATTTTTGGTGGAAATGTAATTATATTATTTCTAGAAGTCAACTTGGCATGATGTCTCAAAATCCTTAATATATTTCTAATGCACTGTGAACCTACAATTTATTTATAGAAATTTATTCTATATAACCAGAAAAACCCACACACACATATGTATAATATATACAATATGCATATTAATTGAATATTGTCATTAACAGTGGGAAATCAAAATAATATAAATCTCCATCAATAGATTTCTCATGTCACCAACAAAACTGTTCTTCCCTTGGTTTTCCCCACTTCAGTCAGGGGACTTGTTTAGATAAAAAACTTGTTTCTTCTCCTTCTCTCACTTTCCATATAGGGTCAGTCCCAAGTCCACTTTTTGACATCCCAGAAAATAACAAAGGGATATAGTGTATAAACGCATTTAAAACAATAGATGGCTTTATGTTAACAGCATCAGAAAAGTAAAAAGAAGTAGCATATACATCTATACGTGTACATTAGCTCAGAGAAAAGAAATACAGAGCAGAGAGGCTGGATATAACTTCATTTTGGATGCTCGACTGTATAAATAATTCTCTTCTCAGAGCTACAAGTATTTTTCAATACCAACTTTAGACTTTGGGTGATAGCCTTATTCCTTGAAAGTAGCTTAGCTTAGTAGAAACCTTTCTATAAGGCACAAAAACAAGGAAGATGAAGCTCTATCTAATATGCTTATTTACCTTCTGTAATAGAATAATCACCTCCCATTGTTTTCATTACTTTGTTGTTGTTTTTATTATATTTGGATTTGAATACATTTTGAACCATCATATAAGACCTGTTCTTTAACAGCAATTGTCTTTAACAGCAATTGGAAGACATGTGACTTTCTTTCTTTCTACTGATATATGCTGTCTTGATAAAAGTTCCTTCTAGCTGTTTTGGAATATTTTAAACAGAATTTTTAATTCTTGTGAAATATCCCATACTAGCACTAATTACCTATATTTTTCCAATTGGAAAGATGTGATGAAGTGAGTGCATTGGCTAAGTTTATTTAGCAAGAAAATCAATCTATAAAAAAATGAAAGCAGATATACTGAATATATTGTGGTATTTGTCCAACTGGTCTTCCCCTAACTTTATATTTTCACTCAGCTTACATAAAATGGAGGCTGCAAGCAAAACACAGTGCTATCTAAACGTAGTCGTCATTGTGGCCTAACAAGTTTGATCAGCTCCATTAGCAAGAATACCCTGCAGGGAAATTTAGATAAAAAAATATTAAAAACTTGTATTGTCTACAAATTCTTAATCCTAGCTGAGTCTGGTAGCCAATTTAGAAATTGATTGTCTCAAGCAGTTGGATTTACTGGAGTTACTGTATCAGTATCATACCTGATACTTCCTTTTTTTTAGATACAAGTAATAGACTTCTGCTGCCTTCCTCATTATTCCATTTCCATGGGATAATCTGGATTGCCATTGAAAGCATTGTTCGGCAATGTGAAAAAGCATTCATTATAAGGCACTGGATATAGCCAACAGGAGTTCTTTTCATTTTTATTATTAGTTGAATTTATGAAAACTTCACAGGGAAAAGGGAATAAAATATCTCTGCTCATAGTGCCATATTCTGATTTTTATATTGGTTGTAATTTTAAAAAGTTAATGCTTTATAAGTTAATGTGCTTTATATGGAAGTCAAAAAGAATCAGACTGATTTTGGAGAAGAAGTAACATTGCCTTCTTTGTACCATTCTCTGGTAAAAACATTTCAGAGATTTTATAGTATATGCCCAATATATCATTGTGAAACATAAGCAAGCAGGTTAAGGGAAGAGATCATGCTTTATATGTTGTATTGTTTCCTATGGCCCTTGAGTAACTTGTATCACACTTAGGAATAAGTCTGTCAGCATCAGTGTAGTGTAAGGAAGGCTGCTGGTCTGTTCTTCTTGTAATGGGTACTACACACTTGATAGTGTTAGACAGGCAGAGTCCCAGTTCCTTTAAATACTGGGGAGTTTCTCTCTAAACTTTATGAAGATGACAAAAGGATTTGTTGAGAATGACTGAACCAATGTTCTGAAATTAAACTGTATACATTTATCTTATGTATAAATTACAATGCCTCTGAATTCTATATTTAGGTATTTCTCACCGACCACAATATATACCCAAGTTAACATCTTTTTTTCTGGTCTGTGCTCTTCTTTTCCTCAACTATTTCCAATGGTGTTCACTTCTGGCATTAATGTCATACAGGTTCTGTGCTGGGATTGTTGTGATATAGTTCATGATTAGGTATAGCTGAATAGTACAGAACACCTAAACTAACAGTTACTTAAATAACATAGTTGTTTGTTATTGTTTTTAATGAAAGTGGATCCAGAGGTAGATAGTTCAGGGTGGATTTGATGTTCCCATAGTCACTAGGGACTCAGGCTTTTTTCTTAATTTCTGCTTCTCCCTGTGTCTAGCATGTGCCTCCAACTTCAAGGTCACCTCATAGTCTAAGAAGGTTTTTGATGCTCTCGTCATTGTGTCCCAGTTACAGACCACAGGAAGAAGATGGGAGAAAAGGAATGATAACAGGGAATTTCCTTCCAAAGGAGGCAGCTACCCTTAGTCAGGCTTTCCTGGAGTACCACTCAACGTTTCTGTTTACATCTTATTTTTCAGAAGTAGTCACATGGCAACTGCTTGCTCTAACAGAGGCTAGGAAATGCTGTCTTTTAGCTAAAACTGGGGTTCTAGTCTGTACACAAAAGGAGATTGGTGGCAACTGGAAAATACAGTCTCTACCATGGCTGTATGCTTGTATCAGGTTTTCTGTTTACTACTTTGTCCCTTATTTTACTCCATGTCTCCTTAAATACAAAATCTTTACTTATTGATTTCCACAAAATGCCACATTTCTCTCTAATCTGCTCTGAAAATCCTGGCTGACTGCTTTGCTTGTTCTCAGAGGAGTAGCTTTGGTTGGCCTACCTGGCCCTGCTGCTCTCTTTCTAACCTCAATGCTCTGTCTTATATCTGTGTTCTCAGAGCCAGCTGTGTTCCCCCTGGAGGGCAGGGACAAACAGCAGGACTTCATTCTGCTCTCTTTCCATTCAAATAATCTCTTTCTTGTCAGAATCTGAGCTGAAAATTGTACCTTGGCTTTGCAGTATTTTAATACTTCCTGTGGCCAAAGGATGAGTAAGTGGGGCGTCTCACCGTGACCTGAAGTGGCAGCACACTGTTGCTCATTTGTGTCAGGTGTCCTCCCATGCTGCTTCCGATTCCTAGGTTGGCCACCTCTTCCTTCCCTACTGGTCCCATTCTGGCACATCTGGGCACAGTCCCTTCAGTAGTTGCTGCCGCCTCAGTGAAGGGTCCCTTAGAAAGACAAGCTCTTGATACTCTACATCAGCATCACATAAAGCTCTATGAGCTTATAAGATTTTTTTTTTTTTTTTTTTTGCAGTGTGCGGGCCTCTCACTGTTGTGGCCTCTCCCGTTGCGGAGCACAGGCTCCGGACGCGCAGGCTCAGCGGCCATGGCTCACGGGCTCAGCCGCTCTGCGGCATGTGGGATCTTCCCGCCCCGGGGCACGAACCCGTGTCCCCTGCATCGGCAGGCAGACTCTCAACCACTGCGCCACCAGGGAAGCCCTGAGCTTATAAGATTTTAATCAAAGATTTGGGGACCTATGCTGAATTCCAGTGTAGATGGTGGGCAATGGAAACTATTTTATAGACAGGACTTTTCCATAGTCAAGAGAGGACCATCACAGCCATTCAGGCTTTCAGAGGATGCCCTTCTCTATTGCTCCTGTGTATTAAGTTCTTTCTAAGTGAGAGCGCCTTTTCTCTGAACATCTTTGAAGTAACCTCCTCTCCTAACCATAGGGACTGATTTCACACCAGAAGTTTATTTCCCCTTGTCTCAGTTACTTGGAAAAGGATAACACCCAGGAGAGTTCATCGTCACCCATTACATTCCAAGTCCCACAAAATGATCCAGAGTAGATACTTCAAGTTTCCCCACCAGTGTGAATTTATTTTGATTATGTAGTAGGTACTTGTACCCTTTCTTCCAGACACACACTCACACACATACAGACACATATGCATATATACACATCTCTCTATCAAAGAGGAACAGTATGAGTCTACCCATAAGGTGGTAAGCAGATTCCCTGAGATTTTCATGCCACAACAGGATTCACTGAGAAAGGCTTTGGGAAACTTTACCACTGTGGACCACGTGTCCATTTTTCATTCTGATATAGAGTTGCCATATGTTTTAAATAGTGAGCAGCACTGGAAGAAATCTATGTATGTGCCGGCTCTGTGGCCCAGCCATTTGTTTGCTTTGTTGATTTTGTGGCATGCTTGTTTGGAAATGAAGGTGTATTGATCTATTAATAGGAAATATTCTCAGAAGAGGCAGTTTTGGAAGGTTTTGTGTTCCTTTATAGCTTAAAGTAGAATGTAAGCATCTGAAGACCTCAAATGGGAGAGATAAGATTGAATTATAATAAATAGTTTAACCATCCTATGGATTTGTTTGCATTGTTGAATAACATTTTATTCACACCACAAAATAACAATGTGATAAAATAAAAACTTGATAGTTAACTTTTCTTAAATAGGCTTTATATTTTAGACCAGTTTTAAGTTCAAAGCAAAACTGAGCATAAGGTACAGACTTCCTATATAATATACCCCTGTATGGTTAACTTTTAATGTGAAGTATTGATTCCTGTTCCTGCCACCTAATTATAGTGAAATTCACTTCTCTGTTGGATTTTAGCACTCTTGAACTTAACTTACTAGTGATCACTGGGGATAATCATTAACTTCTAGGACATAGAATGACTTCAGCATAACAGTATTCTCTTTCTGTTCAATGTTTATTATTTGGTAAATTAAAATGCTATTTTGGATTGAAATGATGCACTTACAATTTACATAGAAATGGCTTCATTCATATGCAATCCCTTTATCCATTTGGTGAGTGAATATTTTAAAGTGAAAGTAATTTAGTTGTCTTTATATTGTTACACATCAATTAAAATAATCAGGTATTCAACGAAAGGGAATACTATGACTTTGCTATTGTGGAAGGTACCTGTTGTCTGGGCCACTGTTGAAGTAGTGACTATAATTTTGATGCTGCTTTATCTACCTAAATAAAGGTAGATAGAGAACCAGCTCTGCTACTGTAAAATGTACTTGGGCTGATGATTTTTCTGAAGATGTCCTAGAGGTTCCACTTATCACTAGGAAGTAAATGTTAGGGCCTTGGTGAGTTCTAAAGCTTGCTCTGAGAGCTCAGAAACTTCCACTCCACCGTTTTATAATGCATGGGATGATGAGTTTTCTCTAGGGAACAGTTTTTTTAATCTGATAAAGTAGTGATTTGCATTTTTCATACTTTTCTCCTTGAAGCTTCTAATTCTCTTGAGTGTTATATTGTGTTTCTGTGGCTGAGGGGTGGAATATACATAAAGATTATTTTAAAAAATGTTCTGCCTTATTTTTTTTTGTACTCATTTTCCCCTTTTGAGCTATTATATTAAAATTTCTGGACTTCATATGTATAAATTAAAATTTTCTTTCTTTCTCTACCCTTTCTAAAATCTTCATAAAGATTCTTCTCGTATCCCTTAAATGTTATCTTCTTAGGAAGAAGAAACTTGGCCTAAACTGTCGCATACATTTTTCATGAACGTTTGCCTGGTGTGGAGAATGCCTTGTAAAGTCTAAAAATTTTGCCAAAGGTGTCACATGCATTATATCCCTTCTTTCAACAATTCATTCACCAGCTCTGTATTGAAGAATACATTTTCCAGGCACTGTTCTAGACACTTGTAAGATAAGTGAGACAGATATGGTCAAGGCCTGAAGGAGTTTACAGTCTAATGGGGGAGACAGATTTGTGAGTCAGCTACAGGCATATGTTGGAGATATTGTGAGTTTGGTTGCAGACCACTGCAATTAGGTGAATATTACAATAAAGCAAGTCACACAAATATTTTGGTTTCGTAGTGCCTATAAAAGTTATGTTCACACTATACTGTAGTCTATTAAGTGTGGAATAGTATTTTGTCTAAAAAACAAAATACATACCTTAATTAAAAAATATTGTATTACTAAAACATGTTAACCATCATCTGAGCCTTCAACAAACCATAATCTTTTTTTTTTTTTTTTTTTTTTTTTAGGCTTCTACTTTTGAGAAACACATCCAGATATGCCCATAGCCAGCCAGCCAGTTTTCTAAATTTGCATATAAATAAAAGAGAAAAAAGGAAGAAAGGCAAGCAGCAGCATTTTCCCCGTTTTTTTCTCTTTATACTTTGTACATTGTATCCTCATTAAGTGATTTCGATCTAAGTTTCTCCCTTTAAAAGTAAGGAATGCATTAGAAGACAATCAAGCAAATAAAAAACTGGTAAGGGATGCCTTTTCTTTCTTTTTTTTTTAATATATTTTTTTTATTGATTTTTTTTTCTTTTTTTTATTTTTTGCTTTATAACAAATTTAATCAGTTATACATATACATATGTTTCCATATCCCCTCCCTTTTGTGTCTCCCTCCCACCCTCCCTATCCCACCCGTCCAGGCGGTCACAAAGCACCGAGCTGATCTCCCTGTGCTATGCGGCTGGTTCCCACTAGCTATCTACCTTACGTTTGGTAGTGTATATATGTCCATGACGCTCTTTCACTTTGTCACAGCTTACCCTTCCCCCTCCCCATATCCTCAAGTCCATTCTCTAGTAGGTCTGTGTCTTTATTCCTGTCTTACCCCTAGGTTATTCATGACACTTTTTTTTTTAAATTCCATATATATGTGTTAGCATACAGTATTTGTCTTTCTCTTTCTGACTTACTTCACTCTGTATGACAGACTCTAGGTCTATCCACCTCATTACAAATAGCTCAATTTCATTTCTTTTTATGGCTGAGTAATATTCCATTGTATATATGTGCCACATCTTCTTTATCCATTCATCCGATGACGGACACTTAGGTTGTTTCCATCTCCGGGCTATTGTAAATAGGGCTGCAATGAACATTTTGGTACATGTCTCTTTTTGAATTATGTTTTTCTCAGGGTATATGCCCAGTAGTGGGATTGCTGGGTCATATGGTAGCTCTATTTGTAGTTTTTTAAGGAACCTCCATACCGTTCTCCATAGCGGCTGTACCAATTCACATTCCCACCAGCAGTGCAAGAGTGTTCCCTTTTTTCCACACTCACTCTCTCCAGCATTTATTGTTTCTAGATTTTTTGATGATGGCCATTCTGACTGGTGTGAGATGATATCTCATTGTAGTTTTGATTTGCATTTCTCTAATGAGTAAAGATGTAGAGCATCCTTTCATGTGTTTGTTGGCAGTCTGTATATCTTCTGTGGAGAAATGTCTATTTAGCTCTTCTGCCCATTTTGGATTGGGTTGTTTGTTTTTTTGTTATTGAGCTGCATGAGCTGCTTATAAATTTTGGAGATTAATCCTTTGTCAGTTGCTTCATTTGCAAATATTTTCTCCCATTCTGAGGGTTGTCTTTTGGTCTTGTTTATGGTTTCCTTTGCTGTGCAAAAGCTTTGAAGTTTCATTAGATCCCATGTGTTTATTTTTGTCTTTATTTCCATTTCTCTAGGAGGTGGGTCCAAAAGGATCTTGCTGTGATTTATGTCATAGAGTGTTCTGCCTATGTTTTCCTCTAAGAGTTTGATAGTGTCTGGCCTTACATTTAGGTCTTTAATCCATTTTGAGCTTTTTTTGGTGTATGGTGTTAGGGAGTGATCTAATCTCATACTTTTACATGTCCCTATCCAGTTTTCCCAGCACCACTTATTGAAGAGACTGTCCTTTCTCCACTGTACATTCCTGCCTCCTTTATCAAAGATAAGGTGACCATATGTCCGTGGGATTATCTCTGGGCTTTCTAACCTGTTCCATTGATCTATCTTTCTGTTTTTGTGCCAGTACCATACTGTCTTGATTACTGTAGCTTTGTAGTATAGTCTGAAGTCAGGGAGCCTGATTCCTCCAGCTCCATTTTTCGTTCTCAAGATTGCTTTGGCTATTCTGGGTCTTTTGTGTTTCCATACAAATTTTGAAATTTTTTGTTCTAGTTCTGTGAAAAATGCCAGTGGTAGTTTGATAGGGATTGCATTGAATCTGTAGATTGCTTTGGGTAGTAGAGTCATTTTCACAATGTTGATTCTTCCAATCCAAGAACATGGTACATCTCTCCATCTATTTGTATCATCTTTAATTTCTTTCATCAGTGTCTTATAATTTTCTGCAGACAGGTCTTTTGTCTCCTTAGGTAGGTTTATTCCTAGATATTTTATTCTTTTTGTTGCAATGGTAAATGGGAGTGTTTCCTTGATTTCACTTTCAGATTTTTCATCATTAGTATGTAGGAATGCCAGAGATTTCTGTGCATTAATTTTGTATCCTGCAACTTTACCAAATTCATTAATTAGCTCTAGTAGTTTTCTGGTAGCATCTTTAGGATTCTCTATGTATAGTATCATGTCATCTGCAAACAGTGACAGCTTTACTTCTTCTTTTCTGATTTGGATTCCTTTTATTTCCTTTTCTTCTCTGATTGCTGTGGCTAAAACTTCCAAAACTATGTTGAATAAGAGTGGTGAGAGTGGGCAACCTTGTCTTGTTCCTGATCTTAGTGGAAATGGTTTCAGTTTTTCACCATTGAGGACGATGCTGGCTGTGGGTTTGTCATATATGGCCTTTATTATGTTGAGGAAAGTTCCCTCTATGCCTACTTTCTGCAGGGTTTTTATCATAAATGGGTGTTGAATTTTGTCGAAAGCTTTCTCTGCATCTATTGAGATGATCATATGGTTTTTCTCCTTCAATTTGTTAATATGGTGTATCACGTTGATTAATTTGCGTATATTGAAGAATCCTTGCATTCCTGGAATAAACCCCACTTGATCATGGTGTATGATCCTTTTAATGTGCTGTTGGATTCTGTTTGCTAGTATTTTGTTGAGGATTTTTGCATCTATGTTCATCAGTGATATTGGTCTGTAGTTTTCTTTCTTTGTGACATCCTTGTCTGGTTTTGGTATCAAGGTGATGGTGGCCTCGTAGAATGAGTTTGGGAGTGTTCCTCCCTCTGCTATATTTTGGAAGAGTTTCAGAAGGATAGGTGTTAGCTCTTCTCTAAATGCTTGATAGAATTCGCCTGTGAAGCCATCTGGTCCTGGGCTTTTGTTTGTTGGAAGATTTTTTATCACAGTTTCAATTTCAGTGCTTGTGATTGGTCTGTTCATATGTTCTATTTCTTCCTGATTCAGTCTTGGCAGGTTGTGAATTTCTAAGAATTTGTCCATTTCTTCCAGGTTGTCCATTTTATTGGCATAGAGTTGCTTATAGTAATCTCTCATGATCTTTTGTATTTCTGCAGTGTCTGTTGTTACTTCTCCTTTTTCATTTCTAATTCTATTGATTTGAGTCTTCTCCCTTTTTTTCTTGATGAGTCTGGCTAATGGTTTATCAATTTTGTTTATCTTCTCAAAGAACCAGCTTTTAGTTTCATTGATCTTTGCTATCATTTCCTTCTTTTTCATTTATTTCTGATCTGATTTTTATGATTTCTTTCCTTCTGCTAACTTTGGGATGTTTTTGTTCTTCTTTCTCTAATTGCTTTAGGTGCAAGGTTAGGTTGTTTATTCGAGATGTTTCCTGTTTCTTAAGGTGGGATTGTATTGCTCTAAACTTCCCTCTTAGAACTGCTTTTGCTGCATCCCATAGGTTTTGGGTCGTCGTGTCTCCATTGTCATTTGTTTCTAGGTACTTTTTAATTTCCTCTTTGGTTTCTTCAGTGATCACTTCGTTATTAAGTAGTGTATTGTTTAGCCTCCATGTGTTTGTATTTTTTACAGCTCTTTTCCTGTAATTGATATCTAGTCTCATAGCATTGTGGTCGGAAAAGATACTTGATACAATTTCAATTTTCTTAAATTTACCAAGGCTTGATTTGTGACCCAAGATATGATCTATCCTGGAGAATGTTCCATGAGCACTTGAGAAAAATGTGTATTCTGTTGTTTTTGGATGGAATGTCCTATAAATATCAATTAAGTCCATCTTGTTTAATGTATCATTTAAAGCTTGTGTTTCCTTATTTATTTTCATTTTGGAAGATCTGTCCATTGGTGAAAGTGGGGTGTTAAAGTCCCCTACTATGATTGTGTTACTGTCGATTTCTCCTTTTATGGCTGTTAGTATTTGCCTTATGTATTGAGGTGCTCCTATGTTGGGTGCATAAATATTTACAATTGTTATATCTTCTTCTTGGATCGATCCCTTGATCATTAGGTAGTGTCCTTCTATGTCTCTTCTAGTAGTCTTTATTTTAAAGTCTATTTTGTCTGATACGAGAATTGCTACTCCAGATTTCTTTTGATTTCCATTTGCATGGAATATCTTTTTCCATCCCCTTACTTTCAGTCTGTATGTGTCTCTAGGTCTGAAGTGGGTCTCTTGTAGACAGCATATATATGGGTCTTGTTTTTGTATCCATTTAGCCAATCTGTATCTTTTGGTGGGAGCATTTACTCCATTTACATTTAAGGTAATTATCGATATGTATGTTCCTATTCCCATTTTCTTAATTGTTTTGGGTTCGTTATTGTAGGTCTTTTACTTCTGTTGTGTTTCTTGCCTAGAGAAGTTCCTTTAGCATTTGTTGTAAAGCTGGTTTGGTGGTGCTGAACTCTCTCAGCTTTTGCTTGTCTGTAAACGTTTTAATTTCTCCATCAAATCTGAATGAGATCCTTGCTGGGTAGAGTAATCTTGGTTGCAGGTTTTTCTCCTTCATCACTTTAATTATGTCCTGCCACTCCCTTCTGGCTTGTAGAGTTTCTGCTGAGAGATCAGCTGTTATCCTGATGGGGATTCCCTTGTGTTTTATTTGTTGTTTTTGCCTTGCTGCTTTTAATATGATTTCTTTGTGTTTAATTTTTGACAGTTTGATTAATATGTGTCTTGGCGTATTTCTCCTTGGATTTATTCTGTATGGGACTCTCTGTGCTTCCTGGACTTGATTAACTATTTCCTTTCCCATATTAGGGAAGTTTTCAACTATAATCTCTTCAAATATTTTCTCAGTCCCTTTCTTTTTCTCTTCTTCTTCTGGAACCCCTATAATTCGAATGTTGGTGCGTTTAATGTTGTCCCAGAGGTCTCTGAGACTGTCCTCTGTTCTTTTCATTCTTTTTTCTTTATTTTGCTCTGCATCAGTTATTTCCACTATTTTATCTTCCACCTCACTTATCCGTTCTTCTGCCTCAGTTATTCTGCTATTGATCCCATCTAGAGTATTTTTTATTTCATGTATTGTGTTTTTAATCGATGCTTGATTCATCTTTAGTTCTTCTAGGTCCTTGTTAACTGTTTCTTGCATTTTGTCTATTCTATTTCCAAGATTTTGGATCTGGGAAATAGAATCTTGGATCATCTTTACCATCATTATTCTGAATTCTTTTTCAGGTAGACTGCCTATTACCTCTTCATTTGTTAGATCTGGTGGGTTTTTATCTTGCTCCTTCTCCTGCTGTGTGTTTTTCTGTCTTCTCATTTTGCTTATGTTACTGTGTTTGGGGTCTCCTTTTTGAAGGCTGCCGGTTCATAGTTCCCGTTGTTCTTGGTGTCTGTCCCCAGTGGCTAAGGTTGGTTTAGTGGGTTGTGTAGGCTTCCTGGTGGAGGGGACTAGTGCCTGTGTTCTGGTGGATGAGGCTGCATCTTGTCTTTCTGGTGGGCAGGTCCACGTCTGGTGGTGTGTTTTGGGGTGTCTGCGGACTTTTTATGATTTTAGGCCACCTCTCTGCTAATGGGTGGCGTTGTGTCCCTGTCTTGCTAGTTGTTTGGCATAGGGTGTCCGGCACTGTAGCTTGCTGGTCGTTGAGTGAAGCTGGGTGCTGGTGTTGAGATGGAGATCTCTGGAAGATTTTTGCCGTTTGATATTATGTGGAGCTGGGAGGTCTCTTGTGGACCAGTGTCCTGAAGTTGGCTCTCCCACCTCAGAGGCACAGCACTGACTCCGGGCTCCTCAATTTGGGATGATGTGTTGTCTATTCATGTATTCCACAGATGCAGGGTACATCAAGTTGATTGTGGAGCTTTAATCCGCTGCTTCTGAGGCTGCTGGGAGAGGTTTCTCTTTCTCTTCTTTGTTCTCACAGCTCCTGGGTCTCAGCTTTGGATTTGGCCCCGCCTCTGCGTGTAGGTCGCCGGAGGGCGTCTGTTCTTCGCTCAGACAGGACAGGGTTAAAGGAGCAGCCTCTTCGGGGACTCTTGCTCACTCAGGCCGGGCGGGAGGGAGGGGCACGGAGTGCGGGGCGAGCCTGCAGCGGCAGAGGTCGGCGTGACGTTGCACCAGCCCGAGGCGTGCCGTGCGTTCTCCCAGGGAAGCCGCCCCTGGATCCCGGGACCCCGGCAGTGGCGGGCTGCACAGGCTCCCGGAAGGGCGGTGTGGGCAGTGACCTGCGCTCGCACACAGGCTTCTTGGCGGCGGCAGCAGCAGCCCCAGCGTCCCACGCCCGTCACTGGGCTCCGCGCTTTCAGTCGCGACTCGCGCCCGTCTGTGGAGCCCCTTTAAGCAGCGCTCTTAATCCCCTCTCCTCGCGCACCAGGAAACCAAGAGGGAAGAAAAAGTCTCTTGCCTCTTCGGCAGCTCCAGAGTTTTCCCGGACTCCCTGCCGGCTAGCTGTGGCACCTTAGCCCCCTTCACGCTGAGTTCTCACTGCCAGCCCCAGTCCTCTCTCTGCGCTCTGACCGAAGCCTGAGCCTCAGCTTCCAGCCCTGCGCGCCCCGGCGGGCGAGCAGACAAGCCTCTCGGGCTGGTGAGTGCCGCTCGGCACCGATCCTCTGTGTGGGGATCTCTCCGCTTTGCCCTACCCAGGTATGTGGGGAGTTTCTTGCCTTTTGGGAGGTCTGGGGTCTTCTGCCAGCGTTCAGTAGGTGTTCTGTAGGAGTTGTTCCACGTGTAGCTGTATTTCTGGTGTATCCGTGGGGAGGAAGGTGATCTCCGCGTCTTACTCTTCCGCCATCTTACCCGGAAGTCTAAATCATAATCTTTTTGCTGGCGAAAGTTCTTGCCTCAGTGTTGATGCTGCTGACTGATCAGGGTGGTGGTTGCTGAAGGTGGGTGGCTGAGGCAGTCTCTTGAATAAGACAGCAAGGAGGTCTGCACATCAATGGTCTCTTCTTTCATGAAGGATTTCTCTGTAGCATGCAAGGCTGTTTGATAGCACTTTACGCTGCTCAGTAGATCTTCTTTCAAAATCGGAGTCAATTCTCTCAAACCCTGCTGCTGCTGTGTCAACTAAGTTTATGTAATATTCTACATTCTTTGTTGTTATTTTAACAGTCTTCACAGCATCTTCACCAGGAGTAGATACCATCTCAAGAAACCACTTTCTTTGTTCCTCCATAAAAGCCAACTTCTCATCCATGAAAGTTTTATCATGAGATGGCAACAGAAAATTCCTGTCTACAGGCTCTGCTTCTAATTCTAGTTCTCTTCCTATTTCCCCCATATCTAGTTACTTCCCCCACTGAAGTTTTGAACCCCTCAGAGTCATCCATGAAGTTTGTAGTAATCAGCTTCTTCCAAACTCCTGTTAATGTTGATATTTTGACCTCTTTCCATGAATCATGAATGTTCTTAATGGCATCTAGAATTGTAAATCCTTTCTAGAGGTTTTTAGTTCAGTTTGCCCAGATCCATAAGAGGAATCACTATTTATGGCAGCTATAACCTTATGAAATGTGTTTCTTTATTTCAACAAAAAAATCTATTGAAGACAAGAATAATCTATTTTTATACTTTGGTGATTTCCATATAAAAACAGTAAATATTTATTTTGTTATAATGATTGACTAAATTATAATTCTCCTCTCTGTCATTGTCATTTAGAAATGTCCAATATGCAACATATAATTCCTTGAAGTTCTGTTTTTGTTTTTTGTTGTGACTTCAAATGTAGTACTTAGGAGGATTTAAGAGTAGATAATCTGGTTGTATGTAGGTCTTACAGCTCAAAGGTCTTGCTGATAAAGAACAGCAGCAGCATCTGCTGCTGGTAGAAATGCAAAATCTCATGCCCTACCCCAGATCTACTGATTCAGAATGTGCATTTTAACAAGATTCCCAAGGGAATCACATTTATGAAATGTGTTTCTTAAATAATAAAACTTGAAAGTGGAAATTATTCCTTGATCCATGGGGTGCAGAATGGATGTTGTGTTAGCAGGCATGAAAACATGAATCTCATTGTACATCTTCATTGGCGCTCTTGTTTGACTAGGTGCATTGTCAATGAGCAGTAATATTTTGAAAGGAATCTCTCTCTTTTTTTTTTTCTGAGCAGTAGGTCTCAACAAAGGGCATAAAATATTCAGAAAACCATGTTGTAAACAAATGTGCTGTCATCCAGGCTTTGTTGTTCCATTTGTAAAGCACATGTAGAGTTAGCATAATTCTTAGGGGCCATAGGATTTTCAGAATGGTAAATGAGCATTGGCTTCAACTGAAAGTCACCAGTTGCATTAGCCCCTACCAAGAGAGTCAGCCTGTCCTTTGAAGCTTTTGTCAGGCATTAACTTCTCCTCTATAGCTATGAAAGTCCTAAATGGCATCTTTCTCCAATAGGAAACTGTGTTGTCTGCATTGAAAATCTACTGTTTAGTGTAACTACCTTTATTCATTATTTTAGCTCTATCTTCTGGATAACTTGCTGCAGCTTCTACATCAGCACTTGTTGCTTCATCTTGCACTTTTATGTTATGGAGGGGCCTTCTTTCTTTAAACCTCATAAACCAACCTCTGCTACCTTCAAACTTTTCTTCTGCAGCTTCTTCACGTCTCTCAGCCTTCATAGAATTGAAGAGAGTTAGGGCCTTGTTCTGCATTAGGCTTTGGCTTACAGGCATGTTGAGGCTGGTTTGATCTTCTATCTAGATCACTAAAACTTTCTTCATATTAGCAATAAGGCTGTTTCACTTTCTTATCATTCGTGTGTTCACTGAAGTAGCATTTTAAATTTCTTTCAAGAACATGTCCTTTGCATTCACATTTGGCTAACTGTTTGGTGCAAGAGATCTAGTGTTTGGCCTAACTTGGCTTTGGACGTGCCTTCCTCACTAAGTTTAATAATTTTTAGCTCTTGATTTAAAGTGAGAGACATGTGACTCTGTCTTTCATTTGAACACTTAGAAGCCATTGTAGGGTTATCAATTGGCCTAATTTCAATATTGTTGTGTCTCAGGAAATAGAGACACCTGAGGAGAGGGAGAGACTTAAGGGAAAAGCTAGTCAGTGGGGCAATCAGGACAAGTACAGTATTTATTGATTAAGCTCTCCATCTTTTTTTTTTTTTTTTTTTTTTTGCGGTACGCGGGCCTCTCACTGTTGTGGCCTCTCCCGTTGTGGAGCACAGGCTCCGGACGCGCAGGCTCAGCGGCCATGGCTCACGGGCCCAGCCACTCCACGGCATGTGGGATCTTCCCGGACTGGGGCACGAACCCGTGTCCCCTGCATCGGCAGGCGGACTCTCAACCACTGCGCCACCAGGGAAGCCCTAAGCTCTCCATCTTATATGGGCAGGGTTCATGGTGTTCCAAAGCAATGACAATAGTAACATCAAAGATCACTGATCACAAATCACCATAACAAATATAACAATAATGAAAACGTTTGAAATATTGTGAGAATTACCAAAATATGACCCAGAGACACGAAGTGAGCACATGTTGTTGGAAAAATGGTGCTGATAAACTTTCTAGATGCAGGGTTGCCAGAAACCTTCAATTTATAAAAAAAAATGTAATAGCTGAGAAATGCAATATAATGAAGTGTGTGCTTGTATTATAGTCCTGTGGGATAAATGCTATGATTTCAGAAGTAGGCTGGCTTTGAGTTGAGTTTTTTTCTTTTATTTTTTTTGCGGTACGCAGGCCTCTCACTGCTGTGGCTTCTCCCGTTGCAGAGCACAGGCTCCAGACGCACAGGCTCAGCATCCATGGCTCACGGGCCCAGCCGCTCCGCGGCATGTGGGATCTTCCCGGACTGGGGCACGAACCCGTGTCCCCTGCATCGGCAGGCGGACTCTCAACCACTGCGCCACCAGGGAAGCCCAACCAGTTATTTGAAAGTCTGATAGTTCCACTATCTGGGTCATCAGATTCTGTTTCTGTTAGTTATTTTAAGTTTTGAAAGTGAATGACATTATGGACATTATGTATAGAACAGTAGAGACTGAGATAAGCAGTCTTTTTGCCGGAAGATAAGCATGTCATTTGTTTCCCCAGGACCCTGGGGACTTGACTCAATTTAGCAAGGAGTTGATCTGGATTTGATGTTTGCCGTTGCTCTTATTATTGTCAGTGCACCACAGTCATCAAATTTCTCTGGTATTGGGCTGCTTTTCAGCTTAGTGTGGGGTCTGTGGTGCCAGCAGATTTTTCTGTGTTTGTGCTCTACCTTCAGCTTTCAGATGTCTCTGCATGCACCACAGAAGGGATCTCTCCACGCTCTTGCTGGTTACTCTTGCTGGTTACTTAATGTTAGGCTTATAGTGGTGGTGATGAGTTATTTGTTGTTCTAGTCCAGCCTCGATCTTATGAAGGGATTGTATACCTAGAACTCAGAGATGGGGCATTCTTAGCTTTCTTGCCTCTCCTCCCCAAAACAGCTAAATTCAGTCTTGTGTCTGTGGCTTGTCTTGTGTAGGAGTTTGTCTCCTAACCCCAGCAATATCAAACCTACAGTACCTGGTTCCTGGAACCAGAGTTGTTTCTTTCCCTTCTCCAAGGGAGAGAGCTTTTTCTTTTACCCATCCCCTAGATGCAATGGATCATTGCCTGTGCTCTGGGAGCTACAGTGATTGCTGCCCCATCTCCAGAAGCTTAAGGCTTTCACTTCTTATGAAAGAAGAGTCTGCTGAAACAAGCAAGAATTCATGTTTTTCCCCCCAGCAGCAGCTGACACCCTCAGCAGTCGGGCAGCATTGATGTTTGTTCTTTTTGGTTTCCTGCCTTGCCCCATTATTTCATGTGAGCACTTAAAGGGAGTCTGAGAAAAAGAGCTTGCAAGTGAGTGCAAACTCCCCTGTGTCTGAGGCCTCTAGCTATTTCAGACTGATATGCCAGTCCACACTTGACCCTTAATAATTAATTAAAATTATAGTTGATTTCTTCTTATCCATTTACTTAGTGGCCACTTCTTGCTATGCTCTGCCACAGATAAGACACTTTGTGTATTCTGTCTCAGAGAAACTAGTTTCTACTTAGAATTCAGGTTAGTTTGTTGCCTGTGAACTTAGCTACTTAATGGGATCAAAAAAAGTTCTGATTTTGTACTTATCTTAGTGTCTCATTGTTAAGATGAGAGTGGCTTTCTCTCCAGCTTTCTACATTCTCAGGCCAATGGATTTTAATGAAAATTCAAATTATGAAAATTTATTAGTATGATTTCAGATTGCAATTTATCTTTAAGAACCTACTACTTGTTGAGTTTTGGTGTAGTATTGGAGAAGAATATTCACAATTATCTGAGATAACAGTTTAAATATTCTTCCCTTTTCCAACTAATCTGTGTGGGCTGAATTTCTTCATGTACTTTACCCAAAACAACCAAATATATTGCAGCAAATTGAATGAAGCAGATATGAGAATACAGCTGTCTTCTATTAACCCAGACATTAAAGAATGTACAAAAAAGTAAAACTTTTCTGTACCACTCTTCTCACTATTTTTATTCTGAAAAATATAGTTTTAAAAAATGAAAACACTATTTATGCTAGCATACAATAGATTTATTATTACTATTTTCAAATGAATTGATATTTTATTTAATATTTAGTAAAATAAATTAATATTTTAAAATAATATATATTTCATAAAATTTTCTCATTTTTTAATCTTTAATATGGTAAATGTCTATAGCCACAACACACGTAAACAATAGCTCTTTGGGATTCTTAATAATTTTTGAGAGTGTAAAGGGTTCAGTTCCTGGGATGAACATATTTGAGAACCACTGAGCTAGATAAATTTAACAGCAAAAGTATATATGGGTCTGGAACCAGGAGAGAGATATGAGGCAGAGACATTTTTGGGGAATCAATAGGGTGTGGTTTGTAGAGGACACTGTAGGCATAGAATTAGAAAAAAAAAGAGAACCAAAATAGACCCTGGGGAACACCATTATTATGACTCAGGGGAGGAAGAGGAATAAGCATGGAATACTGTGAAGGAATTATCAGGAGAATATAGTGTCATAGTGGTCAAAAGAGTAGAGTTTGAGAAGAAAGGGATGGCTTAACTGGATCAATCAACACCTTAGTGAAGGAAATATCCCTTAGGTCCTCACTGTGACATATTTAGAGGGTGGTGAGGTCATAGGTAATAAATTCCCTGCAAGATCCCCTAAGCCATTGGATTTCTTCCTCTATACTATACAAAGAAGTTTTAGTACCTTAATTTCATTTAATGTAGGCCAATGTTGAGTCTATATTCTAATAAACTAAGTGAACTGGTAGAAACACTTCTAGCCACTCAAGCTAAAACATTGACTCCAGAATTATTTATTTAGGGGCTCATATCAATATATTTGTTTTCCCAAAATGCTGACATTTCAAAGCACTTGATTCCATGCAATGAGACTTGATATGTGCAGTGA
Organism: Mesoplodon bidens; assembly: GCF_964165515.1. Taxonomy (NCBI): domain Eukaryota; kingdom Metazoa; phylum Chordata; class Mammalia; order Artiodactyla; family Ziphiidae; genus Mesoplodon; species Mesoplodon bidens. The sequence goes on from NC_138176.1 coordinate 193,106,402, forward strand.
CTTTTGCCACTGCATGCCATGAACTGTCATTATTCCATTTTTTACTGGCAGTGAGGTTATTACTTCCTTCAAATCTAATCAGCCTATAGATCTGATTCCACATTCCTATCTTTTGAAGTTCTGTTTTCTGGTATCAAATATAAAAGCCACTCTCTATGGCCCAGATTTGAAGGGTTTTAGGATAAGGAACCTGAGGATCCTACAACTGTTGGAAGAGCAGGGGAGCAAAGTCAGGGAAGCTGCCACTGACAATCTTGACACGCAGCATGAATGTGAATACATCTCAAGAGTTTACCAGGAACCCACATGTGAATCACATCTGGCAAAATCTGCCTTTGCAGAATAATGGCCTCTCTTTTCTCCAAGTTTCAGTGAGTGACAAGGTCTAATTGGGAAACATAGAAGGAAGAGGATTCTGGGAAACTTATCCCGCTGAAATCAAAAAAAATTTAAAAGAGGGGGATGCTGATACTGAGTTGACCTTAAGTAAGTCAGCACAGGCATGAGGTGTTGGCTCATACTGGAAGATCTGGTAAGACTCAGAGGTTGAGAAGATGTATTGGAGTCAACAGTAAGAGTCTGAAAGCAAGCAAAAATACTTGGGGAAATGTTATGACCTAAAGACATGGCTGTGTGTTGAAGTTCAAGCCAGACAAAAGGCAAAACGAGTAATAATTGGCCATGTAGGCCCTCCATGATATGTTCCCGAGTTATTTTTCCATTCTTGGCTCCATGACCTACTCTAAACACTCTGTGTTCAAGGCCTTCTTTTGTTCCTCCAAATGTTAAGCCTGATGTTCCTTTTGCCTAGGACGCTTTCCCCTCATCCTATTGTATGGCAGCCACCATCTTATTTTTTAGATCTTGGATCAGAAAGTTTTCTTTCAGAGAGACAGTCACATGGTATCAATATTACAACTAAAGTGTTTCTACACCCTATCACAGTGCCTTGGTTATTTCTTTCAGGACTTCTAGCACAATAACAATCACTTTATTTAAATTGTTTCTTTAAATGAGTGTGCCATTAAATAGGATACAAATAAACAAAACAACATTTAAGGAAGAAATTTATTCACGGTTAGCAGGCCAGTAGAGGAGCTGTTTGAATCACTTGACTTTCCAGGATCCAGCAAATCATAACATTTTAATAGTTGCTACTCTGCTTATAAAACACAGATAACTATATGGATAAATATCATCTTCGCTTCATACATATGTGTGTATTGTTACCATGTTCTTAGTTTGGAGTTTCAGATAACTGCCATAAAACCTGGTACATTTGGATGTCAATGACCATTTGGTCAAAGTTCTTCAGTTGCTAATTTGTGTGTTAGTTCATTTCACAATTTTTTTTTTTCGGGCCTCTCACTGTTGTGGCCTCTCCCATTGCGGAGTGCAGGCCCAGCAGCCATGGCTCACGGGCGCAGCCGCTCCGCAGCATGTGGGATCTTCCCGGACCGGGGCACAAACCTGTGTCCCCTGCATCGGCAGGCGGACTCTCAACCACTGTGCCACCAGGGAAGCCCTCATTTCACAAATATTTTATGTGTATCTCGTAGCTCTCCAAAATTTCAAACTCATAAACCTCTTTGGTATTGAATTTACATGGCAAATAGATGGTGGTTGTCATCCTCCTTTTATGCCCCTGTCCAGTACACCAGACTACATTGACTAAGATCATAGCTATAATAGTTCATTTCATTTACTTTCCATTTTATGGGAGCAAACACAAATAAAACCACAGAAGAAAACTGTTAGTCTGTAGATTTCTTTAAGAAACAACTTCCTATTTGTCAGTATATATTATACTGCTTAGGTTGGTGGGAATTTGGTTAACAATATTGTTAGTGGTGGGGGCAGAACTTCCATGTATGTTACAAAGTAACACTTTCAATATATGTATTTATTTCCAGAGACAATACATGGTAAAGCTGTATCCATAGACTAAAGAGTCTTTCTATAAAGACTAGGTTCCACTTTTTCCTTATTAATTGGCACGCTATAGGTTATGTTTATTTGCAGAATCATGTGTTGTATGTGTGTATAAACACACACACAGTACTGTATTATTTGATAATACTGGTCTTGTTTAGTTATCATTTTTCCTTTATCTTCCTTGCTTCCCTTCTTAATTCCTTCATTTAATAAGTCATCAAACCCTATCCATTTTACCTCTGCCAAGTCTCCCAGACAAACCTTTCATATTTGCATCTCTGCAGTATTAATTCAAGCCCTCCTTAATGATATCTTTCTTGAACAGTTGCAAAAATTTCAAACTCTTTTCCTTGATTTGTTTCTTTCCTTGATTTTGTTTTTGAGCTGAGTCCTTACTAGATGGATAACCTGGGGCAAGTTACCAAGTCTTTCTGAGATTCAGTTTGCACTTTTGCAAAATGGGCACAATCATACAAAGCTCCCAAATATAGTCTCTGCAGAAGTCAAACCAGACTCCTCATTATTCCCTAAATATGCCCTGTGTTTACCTGCTGCCAGTTTTCTCCCTGTCTGCTGAAATCCAGCTCAGGATTGGAAGCCCAGCTCATATGCCACCTGAACCCACAGCCTTCACTGATCCTAACAATTGGAAGTAAATTTTCTTTTCTCTGTACTCTCACAGTCAGGCCTTATCTTCTCCCCAACCTATCCCCATCCTAGCTATTCTGAATGTCACCTAAGTTGTCTGCAGACTCTTTTCTATTCTTCCAACAAATTAGAGGGTAACAGAGGAATACTTCTAGAGCCTTTATCCTGAAGTAGAAATAAAAATAGACTGCCCTTTGCTTAAGGGTGGAGAGGCCATGCACTTCCAAGACATTATTCTGTGATGACTGCCAGCGTATTGTCTAGAGCTTTCTCTGTCTACATCTAATTTCATCTGTTGCTCCCCTGGTGTCCTATCAACTATTCTTTCAACAGCTCCCTAGGTTTCTTTCTGGTCTCACCTTAAGTGAGACTATCTTTTTTCCCCTGTTCTTTCTATTCCCATTTAGACCAAACTACTGGGTCAGTAATTAGTAATAGCAAGTGCTTTCTATTATTGAACCTCTATTGACTTCATCAGTTAGAATTTCTGTCTAAAGGAGTAGTGCACACAACCCCTAGCATTTAGCTGAATCTTTAATACTGTTAGTTGTTTTTTCTTGTCCTTGGGCTACCTAATTTTGTCCCAGAGGTTTACCTTTCCTCTCCTTCCACTAATTACTCCTCAATAGAACTAGACTTTTCCTCTCTCCAGGCCTCATCTACTTCTTTAATCCCATTATTCCCATTCAAGTAGAAATTCTATACCAAAGGTTTGGGAATAAGCAATTTTTATATGTTGTACTTTTCATGTACCTGATATTTATCATATTCAATCCCTATTTATGGATAGTAATGTCTTTTTTTATAACTCTTATTTATTATAAATTCTTTGAAGATAGGGACAGTATATTAAATACATTTATTTTCCAAATTATCCTCCTTAGTGCTTTGAAAATAATGTGTTAAATACAGAACTAGAACAAAAAATTTCACAATTTGTATGGAAACACAAAAGACCCTGAATAGCAAAAGCAATCTTGAGAAAAGAAAACAAAGCTGGAAAAATCAGGCTCCCAGACTTCAGACTATACTACAAAGTTACAGTAATCAAGACATTATGGTACTGGCACAAAAATAGAAATATAGATTAATGGAATAGGATAGAAAGCCCAGAGATAAACCCACACACATAGGGTCACCTTAGTTTTGATAAAAGAGGCAAGAATATACAATGGAGAAAAGACAGCCTCTTCAATAAGTGGTGCTGGGAAAACCGTACAGCTACATGTAAAAGAATGAAGTTAGAACACTCCCTAACACCATATACAAAAATAAACTCAAAATGGATTAAAGACCTAAATGTAATGCCAGACACTATCAAACTCTTAGAGGACAACTTAGGCAGAACACTCTGTGACATAAATCACAGCAAGATCCTTTTGGACCCACCTCCTAGAGAGATGGAAATAAAAACAAAAATGAACAAATAGGACCTAATGAGCTTAAAAGCTTTTGCACAGCAAATGAAACCATAAACAAGACCAAAAGACAACCCTCAGAATGGGAGAAAATATTTGCAAATGAAGCAACTGAAAAAGGATTAATCTCCAAAACTTACAAGCAGCTCAAGCAGCTCAATATCAAAGAAACAAAAAACCCAATCCAAAGATGGGCAGAAGACTTAAATAGACATCTCTTCAAAGAAGATATACAGATTGCCAACAAACACATGAAAGGATGCTCAACATCACTAATCATTAGAGTAATGCAAATCAAAACTACAATGAGGTATCACCTCACACCAGTCAGAATGGCCACCATCAAAAAATCTAGAAACAATAAATGCTGGAGAGGGTGTGGAGAAAAGGGAAGCCTCTTGCACTGTTGGTGGGAATGTAAAGTGATACAGCCACTGTGGAAAACAGTATGGAGGTTCCTTAAAAAACTAAAAATAGTACTACCATACCACCCAGCAATCCCACTACTGGGCATATACCCTAAGAAAACCATAATTCAAAAAGAGTCATGTACCAAAATGTTCATTGCAGCTCTATTTACAGTAGCCAGGACATGGAAGCAACCTAAGTGTCCATCAACAGATGAATGGATAAAGAAGATGTGGCACATATATACAATGGAATATTACTCAGCCATAAAAGGAAATGAAATTGAGTTATTTGTAGTGAGGTGGATGGACCTAGAGTCTGTCATACAGAGTGAAGTAAGTCAGAAAGAGAAAAATAAATACTGTATGCTAACACATGTATATGAAATCTAAAGAAAAAAAAAGGTTCTGAAGAAACTAGGGGCAGGACAGGAATAAAGATGCAAATGTAGAGAATGGACTTGAGGACACGGAGAGGGGGAAGGGTAAGCTGGGACGAAGTGATAGAGTGGCATGGACTTATATATACTAAGAAATGTAAAATAGATAGCTAGTGGGAAGCAGCCACATAGCACAGGGAGATCAGCTCAGTGCTTTGAGACCACCTAGAGGGGTGGGATAGGGAGGATGGGAGGGAGACGCAACAAGGAGGAGATATGAGGATATATGTATATGTATAGCTGATTCAGTTTGTTATAAAGCAGAAACTAACACACCATTGTAAAGCAATTATACTACAATAAAGGTTTTAAAAAAACAATAGGTGTTAAATAAATGTCTAATGAATGAATAGAACCGATTATGATTGGCTCAGATTTGAAGAAGTTTATTGTGTAGAGCATGGAATTGTTTTATTCATTAGTCTTCTTTCCTTTACTCTTTTTTTTTTTCCAGTTAACAAATACTTCGTTTTGACCTAGAACTTTTCAATATAAATACACAAACTTTCAGGGCTGAGTAAAATTGTCCTATGCCTCATCTTTCAAGCACCAGATAGGAAAAATCCATCCTTGGAATATCATTTCTTTTGTACTTCTTATATGCTAGGACTGAGGCAGATTGTGACAGGCTGTTCTGGAAAGTTCGCTGAGGGCTATTAGGGAAGTGTCAGGTGACTTCCAAAGTCATCTTCAAAGGAGTCCCACGGCAGGCCCATGCACATTGCAGATAGCGCTTGTCCTTGCTGCTCTTGCAGTCAAGCTGCACCTGCTCATTTTAGTAATACTGAGTAGTTATCTGGCAAGATGGATAGTGTCAATTTGTCAGGTTTCATAATAAAAATGCTTGAAACTCTTGCTGATTTTAGCCAGCTTTGTATCTCAACAGCAATATCTATAATGACAGGTAAATTAAGTGGAATGGAGAGATTATAGCCAAAAGTAATCACAACAATAATGAAAACTAATAAAGTGACTAAACAAATTACTGTTTTCATGTCAGTGGGTAAGCAATTTTTTGATAGTGTTCTAGGTATAAGACAAAATTATGGACTAGATTGTATAATTTTTTCATAATTTGGTTTTATATTCTTTCTCAAGCTCCTTTACATCCTGTTTGTGTGTATGTGTATGTACACACACGTGTGTGTTTATTGCTTACCTTGCTAAGGGTTTTTGAAGATTTAGGCCTTGGGATTCTTTTGAATAGTTGCATAGCATACAAGTTAAGGATTGCATTCTTGGCAGGTGTAAGTTAGTGGGAAATGAGATTACGATATTACATTCTTTTGAACTGACTGTTAAAGCCCTTTGTGTCATTGTATGTGCAGGTACCAGTTATAATTTGTGGGCTTTGTGTGTATATCCAAAGAAGGGGCACCCTTCAAATGAGAAAGAAAGACTTATTTGGAATCATAACAACATAAATACTCTAAATGAATAGGAGGCTCATAGATGCCAAATATTATATGCTTTAGTTTAGCAAAGTATGAGGTTGAGAGAAATAAAGTTTACTCCCCCAAAACACTGCTTTCAAATGAGATCCAGTGATCTGCCTTGGTGGAGCCAGGGCGCCAAGTGTTGAAGTTGCTGTCACCAGAGTAAAATCTTCTCTATTTTCACATTTTTGGTGAGCCCTTGTCACTACATCTGCTCCCAAATCTTAGACCATGGAGTGAATTCTCCAGTTGACAGCTCACAAATTCGAGTATATAGTCAACTTTCCATTGGTGGGGGAAGTATGTTTGGAAAAATAAATTTCCCCAAAATATCAATAGAAGGAACCTACGCTATCCGCCTATTATTAAACCAATTTAAAATTTGAACCAATACCTGTTTCATTAAATATTTAAGAAATACAAACAACACAAAAGTGAATGACCAAGATGAAAAAACAGAAAAATGAAAACAGAAAGAAAGAGAGGTAATATAGGGAGCTGAAAACCAACCAACCAACAAACAACCAATCAACCAACCAAATGAACACTTCATGAATTGTAATTTATATCCTTAGGTAAAACTGTGAAGGCAGTACATCCATAAAGCAAAACTAGCTTTCATGAAAAATGATCATTAGAGACTAACAGATGTTCTTGGAAATTTAAAAAAATATGATTGCCAAAATTAAAAAAATCAGTAGAAAATCTTCAAAAATAAAATGAATGAATTTTTCAGAAAGTAAAGAATAAATAGAAAATATGATGGCAGATTTAAGGGACAAGAAGTATTACTCTAGAAAGTCTAATATTCATCTAAAAGGAGAAAGAGACATAAAAATAAGAAATATGAGAGAATATCTTGGATCTGAAGAAAGACATGTGTCTTCAGTTTGAAAGTGTCTACTGAAGTTAATCAAATTGAATATATTTTAAGGAACACACTTACACATATTTCTGTGAAATTTCTCAACAGGGATCAATAAAAATTCCTTATAACTTTCAGAAATTAAATAAATATGTACAAAGTAATGATAATCAGATTCACAGCAGATTTCTTTCTCTTCAATAGCTAATGTACTGAGAGTTCTGTTGGAAAGTGATTTTACACATAGAATTCCATTCTACAATCTGGAAGGATTCAGATACTCTTTCCACCACTAATCTTTTCTCAGGGGTGGGTAAGGGAGGAACTACTTGCATGTTATTCCAGGAGAAGGAAACTTAAAAAAAAAAAAAACAGGAAGAAGGAAGAGTATGTCCAGGAAACAAAAACTATTCAAGAGAATAATAAAAAGAAATCCCAGGGCAACAAACCTAGTTATAGAAAGCAATCAGTCCAAATTAGAAGAGGAGGTCAGAAGGCTCCTTTAAGACTATCTTTTAGAAGAATAGGATACAATTTGCTCTATGGATAATATGATGAAAAACTGGAAGTTCTTAATAATATACTGAATAGAAATATCTATTGTGAAAGAGAAGACCAAATTGAAATTAAAATAAAAGAAACAAATATACAAGAAGGTCATGGCCCAAATACAATGCAAATAAAAACTGAGTGATTTTGAGCATTTGGAGAAGTAAAAGAAAAGAGAATTTATTTGATCTTGATGTGTGTAATATTCTAATAACAGCAGGGGTTTAGTGCATTTTCCTTTTTCTAGGGGTCTATTCAATTAATTAGTTTTAGAATTAATAGTAATTACATAATTATCATGTAGTAAATACTGTTTCTTAGGTTCTAATTTTTACAAATGAAGCATTGAAAATTTAATTATGCTTACAGAATGGGATATAAAGTTGTAAACCTTGACAATATGCATGTGATGGTAAAGCTGACAGATGTCAGGAGATGGAGAGAGAGGATTAATGCTACTTAGAAAGATGTTTAAGAAACAGTATCTAAGGTTAAAAGAGCAAGAAAATAATTTAAGTGTGTAACTTTATAGGACTAGTCAGTGGAAAAACTAAAAATTAAAAATATAACCAATACATCTAGATAATGAGGAGTGGGGGGGGGAGGAGAAAAAGAGGAGTGATATATGGGAGCTAGTTCTTAGTAGAGGCAATTGGTGCCATACCCAATCCATAAAGAAAGTACATGGATAAAGTTGATAATTCAAGTGGATGGCTAATTTTATGTGTCAACTTGACTGTCCATGGAGTGCTCAGATATTTGTCCAAACTTTTTTCTGGATGCTACTGTGAGGGTGTTTTGGGATGAGATTAACACTTAAATTGGTAGATGGAGTAAAGAAGATTGCCTTCTCTAATGTAGGTGTGCCTCATCCTATTAGTTGAAGGCCTGAATAGAACAAAAAGGCTGATGGTTCCCTGAGTAAGAGAGAATTACTTCCGCCTGGCTGCTTGAAATAAGACTTTGGCTTTTTTTTTTTTTTTTTTTTTTTGCCTTGTACCCAACTGAGACATCAGCTCATCCTGGTCTTGTGCCTGCCTTTATTTATTCATTTTTGGCTGCATCAGATCTTAGATGCGGCACGCGGGATCTTCGTTGAGGCATGCGGGATCTTTCATTGCAGTGCACAGGCTTCTCTCTAGTTGTGGCATGAGGGTTTTCTCCTTTCTGGTTGTGGCATACAGGCTCCAGGGCGCATGGGCTCTGTAGCTGTGGTGTGCAGACTCCAAAGTGCGTGGGCTCTGTAGTTCGTGGCACGCAGGCTCTCTAGCTGAGGCACGTGAGCTCAGTAGTTATGGCATGCATGCTTAGGTGCCCTGTGGCATGTGGGATCTTAGTTACCTGACCAAGGATCGAACCCAAGTCCCTTGCATTGTAAGGTGGATTCTTTGTCACTGGACCACCAGAGAAGTCCCCCTGCCAACCTTTAGACTGAAACTAAACCATCACTTGTTGACCTACCCTGCAGATCTTGGGTCTTGTCAACCTCCATAATCATGTGAGCTAATTCCTTACAATAAAGCTCCATCTATCTATCTTTCTATCCATCCAGTCTATTGGTTCCTCTCAGGAACCCCAACCAATACCCCAAGAAATATAGGTATTTATATATCCTTTAGACTTATGGTAATACCACCAGAAGATCTAAAAACTGAAATGAGAACCTCTAAAGCATGGGACTCAAAAAGGGATTTAGATGGGGAGACTAGACTTGTAAGCCATTATAATGTTACTTTCTCCTCTGCATGCATTACTTTATAAAAATCGTAAAATTCTGTGCCTAAAGAAATATATATTTTGAAATTATACATTTTATTCCTGACATTTTTGAAATATTGTTTCCAAAGTTTTAGTAAAAATATCACACAACTAGTCACAAGATGTCAAAAAGCATACTGCCTATGTTTTTTTCTAGGAGTTTTATGGTTTCATGTCTTACATTTAAGTCTTTAATCTATTTTGTGTTTATTTTTGTATAGGTGTAAAAAAGTGGTATAGTTTCATTTTTTTGCATGTAGTTGTCCAGTTTTCCCAACATCACTTATTGAAGAGGCCATCATTTTCCCATTATATATTCTTGCCTCAATTGTTGTAGATTAATTGAACATATAAATATGTTTATTTATATGTTACTTTTGGGCTCTCTATTCTATTCTATTGACCTAAGTGTGCTTTATTATGTCAACACCATACTGTTTGGGTTATTATAGCTTTGTAGTATACTTTTAATTCAGGATGTATGATATCTCCAGCTTTTTTCTTCTTTCTTAAGATTGTTTTGGCTATTCGTTGTCTTTCATGTTTCCATACAAATTTTAAGATTATTCTAGTTCTGTGGAAAATGCCATGGGTATTTTGATATGGATTTTATTGAATCTGTAGATTACTTTGGGTGGTATGGACATGTTAACCTTTGTGCACTGTTGGTGGGAATGTAAATTGGTGCAGCCACTATGGAAAACTGTGTAGAGTTTCCTCAAAAGATTAATAATTGAACTGCTATACAACCCAGCAATTTCACTTCTGGGCATTTACCTGAAGAAATAGAGAACACTAACTGGAAAAGATATATTCACTCCAATGTTCATTGTAACATTATTTACAATAGCCAAGATATAGAAGCAACCTAAATGTCCATTGTTAGGTGAATGGATAAAGAAGATGTGATATACATATACAAGAGAATTGAACCTGAGGAAATACAGATTTCAGAGCGTTTTTGCCATGTCATTAAGCACTATACATCACATTTAGTGTAGTAACATGGCAGATTTGAATAAAAAGGTCAGTATGAAACAGTCAGAAAAAATATGAGTTAGCAATATATCAGTAAGCATTAGACTAGGATGCATCAATGGAAATTGAAATGTTATAAAAATGAGCAGTGGGCTGTTAATGTGTATATTTCTGATGTGGTACTTCTGTACTCAAGTCCAGAATGATTGTTGTCCTAGAGGTCATGTAAAAGCTGTGGCAACTAACTCCCTTTTGAATTTGTAAGTCCTCAAGTGATGGATTCCTGGTACTACCTGAGTCAAGCCATAATATCTAGTGGAGATACAGGAATGCAGGTTATCTGGGGACTTCTTATCCATTTTAAACATAAAGGAAGCACATAATTTATTTCAGTAAGAACAAACAAAAACCTCAGAAAAATCCCAGTGCCATGCTCACCCTAGGCATTTGAATTTATAAGGCATATATATATATATATATATATATATATAATGAGACCCTCTAATGAACCTTATCAAGAAAACTACTCTGAAAGAGTTAATTGTTCATTCCTCCTAATTAAATGTACTGTTCTATAGTTAGAGATTTTTAAAAACACATTGCTTCTTCTATTAAGTCACATTGTATCCAAGTGCTATAAAGCAATGGTTATATGGGGCTGAGGAAGGTGTGACAATTGCTGTCACTGTGAGGATATATCTGTTAGGAATGTTCCACCTTAGATCCCAAGACTTGTGGGTCAGGAACATGCCAGGTTGCACATGAAAGGGATTTATTATGACCTTATCTTGTACCCTTGATTCTGCCAGCCCTGGTAAGCATTGCTTCATCTTACAGCTCTTACACAGATGTCTAGTTTTCTTGCATCCAGCCACCATTCCATTAGCCCTGATCCCAGAGACTCAGGTGTTAGAAAATCCCAGTTGTGTTTAAACCATTTTTGAGGGTGCTATTGAGTCCCCTGTAGCAAAAGTCTGTGAGATTTGGGGTGAAAAGATCATTACAAATAGAAATAATAAAATCTAACTTTTTACTATAAAAATGTAGTGTTGAGTAGCCTTCATGAATGCAGTCAACAATTATGTATGCCATATGTTACTGTGCATGGTATTACTTCCTCACGATATTAATCATTTTACTCCCCAAATTTCTCCTTAGAATGGCTTCACTCCTGTAGCTAAATTTTTCTGCCCTTTGTTATTTTAAAGGACAAGGTGAAATTGAATATGGAAAAGAAGGCTGTTTGGATAGGCAAGCATGTTAACATTGATTTTACTTCATGGTGATATATCTGTTGTAGGTAGAGTTACATAATCTAATCAAAATTAATACTGAATGCAAGATCTTTTGAGAATTCAAGAACCACTGTAAAGAAAAATATTGCTTTGCAAATATCACTATTTCAGTTCCTTATTTCCTTCACATGTTGGAGAAAGATATTTAGGAAATAGAGTAAATTAATGTGAAAATTTGCCAAGTGAACCTTTTTTTTTTTTTTTTTTTCGGTACTCGGGCCTCTCACTGTTGTGGCCTCTCCCGTTGCGGAGCACAGCCACCGGACGCACAGGCTCAGTGGCCATGGCTCATGGGCCTAGCCGCTCCGTGGCATGTGGGATCTTCCCGGACCGGGGCACGAACCCGTGTCCCCTGCATCGGCAGGCGCACTCTCAACCACTGTGCCACCAGGGAAGCCCAAGTGAACCCTATTTGAACAACCAAGAGTTTTTCATTTGGTACTAGAATGTTTCTTAGCACCCCCTTTCTCAGCCCCCTCTCATTCCCAAATTAATTATGGCTTCTCATCTAGAGATAGGACATCTGTGACTATCATTCCCAATGTAGGAGCCCAACTTCTTTGATACGCTCTGTGTTTCCCTCACCAATCTTTCTTTCTCCATCTTTTTATCCTTTTTCTTTTCTATACCATAAGCCAGTCTTGCTTCATTCATGGTGCAGGTATCCAGGGGGTATATCTCAGGAGTAGAGCATTTGATTGCATGGTGCAGGTATCCAGACCTGAAACCAAAGATATCTAGCTGACATAAATGAGTCAACCGACTCCTATTAATAGAGCAACTACTGGAAACCTATTAGTGCCTGTCCCTAAAGCACTGATTCCCAAACTTGAGTCTTGGGTCTATAGGTAACCCTAAAAATAACATTGTGCACAGAATAGCTATTTATAATTCAAAATGTTTATCTGAAGCAGCACACTTTCTTATTATAAGACTGTACAGGCCAACTAAAGCATAATTTATTTTTGACTAGAGATATATTAATTCTTTGTGGTAACACAGATGATCTCATATGGATCACAAGCACCAATTGTATGAATTTTGGGAATATCTTCTCACATATTTAGTTGATTAGGTTGTACATAAGAAAAATGGGAAAATGCATACTTAGTTCGAACTTGTGTAAATGTTAAGGAGAGTATTCTGAGGCCATAGAACATTGAAAACCAATGTTCTAGAGAGCTTTTATTTGTCTTAGCCTCCCAGAAGCAGGGGCAGTGACTTTGAATGTGAGCTATTCTGTGGGCACTGGTTTTCTCCCTTGATTCCTTACTCAGATGCTCATGGGCAGATGGTTTTCCAAAAATCATTTCTCAAAATCACTATTCCATGTTAAAAATGTAGATGGATCTAAGAATATAGTATGATGATAATGTGATTTATTATTTTGAAGAAAAACCATCCTTTCATTGAAGCCTATTTCAGATAAAGTGTAATTGTGGTTCATTAGACATTGATTGGGGAGACTATTGCCACACAGTAATGGATGGGATGCTCTGTTCCCATATTATTTTGGAACATGAATGGAGATATAAAAATAAAAAAGAATTCCTTCTCTTCAGGGAACTTCTGCATTTTTCTATAGTCTTACACTCTTACTAAGACATTTTCTGCCTTGCCTCCTTTTATTAATAAAGAGGGACGGCATATTAATATAAAACAAACATTTTGGAAAATTACATTTCTTTATTCAATGTAAAATAGTGTGGTAAGAACCCCGCAGCTTAATCTCCTTATACACCTGTCTCTTTCATTAGGGCTCTGAAACAGTGGCCATCTTTATAAATTTAACTCTAAGCTTAAAATTAGGAAATACTACTTTAAAAAAAGTGATAATGGAAACAAAAAGTCTGCTTCAAAATATATGAATTATAACTCCTAAGCACATGATCATCACCTATACATCATCTAACTTGAGGTTTAAAAGTGTCCTCTGTCTCCTGTGTAAAAATAAAATTGTTGACAGTCTTATGTTCTTGTTTACAAGCTTTTTATTTTGGGATAGTTTTATATTTACAGAGAAGTTACAAAAATAAATAGAGTTCCAGTATATCTTTCACCCAGCTTCCTCTAATGTTAATATTTTATATAACTATGATACACTTGTCAAGACTAGGAGGTTAATATTGGTGCATTATTATAACTAAACTGCAGAGTTTATTTGGAAGTTCCAGTTTTTCAACTAATATCCTTTTTCTTTTCCAGGATCCATTCAAGGATACCACATTGTACTTAGTCATTATGTTTCCTTAACCTTCTTTGGTCTGTGACTGTTTTTCATACTCTTGACTCTCTAATGGAATTTGTTATGTACTATATTTAGTTGGCCTACAAGGTTTTTATTTACCAAATATTCAAAGAAGATTTTTCTTTGTTTTTGATTTTTAAACCTTTGTCTCTCCTTATTAGATCCAAATTCCTTTGCACGCTCTCAGATCAATGTAGGTTTTTTTTGTTGTTTGTTTTAGTTATTTATTTATTTTTGGTGTCTTCATTCTTAGCCATGCAAATTCTCCTCCCCACTCAGTAATGTTTAATAATTTGCACACTACAAAATAGTGGGAAGCTGCCTTCTGTTTAAAGTTGTGGACCAAAAGAATTTCTCTTTAAAAAGAAGGCAGCTTCCCACTATTTCATAGTGTGCAGCTGTCTTCTGAAAAAAAAATTGACAATTGTTAAAGTCTACCCCAAAAAATAGTGAACAAAAAAGTATTGTAAAGAGCTGTCAAAATGAATTTGAGTGTGGAGATAAATTCCCATTCCCAATGAAAGGTTGGTGTCAGTCAGTTTGAAATTGTCCAGAGATCTGCTCAGATACTGCCTGACTCCGGTTAGTAAAACATTAAGAGGACATGTGGGGATATTTATACATAGAGCTATGGTATTTTCACAAATGGCTTCAATAGGCTCCTCTCTATTTTGGCTTGTATTTGGCATATTATAAGCCAGTCATCACAGCCCACACATGATATGTTAGATGGGGAACTTGAACCAGTGATTGTCTTTCTTTCATGAGGATGTCTTTATTGAACCTTTAAGGATATCTAAGGTTAAGACCATCACCACTATTATTTCTCAAACTACAATTTCCAAAGATATGTGACTTTTTTCATGAAGTTGAACAGCAAGCAGTTAGTTTCCTTCCTCCACCCCACCCTGTTGCAGATGAGCAACATTATTATTAACATGAAAACCAGTCATTGATTCAGAAACACTACATTGGTGATAAGATGACAGTTTCCTCAGACAAAGGCACCACTGATTTCTTTAATGAGACTAAGGACTGGATAAAGCAAAGTTCTGAGTCAGAATCAGTCAATAGGTCATGTTTTGTTCACATGTGATTCAGAGTAAGGTTCAGTTCAATTTAGCAATAACTGAGTAATAAGAGTGTAATGCCAGCTAATTTTATAATATGTAAACTCCTACTTTATTTTAACTTAATAATTGTTCTATGATACATACATCTAAACTTTACATTTACACAAACAAACTGATACGAAGAAACCTAAGAAATCATGTTTTCAAATACAGTATATTTCAGGACCCTTGAACCATTTTATTTTCAATTCAATGTACACACATGTCCAATAACTTTGATTTCCTCCTTGCGCAAGTTTCCTTCTAAGAGGTATATTCACTCACATCTGTGCTATTACTTGTTCCTTCTTAGATAAGTGCTTTATATTTAGCCAATGAATATCTTATTTAAGAATTTTAACTGAATACCTATGGTCATATCCTGGGATTTGGTGAGACATGTGGATAGAGCAGGATTTAGAACTATTGGATCTACTCACTGAAGTCGGACAAGCACCGAGGTAGTTGATAACCTACAGAGGTCATTGGTTAGGGGGATCAATTTGGTGATCAGGCAGAATATCCAAGGGTTTCAGCAATCTCTGTCACAATCCAATTGGCAGTGGGGAAATGGTGTATTGTTGTAACAAGAGGATCCAGTTCAATCAGATGGAGTTCTGTGGAAAGGTAGCTATACTTAGATTGAAGATGAATTTAGCAATCAGTTGGGTTTGAAAGTCTGTACTTGGACATAAAAGCCCTAGTTATTACTGGCACATTGTAGGTTATCACCTGGGAACTCACAAGGAAGGACTAAGATAGAAGAAGTTCAAGTATTAGAACTGAAGTTTATGGGGCTATAGATGAGAGGAGGTTAGGAAATGAGAAAAGGCAGGAATTAATTTTTCACATTTATAGATCATGTGCTAGTTCAGGACTTCTATGAGACAGACATCAAGGCAAAACTAAAAGTTCAAGAATTTTATTAGAAACGGCTGTGTGAGAGAAACAGGGAGCATGGCATAGCCATTAGATTAGATACAGATCTGACTCTGAAGGGGAAAGGGAGAAAAGGTTGGGTAGAAGTGCCTTAAACTACCATGCAACATAATAAAGGTTTTGCAAGGCTGTTTGAGAATCATCAAGTCAGTGTCAACAATAAGAAACCTCTTATTTCTCATAAGAGGGGGCCTGCCCCACTATGCCTACCATGCTCAGTCATTGGTTTAGAGGAGCCTGGAGGAAAGCATGGCCTTGGTGCCAGTGTGACAATGGACTTTAGAGCTCTTGATCAATTACTCTGTCTGTAGTCGGAGGACTAAGCAGTGCATCCTTATGACCACCTCAGTGTATTTCATTAAAGTGACCTGATGCTCACTCCCAAGCCATAAAACTATGACTCCGACTTTAATTATTTTTAGACGCTGGAGATGGAATTGATTCTATAAGGGAGAATGAAGTGATCCATCCTGGGAAGAGGAGAATGGATGCAGAGGTTAGGAACCAGTTTGAGTTTGACAGCTACTCAGGATTGTCAAGAGTTTTAGCTTTAGTTTCTTGTATGTATATAGGCAATTCCCATGTTAAGTGGTTTTTCCATTTCGCAACTCATTATCCAGTGTTATTTAAGAAGAACCAAAACTTCCCTTCCTGTTTTTTAACAGTTTTCACTCCAATACCAAGACATTCTGTATAGTATTTTGTATATGCACACCTGTTTTTATGTATCCCCTCATAAGATATACTTTCCAGGCTTACATTTTCCTATAAAAGCAGACTCAGACTTTTATAATGTACAGTGAGGGGAGAACAGTATTCTTTACAGCTGACTCATCACAAAGGTTTCATGATAAATGTATAACTTAGTTGTGTCAGTTAATTCTCACATATCATTTTGATGGCTATTATAGTAAAATATCTATGCAAGTTACTTAAATATTAATAAATAAAACCACAGTGTCAAAAGAGAAGGTTCTAACAAGTTTTACTTTAAAGTTTATCACCTTTTCTTGCTCCATCTCCTTTTATCATATTACATGGGAAGAATAGTAGGAAAATGCAGTTTCTCAGACACAAAGAGTAACCAGACTGACACAATAATACCCAAAATTGCCTTGAGTAATGCTGGAAGCAAATGAACTTCTACTGATTTTTTAATTTATTGATTCCAATGCTGTAATGTGAAAATTCTTAAACTGTATATGGAATGAAGCCTTGTAAGAACTTGGGGTAAGGAAAATATGTCATTCTTGTGTTAATGATTCCCACTGACACTCATATTGTTAAATTATGTTTTTTACTTCATGAATTTTCCTATTTAAAGCTTTCTCTCTGGTCCTTTTCAATGGGCATAACTTATCCTCTATGTATGTATATGTGTTTAAGCTAATATAATTTGGATTCAATCAGCCCGTAATTAAGTTATAAAAGTTACCTGTCTAGTTTTCAAAATGCTTAAGGTCATGTTTTCATGGTGATGTAGCTTTGCTGAGGGTGCAAGAAAGAAGAGGTGGTGAGAAAAGCCATGAAAACTAGGGCTGGTAAGTTTTAGTTGACACAGACTCCTTACTAAAGGTTTTTCCCTAAGCTCCCATCTAAGGCATAGGCCATCTGTTCATGCTGTTCTCTTTTCTCACCTCAGAGTTATGAGAAAGAAGAATGATAAGAGATAGCACCAGAGCAGAAGATAATAATAAGTGTGATTATTAGTGAGTAAAGATCTATCCTGCCACCCACACCCACTTTTATTCTCCCATCGAGGTACACCAGAGATAAATTTGGAGAATAAAGGATAACAAAATAGCATATTGAATAATTTACATGTTTCATAATCTTTGAGAATTCTATCAGTCACAGTGTTGGTCCCTTCTGGTTTAGTATTCATTAGATGTGGGGCTTTTGGCTTCTACTTATATTCTCTTTAGAGAGCTTAGCAACCACCCACATTCTTTCTGACTTTGCCTTTATTAAAGACAATATCTTTGGTAATACAAACTTTTCCTGTGTTGGCTTTCCCTCCAAAACAGAAAACAAAATCAGGCTTTAGAGTATATTACATGCCAAATAACTAGTGTTCTTTTCGCTTAAGTGAAGGATTTGCATTCCTAAAGACTTGTGAAGTGAAAGACACTCAGTTCACTAGAGTCTGCTCAATTCACTGAAATACCCCGTTGTAGCTTGTTACAATTATAAACACAGTGAATCACAACTCTCAGCATCCATACATCTTTGCATTGTGACTTGGTTGCTCTTTTAAGTAAGAAGTGAAATCTGTTTCTATACACTTTAAGTCTGGGCTGGCCTTGTGATTTACTTTGATTAATAGAGTGTGGCACAAGTGACAGTGCAAGTTCTGGAGCTTAAGCTTTAAAATGTCTTGTAGCTTTTATTCTTACTTATTGGAGCCATCCTTCAAAGAAATAAGACCAGCCTATTGAGAATGAGAAGTCAAATGCCAGAAAACCAAATAGATAGTCAGCACCATCTGCCACATGTGAATGAGACCATCTTGGGCTCTCCAGCCCCAGTTGAGCCATCAGATGACTGCAGCTATGTGAGAGATCCCAAATGAGACTAAAAGCACTACTCAATTTGACAACCCATATAATTGTGAGAAGTAATAAAGCTTTGTTATTTTAAACTGCCAAGATTTGGGGTGGTTTTTATACAACAATAGATAACGGAAATAATCTAGGGCAGAGGACAATCAAGGAGTATGGCTCCCACCTCCAGGGAGTCTAAGACTGAGACAAAATCCAAATTGCTCCTCCATAGTTGTAAAACTTCTTTGTCTCATGTTTCTGCAAAAATTTATGTGATTTTGAATTCTGTTCAATAATATGTTTATTTTGACCCAGAAATAAATTTAAGAATTTTTCTACCACTAATTATAATGGAAGCTCAAGAAAGATATGCTTTATTTATCCTGTGGCAACATAATCCCTGACATATGTCTCTGTATCTCAGTTTGAATGGTATAGTATTTCTAACATATAGCTATTGTAAAGCAAAGTATTGGAAAAGAAGGTGATTTTAATTGTCTATCCCTTGTAGTTTTGCCTGAATGTTGTTTCTTTCATCATTTGTGATGTGACAAGCTCTCCTGCAGTTTCTCTTTTGTATCCTTGAATACAATTGAGTCTTAGTTATTTAATTATGGTCAGTATTCATAAGAGACCCCAACGACAGCCTTCAGACCTGGTTTTGGTCAGTTCTCTACAAACCTACAGCTTTTTTTTTTTTTTTTTCTGGAGAAAGGTGACCTGTTTATTTCTGCTGTTGCTACAAGAAATTAGTTGTTGCCTAGCAACAATTTTGCCCATCAGCTTCATAAAGCAGGAGGGGTTGCTAGGTAAATCGCTTTACAGTTTTTTCAGAAAAGGTTAGACTTATCCAAGCATATTCTAGGTTTGGAAAATTATCCTGGAAGCATCAGGAAAACAAAGAAAAAGCCAGTTTGCCCTAGTTCTTACAATAAGCCAGTTTGCCCTAGTTCTGCTATTACATCATTGAAATACACCCATACTGGTTGGTAAATAGCAACTGCTCTGATTCAGATAGATGTTTCCCATCCCCAACCAATTCATTCCTTCTTCTGAACTAACCTCTGCC
Source organism: Mesoplodon bidens (assembly GCF_964165515.1). Taxonomy (NCBI): domain Eukaryota; kingdom Metazoa; phylum Chordata; class Mammalia; order Artiodactyla; family Ziphiidae; genus Mesoplodon; species Mesoplodon bidens. The sequence goes on from NC_138176.1 coordinate 193,126,042, forward strand.
CTCTACTTCCAAAGGATTAGGATCTGAAACCGTAAGGCTCTCCTCCAGAACTCTGCTTCAGCCATTCTTGTTGTTAAACACTTATAACATCACCCTGGAAATGATCATATTATATAGTTCAATTTAGTTTTTATCAGAATAATTGGGAAACAGATAAAAGAAAGTATGAAATAATAAAAAAAGCATGAGACTATTAGTAAAGGGGTTTGTTATGTTATGACTTTAGAACTAACCAGCTGAATAACATTAATCTGCTCTATCATGTCCACATCTGGGTCATGAAGGAATAATCTCTAAAGCCATGATCTCTAAAGCCATGATCAGTACAAATATTTTTATGAGTCTATGTAATAATCTCTATATTTCAAGCTGAATTACATCATAATTTAGAAAACATGTAGTATTTGATTAAAATTAAGCTCAAATTGCAATGCCAGTGGGTGACATAAAGGCAAGAAAATAAGCAGAGGGATTCTGCTGGTAGAGGCTAATTATAAACCTTTGAGAGAAAATCAGAAAGCTTTCATAGGCAGTAGAATGAAGGGAAAGAAATGAGTGTTTGTTGTTGTATATTGATTCTATTTTTAGGCATATGTCTCTGAGGTGATTTTATAATTGAATTTATTAAAAAAGTAATTTTAAAATGACAAACCTTATTATAAGAGTTTAATTTAGTAATAGTAAATAATTCTCTTCTAGAAGAGTGAGATGAGATGATGTATTTGATAGCTACTGCATCTTGCTTATTAATAAGCAAGTGTATCTTGCTTATTATGAATATTTAATTTAGAGAATATCTTTTGATTTATCTACATACAGTAATAATGGTGACTAAATAAAGTTTTATTTAAAAATATTTGAGGCTGGATGTCTACAAAATGACAGGCTAGGAAACTCCTAGTCCTTGTTCCTCCATGGAAACATCAATAAACAACTAGAAATTGGCTGAACTAACCTTATAGGAGTCCAAAAAACAAAAGTATAAATAAAAATAGTATAATTGAATTTAATAATTCATTATAGGGGGACAGCAGGAAATTTGAGTAGGCAGAAGAAAGAATTAGACAATTTGAAAACAGAACAATTGAAATTATTGAGTCTGAAGAACAGAAAGAAAAGAGATTGAAGAAAAGTAAACAGAGTCTAAGGGATTTGTGAGATACCATCAAGTGAATCAAGGAAAAGAGAGAAAAGGGCAGAGAGGTTATTTGAAAAATAATGGCTGAAAATTTCCCCAAATTGGGGAAGGACATGAATCTACAAATCCAAAAAGTTAAATGAACACCAAGTAGGACAACTTACAGAGACCCACATTGAGACACATTGTAATCAAACTGTCAAAATCCAAAACAAAGTGAGAATGTTGTAAGCAGAAAGAAAAAAGCAACTTGTCACTTATAAAAAATCCTCAATAAGGTTATCAGCAAATTTCTTAGAAGTCTTGAAGGACAGAAAACAGTGAGATGATATATGAAAGGTGCTGAAAGAAAATAATTTCAATCAAGAATTCTATGTCTGGCAAAACTTTCCTTCAAAAATGAGGGGAAAATTAAGACATTGCCAGATAAACAAAGCTAAGGGTAGTTTATTACCACTAGATCTGCCTTACAATAAATGCTAAAGAATACCATGCAGTATCTCAAAGCCATATGAAATACAAAGATTTCCAATAAAAGTTAACTGTATGAATAAAGGTAAAAACCAGTGTTATTGTAATTTTGGTTTATAACCCCACTATTTATTTTCTAGAGGATTTAAAAGACAAATGCATTAAAGCAATTATTAATCTTTGTTAATGAGTACACAATGTATGAAGATGTAATCTGTGCATCAGTGTTCTAAAGTTGGGGTGGAGCTATGTAAGAGTAGAGTCTTTGTGTGCAATTGAAGTTAAGTTCGTAACCATTCAAATAGAATGCTACTTTAGGATATTATAATCCTCACTGTAACCACTAAGAAAATATATAAGGGATATACACAAAAGGAAATGAGAAGGGAATCAAAAGGTGTCATGATTTCACTTATATTAAATACAGAAAACAGTCAAATCCATAGAGACAGAGATAGAATAGTGGTTACAAGGAGGGGAAAAGGGGGTTATATTAATATTATATAATGGTATGGAGTTTCAATTTGGGATTATGAAAACATTCTGGAGATAGATAGTGGTGATGTTTGCACAACAATCTGAATGTCTTTAATGCCACTGAATTTTACACTTAAATATGGTTAAAATGCTAAATCTTATGTGTATTTTACCACAGTTAAAAAACTAAAAAAAGACATGAAATGAGAGATCTAAAAATAAGAGCCATTATTTCTGGAACATTTATTATGAACGCCAGTAGCTTCATACTTTTCATACTACTTTACATACATACAACTCATTCAATTTAATAATTACATCTGGTAAATGTTTTATCATGAGGAAAAAGATCAGTAAATCAAGTCTCAAAAAGTTAAATATTTTGCCCAAAGACAGTGCAGGATAGTGGGAAAAAAAAAGGGGGATTTAACTTTCCATTGGTCTTAGTAAAAACCCACTGCCTCTGAAACTTCATTGTAAAAGGAAAGAAATTGAGGGGTGGGGCATGTTTAGGAAATGTGTGATAAACTATGAAATTAATATGCTATTGGAAATGTTTAGAAACAAAGTAACAGCATGTGATTAGTAATTCTAAATGTTTGCATATGAAATTATTATTATTGTGAAATATTCCAATTTATTTTCAGAAGGGAAAATAATTTATTAATAAAATTGATTTTACTCAAGACTGCTCTAATTCACAATATAATTTTTACTTAATGGAAATTAACCTCTTGATTGATGTGGCAGAGGCTCCCAGATGCTCACCCAAATGTGTGTTCCCTTCTTCCTGTGTGTACTAGATGATACTTCGCAGCCTCCTTTGTGATTAGGAGTAATCATGTAATTGAGTTCCAGTCAATGGATTGTAAGAAGTAGTATGAATTTGTCTGGTCTCTAAAATCCTCCTATCAGTATCTTCCATCTATTGTTTTCCTTTAGCTGTCAAGAATAGATATAATGTCTAAGGTGACCTTGGAAGCCACCAAGATAGCAGAACCTCTGTCATCATGCAACTATGAATGACTGTAGAATAAGATTGTGTTACCTACTCATTCACTCATCTAATACTACCTCATGATCAAGAAATACACTACTATTGTGTTTGAGCCAATACAAATTTATGGTCTTTTTAGAATAGAACAGTCCACTCTAACTAATATAGTTAAAATGATAACAGCAATAATAATTACTGGTATTTTACCTCTTATTGGATATTTTATTCTATATAGTTCTTTTAATCAAAATTATAATGAATACCAGGGGAGAAAATAAGATTATAAGCTTTTTTGAAGGGTATATCAATTAGGATGATAAACACAAGACCAAAATATAAAATCTATGATATTTAATTCTTATTTACATCTAATTTAACCAGTGGGATGTTGTCTTAGTCAGTTCGGTCAGCTACAGCAAATTGCTATAGACTGGGTGGCTTAAACAACAAACATATATTTCTCACATTTCTGGAGACTGGGAAATCCAAGATCAGGGTACCAACAGATTTGGTGAGGACACTCTTCTTGGTTTGTAGATAGCCCTCTTTTCATTGCATCCTCACATGGAGAGCAGAAAGAGGAAGAAGCTCTCTTGAGTTTCTTCTTATAAGGGCACTAATCTCATCATAAGGACTTCACCCTCATGAACTATTACCTGTCCCCGCCAAGGGCCCCATCTTCAGATACCATCACATTGAAGATTAAGGTTTCAAAATATAAATTTGGGGAGACACAAACATTCAATCCATAGCACATGTCAACTGACTGATGAGAAGGTCTTTTTTTTTTTTGCTTTATAACAAATTTAATCAGTTATACATATACATATGTTCCCATATCCCCTCCCTTTTGTGTCTCCCTCCCACCCTCCCTATCCCAACCCTCCAGGCGGTCACAAAGCACCGAGCTGATCTCCCTGTGCTATGCAGCTGCTTCCCACTAGCTATCTACCTTACGTTTGGTAGTGTATATATGTCCATGCCGCTCTTTCACTTTGTCACAGCTTACCCTTCCCCCTCCCCATATCCTCAAGTACATTCTCTAGTAGGTCTGTGTCTTTATTCCTGTCTTACCCCTATGTTCTTCATGACATTTTTTTTCTTAAATTCCATATATATGTGTCAGCATACAGTATTTGTATTTCTCTTTCTGACTTACTTCACTCTGTATGACAGACTCTAGGTCCATCCACCTCGTTACAAATAGCTCAATTTCGTTTCTTTTTATGGCTGAGAAATATTCCATTGTATATATGTGCCACATCTTCTTTACCCATTCATCCGATGATGGACACTTAGGTTATTTCCAGCTCTGGGCTATTGTAAATAGGGCTGCTATGAACATTTTGGTACATGTCTCTTTTTGAATTATGGTTTTCTTAGGGTATATGACCAGTAGTGGGATTGCTGGGTCATATGGTAGTTCTATTGGTAGTTTTTTAAGGAACCTCCATACCGTTCTCCATAGTGGCTGTACCAATTCACATTCCCACCAGCAGTGCAAGAGTGTTCCCTTTTTTCCACACTCACTCTCTCCAGCATTTATTGTTTCTAGATTTTTTGATGATGGCCATTCTGACTGGTGTGAGATGATATCTCATTGTAGTTTTGATTTGCATTTCTCTAATGAGTAAAGATGTAGAGCATCCTTTCATGTGTTTGTTGGCAGTCTGTATATCTTCTGTGGAGAAATGTCTATTTAGCTCTTCTGCCCATTTTGGATTGGGTTGTTTGTTTTTTTGTTATTGAGCTGCATGAGCTGCTTATAAATTTTGGAGATTAATCCTTTGTCAGTTGCTTCATTTGCAAATATTTTCTCCCATTCTGAGGGTTGTCTTTTGGTCTTGTTTATGGTTTCCTTTGCTGTGCAAAAGCTTTGAAGTTTCATTAGATCCCATGTGTTTATTTTTGTCTTTATTTCCATTTCTCTAGGAGGTGGGTCCAAAAGGATCTTGCTGTGATTTATGTCATAGAGTGTTCTGCCTATGTTTTCCTCTAAGAGTTTGATAGTGTCTGGCCTTACATTTAGGTCTTTAATCCATTTTGAGCTTTTTTTGGTGTATGGTGTTAGGGAGTGATCTAATCTCATACTTTTACATGTCCCTATCCAGTTTTCCCAGCACCACTTATTGAAGAGACTGTCCTTTCTCCACTGTACATTCCTGCCTCCTTTATCAAAGATAAGGTGACCATATGTCCGTGGGATTATCTCTGGGCTTTCTAACCTGTTCCATTGATCTATCTTTCTGTTTTTGTGCCAGTACCATACTGTCTTGATTACTGTAGCTTTGTAGTATAGTCTGAAGTCAGGGAGCCTGATTCCTCCAGCTCCATTTTTCGTTCTCAAGATTGCTTTGGCTATTCTGGGTCTTTTGTGTTTCCATACAAATTTTGAAATTTTTTGTTCTAGTTCTGTGAAAAATGCCAGTGGTAGTTTGATAGGGATTGCATTGAATCTGTAGATTGCTTTGGGTAGTAGAGTCATTTTCACAATGTTGATTCTTCCAATCCAAGAACATGGTACATCTCTCCATCTATTTGTATCATCTTTAATTTCTTTCATCAGTGTCTTATAATTTTCTGCAGACAGGTCTTTTGTCTCCTTAGGTAGGTTTATTCCTAGATATTTTATTCTTTTTGTTGCAATGGTAAATGGGAGTGTTTCCTTGATTTCACTTTCAGATTTTTCATCATTAGTATGTAGGAATGCCAGAGATTTCTGTGCATTAATTTTGTATCCTGCAACTTTACCAAATTCATTAATTAGCTCTAGTAGTTTTCTGGTAGCATCTTTAGGATTCTCTATGTATAGTATCATGTCATCTGCAAACAGTGACAGCTTTACTTCTTCTTTTCTGATTTGGATTCCTTTTATTTCCTTTTCTTCTCTGATTGCTGTGGCTAAAACTTCCAAAACTATGTTGAATAAGAGTGGTGAGAGTGGGCAACCTTGTCTTGTTCCTGATCTTCGTGGAAATGGTTTCAGTTTTTCACCATTGAGGACGATGCTGGCTGTGGGTTTGTCATATATGGCCTTTATTATGTTGAGGAAAGTTCCCTCTATGCCTACTTTCTGCAGGGTTTTTATCATAAATGGGTGTTGAATTTTGTCGAAAGCTTTCTCTGCATCTATTGAGATGATCATATGGTTTTTCTCCTTCAATTTGTTAATATGGTGTATCACGTTGATTGATTTGCATATATTGAAGAATCCTTGCATTCCTGGAATAAACCCCACTTGATCGTGATGTATGATCCTTTTAATGTGCTGTTGGATTCTGTTTGCTAGTATTTTGTTGAGGATTTTTGCATCTATGTTCATCAGTGATTTTGGCCTGTAGTTTTCTTTCTTTGTGACATCCTTGTCTGGTTTTGGTATCAAGGTGATGGTGGCCTCGTAGAATGAGTTTGGGAGTGTTCCTCCCTCTGCTATATTTTGGAAGAGTTTCAGAAGGATAGGTGTTAGCTCTTCTCTAAATGTTTGATAGAATTCGCCTGTGAAGCTATCTGGTCCTGGGCTATTGTTTGCTGGAAGATTTTTTATCACAGTTTCAATTTCAGTGCTTGTGATTGGTCTGTTCATATGTTCTATTTCTTCCTGATTCAGTCTTGGCAGGTTGTGCATGTCTAAGAATTTGTCCATTTCTTCCAGGTTGTCCATTTTATTGGCATAGAGTTGCTTGTAGTAATCTCTCATGATCTTTTGTATTTCTGCAGTGTCAGTTGTTACTTCTCCTTTTTCATTTCTAATTCTATTGATTTGAGTCTTCTCCCTTTTTTTCTTGATGAGTCTGGCTAATGGTTTATCAATTTTGTTTACCTTCTCAAAGAACCAGCTTTTAGTTTTATTGATCTTTGCTATCGTTTCCTTCATTTCTTTTTCATTTATTTCTGATCTGATGTTTATGATTTCTTTCCTTCTGCTAACTTTGGGATGTTTTTGTTCTTCTTTCTCTAATTGCTTTAGGTGCAAGGTTAGGTTGTTTATTCGAGATGTTTCCTGTTTCTTAAGGTGGGTTTGTATTGCTTTAAACTTCCCTCTTAGAACTGCTTTTGCTGCATCCCATAAGTTTTGGGTCGTCGTGTCTCCATTGTCCTTTGTTTCTAGGTATTTTTTAATTTCCTCTTTGATTTCTTCAGTGATCACTTCGTTATTAAGTAATGTATTGTTTAGCATTCATGTGTTTGTATTTTTTGCAGCTCTTTTCCTGTAATTGATATCTAGTCTCATAGCATTGTGGTCGGAAAAGATACTTGATACAATTTCAATTTTCTTAAATTTACGATGGCTTGATTTGTAACCCAACATATGATCTATCCTGGAGAATGTTCCATGAGCACTTGAGAAAAATGTGTATTCTGTTGTTTTTGGATGGAATGTCCTATAAATATCAATTAAGTCCATCTTGTTTAATGTATCATTTAAAGCTTGTGTTTCCATATTTATTTTCATTTTGGATGATCTGTCCATTGGTGAAAGTGGGGTGTTAAAGTCCCCTACTATGATTGTGTTACTGTCGATTTCTCCTTTTATGGCTGTTAGTATTTGCCTTATGTATTGAGGTGCTCCTATGTTGGGTGCAAAAATATTTACAATTGTTATATCTTCTTCTTGGATCGATCCCTTGATCATTATGTAGTGTCCTTCTTTGTCTCTTCTAGTAGTCTTTATTTTAAAGTCTATTTTGTCTGATATGAGAATTGCTACTCCAGCTTTCTTTTGGTTTCCATTTGCATGGAACATCTTTTTCCATCCCCTTACTTTTAATCTGTATGTGTCTCTAGGTCTGAAGTGGGTCTCTTGTAGACAGCATATATATGGGTCTTGTTTTTGTATCCATTCAGCCAATCTGTGTCTTTGGTGGGAGTATTTAGTCCATTTACATTTAAGGTAATTATCGATATGTATGTTCCTATTCCCATTTTCTTAATTGTTTTGGGTTCGTTATTGTAGGTCTTTTCCTTCTGTTGTGTTTCTTGCCTAGAGAAGTTCCTTTAGCATTTTTTGTAAAGCTGGTTTCGTGGTGCTGAACTCTCTCAGCTTTTGCTTGTCTGTAAACGTTTTAATTTCTCTATCAAATCTGAATGAGATCCTTGCTGGGTAGAGTAATCTTGGTTGCAGGTTTTTCTCCTTCATCACTTTAATTATGTCCTGCCACTCCCTTCTGGCTTGTAGAGTTTCTTCTGAGAGATCATCTGTTATCCTGATGGGGATTCTCTTTGTGTGTTATTTGTTGTTTTTGCCTTGCTGCTTTTAATATGATTTCTTTGTGTTTAATTTTTGACAGTTTGATTAATATGTGTCTTGGCGTATTTCTCCTTGGATTTATTCTGTATGGGACTCTCTGTGCCTCCTGGACTTGATTAACTATTTCCTTTCCCATATTGGGGAAGTTTTCAACTATAGTCTCCTCAAATATTTTCTCAGTCCCTTGCTTTTTCTCTTCTTCTTCTGGAACCCCTATAATTCGAATGTTGGTGCATTTAATGTTGTCCCAGAGGTCTCTGAGACTGTCCTCTGTTCTTTTCATTCTTTTTTCTTTATTTTGCTCTGCATCAGTTATTTCCACTATTTTATCTTCCACCTCACTTATCCATTCTTCTGCCTCAGTTATTGTGCTATTGATCCCATCTAGAGTATTTTTCATTTCATTTATTGTGCTTTTAATTGATGCTTGTTTCATCTTTAGTTCTTCTAGGTCCTTGTTAACTGTTTCTTGCATTTTGTCTATTCTATTTCCAAGATTTTGGATCTGGGAAATAGAATCTTGGATCATCTTTACTATCATTACTCTGAATTCTTTTTCAGGTAGACTGCCTATTACCTCTTCATTTGTTAGGTCTGGTAGGTTTTTATCTTGCTCCTTCTCCTGCTGTGTGTTTTTCTGTCTTCTCATTTTGCTTATGTTACTGTGTTTGGGGTCTCCTTCTTGCAGGCTGCCGGTTCGTAGTTCCCGTTGTTTTTGGTGTCTGTCCCCAGTGGCTAAGGTTGATTTAGTGGGTTGTGTAGGCTTCCTGGTGGAGGAGACTAGTGCCTGTGTTCTGGTGGATGAGGCTGCATCTTGTCTTTCTGGTGGGCAGGTCCACGTCTGGTGGTGTGTTTGGGGGTGTCTGTGGGCTTTTTATGATTTTAGGCAGCCTCTCTGCTAATGGGTGGCATTGTGTTCCTGTCTTGCTAGTTGTTTGGCATAGGGTGTCCAGCACTGTAGCTTGCTGGTCATTGAGTGAAGCTGGGTGCTGGTGTTGAGATGGAGATCTCTGGAAGATTTTCGCCGTTTGATATTATGTGGAACTGGGAGGTCTCTTGTGGACCAGTGTCCTGAAGTTGGCTCTCCCACCTCAGAGGCACAGCACTGACTCCGGGCTCCTCAATTTGGGATGATTTGTTGTCTATTCATGTATTCCACAAATGCAGGGTACATCAAGTTGATTGTGGAGCTTTAATCCGCTGCTTCTGAGGCTGCTGTGAGAGGTTTCTCTTTCTCTTCTTTGTTCTCACAGCTCCTGGGTCTCAGCTTTGGATTTGGCCCCGCCTCTGCGTGTAGGTCGCCGGAGGGCGTCTGTTCTTCGCTCAGACAGGACAGGGTTAAAGGAGCAGCCTCTTCGGGGACTCTGGCTCACTCAGGCCGGGCGGGAGGTTGGGGCACAGAGTGTGGGGCGAGCCTGCAGGGGCAGAGGCCGGCGTGACGTTGCACCAGCCCGAGGCGCGCTGTGTGTTCTCCCAGGGAAGCTGCCCCTGGTTCCCGGGACCCCAGCAGTGGCGGGCTGCACAGGCTCCTGGAAGGGCGGTGTGGACAGTGACCTGCGCTCGCACACTGGCTTCTTGGCGGTGGCAGCAGCAGCCCCAGCATCCCACGCCCGTCTCTGGGCTCCGCGCTTTCAGCCGCGACTCGCGCCCGTCTGTGGAGCTCCTTTAAGCAGCGCTCTTAATCCCCTCTCCTCGCGCACCAGGAAACCAAGAGGGAAGAAAAAGTCTCTTGCCTCTTCAGCAGCTCCAGAGTTTTCCCGGAGTCCTTCCCGGGTAGCTGTGGCACATTAGCCCCCTTCAGGCTGAGTTCTCGCCGCCAGTCCCAGTCCTCTCCCTGCGCTCTGACCAAAGCCCGAGCCTCAGCTTCCAGCGCCGCCCACCCTGGCGGGCGAGCAGACAAGCCTCTCGGGCTGGTGAGTGCCGCTCGGCACCGATCCTCTGTGCGGGAATCTCTCCGCTTTGCCCTACCCAGGTACGTGGGGAGTTTCTTGCCTTTTGGGAGGTCTGGGGTCTTCTGCCAGCGTTCAGTAGGTGTTCTGTAGGAGTTGTTCCACGTGTAGCTGTATTTCTGGTGTATCCGTGGGGAGGAAGGTGATCTCCGCGTCTTACTCTTCCGCCATCTTCCCCAGAAGTCCGAGAAGGTCTTTTTTATTTTATGTTGCTCTAGTTCTTAGCAGAATGCCTTGTATGTGGTAGGTTTTAATAAATATTTGAATGAATGAATGAGTGAATAAATGAACAAACAAATGAATTAACTGACTCTTCATGGGACCTTCGGACAGAGTTCTTAGTCTTTTGGTACCTTAGGTCCTCTAATATGAAATGTTTCCCATCATTTCAGAACTATGGTGATTGTACTGAGAAAATATTATTTAATCATGTTCTACAAAGCATTTTGTTTAGAGAAAAACTGTCTAAAGAAACAAATTTAAGAATACCCTAGAATGTGTATATAATTATAGTCATACTTACAAATTATAGTACTATGTCTATCTGTCATCCTAGATCTTTGTAGATCATTATTTGATAAAATAGAATACTCTTTTCTTACAACATCTTTGTTATAAGCTTGAATATTGTTTGTTTGAGAGATTACTGTTAATTATATTTTTCCTTACAATGACATTTAATATTTTTGCCTACTTAACATTTTATAATTGAGTAGTTCAGGGTTATATAAATCCATATACTTTGCATAAAAATTATAAATCAAGATTGGTAAACAGTGAAATGTCTAGTTTTATACAATGTTTATGAATAATAAAGGGAAATTGATTCACTTGTGTATATTTAGCTCACAAAGCATCTACCAAAATGTTGTGCAAGGTGTACTTCTGAATAGATATTAGGTTTCCTAGTTCCACTGAATTATTTTATTAAAAGTTTCCATAGGATGTGAACAGATGCCTAATTTGCTAATCTAGAAAGAAAACTGAGATTATGAGGTGATGAGTTTGCCTCCATTATTTTATTGTTTTGGAAACACTGAAAAACAAATGAGAAATAGGAGAAGCAAAAACTTACTATTCTGTGAAATTTTGTTTGTTTGTTTTTGGTTTTTTTTTGCGGTATGTGGGCCTCTCATTGTTGTGGCCTCTCCCGTTGCGAAGCACAGGCTCCGGACGCGCAGGCTCAGCAGCCGTGGCTCACGGGCCCAGCCGCTCCGCGGCATGTGGGATCTTCCCAGACCGGGGCACGAACCCGTGTCCCCTGCATCGGCAGGCGGACTCTCAACCACTGCACCACCAGGGAAGCCCCTCTGTGAAATTTTGAAGAGCTACGTACTTTTTAAGAAATGATTTATTGATCAAAGCAAAAACAGTTATAAAAATGATGAATGGGGCTTCCCTGGTGGCACAGTGGTTGAGAATCTGCCTGCCAATGCAGGGGACACGGGTTCGAGCCCTCCTCTGGGAAGATGCCACATGCCGTGGAGCAACTAAGCCCGTGCGCCACAGCTACTGAGCCTGTGCGTCTGGAGCCTGTGGTCTGCAACATGAGAAGGCCGCGACAGTGAGAGGCCCACACACCACGATGAAGAGTGGCCCCCGCTCACCGCAACTAGAGAAAGCCCTCACACAGAAACGAAGACCCAACACAGTCAAAAACAAACAAACAAACAAATAAATAAATAAATTTATTTTTAAAAAAAGATGAATGCCTTAATTTATTTTGCTCTTTTTACTTTGGAATTTCTTTTGATCTTTTTACTTTGGTTTCTGTATTTTTCTTTGCAAGCAAAGTAATTTTCATCTTTAGAAGTTTGATTTGAATATATTTTTATATCTTCCATTTGCTGTATTATCATGCTCACTTCTTCCAGCTTCTTGAACTTAAAGAATACAGTTATAATTTAATTGTCCTTGTCTACCATTTCTATCATGTCTGTAATTTCTAGGTCAGTTTCAAATGATTGCCTTTTTTCCTACTCATTATGGATGAAATTTGCTTGTTTCTTTTTACATGATTACTGATTTTTTAATTGGATGCCATACATTGTGAATTTTACCTTGTTGGATGCTGAATATTTTGTATTCCTAAAATTACTGTTGAGTTTTATTCTGGGACACAGTTAAGTTACTTGGAAACCATTTGATCTTTTTGAGTCTTGCTCTTAAGCTTTGTTAGGTAGAACTAGAACTATACTTATTCTAGGGCTGGTTTTCCTCTCTATTAAGGTAAAATCCTTCTGAATATTATAGGCAATGTCTTGTGATTTATGAGGTTTTCAGTTTCCCTCTAATCTTTTTGGATGTTTCTTTCCTTGACCTTGGGTGTATACCTCACACTTAGTGCTCAGCTGAAGACATGTTGAGGGGGTCCTCAGGTTTTGGTACTCTCTTTTTGCAGCTGTCTCCTCTTTTTTCCTCTCTATGAACTCTCGCTGCCTTGGATTCCCTGAACTCCCAGGGTCTTATCTTATGAGTCTAGCCGGCCTAAGTTCTCCCTTCCTGACTCATGATCTACATAACTCTCTAGGCACTAAGTTGAGGCAGTTGTAGGGTTCACTTTATTTCTTGTCTCTTAGAAATCACTGTTTTTTTTTTTTTCATTTGTCTGATGTCTAATGTCTTGAGAATTGTCATGTTATATATTTTGTCCATTTAAAGTTTTTTATTTTTTTCAGAAAAAAGATAAATTTATTCCCATCTTTCCTGGAAAAGGAATTTTCTAATGATGTTATTGAAAATACTAGAGTCATGCAATTTTGGGTAAAGCATCTTGGAGAGGCTAAATAGAAAAAGAGCTCAAGATTTGGAGGGAGAAGATGTGGGTTTTGTTGTCACTGAAATTTTTGGCAAATATGCTCATGGAACAATGAGAGCATAGAAGAGAGGTACTTCATTAAGCCTAATTAGAAACTAACTTTTCAGAGTGCCCTTTATGAAACATAGTTCTGTTCATGCTACTTCTCTGTTTAAACCTTTCAAATGACTATTATAAAAGAATGTAGCCATGAGGGCATGGAGAAAGGTTGAAGTCTCTAATTTGGAATGTATGACTGAGAATAAGTTCTGTGCATGTGTTGTAGTAGTTGTGGGTGAGGCTTAGAAGAGGGTGACAAGAAATGAAGCAGGAGATACCCTAAGATTTGTCTGAAATTCCCAAATCACAAATACTTCCAAAACAGGTCATTCAAGGATGACTAGCTTAAAACAAAACAGTTGTTTTCTTCTTATTAATTAGTGCCATTTCTTTTCAGCTTAAAAAGTTCCTTTAACATTTCTTGTAGGGCTGGTTTAGTGGTGATGAAGTTCTTTAGCCTTGGCTTATCTGGGAAACCCCTGATCCCTCCTTTCTTCTTCAATCTGAATGATAAACTTACTGGTTAGACAATTCCTGGTTGCAAGTTTTTTCCTTTCAGCACCTTGAATATGTCATGGCACTCTCTTCTGGCAGGTAATTTTTGTTGAAAAATGTGCCTTTAGCCTAATGGGTTTTCCTTGCACATAACAAATTATTTTCCTCTTGCTGCTTTTAGGAGTCTCTCTTTATTCTTAATTTTTACCATTTTAATTATAATGTGTCCTGCTCTGTGTCTCTTTGGGTTTATCTTATTTGGAACTTCGGGCTTCCTGGACCTGGATGTTTGCTTCCTTCTTCAGATTAGGGAAACTTTCAGTGACTATTTCTTCAGATAATTTTTCTGGACATTTCTCTCTCTTTTCTCTCTGTGACCCCTATAATGTGAATGTTATTCCGCTTAATGTTGTTGCAAAGGTCCGTTAAAGTATCTTCATTCTTTAAAATTCTTTTTCCTTTTGCTGGTCTGGACAAGTTCCATTGTTTTGTCTTCTGGCTGACGATTTGTTCTTCTGCTTCATCCATTCATCTGGTTAACCCCTCTAGTGTATTTTTCAGTTTAGTTATGGTGTCTGTTTGGTAGTTTCTTATATTTTCTTTTTGTTGCAGTTCTAACTGTATTCATCCATTCTTTTTGTGTGTTCAGTGAGCACCTTTATGACCATTATTTGGAACTCTTTATAAGGTAAACCATTTTATTTAGTTCTTTTTTTTTAGGTTTTGCTTTGTTCTTTTCACTGGAACATATTCCTCTATCTCCTTGCTTTGCCTATTTCTCTCTGTTTCTATGTACTATTAGCTATCTATCTCTGCCAGTCTTGAAGGACTGGCCTTATTTAGAAGATGTCCTGTGGGGCTTAGAAGCACAATCCTGCCTGTCCAGCCTAGCCAGATGCTCAAGAGGTGTCCCCTATGTGGATTGTGTACACTCTTTTGTTGTGGTGGCGTTGAGGCTGTGATGGGGCACTGATGGGCAGTACTGGCCCCTGGACTGGATGTGGGACTTGGTGGCTGCTGCCATAGGGTGCTAGTGGTGTGGGCTATTGCTTGGCCAGCTGTGAGCCTAACCTAGGTTCAGGGGTGGTGGTTTTTTCAGTGGGACCTGCTCTATGCCACTAATAGGTAATGTGGAGAATTCCAGAATCGTGCCTGCCAGCATTGGTATTAACAAGGTTGCCTAAGATCACAAAAATTGCTCCTGTCAGTGACTCAGTCCCTAGGGTGCACCCCAACTGGTTCCTGCCTCTACAGCAGACACTTCAGGATTAGTAAGTGGGTCCCCTTCACCTATTGTCCATATACTTTTCAGTCTGGTGTTTTTGTGTTCAGAATATGCATTATAAAACATAATGAGGAGGCTCGGTCCTAAAGATGATAGAGGAGGAAGATATGGAGACCACCTTCCTCCCCCAAAATACATCAGAAATACATCTACATGTGGAACTCCTACAGAACACCTACTGAATTCTAGCAGAAGACCTCAGACTTCCCAAAAGGCAAGAAAATTTCCACGTACCTGGGTAGGGCAAAAGAAAAAAAAAAAAAAACCACAAGAATAAGGACGTGACCTGCACCTCTGGAAGGGAGCTGTGAAGGAGGAAAGGTTTCCACACACTAGGAAGCCCCTTTACTGGTGGAGACAGGGTGTGAGCGTGGGTGGGAAGCTTTGGAGCCATGGAGGAGTGTGCAGCAGCTGCGGTGCAGAGGGCAAAGTTGAGAGATTCCCGCACAGAGGATCGGTGCTGACCAGCACTAACCAGCCCGGGAGGCTTGTCTGCTCACCCGCTGGGGCAGGCAGGGGCTGGGAGCTGAGGCTCGGGCTTCGGAGATCAGAGACCAGGGAGAGGACTGGGGTTGGCTGCGTGAACACAGCCTGAAGGGGGCTAGTGCATCACAGCTAGCTGGAAGGGAGTCCAGGAAAAAGTCTGGACCTGCCTAAGAGGCAAGAGACCACTGTTTCGGGGGGGCGCGACGAGAGGGGATTCAGAGCACCACCTAAAGGAGCTCCAGAGACAGGCGCAAGCCACAGCTATCAGTGTGGACACCAGAGACGGGCATGAAATGCTAAGGCTGCTGCTGCAGCCACAAAGAATCCTGTTGCAAGCACAGGTCACTATCCACGCCTCCCCTCCTGGGAGACTGTGCAGCCTGCCACTACCAGGGTTTCGTGATCCAGGGTCAACTTCCCTGGGAGAACACATGTCAGGCCTCAGGCTATTGCAGTGTCATC
Source organism: Mesoplodon bidens (assembly GCF_964165515.1). Classification (NCBI taxonomy): domain Eukaryota; kingdom Metazoa; phylum Chordata; class Mammalia; order Artiodactyla; family Ziphiidae; genus Mesoplodon; species Mesoplodon bidens. The sequence continues at coordinate 193,141,907 of NC_138176.1, forward strand.
CTGGCCTCTGCTGCTGCAGGCTCGCCCCACATCTGTACCCCTCCCTCCCCCAAGCCTGATGAGCCAGAGCCCCCTAATCAGCTGCTCCTTTAACCCCCTCCTGTATGGGTGAAGAACAGATGCCAGAGGGCAACCTACATGCAGAGGAGGGGCCAATCCAAAGCTGAATCCCTGGAGCTGTGTGAACAAAGAAGAGAAAGGGAAATTTCTCCATGAAGCCTCAGGAGCAGCAGATTAAATCTCCACAATCAACTTGATGTACCCTGCATCTGTGGAATACCTGAATAGACAATGAATCATCCCAAAATGGAGGCAGTGGACTTTGGGAGCAACTGTAGACTTGGGGTTTGCTGCATGCAACTGACTAGTTTCTGATTTATATGTTTATCTGAGTTTAGTTTTTAGTGCTTGTTAACATTGGTGGATTTGTTTATTGGTTTGGTTGCTCTCTTCTTTTTATTACTTTTTAATTTTAATACTTTATTAAAAATTTTTTTATTTTAATAACTTTATTTTAACACTTTTTTTTTTTGTGGTACGTGGACCTATCACTGTTGTGGCCTCTCCCATTTTGGAGCACAGGCTCTAGACATACAGGATCAGAGGCCATGGCTCATGGGCCTAGCTGCTCCACAGCATGTGGGATCTTCCCAGACCGGGGCATGAACTCGTGTCCCCTGCATCAGCAGGCGGACTCTCAAGCACTGCACCACCAAGGAAGCCCCAATAACTTTATTTTATTCTTCCTTTCTCCCTTCTTTCCTCCCTTCCTTCCTCCCTCCCCCCTTCCTTTCTCTTTCTTTCCTTCTTCGTTTTTTCTTTCTTTCTTCTTTCTTTCTTTCTTTCTTTCTTTCTTTCTTTCTTTCTTTCTTTCTTTCTTCTTTTTATTCTGAGCCATTTGGCTGACAGGGTCTTGGTGTTCTTGCCGGGTGTCAGGCCTGAGCCTCCCAGGCGAGAGAGCCAAGTTCAGGACATAAGACCACCAGAGACCTCCCAATGCCACGTAATATCAATTGGCGATAGTTCTCCCAGAGACCTCCATCTCAATGCTAAGACCCAGCTACACTCAACAACCAGCATGCTCCAGTGCTGGACACCCTATGCCAAACAACTAGCAAGATAGGAACACAACCCCACCCATTAGCAGAGAGGCTGCCTAAAATCATAATAAGTTCACAGACACCCCAAAACTCACCAGCAAATGCAGTCCTGCCCACCAGAAAGACAAGATTCAGCCCCACCCACCAGAACATAAGCACCAGTGCCCTCCACAAGGAAGCCTACACAAGCCACTGAAATAACCTTCCGCACTGGGGGCAGACACCAAAAATAATGGGAACTACGAACCTGCAGCCTGCGAAAAGGAGACTTCAAACACAGTAAATAAGCAAAATGAGAAGACAGAGAAATACACAGCAGATGAAGGAGAAAGGTAAAAATCCACCAGACCAAACAAATGAAGAGAAAATAGGCAGTGTACCTGAAAAAGAATTCAGAGTAATGATAGTAAAGATGATCCAAAACCTTGGAAATAGAAAGGAGAAAATACAAGAAACGTTTAACAAGGACCTAGAAGAACTAAAGAGCAAACAAACAATGATGAACAGCACAATAAATGAAATTAAAAATTCTCTAGAATGAATCAATAGCAGAATAACTGAGGCAGAAGAAAAGATAAGTGAGCTACATAACATACAAGTGAAACCCATAAGGTTAACAGCTGGTCTTTCAGCAGAAAATCAGCAAGCCAGAAGGGAGTGGCAGGACATAGTTAAAGTGATGAAGGAGATAAACCTACAACCAAGATTACTCTACCCAGCAAGGATATCATTCAGATTTGATGGAGAAATTAAAACCTTTACAGACAAGCAAAAGCTAAGAGAATTCAGCACAACCAAACCAGGTATACAACAAATGCTAAAGGAACTTCTCTAGGCAGGAAACAAAAGAGAAGGAAAAGACCTAAAATAACAAACCCAAAACAATTAAGAAAATGGTAATAGGAACATACATATCAAAAATTACCTTAAATGTAAATGGATTAAATGCTCCAACCAAAAGACATAGACTGGCTGAATGGATACAAAAATAAGACCCATATATATACTGTCTACAAGCTACTCACTTCAGACCTAGGGACACATACAGACTGAATGTGAGGGGATGGAAAAAGATATTCCATGCAAACGGAAATCAAAAGAAAGCTGGAGTAGCAATTCTCATATCAGACAAAATATACTTTAAAACAAAGACTATTACAAGAGAAAAGGAGGACACTACATAATGATCAAGGAATCAATCCAAGAAGAAGATATAACAATTGTAAATAATTATGCAGCCAACATAGGAGCACCTCAATACATAAGGCAAATACTAACAGCCATAAAAAGGGAAATTGACAGTAACACAATCATAGTAGGGGACTTTAACACCCCACTTTCACCAATGGACAGATCATTCAAAATGAAATTAAATAAGGAAACACAAGCTTTAAATGATACATTAAACAAGATGGACTTAATTGATATTTATAGGACATTCCATCCAAAAACAACAGAATACACATTCTTCTCAAGTGCTCATGGAACATTCTCCAGGATAGATCATATCTTGGGTCACAAATCAAGTCTTGGTAAATTTAAGAAAATTGAAATTGTATCAAGTATCTTCTGACCACAACGCTATGAGACTAGATAGCAATTACAGGAAAAAAATCTGTAAAAAATGTAAACACATGGAGGCTAAACAGTACACAACTTAATAACCAAGAGATCACTGAAGAAATCAAAGAGGAAATCAAAAAATACCTAGATACAAATGACAATGTAAACACGATGACCCTAAACCTATGGGCTGCAGCAAAAGCAGTTCTAAGAGGGATGTTTATAGCAATACAATCCTACCTTAAGAAACAAGAAAAATCTCAAATAAAAAACCTAACCTTATACCTAAAGCAATTAGAGAAAGAAGAACAAAAAACCCACCCCAAAGTTAGCAGAAGGAAAGAAATCATAAAGATCAGATCAGAAATAAATGAAAAAGGAATGAAGGAAACAATAGCAAAGGTCAATAAAACTAAAAGCTGGTTCTTTGAGAAGATAAACAAAATTGATAAACCATTAGCCAGACTCATCAAGAAAAAAAGGGGGAAGACTCGAATCAACAGAAATAGAAATGAAAAAGGAGAAGTAATGAGTGACACTGCAGCAATGCAAAGGATCATGAGTGATTACTAGAAGCAACTCTATGCTAATAAAATGGACAACCTGGAAGAAATGGACAAACTCTTAGAAAAGCAGAACCTTCCAAGACTGAACCAGGAAGAATTAGAAAATATAAACAGACCAATCACAAGCACTGAAATTGAGACTGTGATTAAAAATCTTGCAACAAACAGAAGTCCAGGTCCAGATGGCTTCACAGGCAAATTCTATCAAACATTTAGAGAAGAGCTAACAAATATCCTTCTCAACCTCTTCCAAAATATAGCAGAGGGAGGAACCTTCCCAAACTCATTCTACGAGGCCACCATCACCCTGATACCAAAACCAGACAAAGATGTCACACACACAAAAAATAACTACAGGCCAATATCACTGATGAACATAGATGCAAAAATCTTCAACAAAACACTTGCAAACAGAATCCAGCAGCACATTAAGAGGATCATACACCATGATCAAGTGGGGTTTATCCCAGGAATGCAAGGATTCTTCAATATATGCAAATCAATTGATGTGATACACCATATTAACAAACTGAAGGATAAAAACCATATGATCATCTCAATAGATGTAGAAAAAGCTTTTGACAAATTCAATACCCATTTATTATAAAAACCCTCCAGAACATAGGCTTAAAGGTAACTTTACATAATAAAGGCCATATATGAGAACCTCACAGCCAACATCATTCTCAATGGTGAAAAACTGAAACCATTTCCTCTAAGATCAGGAACAAGACAAGGTTGCCCACTCTCACCACTATTATTCAACATAGTTTTGGAAGCTTTAGCCACAGAGATGAAAAAGAAATGAATGGAATCCAAATCAGAAAAGAAGAAGCAAAACTGTCAGTGTTTTGCAGGTGACATGATACTCTACATAGAGAATCCTAAAGATGCTACCAGAAACCTACTAGAGCTAATCAATGAATCTGGTAAAGTAACAGGATACAAAATTAGCACACAGAAATCCCTTGCATTCCTGTACACTAACAGTGAAAAATCTGAAAGAGAAATTAAGGAAACACTCCCATTTACCATTGCAACAAAAAGAATAAAATATCTAGGAATAAACCTACCTAAGGAGACAAAAAACCTGTATGCAGAAAACTATAAGACACTGATGAAAGAAATTAAAGATGATACAAACAGATGGAGAGATATACCATGTTCTTGGATTGGAAGAATCAACATTGTGAAAATGACTATACTACCCAAAGCAGTCTACAGATTCAATGCAATCCCTATCAAACTACCAATGTCATTTTTCACAGAACTAGAACAAAATGTTTCACACTTTGTATGGAAACACAAGAGACCCTGAATAGCCAAAGCAATCTTGAGAAATAAAAACGGAGCTGGAGGAATTAGGCTCCCAGATTTCAGAGTATACTACAAAGCTACAGTAATCAAGACAGTATGGTACTGATGCAAAAAGAGAAATATAGAGCAATGGACCTGGAAATAAAATGCAGAGATAAACCCATGTACATAGGGTCACCTTATCTTTGATAAAGGAGGCAAGAGTATACAATGGAGAAAAGACAGCCTCTTCAATAAGTGGTGCTGGGAAAACTAGACAGCTACATGTAAGAGAATGAAATTAGAACTTTCCCTAACACCATACACAAAAATAAGCTCAAAATGGATTAAAGACCTAAATGGAAAGCCGGACAGTATAAAACTCTTAGCACAATATTCTTGTGCTTCTTACCACTTTTCCAATTTTCTTCTCCTGTGGTTTATATTTCAATAGACTCTTCATTTCTTAATAGTACTCTGGCAGCTGCTAGGTTCTTGTTAATGAGTTCATTTAGATGCATACTCTTTCTTTAGTTAACACACTCCTAGCTTTCTCTTTGTGAAGTAAATCTTCTAATTCTGCTTGCCTATATTGGTTGTTGGTGGTGCTAATACAGATTCTTGAAATATGCTACCTGACAATTTTGGATTAATAAAGGTTGAATTGAGTGTGGTGGCACTTTCAGTCATATTATAGCAGCTCATGTTTACAGTTTTAAGATAGTAAGGGAATAGTCTGTCAGACTCCAAAGAAATTGTGCTTCATTTTAAGGCTTTCTTACTAATATCAACAAGGAAGATTTTCAAATAGTTCATTAGTATTGCATCCTGAAGCTAGCTATTTATTTAGATAGAGTACTAGAGGTGTCTGTATAGGTGGCTTTTTCCATGCATCTGGACTTGCTAACTTCTCATCCTTTAGGATGCAATTCAGGCACTGTCTTGTCCTTAAAGACTTCTCCAAGCCTATGCTCAGGGCCAGGTGCCTCTCTTACACCATTTTCTACTGTCTGCCTCATCATAGCATTTGTTACACATGCCACAATTACCTGTTTACATGTTCGATAGCTTTGGCTACTGGAAAGTAGATTCTGGAGTGACAATGGTATGTCTTTCTAATCTAGGGTCTCCAAAGTTTGGTACCTGATAAGCATTTAATAAAAGTTTATTGACTAAAGAATAGTGTGATTACAATTCTTTGAGCCTGTTTAGTATCTATGCCTTTTTTGTGTAGAATATTTATAAAGTATGTTTCTGATTATTGGGTGTGTTAGTAGAGTTGATTGGAAAAAAACCTTATAAAGGAGTTTTTCTGGTTGCCAGTTAATCATTTTGGGTCTTTTTTCACCAAGATACTAAATTCTTCAGGTTAAGAGGTTGCCACTTCTCAGCCAAACTCTGTAAAATTATTCCCATAGTGTCTGTGTACTCAAATGATTGTGAATGGTTTCTTGGGTCTTAGAAGTTTTATGGTATTGAGGTGATAACTTATAACCGAAAAACTGTTTTAAACATATAAAATCATACTATGTAGTTAATATGGAACTACTACTCCTCAGGAAATAGTATATATGTTTATAAGGTTGATGTCCTGAAACTGTGTTTCCAATAATATAATGTATAAGACCCAAGTTACTGAATACAAACTCTATATAAATATGTTTGTGATCTAGTAATGACCCATTAAGCTAAACTCGTTTGGTAAGATTAAACCATTAACAGAAAGGGAAGTTTTAATTCTTTCATTTAAAAAAATACTGGCTGAGCTGGGACTGCTGCTTATAACACTGAAGGGTAAGATAAGAACATTAGTTGAATACTTACCATATCAAGCATCTTACGTATATCATCTAATTTAAATCTTACAATAAACCTATGATGCATAGATTACTGTCCCCATTTTATAGTTGAGAAAATTGAGCATCATAAAGGTTACATTTCTTGTTCAAAGTTGCAGATTTAGTCAGTGATATAGTCTGATTTTGAAACCAGATATGTCTGAGAATAATTGGTAATAGATTTGGTACAATAATTGCTCTTGGAACTTTAGCCACTGATCAGTTTAACTTATATACTAAAATTCCTTTTGATGATTTTGTAAAGAAAAGTAATACCTTATTGTTAAAAGAGTTCACAAGTACTGTAAGGGAGATTGTACCATTATTATGTATAACCTGGGTTTGTGAAGGCTTGTAAAGAATAATTTAACATATTTCTTTCATGTTTTTTAAATTCTTTTTTCTTTATGTTTTCTAAAGTAAAAGGCTAAGTTAAGCACAAATACTGCTTTTTTTGTTGGTGTTTGTATGTGGATAGATTGAAGTATCTAATTAGGTTTTTTTGAATATAAATTTTATTCCTCCAGTAAAATTTATCATGAGGTAATATACAAAGAACATTTATACCATTCTTCACTTGATACATATGAAAAATTTGAAAGTAAGAGGTATTTGATCAGATAATGTATTCCTGCTAACATTTTGGAAGCTTTTCTAATAGGATGTAAAGTTACTAAATGATAGGGAAAAATATCTTTCAATGAAATGTCTGAGGATGGATAACAGTGCACATTTTGTTTCTCTATGGAGAGCAGTTAACATTAATGCTGTATATAATGAATATTTTCAAAAGATGCTAAGTGAATGTAAATTAGCTACGACAACATAAAAGGGTAAAGGTAGTCCTCAAGTTATAGATGGAAAACAATCTGTTGGATTAACCCATGTTTCCACAGCTATTAAAGCCACGGGGGAGGGAGTCACTCTAAGCATTAATAATTTACATCTCACCCCGATTGGCAATTACAAGGTTACCAGCCACCATCCCTCAATTATCCCTGCAAGTGGTACACCAATTGAAGATGTCAAATAGGATTTGTAGAAGGAGTAGTAAATTAAAAAAAAATAAAAATTTAAATGAAACTCTTTTGATCTGACCCATTCTTCAGGATTGATCCAACAACAGTAATCCCAGTGGCAGAGCTGTACTTCATTTAAAATTTTTTATTACTTATTTTTCTCTTGAAAATGTAAATTGTTCACAACTTCCAAGGATATAAAAAGCCATATTCCAAAGTAAACCTTCCTCCTATTCTCTTGTTTCTATTCCCCAGAGGCAACACCATTACAGATTTTGAGTCTCTCCCCAGATTATGTGTTTATTTTAAATAAGGGAATTTCTGGCGTGCTCTGTAAAGTATATTTCCCCACGGAGCATATTAAATGCACTTTCCTGTTCTATCCTGCACCTTTGGAATACATGTGGAATGACAAATTAAACTTGCCCAGCAATTCTGTCATCACATGCTTAATATGATATGTAAATTGTTAGCATCTCTGCCCTATGTGGCCTCAGCTGCCTGGGACCTCCCATACTATCAGTGGAATGAATGACAGGCCAGATCAAGTAGCGGGTGTTTAATTAACTTTCAGTGAGCTAACATGAGAAAAAGAATAAATCTTTGTACTTAGTAAAGGCTCAATTTTCTTATCCCAGCATTGTATTACCTTTCTGGCAGCTAGGTGTTTCAGAAAGAAAATGTTGTGTTTTTGCGTCTCCTTACATAGTTGTCACGTATGATTGAGGGCCTTTATTTCATGAATGGAGAAAAAAATCTTGTATTTAGGTTCCCTGGGAAGCAGGTCTGTCTCTCTGTGCCTTTCTAAGTCATCTTGGTGGTACTATAAATTCTTATTTTCTTAAACAACCTTACTGAGGTGTAATTGACAGGCAATAAAGTCCACATATGTAAACTGCACAATTTGATAAGTTTTAACATAAATATAAACAATGAAACCATCACCACAATCAAGATAATGAACATATCTGTCACCCCAAAAGTTTTCTAATGCTTCTTGTAGTCCCTCACTCCTGCCTTCCCCAGCCTGTACCTAATCACTAATCTGTTTTCTAGCACTGTAAATTAGCTGCCTTTTTAAAGAATGATACATAAATGGAATCATACTATATATTATTTTCCATCTGGCTTCTTTCACTCAGCATAATTATTCTGAGATTCACCTATGTTGCTGCATGGATCAGTAGTTCATATCTTTTTCTTGCTGCACAGTAATCCGATGTATAGATGCACTACAGTTTGTTTACCCATTCATTTGTTTAGGGACATTTGAGTTTGTTCCAGTTTTTAGCTCCTAAAAATAAAGCTTCTGTGAACATTCATATTTAAGTCTGTGTATGGATGTACTTTCATTTCTCTTGGGTAAATACCAAGGAGTAGGATGAATGAATTATACGATAGGTGTGTATTTTATTTTTTTAAGAGACTGCCAAACTGTTTTTCAAAGTGATTTTATCTTTTTACATCCCCACCAACAGTGTATAAGAGTTCTAGTAGCACAACAGCTTGCCAGTCTTTGGTATTGTCAGTGTTTTATTTTTAGTACTTTTAGTAGGTGTATACTAGTAATATCTGATTTTTTAAAAATTTGCATTTCTCTAATGAGATTTGATGTTGAACACCCTTTCATGTACTTGTTTGCCATTTGTATTTCTTCCTTGGCGAAGTGTCTGTTCAAACTATCACTTTAATTAATTAATTCAGTTTTTTTTATTATTAGGCTTTGAGAGGTCTTTAGATATTCCAGATATAAGTCTTTAATCAGATCTGTGATTAGCAAATATTTTCTCTGGGCAAATATAGTTTCATTCTGTAGTTATGTTTTCATTTTTTTAATAATGTATTCTGAAGACCAAACATTCTTAATTTTGATGAAGTGCAATTTATCAATTTAAAAAAATGTTATGGATTGTACTGCTCATGTCATATCTTAGAACTCTGCCTAATTCAAGGTCACAAATATTACCTCTGATGTTTTCTTCTAGAAGTTTTATAATTTTAGGATTTACATTTAGTTCTATAATACATTTTGAGTTAATTTTTATACGTGGGGTGAGGTATTGAGCAAAGTTTATCATTTTGCCCCCAGTACTACCCTGTCTTGATTACTGTGGCTTTATAACAACTATTGAAACCCCAAATCTAAGCCAACTTTTTCTTTTTCAAACTTGTTTTAGCTAATTTAGGGTCCTTTACATTTGTACACAAACATCAGAATCAGTTTCTCAATCTCTATATCAAAGCATGCTATGATTTTGATTGGGATTACATTGAAACTATAAATCAGCTTGGAGGAATTGACATCTTTCATTCCATGAACATAGTAAATTCTCCCATTTGCTTAGGTCTTCTTTAATTTCTCTCAGCAGTGTTTTCTAGTTTTCAATGTACAGGTCTTTTACATCTTTTAAAATTTACCCCTAAGCACTCCTTATTTTTAGTGTTATTGTAAATGGCATTAAAATTCAATATCTGATTGTATATAGAAATGTAATTGATATTTGTATATTTCTTGCATCCTTCAGCCTTACTAGTAGTTTTCTTTTAGATTCATAGGGTTTTCTACATAGTCATTATATCATCTGCAAATAAGGCTAGTTTACTTCTTCCTTTTAAAATCTGTATACCTTTTATTTATTTTTCTTGACTTCCTAAACAGCCTAGAACCTCTAATACAAATTTCAATTGAAGTGCTGAGAACAGTCATGCTTGCCTGCTTCTGGTCTGAGGAGAAAAGCCCTCATTTTATTTCACTTTCAGCTCTAAAAGTACTTGCATTCTAGTTTGACAGTACTTTAAACATGTCATTCCACTGTCTTCTGACTTGCCTTGTATCTAACCTATAGTCATTTTTATATTTGTTTTTCTGTACATATTTTGTCTTTTTTCTCTGACTGCTTTTAAGATTTTTCTTTATCACTATTTTAAGCAATTTGATTTTGATGTGCCTCACTAGTAATTTTCTTTGTTTCTTGTGTTTGGGATTAATAGAGCTCCTTGGATTTATGGGCTTATAATTTTCATCAAATTTGGATATTTTTGAGTCATTAGTTCATCAAATAGTTTTTCTCACCCCATCCTTCTTCTTCAAGGACTCTAATTACAGTTACATATATATACTTCATAAGTTGTCTTACAGCTCACTGATGCTCTGTGAATTTGTTTTTAGTCTCTTTTTCTCTCTGATTCACTTTTGATGGTTTTCTATTGCTATGTCTTCAAGTTCACTAACCTTTTATTTTGTAATTCCAATTCATTGTTTGCCCCATACTAGTGTATTTTTTTACCCTAGATATAGTGTTTTCATCACTAGAAGTTTGACTTGTATCTTTTTAATATCTCTCATGCCACTACATTTTAGAGATGAGAAAACTGAAACACACAGAAGATAAGAAATTTGCCAGAGATTTCAGAGCTATTAAGAAGTGGGTGCCAGGATACAAATCCAGGCAGCCTGATCCCACAGACTTCACTTTTTTTTTTTTTCGGTACGTGGACCTCTCACTGCTGTGGCCTCTCCCGTTGTGGAGCACAGGCTCCAGACGCGCAGGCTCAGCTGCCATGGCCCACGGGCCCAGCCGCTCCATGGCATGTGGGGTCCTCCCGGACTGGGGCACGAACCTGTGTCCCCTGCATCGGCAGGCGGACTCTCAACCACTGTGCCAAGAGGGAAGCCCCAAGAGACTTCACTTTTAATCAACACTTGTATTCTTAGTTTAAATGGTGTACCACTATATATGGTGTATAATAATCTTTTCTAAAGCATTTAGAAAAATGCTTGGTGAGTAAAAGGATACAAAAAATGTTCATCGTTGTTGTTGTAGTAAACTGTTGACAAGCTACAAAACTTCCTCAAGATAGAAAACTCAGATTACAATTCTTAAAAACTTTCCTGATCCTTCATCATGAACATAGGCATTTCCATCCTCTTTGTTCTTCCTTCTATAATAGAATTTTGTAACTGTATGTGTCCTTGAATAATGAATGGAAGGTAGGTTGGATGGTGGACCAAGTAAAGTTTTAGGGTACAGACATCCTGCTTGATGGTCAGTGGGTGAGGTGCTGCTGACAACCATCAGAGAAGAAGCTTACCAGATACCAGGAGGAAGGACATATACAATATCATGACTTCACAGCACAGGGATTGTACCATGATGGGGACTCGGCAGTCTTCAAGGGCTACCTTGGCTCCATGAGGTTTCTAGAGTTGTTGCATATGGAGACAAAACCCCAGAGGGTGCCATTCTTATCAGTATCTATGTGAGTAGTAACCCCCTAGAACTGTGGAGTTTACAACCATCAGAAGGGCATGCAGCTGCCCTTTGGTGCTACCAGGTAGATTACAGAATAAGATGATTTAAATTGGAACTCAGCTGAAAGCAGAGTGGCCTCTGCCTACTAATTTTTCTCATTGCAGCAGGATCTCTTGAGGTCTGGTTACACTATCTTAGGCTTTACCAAGGTATCAACTCTCCATAGCCAACTTCCTCCCTTCTTGTTTGTCTGATTTCTCCTCCTTCTATGCTGGGGAACTTTTATTCTGTCTGTCTTGAGGGCAGGAAATTTAATTCTAACTCACTGGGTTTTTTCCTTGCCCCGAGTCCTGTCAGAGGGTAGAGTTTTGAAACTAAAACATACTTATATTTTCTATGGTAATCAATCTTCCTTGAAGCTTGTATGCTACAAGATCAGATTATTGTGCAAATAGAGGGGAGAGCCAGAAATACTGGGAAAGGGGGAAAGTATGTTATTATTTCAAATATATCTGTCTCCCCAGCTAGACCATGAATGCCACAAGGAATTAATCCTCGCGGGTAAGGAGTATGTTTTTACAAACAAAGGGAATGGATTTGAGTGCCATACAGGTTTACTCAAGATAAATGGTCAATCCTTTCCATTTCTCAGTAGCTGCTACTATGCTAGAGGAGACTCTATTCTATTCATGCATTCTGCACACTTTTATCCATGAAAATTGTGTACTGGACTAATATAATAATTCACTTCTGTGATACAGAGATGACTTATTTTATAAGGCTAATATTAGTTTCCCTAATTTTAGGAACTGGTATTTTGATTTTTCCCCTTTAACCTTGATTATAGCATATTGTCTCATTGGGCAAGCCTCTTAGAATCATACATCTGAATTTTGAGAAGTGGGTAACCTATCTCATTCTTTACTGTTAGATACCAGGATCATCACACTTTTCTTGTGTTAAAAACATCTATTCCATATTTCCAGAGGTGTTATTTAAAACACTACTGGAGAAGATTTAATGAGTTGGTATTCATTTTATCTTGTATACCTGGACTTACAGTTCATATCTAAAATGTAATTTAATGTAAAAAATGTACAAATTAGAATATATGAAAATTATAATGAGTAGCCATCATCTGCTGGCTACAGACACAAAGCAACACTCAAAAAAAATCTTGCTTATTAATTTCAGTAGTAAGAATTATTGATTCACATTCTGGAGACTCACTTACTAATTTCAGTTGTATAAGTTCATTTTGTGGCTTTGAGAAAATATTTAACTCCTCTTGTTTCTGAACCAAACTGTGTCTGCTTGCACACAGTAAAGCCCACCTACTGACACTGGGTTGTGGTGAAGGAAAGTGTAGTGTTTATCACAGGGTGAAGCAAGGAGTTTGGGACAGCTAGTGCTCACAAAGCCCAAACTCCCCCATGAATTTTAGCAAAGCATTTTTTTTTTTTTTTTTTTTTTTGCAGTACGCGGGTCTCTCACCATTGTGGCCTCTCCCGTTGCGGAGCACAGGCTCCGGACGAGCAGGCTCAGTGGCCATGGCTCATGGGCCCAGCCGCTCCGCGGCATGTAGGATCTTCCCGAACCGGGGCACAAACCCATATCCCCTGCATCGGCAGGCGGACTCTCAACCACTGCACCACCAGGGAAGCCCTAGCAAAGCATTTTTAAAGGCAAGGTGAGGGAGGGTATCTCAGGGTATGTGATCAGCTAGTGCACAGTTCTCTGATTGGTTGATGGTGAGGTCACAGGGCAGTGCCACAGAGGTTAACATGATCAATCCTTAGACACCAGTAGGCCTGGGGGCTATGTGCTCATGGTCGTCAAGTAGCTAATTTCTTCCATTTGATGGGGGTTTTAGCATCTATAAAACAACCCAGGAAGTGTGCATCAGATACTATTATCTAGGTAGTTCAGAGAGGAGCTACTGGAGAGGATATGGGGGAGGGGTCTGTGCTGGGAAGGCCCCATCGGGTCCTGCTGTGTTACTTTTCAGATACCTGTTTTCTTGCCTTTATGGTGGGGGCATTGGATTGGATCAGTGGTAGGCTTGCTATTTTGCATGAATATTAATACGGGAAAAATTATCCTTTGACACAAATAAAATAGAAATTTTGTTAGTTATGTATTTTTATCAGAAAATACAATATTTGTATAAGATTTCTTTTATTCTTTCTCTGTGAATAAAGAGTTTCCTTTTTGAATTAAATTTCAGAAAATGCAATAAAGCACTATCATGATGGAATGTCGAGACTAAATTAAAATTTGTGTTTGAAATTGGTATACTTTGCCTCCTTTCCAGCCTTCTAATCAATTTAATTGAAAATGTGGTTTATCACATAGGGACTCTCAATATTGTATTCTTCAAAACAAGATTTTCCAGTTGCAAACGGAAAAAAAAATCAGTGATGTTTTTAATCTTAAAAACATTGTTCCCTGGGCCTTTTATGTTGGAGTAGATGATTTTCAACAGCCACTTTCTCCTCTTGGCAGTGTCCACAGATGTAGTTTGTGTTTTATTTAGAAAACAGCCTGTCACACACACACTGCCACCTGCTTTTTCCTCATGTATACTACACTGAGCAGATAATTTTTTACATGTTTTGCTCAGTGATTTCAATCAACTTATTCTTCCCTGATAGTCAGACCCAATGAGTAGAGATGCAGAACATTGATCAACAACTGATTTCTAAGGTCTGGAAAACAGTAAGCAGAATTTGGTACTGTCCAAGCCTCATTCCTGAGCCACACCAGAGAGTTAGAAGGGACAAATGTCGTCTGTGGTTTCCAGAATGCACATCAACACACTTTATCATCTCTAGGATTCCTTCCAGCTTGAAAATATCTTATTTCATTATGAAATACCAGAGACAGGGTTTTTATTGTTGTTTTGTTCTTTAGATGTAGGCCCTTTATTTCCACCAAAATCCTGTGAAATAAACCTGTGGGAATCAAATTCACTCTCATTGGGTATTGTCTTAATGGTTCTGAAAAATTCTATCATTTTTGAGAAAATTGGGAAATATTATTTCAGGACTTCCAAGAAGTCTATTACTCGTTGACAGGCCTAACTAGCCCCAGAAATAGAATATCAAACCAGACTCCCAGTCCTAATTGAATTTGGAGACCCAAGTTGATCTAAAAAGGATGCAGTTTCCTTAGATTTAGACTTACATTTAAATAGGGCTTCAATGGGTTCATATAGGAAAAAAAAGAAAAAAAAAGTACACAAATTTTATAACTATAATAAAACTACAAACAAAACATTTCTAACAGTAACTATTGGTCCAAACAATAACAGTATTTTCATGGCAATGGACAGTCTTACACAGATTAAGCAGTATTTAGAGGTACTGGTCACTGACACCAAATTCAAAGTTTTTTTAATTGTCTGAGTTCTATAAGCTGAGAATTATTTATTGGCAGTCAATTAAGTTCACATTTTCAAAATGAATCACCATCTCACCCTGCCTGAGACTGATGTGGTACAGACACGTTATTTACAGGTGTACCTCATTTTATTGCATTCTAATTTATTGTGTGTGTTTTTTTTTACATATAAATTGATGGTTTGTGACAACTCTGCACTGAGCAAGTTGATTGCTCAATTTTCCAACATCATTTTCTCACTTCATGTCTCTGAGTCACATTTTGGTAAGTCTCACAATATTTCAAGCTTTTTCAATAATTATTATATTTGTTATGATGATCTCTGATCACCACGATGATCTTTGATGTTACCACTAGAACTTGCTGAAGGCTCAGATGATGGTTAGCATGTTTTAGCAATATTTTTATTTTTTTTTAACTTTTTATTTTATATTGGAGTATAGTTGATTAACAATGTTGTGACAGTTTCAGGTGTACAGCAAAGTGATTCAGTTATACATATACATGTATCTATTCTTTTTTAAAATTATTTTCTCATTTAGATTGTTATATAATATTGAGCAGTGTTCCTTATACTATACAGTAGGTCCTTGTTGGTTATCCATTTTAAATATAGCAGTGTGTACATGTCAATCCCAAACTCCCTAACTATCCCTTCCCCCACACTTACCCCTGGTAAGTATTTTTAAATTAAGGTATTTTTATTGTTTTTTTTTAGACATAATACTAGACTTCAATATAGTGTTAACATAACTTTTATATGCACTAGGAAACCAAAAATTCACGTAATTTGTTTTATTGCTATATTTGCTTTATTGTGGTGGTCTGGGGCTGAATATCTCTGAGGTATGCCAGTGTTCCCCACACGTCATTTTATTTCTCTCTTAGGCACATAGGTAGACTACACTTCCCAGCCTCCCTTGCAGCTGGGGAGCATGGTCGTATCACTGAGTTCTGACCAATGGAATGTGGGCAAAATTAAATATGGTACTTATAGGCCTGATACATAAAGTTCTCTTATCCATCACACTCTTTCTTACCCCATTCAAGTGGCTGTTGAAGGAGGATTCAGTAGATGACTTCAAGGCTGCAGGAAACGGTTGAGACACTAGACTGAAAAAAACTGATTCCTTGAATAACTGCATGGGGTGGAGCCCTAGTCCCCCTCTGCTTAGGACTGTAAAGAGAATGAAAAATTAATTTTATGGTATTAAGCCAAAGAGATTTTTGAACTGTTTTTTATAGTAGTTAGCTTACCTTGAGCAATACAGCTTGCTAAATATATATACCAATCTTCCTAAATAGTATGCCTACTATTCAGAAATCAACTGTAGGTTTTGAAGTCCAGGCTTAGGCAAAAGCAGTAAGTGGTTTCACCTCATTAGACAATTATAGAATTGACTGTGGAAAGCTGAAGGGTTAACCTTAGCAGAATTTTGAGGCTTCATTTCAGTTCAGTGGAAAAAAGAGCCCAAATTCACGAGTGATTTTTGTCTTGGGCAAAAGAGAGAATAGTGGTACAGATGCCATGTATTTGAAATCACTGGGTAAGACAATTAAGCCTTTTGAAGGCACAGATAATGGAGAATCTTGAGATAAGCCCAGATGCAGTCAAACTTACTTTTCTTATAATAATGACATAATTTACAACTACAACTGTTTAGTTATAGATTCAATTCTAAATCCTAGCATAGTGCCTGGATCTTAAAGACTATTTCAGTAAACTTTTATCATGAATAAACAAATAAACAAATAAAAACTAAAGGTGTTTGCCTATCAAGAGAAAATTCTTTTGAAATAAGTTGCAAAGAAAGATTACATTTTCACGTGTGGGTGTCAACTTTCTGATGTATTATCAATTATTAAGATGTGAGCTCCATGAGGGTGAAGGCCTTTGTCTGTTTTGGTCACAGATGTACACCTGACCCATGGAAGAGTACACGATACATTGGAGGTGTTCAATTAAATATTTGTTGAACCAATCAAATGCGGTTTATATTAATTTTATTCTGGCTCTGATTTGTTTTCTAGCGATGAAGTCCTTCCCCTACTGTGCTTATAGCTGACAGTACTTCGGTACTTGACACTACAGATCTTGTAGGCAGCCTGTTTCATTAGCTGTTTACCCATATCAGAGGAAGTTGTTATTCTTAACACGAAAGGGGCTCTAGAATCATATTACAGAGGCTACCGCTTGTGCTTCTTAATCTCTGAAGTATTCAGTTCTGTAAGCAGAAAAATAAAGTATTTGGGCAACAACATTATAAAAATGCATTACTGGCTCTCCCTAGAAACGTGTGCTTCAGAATTAAATAAATAAAGAAATGTGCAAAAAAATACAAACACTCATACTGCCAGTGAAGGGTTTGGTTGCCTTATTCTATTAATTTCATAGTTCAAAAGCATTCTAAATGCACATTAATCATTTTTTTTTCACACTGAAAAGAGTAATGAAGTTTCAGTGCTAAAGTCATATGTGGGCCTGGCTTCATGAGCATGCAGTCTGAACTGGTTCCCTACCCTTGGTTAGTTCTTCTAAAATTCTAAATAAATTTTGTACAAAGGTCCTCACATTTTTCAATTTGCACTGCACCCACAAATTATGTACTGGACCTGATCATTGGCATACACACTTTATAGATAACAGGACATTCCTGACACAGAACAGGTGTCCAATAAAAAAATTGTTTTTTTGAGTGAATATATTAGTGAATTAAAACATTTTGATAGCATATCATAAAAATACAAATACTTGTATCTAACTCTTAAGCAGAAGGGTGTCTTATTCAAACTAGAAAATGGAGGCAGAAAGAGTGAGGAAAGGGCAATCAGTAGCTCTTTTCCTTCCAAATCCATGAGAGTAAAAAGCTAAACATAAGTTCACAGCCTACAAAACCAAGTAAAATAAAATAAATCATTACTTGTAAGAGTAAATTATTATCTTTTAATTTTTGGTATTGTTTATGGAGCATTTGCTACAATATGCTCAGAAACATTCAAGGGTTTATTAGTTGATCCATTGAAAATCATTTTCTGCTATCAAATTTAGATAATCTCCTTTTAATTTCAGTGAATATTATTTCTCTTCTGTTATGATACATTATGAATAGTAATACTGTTACTTGGGAATTTTATAGGCCCCTTTCCTCTATGAAGCTCAATGTTTGAAAAATATCATCTTCCTAACCTGCCCAGTGTTTGGCAGCATATTGGCAGAAAATAAACCTGTAACTTGGAGGGCTGACAGATCAATAACAAGAATGAAAAGAAACCTCAAGTTTTTTGGTCTAACCCCAGAAATTTAGATTCACTATGTAGATGTGTTGTTATCAACACAATATCATACATTATATTATACAAATTATAGTTCATACCAAATAGGTTAAAAGTTGGCATAATCATCATCAAATACTTTGCACAGTCATTGAGTAGAGCACTGATCTAAATGTCATGGATTTGCTGAGTTTGGGGCGTGGTCTATTTGACGTTTATTCAGCCATATGGAGACTGATAGCTCTGCGATTTCGTATTTGCTGCTGCCTCTATTGAGGTGACTTAGGTAATGGGTTTGGTCACGTCTCAGACCTATTATTTTTGTCTAGTATAGAAGCACATTTCTGTAAAAACATGGTTGTGTACATATGTTTAAGCACTAAATTTAGGTTTTACATATTTAACTTCACAGAAATTTGACTAAAGCCAAGAAATATGTTTCTGATTACTTTTGTTAGATGCTTGTTGATAAATTGTGTTCTCACTAGAGAGCTATAATTTCTTCTGGAAGAAATGAACGATCTCTTCAATCCCTGACTTGATGGCTAACCTAATAGAAAATTCCCAGTCCATTCTACTGGCAGACATTATACTTTCAGAAAGTACCAGTTTCAGATAAAGTTGAAATATTGGCATACTGGCTGACACTCACTACTAATTTCACTTTTAATGGAAACATATTTAACTAAAATGGGATATTGATTTGATTTGGAAACTATATTTCCTTGGAAGAGATTTACCTCATTTATCACAAATTAGAAGTTATTTGTCTGGCTGCTACACCTATCAATTTCCTTTCTAATGTTTCAGAAAAATTAATCAAATAAGAATGTTGTTAAGTTTCAAGTTTGTTATACACTTTAATAGAGTCATTAAATATGTCTTTGGGCTTCCCTGGTGGCACAGTTGTTGAGAGTCCGCCTGCCGATGCAGGGGACACGGGTTCGTGCCCTGGTCCGGGAAGATCCCACATGCCGTGGAGCGCCTGGGCCCGTGAGCCATGGCCGCTGGGCCTGTACGTCTGGAGCCTGTGCTCCGCAACGGCAGAGGCCACAACAGTGAGAGGCCCGCGTACCGCAAAAAACAAAACAAAACAAAACAAAACAATAAATATATATTTTATTTGAGGTTTTTACTACTGTAAACAAGAAAATGAAAAAACTGACACATATTTAAATTTTTTTAATATTAATGCAATTAAATTTTTAATATTTTATTTTTAAAATATGTATATGTCGTCTTCCTCTTATTCTTGCCTTATTTTTTATTACATTATCATTGATCTTAATACTCAATATTGCTCCAAAATGTGAAAAATGCAAAAAAATTATTTATCTTTATTCTTACTTGGCTTTATGTTTATTACTTTATAAATATATTAAGTAATGGCATTATTGATTTCTAAGGGCTAATAAGAGTCAATTTTTGGCACTAATTCTATATCAGAAATAGAACCTAAAAAAGAAAAGTGAGACTAAGAATCAGAAAAGATAGCAATATGGTATTATATTAGATTTTGGAGAACTCTTGCCATGGACTGAAACTTCAGACACTGACTATATAATGATTCACTGACACTTCTTTTCATGGAAACAAAGGATAAAAATATGGGACAATTATTCTTAAGCAAGGTAGGCCAACATAACTCCTTCCTTTCCAATGATATGTCTCCAAATATACATTAAGGGATAAGAAATCCTTTTATGAAACTTCTTTTTTTTTACCATCTTTATTGGAGTATAATTGGTTTACAATGGTGTATTAGTTTCTGCTTTATAACAAAGTGAATCAGTTATACGTATACATATATCCCCATATCTCCTCCCTCTTACATCTCCCTCCCACCCTCCTTATCCCACCCCTCTAGGTGGTCACAAAGCACTGAGCTGATCTCCCTGTGCTATGCGGCTGCTTCCTACTAGCTATCTATTTTACGTTTGGTAGTGTATATACGTCCATGCCACTTTCTCACTTCATCCCAGCTTACCCTTCCCCCTCCCCGTGTCCTCATGTCCATTCTCTACGTCTGCATGCGTCTTTATTCCTGTCCTGCCCCTAGGTTCTTCAGAACCTCTTTTTTTTTTTTTTTTTAGATTCCATATATATGTGTTAGTTTATGGTATTTGTTTTTCTCTTTCTGATTTACTTCACTCTGTATGACAGACTCTAGGTACATACACCTCACTACAAATAACTCAACTTTTTTTCTTTTTATGGCTGAGTAATATTCCATTGTATATATGTGCCACATCTTCTTTATCCATTCATCTGTCGATGGACACTTAGGTTGCTTCCATGTCCTGGCTATTGTAAATAATGAAGCTCCTTTTCAAACAATCCCACTGGTTTACCCTTTTGATAAGTATGTTCCTCTAATTTGTCTAGGGAGAGATTAGGTCCTTTTCAAAAACAGTTCAAAAGAAAAATGTGATGTTAGTCTTCCATGGGTCAAGTTCTAGTGGGATTTTATCATGGTGGAGTATGTAATTAATTTTTAACAAGGCCCCTAAATCATATACCAGGGAAAATAAAAGATTCAACTTATTCTTTTGTTCCTAAGCAGGAACTATTGGTTTAAAATTCCCCAGAGGGGCTTCCCTGGTGGCGAAGTGGTTGAGAGTCTGCCTGCCGATGCAGGGGACACGGGTTCGTGCCCCGGTCCAGGAGGATCCCACATACTGTGGAGCGGCTGGGCCCGTGAGCCATGGCCGCTGAGCCTGCACATCCGGAGCCTGTGCTCCGCAACGGGAGAGGCCACAGCAGTGAGAGGCCCGCGTACTGCAAAAAAAAAAAAAGTTCCCCAGAGTAGCTCAGCTATAGTCAGTAAATCCCCTCTCTGTCATCTATCCTTAATCACCAAGCTAGAAGCATCAGCTTCAGGGCTCAGAACCATTTGCATCACTAATGTTTCCCATGTTTAGGAAGAAAATTTATAACAGTGTGTATGTGTGAAAACTCAGTATTGTTTGAATGCTCCATTTCATAAGAAAGTCAGCATATGGAAAACACTTTACCAGTTTTATCTTTTGATTATCCTGAAATTACCATCTCATTATTATTTTACAAATTGGACCAGGGACTCTTCCCTTTCTTACCAAGCTCAGTGGAGTCACATGGAGGTTGAGGATGTGGGGTGGTGAAAGGGTTTCAGGAGCCAAAGCCTGAGTGACGGAGTCTGTGGACAGGTGGAGAGCTGTATGACCAAATGACATCACCCATATCACAGCACTCATCAACAATATTTGGCAAAGTGTGATGCTTCAATGAACTTTTCTTCAATGCCTAAATGAGATTTTACTGGGGTCTCTGGGGAAGCATTCAGTAAACAGTACCCTTCACCCTCACCAGGATTCTGAAAAAGTTGAGGGAAGAAAAGTAGCAAAGGAGCTTAATATCTCTTTTTTTACTGATAGTGGCTAGCTTGAGCATGTGACTTTAGTTTTGGTAACCAAATCAGTTCAATAATTCTGAAGTTCAGATGGATTGGATTTCTTTATCCAATCAAAGGACCAGGGCAGACAGAGACACAGAGACTCAGAAGAGGAGCAGAAACCATGTTCCCCGTGAGCAGCTTACTTCCTAGAGGAAGGACGACACTCACCGTTGCATACTCTGGTTTGTTTTACCCAAATTTACCAAACAGATCTATCTCCATCTCCTCAGGGTGGATTGTATCAAAGGTAGAGAGTGGCCAGGCCTGTGGTTAAGAACAATCTGTCCTCACTGAAAATTCATGCCATGGAAATTAGGTCATGTAATGACAAAAACCACAAAAAATGCAATGCTCAGCTCTTACAATGTTGAATACTTCAAGTAGAGCCATTGTTTGTGATAGGCGTGTCACAAAGTAAACTGCTTGTCAATTCCTGTCGGGGGAGGGAAGGATTGGGCGTTTGGAATTAGGAGATGCAAGCTATTATATATAGAATGGATAAACAACAAACTCTACTTTATAGCACAAGGAACTATATTCAGTATCCTGTGATAAATCATGATGGAAAAGAAAAAAAATAATTCCTGTTGGGGAGACATTCTTCTCTTCTAAAATTTATTTATAAAAGGAGGATATAACAGACCTTCTATGACATAACAGGGTTTGATTTTATAAGAAAGGCATTGGGAATTTATTAAAGAATTTTTAAGTATAGAGGTAAGAAAAACAGGTTTGACTTTTAGAAAGATCATTCTGAATGGCATACACTATAGAGGATGAATGGGGATGGGGTTTGGGGGAAGAGAACAGAGATGAAAAGCAGGAAAGTCATTTAGGAGCACTCCCCCAATGTTAGTTAGAATTGTGAGGGTCTCAACCAATAAAATTGCTAAAAGATTAAGAAAAGTATGCCTATTTGGGCATCCACAATGTAACTATAGGATAATGGCACTCATAAAAATCAACTCACACAATTCATTGTGATTTTTTAACCTATGCTCTCAGTCTTTTGTTGTACGTATAGATTAATATTAAAGCGTGACTATTTCTATGGCAGCTTCGGTTCCCTTAATAAAAGTAGCTAAAGAAAGAAAAATGATCCAGTGTACTTCAGAGTACTGTATAAGGGGGTGACTAAGAAGCATTGATGTAGCAAATATTTTTAATCCTTGCTTTGACAGGTGTAGACAGTTGACACATGAATTTCCTGTGTTGCCTCATCTGATGTGATTCTTAGAGTGATGTGTTTTGTATAGAGCCCTCAATTTAGTTATTGCCTGCAATCATGACACCTATCAGCAGACATTGATGGACACATTAAACAAATTATTTTTCCTAGAGAAAGCATTTCAAATTATTGTATTTGTTAATACATAAGTGCTGTTTTCCTAAAAATATTCTATTTACAAATTTAAGCAATGTAGAAAAGTATAAAGAAGAAAGTAAAGTTAAAAACAACATTCTCAAATTTCACAACCAAGAAATAACCAAATTTGATAATATCATTGCAAACATCTTTCTATCCATATGTAGAGAAGATTTTTTAAAAGGTAATTTTAGAAAAATAATAGATGACAGTAGACTATATTCAATTTTTAAGCATTAAATTTAATTTTAATTACATTTAACAAAAGTACAATCCTCTGAAATAAAAGGAATTGTGAAATTATCTGAAGCAAAAGACGTCAGATAAATGTTTCTCTACCACAAGAAAGATTGATTTGGTCTTTAAAAATCTCCCTAAAGCTAAAGAAAAAAAAGTTAGAGCACTCATTTCTTTCTTTGTTTATTTATATTTAGTTACATGTTTCCACTTTAGACAATTTCTCCTACTTCCTTGCTTGGCTTACAGTACCTTGCCTTTTCTTCCTGAATCCCTAGGATTTGTTTTGTAATCCTTGTAACTGTATAACTTCCTCTAATTATATCTTGATGTTGCTCATTTTGCATAAAAATATTTTTGTCAAATTTCCCAAGGACTCATCTTAATTTTGACAACCATCTACTTTTTTCCCTTGGTACATGGTGAGCCATTTCAACCTTCAGTTTTAATTTTTGTCTCAGTATTGTTTTCCTCTATGATATATTTGAATGTTTTCCCCTGTTCCACTTGTTCTGTTCTCTGCGTTATGAACACTAGGTGTATATCAGAGAACTTTATCTCCTTTCCTATCTGTCATCTTCTTTATAATTTTTATTTTATTTTGTGTGATTTATATGCTTAGGTTTTTGTCCCTAGCTTTTCCCCCCTATGTTTTGAGCACCATCAGCTCAGTTTTTCATCTTAAAATATCATGCTTTATTTTAGAATTTTTTTAAAAAAATATTGAATGATTTGTCTAAACTCTTCATTTCTATATGGATTTTTCATCTCTTTCTCTTAGTCATTTTTGTAGCTTTTGTGTATAAATCCTAGAAGAATTCATTTCTGTTTATTACTCATTTTTGATGAGACCAGTTATCTGCTGAAAAAATAATGGAGTAAGGTATGGAGGAAGAGGCTGCTGGAGAGACACATGAATTTAGAAGTGAGCCTTTTGTTGTACTGTTCTTTGACCAAAAGGGGAAGTTGTTGCCCTGACTGTGAGTGTGACTCATGGCTCATTGATCTCTTTTCTGTCTCCTTGGTTTCACCTACAGTGCAGTGTTGTCTACCTAAAAGACCTTCAAATGCTTTATGAAATAAACATTTTTTGGAAACTGATAAGGCCAAAGAAGATTAGATATTACTTACATTGCTCTTAACCATTAATTTCAAACATACACACACAATCACACAACAGTTGTATCACGGCTCACAGGAGGGTTGGATGGAAGAAATAGTGGCAGTTGGGGGAGATGTCAACGTATTTTCTAATTGTTACACCATTTATAGATGCATATTTCTCCAAGTTGCTGCGAGGAGGCTTCTTTTCCTCCATTCAGTTTAGGAAGAAACCTTTCACACTGACTGAAGAGAGATTGTGACTTGGATGCTTAGTCCCCCCTCCCAGGGCTTGATTTCTAGTCTTGTGTAACTTGTAGTTAATGAAGTCACACATCTGGGACCAGCAGCGCCTAGCAACCACATTGCTCTTAACTCCCAGAGAGCCTAACATTCTCAGAGCTGGCAAGACAAACTAATAATGGTCTGCTTTAGATTCAGAGACCATCAGGAACTTGATTGACATCTTGAAGGAAGTGAGAGGAAGCCAAAGATCCCAAGAGGTAAAGACTGCGATTGTCTTTCACTGCTCTGGCAGGAAAATTTCTCCTCCTGAATGGTCAAGTTACTCCTGAGTTGTCATGACAATCAAAACTCCCTTTAAAAGAAGTTGCTTGAGGAGATCATATTCTTCAGTCTAGCTTTCTTTTCTCTCATTTCCACAATTACTAATTAAATGTTGGGAAAATGTCACTAGAGAAGCAACATTGCTGGATAAAAAGCCTAGAGAGTGACTTCTCCAGGAAACATTTATTGGCAGCTTTATGAGGAAGAGAAATTTATTTTTTCCTGCCGATAAAAACAATATTTTGTCAGTTGTGGAAAAATTTGTCAATACCAGAATGTACAAAGAAGAAAAGAACACTTATGCATTATCTCACTCTTTAGAAATACTTTATCATTTTGATATGTTTCTGCTCAGCCTTTTTGTATGTGCATATGTCTTTTACATTGAGAGTATACTGTCTGTACAATTTTGAATTCTGTTGGATTTTCCACCAAACATTATATCAGAAATGTCTTCCCACATTACATGTTTTTAGGAAACATAATTTTTAATCACTGAGGAATATTGTGAATAACTGGAGGTATCATAAATGTATTTGATTCCCTTATTGTTGGATATTTATATTACTTCTAGTTTTTTGTTATTATAAATAACATTGCAATAAAAAATTGGGGGACATAAATATTTGCCTGAATTTTTCCTGGAGGCAGATTTTGGACTTACTGGTTCAAGGAGTATAAATATTTTAAGCCATTCTGGCAAATATTTATTATTCAGGCTTGACAGACATTCATTTCAACTTTCTAACTTGTCCTATGATTTAGCATTTATTATTAGAAAGATTTGTATGCCCCTAAAATGTCATTAGACTTCCATATATTAGGCAGTTCATTGGTACTATTTAGAGATATGTATGTGCATGTGCCTGAATGTGGATGTATGTGTACATGTAATGACAGTCAGTGTTTTTGAAACTGTTTTTCATGAAATATTAGCTCTGTGAAGTGTTAAAGCATGTGCTGAGGGGCAAAAATGGCTTATGCTCAAATAATGCATGAATACTGTTTTCACTGCTCTTTACATTTTCTCCACCAAACTACTCACCCATGGCTAATACCAGCCCCAAATGAGCATCAGTGAATTACATGGATCTGAAACAATCAGATTCTCTGGTTTAGTACCAGCACACAACTGTGCCACGGCCTGGCAATTCTGCCTTTCAAATATGGAATCTTTTTCAGAGTCTATAGAAAGTCTGATGACAAACAAAAGTTTTAATGCTCTCTGCCTCATCTTGTGTGGACAGAGACATGGGGTGAAGATAAATGTGTGTGAAGGCTCCTGTAACCCTTTCGTTTCACAGAAAGGAATGTGGCCTACTGAGATTAACTGGCCCCAATTCCAAAGGCCTGGGGGCTTTTGTTGAGATACAGAGATTCTCAGGGTGTTTTCTTCATATTCCTTTTCGCGTATTAACTAGGAAAGAACCACAACTCCACCTAAAGTAAAACAGATATTAATCAGTGGTTTCACAAATATGTTTTCCCTCATAGTAGAAGGGATTTTCATTCTATGCAGATAGGAGAGAAAGTCAAGTATGCCGTCTGTTAATTAGAGAAGTTTTTTTTGTCATTTAGTAATATTTTTACCTCTTTTTGTTTCTCTGAAATGATGCAGTTGTACATATTTTGATGTGAGCATACTTAGGTCTCTATTATAGTTCTATGGTTAGAAAAGGTGGCTGTTGGAAGCTATGATATTCTTATTTCTTTCCTCAGGGGACCAGGTGGAGGCATTGTTCTTGGTTATTTACAAAAATTTTACATTCATGGTGGCTGCCAAGAAATGAAGGACATAATTATTTACTGAAAAAACCTATTGAATACTTGTGACTCATATTATTTTATACTTCCTCAAAGGAAAAGATGATTATTCACTAAATAATTTAATATTATACTCATTATAAAAAACACCATAAAATTAATCAGATCTTTGTTTTAACCAGCCATACTTCTTACTTATTTAAGATACATTTACATTAGCTGTAGAACCTGAAAAAAAATTTTTTTGCAATGCAAATTAATTTCTAGGAAGTTCAAGCATCAGGGAATAACAAGGAGGTGAATAGAAGTTCCATAATAAGGAAAACTATAGTAGAGATGATGGAAAGTTCTCAGAGAAAAAATATAAGAAAGGGAATTATGCTCAAAATTTTAGAAGGTTCTTCTCTTCACAGGAATGAGATTAGTTTCCCTTTAATTTTCACTCTTGATCCTATATCTGCTTTTTGGAGCTCCATGGGATTTGTCTAGTTCATCTCCCAATAATAGCCCTTCATCTATTAGAATAGCCATCATTATTTCCAAGAGTGTCTAGTGTTGTCCATTCACATTTGCATTCACATATTTCTTGCAATATCATGTACACATACATATAAAATGTGTCATGTATATTTGTATACACTCTCAGTACTGCATGCTTTTAGCCAAATGATATCATTTTTAAGTAAGTATTCTTGGAAATAATTTTTAAGCCTTGGTCAAATCTTCCCTTTTCTCTTTTGGCCCTTCTCAGTAGTTAGGAGAACATAGATGTATTTACATGTTTCCACCCATTGCTGAGAGTCAAGGTGTAGTTATAAGAATCTGGAATAGAAATTCTCCAAAAGGCCCTTTTTCTCTGATGGCCCCTGGAAACCAAACTGTTAACCCTCCTCCTCAGTCCTGACAGGGGTTTTGACTCATGAGGTCCTCTTCTGGTATTTGAGAACTGGCAGGATCCAACACCATTATCACCTCTGTTGGGTTTACTTATTTTTAGAAATGCCTGAATACCAAGCATAGAGATATAATGCAAGACATGCTTCTTTGTAAATCCTTCTTCATATGAGGGCAATTCAGTTCCCAGAGACTCAGGTAATAATTAAGGTTTCTGGGAGGCCCAGCCCTATCAAGTAGGGATCAACTCTCCTCTCCCCTACCCACTGCTCCCATTTTCCTGTGCTAAACTCATTCACAATTTTCAGACATCTCTGGATTTCATAAGACTGCAACTGGTGCGGATCTTTAAGACAGGTAGTTTTTGAAGGAAATTTTAGCTCCTAACACCTTTTTGAAGTTAAATAATACATGTAAGGCACAGAGATTGTTTTTGAATAATTTATGTAGAAATATTAAAAGGAAGAGCTCATTTGCATCAGAAGTAGAGGTCAGTGATGGCTCTAACACCAGTGAATTTAAAAATTATTAAGAAATTACCAAGAGAAGACATGTTTACATTTTGAGAAATGGAATTTAGAGAATCAAGGTGTTTGGGTCAATTTTATGTGATTGCAGTTATCACTCTACTGTAATCTTATAAGTTACTCTATGTACAAAATATTGAGAAGGCTGAATATGTATTCCAACTTAAAAGAAGAAAAGGACACTTATGTAAGGATGTATCAATGGAAAACTTGTAGCACCAATGGCAACTTCCTTACTGACTCTTGCATGTATGGTTTTTAGTGGTAAGCTAATTCTCTTCACTTGTGGGAACTGTGAAGGTAGTCCTCAAGATATCTTGGTCCTGCTCCTAGAAGTCTGGCAGTCATGGGAGAGGCTGCGTTGAAAAGAAGTTAAGACCACAGATCATGGAGCCAGACTGGATTCAAACACTGGTTCAGTTACACATTAGTTGCAAGTCTTTGGACACCTAACTTAGCCTCACATTCATTTAAAAATAGTACTAATAATAGTCCCTATCTCACAGGGTTTTGTTATGCGAAGTTGATGGGTTGATATTTGTAAATTACTTACAATATTGCCTGTAGTTAGTGCTATATAGACATTTACAAAATAAAATAAAATGAGAAACTTTTTGTCTGAAAAAGCCGTGAGTGTGATGACCTGTTGTTTCCATATGATATCATAAAGACGTTTTCTCTAGTTTTGTGTTTAAGTTGGCAAGTGCGATTTTGTATTATAACTTAAATCTCTCCCACTGAGTTATAGCCACTGGGAAAAAGTTCTTCTCTTGGTCTCATTTTTTTTTTTTTTTTTTGGCGGTACGCGGGTCTCTCACTGTTGTGGCCTCTCCCGTTGCGGAGCACAGGCTCTGGATGCGCAGGCTCAGCGGCCAAGGCTTATGGGCCCAGCCGCTCCGCAGCATGTGGGATCTTCCCGGACCAGGGTACAAAACCGTGTCCTCTTCATCGGCAGGCAGACTCTCAACTACTGTGCCACCAGGGAAGCCCGATATAAAAATTTTAAAATCAAATTCTGTCTTGAATATCTAGAGTAGTGGTTTCCATTTCAAGGTTTTGTAATTTATAATTATTTAGATCTGCAATAAAAATATAAATACAACCTTTTAGAAAGATATGGATAGAAAGCAGGGGGAAATGTGTGCTGCAAGCCTGAGGCATGAGGAAAAGCTATTGAAGATCTTGTATACTTAGCATTTTCTACATAAAACATTGCCTTTAAATTATATTGACCTTCTCTCAAAGGTACATGTACTTTGAGGAGTGGTCCATAGTAGTGATGATCTAAGACTCTTTTTACTTTGCAAGTAAGGAATTTTTTCGTTCTTATAAGGTCTACAGAGCCTCACTTTTTAAATTAAACATGCTTCATCAGCCTTGAAAAACACTATACTCAAGAGAAATGAGGGAGGTCAGAGAGGGGGTAAAAAAAAAAAAAGAAAAAAGAAACACAACAAAATAACTACGCTTATACCAAAAACAAAACAAACACAAATAAGAGACCAATAAAATCCGATTCATTAGACTTTGTGTTTCTACTCTTCACAATGACCATACAAAGAATGGGATATATGATAATTAAGAAGCAAACTAATAAGAATAAGTAGAATATAGTCCTGGCCCTGAAAAAAGAAAAAAATCTTCTAATGTAGTCAAGGAGGCTGGCATGCAAAATTAAGAGTGCCTTGTGATACATTCTGCAATAAAGCTACATACCAGGGACCAGGATAACCACAGAGAACCAAGCTAGGCTTTACAGGGGAGGAAGTGTTTGAGCTGGACCTTATAAGATGACGTATATCAGGAATAGGTAGAAAAAGGGAAGCATATGTACACAGGATAGAGATGCAAAGAGTACTGGATATATGTGAATTAGGATTGGCTCAGTTTTTAAGGAAGGCAGAGGCTGGGAGGGTAATGGAATATGTGGCTGGTAAGGTAGGATGGGGGTAAAGTATAAATGGTTATGTATTACCATACTAAAAAATTTAAAATTTATCCTAGAGGCAGTGGGAAGGTCATAGAAGTTTCTTATCACATAATTATGTGGTAGAAAGAAAGTTCAAGTTGTAGAGAATTAACTGGTATTTTCCCTATAATGCCTCTCAGACTTTTAAGGTGGCCATGCTTGTTTCAAAAAAATATTTTTCATACTTAAACTGCCAAAGAGCATAATAGGGTATTTTTTGCAGGCTGCATTTGAAAAGATCATTTAAGATAATTTTACACATGTGTAAATATAGATTTTTTTTCTCTGCTCAATACTAAGAGAAATGGGACTTCCCTGGAAGTACAGTGGTTAAGAATCTGCCTGCCAATGCAGGAGACATCGGTTTGAGCCCTGGTCTGGGAAGATCTCACATGCTGCAGAGTAACTAAGCCCATGTGCCACAACTACTGAGCCTGCACTCTGGAGTCTGCACTCTGGAGCCTGTGAGCCAAAACTACTGAGCCTGTGTGCCACAACTACTGAAGTCTGTGTGCCTAGAGCCCGTGCTCTGCAACAAGAGAAGCCACCACAATAAGAAGCCCATGCACCGCAACCAAGAGTAGCCCCTGCTCTCTGCAACTGGAGAAAACCAGCTCCCAGTGGTGAAGACCCAACACAGCCAAAAATAAATAAATAAATAAATAAATAAATTTATTAAAAAATACTAAGAAAAATTATGTTGGTAGTTTTCTAAAATTTTCTAATTTAAAAAGGTACGTTATAAATAAGTTCAATATATTCAAGGAAGTTTTTCTCTACTTATTAAAACATTTGCTTTATTTTCTAGAAGAAGAAAATAGTTTATCTATCTTTGCCAAATCTCTTAGAACTCTAAGACAAGAAAAATGATAATTCATCTCCTTCCTACTGACTGTTGTACTAATATCCTGACATTTCTTCTTGCATCATTTGGTTTTAGCAATACGTGGTTAATAAGAATCCTACAAACTTCTTTGCCAAGATGAAATTATAAGTTTTGATTCATTTCAGGAGTAAGTAGGTAGGGAGTTAGACTTATGTTTTCATCCTGTCTCCATTTTCCTGAGTTTTACTTATGGCAAATCATAAGTCCCTTATTGTATCCTTTATTATATCCTAAGTAATTCTCCATAACTGTGCAATTGAGCTCATAGCTAAGTTCAAGTCTTTTTCTGATCTGCCAATGGCTCTCATTTGATGGGGCTTATGTCATCATTCTAAGGCAGTTCCAA
This sequence comes from Mesoplodon bidens, assembly GCF_964165515.1. NCBI lineage: Eukaryota > Metazoa > Chordata > Mammalia > Artiodactyla > Ziphiidae > Mesoplodon > Mesoplodon bidens. The sequence goes on from NC_138176.1 coordinate 193,173,307, forward strand.
GGCAATCTAGAAGCTGGTGATCCTATTAGAAGATATCACCTGACTATTTAGAGTTCACAGGACAATGATTTAAAGGAATAGTAGTGCTATATGTAGATTTCTGTTAATTATAGACTATCAGGATATCATATTCAAGGTTAAGCAAACATCTCATTATATGAATGCGCAATATGACTCAGAAAAAAATGCAAAAGAAAAGGTAATTAGTGAATTACTTTTTCCCCTGAAAAATTTTTAATCAACTTTTTCAAGATATAATTTACATACACAATAAAATTCACTAATTTTAAGTTCATGGTTAGATGAATTGAAAAATGCATATGCTTGTGTAAGCACCACTAGAATCAACCTAGAGAATATTTACCTCACCTCAAGGCATTCTTTCATGCGTCTTTTCACTTACATGTCTACTTTCAGTTCTAGTCAGCTACTATAACTAATCACTATAGATTAAATTTACCTTTTCTAGAATTCCCTTTAAATGGAACCATAGGATGCATGCTCTTTTGAGTCCAGCTTCTTTTACTTGGTCTATTTTTGAGATTCATCCACGTGTGAATCAATAGCTTCTTCCTATTTATTGCTGGGTAGTATTCAACTTTATGGATATACAAAAATATGTTTACCTATTCACTTCTTAATAGATATTTGGGTTACTTCAAGTTTACCATTACAAATAAATCCTCTATGAACATGCATGTATAATTCTTTGTGTGGGCACAAGGTTTCATTTGTTTTGAGTGAATACCTAGTAGTGGAATTGCTGTATCATCCGGTGTTTGTTTAATTTTGTGAAAAACCACCAAATTATTTTCTAAAGTAATTGTACCATTTTATGCTTCCAGAAATGTGTGAGAGTTCCAGTTGCTCCACATCCTTCACAATATTTGCCATTATCAATATTTTTAATGTTAGTTATTCTACTATGCAGTGATATTGTATTTTTAAATTTGCATTTCTCTGAAGGCAAATAATATTGAGTATGTTTTTAAATGCTTACTGGTCATTTATATTTGCCTGCTTTTCAGTTAGGTAGTTTGTCTTTATATATGTATATATATATATATATATATATATATATATATATATATATATATATATGTCCTCCTGCTAATATACTGAACTACATCCATTGATTTTCCAATATTAACCCACAGGTACATTCCTGGGATTAACCCCATTTAGTTATGATTTTATCCTTTTTAATTATTATAATTTTATTTGCATATATTTTTAAAAGGTTTGTTCATCTATGTTTATGAAAACTAATAATCTGAAGTTTTCTTTTCATATAATGTCTTCTGATTTTGTTATCATAGTAATACTGGCTTTTGAGTTTAGAACAGCTTTTAATCGATGCCTAGGTTAAACCTAATACTAAGGCATTTTCCTTCCAGAGTTTCTGTTGAATGCCCAGGTATTTAAGAAGGACTCTACTCTTTAGCTAGTTTGAACTCAAATATCTCCCAGACCCATATGAGCTCTTGTTCAGATCTCAGCCCCCAAGTTGCTTTTTGTCCTGACTTGTGGGTTTCTAAACTATGCATCATGACTTTGTATTCGGCAAGAGTGAAGGAGCCCTCTGTGTGTATTTCTGGAGCTCTAGCTCTGTAGTGCTTTCACCTCTTAAAAACTCTGCCCTTCGAATTCCAGGCACCCATCTCACTGCACTCAGATCTCTGTCTTCTTAACTCAGTGACATGTCTATGTTTTGCTTAGGATCCCCCTCCCTGCACCATGGCCTGGATAGTGTCTCCAGGTAGAAAGCTGGGAAAGTTGTAGGGACCACCCCATTTGTTTCCCTTTCTTCAGGGATCAACATCCTATACTGCCTGTCATCTAATGTCTGAACACACTTTTGAATGTATTTTGTCCAGTTTTCTAGTTGTTTACTTGTGAGGGGGTAAGTCCATTTCCCTTTACTCTATCATGCTCAGAGGCAGAAATCCAGTGCCCTACTTTTTGTTGTTGTTTAAAACCAATTGAGTTAAGCACAGTGTCTGATCCTGCACTCTTTGGATGCAGTGAATGAAACACTGCATGAATGAATAAAGCACTGGGTATTTTTTCAAATTGAGACGGAATATGTGCCTTCTTATTTGAAAGAGGCCATAAATAGGCATCCATTCATCAACTGGACATTCACTGAATCCAAAACCAGTTTGGTCAAATGACGAGGCTTAGAAACATGACTGAGATCCCTTAAGAACTGACTATTTATTTAAAGATCCAGATTTTTTTTTTTCACAAAATAATGGAAGAGTTTTTGGCTCACATATATTTTAAAAATCTAGTTAACTTTATTTGAACACTATTTTTTCCACCTTCAGAAATAGTACATGAATAAAAAACAGGAACACCCTTAATCTATTTGGATTTATGCAACATGATTTTATATAATTTTAACCGTAGGCTTAAGCTGGGAGTGGAGAGAAGAACTGAGATCAGTATGCTCTGAAAGAGAAACACTGCCACATTATTTTATGGGATCAGAGTATCAACATTTCAATTGATTCAATGAAATATTATAAAGATGAAACTAAAGATTAACATCATGAGGGCATACATTTTTCAATCATGATTTTGAATTATGATGAAAATGTGTACTATTTATCCATACCAGTTTTTCTGTTCCCTTTCATGACTAGTAATAAGCAGTTATAGAATGATAGCTTGAAGTTAGAGTTTAGCCCTTAACCCTAGACTCCTGAAGCAACCTGGCCTTTTAGGGAGTCAGACAGTTGACTTTGGCCTCTGATCAACAAAGTATACAAACCACTAGTTATTTTATGTATTAATGACATTGAGGTATAATGAGAACGTAGTTTGAAAATTATTAATGTGCTTTCTTCTTTCACCTTTTTGAATATAAGACCGTTGCCCTAGTTCCCCAGGGGTAGACATTGCCTGGGACTATATTAGGAACTGATGGTGTAGAATACAAAGAGAAAGACCTAGTTAATATTCACCTTCTGATATGCAAAATAAAATTATGCTACATGTTAGCCTTTCAGATCTTACCATAGACTAAGTTTGAAGGACTCTGTTCACAGTTTTCTCTAACAGTCTAAAGAATACACTCCTTCCTTCTTGACAGGCCTTCTCTGACAGAAGGAAGATGTGACATAAGGGAAACAGAAGAAAGCTCTTTCCCCTCAAGGCTGGTCTAGGTATTTGCATGATGAAGGTTGGAAAGAAAAGAAGATACCAAGGCATTTAGATGTGTTTGCCCCAATTTCCTTTTGGGGCTTTGGTTGTGGTTAAGCTCACAGGCTCACTAAGTTTAGGGGGCTCAAGAAAGTTAGGGCTCTTGACCTCGTACTTGTATGGGTCTCTGAAATGAGGCTACATTCATTAAAGTTGGGGAATACTATTGATTGGATGGATACTTTGAAGTTTATAAATCCTGGGCTGAGAATCAGGACTATTTCAGGAGGCAAGGTGATCCCAACAGCACAGGATGGAGTGGATATCTCAGCCTGGGGCTGGTGGAGGTGGAGCTTTAGACTCAGAAGTTGCAGCCATCAAGGGCTAAAAACAGATTGAGTTGGTAACAGATGGCTGATGCTCCCTATGAGTGCTGCTAGAGCTGAAACACTGAGTCATGAATTACTGACTCTAACCTGCAACAAAGGAGGCCAGCAGGGCTCATAGTGGCAAAGTGAACAAAGGTTATAGCTCTTTAGGACAGCGGACAGCAGGGAGTACATATCAGAGGATTAGCATGTAGTTATTTCTATCAATTCCAGGGGGACCACAATACTCCCAAGGACACCTGTGCTCTACACTCTACCCTCCTCTACTCATGCAGATTCCTTAGAGAAGAAGTTAGGGGGAGGAATAAAGTATTAGAGACCCTGAGAATTTTTATCCAGAGAAAATGAACCCAATACAATTTAATCCTTAATCTGTAGCTTTAACCAGAATTGGTGAGTTAATCATTTTTGCCCTCACTAGGGAGTCAACCACAGAGATTATTTGTGGATAGGAATTTGTTAAAACAAAATCAAAAAGCTTCATTTCCTCTGCATGTTTAACCTGAATTTAAAAATAACTTTAACTAATGGCTTATAATGTTGATGTAAATTTTACACACATTATTTTCATTTATCTGAATTAGTTTCATTGAAAATGGAAATCTAAAATGTACAAAATTCTATTTGAAGTACTATGGCAGGTTCAGCACATACATGCATGAGTGCTATCATCTTCTGCTCCTCCTCTACCCTCTGTTCCTTTAATTCCCCAATCACACCCACCATACCATCACTAATTAGTCAAAAAATTGTTTTGTCTTGTTTTTTTTTACTGAGACAGGAAACAGGCTGTACAAGTTTTTCAACATGGCACTCTAGGCAGCAATTATTAATTGCTCATAGTTGGTAGGATAGAAGAAATTTATTTTGCAGCTCTGTACAAAGAGGAACCCAAAGATCTTTAAGATATGGTCTCTGCCTTCAACTGAATAATCAAAAATGTAAATCATGTGTAGAAGTTGACTAGTAAACTAGATAGTATATGATGTAGGATGTATAAGTGTGGAGTAAATGAATGTTACAGAATTTCACACGAGGAAGAGAAAACTGGAGGTTGGGAAGAGAAAACATGAAGAAATGTTCATCAAAGATGTAATTCTTCAGGTACACCATAAAAGCAATTTGGAGAGATGGAGAAAATAAAGGAGGGAATTTTCTGATATTGTGAGTAGCCCTCAAATTCCCAAGTATACTGGAATAAGCCAAGTATGCATAAAAAAGTATGTAAAAGTTTGGGTTCAAAACCTCACTCTACCACTTACCAACTTGTGAACTTGGATGAGTGACCTCGGCTCTTTGAATCCATTTCCTCTTCTGTGACAATGTGGATGATAATAACCAAATATTAGTATTTTTGAGGATTAAATTAAATAACTTAGAAGGCACCAAGTTAAGTACCTGGTGCATAGCTCAACAATGTTATTTAACTCTATTTCCTTCCTGTTCATCATTGCCTTTCATCTCCTTTGACTCAGCAAGTTTCTCTTATGGAAGATTTTGTTCCACATAGAGTCTTCCTATTCCATTATTTCTTTGTTTGACACCTTTCTAATTCCTATTATGTTGAAAATTCAGAAAGGCTCATTTAAAATAAGTGCTTCCGAAAGGAACCACAAAACCAAGAGTCTTTAATTTAACTGCCACAGATTTAAATATTCACATTTCACAAGCTCGATCTTAAACCCCAAGTACAATAAACTTTCTCATGAGTAGAATAGTTAAAATGGTTGTGTGTACTAGAGACTTTGTGTTAAGGACATTATATTTTCTTATCATCTTTGAATATGGTCATTATATTTTGTTGGCTATTTTCAGTTCAAAATGCACCGTGTAGTGTATGGGGATTTAGATACAGGGTAATTTAGCCACATGGCTCTTATCATTACACTGTCTGGCAGAGAAACCTGAGCTCAACTGTTCTAGTGTTTGTTTTACTTCTTCCTAGGCCTCAGGCTAAAGTGGAGGTGAGGAGTTATGCACATATGGAATTAATAAAATGTGTTGAGATCAGATTACTATTAATTGGATGATGTAATTCCACATTATCAAATTTGCTGCTGGAAATAAGGGTCTACCTGCATTCTGAACACCTGTGTCCTTAAATGATAAAACCATGTATACTATATGTTTTGAAGGATGGTCACAAGATTTGGTGACTTGCCAAGAAATGTAACTATCAGTTTATAGCTAAATAGGTATTATGTTCAGATTGGGTTATGGATCAATAAGGAGAGAACTTCTCTATCTCTCTACCTCTCTATCTCCCTGTCTCCTTCTGTGTCTCTAATCCCTGCCAAGGATATGGACCCTGAAGGAAATGAGGTACCTACATAGAGCAAAAACAAGTGCAATATTTTTAGTAAGATTTTCCTCTTGCCCCTGGACTCTTTATGCTTCTGACATTCTTGGACTTTTGGGATCCTGCTAGGTTTGGGAAAGAGGCTGAATTTGCTACTTCCTTGCTCTTTTCTACTTAAGTTTAAATCTCATTATTGACAAAAGTAATCTATATGCTTCTGTTTAAGGGATTGTTTAAATACATCAGGTTCTTCTGGTTCATTAACCAAATTCAGAGTTAGCAACTAGAGGTGGAAAATGGAGTCAATGCCTGAATGTCTCTTAAAAATATCTCTGCATGTGGCTTCCAAATGTCCCAGAATATATGTCTTCCCAAACCATATTAGACACTTTTCTATTTTATCAATGTCTGGGGCTTCCTAGGAATGGAAGGATGAGGCTGGCCTACTGAGAGGATGGTACAAGTTATGAGTACCACTAAGAATTTGTAATTTGTTAATTGGTTAATGTTAGCTGTCTTTTGAGATCAAATGCTCAGAAAGGTATAGACATTTTGGTCTCTGGGCTCACATGCAGTTTGGGATTTTTTCTCTTGGTATCAGTGAGACCAAGACCTTATTCCTGGAATGATTTCAAGTTCATCACATGCTCAGGATGGTTGTAGTTTTAGCAGTATTCACTGGAACAGTGGCTCCCAAGTACTGGTCTAAAGACAGTGCCTGTCTTAACAAGGTTTCCACTGTTCCAAAGGAAAATGGAAAAAATGTTGGTTTCCCAAATTTATGGGGAAAAACTTTAGGGTTCTATGAAATCTGAAAGTTAGGAAATTATTATCCTATCCTATACTAGGACAAATGAATAAAAAGATTAAAAGGATTCAGCAGCATTTTAACTCACCTGTTACAGTAGCTGAAAAAAATAATTAGGGCAAATTCTAAAATCAGCAGCTACTCTGTTCTTTTCTTAGCACAGAGTAAGCAAGTAAAATATTCTATAAGTATTAGAATGTCAAATATTGACCAGCAACATTGGTCACTGTCAGGTAGAAAATAAGATGGCAGGTAAATTAGATCATATTTTATACTTTGTTTATATAAAAATAGAGATAAGTGGCCATGGATAACTCTATTTAGAGAAATTGATTGAGAAATTTACCTAGGGGAGGTGAAATCTGGCGAGGGATTTATGACAATAGTTTTTTTTCTTTTTAATTTGATACATTTATATATTGTAATATAATGGCTGAGGTAGCAATATTTATCACATTATATAATTATAGTACAATGTGATTTCCTATATTCATTGTACTGTGCATAGATCTTGATGGCTTATTTACTACTTGCTACGTGTGTACCTTTAACACCATCAGTCTTACCCCCACCATCCCATGCTCTGGTAACCACCATTTTACTCTCTGTTTTTTACACGTTTAACTTTTTTAGATTCCACATGTAAATGATATTATACAGTACTTGTCTTTCTCTGTCTGACTCATCTCACTTAGCATAATGTGCTCAAGGTCCATCCACATTGTCACAAATGGGAAGATATATTCCTTTCTCATTACTGACTAATATTCCACTGAGTGTATATATCACATCTTTTTTGTCCATTCACCTGTTGATGGGCATTTGGGTTTCCATATCTTGGTTATCGTGAATAATGCTGCCATCAACATGGGAGTGTGTATTCTCCTCGAATCCTATTTTCATTTGCTTTGGATATATACTCAGAGTGGAATTGCTGGATTGTATGGTACACGTATTTTTAACTTTTTTGAGGAAACTCCATATTGTTTTCCATAGTGGTTGGACCAATTTATATTCCCATCAACAATGTATAAAATTTCCCTATTTACCACATCCTTATCAGCACTTGTTGTCTCTTGTCATCTTGATAATAGCCATTCTAACAGGTGTGAGGTGATTTCTCATTGTGGTTTTGCATTTCGCTAAAAATTAAAGTTGAGTATTTTTCATGCATCTGTTGGTCACTTTGATGTCCTCTTTGGAAAAGTGTCTGTTCAGTTCTTATGCCATTTTTTAAATTGAATTGTTTGGTTTTTTGTTATTGAGTTGACTGAGTTCTCTATATTTTGGATATCAATCACTTACCAATATATGGTTTGCAAAATTTTACCATTATGTAAGTTTTTTCATTTTGTTAATTGTTTCTTTTGCTGTGCAGAAGCTTATGAGTTTGATGTAATCTTATTTGTTGATTTTTTTCTTTTGTTGTTTCTGCTTTTGTTGTTATGCCCCCAAAATTATTGCCAAGACCAATATTGATGAGCTTCTTCTTGACATTTTCTTCTAGGAGTTTTATGGGTTCAGATTTTATGTTTAAGTCTGATCCATTTCAAGTTAATTTTTGTAAGTGGTATGAGATAAGGGTCCAATTTAATTGTTCTACATGTGTTTTTCCAGTTTCCCCAGCATTATGAGTTAAAGAGACTATCTTTTCCCAATTAGATATTCTTGGCTCCCTTGTTGAATATTAGTTGACTAGTGATACCTCCAACTTTGTTCTTTTTCCTCTAGATTTCTTTGACTATTCAGGATCTCTTGTGGTTCCGCATAAATTTTAGGCTCGTTTCTCTTATTTCTATGAAGAATGCCTTTGGTATTTTGATAGGGATTGCATTGAATCTGTAGATTGCTTTGGCTAGCATGGCCAATTTAACAATGTTAATTCTTCCTATCGATGAACATGGATGCATTTACATTTGTTTGTGTCTTCTTCAACTTCTTTCAGCAAAGTTTAGTGGTTTTCATTGTACATATATTTCACTCCCTTGGTTAAATTTTTTCCTAAATATTTGTTTTTGGTGCAATTATAAATTAGATTGTTTTCGTTATTTCTTTGTTAGATGCTTCATCATTAGTGTTAAGGAATGAAGTTGATTTTTGTCTGTTGATTTTGTAACATGCCACTTTACTGATATTGTTGACTACTTCCAAAGTTTAAAAACTTATTCTTTGGGTTTTTCTATATATAGGATCATATCATCAACAAATTACAATTTTAGGTCTTCATTTTCAATTTGGATGCCTTTATTTCTTTGTCTTGTCTAACTGCTCTAGCTAGTACTATATTATTTGAATGGGTGTGGTTGAGAGTGGGTATTTTTGCCTTTTCCCGATCTTAGAGGAGACATTTTCAATTTTTCTCCACTGAGTATAATGTTATCTGTGAGTTTGTCATATATGGCTTTTATTATGTTGGAGTATGTTCCTTTTATACCCAGCCTGTTAAGGGTTTTTATCATGAAAGAATGTTGTGTTTTGCCAAATGCTTTTTCTTCTTTTTTTCTTAATCTAGCTAAAGGTTTATCAATTCTGCTTCTCTTTTTGAATAACTAGCTCTTAGATTTTTGATCCTTTGTATTGTTTTTCCAGCCTCATTCATTTATTTCTGTTTTGATTCTTATTATTTCCTTCCTTTTACCAACTTTGGGCTTAATTAGGTCTTCTTTTTCTAGTTCCTTGAGTTATAAAGTTAGGTTATTTGAAATCTTTCTAATTTCTTAATATATGCATTATTGCTATAAACTTTCCTCTCAGAACTGTTTCTACTGCATTCCACAATATTTGACATGATGTGTTTTCATTTTCATTTGTATCAAGATAATTTTTTATTTCCCTTTTGATTTCTTCTTTGAACCAATGGTTCTTTAGAAGTGTGTTGTTTAGTTTCTGAATATTTGTAAATCATCTCATTTTCCTCTTGCTGATTTCTAGTTTCACACCATTGTGGTCAGAGAAGATAGTTAGTATGATTCCAGTTTTCTTAAATTTGTTAATATTTGTTTCATGGCCTGTCATATGATTTATCCTGGAGAATATTCCAAGTTCACTTGAGAAGAATGTGTGTTCTGATTCTATTGGATGGAGTGTTCTGTATTTGTCTATTATATTTATTTGTTCTAACATGTAGTCCAATTCCAATGTTTCCTTGCTCCTTTTCTGTCTGGATTATCTGTCCGTTGCTGATAGTAGGGTATTGAAATTCCTTACAATTATTGTATTGTTTTCTACTTGTCCCTTACGATCTATTACTAATTGCTTGATATATTTCAGTGCCTGGGTGTTGGGAGCATATATATTTATGATTGTTATACCTTCTTAATGTATTGACTCTTTTATCATTATGTAATGACCTTCTTTGTCTCCTGTTAGCATTTTTGGCTTGAAGTCTATTTTGTCTGATATATGCATGGCTATGCCCACCTTCTTTTTATTTCTGCTTGCTGAGAATATCTTCTTTCATCTTTTCACTTTGAGCCTGTGTGTTTCTTTAGAGCTGAAATGAGTCTCCTGTAGGCAGCATATAGTTGGACCTTGTTTTTTTTTGTTGTTTGTTTGTTTGTTTTTTAATCTGTCCAGTCATGATGTCTTTGATTGGTGAGTTCTATCTATTTATATTTAGGGTGATTATTGATATGTATGGATTTACTACTGTCATTTTCTCTTTTGTGTTCTAGTTATCTTGTCTCTTCATTGTTTTCTTTTTCCTTCTGTTTCTGTCTACTTTTGTAAGTTGGTGGTTTTCTATGATGAAAAACCACCTTTTCTTTTCTATGTTTCATGTCTCTGCTCTAGATTTTTGCTTTGTGTTTGCTATGAAGTTTACATAAAATATCTCATAGATAAAATAGCACTTTTCCTCCTGATAGCAATATATTTTTATTCACCTGTACAGGTTTTACCCTTTTGCTCTTCCCCTTTTATATTTTTTTTTGACTTTTTTAAAAAACATCTTTATTGGAGTATAATTGCTTTACAATGGTGTGTTAGTTTCTGCTTCATAACAAAGTGAATCAGTTATACATATACATATGTTCCCATATCTCTTCCCTCTTACATCTCCCTCCCTCCCACACCCCTCCCTATCCCACCACTCTAGGTGGTCACAAACCACCTAGCTGATCTCCCTGTGCTATGCGGCTGCTTCCCACTAGCTATCTATTTTACATTTGGTAGTGTATATATGCAGAGTGAAGTAAGTCAGAAAGAGAAAAACAAATACCATATGCTAAACACATATATATGGAATCTAAGAAAAAAAAAAGGTCATGAAATACTTAGGGGTAAGACAGGAATAAAGACACAGACCTACTAGAGCATGGACTTGAGGATATGGGGAGGGGGAAGGTTAAGCTGTGACAAAGTGAGAGCGTGGCATGGACATATATACATTACCCTTTTATATTTTTGATGTCACAAATTATTTTTTTTTATACTGTGATTTCATTACCAAGTTGTAGTAGCTATAGTAGTTGTAGTTGAAGAACTCCTTTTAACATTTCTTATAAGGCTGGTCTAGCGTTGGTGAACTCACTCAGCTTTTGTTTGTCTGGGAAAGCCTTTATTTCTCCTTCATATCTGAAAAGTAACTCTGCTGGATAGAGTATTCTTAGTGGGCAGTTTTTATCTTTCAATATTTTGAATATGTTATTCCATTCTCTCCTGTCTTGTAGAGTTTTTGCTGAGAAATCTCTGAGAGCCTAATGGTAGTATCTTTGTAGGTTACTGTTTTTTTTTCCCCTGGCTGCTTTAAAATTCTTTTTATTATTATTATTATTACTGACCTTTGACAGTTTTAATATAATATGTCTTGGAGAAGGTCCCTTTGCCTTGAGATAATACGGTGTTCTAGTATCCTCATGGACTTGTATGTCCAGTTCCTTCCCCAGCTTTGGGAAGTTCTCAGCTATTATGTCTTTAAATAAGCTCTCAGCTCTCTTCCTGTCTTCTCCTTCCGGGATACTGATTATTCTTCTGTTGCCTTACCTAATAGAATCAGATAGTTTTCATAGGGTTTCTTCACTTAAAAAAAAGAAATCTTAGTTCTCTCTCTTCTTCCACCTGTACTATTTCTATATGCCTATCCTTGAGCTCACTAATTATCTCTTCCATATGACCTGCTTTATTTCCAATGCATCCTAATGCATTCTTCATCTCATTTTTTGAGTTCTTCAGTGGCAGAATTTGTTTGGTTTTTTTTTAGGATTCCAATTTCTTTGGTTAATTACTCCTTCTGTTCATTAATTTTACTCCTAAGATTGCCTTTCTTGAGTTTTCTTATAGCTCATTGAATTTCTTCATAATAGCCACTTTTAAATTCCTTATCAGTTAGATCACAATATTCCATGTCTTTGGATTCTACTGCTAGAAAATTGTCATTTTCTTTTGTGATAACTTATTATTGTGATATTTTTATGGTGTTTGATGAAAAGTGCCTCTGCCACCACGTCTGAAGTAGTAAACACCTTTCTTATTTAGGCAAAGCTTTGTTTACTTTGATTCAAGTAATTCATTAGGTTGATAGTTAGCTGCCTTTTGTTTTCCGGAAGGTGGTGATATAGCACAAGTTTTTGGTTTCTCTTATAGGTGCTGACTAAGGTTGGGATCCTGAACATAAAACAAAACAAAACAAAACAAAACTAAGGGTGGCAGCAGAGTGGGGGGAGGAGGTGTGAGGAGGTGTGTACTTAGCACTTATGGCTTTGGATGTACCCATGTCCTGGTAGGGGAATCCTCAAGTAAGGAGGTCCCAGAGGATTGTGGGCAGTCCTGTTGCCTCCAGGAGACAGACAGCAGGAGACACTTTCTATCAGCTCTCTGTGTCTGCATACTTCCTTCTTCTTTCCCTTCCCCCAGTCACTCCAGTCTCCCTTTTGAGAGAGAAAACTGGTCCCTCCATCTGTAGCACACGTGGCCAGGCAAACCCTCCCTCACCACCTTCACCTTCTGCTTCCTCTGCCAGAAAGTTTGTACTGCATTCTCTGCTATCACAGCCTCTATTGTTGCAGGCTCCACTTCCTCCATCATACAATCCCCCACTTTCAGACAGATGAATATCCATCTCTTGGGTGTCCTAGTGTGTTGTGCGGTTTCTTCCCCCTTTAATCCCCACCTCCGTTTGTGGCTGTCTGATTAGTTGTGAAGCAAAGAGGAGAGAAAAAAGGAACGACTCAAACCACCATGATGCTGACATCACTCTCCTCACAGTAATTAACTGATAGATTCAGGTATTTCTCCGTCATCATTGACTCATCAGTCAGCATGTGTTGAGGGCATAACATTTACTGAGAATTCTGTCATCTCTATGTTGCTTTTGATTCACTTACTGTGTTACACATCAACCTGTGTGTGGTGACTGCTTATTATTTCCCTAGTGTGACAGACCTGGATATGCTCACTGGACATGAATAAGAGCCAAAGAATCTATGGTTTTCCACTTAGCACAGTCCTGTGATTCTGAACTTCAAAGTCCCAGGTAAAAGCTCTTTACTTATTTTTCTGTTGTTGTGTTTGTTATAGGTTATCCTACATATCCAGGTGACAATTAATTTCGTGCCTTATTTCTCAAGTAAAGCAACTCACTATTGATAAATCATTCACCAATATATTGTTCAGTTAAGCCTCCTTAGTTTGGTGAGTATAATAATTGTATCATCTTAGACCAAGTTGCATCTCAGGCAGGAAATATCCCTCAGAGCTAAGTAAGTAATTATTTGGTTTTATACTTTTTGTCCTTATAATGACTAATACCAGGTGATGCTTTTAGGTAGCTTGAGATTTATGAAGTACAGTGACTAAATCTCAATGAATGTAACAGTAGGGGCAAATAACTATACTCTGTATACTCTGTACAACTGTATTTGCAAGACACTAAGTGCATTATATATTTCACTTCATGTAAACCTTTTAAAGACTCTGTGAGGTGACTACTACTATTATTATTATCATCATTTTACAGATGTGTAAACTGAGGCATAGAAGAGGTTAAATAACTGTCCAGAATGGCAGTGAGTGGTGGAGCCAAGTTCTTTGACTGCTGGCTGAAAATACTGAACCTGTTGAGTTGGTGGTTGATGACAATCATACAACCATCACATAGAATGGCAGATTTGTGGCCATTATCACCTTTCTAAGATACAATAAAACAAAGGGTACAAATTTTATTTATTTTTGATTTGCTTGTTCTTTCAACTGATTTTTTTTTCAAATTTAAAATTTATTTTATTTTATTTTTACTGAAGTATATTTAATTTACAATGTTGTGTTAGTTTCAGTCACAGCACAGTGACTCAGTTATATGTATGTATATAAGTATGTGTGTGTGTGTATATATATATATATATATATATATATATATATATCCATATTTTAACATGTTTTTAACATTTTTTAAATTAGTTTCTGCTTTATAACAAAGTGAATCAGTCATACATATACATCTGTTCCCACATCCCTTCCCTCATGCATCTCCCTCCCTCCCACCCTCCCCATCCCACCCCTCCAGGCGGTCACAAAGCACCGAGCTGATCTCCCTGTGCTCTGCGGCTGCTTCCCACTATCTATCTACCTTACGTTTGGTAGTGTATATATGTCCATGCCTCTCTTTTGCTTTGTCACAGCTTACCCTTCCCCCTCCCCATATCCTCAAGTCCATTCTCAAGTAGGTCTGTGTCTTTATGCCCGTTTTACCCCTAGGTTCTTCATGACATTTTTTTTTTAAATTCTGTATATATGTGTTAGCATACGGTATTTGTCTTTCTCTTTCTGACTTACTTCACTCTGTATGACAGACTCTAGGTCTATCCACCTCATTACAAATAGCTCAGTTTCCTTTCTTTTTATGGCTGAGTAATATTCCATTGTATATATGTGCCACATCTTCTTTATCCATTCATCCGATGATGGACACTTAGGTTGTTTCCAGCTCCGGGCTATTGTGAATAGAGCTGAAATGAACATTTTGGTACATGTCTCTTTTTGAATTATGGTTTTCTCAGGGTATATGCCTAGTAGTGGGATTGCTGGATCATATGGTAGTTCTACTTTTAGTTTTTTAAAGAACCTCCATACTGTTCTCAATAGTGGCTGTACCAATTCACATTCCCAACAGCAGTGCAAGAGTGTTCCCTTTTCTCCACACCCTCTCCAGCATTTATTGTTTCTAGATTTCTTGATGATGGCCATTCTGACTGGTGTGAGATGATATCTCATTGTAGTTTTGATTTGCATTTCTCTAATGATTAATGATGTTGAGCATTCTTTCATGTGTTTGTTGGCAGTCTGTATATCTTCTTTGGAGAAATGCCTATTTAAGTCTTCTGCCCATTTTTGGATCGGGTTGTCTGTTTTTTTGCTATTGAGCTGCATGAGCTGTTTATAAATTTTGGAGATTAATCCTTTGTCAGTTGCTTCATTTGCAAATATTTTCTCCCATTCTGAGGGTTGTCTTTTGGTCTTCTTTATGGTTTCCTTTGCTGTGCAAAAGCTTTGAAGTTTCATTAGGTCCCATTTGTTTATCTTTGTTTTTATTTCCATTTCTCTAGGAGGTGGGTCCAAAAGGATCTTGCTGTGATTTATGTCATAGAGTGTTCTACCTATGTTTTCCTCTAAGAGTTTGATAGTTTCTGGCCTTACATTTAAGTCTTTAATCCATTTTGAGCTTATTTTTGTGTATGGTGTTAGGGAATGATCTAATCTCATACTTTTACATGTCCCTGTCCAGTTTTCCCAGCACCACTTTTTGAAGAGGCTGTCCTTTCTCCACTGTACATTCCTGCCTCCTTTATCAAAGATAAGTTGGCCATATGTGCGTGGGTTTATCTCTGGGCTTTCTATCCTGTTCCACTGATCTATCTTTCTGTTTTTATGCCAGTACCACACTGTCTTAATTACTGTAGCTTTGTAGTATAGTCTGAAGTCAGGGAGCCTGATTCTTCCAGCTCCGTTTTTTGTTCTCAAGATTGCTTTGGCTATTCGGGGTCTTTTGTTTTTCCAAACAAATTTTGAAATTTTTTGTTCTAGTTCTGTGAAAAATGCCAGTGGTAGTTTGATAGGGATTGCATTGAATCTGTAGATTGCTTTGAATAGTAGAGTCATTTTCACAATATTGATTCTTCCCATCCAGGAGCATGGTATATCTCTCCATCTATTTGTATCATCTTTAATTTCTTTCATCAGTGTCTTATAATTTTCTGCATACAGGTCTTTTGTCTCCTTAGGTAGGTTTATTCCTATATATTTTATTCTTTTTGTTGCAATGGTAAATGGGAGTGTTTTCTTGATTTCATTTTCAGATTTTTCATCATTAGTGTACAGGAATGCCAGAGATTTCTGTGCATTGATTTTGTATCCTGCTACTTTACCAAATTCATTGATTAGCTCTAGTAGTTTTTCGGTAGCATCTTTAGGATTCTCTGTGTATAGTATCATGTCATCTGCAAACAGTGACAGCTTTACTTCTTCTTTTCCAATTTGGATTCCTTTTATTTCCTTTTCTTCTCTGATTGCTGTGGCTAAAACTTCCAAAACTATGTTGAATAAGAGTGGTGAGAGTGGGCAGCCTTGTCTTGTTCCTGATCTTAGTGGAAATGGTTTCAGTTTCAACTGATTTTTAAACTTTAAAAAATTTTAAAAATTTCACTAAATTTTAGTTTCTTTTCCCATATAGTTCATTATAGAATATTGAGTAGAGTTCCCTGTGTTATACAGCAGGTCCTTATTAGTTATTTGTTTTATACATAGTAGTGTGTATATATCAATCCCAATCTCCCAATTTATCCCTGCTCCCTTACCCCCCTGGTAACCATAAATTTGTTTTCTGCATCTTTGAGTCTATTTTGTTTTGTAAATAAGTTCATTTGTACCATTTTATTTCTAGATTCCACATATAAGTGATATCATGTGATATTTGTCTTTCTCTGTCTGGCTTACTTTACTCAGTATGACAATCTCAGTATTAGGGAGGACCTAACCTGAAGAGAGAAAAACAGTAGACTGAAAGATAAAAAACTGCTGTACTACAGAAATGAGTTTCTAACCAGGCATGTATGTCGTTCCTCTCCTAGTATTTCATCATCCCTGCCATCATCATCATCATCATCATCACCACCCCACGGTTTTGATGACCAAGTGGAGAATTTTCTCCACAGAGTAAACACTGTATTATTCATTAAAGGCTACTTCCATCTTCCTACGTATACTGTTCCACCAAATTTTCTTTTAAATGGAAATTTGTTTCCCAGCATAGGATGAAAGGAGCATTTAACTCTAAATTTCATTTAATTTTTCCAAATTTAATTTCTAAATTTCTAAAATTTCCAAATTTTATTTTAAAATTTTCACTAAATCTCAATAAAATCATTAAAACAAACAAAGAAAAAACCCTTCTGCTATCTTGCTTCTCATTTTATTAAAAAAGTCCAAATATAATTCTCTCTCTGTTGTATTTAGTTGAATAATTGTCTTTTATTTTCTTAGTTTATCTTATTGGCCCCTAGAACACAGTACCTTATGTTCCAAAGGTTTCTTTTCTCCCTTGATTTTGGGACAAAATACTCATTAATATGTAAGTATTGAATTTTTTTAGATTGATCAGTAATCTCCGATGGATGTTATAGCAAAATTTAATCTGAACATTAAAAAAAATGAAGTTTTATTTGTTCATGTTACATAAGGTTTACTTTATTTTTGGAATTTTTTTTTTTTTTTTCGGCACTCAGGCCTCTCACCCTTGCGGCATCTCCCGTTGCGGAGCACAGGCTCTGGACACGCTGGCTCAGCAGCCGTGGCTCACGGGCCCAGCCGCTCCACGGCATGTGGGATCTTCCCGGACCGGGACAAGAACCCATGTCCCCTGCATCGGCAGGCAGACTCTCAACCACTGCACCACCAGGGAAGCCCTATTATTAGAAAAAAATTTTAAATAGTTTCTAATTATGATCTCAGGGTACACTTCAGCAAAGAACCATCAGAGGACTTTGAGGAACAAGATTAAATACTCATGTCCTGGAGGGTACAAGGCACACTCAGGGGCCATGCAATAATGTCACAGGTATAGAGAGAGAGAGAGAGGACTTGGGGCTCTGCCTTTATGAGGGTGTGAGGGTGGGTTGTCTAGGGTTTTGCAGGGTCATTCATTATTGGCTATTGGGTACAAGAGAGTGGAGGCAGGGTCACTCAGTCACTTATCTAGGTTTCCCAGGGCTTTCTGAAAGGGCAACTTTACGGGTGTGGGCAGCCTAGCTCTTTATCCAGTTAGTTTGTTAGTAGCTGTGTCATTTCACTGGAAATATGTTTATTCATATGATTGTCTTTTGAATTGAATGACTTGGCAATGAACAGCTTAATGCCAGGCACTTACACTACAGTACTCCATTTTTCACTCCCAACTTCTTTCTGTCTGAACAACAAAGCATTTTAATTATAGGCCTGTAACTACCTCTTCCTCACCCTACTCTACTCCACTCAGGACAAACATCCCCACCCAATTTGAAGAGAATAGCCACTTTTAGCAGCTTAATAGCTGCAATGAACTGAAATTGCTAATTCTACTTCAGAAGATGAACGTTTATTTTACTTTTATTAGTAGTATCCGGGTCACGACACAGAAGTTTTACTCCACTCAAGACTAAGGAATTGTTTGATTTTATGCCATTTAATTGGTATGGCTTGTCCCAGAATGTAGTTATCATTTAAGACTTCATTTGAATCTATACTATCTTTTCTTTCATCTCTTCTGACAACACTTTAAATCAAGTTAATTCTTCTAAACTGAATGATTGTACAAACAAACAAAACAAAACAAATCTTCTAACTCACTTCAGAGGTGATTAATCATCCTACAAAAAAGTTGTACTTTCTCTTATATTGTTGTCTGAGAGAAATGCCCAGCCAAGGGCTATATTTCTCAGCCCTCTTATATCTAAGTGGGTTCAGGAAAGTGGTACTTGCCAATGGAATATGAGGGGGAATGAAATCTGCCCATTTCTTATTTTGGCAGCTTTCTGCAGATGAGCACAGCCAGGTATCCCCATATTGGAAACCAGGTGTTGAAGATGGCAGAGCCATGAGATGCAAAGAGCTCGAGTTCTTAAATTAGCACTTAGAAGAGAAAAACCGATCAGGAATACACAGTTTAGATTTTAAATAAGAGAGAAGTAAACTTCTACTGTGTTTGAACATTATAACTTTTAACTTAATTTTATCTGTAGTTAGCACCTAAATTTGGAATATACTTCAACTTTAGTATCTGATTTATCATCCTGTTACTTATTCAGACATCAAATATTTACAGAGAACTTATTACACACACACACAGACACACACACACACAGACACACACACACCATATTTACATAGAATTCAGTGTCAGGCACTAAGTTTCCACTTCTTGGAAAAGATGACAGAGACTTTTTTGCCTCAATGACAGTGATCTACCTTTTTCTCCCGAAATCTTCCTTATGATGAATTTCTCTTTTCATGGCTTTTCATTCTTTTTTTCTTGTTTATCAACAGCAATCTTTTCAAGGCCTTGTCCTCTTATTCTCTATAATCAATACTTTTACTCAATTATCACCTCTATGAATAATTTCTAAATCCATTTCTCTGGTCGTGGGCTCTTAACTATATTCTAGTTTTTTATTCCAGTTATTTATAGGACATTTTCACTTGGATGTCCACATCATTTTAAGCTCAACTAGGAGGCAATATAAAGTTATGGGTAATAACATAACAAAAAGACGTTAAATTATGATTAAAGTTAAGTTTTCTATAGTAAGATAACTATTAATTGAACAACCACCAAACTAATTCTCATCATTAGCTTATATTGTTTCTATCAATAATTTCTTTTCCTAAAAGAAAATGCATGCCAACTGAGTTTGAGTCAAAATGAATTTGTTTTTGTGTCTCTTTCACATAAATAAATTAACAATGAACTATAAACTCTGAGAAGAGTTGTAGCTACAGCAATTTGAAGGTTTTTAACCTTTACTTTTTTTTTTTTAAACATCCTTATCGGAGTATAATTGCTTTACAATGGTGTGTTAGTTTCTGCTTTATAACAAAGTGAATCAGTTATATATATACATATATCCCCATATCTCTTCCTTCTTGCATCTCCCTCCCTCCCACCCTCCCTATCCTACTCCTCTAGGTGGTCATAAAGCACCGAGCTGATCTCCTTGTGTTATGCGGCTGCTTCCCACTAGCTATCTATTTTACATTTTTTAAACTTTACCTTTTATTCCGACATAAAAACTTCAAGCACCTCTTCACCAGGGAAACCTTTACAAAAGTGTTTATCAGCTTCAGCCTCTTCCAGGTTCTTGATAGAATGAGCTACAAGGCAAGGGTCTAAACTTGAAAACACCCATGTCCTAGCTTATTGGAGGAGCTGATGACCTAGTTATCTGGAGTTCTATTTGACTGTGTTCAGAAGATTGTGTGAAAGAGGAAGACTGGACACATTGGAGCCTGACAGTTGTTGCCTCTGGTGACCCTACAGTAAGACTCTTAAGTGATCAGATCACAGGAGCTGCCCCTTATTATCTCTAACAGTGTTATGCCTATCTGGACATAAAGAGTTAGCTCACTCTAGCTTTTGGGGCTGCTCTGGTTGGGGATCAATGAGGAGAGATAATTTTAGACATAACAATGAGGCATCACTAAAATTAACCTCTGGCTCTGTCCCAGGGAATCAGTGACAGAATCCTAGAGAAAGGCATGGTGAGGCACACTAAAGAGTCAAATGAAAGTGGTGTATCATTAAGGGCATGTTAGAAATAGAAAACACAAGGCTTCTAGGCTTTAGGTTTTATATATTTCATACACATTCACATCCTTCTGCAATTGTTCTTTAGAGCATAACAAAGGAGAAACTGGTACTAAAGCAATGTGACAGGAGGAGCTTGTACGGATAAAAAGGTCAGTAGCAAATTGAGAAGTAGAGGATTGTGTTTGGGAAAGCTTAAAAAATGGATGCCTGAATCTATCTTCTGAGAAAAATTTTAGGTGCCTTCATAATGTTTTTCTGCGTTCTTTCCTTCCTCCCTCCCTCCCTCCCTCCCTTCCCTCCTTCCCTTATTCCTTCCTTTCATCTTTCCATCTCTCTCTCTTTTTTTTTCAGTATGCGGGCCTCTCACTGCTGTGGCCCCTCCCGTTGTGGAGCACAGGCTCCGGACGCGCAGGCTCAGCGGCCATGGCTCACGGGCCCAGCCGCTCCGGCGCGGCATGTGGGATCTTCCCGGACCGGGGCACAACCCGTGTCCCCTGCATCAGCAGGCGGACTCTCAACCACTGTGCCACCAGGGAGGCCCTTTCCATCTCTTTTTTAATGCTGCTTATTGAATATGTATTTGTTAGACATGGTGCTAGGTATTAGTAATACAAAATCATTCTCTTTAAGTGTTTTACTTTCTTTTGTGGAAGTCAGAAATGTAAATCATCAATTATAGAACAGTAGGGAAAGTGTTGTGATAAACGTATTCAAAGTCTGCATAAGAACCTAGAGGCAAGTAACCTAACATGGCTGAAGAAGTCAAGCGAAACTTCTTGGAGGTGAGGAGACTACACTGACTCCTAAAGCCTAGAAGATTAGATGAAGATTAAATATGCAAGGGCAATCTCAGTAGAGATGTCAAATAAACTTAATAATGATTAGAATTGGAATGCAAGAGTTAATGAAATCTGTTTTAATGCCACTGGAAGAAGGCAACTAGGCAAAAACACCTGCTTCGAAGATTGGTTCATCACTTTTTTATCATCATAGAATTTTGGTCTCACTAGTGCTTAAGAACATGGATATGAAAGAGAGAAGTTGAATGTTTAGATTTGTCCAGAGCTGGGATTTTGCAAAGAAAAGAATAGTGGAAGGAGGATGGGTTATAGAGAAACTTGCATTTGGGAGCCCTGGATGAGAAGGGAGAAATTTGCAGACTGATTGTGTTTCTGGGGACAATACAGAGACCACTGTTTTATTTATACCCTCAAAGTCTTTGATTGGACCCCTAAGCTCCTCCTGTCTGTTTTCTTTCATTCAGGTTAGTAAATACCTTTATCTCTGGACATCTACACATAAGTAAATAAGCTGAGAGGTAGAAGAACATAAAAATTCTTAAATTCTATCTTAAAATTTTTAGGAATATGTCAAAATTTTTCTTGAAATTGGAAGAACCTTTATGTCTCTATGGCAAATACCTTCCATGGTGGGGATGGCAGGGAAAGGAAGGGTGAGTAAAATACTGAGAGTTGCAATGCTGGTTGTTAGGGGTTACTTTATGGGATAGTATTACAGGGAATTGAAGAGAGGCTAGAGGTGCTTAAGGAATGAATTTCTCTGTCGGTGGTTGCTAAGGCCTTGCCTTGTTAAAAAATAGGAACTATGCGTCTTATGTGAGCTCATATCTTGTTTGTGGGCTATGGCGGAGCCCTTTGGAAAGAAAACTTTAAATATGGCTTGATTGCCCATGTGTAAAAATATCTGGGTTTCTACCTAGAGTACAGAATACAATGCACAGGTCTAAAACATGAAGGTGATTTTTAAAGAACATGTAACTGTCATTATCCTTAAATTAAGCTTGAATATAGTTTTAATTTTAGTAATATTTATTTTTTAAAGTGTTGGGTATCTTATCCTAATAATAAATTGTTACCCCCCCTTCGCCAAATTCTGAAATAATAATAAATGTTAACTACTGAAAATCTCTATGAGAACACACAGCCTCTCAGTGACAATTAAAAGCCCTGTGCCTATTTAGGTGATTCTGACTAACTGTCCTTCAGGATAAAAGTGGGAATAGAAGGATTAGTTTTTTAGAAGAAATAAATGATTATGTGTTTAAGAATTAGCTAACCATTGCCACTGGTTGGTTTCAGAGACTCACACGAAAAGATTTTATTTTTCCCAAAAGACTTAAGAACAGTGTTCTATCAAACCCTCTTTTCTTCTGGGTAGCAGCCTCCCCAGTGGCATTTTATTCTAACTCTACTATTTTGGGTTACACTTAACTATTAAACCAGTCTTATCCTAGTTTTGAAATGTAGTCCTGCTTATTTACAAACTCCTATCTTATATTTAATTCAAACTGCTTTTTGGCCCAAGCACAGGTAGACTTCTGCATCTAGCATTGGAGTAGAGGGGCCTTCTCACACCCCTCTTCTTATTCTCTGTATGTGTAATCTTTAGTTTGGGGGCAGGGAGGAGATAGAAGAAGACATTTCCTAAAAGACTGTATGGTAATTTGGCTGTCAGTGATGGTAAAGTTGCTACTTCATTTTTGTCTGCTAGTGATGCATCTCTGCCTAACATTTGTTAGTTCTTCAAGTAGGTCAAGGTGGGGAGTTTACTCATAATTCTCTTCAATTTATACTAGACCCCTTTCATTTATATCCCTTTACCCCAGTCAGTTCACCACATAGCCTCTTGCTGCAGGAGTCCCAATGCCTAGCAATGGACCCATATACCAGTTGTACCTGAAGTTGACTTTGCCAAGAGACCATTGAATCCACAGCATTATTCATGCCAACTGAAGATAGTGTTGACATCTTCTTGGATTCCCCATTTCTCACTCCCTCTCTTTCCTCATCCTTTGACCATGTCCCAGTAGAACTATTAGCCCAAATGGTGCTTTTTAGTGAATTGGAAAAAAAAAATTTCCAATTGAATTAGGAAAAAAAAAAGTTTTCCAAATGAATTGGAAAAAAAAGTTTTCCAATTGAATTGGAAAAAATAAAACTATGTATCTCTTTCATCTATGTATACAGAGATGTATGACTGTGCCAGATCTCACAGCTTGACTTTGTAGCGTGGTTTGTATTTCAGTTCTTGTATTTCAATCCTTATTTCAGTCCTTGTTTGTAATCTCATCTAGGTGTTCTTGTGCAGTGCATGGCCTTTATGCTTACATAAGGAATTCCTGAGTTTTGGTGCTCATTTTGCTAGCCCTGTGGCTCAGCACTCTCAAGATACAAACTGATTTCTCTCACCAACAAGGTCACATTGGGTGAGGACTGTTAGTGTACCAACAACCTTAGAGTAAGTGATGTTGAATTCCTTGCTTCTGACATGAGGGAAAAAGAGTGAAAGAAATATTACTGCTCCAAAAAGTCTACATTATGCTGAAAGCAATCTCTGCTGAAAGCAATCTCTTGCAGACCCTCTCTTATAGCTCTAGATGGTAAAACTCTCCAAACCACTTATCTTCCTTGGCTACTGAGAGCAGGGGAGTTATGTGAATTCTTTGAAGTCACCTCTAGATCAGTGGTTCTAAACTGGGGAAATTTTGCCCCTCAGGGGACATTTGGCAATGTCTGGAATCATTTTTGGTTGTCACGACTAGGAGGGAAGATTCACTCCTATCTAGTGGGTAGAGGACAGGGATACTGCTAAGCATCCTACAATGTACAGGGTGTACAGCCTACAGTCCCGCCTGCCCCACCCACAACAAAGAATAATCCTGTTCAGGATGTCAGTAGTGTTGAGGCTGACAGACACCCCCTGGAACACTACCAAGCATCTTGTTCCCCACATTGCTAGGGGTCAGGAAATTACCTTATCTCATCTTCTCACATCAAGGGACCAGGAGAACTAAGTTCTTACTTTTGATTGTTCACTTAACTTTGACTATGGACAAATCTTTGCTTCAATTTCTTCTATCAAATGTGATAAAAGTATCTGTTGTACTAACTTTCTAAGATGGTAATGAGAATGAAATAATAGATATTGAATGTTCTTTGAAAAAAATTCAAAAGCCACAAAACTCATTATTTCTGCCACATTGAGAGCTTTCTAAGCACAAAAGCATTCTGCTGACTCTAGGGCTGAATTACTCTGCTTTATCCCCTTGCTTAACTGTAACATCAAGCAGTTCATTTAAAAAATATGTCACTTGTTTAAACATAGGATAGGTTATCTAGATGAGAGAATTTGCTTGAAGTGATTGCCTTTGGTATTCATTTGTTCTTATACTCTATTAGTTCCCTTGTCATCACTTTTCTTAGGGGTCCAAGTTGCGTATATATTATCTACATTCCTGAAAACACTAAAGTTGGGCTAGTTTTTGAATTAGTAGCATCATCTAAAATACCTAAATTAGTAGCATCACCTAAAACTTATGATCAGAGTCTGAACTAAATCTGTATCATTTTGAACATGACATAAATGAAATAAACATGTTGACCTTGGGCATGCACAATCATTAACAGATATAAGCACATTAAATGGGATGAAACATTATAAAAAATCTATGTACATTTGAAAATGTTTCCATAGCTAGACTCTTACCAAAAAGTGCTAAAAGTAATGTGAATGGGGCTTAATGTAAACTTATTATTAACAGTTGACCGCTTACCAAAACAGCATGAAAATTTTTTAGAATGAATCTTTAGTCAGCAATCCAGTTGCAAAACTTCATCTTAAGCGTTGAGAGGGATAAACTGGAAAAAGCTATTAGGATTATACATTTAAAAAATAATGTATTACAGACTGAGAAGAACATAATGGATATAAAGGTTTTTGTTTGCTCCTTTTGAAACACGGTTTAAAAAGGGGCATGCCTGTTTAGATAGTGTCAGGGTGTCATATAGCTATGCTGTAGAAAAAAAATGTTAGTTTTGGGGGAAGAGGTAGAACAAGTGAAAGAAAACTCCCCAACTCCTTTTTGATCATTCCATGATCACACAGAAATGACACATCTGACATTCTCTGTGTTTCTCTGGATTTCTAGAAAGGAATCTTAAGCATATATCATTACTCTCTCTTTTTTCCTTCATTAAGACTGTGATACTAGCTATGGTTATGCTTAAATCCATGATTTCCTTTAAGGTTTTAGTATTCTATTATTTGATCCTCCTTGTGCTAAGCTCTCTAAATTGTGCCTTGCCATTCTCACATTGGCTGAATTCTGATGTAGAGAGAAAGAAAGAACCTCTGATGCTTTAAGTGCCCTCTTGATTTTGCCAGGGAAAGAAGAGTCAACATTACATGGCATATTTGGGGTACAGACGAGTATGTAAGGAATGGGAATTGAATAAAGGTAAATGTCTTTTCATAGATAACAAACAGTTACCAAAGGGGAAAGGGCAGGGGTAGGATAAATTAAGAGTTTGGGATTAACAGATACACACTACTATATATTAACTAGATAAACAACAAGGATCTATTATATAGCACAGGGAACTATATTCACTATCTTATAATAACCTATAATGGAAAAGAATCTGAAAAAACAATATCTGAATCACTTTGCTGTACAGCTGAAATTAACACAACATTGTAAATCACCTGTACTTCAATAAAAACATAAAAAGTAAGGATAGTAACATCTGAAGTATATATACACAAAAAAAGGTTAATGTCTTTTGAGTTCTTCACTCACAAACATTTATGCATCTGCTTTCTTTTCTGCTACTTCTTTTAATAAAAGAAACACCTTTTTTACACTTCTTCAAAATACTGCAGGTTGGGCAGATGGGAAGAGGTGGTAAACTGGCTTGTAAATTTGTAAACTGTGACTTGAGCTCTTCTACTTCTTCTGGTACACAGAATTCAGGTATCATGAATCGAAGTGAAGATATCCTGAACAGGTACATAGTCAATCAAGCAATTGCTGAATTTGCTTTATGTCAGTGGTGTAGTTCTAGAAGAAGTATAACAAAGCATTACTAAACAATGGCCAGAATTTAAATTGCTACTTAATCCAGATTGACAGATAGTACTACTGATGAAACATAAGGGCTTCGGCTCATCACAGCTGTTCACAGGACTTTATGGTATGTTACTGCCTTGCTCAGGATGATGCCTGGCCCATTTCTGGTGCTCAGTGAGTGTTAAATAATACCAATATTGTCAAGTGCTTCTTATTTTTCACCCGAGAACATTTATAATTCTCTGCTTCATGTACTTCCTAATTTTTCATGCTCAATGATGGGAATGAAAATTAATTACACTGGGAATGTGAATGTCTCCTTGGCAAATCATTCCTATTCTGTTCAATAATGTTTTCATTGGTGAGCCTAGGAGGTCCCTGAACTCTGTTTTCTTGTCCTAGTCCCCTATTCATTCCCCCTTCCTCTGCCCTAAAATCTTTTTAGAAATGCCAAAACTCAACAAAAGTAATAACCTTTTAATTTAGGTCTGGTATTTAGATGTGATTTATTTTAAAACCTTCCCAAGTGTGGCATTTAAGTCTACTTGAAATTCCCAATTCTCTACTCCTGTAGCTCAGCCAAAGATGTCATTTTGATTTCTGAGCTGCACATTCCTGGGAGCATGGATCTCATTTGTCAGAAAAAGAGAGATGTAAGCTCATTTGAAGTTTCAGTTGACTTATTGTTCTTTTTTGACCTTTGCTACTAATAGCTGGCAGAGAGTAAATCCAGACATGTCAGTCACTGTCTAGATTTTATAAACTATTGACTATTTCTTGAAGGATTGTAATGCTTATTTTATTGGCCTGTTGTACCATAGGAGGAGATTTATAGACTGCCAAAAAATAAAAACCATGGCTAGCTAGCATCATCCAGACTGCTGGTAATAAAATCATTGCAATTAATAACTATCAAATATAAATGAGCAGCAATCACACCAAGGAGAGAAACAAAAGCATTTTAATCCCTAGATCCCTTTTGGTGTTATCATATTTAATGCTCTGCAAAGAGTTGAATTAACTAGTTTTCCTGATTTTTATTAAGCTGGACACTTTCTCTTAACAGTTTTCTTCATATTTTGTAACGTCCAAAGGAAGACTCTCCAAGTTATTACTCATGTGTGCTGTCATCCAGGAAATCTTGCCCCTTCTCTGCTTTACTCCCACCTGTGCCTTGTATATTTTTAGCTCTTCTACACACTGCCATTCTCTTTAACACAATTCCTGCTATGATTCGGTCATTCCCAATACTCTGGTCTCTCAGTTCTTTCAACTTCTGTCCTCCAATGATTTTGCCTTACATCCTGCCTTAGACACATTCCATTGTCTTTACTCTAGATCAGCAGTTCTCAAAGTGTGGTCCAATGTACCCTGAGGTCCCAAGACATTGTCTGGGGGCCAATGAGTTAAGAACGATTTTCATCATATTGCTGAGATGTTACTTACCTTTTTCACTCTCATTTTCTCATGAATATACAATGTCTTCCAGAGACTACATGACCTGTAATATCAAAATAGGTTGAATATAGCAGATTCAAAATCCAGCTGTCTTCTATTCAGGCAGACATTAGAGAGATTTTCATAAATGTAAAATAATGTCACTCTTCTCATTAATTTTTTTTGTTTTGGAAAACATATTTTTTTAATTAAAATAGTCATATTAACATTTAATGGGTTATTATATTTTAATTGAATTAAATAAATGTTTTTAAAACTCCTGTTTTAATTTCTAATATAGTAAATATTAATAGATGTAATCTATATAAAATATTTTTTGCCATCAATAATTTTTGAGTGTAAAGGGGTCCAGAAATCAAAAAGTTGACAAGTACTGTGCTGACCAAATTTCTCAAACTGTCTAGGAAGATGAAACCCCCTTTCTATATTGTTGCTGTTTTGTAACATCTAATTCATCATAAATAAAAAATGCTTTTGGAAAATGAAATAAAAATAAATTGGTTAAAAAAAATGTAGATGCAAACCCATGATCAAATGCTTGGGTATCATGACACTGTCAAATTTTTGTCAAATTTTCTTTTTATTCCCAATTTCTGCAATTTGTCTCATTGTGGACCCATATGAGGCTCAAGGATTGTCTTTGATACTGCTTTGAGCAGCACTGCTCTAGATCTTGTCATCACAAGCAGCCATTCTTCCACAGAGGTAACATCCCATGCTCTGATCACAACCTCTTATCTTTTCGCTTTATTCTCTCCAGTAATTCAACTCCAAAAATCCTTTGACTCCCAACCAATACTTTCAGTCTGTTTCCCTAACACCTTTTCACTCTTCCTCAGTGCCCTCAATACCTTATTTCTCTCTTAACTTTCATGGTTAATTATGATAAACACTTCTTTGCAATACTCGAAACCCCTTGCCAATTTCTTACTTCTTATACACAATTTAATGCCTCACAATCCTGTTTAAATCCAACTCTACACACATGCCGTGCCTGCCTCCATGCAGATGAATGTGGCTGGGAATAAACCCGTAGCCATGCCAATACTTCTTAGTGTATATTCACGATGGTAACTTCAAATAGGCCCTTAATTCTGCCCATGACAGCCAATTTTGCCTAGTTGTGCTGTGATACCAAATAATCTCAGGGTCTCAAAGGGAATGCAGTAAAGCTTTGCTTCTCATTTAAATGTACACTGTGAGTCACCTTGGACTCTTGACTCTGGGAACTAGGCTAATGGAACTGCTCCTTCCTGGGGATGCTGCTGTACTCATGGCAGAAGGAAAGAAGAGATAGTAGAAGCATATGATGTTTCTTAGAGCTTCTCTTCTGAAGTGGTACATGCCACTTCCACTTCTATTTCGTTGGTCAAAGGAAGTCATCTGGCTAAGCTTAATGTCAGTGGGGTGAGAATTATAATCCTCCTGCAGGGCTAAGCATGGTAAGGAGGAACTAGTCGGAAGGGACAATGAATGTTTTTACATTAATATCACCTATCCAACAACTATCCAGTGCTACAGTTTCTCATTCAATTACTTTTCCATTCCCACAAATGAGTATTTAATGCCTTCTCCACTCCCTTAAGCCTCCAATACTTCTTCTCATATCCTTACCCTCTGTTGATGATCATGCTTCCCATTTCAATGAAAAAATCAAAACAATCAGAAGATAAGTTCCTACCTACCCACCTACCTGCATTTGTAGCCATATATGCCACCTCCCTTTGTATTAACTTTCCATAATCCCACTTGGGGCTGACCCCTCCATTTGTCTACTAGATAGTATTGCCTACACCTACTCAAATTTATTGCCCCAGCAACTCTTAACTCACTTCTACATTGTCAGTTTCTACTCTGTACTAGATTATTCCCACAGGCATGCCAATATGTTATTTTTCCTATCTTAAAAAACAAAACAAAATAAAACACAACACAAAACCCCCTTGTACTCATTAACCCTCATGATATTCTTCTATTTATATTTCTCATCTTTGAAAGAGCCGGTTATGCATGCTATCACTATATTCTCTCTTCTCATTCCTCCTGAATCGTATCAAGGTCTCAATGACCTCATTTTTGTTAAGCCAATAGTCAATTCTCAGTTCTCATCTTCCTTGACCTATCAACATCCTGGAAATAATTTCCCCACTTGCCATTCAGAACACTACACATATCTGGTTTTCATTCTACCTTTTTGACCACAACTTCTCAGGCTTTTTGTGATTTCCTCCCCATTTCCCTCACTCCTCCATGTTGGGGTACTTTAGGAAGCAGTAATGGGTTTTCTTTTCTTTGTCTATGCTCTACCCCTTGGTAAGCTCATCCAGTTGTATGATTTTAGGCACATTATATTTGCAGCTTTCTCTCACATTTATAATTTAAGCTTGAACCCCTCTTATGAATTTCATACTTATATATTCAGAGCCTCTCTTATGAATTTCATGCTTATAAATTCAGTGTTTGCATGAGACAATCCCAGTTTACACTTGTTGTCTAGGTGTAATTATTAATAGAGTTCACTTTCACTCTCTGAAGTGTTTCAGTTTGGATGAAAACACATGTTGCCCTTCTCATAGGTCACACAGGAGGAGATGGTTGTGGATGTGTAGAAGGAACATTGGGAAAGGCTAGAGCACAGAGTCTAGCACACCATCAAACAACTGTTTGTGTTGTGTTCTAAAGTGGGTCCTTTTAGAGTAAATATACCTTTTCACCTGTGCTTTGCCTTTCTTAGAATTAAATAATTTTAGTTTTATTTAAAAATAATTAAGACTGAATATATAATCTATGCACACAAATAAACTTTATGCTTTTTAAATGTATGTTTTTGGAGGAGCTCAAAGTGAATAAGGAGCCAAGGTAAGGACTAGAGATGAACATGGTCCTGATGATGAAGATACCACTGTAGGAAAGTATGATGTCTCAGCTAGCCATCCATAAGCTACAGTGGTCTCCAAATCTTGTGGTTGAATACTCTATCTTTAAAATTTTTTGAGCATAAGCCACCAATAAATTCAATTAATTGTATATGTATTCTAAAACGTATATAAAAATAGAAATGAAAATGGATGTGATGAAGTCAAATATAATGACTATAAACAACTTTTTATTTGTAATTTATTAATGGAGTGATTATAGAGAGCTCCTTACTCTCACTAATATAATAATAATTTAGTGTGAGCAATGTGATTGAATATCCCATTATTTAAAAACTTTTGGCTTTCAGTTTTTCATACAGGGATTTGGAGATGTGGTTCCTTTTATTTGAATATTTGTTTTTAATTTTTATCATAGGTTAGAGAAACCTTACCAAGATAACCAGATACAATTGGAGGGAGTAGAGTGTAGTTATACTTACTAAATCACGACTTTCATTTTCATCCCAGACATTAATCATGCAAATGTTTTATTAAAGTATGGCTAGTAAATTTCCCAATATTTATTATTAAATTTTGTTTCAAATTATTTGAAGGATGTTACATTTTTATATATTTAGTATATGAGTCCAAAGCTCACTGCAATCTTTTGTTTGGAAGACTTATAAACAGGTTAGAAAATTCTGATTACAAGTTTTTTAAAAAATAAACTTTAATTTTAGAATAGTTTTGAATTACAGAAATGTTGCAGAGAGTACATTGAGTTCCCATGAGGCCCACCCCTAGTTTCCCTACTGTTATCATCTTACACTATACAGTACATTAGTCAAAACTAATGAACCAATGTTAATATATTACTATTAACTATAGTCCATACTTCTTTCAGATTTCCTTTGTCTTTACCTAATGTCTCTTTTTTGTTCCAGGGTAGAACATGACTCCTTAGGCTCTCCAGACTGTGACAGTTAACTTTCCCTGTTTTCTCAGACTTTCCTTGTTTTTAGTGACCTTGACAGATTTGAGGAGTACTGGTCAGTTACAGAATGTTCCCAAATTTTTTAAGTGTGCAGATATGAGTTTTTATAGGTGGTACAAATCATATTGCTTTTTGTAACAAATGCATATAGATATAGAAACATTTAAAAACAGTCATTTTAAACAACTCATCACTCTTAAAAAGCACCTTTTTATTTTTCATTATTAAAAGCTCACCTTTATATTGAGTGGGCAGATTATACACAGTTATCACTATTTTTTGAAACTTTCTGCTAGGGGCAAACTACCAAGTGCTACATTTTCCATAGAACAGGTCAACAGATTTAGAACAACTTGTCTTCTTTTAACAGAAAAATGCACCACTCATCTTCAGTTCAACAACTTTTAAAAGATTTTGATGCAAGATAACAAATACATGTCTGGGCTGGGCAGCAGATTCTCTTGCTCACTCCCCACTTCATTACTGAGGTTTTGTAAGAACTCTATTGCATTTTTTAAATTAATTTTTATTGGAGTATAGTTGCTTTACAATTTGTGTTAGTTTCTACTGAACTATCTTGTATCTTAAAGGTCTTTAAAAGGTGAATTGCATCAATGATTTCCTGCAGTACTCTGTGTACTTCTATCTTTTATTTTGCTGCAATAGCTTGCCTGTGAATGATGAAGTGAATGGATTAAATGTGTGGTCCTATCCCTGTAATTTTTCCTTATAATCTTTTCTTTAGTCTGGCCAAAATAGTTACTCCATTAATGTTGTAATGTAAATTTTGTCAGGAAAAAAACACTATTTTTTTAAAATTAAAGAGCTCACTTTCTGTCAACAATATGTCTTTTATGATACATTTTTAATTTCATGGTACACAAAAAGTTAGTTTTGATGTATCTTATTTTTGAAACAGAATTTAGCTGTTATATACTGATATACTAAGTTATATCAGAAATATTGGTATTTTCCTCCAACTGTAGAGAAAACATATCACAATGTGTAGATTGTTCTAGTTCTTGTTTCTTCCAGTCTTCTGTTATGTGTTCTATACATCTTCCAAAATGATTTACTCATAGAAAGGCATATTATCTTGTCTCTGTATTGTATGTGTGTGCGTGTGTATGTGTGTGTGTCTTTTGCTAATTTTTACCAAGAAAAAGAACAAGGGTTTCCTAGATAATATGTGGCTTTTAAAATTTTTTTCTCATAGTGAGAAACTTCTAGAAGTGATATTATGTCTACCATGCAATTTAATCATATTGTAAAATTAAGATGACTTTAAACATGACTGAAAAAATTATGGAGCTGTGTCTTCATGTTCTGAGTATGTAATTTTAATATGAGTTACTAATTGTGATGACTTCATACCATCACTGAAGAAAATCTCAAAGATTTGTTGTTAATGGTAGCAGATGTCAATCCATTAACTTCCTGATAATTTTGAAATTTTTGGTCTATTTTGGTCGTGTTAGGTATGATTATGTTATGGCAGTTTTCTAAGGCTGCATACAAAGGATAGAAGAAGTTTCAGCCTTTCTATTTTCTTGATGTTTTTCGTGGGCTTGCATGATTCTTATCACGCTCAATCTGTTGGTTTATTTTACCTGAAAAAGTTTGATCCACTGGTCAATTTGTGAAGATTAGCTTGTTTAAAACTAGATAATATGATCTATAAATCCACCTAACCACATGCATTCTGAAATGTGCTTCATTACTCTGAAAGCAAAATAACACTTTAGGGCCATATAGTGGGTTAAATGGTGACCCCCAAAATGTGTGTCAACCCAGAACTTCAGAATTGGGTCTTTGTAGATGTTATTGAGATAAGGATCTAAAGATGAGATCATCTTGGATTAGGTGGGCCCTAAATCCAATAATGGTTATCTTATAAGAGACTGAAAAGAAGAAGACACAGGGAAGAAGTCCATGGGAAGTCAGAAGCAAAGATTGGAGTGACTTTTCTATAAGCCAAGGAATGTCAAAAATTGCCAGTAGCCACCAGAAAGTGGAAGAAGCAATGAAGGGTCCTCACCTACAGACACATTAACATCTTGATTTTGGACTCCAGAACTGTGAAATAATAAATTTCTGTTGCTTTAAACTGCCAACTTTGTGGCAAATTGTTATGACAGCCCTAGGAAACAAATACACGTTCCATTGTCCACTCTTCTGCCCTGTGACTGTCTCACTCTTTCCAGAGGAAACTTAAATACTATACCTGACTCATGCGCACACACCTGACTGTAAACTGAGTGAGGTAAGAGTACAAATCCATGAATTAAATATCAATATCTCAATATTAAGAGAAGCCTTTGTATTGTTCTCACACCCGAAGTAGATGCATCATCTTATACAACACCTGAAGAACATTCACCCTACTTTGGAGACCACTGGGGAGAGACGTTTTTAATTTCAAGATGTATCTGTTTAATTGTTTGAGCCATATCTTAAGAGTCTTAGACAATATTCAAGGCCACCGAGCAGCAAGTTTTTATTCTTTGAAGAGCTGAGGAAATAGAGTAAGAGAAAGGACATGGGAGCAAAACATAGTATTTGGAGGATGTAGAGTAGGGAGGATGGACACGGAAGTTAGAATTCTGGTCCAGGATGTAGCACTGGTCTGAGCACATAAAGTACTAACATAGCTCTTTAGGGTCACAAAATATGAATAAACAATAAATTTGGAAAAATATTTCTACTTATTTTTGGATGCAATTATGTCATTATTGCATTTAAAAATGATTAAAATAGTATCAAGTACTTATTGTAGAATACAACAAGGATAAACAAAAATGTAAGACCTATGATGCTATTACTTGATATATTTCTCCCACCTCCCCACGTCCCCCACCCAGAGTGTATATTTTTAAATTGGAATCACAGTGTACATTTTTATGTTCTGCTTTTTTTCACTTAGCATTTTATTGTGTGAATAATATGATTGGAAACTATGGTGTTATACGCTGAATAAAGTCCCACCAAAATTGATATCTTTAAGTCTTAACCCCCAGTACCTCGGAATGTGACCTTATTTGGAAATAGGGTCCTTTCAGGTATATGGTTAAGATGAAGTCATACTGGAGTAGGATGGGTCCTTAGTCCAATATTACTGATGTCCTTATAAAAAAAAAAAGGGAAATTAGATGCAGATATGAACACAGGGAAAATTCCATGGAAGATGAAGACAGAGTTTGGGCTTAAGCTTCTACAATACAAGGAACACCAAAGATTGCCAGCAAACCACCAGAAACTAGAGGAGAGACATGGAACAGATTCTCCCTCACAACCCTCAGAAGGAACCAATTCTGCCACCACTATGATTTTGCCTCAAGCACTCTGAGACCATAAATTTCTATTAAGCCATCCAGTTTGTGGTGGTTTATTATGGCACCTCTAGCAAACTAATACATATGGTGTGGTGGTGAAGTACATGGACAATAGAGCTAGGAGGTCTGGGTCTTAAACCCAGCTTTGCCTCTGACAAGCTGTGCCATTGTACATACTAACCTTTCAGTGTCTCAGCTTACTAGCTAAAAAATGGGGAACGATGATGCTTCAGACCTAATAGGTTTGTTATAAAGATTGACTAGGTCCATAGATACAAAGCCTTTAAAGTGGTATTCAGCATAGAGTAGCCATTTAGTTCTCGTTTATTACTCTTCAAAACATTAGTAACTGGATATTATATTCTATGTATGTACCTTAACTAATCATTCTCTATTCTTTAAAATATTATAAATACTACTGCAATGAAGACAGTTATAAATAAATATTTTTTCCCATTAGGCCAGACACTATATGTACAAACCTTGGTAAGAGAATGTTAGTCTTAAGTTTCTGGATACTATATGTTTAAAAATTCCTACTTTGAACAGCTGTGTTTTAAAGGAATCACCTCATTGTATCTTGACTACCATTAGGCATTGCAGTTAACTAAAAATATTGCTCATTTCATAAAATTATTGTATTTGCTTTCTTTTTGTTACTTGTATGGTAGTAAGATTGAATAAAATTTATTAATTTTTGAATGCTAACAGTTGAGTGATGAGTATTTGCTTGATGGAAAAGAAATGTGGTTCTTATGGGAAATACACTAGAGCCTATCTCTTTAGAGAGGAAAAGTTGAGCATCTCGAAGTCATTCACTTCAACCTGCTCTTATGCCCTATGAGACATTGGACTTTATCAACTCTTTGCTAATAAAATTCACTTTTATCACTGATAGCCTGCAGAGCTTCTCTTCCTTCTAGATAAATTCCTAAAGCGATCTACAAATATTTTAAAGTGACATGTCATCCATTCACTGAATAAAAAAGGCCTGTGCTCAGTACAACCTTACAGAGACTGAAAGAACACTGCATTAGGTCTTTATAATATGCGATGTGTCAAGGACTCGTATGTGAAATGACGCTGAGATAGGAGGTGGGGAGAAATGAGCGGGCTGGTGCTTTGTTGCTGTCAGGAATAAAGGCATATTAATCAATGCCTCTATGAATAAAAATCTGCTAATATCATAATATCATGGCTTAAAATAAACAATCTCACAGGCAGTATGTCTCAAAACAAGGCTTTGTCCTCAAGACCATCTTGCTGGGTAAAAATTTGTCTTAAAAGGCGCTGACCATTCAGTGCGAAAGGGAGCCTTATTTTTTTTTTAACTCAGGAGTTTAAAAAAATAACTAAAACAAAGACAAAGAAGAAACCCTTTGTGAATTTTAGTTACTTATGTGTAACATGCCTAGATTTAGGAGTTCAAGAGCAGCTTTATTGGATCTTCTAGATCATATGAAAAATTCCTTGGTATATTTCAGGCATCAAATTCTGTCAGCCCAGACTCAGGGCAATCATCATGCATGTATTGAGCTCCAAAAAAAAAAATTAATACTTTATTCAGTCTCTTGAAAAATGATAAAATGACAAAAAACAAACAGACAAGTCCCAAATCCATACTACTTATCTTTGTGGTAGAAGACGAAGAATTTTGTAGAAGCTGTAATATAAGGAGAAATGATTATAGTCCTCATTTTATCCTTGTAACTTTCATTCAGTTAATGGTTATCTATTAAGGTCCTACTAGAGCCAGGTTCTGTAATGATGCTGGGGACATGGCAATGAACAAGAATAAATCCTGTTGCCAGGAATTCACAATCTGGTGGGAAAGGTAGATAAATGAAGAGTCATAACTGTAAGACAACTGTTATTAAAGAAGAATGTTGGAGAACCATGAGAGTAACGGGAGCAAATCCCACTCTGTTGAAGTGAGGTAGATGGGCAAAGGGCAAGCCAAGAGGCTGGAGAAAGAAACATCTGAGCTAAGTTTTAAATAGAAATAAAAACTGAGTGTGGAATGGGAAAAAGAAGAGAAGTTCAGTGGAATGACATGAGCTGAGATGTAAAATGGTGTCTTTCATGTCATGTGCAGGGAACTGCATGCATTGGGTAAATCCCAAGTGTAAGTGGATAGGCAAAGGAGGCCAGAAAAGCATGCAGAGCTTACATGTGCCTACCGTAAAGTTAAATTTCAAGCACAGGCAATGGGAATGCATCCAGGATTTTAAGTTGGTCAGTAACTTGATCAGTGCAGCCTAGAAAATCAACCTCTTAGTCAGTGGAGCAGTGGTCCCTGATGGAGGTAGGGTCCATTGAGAAGGAAGTGCTAAAGCTTATGTTTTCGCTTACTATGTATCTTAAAAATAATAAAACTGTTAGATTGTGCTCAGTTTGATGGGATGCACTAGAAAGAAACTTTACTGTTCCTCTAACTTTTAACCCACTCTGTAGGCTGGCTCCTTTCCTGCCACTGGATGAAATTTTGTGCAGGTCTCATTGCTTTTCTGATCACTTTTAGGGACAAGTAGAGTATCATTTTAGGAGGTAAAATGCCAAGTCCCTGCAATAATCAAAGTGATACCTTCATGTGAAATTAAAGCTTTCTTCTCCTGTACGTTGGGTCTTCTTTGGGATAGGAGGCTGGAGGGCAGAATCTTCTTTTCTATTCTATCCTTGTTCTTCATTTTCTTCTTCTCTGCCTCTCCATGCACCAGGGTTGGGGTGGACCAAGATGGATGTGTGAAGAGTATGCTTGTGATCTGGCTTTGGGACCCTCTGGGGCCACGTAGACTCAAGTCATGTGGTGCTCTTGAGGTTTTCTTGGGGATTCATCCTCTCAGAACCTTTGTCTGCATTTCCTACCACATGAGAATACTTCTGTCTCTTCCTTCAGCAGGCCACTTGCTACACCCTTCCTTAGTCCTTCAGATTCCTAGAAATTCACACTTTTTCAGGGTTACTTTCCTCTTTAGGGCAGAGACCGTTTCAAGGTATTTCCAGGCCAACTTTCTCCCATCTGATTCATATGTCTGTGCACTTTCATTCCCATCATAAGCGAAAATGCAGGTCACCCCTAGGGCAATTCTCTCTCTCCAGCTCACTCTTTCTCTTTATCTCTCTGTGTCTCTGTTTCTCTCTTTTACACACACACACACACACACACACACACACACAAATTCTTTCTCCATCTCTCTTCTTCTGTCTTGAGTTGATATGACTTCAGTATATAATCGTAGTTCTTAATCTTTCTAAATTCCTAAATACCTGCTTAGCTATCTGAGTGATATCCTTAAAGCATCCCTTGATTTGCTTGGGAGAGAGAGAAAAACCTACTTGAAAGGTAGCGGGAGCTCACAGCACTCTCCAAACTCCAAATGAATTCCAGCCTTTCTGTAGCTGGAGGTGAGTGATCTCTAATTCTTGAAGAATAGGTTTTATTATCTCATCACATTCTTATAAGTGATTTATCAACTTTCTGTGGGATTTAGGTATGGGTTTCCTTTTGCAGTGGTTCTCAACATTTGGAGCTGAGAATAAATAAAGAGAATTACACTTATTATCCCTGTTAAACCAAGAATTAAATTATGATATAGAAATATTTAGTACATAGATGAAGATCCTAAAAATATTTTATAGGTATATAAATATATCTATATATCAAGGATAGATTCTCAGAAGAGAGGCTTGATCAAAAGTTAGCATGGCACTGGTATAAAGAACACCTTGGATGTGGGTTTGACAGGATGTGGGGAGACTATATGGGGTGGGTGAAATGTGTTGAGGACCTAAACCGAGGGAGCAAAATTGCCAGTGGAGAGGAACGGACAGCAGAATATCCTGGACTGGGAGATTGACATTATCATGGGGACTTCCCTGGTGGCCCAGTGGTTAAAAATCCACCTGCTAATGCAGGGGACTCGGGTTTAACCCTAGGTCTGGGAAGATCCCACATGCCATGGAGGAGCTAAACCCATGCACCACAACTACTGAGCCTGCGCTCTAGAGCCCACAAACCACAATTACTGAGCCCACATGCCACAACTACTGAAGCCCACATGCCTACAGCCTGTGCTCTGCAACAAGGGAAGCCACTGTAGTGAGAAGCCTGCACACCACAACAAAGAGTAGCCCCCCTCACCGCAACTAGAGAAAGCCCGTGAGCAGCAAAGAAGAACTAATGCAGCCAATAATAAATCAATCAATCAATTAATTAAAAAAAGACACTATTATGGACTGAACTGTGTTCCTCTCAAAATTTAAATGTTAAAGCCCTAACCCCCAGTACCTCAGAATGTGACTCTATACGGAGATAGGATCTTTAAAGAGATAAGTTAAAATGGGGGCAATTATGATGGGTCCTAATCCAATCTGACTGGTGTCCCAATAAGAAGAGGAGATTAGGACACATGAGAGACACCAAAGATGCAAACACACAGAGAAAATGCCACGTGAGCACACAGAGAGAGGGCAGCCATCTGCAAACCAAGGAGGGTGCCTCAAGAGAAGCAAACTCTACTGACACCTTGATCTTGGACTTTCAGTTTCCAGAACTGTGAGAAAATAAATTTCTGTTGTTTAATCCACCCAGTCTGTGATATTTTGTTATGGAACCCTATCAGTCTAAAACAGATGCCCAATATAAGAGAGTGGAGAAGTGACTAGAACCTTGATTCACCAAGATAAGAGTTATGTGGTGGGGTCACTTGTGTGAGTCTTGGGAGGAGGACTCTTGCCTTTCCCCTTCTGTCCTTACTTTTCTTGTATGTTGTTCACTTAAAAATCAAGGGTTCATCCAAACTAATATACTGTTCTATGTTGAGGGAACATAAGGTCAGAGGGCATTACACATTATGGTTCAAAGCAAGGGTCTTTGAGTCAGTAGAACTTGTGTTCAAATCCTAGCTATACCATTTTGAGCAAGTTATGTAATCAGTTCTGTGAACTGAATTAAATCAATTTGGTTACTTGCAATTCTTTGGTAAGTGTTTATATCCTCCATAAAGCTAATTAACAAAAGCTCTGTTTATTTTTTTCAAAGATAGATGAAGAATTTAGAGTATCAGCCTTTAGATTATGGCTTTTGATCAGTCTTGCAAAGTGCTGAGTAACCCTGCAGTGTTTTCCCAGTTAGGTACTTCAGATGTTTACTAGTCACTGTAGGGAATAAAATAAAAATATATCAAAGCTATATGTCACATTGTCCAATCCAAAGAATTTTAAGATAAATGAGACATAATATAAAACTCCCTAAGTTGATTTGACCTTCTGTAAAATGGATTAATTTTACCAACACCACATTCATAATGCAAGGATTAAAGTAAACCATGTCAGTAAAGCACTGAGCTTCATTTCTGGCATATAGTTGGAACTTAAAAGTAGTTGGTTATTTTCCCTGAAAGATGACATGAATTAAGTTGTTCTACAAGGAAAATAGCCTCCATTTTATTGCTAAACAAATAACTAGGAAACCTGATCTAGGAATTTACTGATCAGTAGCAAACATTTTTTTTTACCCTACACATCATATCAATTAAGGGATTGTTCTGGTCTTGAATATTTAAATTGTTTTTTAATCAAACATTTGTCAAGCTTCTGTTCTAATACACCTTTTTAAATCCAGGAAAATAACTTTTCTTTCAACCTTTACTCATTTCTGCTAAGAAGTATAAATTTCTATCCAAAAAATGGTGGGCAAATACTTCTGTAGATTCAGTTTTGAATTGTGAACAATTTACACAGTAAGTTTTTCCCTTTTGTGCAAGAAAGCTGAGAGTTATTAAAACAATATTTTAGGTTTGATATAATCTTTTGTCCACTGGACCAAGATAGCACAGACCAGATTATTAAATTATATTTTGTTACTGAGGGCGTATATGACTTAGGCTATTGTTTAAACTCTAAACATACTTTTTTGATTTGTTAGATTGCCTCTTTCCTTTATCTAATTTCTTGATGTTTTGCAGGTAACACTGTAAATATTAGGAGAAAATGAAGTTCAGTGTCATAACTTTTAGAAAAGCTGTATTTAGTATAAGATGTCAACTATTCAATGTAAACTGAGAAACTCAGTCAAAAATGCAAACATTTGGGCTGTGTGATAATTCTCCCCATATTTGGAAGCATTCTAAATGGGATAAGTTGAAAGAAGGGAACTGATATTATTACAACTCAATTTCTAAACAATGATTGATCCTTCTCTTTTCCAAAACTGTAATTTAAGCAGGAAAACATGTTGCCTTAGCCATTGCTATATCCTTCAGAAATAAGAACAGCTGTTTTGCCAGCAGTGTGGATTCCTTTTTCTATAATGTAAGTAGCATTAGAAAGAAAAAGTTTTTCTGATTTCAAAAGGACCAGCTGCTCTGATGTTTTGGGAATATTCCCATATGTTCTGAATGGGAAAAGTTAAATGAAGCCAAACCAAAGACTTCTGACTTCATAAAAGAGACAAAGCTTTTCAAGACTTTCTCAACCAGAAAGTTTATAATTAGAGTATTAATTTCCTGGAGGGAATTTTTGCTTCTTTGTGTAACTTAAAGGACAAATTTTTTTCACTCAGTCTCCCATAGGGTTTTGTTTTGTACTTAGAATTAATAGTCCAATGAGCCCAAAATAGTCCCTGATGCTTGGCTGAAAAGCTAATTCAAGAGCAACTAGTAGTGTATTAAAACATAAATTAGTATTCAAAATCAGGGTCTTGCAGCCCATTATAGAAATATGTGAATCTGCTTTACAAATGACTAATTTCATATTTGTGTTTAAGCTAACTGACACTGCTTTGAAAACATCTGTTTTATGAATACTAACATTTAGACTATATAAAGAAGAACAAACAGAAACTTCTCTCCGAAGAAACCCCTTGCTGAGATACTTAATGGCGTACAACCTGTGAATCAGCTAGAAGAGCCTGGCTTAGAAATCAACCACCATTTCTCACATCTATAGCAATGGTCTTTCATTAACTTGTAGAGTCTCTCAAGTTTATTAGTGGCAAGAAAGAAATTGCAGTCCTTTGGTCAGGTCCAGGCAATGTACGTGAAGTAGGCTGGGAAATGGATCCATGTGGAAGGACATGAGACAAAATTTCCTGGTGGGGCTGGGCCTGGAGGTGACCTCTCCATGGGGAAATTGTACGTGATCTTGGACCTAAGAAATGTGTATGTTCCTTTAAGTTTGACGAGTGGATAACCTGAACTAGTTGTTTGGGTTAAAGAAGGAAATTTAGCACAGGAAAAAAAAAGGGAATTGCATCTTTATCAGTAGGGCTCATATTTGTCCTCTAAGCCACCATTTTTAGCCCACGCTATTCCAGTATTACCTTTATCTTCTTCAAACTGTCAACCTGCAGGATAATTTTGTTATATTTTAATTTCTAATGTTTGTGTTGTAAATAGAGTAGGTATATTAATCATATTTTTGTAAAAACATACATGTTCTTTTCCTCTCTGATATTTATATACACACTGAGAAACTTCCTTCACTATTGCTTCACTCTAATTATTTGAGAATCAACATCCAACTGTAAAGGATCTGTCTGATTATGTAGTCAAACACATCACTTAAATCTGATTTAATTTGGGTAAACTGACACCTATTAATTGTGTTCTGGACAATATAGTATAATGTTTAGTGATAATAATTAAAAAATAATAACGATATAAGCTGACATTTAGAGAATGCTAAC
The DNA here is from genome assembly GCF_964165515.1 of Mesoplodon bidens. Taxonomy (NCBI): domain Eukaryota; kingdom Metazoa; phylum Chordata; class Mammalia; order Artiodactyla; family Ziphiidae; genus Mesoplodon; species Mesoplodon bidens. The sequence continues at coordinate 193,215,919 of NC_138176.1, forward strand.
AAGTTCCAGTTGATGATGTATTTCGTCATTCTATGTTTTCAGTAATCTCTTATAGCATGTATTTTTTTTAAACATCTTTATTGGAGTATAATTGCTTTACAATGATGTCTTAGTTACTGCTGTATAACAAAGTGAATCAGCTATACATATACATATATCCCTATATCTCCTCCCTCTTGCTTCTCCCTCCCACCCTCCCAATCCCACCCCTCTAGGAGGATACAAAGCACCAAGCTGATCTCCCTGTGCTATGTGGCTGCTTCCCACTAGCTATCTATTTTACATTTGGTAGTGTATGTATGTCAATGCCACTCTCTCACTTCATCCCAGCTTACCCTTCCCCCTCCCTGTGTCCTCATGTCCATTCTCTACGTCTGTGTCTTTATTCCTGTCCTGCCCCTAGCTTCTTCAGAACCATTTCTTTTTTTTTTAGATTGCATATATATATATATATATATATATATATATATATATATATATATGTTAGCATATGGTATTTCTTTTACTCTTTCTGACTTACTTCACTCTGTATGACAGTCTCCAGGTCCATCCACCTCACTACAAATAACTCAGTTTTGTTTCTTTTTATGGCTGAGTAATATTCCATTGTATATATGTGCCACATATTCTTTATCCTTTCATCTGTTGTTGCACACTTAGGTTGCTTCCGTGTCCTGGCCACTGTAAATAGAGCTACAATGAACACTGTGGTACATGACACTTTTTGAATTATGGTTTTCTTAGGGTATGCACTGTAGTGAGAATTCTAGGTCATTTGGTAGTTCTATTTTTAGTGTTTCAAGGAACCTCCATACTGTTTTCCATAGTAGCTGTATCAATTTACATTCCCATCAACAGTGCAAGAGGGTTCCCTTTTCTCAACACCCTCTCCAGCATTTATTGTTTCTAGATTTTTTAATGATGGCCATTCTGACTTTTGTGAGGTGATACCTCACTGTAGTTTTGATTTGCATTTCTCTAATGATTAGTGATGTTGAGCATCCTTTCATGTGTTTGTTGGCAATGTATATGTATATGTTCTTTGGAGAAATGTCTACTTAGGTCTTATGCCCATTTTTGGATTGGGTTGTTTGTTTTCTTTTTGATATTGAACTGCATGAGTTTCTTGTGTATTTTGGAGATTAATCCTTTGTCAGTTGCTTCATTTGCAAATATTTTCTCCCATTCTGAGGGCTGTCTTTTTGTCTTGTTTATGGCTTCCTTTGCTGTGCAAAAGCTTTTAAGTTTCATAGGTCCCATTTGTTTATTTTGGTTTTTATTTCCATTTCTCTAGGAGGTGGGCCAAAAACTAACTTGCTGTGATTGATGTCATAGAGTGTTCTGCCTAGGTTTTCCTTTAAGGTTTTTATAGTGTCTGGCCTTACATTTAGGTCTTTAGTCCATTTTGAGTTTATTTTTGTGTATAGTGTTAGGGAGTGTTCTAATTTCATTCCTTTAAATGTAGCTATCCAGTTTTCCCAGCACCACTTATTGAAGAGGCTGTCTTTTCTCCATTGTATATTCTTGCCTCCTTTCTCAAAACAAAGGTGAACATATGTGTGTGGGTTTATCTCTGGGCTGTCTATCCTATTCCATTGATCTATATTTCTGTTTTTTTGTGCCAGTACCATACTGTCTCGATTACTGTAGGTTTGTAGTATAGTTTGAAGTCAGGTTGCCTGATTCCTCTGGCTTTGTTTTGCTTTCTCAAGATTGCTTTGGCTATTCGGGATCTTTTGTGTCTCCATACAAATTGTGAAATTTTTTGTTCTAGTTCTGTGAAAAATGCCAGTGGTAGTTTGATAGGGATTGCATTGAATCTGTATATTGCTTTGGGTAGTATAGTCATTTTCACAAAGTTGATTCTTCCAATCCAGGAACATGGTGTATCTCTCCACCTATTTGTATCATCTATAATTTCTTTCATCAGTGTCATAGTTTTCTGTATACAGGTCTTTTGTCTCCCCAGGTAGGTTTATTCCTAGATATTTTATTCTTTTTGTTGCAATGGTAAATGGTAGTGTTTCCTTATTTTCACTTTCAGAGTTTTCATCATTAGTGTATGGGAATGCAAGAGATTTCTGTGCATTAATTTTGTATCCTGCTACTTCACCTAATTCATTGATTAGCTCCAGTAGTTTTCTGGTGGCATCTTTAGGATTCTCTGAGTATCAGGTCAGCTGCAAACAGTGACATCTTTATTTCTTCTTTTCCGATTTGGGCTCCTTTTTTTTTCCTTTTTCTTCTCTGATTGCTGTGTCTAAAACTACCAAAACAATATTTCATATTAGTGGTGAGAGTGGGCAACCTTGTCTTGTTCCTGATCTTAGTGGAAATGGTTTCATTTTTTCACCATAGAGTACGATGTTGGCTGTGGGTTTGTCATATATGGCCTTTATCATGTTGAGGAAAGGTCCCTCTATGCTTACTTTCTGCAGGATTTTTATTATAAATGGGTGTTGAATTTTGTTGAAAGCTTTTTCTATATCTATTTTTTTTAATTTTTTTGTTCTTCTGTGAATTAGAATACATCTTTATTTTATTTTATTTTATTGCGGTATGTGGGCCTCTCACTGTTGTGGCCTCTCCCGTTGTGGAGCTCAGGCTCCAGACACACAGGCTCAGTGGCCATGGCTCATGGGCCTAGCCGCTCCACGGCATGTGGGATCTTCCCGGACCAGGGCACGAACCCGTGTCCCCTGCATCGACAGGCAGACTCTCAACCACCACACCACCAGGGAAGCCCTTCTATATCTATTGAGATGATCATATGGTTTTTATTCTTCAGTTTGTTAATATGGTTTATCACACTGATTGAGTTGTGTACATATAAGAATCCTTGCATTCCTGGGATAAACCCCACTTGATCATGGTGTATGATCCATTTAATGTGCTGTTCGATTCTGTTTGCTAGTATTTTGTTTAGGACTTTTGCATCTATGTTCATCATTGATATTGGCCTGTAGTTTTCTTTCTTTGTGACATCTTTGTCTGGCTATGGTATCAGGGTGATGGTGGCCTTATAGAATGAGTTTGGGAGTGTTCCTCCCTCTGCTATATTTTGGAAGAGTTTGAGAAGCATAGGTGTTAGCTCTTCTCAAAATGTTTGATATAATTTCCCTGTGAAGCCATCTGGTCCTGGGCTTTTGTTTGTTGGAAAATTTTTAATCACAGTTTCAGCTTAATTACTTGTGATTAGTCTGTTCATATTTTCTATTTCTTCCTGGTTCAGTCTTTGAAGGTTATATCTTTCTAAGAATTTGTCCATTTCTTCCAGGTTGTCCATTTTATTGACATAGAGTTGCTTGTAGTAGCCTCTTAGGATGCTTTGTATTTCTGCCGTGTCTGTTGTAACTTCTCCTTTTTCACTACTAATTCTACTGATTTGAGTCTTCTCCCTTTTTTTTCTTGATGAGTCTGACTAATGGTTTATCGATTTTGTTTATCTTCTCAAAGAACCAGCTTTTAGTTTTATTGGTCTTTGCTATTGTGTACTTTGTTTCTATTTCATTTATTTCTGCACTGATATTTATGATTTCTTTCCTTCTACTAACTTTGGGTTTTGTTTGTTCTTCTTTCTCCAGTTCTTAGGTGTAATGTTAAATTGTTTATTTGAGATTTTTCTTGTTTCTTGAGGTAGGCTTGTATTGCTTTAAATTTCCCTCTAGAACTGCTTTTGCTGCATCCCATAGGTTTTGGATCATCGTGTATTCATTGTCATTTGTCTCTAGGTATTTTTTTATTTTACTCTTTGATTTCTTCAGTGATCTCTTGGTTATTTACTAACGTATTGTTTGACCTCTACGTGTTTGTATTTTTGTACGTTTTTTCCCCTGTAAGTGATTTCTTTTTTTTCCCTTTTTTTTTGGGTACATGGGCCTCTCACTGTTGTGGCCTTTCCCGTTGTGGAACACAGGCTCTGGACACACAGGCTCAGTGGCCATGGCTCACAGTCCCAGCCGCTCCGCGGCATGTGGGATCTTCCCAGACTGGGGGACAAACCCGTGTCCCCTGCATTGGCAGGTGGACTCTCAACCACTGCGCCACCAGAGAAGCCCACCCTGTAATTGATTTCTCATCTCATAATGTTGTGGTCAGAAAAGATGCTTGATATAATTTCAATTTTCTTAAATTTACTGAGGTTTGATTTGTGACCCAAGATGTGATCTATCCTGGAGAATGTCCCGTGTGCACTTGAGAAGAAAGTGTAATCTGCTGTTTTTGGATGGTATGTCCTATAAATATCAATTTAATCTATCTGGTCCATTGTGTCATTTAAAGCTTCTGTTTCCTTATTAATTTTCTGTTTGGATGATCTGTCCATTGGTATAAGTGAGGTGTTAAAAGTCCCCCACTATTATTGAGTTACTGTCGATTCCTTTTTATAGCTGTTAGTATTTGCCTTATGTACTGAGGTGCTCCTATGTTGGTTGTATAAATATTTACAATTGTTATATCTTCTTTTTGGATTGGTCCCTTGATCATTATGTAGTGTCCTTCTTTGTGTCTTGTAACATTCTTTATTTAAAGTCTATTTTATCTGATATGAGTATTGTTACTCCAGCTTTCTTTTGATTTCCATTTGCATGGAATATCTTTTTCCATCCCCTCGCTTTCAGTCTGTATGTGTTCCTAGGTCTGAAGTGGGTCTCTTGTAGACAGCATAAATATGGGTCTTGTTTTTGTATTCATTCAGCCAGTCTATGTCTTTTGGTTGGAGCATTTACATTTAAGGTAATTATGGATATGTATGTTCCTATTACCATTTTCTTAATTGTTTTTGGTTTGTTGTTGTAGGTCTTTTCCTTCTTTTGTGTTTCCTGCCTAGAGAAGTTCCTTTAGCATTTTTTGTAAAGCTGGTTTGGTGGTATAGCACATATTTTTTAACAACTAATTTTTTATGGATTGGGAAACTAGAGCCTAGATAAATTAAGTATCTTTTTTAAGGTCACATAGATAATAGAGGGAAACTAGGATTGGAAGCCTGTGTAGCCTAACTCCAGATCCAAAGCCTTCGCTGTTTTCATTACATCATGCTGCTCTCTTGACTAGTATCTCCCTAGGAACAATAGGGAGGCAGGAACCATTTTGATTTCATAGATAATGTCTTCAGTACACTGTGGTTTCTTTTCTTCATTTTACATTCATGTCTTTTTAATCTCCCTCCCTTCTACCACAGGTATCCAGTTCTCTCATGCTGCTCTAGGCCTTCCCATGTGTAAAGTTATTAGGCTATTTTTCTTGGAGATGGAAAGACTTATGACAATTTTATAAAAAGTATATAGGCAGTAGGCAATACTTACTACAAATGAATGAATCATAAATTACAGAATTTCCACTGTTGGTTCAGGTTTTAGGAGAACTGGAGACTTTCCTGAAACCCTCTAAGTGTTGTCTTTTGTCTAATTTACTCCACACAAGGTTGACTGTGGAGGAATGAGTTTATTGGGAAAGTTGAAGCTAGGCAGGTCTCCTTCCATGCCACACCCACATAACCCACTGCCCCCCAGGTCAGGATGATGCTTTGCTGAATCCCACTGTTGTTCAAGATCCAGAAAGCCCTGTGCTTGTGAATATTCCTTTCATAGTATAGAGTATTAGTTTATGCTGCAAGTTCTTCTGAAATGGTGATGTGAGTTAGAAAAATAAGAGTTGTAGCAGAGTAAGAATTAAGTCTTCTGGATGCAATGGGACCATTCTTTGCATGAATATGACTTTTGGCTTGTGTTTCTTATTATGATTTCTTACAGTGGGGGGATTTTGCTGAGATATGCCACATCTGTTGCTACCATTTGAGGCTACCTTGTTTTTTAAACAGATTGTATATCTTTGGATAACTAAACTCAGAATGTATTCTAGTCCTATAGACTATGTGTGTTTGTGATGCATACTTCTGGGTATATGTGTGTATATATGCACCTATGTGTATGTGTGTGTGTTTCAGGAATGGGTGTGACTCTTCCTTAGCTTAACAGAAATGTTGCAGTGTGTAAAACTGATGTATTATTTCTCAATTGTGAAACAATCTCTAGTCTTCCTATAGGCTTCTATACCATTTAAGTAGAAATATTTTGTATCTTTTTAAAAGTTTGAATTTATATCTTAGAGTGAGAACTGACAAAAATTTGGAAATAGCCAACAAAATTTCCTTATTAAAAGAGACAGAACCCTCACTTGGCATGGTACACACAAAAGTCATTATCTAAAAGAGTCTATATTGTTAACCTAAGTATAAGGGCTTGTCAAAAACTGTGAAAGGTTTGAGACTTTACCTTAGTTGCAACATAACTCATTAATCCCCCCAGTTTCATAGATGGTAGGGATAGCATCCTGGGTTAGAGACATAGCACAGTTTATTATTCACAACCAATACCTTCAGCCAGATAATCAGCATTTTTATGCTGTTCCCTGAGCTCCAATTCCCACAAGATGATGCAGAGAGGCCACCAATACCCCCACACACAGTGCAGTGAGTTACAGAAGAAGAATGCAGAATTTAGGAACCAGGAACCACTTACAATGAACAGAAAGCAAACTTGTCCTCTGTTTTGGAGGAAAACACTATCTCTGTCTTCCAAGGCTGCTTAATATACAATTATCCTTGAAAATATAGTCTGCCACAAAGGACAATCAGTGCCTTTGCTTTTAAGACATGCAGAAATGCAAGAGACTCGTGCAGGATTATCTCTCAACAGTTTATTTCTCTGCTTTCCTTTTCTTGGTATCTATTTTTTTTAGTTTCCAATACCCATGCCATACTACCACCTTGAATTTATGACCAAAACCAACAGAGAGGTAAATGTTCAATGTGTTAGTTGAATAGTCAATTTGGATGCATTTTATAGCTGATCTCATCATTTGTACAGACATTAGTCAAAAATAACTATCATAATAAGAGACTTCTACTAGAAAATGTTTTCCCTCAGAAGCAAGGCTTGAGGGTGATGAGTAAAACCTGACTAGGGTAAAGCCTGACTAGGATAATCAGGATCTGAGACCTCAGGGCCCAGTTCTAGAACAAACACTGAGTCAGAAGAGTTAGCTGAGGATTGGCAAGTGAGACAGCTATAACTAATCTAGGGCACTGGATTAGAAAAAAAAATGTCTTAAGAACTGGCTTCCTAGTTATCTTCTTCTTGCCTTTGCTCCTACACCCATTTTCCATCCTTGTGACCATTCTGTCTGCTATAAGAGGCCTGTGTCTAGGCACTGCATAATCCAGAAGCCCTTGCCAACTGGCTTCCACTGGGAGGCACGAGTAGTGTGATTGAAAGTGGGGAAGAGGGAAAGGTAGGGGAATTTTTTTCCTAGGCCCTTCTTGGGCCATGTTTCTGGAAGTGACTCAGACCTTCCATAAGTGCAGCTCCAGCTCCTTTCAGGCAGCCCTTCTTCCACAGCTCTGGTTCTCACTGGATTCCAGTGTTTCAGGACTAGGCTTCCCACTGCTGCTTGTCTTCAGGTACCTCAAAATCCCTTGGCAATTCTCTTAACTTGTGCCCACTCCTCTGTAAGTTGAACTTCATTCAGGTCTCTTAAATATTTTGAGCTGGTTTCTATTCCCGACTGAGACTCTGACTGATAGAACTAGAGAAAAAAAAAAATGGGACCCTAGTCTCAAAGGACCTAAGATAATAATCAGCATTTATTAAGCCATTACTGTGTGTTGGTTTAAACCTCACAGCAAACCTAGGAGTTGGAAACTGTTAGTGGCTCCACTAGACAAATAAAGAAACTGGGACACAGAAATCTAGCAATTGGGGGAACAGAGACTTAAACCCAAGCAGTTGGACTCTAAAGCCCTCACTGGTAACACTACACACTACAAGTCACATGGCCAAGGTCAGACACTGCCATATGCTCCTCTGCAGGGCAGAGGCTTAGTCATCATAATCTGAGGAGGAGTCAGGTGACCTCTAAGGAGGCATAAGGCAAGAGTAAAATGATAACAACTGTTTTTCAGGATTAGTGTGGCATCAGAAGCAAGCTGTCATGCTGCTGGATAACTGGTGCTTTAGTCTAGGACTGGTCCTGCATCATAGGCCCAGACTGAATCCAGTTTTTTGAGGTTAAGACTCACTAGCTGTGGGAGGGATGAAGGGCTATAGGGACAAGAAGTCAAGGACGGTTGGGGGGGGTCATTGCCATGTCTAGTTTTCAAGCTGTAAAGATCTATGTCCTTTGTAAATAGATATATCCATGTAAGAATGGTATTGATAAAATACACTACTGAATGCAGACAGCAGTTAGTGCCATTCAAAACTAACTAGAATGTCAAAATATTTCAAAAGAGAACTATATATTAATAAAATGAATTGAACTGAGTCAAACAGAATAAACAAAATAAAAACAGCATGTACAGTTGAGTGGCCATCTGACTTTCAGATGTCTGGCACTATTAACTTTCCAAAACAACCATGAACATGAAAATAAGCAAAAAGACTAATAATCTGAAACAGTAAAAATAGCCCATAACATATTTCAGAACATTGAATGGCTAAAAGGAAAAGCATTATTTCTTCAACTAATAATTGCAATAAAACTCATTTCTCATTGGCACCAAAGCCCAGAAGCCCTGGAGAAATAACAGAGTAAACAGTGAAGAGACTGATGAAAGAGGATTTGGAAATATCCGCATACAAGTTTGTCGCAGAGAGACAACTGGCTAGTCTCTTTGCAAATGCCATGGGGATAGAAGAGAGCAGAAAACAATGAAGAGTCATGAGGAACTGTGAGTAGAAGTGACAGCCAGTATCAGAAATCCTCACTAGGGGAGGCAGAAGAAATACCAATTTGCTGAATCCAGCAGCCAGAGATCACTCACTGTGCTGGTGAGCATAGCTCAGCCCCTCCTGGCTCTGTCACAGTATTCCATTCCAGGCACTCCAACCAGCACAGGACAGGAGCCTGTGATCACCTGACTACTTCAATTCCCAGCAAATCCTTCTGCATCACCACCTCCTTTATTACTCTACTACAGCCTTGTCTTGATTCTGTCCTTGTAGTCTTAGAAGCTGCTCCAGGGGGAAAAGAAAATGTCGGAAATGCTGATCATAACTTTCCTCTCTTAGTGATTCTGACTGAACATTTATTTACACCCCAAAAACATGTCAGAGTCTAAAGTAAGAATGTCATTTAATTTTGATAAGTCCAGTCTGTCAAAATAATTTAACATTGAAAACTTTTTATTTCTGTTTCAAGAACAACCTTTGGGAAATGCTGCTATAGTCACTCTAGACCAGACACAGGTGCATTCTGGAGTCACCTGTATCCAGAATTAGGTAGTATAAGGAGACTTTAATAAAGGGACTGTTTGCAAAGGTGTGGACTCAACTTAGGTAAAGGAACAAAGGTGAGTGAGGAACCTGGACAGTGACAGAGAGCCATTACTGTTCCCTGGATGCTGAAACTGCAGAGACAGACAGCTGTAAGGCAAGAGGTGGCCTCTGGGAGAAAGATGCAGCCAACCTGAGACATAAACACCTGACCTCCCTATCTTCCCTTCCTTTGTATCTGCTGTTGCCTCCTCTGTATGCCAGTGGCTGCCTCACTGTAAGCTGGAGGGCAAGATAGCTCCCAGGGCAAAATGTGCAGGTCAGTGGCCCAGGATAGAGAAGGGGAGGGGGGAGGGCTGTGAGGGAAAAGAGAAGACTCTCGACATCACCTCCCCTACTATCAAGTAGAAACTTCCTAAGTTAAAGGCAAATAATCTGTGAAATTTGTGTAATAAGTAAACAAGCAAAGAGATCTCTCCAGAACTTAAAGAACAGAAATATTTGGATGGATCAGTGCAGTGTTGCTCATCCTTGCCATGTAATACAGCTCTGTATTGCCATGTAATACAGTAAGGATGTCTTTTGGTAGATTTTGAATCAAATAAAGCTGTTGATCAACTTGGTTAATGCATGCAGCAAAATTAGTGTCAAGTTATGTTTCATGCGAGTACTTCTCAGCAAAAAGATCAGAAAATATTGCTATCTTTGGTTCAGTGATTGCTGAAAAGTATGAAAAAAGTTGCTTGACTAGACTTCAGAGTAAATCATGGCATTAGAAGACAAAATACAATGAGCAGGCTTGAAGTTCCAGGCAAATATTTTGATAAAGAACAATTCATTCATCTATTTAGAGATATTATGCATGGAGTTTCTGTTTTGAACACTAAAGTACTTATTTGCCATTCCGGGGGGGTAGGCAGTATTTCAGAATAAGCTTGAGAATTTAGAGTCAGAGAAACTTGGGTTAGAGTCCTGTTTTCCTCACTTACATGGCAGTACATTCCTGGCAAGTTCATCAGTCTTTGTAGGTATTATTTTAGTTAAATTATAAATAGAAGCTAATGTTTGCCAAACTCTTATTTTATGCCAGGCATTAGATTGTGCATTAACTCAATAATTCTTATAATAAACCTAGGGAGATACATTTATTATTCTAATTTTCAATACAGAAGTTTAATCAATTGCTCAAGGTTACACTTACACTAACACATGTAAACCCTAGGCATACTGCTTGATAATAAGTGCTTGACAAATGCTAGATGCTGAAAGTATTTGTTATTAGTATTATTGTTAATATTACTTGTTAACTTTTTTACCCTAAGAATAACAGGCAAATAGAGTGCCTTTGGAATACAGCAAATGTGACTAGTTTGATTTTATATATGTGATGATATTACAGGCTCCTATTAAAGTAAAACGTATGGTAATTGTTCTTTTAAAACTGTAATTATTCTGAAATTTTCAAAGATGTCACACATTTACTTATTTAGAGTAATTTAATACATGAAGGGACAAGTTATATATTTTTCTGATTTGTTCCCTAGAGTTTGTATCCTTAAAAGAGGAATGATTCAGAACCAACCAGATTTCCAGAGAAAGAACACTGACCTTGAAGATGTAGGTTTAGAGTCTGGGAAAACACTAAAGATCATTTATTCATTTACTTAGCCACACAAAGTTACTAAGCTCCCATTATATGCCAGGGAGACCAGAGATTATGAAAATATATTACCAAAGATTGTTCATTAATCTATTATATAGAAACCATATGTTAAGACTTCCTCTGCTGCTGGATTCTTTGTAGGTGAAGCCCCTTAAAAAAAGAAAGTGCACGATTTGTTCTGGAAGTTCTAGAGTAGGTGAAAATAATCTATGGTGAAAGGGCATGAGGGAGCCTTCTAGGGTGATTAAAATGATCTCTATCTAAATAGAGGTGTGGGTTACACACAGTTTTGCTACATAATTTGCAGGGCCCAGCACAAAAAGAAGACATGGGCTCCTTGTTGAAAAGTTATTAATACTTTTGGCCAAAGCAGAGCATTAAGCTAAGCACAGAGCTCTTCTAGCACGGGTCCCTGTGTGACTGCACAGGTCACACACCTAAGAGTCTGGCTCTAGTTATACAGATGTATGCATTTGTCAAGTCATTGAACTGAACCCTTGAGATCTATATGTGAAGTATGTCTCAATTTAAAAATGTAAAATTAAAATAGAGTAAAAATAAAGTCAAGTGGAAGAACACTGGAGTTTGAGGTATGCTTTCTCAAGTATGCCATTAGTGCAAATCATTCATTCTTTGTCAAGCACTAATTGAATAACCACTCTGATAGGTGCTAATGATTATGCATATATAGGAATAGTCCTTGCCCTCATGGAGCTTACATTACAGTTGGAGGAGCTTTCTTCTTAAGCTCTGTTTAAAACAGGGCTTTTATTTCTGCTTACATACCCAATCTGTGCTTTGATCTACTCTTCATTCTAGCTTTCTACTCCTCAGCTGACCTCAGCCATCCTGATATTAGTTTGATCTTCTAACAAAGCAGTAAGTCATGGGCCAGCGTTTCTGGGTTCCAGCATCTGGCTGCAATCCTGTATCCCAGAGATTGGTGCCCTTGTGCTACTCTAGCTCATCTGGACATGAGTCCCTGAAGTAACTCTGCTGTCCCCTACTGTACCTGGGGTCTGAGACCCTGGTCAAATCTAAAAATGTTGTAATAATTTTAATTTCACAGTAGTACTTAGTTTGAATTTTAAACAATATTCTTTATGCCTAGAAATCTTTTAAAATTCATATATTAAGGATGACATAGGGAAAAACCAGCCTGTCTATGTTTATAAGGAGTATCGTTTAGTGATGCTGTTGGATGAAGAGGAATAACAATATATAGACTTTATGATAGTAAACACTATCATAAATTAAATGTCACTGGAATAATGGGCAATACTTATATTTTAAAATATTTTTTATTATATAAATTTCAGGTGTACAGCATTATAATTTGACATCTTTATAAACTATAAAGTGATCACCACCTGTAGGCTAGTTACCATTCATCACCATACCATTGACCTCCTTCACCCGTTTTGCTCACTCCAACCCTCTTTCCCCATTAATCTGCTCTCTGTATCTATTAGTTTGTTTTTGTTTTATTTTGTTTGTTGGTTGGTTTTGTTTTTTTAGATTCAACATATGAATGAACCATATGATATTTGTCTTTCTCCCTCTGACTTATTTCACCTAGTGTAATACCTGCAACGTCCATACATGCCACACATGACAGGATTTCATTCTTTTCAATGGAATACCAGGTAGTATTCCATCGTGTATGTGTATATATATATATACCAAATCTTCTTTATCCATTCATCCATAAATGGACACTTAGGTTGTTTCCATATCTTGGCTATTGTAAATAATGCTGCAAGGAACACAGGGGTGAATATATCTTTTCAAATTAGTGTTTTTGTGTTCTTTGGATACACACCAAGAAGTGGAATAGCTGGATCATATGGTAGCTCTGGTCTTAATTTTTTTGAGAATTTCCATATTGTTTTCCATAATAGCTGTGCCAAGTTAGAGTCCCACGAACAGCGCACAAGGATTCACTTTTCTCCCTGTTCTCACCAACATTTGTTATTTCTTGTCTTTTTGATATTAGCCATTCTAACAATGTAAGGTGATTTCTCATTGTGGTTTTGATTTACATTTCCCTAATAAATTAGTGATGTTAAACATCTTTTCATGTGCCTGTTGGCCACCTGTATGTCTCTGTTGGGAAATTGTCTATTTAGATTCTTTGCCCATTTTTCAATCAAGTTTTTTTTCTTGTTGTTCGTGAGTTTTATTTCTATTTCTTCATGATTCAGTCTTGGAAGATTGCATGTAAAATCTAGGAATTTATCCATTTCTTCTAGGTTGTCCAATCTGTTGGTGTATAATTGTTCATCGTAGCATCGTATGATCCTTTGTATTTCTGTGGTATCATTTGCAATTTCTCTTCTTTCACTTATTTTATTTATTTGAGTTCTCTCTTTTTCTTGGTTAGTCTAGTTAAAGGTTTGCCAGTTTTGTTTATCTTTTCAAAGAACCAGCTCTTAGTTTCATTGATCTTTTCTATTGTTTTTTAGTCTCTAAAAACTTTTTTTAGTCTCTTTCATTTATTTCCACTCTGATCTTTAATTCCTTCCTTCTATTAATTTGGGTTTGTTTGTTCTTCTTTTTCTAGTTAGATTGTTTACTTGGGATTTTTCTTGTTTCTGGAAGTTGGCCTATATTTCTCTTACAAACACTTTTGCTGCATCCCATAGATTTTGGTATGTGGTGCTTCTATTTTCTTTTGTCTGTAGGCATTTTTTCATTTCTCCTTTAAATTCTTACATGATCCATTGGTTGTTCAGTAGCATGTTGTTTAACGTCCATGTTTTTGTGTTTTCCTCCCTTTATCTGATTGATTTCTAGTTTCATACCATTGTGGTTAGAGAAGATGTTTGATACAATTTTTATCTTCTTGAATTTATTTAGATTTGTTTTGTGATCTAACATGTGAGTTATCCTAGAGAATGTTCCATATGCACTTGAGAAGAATGTGTATTCTGCTGCTAATGGAGGAATGTTCTTATATATCTATTAATCCATCTGGTTTAATGTGTCATTTAAGTCCACTATTTCCTTATTGATTTTCTGTCTGGATTATGTATCCACTGATGTAAGTGGGGTATTAAAGTCCCCTACTATTATTGTATTCCTGTCAATTTCTCCATTTATAAAGCAAGTTAATATGTGCTTTATATATCTTGGTGCACCTATATTGGGTGCATATACATTTATAAATATTATATTTTCCTGCTGGCTTGACACCTTTATTAGTATGTAATGCTCTTTTTGTCTTTTATTATAATCTTTGTTTTAAAGTCTATTTTGTCTGATATGAATATAGCTACTTCAGCTTTCTTATTGTTTCCATTTTCATGGAATATCTTTTCCATCCTTTCACTTTTAATCTGTGTGTGTCCTTTCTTCTGAAGTGACTTTCTTATAAGCAGCATATAGATGGGTCTTGTTTTTATATCCATCTAGTCACTCTGTGCCTTTTGATTGGCAAATATAGTCCATTTACATTTAAAGAAATTATTGACAGGTATATACATGTTGCCATTTTAAAAGTTTTGGGCTGTTTTTGCAGTTCCTCTCTGTCCTTTCTTCTTTTCTTTCTTCTTGTATTTTGGTGGTTTTCTTTAGTGTGATGTTTAGTTCCTTTCTTATTTTATTTTGTGTGTTCACTATAAGTTTTTTCCTTGTGGTTACCATGAGGTTCACATATAACATCCTATGTAAATAGTAGCCTGTTTTAAGTTGGGAGCAATTTAAACTGGAACATATTTTAAATCTTTAACTTTTTAATCCTACCCCATCCATGTTTCATACCTTTGATGATACATGTTGCATCTTTTTATTTTATGCATCCCTTAACTAATTACTGCAATTTTAGGAAACTTTACTACTTTTGTCTTTAACCTTCATGCTTGCTTTATGTGATTGATGCACTACCTTTATTATATATTTACCTTTTCCAGTGTAATTTTTACTTTCATATGTTTTCTTATTATTAATTCACCCATTTCAGTTAAAGAAGTCACTTTAACATTTCTTGTTCAGTTGGTTTAGTGGTGATTAACTCATTTAGCTTTTGCTCATCTAGGAAACTCTTGATCTTTTCTACAATCTGAATGATAACCTTACTGGTTAAAGAATTCTTGCTTGGAAGGTTTTTTCTTTCAACATTTTAAATATGTCATACCACTCCCTTTTGGCTGATAAAGTTTCTGCTGAAAATCTCCTGATGCCTTATGAAGTTTCCCTTGTACATAACAAATTGTTTTTCTATTGCTGCGTTTAGAATTCTCTCTTTATCCATGTTAATTATAATGTCTTCAAGTGTGTCCCTTTGAGTTCTTCTTACTTGGGACTCTCTGGACTTTCTGGACCTGGATATCTGTTTCTTTCCCCAGATTAGAGATGTTTTCAGCCACTATTTCTTCAAAAATTTTTCTGGCCATTTCCCTGTCTTTTCTCCTTCTGGGACCCTTATAATGTGAATGTTATTCTGCTTGATGATTCTTAAAATTTCATAAGCTATCTTCACTTTAAATTTTTTTTTTCATTTTGCTGTTCTCTCTAAGTTCCTTTCCTTTATCTTGCATCCTGCTGATTAATTTTTCTATCTCACTCAGTCTATTGACCCATGCAAGTGTATTTTTCAGTTCAATTATAACTTCTGTTTTGTATTTTCTTATATTTTCTATCTCTGTGAAATCTCTCACTGTGTCATTCATCCTTCTCCCATGTTTAATGAGCATCTTTATTACCATTACTTTGAACTCTTTATCAGATACATTGTTCCCCTAATCCAGAGGTTTTAATAATTTATGATTTCTTGAGATGCAAACTAGTTATATGGAAAAAGGAGTTTTATTTTTTCAATTTAACAACTGACTGTGTTTTTTTTTAACATCTTTATTGGAGTATAATTGCTTTACAATGATGTGCTGGTTTCCGCTTTATAACAAAGTGAATCAGTTATACCTATACATATGTTGCCATATCTCTTCCCTCTTGTGTCTCCCTCCTTCCCTCTCCTTATCCCACCCTTCTGGGTGGTCACAAACCACCGAGCTGATCTCCCCTTGCTATGTGGCTGCTTCCCACTAGCTATCTATTTTATGTATGGTAGGTTATATATGTCCATGCCACTCTCTCACTTTGTCCCAGCTTACCCTTCCCCTTCCCCATATCCTCAAGTCCATTCTCTAGTAGGTCTGTGTCTTTATTCCCATCTTATCCCTAGGTTCTTCATAACATTTAAAACAATTTTTTTTCTTAGATTGCATATATATGTGTTAGCATACGGTATTTGTTTTTCTCTTTCTGACTTACCTCACTCTGTATGACAGACTCTAGGTCCATCCACCTCACTACAAATACCTCAATTTTGTTTCTTTTTATGGCTGAGTAATATTCCATTGTATACAGGTGCCACATCTTCTTTATCCATTCATCTAATGATGGACACTTAGGTTGCTTCCATGTCCTGGCTATTGTAAATAGTGCTGCAATGAACATTTTGGTACAAGACTCTTTTGGAATTATGGCTTTCTCAGGGTATATGCATAGTAGTGGGATTGCTGGATCGTATGGTAATTCTATTTTTAGTTTTTTAAGGAACATCCATACTGTTCTTCATAGTGGCTGTATCAATTTGCATTCCCACCAACAGTGCAGGAGGGTTCCCTTTTCTCCACACCCTCTCCAGCATTTATTGTTTGTAGATTTTCTGATGATGGCCATTCTGACTGGTGTGAGATGATATCTTATTGAAGTTTTGATTTGCATTTCTCTAATGATTAATGATGTTGAGAATTCTTTCTTCTGTTTGTTGGCAATCTTTATATCTTCCTTGGAGAAATGTCTATTTAGATCTTCTACCCATTTTTGGATTGGGTTCTTTGTATTTTTGTTATTGAGCTGCATGAGCTGCTTGTAAATTTTGGAGATTAATCCTTTATCAGTTGCTTCATTTGCAAATATTTTCTCCCATTCTGAGGGTTGTCTTTTCGTCTTGTTGATGGTTTCCTTTGCTGTGCAAAAGCTTTGCAGTTTCATTAGGTCCCATATGTTTATTTTTGTTTTTATTTCCATTTCTCTAGGAGGTGGGTCAAAAAGGATCTTGCTGTGATTTATGTAATAGAATGTTCTGCCTCAGTTTTCCTCTAAGAGTTTGATAGTGTCTGTCATTAAATTTAGGTCTTTAATCAATTTTGAATTTATTTTTGTGTATGGTGTTAGGGAGTGATCTAATTTCATACATTTATATGTACCTGTCGAGTTTTCCCAGCACCACTTATTGAAGAGGCTGTCTTTTCTCCACTGTATATTCTTGCCTCCTTTATCAAAGATAACGTGTCCATATGTGCGTGGGTTTATCTCTGGGCTTTCTATCCTGTTCCATTGATCCATATTTCTGTTTTTGTGCCAGAATCATACTGCCTTGATTACTGTACCTTTGTAGTATAGTCTGAAGTCAGGGAGCCTGATTCCTCTAGCTCCATTTTTTGCTCTCAAGATTGCTTTGGCTATTCGGGGTCTTTTGTATTTCCATACAAATTGTGAAAATTTTTGTTCTAGTTCTGTGAAAAATGCCAGTGGTAGTTTGATAGGGATTGCATTGAATCTGTAGATTGCTCTGGGTAGTAGAGTCATTTCACAATGTTGATTCTTCCAATACAAGAACATGGTATATCTCTCCATCTATTTGTATCATCTTTAATTTCTTTCATCAGTGTCTTATTATCTGCATGAAGGTCTTTTGTCTCCTTAGATAGGTTTATTCCTAGATATTTTATTCTTTTTATTGCAATCGTAAATGGGAGTGTTTTCTTAATTTCACTTTCAGATTTTTCATCGTCAGTGTATAGGAAGGCCAGAGATTACTGTGCATTATTTTTGTATGCTGCTACTTTACCAAATTCATTGGTTAGCTCTAGTAGTTTTCTGGTAGCATCTTTAGGATTCTCTATGTATAGTATCATGTCATCTGCAAACAGTGACAGCTTTATTTCTTCTTTTCCGATTTGGATTCCTTTTCTTTCTTTTTCTTCTCTGATTGCTGTGGCTAAAACTTCCAAAACTATGTTGAATAATAGTGGTGAGAGTGGGCAACCTTGTCTTGTTCCTGATCTTAGTGGAAATGGTTTCAGTTTTTCACCATTGAGGATGATGTTGGCTGTGGGTTTGTCATATATGGCCTTTATTATGTTGAGGTAAGTTCCCTCTATGCCTACTTTCTGCAGGGTTTTTATCAGAGATGGGTGTTGAATTTTGTTGAAAGTTTTCTCTGCATCTATTGAGATGATCATATGGTTTTTCTCCTTCAGTTTGTTAATATGGTGTATCACATTGATTGATTTGCATATATTGAAGAATCCTTGCATTCCTGGAATAAACCCCACTTGATCGTGGTGTATGATCCTTTTAATGTGCTGTTGGATTCTGTTTGCTAGTATTTGGTTGAGGATTTTTGCATCTATGTTCATCAGTGATATTGGCCTGTGGTTTTCTATCTTTGTGACATCTTTGTCTGGTTTTGGTATCAGGGTGATGTTGGCCTCGAATAATGAGTTTGGCAGTGTTCCTCCCTCTTATATTTTGGAAGAGTTTGAGAAGGATACGTGTTAGCTTTTCTCAAAATGTTTGATAGAATTTGCCTGTGAAGCCATCTGGTCCTAGGCTTTTGTTTGTTGGAAGATTTTTAAGCACAGCTTCAATTTCATTACTTGTGATTATTCTGTTCATATTTTCTAATTCTTCCTGGTTCAGTCTCGGCAGGTTGTGCATTTCTAAGAATTTGTCCATTTCTTCCAGGTTGTCCATTTTATTGGCATAGAGTTGCTTGTAGTAATCTCTCATGATCTTTTGTATTTCTGCAGTGTCAGTTGTTACTTCTCCTTTTTCATTTCTAATTCTATTGATTTGAGACTTCTACCTTTTTTTCTTGATGAGTCTGGCTAATGGTTTATCAATTTTGTTTATCTTCTCAAAGAACCAGCTTTTAGTTTTATTGATCTTTGCTATCATTTCCTTCATTTCTTTTTCATTTATTTTTGATCTGACCTTTATGATTTCTTTCCTCCTGCTAACTTTGGGGATTTTTTGTTCTTCTTTTTCTAATTGCTTTAGGTGCAAAGTTAGGTTGTTTATTCGAGATGTTTCCTGTTTCTTAAGGTAAGGTTTTATTGCTATAAACTACCCTCTTAGAACTGCTTTTGCTGCATCCCATAGGTTTGGGGTTGTTGTGTTTTCATTGTCATTTGTTTCTAGGTATTTTCTGATTTCCTTTTAGATTTATTCAGTGATCTCTTGGTTATTAAGTAGTGTATTGTTTAGCCTCCATGTGTTTGTATTTTTTACAGTCTTTTCCTGTAATTGATATCTAGTCTCATAGCATTGTGGTCGGAGAAGATACTTGATACAATTTCAATTTTCTTAAAATTACCGAGGCTTGATTTGTGACCCAAGATATGATCTATCCTGGAGAATGTTCCATGAGCACTTGAGAAAAATGTGTATTCTGTTGCTTTTGGATGGAATGTCCTATAAATATCAATTAAGTCCATCTTGTTTAATGTATCATTAATGGCTTGTGTTTCCTTATTTATTATCATTTTGGATGATCTGTGCATTGGTGTAAGTGGGGTGTTAAAGTCCCCTACTATGATTGTGTTACTGTTGATTTCCCCTTATATCACTGTTAGTATTTGCCTTATGTACTGAGGTGCTCCTATGTTGGGTGCAAAAATATTTACAGTTGTTATATCTTCTTCTTGGATTGATCCCTTGATCATTATGTAGTGTCCTTCTTTATCTCTTGTAATAGTCTTTATTTTAAAGTCTATTTTGTCTGATATGAGAATTGCTACTCCATCTTTCTTTTGATTTCCATTTGCATGGAATATCTTTTTCCATCCCCTCCCTTTCAGTCTGTATGTGTCTTTAGGTCTGAAGTGGGTCTCTTATAGACAGCATATATACAGGTCTTGTTTTTGTATACATTCAGCCAGTCTGTGTCTTTTGGTTGGAGCATTTAATCCATTTACATTTAAGGTAATTATCAATATGTATGTTCCTACTCACATTTTCTTAATTGTTTTGCATTTCTTATTGTAGGTCTTTTCCTTCTGTTGTGTTTCTTGCCTAGAGAAGTTCCTTTAGCATTTGTTGTAAAGTTGGTTTTGTGGTGCTCAACTCTCTCAGCTTTTGTTTGCCTGTAAACGGTTTAATTTCTCCACCAAATCTGAATGAGATCCTTGATGGGTAGAGTAATCTTGGTTGTAGGTTTTTCTCTTTCATCACTTTAAATATGTCCTGCCACTCCCTTCGGGTTTGCAGAGTTAGTGCTGAAAGATCAGCTGTTAACCTTATGGTGATTCCCTTGTGTGTTATTTGTTGTTTTTCTCTTGCTGCTTTTAATATGTTTTCTTTGTATTTAATTTTTGATAGTTTGAATAATATGTGTCTTGGCGTATTTCTCCTTGGATTTATCCTGCATGTGACTCTCTGTGCTTCCTGGACTTGATTAACTATTTCGTTTCCCATTTTAGGGAAATTTTCTACTATAATCTCTTCAAATATTTTCTCAGTCTCTTTGTTTTTGTCTTCTTCTTCTTCTGGGACCCCTATAATTCGAATGTTGGTGCATTTAATGTTGTCCCAGAGGTCTCTGAGACTGTCCTCAGTTCTTTTCATTCTTTTTTCTTTATTCTGCTCTGCAGTACTTATTTCCACTATTTTATCTTCCAGGTCACTTATCCGTTCTTCTGCCTCAGTTATTCTGCTATTGATCCCTTGAAGAGTTTTTTAATTTCATTTATTGTGTTGTTCATCATTGCTTGTTTCCTCTTTAGTTCTTCTAGGTCCTTGTTAAATGTTTCTTGCATTTTCTCTATTCTATTTGCAAGATTTTGGATCATCTTTACTATCATTATTCTGAATTCTTTTTCAGGTAGACTGCCTATTTCCACTTCATTTGTTAGGTCTGGTGGGTTTTTACCTTGCTCCTTCATCTGCTGTGTGCTTTTCTGTCTTCTCATTTTGTTCATCTTACTGTGTTTGGAGTCTCCTTTTTGCAGGCTGCAGGTTTGTAGTTCCTATTGTTTTTGGTGTTTGTCCCCAGTGGCTAAGGTTGGTTCAGTGGGTTGTGTAGGCTTCCTGGTGGAGGGGCCTAGTGCCTGTGTTCTGGTGGATGAGGCTGGATCTTGTCTTTCTGGTGGGCATGTCCACGTCTGGTGGTGTGTTTTGGGGTGTCTGTGGCCTTATTATGATTTTAGGCATCCTCTCTGCTAATGGATGGGGCTGTGTTCCTGTCTTGCTAGTTGTTTGTCATTGGATGTACAGCACTGTAGCTTGCTGGACGTTGAGTGAAGCTGGGTGTTGTTGTTGAGATGGAGATCTCTGGGAGATTTTCGCCGTTTGACATTATGTCAAGCTGGGAGGTCTTTTGTGGACCATGGTCCTGAGCTTGGCTCTCCCACCTCAGAGGCACAGCCCTGATGCCTGCCCGGAGCACGAAGAGCCTTTCATCCACACGGTTCAGAATAAAAGGGAGAAAAAATAGAAAGAAAGATAGAAAGAGGGTAAAATAAAATAAAATAGGATAAAAATAAATTTATTAAATAAAAAATAATTATTATGACAAATTTTTTTAATGTAAAAAAATAAAAAAATAAGAAAATAAAAAAAGAACAGACGGTCAGAATCCTAGGACAAATGGTGAAAGCAAAGCTATACAGACAAAATCTCACACAGAAGCATACACATAGACACTTACAAAAAGAGGAAAAGGGGAAAAAATTATATATCTTGTTCCCAAAGTCCACCTCCTCTATTTGTGATGGTTCGTTGTCTATTCAGGTATTCCACAGAAGCAGGGTACATCAAGTTGATTGTGGAGATTTAATCTACTGCTTCTGAGGCTGCTGGGAGAGATTTCCGTTTCTCTTCTTTGTTCTCACAGCTCCCGGGGCTCAGCTTTGGATTTGGCCCCGCCTCTGCGTGTAGGTCACCGGAGGGCGTCTGTTCTTCCCTCAGACAGGACGGGGCTAAAGGAGCAGCTGATCTGGGGGCTGTGGCTCACTCAGGCCGGGGGGAGGGAGGGGTACGGATGCGGGGTGAGCCTGCAGCGGCAGAGGCCGGAGTGACATTGCTCCAGCCTGAGGCGTGCCGGGCGCTCTCCCGGGGAAGCTGTCCCTGGATCCCGGGACCCCAGCAGTGGCGGGCTGCACAGCCTCTCTGGAAAGGGGTCGTGGACAGTGACCTGCGCTTGCACACAGGCCTCTTGGCAGCAGAAGCAGCAGGCCCAGCATCCCACGCCCGTCTCTGGGGTCCGTGCTGATAGCCGTGGCTCGCGCCCGTCTCTGGAGCTCCTTTAAGTGGTGCTCTTAATCCCCTCTCCTCGTGCACCAGGAAACAAAGAGGGAAGAAAAAGTCTCTTGCCTCTTTGGCAGCTCCAGACTTTTCCCCGGACTCCCTCCCGGCTAACCGTGGCGCACTAACCCCTTCAGGCTGTGTTCACGCCGCCAACCCCAGTCCTCTCCCTGGGATCCGACCTCCGAAGCCCGAGCCTCACCTCCCAGCCCCGCCCTTCCCGGCGGGTGAGCAGACAAGCCTCTCGGGCTGGTGAGTGCCGGTCGGCACCGGTCCTCTGTGCAGGAATCTCTCCACTTTGCCCTCCGCACCCCTGTTGCTGTGCTCTTCCCCGTGGCTCCGAAGCTTTCCCCCTCCACCACCCGCAGTCTCCACCTGTGAAGGGACTTCTAGTGTGTGGAAACTTTTCCTCCTTCACGACTCCCTCCCACTGGTGCAGGTCCCTTCCCTATCCTTTTGTCTCTGTTTATTCTTGTTTCTTTTGCCCTACCCAGGTACGTGGGGGAGTTTCTTGCCTTTTGGGGGGTCTAAGGTCTTCTGTCAGCGTTCAGTAGGTGTTCTGTAGGAGTTGTTTCACGTGTAGATGAATTTCTGATGTATCTGTGGGGAGGAAGGTGATCTCCGCGTCTTACTCTTCCACCATCTTCTGCAGCACTCGGATTGTCTTTTATAATATCTTGCCTATAACTCTCTATATAAAGCTGACATTATTCACCAGTTCTTTGTTACCCAAAAGATAACAGCTTTATTTGGGCTTATTTTAATAATTGTTACCTAATTTCCCACTTCCTTTCTCTAACTGTCTTTTCTATGAATAAGTTTTACTATCTTTATTTTTTTTTTATCATATGCAGTCTTCAACAAGATCATGAGCAGATTATTGATTTTTTTTTTTTTTTTTTTTTTTTTTTTTTTTTTTTGTGGTACGCGGGCCTCTCACTGCTTTGGCCTCTCCCGTTGCAGAGCACAGGCTCTGGACGCACAGGCTCAGCGGCAATGGCTCACGGGCCCAGTCATTCTGCGGCATGTGGGATCTTCCTGGACCAGGGCACGAACCCGTGTCCCCTGCATCGGCAGGCAGACTCTCAACCACTGCGCCACCAGGGAATCCCAGATTATTGATTTTGAACTACAAAAATCAACCAACTCTGAAGTTATTTATCCAAAAAGTAGTCTCTCTCAATCAGAGACACTGTTTGTATCAATCATGTATTCATCTTTTCTATGTTCCTGAGTATATCAAATATTTCTTTCAAGAACACTCACATAATATTGTGTGAGAATGAAGCATTTATGGGATTTCATAGAGCTTCCACAGAAAAAGCAAAGGAATATTCTGGAAATTATAATATTGATTTGTTTCATTTTTGTATAATTTACCTTCTCAGCCAGACTTTAGATTCTCAAAAAACTAGTTGGTGCCTTTTCAGATCTGTATTATCCAGAGCAATGCTTAATGCAGTGCCCCAAAGCCACAGTACCGGATTCAATACATTCTCATTAAATGAAGGACTAAGTCTGGAGTTGATATTTTACAAAAACTGAGAAATTAAATTCCTTTTGAGGTTCACAAAGTAAATGTGTTTCAAGATTAATCAATGTTAATTTTACTTATTTTAAAAAGCACTTCGAAAAGCTTGTTGAGATAATTGATTATTTCCAGCTCTCTTAAGTTTAGAGAAAATTCTGATCCTCACTGAATTCACTATGAACAGCTATGTTTTTTACTCTTAGAGGAATTTAAGTCAGATAGACCAGGAGATATTAATGAGCATATAAAGCCTAATGGGTGAATTTCTGCTCCCCTCCCATACTTTGCATGGTGCAGTGTACCCTGTAAGTGATGGATAAATATCACCTAACTGGTGGGGCACCCCATTGTTATCATTCTTAATTACTGGCCCTGTAACTAAGGGTAATGTTTCTTTGTAATTATTCTGCCTACAAATAAGACCATAAATGTTTAATGCTCTTGTGTTTTCTGTTCAGGGTTAAGATGAAGTTACTCCCTTTCGTATGCAATGCAAACACCTATACCCATCACTAGTTTGTGATAAAGTCTTGATAGCAGTTGAATTCAAATTTTACTGACTAAAAGTTTACGCTGTGTACCAGGCACTCCAAGCCTGCCAAGTTCTTCCCAAATACACCAAAGGCTTTTCAAAGGCCTTTTCCATGTCCACCAAAATTAGACCTGCTTGTTGATGGCTTGCTGCTGACGGCTTTCTGTGGCTGGTCTGTAGACACAGCCACACACCGTCCATGCCATTGATTTAGGATTTAATAAATAAAGCCCTTGCTTCTATTGCCAAGGCCAGGGATCTGCAATCACTGGTGCTATCTGAACTGGGGGTGTACATCCACTGTTGATGTTGCTGGGCAGTGCTGTAACCCTCACCTCCACTGAACAGGACCCATTGCCAGTGTGAGCAGCCAGGCTGATGGCTCAGGTCACCAGTGCTTTCATCCGTTCCACTCCCAGTTCTTCCACCACAGAGTGAACATGGGAATGTCCTCCTTCCTCTAGAATATAACTGATTATAGGGATTCCTTAGCAAGGACCTCAAGATGTTAAGAGTTTAGTGAAAAACTTCCTTTAGTTAGCAAAATTGACCCATTTCTCTTCCAGGTGTATGCAAACCAACCCAGAATCTGTTGGGGAGAGGTTCCAGTATTAGCTGTGTATCTGGAACCACACCTACTCTCTGACCCTCAAACTCTGTGCAAATTCTCCTCAACCTTTTCATATTTTTTCTTTGTGATAAATTATCTCTCAAACCCCTTCTGACCCTGCTTGATATTGGACTTCTGTTTGCCTAATCCTCAGTTTTCTAGATATGTTTATATACAATTATAGTTTGGGAATTCCTCAGCACTTGTGTAAATCAGCTGACACAGCAAGATATGGGGTCAGGGAGAAATGATACAAAGGTGTCATATAGCTCAAAAATTCCAGTTTACACAATTCAGCTGGAATGACCTTTATATGTGAAAAAGTGAACATTTATACTCTTTGATTGTTCGAATCTGTGGGTGGACAGGTATAATTGAAAAGATTCCTCATGTGATTCTGATACACTTTTCTGTGAAATCAGAGAGAGTGGAAGTAAAGGGGATGTGTGGGTATTGGGGGAAGCGTGTCTCCCCTGTATCTATGCCAAAAAAATCACTGTCACTAAAAAGATATATTATAAATCTCAAGTTTAAAGTAATTTATAAAGTAATGTGCCTAACTTAATTACTCAGGCTGGGGTTAGAGTTTGTACAATGGAATTCTCAGAATGAGTGTGAGAGATTTGAGAAGTAAGAGCCTGGGAAACCTCTGCTTATAGTTTCTCCAGGGTTTTAGTTTTTCCTAGTTTTATTGTATTCTCTATTCTGGCCCCTCCAAGCATCATGCTTTAATTATACACCTGTCAATTTTCTGAGATCATTTCTCAGGTGGGCTTTTATACTTTTCTCACTCTATAGGAGTAGTTGGTGTGATGATTTTTTAACCTCTTAAATTTTTCTTCTAATGTTTTAGAGAATATAGCTGTAGCTATATATATAATCCAGTTTTACCTTAGCTAAATTGGTCAGTGAAAAATACCAGGATCAGCTCACAAGAGAAGAGGCCACAGGAGATTGGGCAGTGACCTTTTAGAAGCATAAATATTTTTCAGAATATGCTGATAATGAACACATTTGGTGCTTGAAGCTGTAGCAAAGCAGGAACAAATTTGAATTAGTTAGCATTATGTGGTAATTTTCAGGGTTAATAATAGGTGAGGTGAAATCTTAGAGAACTTTGGAGCTAGAAGGGATTTTTTTAAATCAGTGGCTTTCCAGCTGTGTTGACTAAAACCTGCAATAAGAAATACATTTTACATCATGATTCAGTATCTACATAGGTATGTCTGAAACAAAAGTTTCATGCACATACACAGACACAGACACAGAAATAATAATAGTTACATTTACCATAGGGAAGCACTTACTTCCTATTCTATCTTTGACTCACTAAATGAGTTTTATATTCCATATGTGGTTATGAACAGAAATTGTAAAGTATTATTTTAGATCACCTTGACCCGCCTTTCATTCTATAGAGGAATTGGATAGCCCTAGCAACTAAGTGAATCTCACAATCTCTATGGCTAGGTAGGTCTAGGTCTAGAACCCAGGTCGTTTGATTCTTCTGGATGTGATCTATTCTCAAAACCGGTATGCAATTAGTAGTGTAGGACATTAATTTTTAATATTTCTGTTAGACAGTTACATGTTGGGCTGCTTAAGGATTATTATTGTAACTATATAACAGTTTTGAACATATTAAAATTGTATTGTTTAGATAATTATATATGGAAAATCATTCACTCTTAGTATGCATGCAAAGAAGGAACAGGCAGAGGCTCAATAAGAGGAATGAATTGGGGAGCTGCTCTTGAGAACTAGAATTTTGGCTTCTTTGCTTATCACTGTAGTCAGACTTCCTTGATTCTCAGCCTACTCTACAGTGAGTCACTGCCCTGCATGGCCTTGAGAGGAATTAACTAGAGGATACCTTTTATGTAAATAGCAAAAGGTCTGCCCTTTGGAAAGAGGCTTTGAACATCCTTGACTTCTAACTGGTCTCTTGTTAGGAATTAGTGCCCATCAGACAACCTCTCTTCCTTAAATGCTGCCCTGACACTCTTTCTGCCCTCAGTGAGTTGACTTTGTATATAGCATGTGGCATATATTTTGAATTGCTTTCCCAATAGGTGGTATTGAATTGTAATGAACTCATGTGCTCCCATTTCAACCCAGTGGCACACATTACAAAACCAATGGCTGACCAAGTATTCTGCAAAGGGTTGTCACCAGACCATTAGTATCAGGTACTTGGCGTGTTTATTGGAAATGCAGAATTCTAACCCCCGTCTCAGATCAACCAAACTGGATTCTCGGGGATGAACCTGGGAATCCATATCTTTGACAGGCTTTTCTTTTGTGCACACTGGCTGATGTGAGTTCCATGTTGGCAGGCGTGATTTCTGTTTTGCTCACCACTCCGTCTCTATTAAGTGGCACTATAGACAGAAGAATTATTTGTTAACTGAATATCCTACCTCATACTTCATTATCTCCAATGTCTGAGGCAACTGATTCACCAACACTTCAGAAAAGCTTAGGGCGACAGCATGTAGGTTCTGGAGGCTGTCTGCTTCCACCATTTACCAGTTGTTCAACCTTGAGCAAGTTGCTTAACCTTTCTTAGCCTAAAAATCCTTATCTGATAAAATAGAGATGACACTACTACCTACCTGGAATTTGGCTATGAGGATTAACTGAGTTAATACAAAAAGTGCTTAGAACACCAGACAGATAATAAGAGCTCCTGAAATATAAGCCGAGTAATTGTTAGTATGTGTTAAGTACATTCTCGGGCATTATCTCTTCTAGTCCTTTAACCGCCCTGTCACGTTGTTTTCACAGATGAGGAAACTAACTTAGTGACGTTTCAGTGACTTGACCAAGTCACAGACTCTTATATACATGAGCCTGGATTCAAACCTAGGAATTCTGAAGAGCAGCCCAGGGCTCTCTCCCTAGCAGCACAGCTGCTTGGTCCCCTTCCCGCTAGTTCTAATGCCACCTCCCTTGTATGGAAATAATTGCACTGTTTCCTGAACATTAACAAAATGTTTTCAAGCCTTGTCTTATACACTTAAGTTGGCCCACCCTAGTCAATTACAAGTTGCTATCGGGTCATCACTGCTGTGGTATGGGTTTCTCAATCTTGGCAGTATTGACATATGAAGTTGGATAAGTCTTTGTTATGCAGACCATCCCATGCATCGAAGAATGTTTAACATCCTTGCCCTCTACCTACTAGATGCCATTCTGTTTGATAGCCAGAAATGTCTCCAGACATTGCCAAATGTCTCCTGAGAAGCGAAATCACCCCTGGTTGAAATCCTGCTTTAATCTGTTATATCTCTTTCTGTCTCCCCCTTTTCAATCACCTCCATCTAATTACCTCCTATTGTTTAGCCTCTCATCTAGCCTCGCATTTAACCCCTAACACAGACAGAAATGGAGGTCCCTTTCAAAACACATTCTTTCCTGGTGCCTAAAATTCCACCATTAGAAGTTAAAGCATAGCTTTGAGTAAACTTTAAACATGAAAATTTCTGGAAACAAAATGCGTGCCATTGATTACTGAAAATTTTAATGATTTAGTTTTAATGTATATACCTTTGTGGCAAATAGATGATGGGATAAACACAGAATGTGATTATTTATGTATTTTTCCCAACAGCACTTAATACAATGCTTTATGTATAGTAGATGCTTAATAAGAATTTGTTGAATTAATGAACAGATGGGTGAATGGATGAATGCATGAATAGATTAAAGAATGAATAGGAGAAGTGAAGGCCCCAAGAATAGACTGTTTTTCTAATAAATATGAAAGGAAGCATTGTTAAAAGTGGTTTCATTTTTTTACACAGAAGAAGAAATATGGATATGTTCAAATTAGTTGAAAAAAATGGGAGCTAGTAGAGAGAGATATTACAGAAGATAATGAAATACTTACTTGAAGGAGTCCGGTCTCAGAGGAATGTGATAAAGTTCCCAGTTAGGAGGATTATCTTTGCAAAGGAATTTTTGAGGTGACCTTTCCTTTTCTGAATAAAAATTATCAATGGAAGAAAGCAAAGTCTTTTGAAAGTAAATGAAAATTCTAGCAGAAGTGTAGTGCATAAATTCCTCCATTTTATTTATGTGTTTTAAGCTTGGAATGGCTTGAGTTAAATTGATTCATTCTCCTGCACGTGCCACTTGCAATTAGGGACTATTCAGCATCAGCCATCAACACCTGCTATTTGTCTTAGGTTTTAGGCTGGCACTATTTTCAAAGGTTCTATTTCTAAATTATGGATTTCCTTTTAGAAAGGACACGGCCCTAATCTGCAGAAGGAGATGCTGTACCATTTAAAAAACAAAAGCTGGCTTGTGAATTTATGTTTTAGTTTTCAAATTCTGTGCATGACAATAAAACCTCTATGGAAAGGCTCCTGGTTTCTGTATGAGATGAGGACATGTTGCATTGCCAAAACGTTAGCTCTTTGTTTGTTGTTGAAATTCGGAAAATTTTGAGAGCAATTTATGCATTTGTGTGAGACCAGCTACATTTAATCTGTTTGACAAGGATAAGTTACAAATGACTTGTTTAAATAGATCATCTGTATGAGATGAAATGCAAATGAGGACATGATGAGTGCAGGGGTAAGTCCTCTGTTCTTTGCCAGTAGAAGAAATGGCTAAGCAGAATCTGAGTACACTTGTTGGGCCAATTCAGGATCAGATTAATAATGCTAACGGCAGAAAGGACAATCCTTTGCTGTCCTTTGTTGCTGTTAATTATAATTTATAAGGCATTACTAGGGTTCAAGTGTAGCTTGGTAATGGGTGCTGGATGTCAGAAAAGAGATCCACTGCTTTGCTACAGCCCAAGGACTCAGACTCAAAGTGTTTCAGCAGATGAACTCCTTGTGGCAAAGGGTGAACTGAACCGGAAACAGCTGCAGTGGCTGTAGCCCCTTCCTTATGGAAATACCTCCGGAGTGCCAGCTCCCAAGTCTACTGCCTGGATTCCAAACTGGGCTACCTCTAATTGCTAACTTATCTGCAATGCAGACTAATAATAGTGCCTGATTTATGGAACTTCTGTGAGGATGGGATGAGGTAGTCCATGTAAAGAATAAGCACAGTGCCTCAGAATAAGCCCTCAGTAAATATTAGTCATCATTGTTCTTGCTTTTAATTATTAGAATTAGAAAATATGAAAGTGCAACTCATGTAATGGAAGGAAACTTGAGAAATATTTTTAGTTCTAATTTTATTTTAGAAAATTTGCCCCCATCAGTCTCTGAAATTAAAGAAATGACCAAGTAAGCAAGCAGGCAAGCAAGCAAACAAACAAAAAGCAGCAGCAGAAACAACAAGTTATTTGAAAGCTTAAAGGCTAGACAGACCACAGTCCATCCAGCTGGGAGCTAGAATCTCTAATAGTGGAAGGCTTTGCCCACTGCAGGACATCCTGTATTTCTGAAATATATGGTTCAAGGTATGTCACTATGTCTGCCTTGCCCATTTTCACACCATGATTCTATTTCCTGTACTCAGAGCGTGGGAAGGGGTAGTCCTGTCACCTAGGAAAGCACATGAACAATGTCTCTGAGATTAGACACTGAAACGTATGGGACTGGTGGAAGAAGGGCATCAGTGGGATGAATTTCTGATGGCTTAAGATGTTGTTTGATTCTGATTTGGAGCTGGCCGAAATCTGGACTTGCCTCATGTTCAAAGATGACCAGTATCACGTTGTTGGCTATCAATAAATAGGTGCTGTTGTGAGAATAATGGACGAAAGCTGTCACTCAGGTGCTGACAATTCTGCTAGCCATTGTGGGAAGAGGATATGAGCTGGTGTCTGTGCTTCTGCCTTCCTAAACTGAGTTCAGATACAAGCAAGTTGATGTCGAGAGGCTTGCAGTCTTCTGGACCTCAGCTTCCTCATGTGTAGAATGAATGCTTCCAACTGCATGGTCTCTAAGGTTCCTTCACGACCATAATTTGATGATTTGAATAGAAGTAATATCCAGGCACATGGGAGAGTAGAATGGAAATAAGGAAAATAAAGGGAGTGAGAGAATCTGAAAACAAAGGGAAGTATGGAGATCAGAGAGACAAGAAAGAAAGCAAAGGCAAGAGCAGATCAACGAGAGGAAGGAAAATACAAGATAAAACAAGCCAACAGTGGGAGGAGAGGTGGTGAATAAGCACTGTAGCTCTTCTGTTGGTCAGTGGAGGTGTCGATCTTAGGAGGAAAGACTCTCATGGTGGATTACTTTCCTTCGTTTTGCACAATCTCAGCAAGTCAGACACTTGCTGTTAGAGGAAAAGCGGAAGAAACAAGAAGGTTTAAGTAGATAATTGGAGATTGCTTGAGGAAAGACACAGGGAAGTTGAGGGTGGAGGCATTGATGCCGAGGGAAAGGAGAAAATAATCTAAGGGGAGGATGAGACGTTCCCTTGTCCCGCACCGTTGGCTCACCCAGACCCGGCACTGGGGCCCCTCTGTGCCAAGAGTTCCCTCCTTCTGCTAGGCGGTTCCTGCTGTATTTATACAGAGTGAAAAATGGAGGTTCTTTTCTCCGTCTCTGACTCTGTAAATGTAGTAAGTCTACAGAATTTTATCCGTCATGATGGAATCTAGTATTCCCAGAAGTCACTCTCCAGGCATCCTAACGATGTTCACATTTCAACTCCCACTTGCCTAGGCTGTTTGTTTGTTTGTTTTTTGTGGTACGCGGGCCTTTCCGGTTGCGGAGCACAGGCTCCGGACGTGCAGGCTCAGCGGCCATGGCTCACGGGCCCAGCCACTCTGCGGAATGTGGGATCTTCCCGGACCGGGGCACGAACCCGTGTCCCCTGCATCGGCAGGTGGACTCCCAACCACTGCGCCACCAGGGAGGCCCCTCCCTAAGCTGTTTTTAAGTCAGGACTCTCAGGGATCATAGTAAAGACAAGTATTTTGAATTCCTTATTTTTGTCTGAATGTGCATGGTGAAGGACAAGTCTGTTAATTAAGGGGCCTTCAATGAGGCAAGAATTTTATTGTTCCAAAACCCCATGGAATATCCCAATCAGAGTCTCTGCATTATACAACTGTAAGAACTACAAAGAAATAAAAATGGTAACAAGTTCTCAGAAGAAGTAAGATCAGTAATACTGAGCTGACATTTATACAATATCAGAAAGTGGGTTACTGAAGAACCCATGTTCCTGTAATGTGCAGGTGTCTCTATTCTTGCCCTGTTACTGATACTGATGTTCATAATCCAAGAGTGCAAATTGCAAACTCCCAATTTCTAGAGTCTTAAGTAGCTTCTGGTAGATTTTAGTTTTTATTTTTCTTATTTTTCCTAATATATTCTGATACATTAATTTTCATTAATCTCTTGATGAAAAGCCTCCTTCTTTCAAATGACATGGGTTAGGGAATTGGTCCAGGTGTGAAGACTGACAGTGAAAATGACTGAGTCCAGAGATGGGTCAAGGTTGCTAACACATCAGAAAGCCACTAGACTAGGTGACTAGTTAAGCAAAGAATATCGACCAGAGAAGATAAGTGAGTAGATACAGTGTTCTGTCTTCTACTTTTTCACAAAAGACTGCAAATCTCAGTGGTCACTTCTGCTTAAACTAGTGGGAGATGTTCATTTTGGCGGAGCTCAGAGCCTGGTTTAAAAACTAAGCAGGTCACAACACTGTATCAGTACTTGAAGGCTTTTTTTTTCCTGTCTAAGCCTTAGATTCTTTGCTGTGCCATTAATTCTATATCTGAGATCTCTTTCTTACAGATCACTGGTCAAAGCAAATTGTGACGTAACATATGGTAATGGCCTCCAAAGATAGTTTTGTGAATTTCTATTATGTTACATTGGCCAGTTGGTGATATTTTAACTGCCCTGCTGACATACATGATTACTTTTATTAACTCAATAAAAACTCTGAATAAAAGTCAAAGGAATCATTTTATATTATAGTTCAGCCACCTAAAAGACAAAGGATGTAGACATGTTGCCTTTGATGAATCATATTCCTTGTTACAAAGACAGAATTGGCCAGCAGGTACAAATCCATATTTGTAGAAGTCACGTATTGCTGCATGTTCCTAGAAACTGGAGCGACAAGGCAGGAAATTCACCACTAATCTCCAGTACTCTTGAAGATTCTGTAGCTACAACTACTGACAAACTATTCTGATGGATCGGATTACTCACAGCCTTTGCAGTACCTCCCCTTAGAGTAGGAGGGGTGTACATCCCCACCCCACTGACTTCAGGTTTGGTGATGTGACTTTTTGGCTGATGAAATGTTAGCAGATGTTATATGAACTGAAGTTCCAAATGTGTTTGCATGGTTAGGTGTGGTTTCTTGTTCTTCTGCCATCTAGATGGTCCCAGAATGAGAGGCATGTGGAGCAGACCTGAAACTGAACTCGAACCACAGCTTGAAGCAGACCTATCCTAGCCAATTTGACGATGAACAAGAGAGAAATATATGTCTGTTGTTGTTAGCCACTGAGGTTTTTGGGGTTATGATTTAGTTAATATTTTCATAGCAGAACTATGGCTAATATATCTAGGACATCATTTTCCTTTCTGAACTATTTTTTCTATGAGGTTTATAAATAATAATGGGCATATCTAAAGACATGTGGTGAGGTTACCTCTGCAAGGTCTTAATAGAAGTTTTTGGAGGTAGGGTTTGTGCTTTTTTGGAAGTGTCCCTGTATTGAGATGAGCTTTACAGAAAAAGCAAGAGAGCTTATTTGAACGATTTTTCTTCTTCCTCGCACATACAACATTTTTTTAATAGTATTTTCAGTATCAGGGTAGTGCCTGATATATTGATTTAGAAATCCAGTCTAAGATTTGTTACTTTAGATATGGGAGCACTAAAAAATGCAGAAATGTGGCATAACATTTTAAATTCTTTTTCAGGATGTATAAAGGACAATTTGAACAGTATAATGAGATTTCTCATTTTAGAATACCTTGCTGCTTCTATGCCATGTCTGTATTCCTCCAGTAGACATTGCTAATCTTTTTAGCCAAAGACATTGACACTTCCTGCCGCTGGCCGACTTGGCTCAATGCAGCTCCTGGGACAGCCCTGGCAATATAGGCCGTACGTTTACAACCTCATGCTTTGACCAGCAGGCGGGGCTATAGAGTTAGCCCTGTCCCAGCAAGGTCAATCATCCTGCATTTGCTACCAAATGACTGTTTTCCCACAACCACCATTCAGCTGGCTCAACTCTGCTGGCACAGTGCTCAAGCTGTTTGTGTGGCAAACCCCATATGGTTTCCGTCTGGGATTTGACTACCTACTGTGACACCGGTCAGCTTGGTTGGAACTTTGTTATCCTCCCTGGCTTTTCAAATCCTCTTCTGCCTGGGAACTGTACTTTTCTCCATACCTACAGATCGACAAAGTCCACTCTAGATCTAGCAACATAAATAGGATCCCATGCGCCTGACTCTTAGCATCATCCCGTGATTGTGCCTGTGCATATGCTGAGGTTCCCTACATTTCAGACTGGACCTCTTCATTCTTGAAGTGAGTCTCTTGGTCACACATTAGATATCTTATGTGGATTACTGATTGCTACAGTAAGATGTCAGTCCTTCACCAGGCTTGGTTATTACTAGTGCCACACCTAGTCTGTTTCCTCTAGGTTCCAGTTTCATTCTCTCACTCACCAATCCATATTGCTGGCATTCCTCTTGATGCATGTTTATAAAATATGACTTTAGCTTCCTTGATCTACTTTTAATAAAAAAATCCCCTCATGTATTACTTTGCTAGGGCTACCATAACAAAATAACACAAATGCAGAGACTTAAACAGCAGAAACTTATTTTCTCACAGTTCTTTCTGGAGGCTAGAAGTTCAAGATCAAGGTGTTGTTATGGTTGGTTTCTTCTGAGGTCTCTCTTCCTTGTTTGCAAATGACCCCCTTCTTGCTGTGTCCTCACACATTTGTCCCTCTGTCTGTGTTGTCTGTGTTCTCATTTCCCATTCTTATGAGGAAACTTATAGTCATATTAAATTAGGACCTACCCTATTGATTTTGTTTTAACTTAATTGCCTCTTTAAAGGTCCTATCGCCAAACAGTCACGTTGTGAGGTACAGGGGTTAGGGCTTCAACATATGAATTGTGAGAAGCACAATTCAGCCCATACACCCATTTTCCAAATAAAAATAATTTTTATTTGTTTGTATTTGATTAAATCAGGTTTATTTTAAAGGGTTTTGCTTCAACTTCAAATAATGGTCATGTGACGTAGTTTTATCTTTAATTCTTCAGGATACTGATAAGGAGATGCTAATCATTTGAATTTCCAATGATGGATGTAGTCTCCTGCTTACTTATTTTCAAGAATTTCCAGAATTATTACAACTAGATTATCATTGCATAGCAAAATTACCGAGGAAGCAGTGATGTAAATTATGTGTGCTATTTATTGCTAGGTAATTCAGAAATGGCTGGAGAGGGAAAAGTGTAGTGGTGAAAGAGGTGTGAGAGCTTTGCCACTCTCTTCAAGCCTCCGACTCATCTCTACGACGTGAATCTGAGTCTTCAGGCTGTGAGTTCTCTCCCTCAGTCTCCTATCTCTACACCTATAAGCACATTCTATCTACAACTCTTCCTCCACATTTGCTTGGAATTCCACTCTTTCACACCCCCTTATGTGAGTTGCTTTATTATCTCTTTTCCAAATCCTCAGACTCTTTCTCTTCCTAAGCAACTTCTCATCCATTTTTTTTACATGATGCAGGTTTGCTCATATATCAATTTTGCT
Organism: Mesoplodon bidens; assembly: GCF_964165515.1. Classification (NCBI taxonomy): domain Eukaryota; kingdom Metazoa; phylum Chordata; class Mammalia; order Artiodactyla; family Ziphiidae; genus Mesoplodon; species Mesoplodon bidens. The sequence continues at coordinate 193,251,577 of NC_138176.1, forward strand.
GCACAAAACAACCCACCTATAATTCAGTGACTTAAAAACAGCACCATTTATTTAGCATATGAGCCTTAGGTGGGTGATCTAGGTTGGGTTTGGCTGAGCAGTTCTCTGGTCTTAGATGAGCTCCCTGCCTGGTGCTGAGCTGGGGGAATAACATCACTTAAGACTCAACCCACTGTTGTCTGGTGTCTAGGCTCCACCTTTCCCCAGTTCCACAGAAACTGATCCTACTAAGAACATAACGACCTGCTTAATTATTCAAACCGACGGAGGATTTCAGGTCTAATCTTACTTGACTGTCCTTCAGCATTGGTACTAATGATGGCCCCTATCTTTGTAAAATATTTTTTTCCCCATTGGCTTCCAAGAGTTCTATACTTCTTTAAATTTTATTTTTTTAGCTTCCTCTCACTTATTCTACTTTTCTCATCCCTTACATAATAGTTCTTCCCAGGAGTCTATACTCAGAACTTGTCTCACTCTATCCTCTCTCTAAACAGTTGTGTTCACTCCCATGGTGTTAATTGCCAGCTGTACTGTCTGGAGCAGAGTGGGGGAGAGTACAAGTTCTAGTTGCATTATGAAGACTGGTCGAAAAATTATGCCTTACCTAAGACAGTTTACAGAGCCATAATTTAAGGGGGAAGCAAGGTGAATAAGCTAAAGCATCACCCAGTGAAAGAGGAAGACTAAAGAAAAATCTTGAACATATGAGAATAGAGCCTGAGATTAGAGAGGTAGGGATAAATAAGAAGGGAGAGAATAGGCAAGCAGGGAGGTAGGATGGGGTGGAGGGTGTAGAATGTGTGTGAACAACAGGGATAGGCATTGTTCCATATGGCTTGTATGGGTAAACTTGTTCTGTATTGCATGGAGGACAGGTTTTATTTAAAAGGCCAGAGATATATTGATTCAAAATATATTTATTAAGCATTTACTATATTCCAGGCTCTGTTCTATGCACTTGGGATTTTTCAGCAAAAAAAGAGGTAAAAAGTATGTGTTATTAAAAAGTTTACATTGGGGATGGGGGATGGGAACAGACCATAAACAATTAACATAATAAAAAAGTGAAAATAGCTTAAAAGGTGATAATTACTATGGGAAAATTAGTATGAATTAATAGCAAGGGGAATCAAGAGTGCAGGAGTATTTTAAAATTTAAAGGGTGATTGGAATTGGCTCATTAAGAAGGCAACATTTTAACAAAGGACCAGGTGAGCCACATGGATATCTTGGAGGGGTGTACTCCAGACAGAGAGAAAAGCCAGTGCGAATGTCTTAGGTCTAATGCTTTCAGTGGTTGGAAAATAAAACTAGACAGCATCACAGGGTCCAGGGCACCTGCAATCATCACAGAAAATCATCTGAAGTGCCCACATATCCCCAAAAGGCTGGCAGTGGGCTGGTGGGCCAGAAGAGAGCTGGAGGTTGAAAATAAGAGACCATAGAGGTATATGCCTACCAATTAGAGGTCCTGCTGAGGATAATGGTGCAGAGTCAGAGGGGACAGAGTCTTGCAGCCATGGTTGGAGGTGAGGGTAGCTAAGCCTCATTGTGGTCCAGGGAAGGGAAACGTCAGCACCCAGACCACAGTTTTCTTCAGAGAATGACATGTAAACCTTTTAGTAATTTAAATTATCTTAAGAAACAAGGGAATAAAAGGGGAACTCTGAATTTAGTGAGTATTTGCCCTAGGAGACTGAATTCTAAATTAAAGGGAAACGGAGTTCTCTCAAATTGGAAACATTATGTTTGTTTGCTTTTTTATTCTTAAATAAAATTGTAACTTGAAAGTCAACTTAAATTGAGTTATATTTTTAGACACATGAGAAATATTATACTTGCCACGTGTATGTTTTATAGATGAAGAAAAAAGAAACCAAGAGTTAATTGAAAATGTTATTTCGATATTTAATCATTGAAGGTTACACATCAGCTTGTTGGCAGAATATTTGTTTGTACTTCTGCTATTTATCAAATATTTACTGTGTACTTCCCACACGTAATCACTCTGCCTTAAATTACAAGCAAATTAAGAAGCTTTGCAAGACACTAATCCGTCCTCAAGTGGCTGACAATGTATAATAGAAAAATATAAATATATATTTTTTTGTTATTGGAAGCATATTAAGTGGTCTTTGAAAATTTGCTTCCAGACAGACAGAGATAGATTAGAAAGTGAAAATATTTTTTGAGCAATTTACAGAAAAATTGAGTGAAAGTACATAGAGTTCCCATAAATCCCCTCACTTAACCCCCCAATTTCCCCTATTATTAACTTCTTGCATTAGTGTGGTGTATTTGTAACAATTGATGAGTCAGTGTTGTTACATTATAATGAACTATAGAGTCCCTTAAGGTTCACTTTATGTTTTACACATTCTATGGGTTTTGACAAATGTATAATGGCAAGTATCCACCATTACACTATCATGCAGAGTAGTTTCCCTGCCCTAAAAATTCTCTGTGCTCTGCCTATTCATCCCTCCTTCCTCCATCCCCTGGCAACCACTGATCTTTTTACTGTCTCCATAGTTTTGCCTTTTCTACAAAGTCGTATAGTTGGAATCATACAATGTATAGACTTTTCAAATTAGCTTCTTTCACTTAGTAATATGCATTTAAGTTTTCTCCAAGTCTTTTCATGGTTTGATAGCTCATTTCTTTTTATTGCTGAATAATATTCTGTTGTATGGATGTAACACATTTTATTTATCCATTCACCTATTGAAGGACATCTTCATTGCTTTGACATTTATTTTTTAATTTAGTCTTTCTTCTGTTCTAAGAGTGAATCTTTATATTTTTTAACTTAAATTTGATCTGTCTATGTTTTAACTGGAAAAACACTTATATAATGTTGTATTAGAACTTGTTTGATTGTAAGTGACAGAAACCCAAACTGAATCAATTTAAACAAATAACTTAATTTACCTTAAGGGTACAGTGATAATTCATGGAGCCCAAAGACAGGAACAAGAATGAGCCTGGGAAACAAGTGAAACTTCTCTGAGGATATCTCATCTTGATTGTGAAAACAGATTATATATGTGTGTATATATCAATCTACACACACACACACACACACACACACACACACACATTAGATTCTTTCCAGATTGGTTTTTAACAATGTATAGCTCTAGCCAATGGAAAGAAGCTAGTCTTTTCACTTTTGGTATCAAATTCAGATTCCTATTAAGACCCTCATTGATCCAACTCTGGTGCCGTCTTCTGGATCAGTCAATCATGCCTTTGAAGCAGGGTCAAGAGAAGACCACTGTTTTTGCAATGACCATGTGGAAGGGTTAATTGGGGTAGGATAGATCATATATAGTATGTGGTCAGAAGAAAGCAGTGTATCTAAAACAACTGTGAGTTTTAAAAAAGGAAGAATCCATGTTTTAAATACAACTGTATTTAAACTATAGAAAATATATCTGAATATGGAAAAAAGTACAAAGATAAAAATTAACAAATATTTTAGTGATTATGTTTTATTTTTACTTTTCTAGATTTTACAAAACTCTTGCTGTTTATTTTTATCATGAAGTGATGTATTAAAAATTAGACCCACATGCAGGTATTAAAATAGTATCTATCGCAGAAAGTAACTTTACTCAGTGTGTTTTTGAGATCAATAATTTAAAAGCATATGTTGACTCTTTCTTTAGCTTGCTGCTGGGAACAGAGGGTAAGAAAGACTATTCAATATTCTTTGGGCAAATTTAATTCCCTTCACTGTAAATACCTGCCTTGGTTTTCCTGCAAAAACCAAGTTTCTGAATTTGTCATTACAGTTATTTTGGAGTGACTGAAACACATGAAGATAACTTATATGCACCTTAAATCATTAATAGCATTCACCAGCTGATTAATTTAGCAGTAATGGCTAGAAGTATCAATGACAAAGAGTGTAAATATGTTGTGGCTTTGTGTTTCAATATAGAAAGGTAGAAACTTTAGACAGGCAGAAATGATGTAACAGCAGTCATTCATTGTCCATTTACCATTATTCATCTATTAATTCAGCCAGTGTTTACAGAGTATTCACTATGAATTGTCTGTGAATCTTTTAGTAGTTTGAACTCCCTGAGGCCTGACTCCTGTTTTTTGTTGTATGCCTTTGTATCCTTAGCATATAATACTACATTTGCCTTAGAGTAAGGACACAATAAACATGTGATGATTTAAACTGAATTGTGTTGCCTGGTGCTGGCAAATAAGAGTGATTAAAAGGTCCCTGTGCTCATGGACCTCTGCCCAGTGGAAAGTAAACAACACATTAAGGGAACATGCTCCCTTTAATTGAGTACTGCTATATGCTAAGTACTTTCACACAGAGCATATTTAGACCTGACAATACCTCTGTGTGTGTGTGTGTGTGTGTGTGAGTGTGTGTGTTGTGGGAAGAGGGTACTATATGGTTAAAATTAAGACAGAAAATTTCAATACCTTGTCCAATGATACCTAGCTAATAAGTGTCATAACAGATTCAAAGCCACACTCTTAAGAATTTTGTGTTTAAATCCATTTCTGGCTCGTATGGTGAGCTTGGTTAGCCTGTTTATGTTTTCTGTTTAAGGCAGCTCCTTTTCCTTTGTATACTATCAGAAAAAATAATGCTATTTATTTTCAATAATGCACTTGAATTGTTTTTCCAGTGGGATTATGGGACCCATTAAAATGTTCATGCTGTCCCATTTGTGACCAACGGCAGACATTTCAATATAAGGGCCAACGGGTCCTTAATTAGCAACCTCTTCCTCTTTGGGGGTAGGGCCAGTGACCTTGGCATCAGTAATGCCAAGCTTTAGTCAATTGAGCTCTAGTTCACTATAAACTCATTATTTCCCACATTATCTCTTTGATTTGTACAGTCATCAGCTGCCAGATTCTAGTATTCCTTCTTACTAATAATTAGACTCTGAAAACTCAAATACCAAAAATCATATAGTTTTAATATTCTCAAAATAAATATTAAAGATGTATATTTAATATTTTTACACATATGTAAATGTAATATTTTAATAGCATATGCTCCTGTAAAAGCACGTCTAGTTAGCAAAGTAGTAATAATTTAGAAATGTATCTTGCAGCTGAGGAGAGGGGCTTTCTTACAGAAGAAGGGCTTTGGATCAATTCATTCCATAGGAAGCATGAACCTGAGGCATCCGTGACTAGGTTACACAGGATCTTTATCATTCTCCTTTGTCAAAGTACTTCTTTACCACTCAAAGATGTGAGCACTAACAGGACCTGTTTTACTGAGTAGTCATTCCCTTTGTTCTCTGCAACCACCACTATTCACTGCCACACTATTTAGCAATGACATTTTTCTTAATAGAGAATCCTGAAGCTACTTTTATTCCCAAATTATTGCTCAAAGTGTGTTGAAAATCAAGAGTTCCAATGAGGTGGTACGATGTAAGAGAAAAATGGGTGTCCTTATGGTTCATCATCTTGGGAAATAAGTGTCTTTAGACATCAAGCAGTATCTCTTAAACAGCACTGAGATAAAGCACCACTAATTCTGCTAAATAAAAGCCATGCTTCTTGAATCCAGTATATAATTCATGATCTCACAAGATTAAGAATAATCTTGATTCTTAGTAAATTAAATTTCCTTTGCATCTTAATTTTTATTTGCTTTGGTTAAGGATTCTGAAGTGTACCTTTAACCTAACACAGACATTGCAATCCTAATATAATCATCAGATTGTAGTATGAAAATTCAAGTTCTAGGGAGAGACTGAAAAACTCTCAAATTTGAGATTTTTATTATAATTAGTATGCCTGTGTTAATGTTTGAGACAGTTTATTATTTTCTAAAAGAGAACAGAAAAATTATTAAAAATTGAAGGTGTTTTTGAACCCAGATGAATGGAGAAGTTAAAAGAATAGTATTCTAAAAATAGGAATGAACTGAGGAAGTTTCATAAAAGGAAACAATAGCCCACTAAATACTGTTTCCTTTACAATCATGTTTATATTATTCCAGTCTTTAAAATGAAAAGTAAATATTTAATAGGTTTGGAGAGACTAAAAATATATTTCCCATATGTGAAAACAACTGATTTTCATTTTAAAGAAATCATTCTTGAATATATCCTTATATGACATGCATTTATAAGACAGAATCCATTTTTGATCACTTTGGGGGATTTTTAAAATATGAGACATTATAATCTTTGTCTCATCTCTTTCTTTTGCTAATGTCTTCTCTGTGCCTTTGGTCCCCTACCCCCATCTTCCACCATGACTGTCCTTTAGTCCCTTTTTCTACCTAAGTGTCCTTGGCACCAGGGTTGGGATATTCTACAGGCCAGATTGAAAATTTTCCTAGGATATCAACTTAATAAAGAGCATTTCCATAGACAGCAGGATATTTCCACCTGAAGATGGCGAGACATTAATTAACTGCTCAGTAAATACTTGACTCAAATTACTGTTCCTTTACATAAATATGGAAAGGTACTCCATGCACTTACCACCTCCTGTCTCCCAAATAAAAGCCAAACACCACTGAGCAAGAGTCGATTTACTTTCTTGGATAATGCTGCTAATTGTAGCAAGTCAATATTTTGCTGTTCATCCACTGAGTGGAGAGAAACCAAAATGATTTTCATATGAAGTCCCAATTTATAAACATTTGTAATCTTGATAATGACCAGGCTTCCTGGCCTTCCCCAATCAATAAAAATTGACTAGAACCCAGACACGAAATTCAGGCAAGGCTTTATTGGGGAAGACAAAGAACGCTGAATCTGGGGGGAGTGAAAACAAGCAAAAGGGTAGCAGATTCTCTTGTTTGCTCCCCAAGGGGGGTTCCTTATATGGGTGAGAATAGGGGTGTGTGTAAGGGTCAGGCTGGAGGTATGGCTTGAGTCAGGGGTCCCCAACTGAGCTGCAGAGCAGGAAGTGAGTGGAGGGCGAGCGAGGGAAGCTTCATCTGTATTTACAGCTGCTCCCCATCGCTCTCATTACCGCCTGAGCTCTGCCTCCTGTCAGATCAGCTGCGGTATTAGATTCTCATGAGAGCGCGAACCCTACTGTGAACTGCGCATGTGAGGGATCTAGGTTGCGCGCTCCTTATGAGAATCTAATGCCTGATGATCTGAGGTGGAGCTGAGGCAGTGATGCCAGTGCTGGGGAGCGGCTGCAAATACAGATTATCATTAGCCGAGAGGTTTGACTGCACAGAGACCATAATAAATCAACTGCTAGCAGACTCATATCAAAACCCTACCAGTGAGTGGCAAGTGAAAACAAGCTCAGGGCTCCCACTGATTCTGCATTATGGTGAGTTGTATACTTATAATATATTATATTATAAATATTATTATATTTCTATTATTAATAATAGAAATAAAGTGCACAATAAATGTAATGCACTTGAATCATCCCCAAAACATCCTCTCTCCCCGGTTTGTCTTCCACAAAGCCAGTCCCTGGTTCCAAAAAGGTTGGGGACAGCTGGCTTAGGTGGTTTGCCCACCCTTTGGTGGTGTTGAGTGTAGGGGGCATGTGCAGGACCTTACTTTTGCTCCTGACAACGTGTTTTTGTTCCTGGCTTTTCAGAATTGGCAGTTGGGTTTTTTTGGTCTTTTTGTATCTTGTTGTCCATAATTTGCTCCAACTGCACAAGCATACAGTTATTTTTAGTGCTTTATAGTTTCTTTGTATTTTGTTGCTTGAAGAGACGTTTGTCCAGGTGCAAGCACTGCAGCAAAGGGTCCCAGGTCCCAGGTCCCAGCCTATCTCAAACTGAAGTTCCAGTATATTGCATTGTTTATTCCTTAATTCAACAATCAGACATTGAGTGTTCCAGGCACAACAACAAGTGGTGGGATTTTAAGGCAATTACGGAAGAAGTCGTGGTTTCTTCCATCTTGGAGACATTAGTCTGGGGAAACAAAATACTTGATCAAGGAAAGAAGCAGCATCTATCACAGCCATTTCGGATTAAACACACCAAATTGCCTATGAACTTTGGACTGAATGTGTATAACTCCTCACAATTCATATTCTGAAGCTTAAATCCCCCATGTGATGGTATTTGGGGTTGGGGAGTTTGGGAAGTTAATTGAGTAATGAGAGTGAAGGCCTCATGAATGGCATAGTGCCTTTATGAGAAGAGACAGGGCAGAAATCAACTCTCTCTTTCTCTACTATATGAGAATGCAGTGAGAAAATGACCATCTGCAAACCAGAAAGAGGGCTCTCGCCAGATACTGAATCTGCTGGTGTCTCGATCTTGGACTTTCTTACCTCCAGAACTGTGAGAAATAAATTTCTATTGTTTAAGTCACCCAGTCTATGATATTATTGATATAGCAGCCCTAACTGTCTAAAACAGCCTTACTGCTAAGATTCCTTTGGACCATAGGTCCTTTACATGTAGCTGATCCATGGGTCTTTGATTAATAATGTACAGGAGCAAAAGGAACCCAAGAAAATAAGTAATGAGAAGAGGAATTTCTGGGGAATATGCATTATCAGAAGATTTTTCATTATCTGAGTCATTGATTAATTAAATACTTACTGAACATGTTATGTGTCAGACACTATTGGGTTTGCATAGTGATAAACTAGGTAGAAATAGTATCTCTCATGGGAGAGTCAAGTTAAAAAAAAATCCCGAAACAAAAACCCAAACAGTGGCTTCCCTGCTGGCGCAGTGGTTGAGAATCCGCCTGCCATTGCAGGGGACACGGGTTCGTGCCCCGGTCCGGCAAGATCCCACATGCCGCGGAGCTGCTGGGCCTGTGAGCCATGGCTGCTGAGCCTGCGCGTCCAGAGCCTGTGCTCCGCAACGGGAGAGGCCACAACAGTGAGAGGCCTGCGTACCGCAAAAACAAACAAACAAACAAACAAAAAAAAACAAAAAAACAGAATGCAAAATAGTACATTTTTAAAAAGTCCAAGTTGTGATGAAAAACAAACAAACAAACAAATATGGGGCTCATGTATTAGATTGTAAGCAAAATGAGGGAAGGGATTCCCATCTATTTTGTTCACTCTCTTCAGGAGCAAAAACAGCATTTGACACCCAGAGCCTACAACAATAAAATCTTGGTTGAATAAATCTGCCATATAACAGGAGGGGGTTGTATTAGTGGGATAATCAGAGAAGATGCATGTATCAGTTTCTTATTGCTGCTGTAACAAACTACCATAAACCTAATGGCTTAATTAAAAACACAAACTTATTATCTTACAGTTTGATTGTTCAGAAGTGCAAAATGGGTCTCACTCAGCTAAAATCAAGGTGTCAGGAGGCTGCATCCCTTCTGGAGACTTCAGGGGAGAATCACTTTCCTTGCCCTTTTTTAGCTTCCAGGCAACTCCATTCACTGGCTCACAGCCCTTTTCTTCCATCTTCAAAGACGCTGAGCCCTTCTCACATTCCATCTCTTGGGTTCTCTCTTCCATAGTCCTATCTTCATTTTCCACTTTTACAGACTCTTGTGATTACATTGGGAACACCAGGATAATCCAGGAAAATCTCCTTATTTTAAGTCAGCTGATTAGCAACCTTAATCCATCTGCAGTCATAATTCTCCTTTGCCATGTAACCTAACATGCTTACAGGTTCCAGGGACTAAGATGTAGGCATCTTTGGAGGGTCATTATTCTGTCTACCACAGTTTTCTCTGAGTAGTGATGTTGAGGAACTAAGACCTGGAAGATGAAAGAAGTCAGACATGTAAGGTGTGTGTGTGTGTGTGTGTGTGTGTGTCTGTCAGTCTGTGTGCACATAAGCTAGTGAGGAGGCAGGGGTTGGATAGGTAGAGAGGGGAGAGAGCCTTTTCATACAGTCTGTGAGAAAGAATTTGAATTTTATTCTAGGTACACTTAAAAGCTATTGGTTTTAAGCAAAAAAAAAAAAGATTTGATTTATATTTTAAGAGGGTCATTTCTGGGAGAAGTTGTAAGAAAAGGGATGGATCCATCACAAAAAAGCATGTATTTTTAAACTTCAGAAAGCAAGAAGTGTGATAGTTGGATTTATGAGGGAGGCCAGCTGGGTAGGTTATGGATTTGGGGGGTGAGGAATCTGCTTGGGGTGGTCTGGGGCTCATTCCCCCTGGTTGCTTGTAGACTTGGTCAGGAGAGAAGGCTTGGAGTGAGGTGGGCAGTGGGGGGATGGAAGGGGCCTGAGCAGGGGGCAGTTGTTTCCTCTGTGAACACATTCTTCACTGGTGAGTCTTTTCCAGATTTTTAGACAAGGTAAGTCTTTATAGCAAGATCTGGCTCTGTGTCTGATTTTGGCCTAAATTCCAAAGAGGGTAAATGAAGAATTGGGTCATGCAAGTGAAGAAGATTCCAGGATCTGAGAAGCTGATAAACTTGTGGCCACCTAGAAGTAGCCAAATGCGGAGGCACATAATTTTTGGAGTCTGTTACTCAAAAGTTTTATGGACTGGGAGAGTTTAAATAAGAAAGTGGGCCTAGGAAATTTATTTTAAGAACTATTTTTTTTTGTAACACAGAAAGGAGGAAGCATATTTTGTCTTGCTTTGTTAATATCCACAAAATCCTGGCCCCATGAAAAAGGCATAGAGAACCCTTTATGTCTCATTCTAGGCAGCAATCTTGGAGGACTGGCAGCAGTATCTCCTGTGTGTTCTGAGGTGCCCAGTGCATCCCCAGGCCCGTGGGGATGTTCAGTCAATGCTGGAGCTCTGGACAGCATCTGGATTTGTTTAATAAGCTTTAATCGTCACCATCTTCATCCTGTATGGTTTATTAAAATGCCTGCAGGTAAAGCAGTTTATCAGTGAGGGAATACACATGGTACTCTGCACTGTGTTGTGATATTCAGGTATTACTGCACTGTGGAAACTGAGGGGAAACTAATACCACCAGTACCTTCTGCTATTAAGATATCTGAACCTGCTCAACAGGCCAGGCGTGGCCTGGAACCGGTGACTTGGCAGAGTCTCAGCCACAAGCAGGTGTTCATTTGGATGCTAATTAAAATTTATAAACCATGTATTTTTTTTTTTTGGTTACACACTTTGATAAATTATTTCTTAAATACCTTCCAAGTGCATTCCTTAATAACCAATGAAAACTATTTTAAAAGAATTTACTGTTTTAAAAGGATTGTATTGTTTTGTATGTGCCAAAAATAGAGCAGAATATAAGGAAATCTGCATTGAGATATTTAGCATGGGGTTATTAAAAACAAACAAACAAACTCCATGTGTGGGCATTTCAGATATTTGGTGTTGAGGGGGTCAAATGGCATGCCAGCATAGGAACCTGTAGTTCTACACACTCTCTGTAGGTCTCTGTCTTCAAGTGCCACTGGGAGGACTCTGCTTTCTGTGACAGAGGAGTTATGGGGTCTAATTTCCTGGTGTCCTCCCAGCTTCTCTCCAGTCACTCAGCATTCTTGGAGGAAGCCCAACTGTGGATAGAGAAATATCAGGACTTTCATGAGGGAGAGAGAAAACCATTGGCATAAGCAGGCAATGCACACAGTAGAGTGAGTAGGAATTACTCTGGGAGAAATCGTAGAGAGCATTTATGTAGCACACAGTTGAGATCTGCAGATGGAGGGGAGAGAACTTTGGAACAGCTGGAGCCTCTTTATGCTGCCTCAGTCCATGGGAGATGAGAGCATGCAACTGGAGATAGAATAAGCCTTTTTCTGGCGCAAATGGCACGGGACTGGGATTGGCAAAAGATGAACACATATTTTCCTTTTTTAGTCTCCTCGATCCATTTTCCTTTCTTTCAAAAATTTTCCATAATCCTTACTTTAAAATAAGCAGAAAGTAACCAGCTCTGTAGTACTTGCAGGCAAAAACAGAAAGAGGCTACCCACTGTGGATGAAAATAATGAACTTCATCGGGATTTTCATATAAAGAAGGAAATAGAGAAATAATAGAAGTGACTGCAGAGAGAAAACCCTGCTTAGAAAGGTTTATTAGGTAATAAAGACCTAAAAATGATCATTTTAGTTATGGTGCTCACTGTGAATTTTAGTTCAGATAATAACCTTAGAATTCTCTCTCCCCAACCTAACTCCAAGGCATCATATAGAATTCTTTCATTTATTAAATCGACAAATATTTGAGTTTCAGGCACTGTGTTTTGGTGCTATGTGTACAATCAACAAGAGATACAGGTCCCCACCCCTCAGAGATGGCACTTAATCCAACCTCCAGGAGGGGGCTTGGCTCTGAACTTCTTCTGAGGCAGAAGAGTTTCATTATGTCAAATTTGGAACTGTATGGATTTTACTGACTGAGCAAAGAATCATTCTTGGAATCAGAATTATTGTTAGAGTCCCTTTCACCCAATGCAACCTCCCAAAAATGTTAAATGAACATTCATGATTATAGAGTAAACTTCAGAAGCTTGTACACCATGGCACAAAATGTGTGTAAGAGTACTATAAAAACAATTATATATTGGTGTAGTTTTCATTTAAGAGAGCTGTTTTTCCTTTCGACTTATGTTGCAAAGCATACTTTTTTCATAAAGAGAGAAATCTCTTTTGTTGGCACTTATTGATTATTGAAGCAATAATAATTGCTTTTAAACATGTAAGAATACATTAAAGAAGCACAAAATGATAATATTGACAAGATTTAAGATATAATAATAATGTATATGTGTTACCTAGGAAATTCTATTTGCATTATGATTATACAAATGTTATATATACTCATTCATTCAATAACTCTGAGCATTTACTATACTGGGTAGTGGGAGTCACGGAAAGAGTGATATGATCCTTGCCTTCAAGAAGCTCATACACTAGTTGCAGGCAGATCCAACTACAAAGGAACAAAGGAACGATTGTAATATGACAAATGTCACAATACAGGTTTTATGATCTTCAAAGAGAAGGTCTGTACCCTGGCTGAAAAAGTAAGGAAGGGCTTTGCAGAACATTTTAAGCATTAAAAATGAATAGACATTTGCTTGCTAAATAGTTAGGGGAAGAACCCTTGAGGCAGAAGTCACAGATTTTAGAAAGAGTATGGAATGTCGGGGAAGCAAGAAAGGCATGCCAAATAAGGAACAGAGTCCTCTTAGGCAGAGTGGTGGCTGATAAATCTGGATAGACAGGTAGGGGATGAGATTATGGAACTTTATGTAATATGCCAGTGTTTTTATTTAATCCTGGAGAAAAAAATCAAGCGAGATACTAAGAAAATCCAATTTTCAAATCAAAATGATCTTTCTGCTGGCAGAGAGAATGAATAGGAAGGGTCTGGGGAGTATGAATTTCCTATTCCTATTGCTGCTGTAACAGATTGCCACAAAGTTTTGTGGTTTAAAACATCACAAACACATTACCTTACAGTTCTGAAGGTCAGAGGCCCTAAAATCAAAATGTTAGCTGGACTGTGCTCCTTCTGGAGGCTTAATGGGAGAATTGGTTTCTTTGCCTTTGCCAGCTTCTAGAGGCTGCCTGCATTCCTTGACGCGTGGAGCCTTCCTCCATCTTTGTTCAAAGCCAGCAGTGTAGCATCTTCATAGTGTCATCAAATCTCAATATCACTCTCTCTCTCACACACACACATACACACACACACACATGCACCTTTCCCTTTTTTTAAGGATGCTTGTGAGCACATTGAGTCCACCTGGATACTCCAGGATAATCTCCCCATTTCAAGAGCCTTCACTATATTAAATCTGCAAAGTCCTTTTTGCTATATAAGGTAACACATTCATAGGTTCCCGAGATTTGGGTATGGACTTATTTAAGGGGCCTTATTGTCTATCCCAGGGTGGGAGGAGAAGAATGAAATAGAAACATCATTTAGGCAACTGTTTCTCTAATCCAGGTTAGTGATGATGAGGACTTAAAATGAGGTCATGACCAAGCAACCTCACTCCTAGATATTCACCCAAGAGAAGTAAAAGCACACGTCTACGAAAGTACTTTTGGCAGCTTATTTATCAGCTCTAAACTAAAAACAACCTAAGGGTCCACCAATAGGAGGAGGTTGGCTAAACAATCTGTGGTATATTCATAACGGAGCACTGTTTAGCAATACAAAGGAACAAATTTATAATACTAGCAGAGCATGAATGAATTTCAAAACAGTATGCCAAATGAAAGAAATCAAACAGAAAAAAATAATACTGTATGATTTGATTTGTTTGAAGTTCTAGAATAATTCAGAAGCTAATCTATGTTGAGGAAGATCAGAACAGTGGTTGCCTCAAGAATGAGGCCAAGAATGAGATTATCTGGAAATGGGTATGAAGGAACTACATGGGATGATGGGACTATTCTTTTTTAAAAATTTTTGTTAATTTAACGTAATTTAATTTTTTTGTACTGCAGGTTCTTATTAGTTATCTATTTTATACAAATTAGTGTGTATATGTCAATCCCAATCTCCCAAATCATCCCATCACCCCCCACGCCTGGATGATGGGAATATTCTGTACCTTGATTGGGGTGGAGATTACTCAGTTTACATAGATCAACTCACCAAACTGTACACTTAGGAGCTGAATATTTTATTGTTTATGAATTATACATCAATTAAGATTAAAGTATATTGGAAAATGCAGAAGTAGTAGTGGGAATAAAAAGGCAAAGGATCAAGAGCTATTTTGAATCTAAAACTGACAATAATTTGTAAGCCATTGAATGCCAGTGGAAGAAAAAAGAGAAATAGACATGGAAATAAATTTCCAAATAGCATTAAGAAAACAAAATCAACCAGTATGGTTTTTAGATGCAGATTTCAGTTTTATCAACACTGTAAAAATAAGACACAAAGTTTTGACTGATGACTTATGAAATAGTAAAAATGAAAAACATTTAAGAATTTATTTCTTATTCTCCTCTTTGTGCTTTAATTCAAAGGATTAAATGTTAGTTATTAACCTCAGATGGGAGCAGTGACTGAGTTTGGATCTCTGGTGTGAAAAATAGGGCTGATGGGATTCAAGCTTATTTGCTAAATGGAAAAAAATATATATAATTAACACCAACTCTGCTGCATTCCAGGACCAGTTTGTGAGGCAAATAAATTCAGCAATTAGTGTTGTTTATTCGGAATTGAACAGAAGATATTTCTTGAACGTTTCAAAGCTTTTGCCTGCTGTGAACATTAGCATGGTCATCAATACATTCAAACTGATTTAAAGAATAGTGAAATTTAGTTAAGCTGCAAATTATTTTTAAAAACCATTATACTCAGTACCACCATTTTGGAAATAAAGAGGTTGCTTTAGAGAATCTGAATAATTTTTTTGGAGTTTATTTAATATGAACAGACAGGATCTGAATCTCTGCTGTGATAATTCCATTGGTTGTCTAACTCCAAGGTTTTTTCCCTTTGCCCTCTCCACTCCTCTCTCCTAACTTTTCCTTTCCCCTCTCCTCTCTTCTAGGCTCCTTTTCTCTCTTACTGACTTTATAGGTAATATCCAGTTCCACATGCTATCTATATGCTAATAACTCAAATTTCTATGTACAGTCCGCACCCTCAACCAGACCCCAGACTTATAGCCCATATTATCCAGAGGCTGCAGCAATTCAGAGATTTGCAGCCTCAAGAAAACCCTGACTGCATCTATTGTCTACAGAGTCCATGTTAATCTACAGATTTCAGTCTGGAAATGGCTGGAAACCCTGGTTATATACAATACAATCCTATCTCTCTCTACCTTTTCAAACATTTCCAACATTTTCTTTGGGAAGCTTCAGTAAAACGTTAAAAAAGTTTATACTTCCCTCCTGACCAACTCAGCTTGGAGACCCTGATTTCTTAGCTGCCTATATTTAATAATCAGTATAACTACCAGCTCTTTATTTGTGACCTTGGTGGTTTACTATTTTAATTACTGAAGTTTTGTGTGTATCTCTGCCCTGAGGCAACTTACAGCAAAGGGCACAGTTTCCGAGCCTTTGCAAATAAATTCATAAACACAAAAGCCATTTTCAGCCAGGCTAATAAAAACACACAGACTTTAATTAACTCTGATCCATAGTTCAGGCTGAACACCTCATCATATTGACCTTGTAGAATCTCCGGTGAAACATAAAGTAAGAGCCAAGCAAAGTTTTTCCACAATTTTGTTGAAACTGAACCTTAGTTCAAGTTTGTAAGAAAGCTGAGAAGAGAAAATGGATTTAAATGGAAGGAGTGAAAATCACGCCTTGTCCATCTGGAAAGTTCTTTTGGTGTTTCCACAGAGAATGATTTCTGCCTTCCTGCTTTCACAAAACCATTTGTGAAAGAAAGAGTCATGGCTTCTGTGAATTTCCCATTATAAACTCGAAGAAAACATCCTAATTTTGGTGTCAGCTTCAAAGCACATGGTTTTGAGAAATCAAAAAGGAAAATTCCTTTATGTCATAATTTGAACTTTTACTGCAGGGTCTGGCTGGAATGGATGAAATGTGAGAGGTTCTTTTTTCTTCCCATTTTACTAAAATCTAAATAAAATGTAATGTTTTAGGAAGACAGCTAAGTTGCCTGGAGATTAATATTTATTGTCTCAAATATAATGTCACATGACCTAGAGGGATTATTATCCTGAGGATAAACCAAAGACCGAGAAGTTAAAAACTGCCACTCAAGAATAAACTCTTCTTTGAACTTGCAGAGAATTTCCGTTGTTGGTCATCACTCATTTACTTGGTATGGAGCTGAGCAAGCTTCTTCACCTCTCTCAGGTTTCTCACTTGTGAAGTGAAATTAATAATAATAATAGCACCTTCCTTATTGGGATTGTTAGGAAGATTAAATGAGATAAAATCTGTAAAGTACTTGGAACCAAGTCTGTCATATAGTGTCAAATAAATGTAAATTAACTTTATCTACATTATAACTTCACCTTTATGTCTTACTTCAAAACTTAAGGTTTCTTTAAGTTTATTGCTAGAAGATATCAGCTTAGATTTTAATGTCATTATCCTGTCAGCAGGATTTTTGTGTTAGCAAATGATAGAAAACCCAATTCAAACTTTCTAAACTCAAAAAAGAAGCTTATTAGCTGATAGCTGAAAAATCCAGGGACAACCTCAGTCATGGCTTGATACTGGAGCTCTAATGGTGCTGTCAGAATGTGGTTTTTCTTGGGAGTTTGTATTGTGCTGTGTAGGCTTTCTTCTAAGCTCCCTGGGGGTTTCAGGCTCTTATTTCTTGTCTCAAATTTAGTGGCAATACAGTAGGTGCTCAATCAGTATTGCTGCCCTTACCTCTTTCTTTTTCACTCTGTAAATCCTGTCTATTCTCTTTGAGTCTAAATCCTTTCAATGGCGTTTCTCTCAGCGTCTTCTACTCTAGAGATCACTTTATATTCTCTCTCTTTTTATCTTTTCTTTCTGGCTTCCAGCCTGCCTTTCTTTCTAAGACGCTGGTGAAGCTCTTTATAGCCTGCTCAGCTCTTACAGCCCAGCTTAAGAGTTCCGCCCCCAGTAGCAGGGCCCACAGTATCTTCACTTATGTTTTTTTCAGGAATGTAATATATACTTCAACATGTTTAAGATAGTCACCATCTAGTCCTCAGAAGTCCCAATTTTCATCTGTTATAGCATTTTAAATAATAATACAAATTCTTATTTCCAAAAAACATTCTCCATGGGAAGTTTGAAAAACAAAACAAAAAGAAAGATAAATCAGAAGAGCACAGAGAAGAAAATGAAATGCCTACAGTCCTACTACCTAGAGAACTGCTGTTGCCTTCTTAATTTTCTTCATTTCTTCTTCTTTCCTCATTTGCCTGCCTTCTTTCCTTCTTTCCTTCTCTTCTCTTTCTTTCCTTCTTCCCTTCTTCCTCTCATACATCTTCTATCTTCTTATTTGCACATAGTTACACTCTGGCTGATTCTTTTTAGTCTTCTCTTCTGGATCTTCCTCATCTTTTTGACTCTAGATATTAGTGTTCTCATGACTCAGTCATCAGACATCTTCATCTATGCTCACTTCCATGGTGGTTTCATCTTGTCTCATGGCTTTAAATTCCACCTATACGGTGATTACTCTAGGTTAAAACACCTTGAATTTCAGACACATGTATCCAAGTACTATTTGGCATTTCTGCTTGGATGTCAAGTAGGCATGCCAAAAAGGAACTGATCATTTTTTGTGTGTGTGTGGTACATGGGCCTCTCACTGTTGTGGCCTCTCCCATTGAGGAGCACAGTCTCCAGATGCGCAGGCTCAGCAGCCATGGCTCACGGGACCAGCCTCTCCGTGGCATGTGGGATCTTCCTGGACCGGGGCACAAAACCGTGTCCCCTGCATTGGCAGGAGGACTCTCAACCACTGCGCCACCAGGGAAGCCCAGAACTGATAATTTTTATGCCCCAAGTTTCTCTTATTGTCTCTTTCCCATCACAGCAAATGGCAGCTCCATCCTTTCAGTTACTCAGGCCAAAAAAAAAAAACCCACTTTGGTGTCATCCTCTCTACTATTTCTTTTTCACTATGCATCTAAACCATCAGCAAGTTTTGTTTTCTCTGTCTTCAAAAGGCTTCCAGAAATCGAATTCCTTTCTTCTCCTGACTGCTACTACAGTACTCTGGTCAAAGATGATTGCTTGCCTAATTATTGCAGGCTCTCTGCTTACACCCTTGCCCCTCCTTGGTAGTCTGAGTGATTCTTTAAAATGTTAGTGATTCTTTTAACAGTCACTCCTCTCCTTGAAATTCCCCAGAGCTTCCCACTCACACACAATAAAATCCCCGATTTTTATTATTGCCCTCAGATCCCTGGACCTATGTGATCTGCATCCCTAACTCAAACCTCTCTCTGATCTCATCGACTATTTTCTTTATTCTAGCAGGAAACTCCTTCTCTTCCTCCTGATTTTGGTGATGTTGAGGCAGCAGCTAGATTTTGCACTTGGATGCCCTCCTGAGAATATATCATGGGTCATTCCCATTCTCATGTGTTGTGCTCAAGCTCACAGACACCCAGGCTGTGTCTCCTGGTGCCAATTTCCTGAAGGTTCCCATCTTCCCTCTTGTCTTTCTCACTTTTGTTGGGTTGCTCTACCTGTATCTCCAAAGAAAAATTATTCCTTGGTCCCGTGTGGTCCTTTTTCCCCCAGAGTAATTTCTGCCTGCTTGGCCCTTTAATATCTCTCTCTTCACCCCACTTAAAAAACATACTATTATTGTGATCTCAGGCAATCTGTTTATAAGAAAAGAGTTACAATTATAATCTTAAAAAAGCAAATAGTATTTCTATGACTCTGGTCCCCACATTCTGAAGGAATTCTGTGTTCTCTCTTTTCCTTCCAGATTGGCCTAGGAGAAATTTAAGATAGTCAGAGTTGGGAGTCTAGAATCAATGCCTTTCCTTTTCCACTTCGCTTGCTCTCGGTCTTTATGGTAATGCCCACTTACTACTGATGCCAAAAGTGGCAGATATAACATTGATGCTGACTGGAGGCATTACTGTTCTTCTCGAGCTGCCAATGCCCGAGGTCAAGGAAGCCAACATTCCCACCTAATTCCCTGATGTTTAATATTGAGGACACTGAAGGTGCTGCCATCACAACCAAAACTCTCACCATTCACTGTTGCAACTTTCAATGTCCCAGTGGCTTTATGGACTCTACCTTTTTAAACTACTCTTGTTTGCTTTTGCAACTCATGCCTATTAAGCCTGAATTTTGAATAACCATTTCTGTGGCAGATGCTGTGCACACTCACAAATGCATAACACATGCATTCATTTATTTTAACCAGGGATCTACCAAGCATAAACATAGGCCCTGGGAACACAGAAGTGAGCGAAACAGATGAAGTCCTTGCCCTTATGGAACTTACCTTCCAGTAGATGAGGTAGACAATAATACAAATAACTTACTACTTGACATAATTTCAGGTGATCGTGCTGTGAAGAAAAATAAAGCAAACTAAGGTGGGAGATAAGTACATTGGTACTCTAAAACAACTATTTTGGCCTTCTCTTGACTCTCAAACCAATATATATATCAAACTCTATAGTATTAGCTAAAGAAACTTCTTATGCAGGTACAATCAGTGAAGGCATTAGAGCCCGACAAGGTATAGTCTCATAGCAAGAAAAAACTTTAAAACTTGCCTTAGACTCACATTTGAGAAGTTATGGGAAACATGTAATCATATTTTCTAAGATACCATTTTCGAAATCCAAGTGACAGAAGGACCAAAAATGTGCTAGAGTACAGGTGAAGTTTTTTAATCTAGTCTTCCCACTATCTTTTATATAAAAGTGAAAATGACTTTGGATGAAACAACTTGGGTGCAACTGAGAGCAGAGTTGTTTATCTGGATTTAGGAGCTAAGCTGCAGGGGCTTTTAAAGGGCTTGGGTTACAAGAGAGAAAGTGGTATTTACTAAGCTCGGCAGACTAGCAGGGAGAGAAAGGGCACTTTCATCTCCACTGGGGAGCCAAGTCCATCCTAGCAAGGTATACCAGGTATACCAGCCTGGAATACCAAGCACGATCCTACATTAGTCTTTCCCATCACTTATGGGCTGAGATTTAGATGTGCTGCCCAGCTGAGACATGATGGGATGGCCATAAGGACTGAGGCAAGTCAACCAAAAACTAAACGAGTGATTCTGAGATGGTTTCTACTATCAAGTCTTTGATAGAACAGGAGGTGGAGTAAGAAAAACACTTTGAGTTGAAGTTTTCTTTTCTTTGTGTTTTCACTCTCTATGTTTATGCATTATTAAAATGAAATTATTCTATAGTGGATCAGTTACAGGGAACTATTTGTATAATAATTAACATTTGCTTTCTAAAACTGTCAGAATTCATAGACTCGGCATTGTCAGGCCAGGCCCACTTATTATAACAAATGGGAGATCCCATTCTTAATGGTCATAATTTGGCAATACCAAAGAAAAATGAAGTTTGATGTTAACTGTGTTGCATTATAAAAAAGAGAGTTAAATACAGTCTTGAAAATAGTTATGTCAGATTTTTTTACATCTTGAAGAAGTTTATAAATAAATTAATTTGACTCTTCAATAAAAGAATTTTTAAAAAGAATATAGTGATATTAATTCTCTACCAGAAAGGAATACTTTAAAAAGAGTACTAGAAGCCATTGAAGTTTATTTTTCCTTAACAAGCAAGACCACTTTAGCTCATGGAGAGGCAGGATTGTGTGGCGGTTAGCGGGATAGATTGGTGCTGGATTTCAGGGTCTAAAACCTCACCTCGTTTCTTACCAGTCATAGGACCATGGATAAACTTCTTAATCTCTCTGTGCTTCATTTTTTCCAATGCAAAACAGAGATAACAATGGTACATACCTAATAGGGTTCTTATACATTAAAATAATTATTAGACAAAGTGCACCTAGAAAACTATTAAATAAATAATAGTTACTACTGTGACTACTAATCATTATTATTAGCTTTATCACTCATGTTGTATGACATAAGAGTGACTCTTCCCCTGAAATCCCAAGACTCAACAGCATAAAGAAAATAAATTCAGAGACAAACAGAAGGAAATCTAGTATATTAAGAACACTACTGAATAGGGAGGATGTAGAGAGGAAATTTCCTAAATCTCTGAGTTTTATTAAATATAAGGTTTAATCATAAAGGGGTCAAAAGATCAATTAGGTGAGAAAATGATGGTATGTGACTCTTTGGGAAAGACAAGAACATTTAATTTGTCCCCAATTTTCCCCTTGAGGTACAAGTAAATGACAGTTTTATTTTGTACCTACTAAAAGTATGTAAAAAAAATGCTTTCCTGTATTGGCTTCAAATAGTTCCTTTCAATACTCTTAATCTTTATACTTTTACAGAACCCTAAGGTCTATCAGTTAATATTACTTTGGAGAGCTCCATTTTCTATTCTATATTTCTGTTTCTAAATTTGGCTCTACAGTCTCTCTAAAGCCACACCTAATTCATATTCAGAGAGAAAGTTCTGAAAATTATAGAGTGAGCACATACTGTCATCAAGTTCCTTGTATGCACTTTATAGAAATGTATTTAACTCCTATGATGGCACTTTGAGATACCTATTATTATTCTTGGAATACTGGGAAATTTAGTAGCTTGCTGAACATCACCCAAATAGAAGATGATACCTGTTGATTGAATGGGCTTGTTGACTGTAAATACAGTGCGACTTTAATTCAACAACAGTTATTCAAATATTTGTTGATTCAAAAACTTTCATAGATTTCTTGATTCAAAAACTTTCAGCTTGTTACTTACTAACTGTGTTTATTTGGCAAGTCATTTAACCTTTTTGATCTTTACTTTCTACTGTATTAAATGGGGCAAAGACCAACTGACCACTTCAAAGAATTGTTATGAGGATTCAGTGAGATGATGAGTAGAAAATGCATCAGAATCAGATAGCTCTGTTTTCAAATCCCTGCTTTACTGCTTAGGAACTTGGCCAAGTTATCTCAGCTCTCTGCACCTAAGTGTTCTGATCAGCAAAAATTGGGTGAATTGTGACTGCTTTTTAAGGTATAGTTTTTGAGGTATAATAATGTATGTAATGAACCTAACTCAAACACTAGAACTTCATAGATGGTTGTGGTTAATATATTTTTTATAATTTAAAACATTTTATACATGTTCTAGGGAGTTCAATCTACCCATAACTCTATAATTATTGAAAATGTAAATTTGAAAATGTGGGACATTTCTGAACACATGGCAAAAATCTATGTCTAAAATTCTCCCTATATTTTGCATATAAATTGTCATATTAGAAGATTTTTCAAAGGGTCTACACACTTAAATAAATAATTTATATACAATGCCCACCTCTATGCCCACCTGGAAAGGTTGTGCAACTTATTGACAGGATGAGTTACCATATTTGATAAAGGTTAATTGTGCATTTTTTTTTGTAAATTGAAAACAGAAAATATAAACAGGAATGCAGATCCAGCTGGTGGTAGACTGACAATGTTTCACAAATTCATTCTCTCTGTTTGCCTTATTTACAGAGTTAGGGCTGGATACACAGCTGCCCAGCTAGAATTTTCATTCTGCATTGTCCCTTGGCATGGCCATATGACAATGTTCCTACCAGTGGAATATGAGCAGAAGTGAGTGTGCCCCTTTCAAGTCTTGTACTCAAAGCACTGCACCTGCACCCCTTCTGGCTCCCTCCCTCTTCCCTCTGAAGCATGGTGACCACAGAACCATATTTGGAAGCTACATGTTAAGATAGCAAGGTTGCTTCTTCATTCTGGGTTTCTGGAAAGCCTTCTGGAGTGGAGCTGCCCCACATTCCTGGACTGTTTCATGGAAGAGACTTAATATCACTCTGATTTAAGGCTTGGAACTGGGGTCTATTTGTTATAGGAACTCCAACTTTGCCATAACTAGTACATAATTAAAGTCAGAACAAGGATGACCAGGCTTTCTCTTGTTCTTTGTCTTTCTCTGAGAGGCATGACTCCTATCTATCCAAGAGAAACTTACAAAGCAGAAGCAATTATAATGGAAAAAAGCATTAAGGTTAAGGTTAATTTACAGTTAACAAAGGGGAAATGAAGGTTCTTATTGAATTATTTGACAGACTAAATTTTCTTCCCCAAATCTTGAAGATCTAAAATGTGCTATAAACAATAAACTGTGGTTCCAAAACACATAGCCTTTCCATTATTGAAAATGTTATATTTATCTTATCTCAGTTGGTACAAGGTGGGTTTTAGCAGCATAATTCTGGTGATTTCGGCCTTGTGTTGGCTGGGGAGAACTTACAGGCAATGACTACTTGGCAAGTGATTTGAGAAGTTGCTTCCTTAAATTTTTTACAGACTTGTACCTTCTCTTTCTATAAAATTATGTCTATTTCTGCTCCTGGCCAAAAAGTGTTTGCTCAATAAATATTTTAAAACAGAGTGTTTGAATAAATGGTGCAGAAATATTATCAATGCAATAGATGATTGTTAAATATTCAGTGAATATCAGTGAGATGAGAAAACTCATACTTTCTACCCTAAAAAAATAAAAAAAATGCTTTCTCTTTTGCCACTCTTTCCCAAAATGATATAAGAAATCTGCTTCACAGTTTGCAACATTAGTTGAGAGTAACTTCTGGGGAAGGTACACAATGAAAAAAATAGTACATAGTCTATTAATATAAATTAGTGATCCCAAATATAGATTTAAATAATGGGGACCAAAATCAGTTGTGTGATTTTTTTTCATGGTGATGGAAGCCACTAAAACAGTGATATCTATATCCATAAGAGAAAGGAAATATGAAGTATAAAGTTCTTAAATGTAATTTAAAAAAATTAAAGAGCCCTACTCTTTCTCTTCATCACATAGGCAGCACCTTTGAAGTAAACAAATCTCTAACTTGATCAACTTTCTATAGTGCAGATCACAGCATGACCCAATACAGCCTCTGATGGTCAGCTACATCATAAGCTCCGTGGACTCAGCTCTGGGAATATGCTCAGAATTTGCAGTTCTCTGGAGGCTGGGAGCAGGAAATATCTGAACCGAACAGAAGACTTCCTTCCATCTTTGTAGCCCCAGCAGTTCAAATTAAGAGTTCAAAGCATCATACATCAAAGAAAGGACTTCTAGAATGTAGTGGTTTTCAAGGCCAAATGAACACCAAGGTTATATTTTTAGAGGTGATTTTTCATAGTGTGAACCTTGCGTTGGAAAGTTTTTCAATATAATTGGTTTCCTTTACAATTCTTAGAGATCTGAGGAGCCCACAGGCTTTACCAGACTGCCAAGGAATCCACAGCACAAAATGTTTGAGAAACCCTGATCTAGAGTGTTGGGGACTAGTAGGTATTGGCTGGGGCTCAGCACTCCATTCAACCAGGATTGAGATGAGAGCTGGATTCTACATCTATCAGGAAACCAGCCCTGTAAGAGTCCAATAGGACCCTGGAATTCAGTATGTTCTCAGGTCCCCAGAGTTCAATTTAACACCTTTTCATTCCCTGTCTCCTTGATCAACATGCACATTCACTGTGGCTAGTCGAATACACTCAACTCCACAAAGAGCTTTAAAAACCTTGTTTTACACACTGAATTTCTCACCATTGACTTCTAAATGGTTAATATAATGTCTCTATAAACTAAGCTTGATATAAATACAGATTCACCATTATTTTATAGGAAAAATGGTCAAATGTCTAATTGGCGATGCTACCAGTGAGATAGTTCTTTGTCAGTTTTAGACATTCTTCTCTATTGTCCTGTTGTCTTCTGAGAATTTAATGCTATCGCCATGAATTGTGTTGATGGAGACATATTTTAGGCAAAAGAAACTCAACTACTGTGTTTTATAAACATTTGGGGAACAACCAAACTTTGTTTATGCTTTGCTGAGTAGTTTCTGTCATTTATAAATCCATTTATGTTTGAAAATGAAATTTAATTTATACATCTCTAAATGGTTTACCCATCTAAAACTGGTTTGTAAAAATCCATTCAAAGTCAAGTCTGTTTTGATATTTTTTTTATATCTTTTGCCTTCCAATAGATTGCAAGCAGTCCTACTTCACATTCTTTAATTCCAGTAAAATTCAGAATTTCCAGTGAAGTGGAATCACTGGAAGGAAGTCCTATGGGGCCGAGGAAACCTGGGTTCAGATACAATTCTATTTTTTTTTCACATATTACTTACTCCACATTTTGATATGTATTCAGTTCTTATTTATTTATTTATTATATAAATTTATTTATTTATTTATTTACTTATGGGTGTGTTGGGTCTTCGTTGCGGTGCGCGGGCTTCTCATTGTTGTGGCTTCTGTTGTTGCGGAGCACAGGCTCTAGATGCGCAGGCTTCAGTAGCTGTGGCACGTGGGCTCAGTAGTTGTGGCTCACGGGCTCTAGAGCGCAGGCTCACTAGTTGTGGCACACAGGCTTGGTTGCTCTGCAGCATGTGGGATCTTCCCGGACCAGGGCTTGAACGCGTGTCCCTTGCATTGGCAGGCGGATTCTTAACCACTGCGCCACCAGGGAAGCCCCCAGATACAATTCTAGAACTCACCAGTTGTGTTTTGGAGAGATTTGGCCACATTCCTTCACCTGGTGTTTCTCAACTTGGTGACAAATTAAAAACACCCAAAAACTTTAAAATATGATTACCCAGGTACCCATAAAATATCCTTACCCCAGGTTTGGGTTTAAATAGTTTGGCATGAAGTCTAGGCCTCCATATTTTTTATGTCTTTGAAAAACTATTTAACTATAGTTGATTTATAATATTGTAGACGTTTCAGGTGTATAGATTCAGATTCCTTTCCATTATAGGTTATTACAACATACTGAATATAGTTCCCTGTGCTATACAGTAAATCCTTGTTGTCCATATATTTTACATATAGTGGTGTATATGTGTTAATCCATTACTCCTAATTTATCCCTCTCTCTCCCCTTCCCCCTTTGGTAACCATAAGTTTGTTTTCTATGTCTGTGAGTCTATTTCTGTTTTGTAAATATGTTTATTTGTATTATTGTTATATATTTCACATATAAGTGATATCATATAATATTTGTCTTGCTCTGTCTGACTTCATTGTATGATAATTTCTAGGTCCATCCATGCCACTGCAAATGACAGCATTTCTTTTTTAGGGCTCAGTAATATTCATTGTGTATATACACACACACACAGACACACACACACACACATATATACATATACCGCATATTCTTTATCCATTCATCTGTTGGTGGACATTTTGATTGCTTCCATGTCTTGTAGGCCTCCATATTTTTTGAAAGCTCCCTTTGATGATTCTAGTGGGCTATCAGAGTTGATAGATTATTTGGGTTTCAATACCTCCATGTGGTTAAACAGAAAAGTACTTAAATATTTTATATCCTGAGGTTATTATGAAAATTGATGGAAATAATGTACTTTAACATTTAAAACATAAAACACTATAAAATTAATGATGATGAAGCAACCTGACAGAAGATTTCTGTACCCCTTGGTCAGCATTGCCTATGTTTCAATGAGGAAAGCCACTTCAAAATATCTAAAGAGCAAATGTTTATTGTTATCATTATAGAGCAAAGGTTTACTGTTATCATTATTACTGTTTTGTTGCTTCACCTGTTTGTAAATTTCTGGCTTATTTATGATTTCTCATAGAATAAATGATGAGCATAATTTTATAATATTCCTAACATAAGAAAGATTATTTTTATTATTTATTAGAACATTTTAAAATCAGAAACTACTTTAACATTATTATGAGGTTGACACTTTGGTCACCATGTAAACATTTTTATAATGAATGACTTGGATTTCTTAAGCACTTTGATAATCTTGCTCAAGACTCATGCATTATTATTTTTAATTATTGTTTTTGTTGATACTAGAGCAAGAAGAATATACCCTGTAGGTTACTGGCTACATAGGATCATTTGAGGAGGTGCTTTGGGTCAGGTTCCCCAGCAGCAGAGCCTGAGCTAGGGATTTGGTTATGTATGATTCAGTGAGGGAGTGCTCCCAGGAGAAAGGGAGTGAGGTAGGTCAGCTTGGGCAAAAGAAGCAGCTAAACAATGATGTCCTCTCAGGAGAACTCTATCTTTAGTCAGCTCCATAGGGAGCTCGAGAGCATCCATAGCACCACAGAGTTTGTCCCACCTGGGGCAAGGGGAACAGCATTTTGTACCCCAGTGACAGATTTTGAACCAAGACAATTCTCTGGAGAAGAGAGACAGCTGTGCACCATAGCAGTCAGACTCACTACAGCTGGAATGTGTATATTGGCTGATAAATGAATCCTGGAAAGAATACCCACAGCATTTTATCCCCTGCTCCAAATATTATCCCCCCATCTGCCATTTCATGTTAATAGTTTCATTCTCTTGGGTATTTAAGAGTCTTTGGTAAGATGAAAATATCCTTTGTATTGGTCATACTTTAGGTTGATACCTTAGCTGTCAAGGGAAAGGAGACAGATATTTATTGAGCACCTACTAGGTTTTAATCACTGTGACATGCTATCTTCATTCACAAACATTTTCTTACATAATTCAAGGGATACTTTAATGAGAAGTGCTTGATGGTCTGAGATCAAAATATGCCTAAGAAAGATATTTAAAGAAAAGGAGTAATTTCAAGGGAGATAAGACTAAACTCTTTGAGGACATGCACCAAACGTTAGTATCTTTGTGTATTTCCAGTGCAACATAAAAATTATTCAGGAAATCTATGCTAAACACATCAATAAATAAATGGCACTAGGAAACAGAATGATGACGGAGAAAATCTACTAGCAGAATTTTGTCTGCTCACAATTTTCCCCAGAGTTAGGGGAAAAAAAGAAACCCAAAAGATAGGGATTAGATTTAGACTTAACAAAATACAGAAACCTATATGAAAATTGCACTGGTGCTGCATAAAGACAGAATTTCTCTTCCATGATTTTTTTAAATTGAAAGTCTAGTATTATTCTGAGGTATTTATCCTAAAAGATGCTTGATTAATGCAATACCCTACAAATTACCAACTGTGTCAATATTCTGTAGATTCCTCCTTTGTGAACCATGGTTAGAGCTTTGTTGGTTTGAAATCACAGTGGAAAACATTTGTTCATTTCCTTACAATCTTCCAGGCAGAATGCCCATCAGATTTTCATCAACTTTGCAAACACATTCTTCTGGCATGGAACATGATTTCATTAAATTGTGCTGGAAGTTTCTTCTGGGGTTACACGAAACAAACTGCAGGTGTGAGTTAGGTTTTTTTTTCACTCCCCTACACTGTACTGCCATCCTTATAAACTCCACTGTGCTGTCTAATCAAAGGAGGCTTCAGAAAATTCACCTCTTTCCTGTCATCAACAAGTCCCTTTACCAATAAAAATGGTTGATTTGTATCCTGAGAATACTGGTTTTTGATCATTTTTTATCCTTAAACATCAGTACCAGAAAGATCAAAATTTGCAAAAATAAACAGTCATGCATTCACTTCCTCATTTCTATCATCTTGCAGCTGTCTGAAAGCCATGATCTTCTCCTGTGTGCCTACCCAACCATTTGAAGTTTGCAGTATTTTCCATTCAAAACACCAACTTAAAAGCAAGTGTTTTACTTAAAATTAGTAAAATGGCAACCAGCTAAATATATTTTAGGGTCAGAAATACAGATATAAATATGCTGGCTTTCATCTAAGAGCAAAGTACTGTGATAAGCCATAGGCTCCTTAGAATTCCTCTTTTATGGGTAATAAATTTACACTAATTTGTTTATAGCCTCTCCATAGTCACTGTGGTGCTCTCCTGACAGAGCCAGAACTGCTTGGATTAGCCCAGCCTCTGGTCAGGTAACAAAATAAAGCCGTTTGGTATTAAACACAAGGTTTGCCTCCATCCAGTACTGTCACCTCCTAGATCTCTACCTTTTCTCTTTCCTGACCCATGTGAGTGAAGGATTTAATATGCCGAGGAGTATCCCACAGGTGGGATATCTAGGTGAAGCAGAGTCCTGGCAGAGCAGCTATAACTCCAGGGCACAGTTTAACTCCACCTCTTTCTCCCGAATGAAGCATATCGCAATGGAATAGAAGATTGGAAATCATAACAACATGGATACTTTGAATCCACTGTATTACTTACTATTCATGATTCCTTTGAAAATGTTGCTCCTTTAACTATTATGAGTACCACATGACCTGTGACATATACAGCAATGCATTATCGCACTGCAGATGCTCAAACCAGTACATCAACAGGCCACTCACAAAAGTGGTCAACAGTTCACCCCTGATTGCTAGGTACAGCCACAAGGGGAAGTGTGATAGCAGCAGGGGCATGACTAGGGAGTGGTTAGAAGACCCAATTACCTGTGCACCATGAATAAATCTTTCCAAGTTTTACTTCAATATTTTAAGACTGGATTAGATGATTTCTAAAGTCTCTGAACAGAAACTTAAAATCAGAGAGCCTTATTTCTCCAATAATCAGGTAATTAGTCCTTAGAGATCAGATAATAAAACCCTCTTGTAGACCTGGAGAGGTGAGGTCAGTGGAAACGCACATAGTGTTAGTGATGAGGGCAGCATGGTGAACACAGGCTCCATCATACACTTGGTCAGGGATTATCTCTAATCTTTTCAATAATTAAGAACAATAAGTAATAATCTCCTTTTACATATGAGGGGACAGATTTCTAATGGTTAAAAGACTTGACCAAGCTGTCGCATAAAGTTATACAGAGAACCCTTCTGTTGAAGCCATGTATTTTCAAGTATACCACAGGTTTTGCTACATCTAGAACTAAAACACTGTCTCCTCCTCTTTGGGGCTTTTAAAATTCTATGACTATCCTAAATGTTTACAGAGGATACTGTAAATACATTATAGCATACCTCCAGAATGCAATGCCAGTAAGTAAAAATGACGTGACCCATTCAAATACATTGTTGAGGGAAAAACATAATGTAACAAGTTGATCCTATAAATGTATTTTTTAGATATATAAGTACATCAAAATGTTCATAGAAATTGAGTTTGGGAGGTAGAATTTGGGGTGAATTCTAGTTTTTCTTTTTCCCTGTGAGAGTTTCTAAGTTTTCTACAATGAATAACCATGACCTTGTTGCTTAACTATGTTGAGCCTCAGTTTGCTCAACTGCAAAATGGGGATAATCATGGTACTTGTCTCATAGGGTTTATTGTCTGGGTCATATGACAAAATTTTGTAAAATGCTCAGGCTAGCGCCTGGCCCATTGTATGCACTAAATATTTGTTAGTCACTAAGAGAAAAAGAAAACTTTGTTTTAAAATGAGTTCTGTTTTTTCTTAAATTGGTGTCTAACATATAATTTATTTTAAAAGTCAATTAAGCTAAAATTAACTTTTAAATTTTTTGCAAGATTACCATCATTCTGGAAGATAATTGTAGTCACTGGGAGGTATAGCCTAATCAAAGCTGGACTATAGCCTATTTTTATTGAGGCCAAGACTTCAAGTAGTGATGTACTTGATGCTATATAATTAAAACATAAAAGTTACTAAAATGCAAGTTCAGCAGAAGCTCCAGCTGGAGACTAAACTGTGTTGTTTGCCCTGGGATTTAGGTTATGTCTCAGCATGTCCAAGAGACTAGTAAAGGCTACCTCTGCTGCATCTATTTGCCCGAGGGACTGAGGATTCTTCTGGGAAAACACCTAGGGGAATAAAGTGCAGACACTCCAGTATTAATAAAAAACAGCAGGTAGGTTTACAGGAAAAAGTTGATTTTGAGATGTGTTTATTATACTTTGAACAAGTAAGTGGAATGTCCTACTGACCAAGATTCAAGGAGGGATGGTCAGAGATGGCTTTAGAGAAGGACAGGGAGTCATATATGGAAATTTAACAAGGATCTAAGGAAGTTCCCTGGAGTGACAATGTTCATGGATCGATGAGTATATGGGCCTGCTGGTTGGGCCTATTTTAGAAAAGAAAATTTGCTTTCTTGTTAGGTAAATTCCAAAACCAGCGAATGTGGTCTCCAGAATCGAGGGGACATTCTTAGAATCCCAGAGAATGCTAAATCAGCAAACCCTATCCCTCACTAATCTACCTAAAAAAAAAAAAAAAAAAAAAAAAAAAGTGCTACACAAAACCCTCTGCTCATGTTTTCATTTCTCCCAGTGTCTTTTTAGGGTGAGCCCTGACAGATAGTTGAACAACTGCCCTTTGGACGGTGGCTGCAGAGAGCTGAGCAAAGGGCCTGGGAATTCTGAAATATGGAGCAGATGAAATTCTTAAAACTTGATTATCTTGAGTCCTGTAACATTCTTTTATCTGTCAACATCATCATATAAAATTTTTATCATGCCTGAAATGTTTATTCCTGCAGTGAAAATCACTCCAGGTTGCAGTTATTCCCCTTCTCAAATATATTGCTATTTCTCAAGATGGTTGTTTTTATTTCATCATCCATCATGATAAAAACTGGCATAACCTGGAGCTTGACTGTTTACTATCTTTGGATTAGTCTTTCTTATGGTGACACACCTATTCCATTGAGTAAAATTCTAAGCTGCAGTAGGCTGGGGGCTGTGACTGTCAGCATTCAGAAAAGGGACATATAACAAACAGTGCAATGGCAGTCAATTGTGAGGGTTTTCCTGGTCTCAGTAGGAACAGATTTTTGCCATAAACATCACAGGGGTATGTATCTTGGTTTTATAGGAAATCACACACCTCCAGGTGGGTGATCTTGTGATGCTCTGATCATCATCTATTAGAGAAGAGATTCCAGTCTTCCTCTCCCACACGTGTTCTTGGAAGGACCTAATACCTTGTACAGCTGTATTCCATCTCATTTCTATTCCTAAAGAGAGGAGATGGGTTAATAGCTGTATAGACAGAAAATTGTTTTCAGAAGGAGTTGGGAACAGAGCTGTAAAACCATAATATCTTCCAGACCAACTTTTTGTTATTCAGGCAATCATAACAGACACTCAGTATTATATTCAGACAGAGGGCTTTTCTCCTCTTTTCCAATTCCCCTTTAGAGCCTGACTTCTTTTAATAATATTTCTTCATACTTGGCTTCTCAAGCAAGAGCCTCATCTTAATATTTTTGAAAGTGAGCTCTCTCTATCAATTGTCTTGACTCAAATTTTCCTATATCGGCCCTGCTCTTCCATTTATGATATTTTTAGATTCTCAGATCACATTTTCTTCTTATATCTCTTCTGTCTTCAGATTCACCTATCCAAAATATCTTTGTTAATACTTGATACCTGCATCAATTCTCCAATGGTACATTGGGTTTCTGGGTACCCTCAATTGTGTAACTTTCCTTCTACTTTCTTGCCTGTCTACAGAACCTCATCACTTGAATGTGTTTTAAAATTCCTTGGCTTTGTTTCGGTTTTCCTTGTCAAGTAAAGTTCCCTTTATTATACAAGTTCCAAGTCTTCACTGACTTTTAGAGAAAATATGTGCTTGTCATTCAGATCCAACCTACATCATTCATGTTTGTAAAATTATTCTTACTTCATTTGAACTGGTCTCACTTTACTGACCTTGTTTTTAATTTCTCTACTGGCATTTTTCTTGGGCAGTTTTTTCCTCACTGTTTTAAAGTTCTAAGCCCTAGCCTGCTAGATGGGGGTAAACCCTCATTCTTAAGAAGAATCTTTGTTAATATTTCCGGGTCACAGTAGCATGCAAGGGCAGCCGGCTCTGCCACAGAACTTTATTTTCGCTAAGAACTACATAACAACCTGCATCAACTTTATTTATCAGAAAAATAAAGCCAGTCCTTCTCCCTTCCCCTGAGAAAAAAGAACCAATGGGATTCCAAGGAATAACTTACCACTGTAAGTCTTCATCTTTCTCTTTCCCTCTTTAAATGGCTTTTGCTTTCTGCTAGCTCACCATTTCAATGTTTTTCAGGCTTGTATAAAAGCTGTCTTTTAATTTTCCTTTTCATTTCCTTTCACTGACAATGTTACATCTGTCTTGTGAGCTGTTTTTAGGCGGTTTACGTATATTCCGTGGCAGATAAAGAACTAAAGTCAAAGACCAGAGACTTCAGCTGAAACTGTTAGTCAGGATTCTTCCATAGAGCTATGGTGTTAGACCAGGGCTCAGATGGGGATTTTTTTCTAGACTGTGTCTGATCTTTTCTACTCAAACGGGCAGTGCATTAAGGAGTAATTTTATAACTAAATTGCTTATCAGAAATAAAATCATTCCACTGAAAAGTTTTAGAACTAAGAGGAACCTGAGTATTCTAACTCCCTAATTTTAGGGTGAGGAAGCCAAGGTGCAGAGAGTTTGCTCGTCCAGGCTCACAAATAGCAAGCAGTGCGTAGCAGAGGGAATAGTGCCCTGTGAGATTTAGTGACATTCACCCAGTGTTCAGACACTTAACATCAGATCATGTTCCAAATACTTGGGGCTTATTTCTCTCCCACCCTGTGCCCATTTTATGCATTATGAAGAAAGCTTTCTGACTTCTTAAAGGAAAATACTGGATTTTTTTGATGTCTATGTTTGTAACATCACAAACATAAATTATAATCTGGTGCAGTAATACTGTTTAGTATAATTTTATTTGTCTAATTATAGCAATAAAATAAGGCCCAAGTTATTGCTTCTTTTTCTGTCTTCCTCAAATAACTTTCCTCAACCTTTCCTGAATCCACTTATCCCTACTTCTTTCTGCTTTGATTGCACCTTCTAGCTTGCCAC
Source organism: Mesoplodon bidens (assembly GCF_964165515.1). Taxonomy (NCBI): domain Eukaryota; kingdom Metazoa; phylum Chordata; class Mammalia; order Artiodactyla; family Ziphiidae; genus Mesoplodon; species Mesoplodon bidens. The sequence goes on from NC_138176.1 coordinate 193,285,705, forward strand.
TTCTAATCTCCTGTAGGTTGAGAAACATTCAGGTCAATACTGTATGTTAAGTAATATTTACTAAGCCTCTCAATGAGTGATCATGGACATAAGGTAGGCTTTCATGCTGGAGTCGTCCCTTTTCTGTTTATTTCTGAAATCTGGGTGGTGATCTTGGAATCGCCACAGAAGTGGAGAAGAGAGCATTTCTCTCACCCAAACCTACTGAGAGGGCATGAGTATTCACCCGTAACACTTTGTTGAAGAGGGTCTCCTACCTATGCATTTTGAATACATCCCCCAAAGGCTCGTGTTCCAACTTACAGGCCTGAGAGAAAACTAAAATTCGACTCTTTCAAACATTTTAATTTATAATTCTGGATTGCTTCTTATGTTCTACGATTTTCCTTAGACCAATAAACTGCTCCATTTAGAAGGGAATGAACAGGGTACACTCATTTAAGAGCCATTGTGTGAGATGTGTTCAGAAGTCCTGTGCTCTTGATCTAAGAGATGAAAGAAGCACTTTGTCAGGAATGCTGGCTTCCCAGGCTTTCCCTTTGCTGAGCAGGTAAATGAAAATATTAGAGAATGGTTGACAGAACAGGAACGCCACTAGGCAGATCTCTCTTTGTGAGTAATGAAGCACTATTCTTTCTAAATGTCAGGGTATTCCACCAGAGCAAATGCTTTCAGTGATCTCTTTCACATATTGGTTTCTCACTATATATATACTAACATTTCCAGACAGTGATTGTAAAGCAAAGTCAAAAGGAGGAAAATGTGAACTGCAGTGGATCCAGGCGTGATTGACTACTAGTATCAGAAATTCCAAAAGTTCAAAATAGCAACTGTGCTGTCTCACTATTTTTTCTTATTAACAAGGGTGAGTGGAAATAAATGGCAATAATCCTAACTCAGTTTCAGAGTCAGAGCCATCCTGACTCCGTGAATTCTAACCATCACAGAGAATTGATTCTAGGAAACCTCTAATTTCTGTGTATCAGTCAGTGTGTTCCACTCCTCTGTATACGCAGATACTAAAACAATAATTTCAAAGTAGAGTGTCATATTGTTTTGATATTAGCTTTTCTAAAAGAGAATCATTGTTTTTAATATTCTTTCTTCCTTATATAGAAATATTTATGTTTTATGTTTTTTGTTTTTTTGTTGTTGTACGCGGGCCCCTCACTGTTGTGGCCTCTCGCGTTGCAGAGCACAGGCTCCGGACGCGCAGGCTCAGCGGCCATGGCTCACGGGCCCAGCCACTCCGCGGCATGTGGGATCCTCCCGGACCGGGGCACGATCCCGTGTCCCCTGCATCGGCAGGTGGACTCTCAACCACTGCACCACCAGTGAAGCCACTGTTTTATGTTTTTATGTTGTCAACTGACACTGAATTTTATGAAGTTCAGGCTTACCTAAAATTCCTCTTTTGATTAATTTATGTGGTATTTTTATCTGTTTAGCATTTAATTTATTAGATCTTGTTTATCTGCTCTGGTATATTTTTTCAATAATATACTTAGAAATGTGGTTCTGATTTGTTTTAATGTGATAAATTTTGTTCTTTGAGGCCCTGAAAAGCTGGACCTAGAACCTGCATTAGGCATTGCTCTTCATAGCTTTACACGATCATCAGTATTACTGGTAGGGTAGAGAGTGAGTTCATGTGATATTTTCTTCCTATATTGTAAATAGTATCTGCTGTTTGATTATTTAAAAATATATTATAAACCATGGTCCTTTATCCTCCTACTTTGTGTATTATTTTTTGTTTCCCGTAGATTTTATTTTAGAGAGTACCTTTTCTATCAAGGTTTTTAAATGTTTTAATAAATGTTTTGCAGCTTTTTCCCCCTTATTCATCAACATTCTTTGTTCAGAGTAATGCAAATAGTATAAGAGAGAAAGAGAGAGAGAGAGAGTAGTGTATGTTTCTCAAAATAAAGGAAATATACTTGAACAGAGAGTGACATATAAAAAGAAATAGACAAAGGGAAAGTAAATAACTATGGTTTGAACTGTAGTAAGAGATGAAACTAAGCTTCTGTATTTTTCATGATAATCAACCTTGTAATTAAACATTTTAAAGATTTAAAAGACATGCTATGCATTTCAAATAATGATCTTTTAAGTCTTCTGTTGGATCCCCAGCCATGGAATAAACTAATAACAGAATTTCATTTTAGGACATCATTTTAGGAAAAAATGATCTTAAAACCTTCAAGAGATTCAGATTCTATGTTTCTGACAAAGAATCCAAAAGAGTTGTATGCTCCGCATGCTTTTTCCCTCAGGCTGGGCTCACTGAGAGTAGCATTGTCCTTAGAAGTAAGAGCTGAGGCACCTTGGGAAGAAACACAAGGGAAGGGTGAGGGGATTTGTTAGGAGGCAAATGAAAGTTTTTCTATTGTTAACTAGAAAAGTTCTTAGGGAACTGTCAAAAGCTAACCTGGGGCTAGTCTCTAGGAAACTACCTGTACTATTCTCTCCCTCTCATTCCTTAGCTGTCTTTTGACTATGTGGTTATTGGAGATCATCTTTTTTTCCCGGCACTCTGGAACCTATCAACGTGAACAACATCCTCCATTGAAGAACAGACAACCACTGATAAAATCAAGCCTCTTCTTATTTTAAGCCTCCCAGTATGTCCCAGACACAAAGGGAAATTCACTTCAAATTTCTCCTCAGAAGCTCTTGCCTGCTTCACAACTGATTTATAGGCAGTGAGCATGAAATTATACTTTATCTTTTCCTGGATTAGGTTTCCAGTCTTGCCTCTCCAAATAACTTAGAAAAAAGAGAAGGTTCAGGGATGGGTCTAGAATCAGCCACAAAAAAATGCAATATGCAGTGTTAATGTCTGTTTATTGAACTTTTCATATGCAGATAATAATGCTGGAATATTGTGACAGGTAGTCTATTAGCTTTCACTGACAATGTTTTATTGGCCATTCCAAGATCAGTGGCTACTAAACGGTCTTCCCTTGTATGCTGTGTGATTGCTGTCTCCTTCCCGATGTGAAAATATCTCAGCCACAGTGGTCTTCTACGCTCAAGGACTCCATCTGCAGATGCCTGTTTCTCGGCTTATGTGGAGAATTTCAGCGTGAAGGGGAGAGGGCCACCCATCCCTCTCTTGAAACATTTTCCCCATGTCAGGAGCGGGGCATCATTTCCACCTGCTCGTTCCTGGCTCCAACAATATGCCACATACCCTTTCCTTTCCTGGCTCTTTGACTTCGTGCATCTAGCTGCTCACTCAGCTCATAAGGATCTCCTGGGTGCTTATTGTTTGCGTGCACTTTGAGCTTCTTACCACCTTCTGCTCTTGGATGTTTGCCTACCTGAATTTAGACTCACCTGCTGCCTGCTTTTCTTGTTCACAGTTCACACAGAGATGGCTTCCTGGTCTCGAAGCCTTCATCCTTGATCTGTTGCCATTCATGAATATAGACAGCAAGTTGCTTTTCAGGCAATTAAATGTCAGAATTGTCTGTCTGCAATTTTTGTATCCTCTCCAAGAGGATCGTTGTAAAACCTGGTCTTTCCTTGTGGTTATATCTGCCTTGTTTCAGTTTTCTCTATGGAGCTTCATCATGTGAATTTCAGTCTTTCGTGTATCTGTTTCAAAATCTTGAAATGAGGAGTGCTGGATTTGCATATAAGAAGACATTACCATTTAAGAACTCACTATTGATTGGGTCATTGTTGGTAACAAAGAATAGGGTTTAAGGGGTTTCATGCAGAACTGGAAAGAAAGCACGGGGTGGTTGGTATACTTGACAGCCAGATCCCAATTTTGTGATGTGAACACCTGTTTCTAAATCAAGTTTGAGGAAGTTGGAAGGGAACATGGACTAAAGGAAAAAACGCTAGATGTTAGACAGACTTAGGTTCTCAGTCCAGAACTGTTTGCTTATTCCCTAGGTAACCTTAGACATGTCACTTACATCTCTCAACTGCATACCTTTGGTTAAAGAATCAAGTGAGACAATACACACAAAAGGTCTAACATGATTCTTAGACTGAAATAGGTCCTTAATAAACGTTAGTACCCCACCTCCTCTCTCATCAGACCTTCCGTTCTTTACACGGCTGCTGCTCTGTACACAAGTTTGATCGTGTTGCTTTCTTGCTTAGAAGCTTCAATATCTTAGAATGACATAATAACTCATAGAATGAAGATAAAACTTCTTAACGTGGCCACGGTATCTGACTTTACCCATTAAGTTACCTAAGCATAATGGTGCACGTGTTTGGGAGGGCATTCCCTCTTACCCACTGCCCCTCTTCAGTTTTCCAGAACACTTTTGCCTCTTAGTGTTGCCCTTATTGCCTATTGACAAGTGTAGGGTTGAAAGGAGGTTATCCGTGTGGAAAGTAACATAAGGCAATATAAGCCCTGAGCAAAATCATGAACAGGTGGTCAGTTTTTCTGCTGAAAGGATAGAGGCTGATGGGCTATCAAAGGGAGAGATTAGCATAGCTTCTCTGAGTGCACAATATACTTTGTTCACTGGGGTGGAAACTGGACCATCTATGGCCTCAGTTCCCATGCAACTCCCGGATGGAAGTAGCAGATGTGATCATTTAGATGCGTGCTGGGAGGTCTCAGGAGAATGTCTTTGCCCAAGTCTGTGGGTTGCTCTATGTCTCATTCCTTTGTCTCTCACCCTCTCACCACATCTCCTTCCTCTGCTCTATTTCTCCACATTGGGGAACTATTTCTAGACAAGAGTTAAGGAGCGATCTCTAAATCAAAGTGTATCCTCACCAGGTCTGCTGCCTATTTATACTAGTCTTACCATGACCCTAAGTCATGGGATTTTAATCTATTTTTTTGGTTGCTGCTGCTTTCATTTGTTTTCCCTGTGCTATCCCTTGCTGGAGACAAATGAACTGATAGATTGAAGGCAAAGGGAAGAAGGGAATACTAGAAATGAAAATGCTTTGGTTAGTATTTCAGAGGTAGTATATCATCATATAAGTGTAATTCCAACCCACAGAAATGTTCTAGGACCTATCCACCATGTGAATAATATTTATAAGAAAAAATGTAGCATAAGTTCAATCAAAGTTATTAGGAATACATTGCCTGCTGCTGTAAGAGGGCACCAGGGTAGATTGCTTGCCATCATCCTATTCCTCTGACTACTAAGTAGTTGAACTGAGGGCTCTTCCAGCTGTGAGCTGGGCAGAGGAGGATTTGGAGCAACCTGGGGTCATGTCAAAATCACCCAGGATACTGCTCCATTTCGGGCTTGCTTCCTACCTTCTTTCCTGCACTCTCTCTTTTTTTTTTTTTTTTTGGTACGTGGGCCTCTCACTGTTGTGGCCTCTCTCATTGCGGAGCACAGGCTCTGGATGTGCAGGCTCAGCAACCATGGCTCACAGGCCCAGCCACTCCGTGGCATGTGGGATCTTCCCGGACCGGGGCACTAACCCATGTCTCCTGCATCGGCAGGCAGACTCTCAACCACTACGCCACCAGGGAAGCCCCCTCCACTCTCTTGATCTTTTCTTTTTCTCTGTAGCTACCAGAAGACTTTCCTTTCAGCAAGGATTTCTCTTCTTCCCTGTGGACTGTGACACAACAAATTCTCTGCAACTTTGGCCTTTATCCTTTGTCTCTGAAGTTAGTAGATAAGTTGTTGTTTCTGTTTTTTAGCAAAAATGGAAAACAGGCAAGGAAAAATCACCTTTTCAGGTCTAGTTCTGGTCCTCTCACTCTTGTTCTCAAGTCCTACATCAGTGGGACCCACCTCTGAAGTTAGACAATTGGGTTGGGATTGTATCCTCTCCCATCACTCACACCAGCATTTAGGCACATGACAGGCTGAATTAAGACTTACCTTCATTTAACAGAGAAGATAGAATCAGTTTTTATGAGGAAAGCCATCCTAAACGTTTTATCTTGGAAGTTAGGATGAGCATTCCAACGTGAATCTGGGAAGGCTCTGAGAGAGGCTCAAGAAGGAGAAGAGATAGGACACAGAACTGCCATCTTGTTTCCTCTTTATCCTCAGCAATTCTTCCCCTGGTTCTGTAAACCTACTCTGGGTTACTTTGGACTGGTGTGTAAAACAGAGATAAGTGGTGGAGAAAAGATAAAGAAATAAAGTAAAGGAATTCCAAGGATAGAATGGGAAATTCAGTTAGCCATTTGGCTAGACAGCTATTTAAATTAAAAAGTTCTGCATAAGTTGGTTGTATATATATTAGGAACTACCTAATTGGAAAGTTGGACAGCTTCATGGTTTTTTTTTTAGATTAGATATAAATGATACCTAACTCAATTTGTCAGCTTTCCAAAGAACATCTTCCTGATTTTTGTGTCTGAAATCTTTGTGTTTTCCAGCATTTGCCACAAATGGCTGCCTTGGCTCTGTAATGTCACATCTTCAGGAGTCATGAAGGTCAAGGCCTCAGAGAGCTTTGGGGGAATGAATGAGATGGATGTTTTCTGTGGGTTAAGATAGCAGAGGCTCACTGGAAGATGAACAAGTCTGAAGGGTAGGAATAAAAAGAGCCCTTATTTGTTAAATGTGTTCCCTGCATCAGGCACTATGCTTTTTGGTTCATATGTAATAATTCATTTTATGTTCACATTTTATGTTCTGTGAGGTACCATCATGACACTAATGATTTCCAGCTGAAGAGGACACACCTATGGGATGAATGAGGGGACAGGAGATGACATCTCACAAGTAAATCTCTGGGAGAATGCCAGTTAACAAGGACCAAACAAGACGTGAATCCATTACTAGAACATTATATATATAGTGGCAGGAGGTCAGCCAGCAAATGACAAATAGACTGTTGAAGAAACTGGTGCCAAAGACTAACAAAAAATAAGGATCTCCAGGGAGAATCCATGGTTCTTGTAGAATAGGTGGGTCAGCTTTCTGTTGGGAGTTTCTAGGAAGTCACTTAACATTGATGACATTTTTGCAGTATCTTATTCCAGGCTCTTGGCTCTGCCCTTTACAATTCCATTGGGTAAAACACCCATGCAGATTCTGGTATGCATAGTTTTCCAGATCTCATAGACTCATATTATTAATAGTAGTCTAGGTGGCATTGTACATTGAATTATGAGATTTGAGCACTTTCATTTTTAAACAATGCTCATTACCTCCAAAGGATCTTAAATGCCTGACAGGTCCATGAGCATATTATAAAGTGTTTGAACTTCTGTACTTAAAATATGCAAACATCAGTATATACACTGTTCCTGCCAGAGCCCTTGTGTCCTGTGATATAAAACTAGTTGTCAGGTAGGAGCACAGTTGAAATCTTCTTCAAACATAAATATATTGAAATTTCCTAATGTAAGACTAATTGATGGTAATAGGACTTAGTCGATTTTAATAATGTAATTTGTTCAGTATCACTATAACAATTTTAAAAAAAAAGAAAGAAAAAGGTTTAAATCTCTAAATTCTATGCTGAAAGATCCAAGGTTAAGATAAGGTTGTAGCATAGCCTGTTTATTTGTATTGTTAAAAATAATGATCAAGTTAATTAAAATTGAATTATAGTGGAACCATCTCGATAGACTCATGACAGCCATTTTAATGAGTTCCATTAAATGTAGCAATAACAATTAAGCTATTTTGAAACCAGCTCAATAATTTTCATGAGGAATCTATTGTGCACATTTCTCTTGCGTCCCTGTTGGTAAAACTGGAGTAGCAGGATATTAAGACTGTGAACTCTAGATACACCTGTGGCCCTGCCTGTTCTGTAGTGATTGTGTAATGAATTAATGCTGTGAATGCTATTTGAGAAGAGTAGTTACCATCAATGTACATTATCCCTCTCTGCACAACTCTTCCACCTTCAAAGAACAATGGTAACACTAAAAAAGAGGGGACATTATAAGGCAAAGGTCCCCAGTCTTTTCTCAACAACTGGAGACTCTATAAACACCAAACTATTTAAAAGTCTCCTTACATAAATGTAGTTGTATTTTTAGTATCCTATTGATTAATAAAAGGAATAATGACACAAAGCTCTATGATTTCAGAAGTAATTCACACTTTATTAGTCACAACTTCTACATACAAGGAAGAAATATTAGTGAATTTTTGTTTGAGCCTATGATGTTTTAGTTCTCAGACAAAGCTGCTGTATTTTTGTCCTTCCCTTTCCTTCTCTCCTGAGGATAGGGCCATTGGTATTGGAAATCTTCTCCTTGGGATGTCAATCTGAGCAGAAAGTTGGGAAAAAGGAGAGTGGGTTACTACATAGATATCAATACATCTGGCATCTACTTGCTCTTTCTATGAGAATGTTTTTCTTTTAACTTATCACAAAGCTCTATTTTATATATTTGAAATTGGAACAAAATATTAGCTAAAGGAAGAATGAAGCTGTATATTTATTCTTTGTCCCTAATTCTGTGAACGTTGAGACTTTATGTAATGAATAATTAAAAGGCTTTTTATACAGATAAATAAATATTGACTTTATTGTGCTCAAGAATGACCAATTATGCTAGTAAACATCACTCAATGTAGATAACTTATTAATCTTCTTATTTCAGCCTTTTAAGTAAATACTTCATTTTAAAATTTTAAAACCACACAGATTACTGATAAATATCCATAGTTTGACTTCTTAAAGCTCGTTAGCTGTTTTTATTATATTTATTATTATTTATTACAATTATTATTATTATTTATCACATAAATTTGTCATGGTGTCCTAGGTTATTACAAAGCTGTGTGTTCTTGGACTATTAACATTTAAGCACAGTGTGCTTCTCTACAGAATCAGCAATTTTCCAGGGGGATTCCTGCAGCTATTAAATAAAAATGCAATCATAAGTTCACTAATCTTACCTTGATAAAGTACAAATGCAAAGTTTTTATTATTAATAGGTTTATCCACATATATTATACAAAATTATATAGTATTTCAGAAACAAAAGCAATAATTAAAAAGTTACCATGGGTATAACCTGGGTCAATTAATACCATATCCACAAAAGAGTACTGAATTTTGGCCTATTGGACTTTATGTTTAGAAATTATTTTTCTTGCAAAATAAACTGTGAATGTGATAATCTATTAAAAGGAACTGTATGTAGAAATGTCTAAACTTAGACACACATTTTAGTTCTAAAGTTGCCTTTTTCATTAATAAAATTAAAGATCAACATTGCTCTAATCTTCTTTTCATTGAAAATTAACATAAATCCTTAGTCTAGAAAATTTTAAATTAATATAATCTTTGTGTGAAAAATGTATGAATTATTTAAAATAACCATTTGATTCTATTTTTTAAAACTCAATGGCACATCATGAGGAATTAATAAGTCATTTTACACATGGCAAGTAGCTTAATCTTAAACTTTTGTTTTATAATATTAATTTTATAAAAGGCCTAAAGAAATGGACATTTTTACAGTGATCCTCCAAAAGGAAAAGAGAGACAGGGGGAAAAAATGTAACTTTTGAAACACTTTTAATCCTACAGATTATGTTCCTCTAAATTTTGTCAAGTTTTGGCTTAAATAAGTATGGGAAGCTTCAACCCAAATGTATATCACCTTAGAATTTGATAAGTGATTAAAGCTAACAATTAAAAGGAATTTATTGTTGTTTTAGGCTTTCCTCGTGTAGTGTTCAAGTCAGAAAATATTTTAATGATTGTATACTGATTTTCAAGGATTTGATACTGTCCTAAATTTCTGTCATTTATAAATAGTGAGTGATTTTTCTATTATTGTTAATTCAAAGCCAGAAATTTTGTGCAATGCATGCTAAGAAAAACCTGCCTTGTAAGTTCCTAGACAATCTTCACATTACATTTATTGTCTTCTATACAGCAATGCATTGAGAATTTGAAGAACAAATGAGCAAAAATATAAAGTATGTCAAGATGTCTTTATATACTGGTTAAAGTGGAGGTTAGCATCTGTCTAAAATAATGATATAACATTACCATAGGAAGAGTAAGCCTTTTGTTTGCCTGTAAAGATGATGCCAGCAACTTTCAGACGCTTGATCTGAGCCAAGAATAAATGTCTATATGACAGCATCGTTTCTGCATTACCTACGAGGAAAAGGGAAAATTTACTCTAAACCTTCTGAGTTCACTCATTCTCAGTGATTGCATGTGAACTTCAGGAAACCACAAATATCTGAATTGACTTTGCATTCTGTACAGACCTCACATTTGGGAGGTGTTTAAGGCTTTTACCCATATGAAGGAACCACTCATGTACATAGCAACTAGGTACTTCCTTGAATTTGCTCATTTCTCCCAATATTATTTTTCTTCATAGAATTACCAGTATTGGGCTTAATTACACTGTACTTCTAATTCTTTGTGTTAGTACTTGAGTATCCACAGCAGTTTAAAGGGACTTAGGTGGGGATATGGGTAAAATTTACATTGGTAGTGAATGTTTACATACTGGTTGAAGTCTAGGCTTTAGACTTTAGGTTTTGAGTCTCTACTCAGCAGGATCAATGGAAATCCTCAACCGCCTGAGCCTCCCACCTACCCCTCACAGCGTATGGAGCACATTATGTCCTCTCCTTGGGAGTTATTGATATTATCCTGCTACTCTCCACTCTCTTACCTGGTAGCTCTAGGCTGCCTAGCATTGGACCTGGAAGGCATGGCTGGGTTTGATCATACTGCTGCTGCTGATTGCTTCCACAGATGCTGAGCACCCTCAGCCCCCAGCCCACATAGGAGAGGATTTCTCTAAGTGGATCTTAAAATTATTTTATTGGGCTCCCCAAAAGGTGGTCTCATTTTCTGTCTTTTGTTTGTTTGTATTTGAAATCCCTTTGCTTTAGGAACTTGGAATCATTTTCTCCAAGTTTGATTAAGAAGACATTAGAATGTGCTCATCTAATGTTCATCCAAAAACATCTTTCTTCCTTGAAAATGCATTGGTGTCTTGGGTGGCAGCCTTGGTGCTTCAATTTCTATCTCATTGGAACTTTTCCCCACAAGAGCCATTTAGAAGCCTCTTTCACTAGTCTGTCCATTCTTGAGCAAAACACACCGGACAGAATGTCTTCCCCTGAAGTCATCTGGGACAGACAGACTGCTCAGCATTTAGAAACTACACTTGTTCTCCACAGCCTCAACCCAGTTCATTCCTTACTCCCAGCCTATAACCTCTCCACTTTTGCAAAATAAGCCTTCAAAAAGCTTTCTTGCTACCTTTTCTAAACTTTGAAAAAAGTTGAGAAATTTGATAAAAGAAAAGGAGATGATAATTTTTTAGTCCTATGTGGTTTTGTTATTTGTTTGTTTTTTGTGTATGTGTGGGGTTTTTTGTTTTGTTTTGTCTACTTCATAGCCCACATCTTGAACCGCCCTTTGGTTATTGTCTTCTTGGAATATAATTTTGAAAATCTTTCAAACATCACATTATTTTTTATTGATTTCCCAGGAAGTTTATGTTTGGTAAATTTTCAAATATGGAGGAACTAGTTATCCTCAACTCTATTCTTTATATAATCAACCTCTATAATAATCTCTATTCTTTATATAATCAACCTCTATGTGTTAAGAAGCAAACTTCTAATTTCAAATTTTTTTCAGTTTCACCTCAAGATTTAAAAACCAACACTCATTTCTTAGGAACTAATTTTCAAGTTCGTGGATTATCTAAACTGCTTGCTGTTCTTCCTGATAGTTCTGCCTGATTTGTGGCCAATTCATTGTTCATTAGCACCTCTGACAAATGGTGAGCCAAGAGAGAAAAAGGGAAAGCAGTTAATTTTGCCATTTTTTGAAAACTTGAATAAAAGGTTTAGTAGGAAAGGACACTAAAATTAATACCTAAAACAGGATTTAAAATTGGTCTGTAGGAAGATGACAATTTTTCCTTCTCACAGAATAATGTAATGGTAACAATTATCGTCAAGCACTTGACCAGTATAAGTGATATGTGAAAGAGAAATTGTGCTGTCTTTTGCATAGGGAGATGCTGCTACTGACACATGAATGAAAAGAATCCACAGTTTGTACTCAAATGGCCTGAATTCAAGTCTTATCTCCAACCTTCATTAGCTTATGTGATCCTGAGCAAGGCATATACGTTTCTTTCTGTTCTCTCTTCTGTAAAGTGTAAGCAATAACAGATTTTTCATAGGGCTGCTGCAGTGAAAAGATATCACATATAGGAAGACACTTCAAAAACTCTAAGGGATATTCCTATAACTTTGCAATTATAATCATTATCATTACTATTATCATTAGTAATGTGTTTGATTGAAGTATTTTGATCCATTGACACTTTCTTATTTAGTTTTCATGGAAGGTAGTTTAAAAAGTTGATGGTTATGTCTGCACTCTATAACAAGAAAACATTTTATTCTGCTTGATAACCTCATTGGTTTTAAGTGACTTAAAGTAATGCTGAGCCCCAAGTCTCTAGTTAACAGCCCAAACCAGGGAAATAACATTTACTCAAGCATGGAATCAATTGCACTTAGTATCCGAGGCCAGTAGCAGTCTTAATAGCTCAACTTTGTATCCAGACTATATTTCCTATCATTGGGACAAGAATCCATAATGAACTCTAAAGGTCCTTTTTAAGTTTTAAATTATCTGAAACTAGATAAAACAGGCAATGCCAAGGGGGAGAAAATATGGAAAAGGAGGCAAAAAAGTACATCCATTATTTAAAGTGCTTGATATATGATGAAAATAAAATGAAATGAGGAAGCACTTGGAATATGATGAAAATAGGATGGAATGAGGGCACTCTAGACAAATGATAAGACTTGGGATATACGATGCTGCAATTAGACAGATGTAAAGACCCTACTGATAATTTACTTTCTATCTGCTTAAAAATTGAAACCATTTTTAAGTCACACATAATTTAGGTAGTCTACAAGTAAATAATTCTTAGGAGCAGGTTGTTTTATCTCAATGGCAGTGTTTAATTTTCTAAAGAACACAGATTTACTGAGAAGATTCCAACATGAGAATGAGCTTGAAACCTACAAAAAGGCAAGTATATTAAAAATAAGCCCATCTTGCTATTACTCAGATACTCAAATGGAATTAGATTTTTAAATATTTAAGTTCCCATGCCAGTTTTGTAATATTGAGAGCTGAGTCCACAAGTGGGAAGTTTCATGTCTGGAGGAATGTTTCACTCTATGGATGTGCATGTGGGATGTGAATGTATATGGTGTGTGTGTAACAGGGTGTGAATGTGTGCACGCTTGTACTCATCGATGAGTAGAGAAAAGAGAGCTGGGATGTGAATGAAAGGAACATAAAGACTATCTTAGAGAAATTTTGAGTCAACAAGCTCAAGGAAACTATACTACTAAGGGAGAGATTTAGAAATGGCCACTGAAAGTATAAAGCAGGAGATTTTTCTGGGAGCTGACTGAGAGGAATCTGCATATCTTGGAAGGGAGAGTTTATTTCTTTAACAGAATCCAGTAAACTCTGCAGTGTAGCTCTAAACAAAGAAAACCATTTTAATTGGAAATTGAGGTTTGAATTTGCAGCCCAGGCAAAGAGGACCTTGCTTTGGTTAGTAATATGAGCCAAACTATTATTTAAGACACACACACATACAGAGGTGAAGAAACAATTAGATATACTCAGAATGTTAGCAATACTTATCTCTGTATAGTGAGATCATGGCAATTTTTAATTTATTCTTTTATGTTTTTTTATAGCATCCCAATTTCATGAGTCGAACACATATTAATTTTGTAATTAGACAAAAAATAACAAACACTATTTTAAAACTAAATTTAATCATGGATTTTTCTTGTGTGTACCATCTAACCTGAAGGTCTAGGGGATGATGGAGTATGACACTGGCTGCCACCAAAAATATATCAGTTCAGTAAGAGTATATAACAATGGTTGCTATTATAGTCCATTCAGGATCTAAACAGGCACATAACATACTTGTGCTTCATTTTTAAGGCCCTTGACTGACAGCAGACCTATGATGGAATTATAGAGGCAGGAAGAATCCACCTCTATAGGAGCTGTTCTCTCTTTTGCATTTTCTCGACTTTATTCTCACTCACAGGGATTCAGTTGGATATTTTGGCCCCAACATTTTAATCGTAGTAGTGCTACCCCTTTTTCTGAATCATGTGATCCAAAGTGTTGGGAGGTGGTAGGCACAAAACTCCCTGAATCTCTCTCTACTTTATTTAGCTAAGACAAAACTGGACTTTCTAAAAAATTTAAAACTTCCACCAGGAAATAAAAAGAAAAACCAAAGACAGACGTTTTGAAACAGACATGCATCAAAGCATAGCCTTCTATCTGAATTCTGAAATCAGATCTTGGCATATTCCAGTACCCACACAAATTCTGCATTGTTGGTGAGAACCCGAAGGAAATGTTAGGATTTTGGCAATTTTTGACTATTCAGTTTTGTTACTGTGTTTTTTTGCCCTCTTAGGAATTTATGTTTTCTCCAAAGAAAATATAATTAAAGAGCCCCAGTATCCAATATTAATGGACAAGTGGGTAACATGACAATACATTACTCTATGCTAAGGTCTTCAAAGAATCTGGCAAGGAATCTGGTGGAAAACTTTATACTTTTTAAATTAGTAAATTGCACTAAAACACATTTCTTTTTTTTTGCGATACGCGGGCCTCTCACTGTTGTGGCCTTTCCCGTTGCGGAGCACATGCTCTGGACGTGCAGGCTCAGCAGCCACGGCTCACGGGCCCAGCCGCTCCGCGGCATGTGGGATCTTCCCGGACCGGGGCATGAACCCGTGCCCCCTGCATTGGCAGACGGACTCTCAACCACTGCACCACCAGGGAAGCCCCGCTAAAACACATTCTTAATCTATACTTGTTTAATAGTACCATTTGACCCATATATTTGAAATATTAGACAAAGTGATTGTACACATTCTTGCTGAGGTTCCTCCAACTAAATTCTAACCAAAGTAGCAAGACAGAAAGTGTCCAAGGGGCTTTGTCTATGGACAGTTTTCTGCCCTCGACTCTGGCAATACTGATACTCAAACAACTTGCCCAAGTATAGTAAGGCCATTATGAGCTTTCTCTCCTCTTCCTCTCTCTCCCCCTCCACCCACTTCCCCTCCTCTATCTCCTTCTATTTCTCTTCTAGGTCCCTGAAGTCCCTCTGGTCTTGGAAGTATTACACATCCTCCTTGTACATCTCCTTGTTAAGGCCCTTCAAATCTTGCTTGCCTTTTTTTTTTTTTTTTTTTTTTTTTTTTTGCGGTACACAGGCCTCTCACTGTTGTGGCCTTTCCCGTTCTGGAGCACACGCTCCGGGTGCACAGGCTCAGCGGCCATGGTTCACGGGCCCAGCCGCTCCGCGGCATGTGGGATCTTCCCAGACCGGGGCACGAGCTCGCATCCCCTGCATCAGCAGGCGGACTCTCAACCACTGTGCCACCAGGGAAGCCCTTGCTTGCCTTTTATGCTGACCTTTCATAGACTCTCCTTCTGAGGATGTCTATGATTTAGGAATTCTGGAAACTTAGCCCTTACCCTTGAAGCATCTGTGGGTTTTGTAGAGTTCATCTGAAACATGCCTTTAACTGAGAATTGAGTTGACTGGTAAAATTCAGCTTTAAGTGATGTCCTGGGCAAGTTCTCACCAGAGACCCTGGGAATTGAATGACAGACATCACACTCCCTGGAGTCTATCAGTCACGTTAGCATCCTCCGCTGGTTAGAATCTTTCAAGTCTCCTCTTTACAAATTTATTTCTCCTTTAAAGTTGCTACGGTCTGTATAAGGGATGTCTCCTAGTCTCAATTAATCCACAAGTAAGAGAAAAGTAACATAGTATGAGTCCTGTGAACAACCAAGCATTTTCTAGTTCAGTTTATACTCTCTGGTAACAAAGATCTTTGCTAAATCCCTAAGGAGCTTCTAGGAAACAAATACAGTGGCCCTTCTTTTTCAGCAGAGAAGTGGGAGGGGAAGAGGGGGCTTTGGTAGATATACCTCCCCAACTGCTTAATCCTCAAGTGACAATCTTCCTATCCTTCAGGTGTACTGTCTAGCTTAAGATAATCACACACATCATACACTTCAGTGAAGTGATGTCAGGTGGAAAGGGTGGAGACAGAAGTCAGGAGATGTGAAGGGAAAGATCTTGGTTGCAAGGGTGTGTCACAGAGGCATGCCTTAACCTTTTGGATTAGGGACTATCCAGCAACTACCTTGAGTTCAATTTTGTATTGTCCTGAGTCTAAATTGCTTGCGGTAATAATTGTTAGAGCCTGGAGTAGGTTACTGACATGATAGGTTCCTTGTCTTTTTTAAAAGTCAGAATCTTGAATCATACCTATCGACACTTATCTTCCTGAGGCTCCTGAGTCCATCAAGTGTGTGCAGATTTCATTTTGGTTAATTTCATTGTTTTCCAGCTTTCATCTAAAACTGCCCATTGGCATTTACCTGCCAGGGTGCAGGTAGAACGTGTAAAGCCACATGAGTTGATGAAGGACATTTGTTCCTACCAATTAGAAAATAAGCTACATTGCTTCTGGTTAGGAATTCCATACACATTTTATATAGGAAATGCCCAAACAATTTTTTCCCTGAAGAACTGAATTTGATTTGTTAAATGGCTGAGAATTCTTCTGCCAGAAAATCAATTTTCTAGTGGGACATCAGGCCTGGATGGAGCAGGTCACCAGAAAGAAAGACTCCAAGAAACCAGAGAAAGAAGGATAAAAGAGAAAAACAAAACAAAACAAAACAAACATGTGTCCACAGAGACTTTTATTTTTGGTGTTGCTAAATTTGAATGTGTGCTCATCCATATCACTGGAGACCCCTAGTGAGAATACTCTTATTTTGTGTCTTGAAGAAACCTAGCGATGATTTTTAAGTAATCTAAAGCAGAGACCTTTATAAAATTTTTTGAATAATTGAGTTGGCATTCCAGGTAACCAGTACTGTAATATCTAGATTTGAAATGGACATTTTTGATAGTGGGAGGAGAGGGGGGCTGCATCAGCAAAATGTTTACAACTCTGTGCTCTTTCTTTCATACTGTGTAATTTTGAGAGCTCTTAAACCATGATAAGGAAGTAATTATGCTTCGAATTCCTCTAAAGATCTAACTAAAGGGCATCCATCTAAATAAACATTTCTAGGAATACAGGTTTAATGACCCAGGTAATTCTGATTGGAGAAATAAGATTTTACATAGATAGCTGAGGGAAGCAAGTAAAACCTTGTGTGTGTGTGTGGCGGGGGCGGGGGGGGGTTTGGTCAAAGAAATGCAGAGTTTCTAGGGGGTAGAAGACATGGTTTCTCCATTCTTTTCCGCACCCACAGCCCCAGATCTGTGATCAATGTGTGTCTATGATGTACATGAAATAAAATGAGTGATGCCAGCTGCGGGGAGACCGAGGCAGGGCTCTGCCTGGCCGCTGGGGAGCCGGGCGCCTGGCAGTCACTCAGGCTCTTAGATAACGAGCAGTGAGGCGCTGGGCGAGGACAGGGCTCCTCCCGGCCTCCCCAGTAGTGCGGCTCGAATCTTCTGAAGCTGCCAGTTGCCAAATGAAATCTGAAACCCAGGGCTGCGTCTGAGGGTTGGCCCGGCTCAGTTGTTCCAGCCTCTTGTACTGTACATTTACACATTCACACACAGTCACTCTTTCTAACTTCTGGGACTCTTCTTTGCGCAACTGCTAGGATTTCTCAAGTGCATGTGGCAACTCAGTCCAGCTCCGGGTGGAAACCGGCGGGGCTTCGGAGGGTCTCGAAGGCCAGGGAAGCTGTCAAGCCTGCAGCGGGGACCGGGGAGGATCGAGGCGCAGGCGGCTGGGGGGAAACACCCACAATTTCCACCCCAGCCGCAGCTCCTTCTGCCGCCGCGTATTTCTTCCAAAACTACAGCTGCGGAGCTACCAAGTGCATGGGGCGCAACATTTCCCCTTATTGTGGGAAGTAAGGAGGCTGCTCCCCCCTTTTTTCTTTTCTCTTTTTCCCCCAGCTTGTCCTGGGGGCCTTTTTCTTCGGAGCAGTCGCCGTCCCCCGTCTGTCGTGCGCTCCGAGGAGGGTAGGTGACGCCGCGGGGCGGGGGAGGGGGGTGTGCTCCGGCGCCACCGCGGGAGGCTGGGACGCGGCCTCGCCTGCGCGTGGGGGCTGCGGGCACAGCTGTCTGCGACAGGGGCGGGGGCTGCAGGGGGCGAGGGGGGATCGCAGGAATCCCGTGCTGCTGCAGTGTGTGTGTGTGTGTGTGTGTGTGTGTACGCGCGTGTGTAGATGATGGGAAACAATGCTCCTTTATTATTTTTAAATGGATAAAAACAACGCAAACTGGTGGTTCGCGCTTCTAGGCTTAAAAATAGAGGGAATTGAAAACTCTGTGCAGTTCACTTCCCTTAGTATCTATCCTGCCTTTCCCCGATGCTTGTTTCTGCTGGTGTCTTATATCAGTATTATAAGTTTCCTAGATAACAGGCATACAGAGGTATGTTTTAATAATAACACTTTCATTGTAAACAAAGCGTTAGGGAATTTTTGGTGAATTTTAAGCCACCCAAAAGATTTTGTTTAGATTTTTTAAAGAGTAACTTTTCGAGGAGGTATCCAACCTCTTTTGAGAATGAATATGTAATATGTTCTAATTTAAAAAATACTTCTCATTTAAAAAATGTTTATTGTACAAGTCCCCAAGTAGAAAGGGGGAGAATATTACTCTGGATTCCTTAGAGATGTTAGGTTTTCAATACCAGCTTGTAATAGGGAGCCCAGACTCACTTGTAGTCTATGCATATATTAATTAATTTAAAATATCATTTCTGGGCTTCCCTGGTGGCGCAGTGGTTGAGAGTCCGCCTGCCGATGCAGGGGACAAGGGTTCGTGCCCCGGTCCAGGAAGATCCCACATAACGTGGAGCGGCTGGGCCCGTGAGCCATGGCCGCTGGGCCTGTGCGTCCGGAGCCTGTGCTCTGCAATGGGAGAGGCCACAACAGTGAGAGGCCCGCGTACGGCAAATATATATATATATATATATATATATATATATATATATATTTCCAAGCTACTTCTGTTTCCCTCATAGTTTATATTACTCTCTTTTTTTAAACCTAGCAAGACATTATTATTTCACCTCTTTCTAAAATGAGGAAAAAAATAAATCATGCTGGGTATTTGAAATATTAAAGTTGTAAAGCGTCTGCTTATCCATAAGCAAAACAATATGTGTTGCTGTGTCTGCTAAGTAGGACAAATCAATTGAAACCCAGCGATACTTACAGTAGAGGTAAGAGCTTTACTCAATTACTGAGAAGATGGACAGACAGATTAAATACAAACAAGCTGTCCCCTGATTCTAATTAGAACTCAAAACCAACCCTTAAGGGCAAGAATGGATGTTGGTATTAAGCTGGGCATCATAAAACATAAAACACACAGAATTAGTATATTAGAAAAAGCCAGAAAACAAATATAAAGCCCACGTTAGACTTGTTAAGATCTCACTCTCCCTTTTAAATTTCTTAATACTTCCTCTTCTCTGGGGATAGTTCAACCTCTAAGAGAGCCCAATGATACAATTCCCCTTTTTGTCTTCCCTGAGTGCCTGACCTTCAGGTAGCAAGTCGAGAAATCTGTTCTCTTTAGAGCCATCACTGAGTTGTCAGAGAATTCACCTTAGACATCTCGGAGGACTGAGATATTGACAAAACCTTAAAATAAATAAAATCCTCCTTCCATTCAGAGGAGGTATGTTCTTGGTGGAAGACCTTTAAGTGGGAATAAGGGAAAACCTGTGAACTTTTGCAGATCTGGAATTTAGTTTGAGGTGTATGTAAGGAATACACAACTAGAGTGATAAAAGGAAGGAGAATCTGTAATCCTTTCTACATGTGAAAGGCTGTTGAAACTCAGCCTGTCCTTGGCTTTCAACTGTGTTATTTGGTTTTATTACTTAATCTCAGGGGCTTGGTTTTGAGAGGAGAATGGTTTCTCAGTTATGTTCTTCTGGGCTGTATATATAGTGAATCTGAACCATTTTGAAAATAAAGACTTGAGTAAGGGGAAGAATTGTGTTCTCAAGAAAAATAATCACTGCAGAACAAATAGCAATGCACCCTTCCAGACAAGAGTATAGATTTAAGTGTAAAAGTGGGAAGGAAGTGTTCTGGACTGAAATTTTCAGTGAAATCCTTTCATGTTTTGCTCAGGATAGCAATGGCCAGAGCTCTGAGAACTTTCATCCTCATGGTTTTATTTACTGTATGATCTTGGGCTCTCTAGGGTGAGGGTGTGGGTTAAGGGAAGCAGGGGTGTGGTGGGGCAGGAAGGGCAAGGAATGTGCAGCAGGTGGTACTGAGTAGTTTGAGTCTGTTTATTTTGCTGTCTTGGTCAAAGCCTAGTTGTTTACCAACAGTGCCCTGAATAGTTTTGCTGTGACCTACTGGCCCATTGAAGTGTGTTTTCTCTCTGGCTCTTGTCAGTGTCCAGGTTGGTTTCTCAAGGCTGAAAGTAGGTGGTGCCACCGCAAAGTCCAGGCCATGCATTTGGTTACTGTTCTTAGCGTTTGCAGTGCTGTAGGACCGTCTTTGTTACCTGTGCTTATTCTCCTGTGATTTTTCTGGCCAGTGTTGAAGGGTTATTTTCCCATGAGTTGAGCTTATGTAATGCTGATTCCTTCTTTCTGCCTTGTTTCAATTTTTGGTAAAGCGGAATGCCTTGGAAAAATAAGATGGGGAAGGTGGATAGAGCCCCAGCTTGGAGCCCGGTAAGGAGGGATAGCCACCCAATTGGTCCTACATGAGTGTGGAGAAGTTTGATGATAATGAGAACCTGAGGTATCCATTCTATCTTGATCACACTTTACTGAGGAAAAAAGCAGAAGAGATTTAAAATAAAAAGATGCCTGTTTACACTTAAACTTGTGGTTAAAGGATTAATATTTCTCCCAGATGGAGAAAGATATTTAAAATTAAAGTCGTAAATAGGCAACTTAGTCATGAAGTTAATGCTCTTCATGTGAAGACCTGGAACTTCATATTGAGTCTTGCAATGGTAACCCATCTGTCTTTGCTATATGAACTCAAACTTTACAAGATTATGATGGTTTCAGCAGCTAAGTAAAAGCACATTTGGAAGTGAAGGGATTATTGTGATGAAGACTCAAAGAGTGTTCAGTTTTCAGAGGTTACTATGTACATGTGTGCTTTTAAGCAGCATCTCCATTCTACTGTGGCTTTGCCACAATTAATCTTTATAAAGTGCAGATCTAATTGTATAAGTCCCTTGTTCTAAAACCTTTGATAGATTCCAAAGATCTATAAAAGTAACTTTAAACGCTTTAGTATAGCAACTAAAAGCTCTTCAAAGCCCTTCCTTTTTAGTTTTGTCTTCCTACACAAGGGCCTCTCACTCTTCATACTTCTGACTTCTTGCTCCTGGGTTTCATTCTCCTGGAATGCCCTCTGCCTGGAAAGCCCTTCTTGATTATTGGTGGTTCACTTCAAGCGGAACTTCCTTTGGAAGACTTACCCAATTCTGTGCAGGAAGAATTAATCATTTCATCTTATCTGCTTCCATGATGTTTTAAACATACTGTGAATAATTATTTTAATAATTTTTATGCAACCCCCCAACCCACTACAGTGAGTTCCTTAATGAGTGTATTGGTGGTGAGGGAACCACCTGCATCTAGTGCCTAGCACAGTGTCTGAAACATAGCCGGCATCTGTTAATGTTTCCTAAGTGAATGAGCAAGCAAAGTCATGAATGAAAAAAGCAGTGGTGGACTCCAATTTATGCAGGTAGTTATTTCCCCAAAGTTCATTTCAAAAATGTCTATTTGGACTCAGGGTTCACTTTCCAAAAGTGACAGTGCTACCAAACATAATTCACTTTCCAGACCAGCCCACACAAGCCTACTTAATTCCTAGAATAGACGAAATTTTGTGCTTTTCCTATTCTAAATTAAAAGCAAAACAAAACAAAATCTAGTGTGGAACCATTTTTCCTTTTTGAAATTACAAAATACACTTGAGTTTAAAGAGAGTAGAAACAGTTAGAATGGATATACATCTTCCACAATTGTTTTTTATATTATACTGTAAACTCTGTAATCTGTCAGGTCCCAGTGAGAGGTCCTGGATTTAGCTGTGAGGACTAATAATGGATTATGTTGCCTGTGGAATGGGCAATAATCTTAATTAATAAAACAAAATAGAAATACTAATTTTGTCTATTTAATAATTATCTTGAGTGCTAGTGCTTGAGGGAATCAGATTTAACTAAAGGGGAATGTAGAGGTGGAAGGAGAGGAGGAAATTCGGAAGGGCACCTACTTTCGTTTTACTGATTTTTTTTTTTTTTTTTTTTTTTGTGGTACGCGGTCCTCTCACTGTTGTGGTCTCTCCCGTTGCGGAGCACAGGCTCCAGACGCGCAGGCCCAGCAGCCATGGCTCACGGGCCCAGCCGCTCCGCTCCACGTGGGATCCTCCCGGGCCGGGGCACGAACCCGTGTCCCCTGCATCGGCAGGCGGACTCTCAACCACTGCGCCAGCAGGGAAGCCCCAGATTTTGTTTTACTATATTGGTTTTGTTTTCATCTCATTTGAGCATTTACGCTCAAAGTTGCTTCCTGAAAAAAAAATTGTTTTTGTCTGCAGTTATTGCTGCTGCCTAACCTGTAGAAAGGAGGTGAGGGTTACACTCCCTTTGAGCCAAAATACAAATGGGCTTATTTCATTTTCAGGGTGGTGATACTTTTGTCACTTGCATAACAGCCGTATAGCATGTGGATAATTTGTCAATAAAGAATGCATAATACTTGTGTTTCAGGCACTATCCAGGGACCATATATAGTTCAAGTTGCTCAAGTTGCTCTTTATATAGTATGTCTGAGAAGACTGGAAGAGCAGTCTGAGAAGACTGGAAGAGCAACCATTGATATTTAAGAGTAATAGTCTACTCAGCTTTCAAAATCTTCCATGTTCTCTATTTTTATCAGATTATATGACTGGAAATTTATCTATCCTAATCATATTATAACTCCTTTTTGTTACATTGTCTTCATTCACTATGCTTTAATATAATACTTTTTATTTTTTACTGGGAGTCAATAGAAAAGAGATGGACTCCATGGAAAACATCTTGGCACTTTTTGTTATGTATTTCAATATGCCTTATATAAAGATCTCTATAAATTCATCTTTGCCTTTAACTGCTTTAAAAGTGTGTCTCTTTGATTAACTAGTGTTGTTTCTTTTCTTAGAAGAAAAGAGGCTAAAAATCACCATGTTTCTCATTTTGGCTTGTCACCCGAGAAACTCAGAACTAAATTTGATGCACAGTTGTACCCTTGTTGAGATTTTCTAATGACATGTTTTGCATCCTTTTAGCCTTACTTTAATGCACTTAACATACCCCTACCTTTTAACTAAGTTAAAAGTTAACTCAAATCCATTATGGAAATAGGCTGAATTACCTCCATTTTTTTCCCTTTTTTAAGACATGTAGTTAAATACTTATAAAATTCTATTTTGTAGCTTTAGTATTTCAGAGCCAATAATTTTTCCAGGTTATTTTTTGTGGTTCCTTGAAACATTCTAGGTACTGATTTTATACTCCCTGATAGATAAAATGGCCTTGCCTCAAATTTACATTTCTTGAACCTTAGAAAGAAAATCATATCTGAGTAATTTTGAAAGTAGGTACTTAAGACCAAACATGTGAGTTCTTTTCAATATGCATATCATAAACGTATAGAAGAGTGCCCTCAGGAATATCTCAGAGAAGCAGAAGAGAAAACTTTCTTTTTTGTACAAATGAAATCTATCAGTAAATTGAGGCTAAAGTCATGATTAGGATCTGTAATTAGGGCTGTACTCTGCCTATCAAATTGAGTCCTCAGAAAAGATAGTAATTTTTCAAATTTCCTGAGGGGAAATAACTCTCATTTTGTTCTGAGTTTTTCTCTCTCTTTAAGTCACATAGACTTTCATAATAATAAGCACTCTAATGAATTAAGTACCTACTGAGTATTGGGCTGGCCAAAAAGTTCGTTCAGGTTTTTCCGTAATGTCTTATGGAAAAACCCAAATGAACTTTTTGGCCAGCCCATACCAAGAGCTCCATGAAAATTTTTAACACACACTACTTCTAATTCTAGAAATAGTTAGAAATAATTAATAGTTCTAGAAGTAAACTATATTATATCTAATGTAGACATATTATTCCCACTGTATAAGGAAGTTTAGGCTCAAAGAGGTAAAACTTACTCAAGACATTATAGGTAGTAAGGTGTATGGAGTTCAGAAAAACAAATCTATCTGAATCCAAATACCCTGTTATTTCTAATATGTCACCTCCTCTCAGTGCTCTTCTCTTCAATATTAATTTTAGAACGATAATCTGTGTTTCAATGAGTCTGACATATAGTATAGACCCTGGTCCCAATATGGTCTCCAGGAACTGGCCTTGAAGTTCTCCTGAAGGTCTTTTAGATGACATTCTGGTGCTAATAAGTTGAGTCCCCTGGGGTGGATTACCACCATCAGGGTTTTCTCATGAGAAAAGAAGCTCCCTCTACTATAGGCTGGTAACTGAATCAATCTATAGTGATTGGTTTGACCAGACTTTATTTCTGGTGAGAGGTGAACAGCAAAGATATGGTCCATGAAATTACAATGATCTATACTTATTGTCTAATTCCCAGATGTTTGCCCCAAGGGCAAGTAATTTATTTGTGAAATGATCCCAGGAAATCCCAGGTAAGGGGTGGGCTTCTTTTTATTAGGCAAAACAGCTTATGAGAAGTTTTATACGTCAGTACTTTCTATATGTCAGTACTTTTAATATTGGGTGCATCAAATTATAGTAAAAAGATGACTATAAAGATGCAGCCCTTCTATTTTCATGAACAGTGCGCTGTATTACAGTAACCCAAGTTTATATCCACCATTAATTGTGCCACAGGAACACTGTGAGCAACAGTTGGAGGTGGCAGAGAGAGAAGGGGGCAGGTTGTCCTAGAGCTGAGGACTAGAGACCCAACTCAAAAAGCTGAAATAAATAAATAAATAAATAAATAAATTCCCCCCGCCCCAGGAACCTCCATACTGTTTTCCATAGTGGCTTTACCAACTTACATTCCCACCAACAGTGTACTAGGGTTCCCTTTTCTCCATATCCTCACCAACATTTATTATTTATTTTTTTGATGATAGCCATTCTGACCAATGTGAGGTGATATCTCATTATGGTTTTGAGTTGCATTTCTCTGGTGATTGGTGATGTTGAGCATCTTTTCATGTGCCTGTTGGCCATCTGAATGTCTTCTTTGGAAAAATGTCTATTTAGGTCTTCTGCCCAGTTAATCACTTTATCATTTTTTATATTGAGTTCTATGAGCTCTTTATATACCTGAGTATGTATTTGAAGAAAACAAAAACATTAATATGAAAAGATATATGTACCACAGTGTTCATAGCAGCACTATTTACAATAGTCAAGATATGGAAGCAACCTAGGTGTCCATCAACAGATGAATGGATAAAGTAGATGTGGAGTATATACACAATGGAATATTATATAACCATTAATAAAGAATGAGATTTTGCCATTTGCAACAACATGGATAGACCTGGAGGGTATTTTGCTTACTGAAGTAAGTCAGACAGAGAAAGACAAATACTGTATGTTTTCACTTACATGTGGAATCTAAACAAATAAAACAAATGAAAGAATATAACAAAACAGAAATAGACTCACAGAGAACAAACTAGTGGTTCCCATTGGGGGAGCAGAAGTGGGGCCAGATAGGGGAAGAGGATTAAGAGGTACAAACTACTAGGTATAAAATAAGATATGAGGATGCAATGTACAGCATGGTGAATATAGCCAATGTTTTATAATAACTTTAAATGGAGTATAATCTATGAAAGTATTGAGTTCACTATGTTGTAAACCTGAAACTAATATAACATCATAAATTGACTATACCTCAATTAAAAAATAAGAAAAGAAAAAGGTAAAATATAGAAGGAAAGGATTATTTCTCTGGGGGTAGCAACCGAGAAGGGGAGAAAAGTGGAGTTAGTGGTGGAAGTACTCACTGGGCACACAGAAATGAAATGGGCAATAGGGAAAGTAATTTCAAAGCTAATCTTTCTCAAGAAAGGAGCATTTATCACAGGAACTGTTGGAGTGTATCTCAGTCCCATCTGTAAAGTTACCTAGAGAAGAAAGTTCTCCAGCCTCCTTGAGGTGTCATCTTTGATTGTTTTATTGTGTTGTGAATATCTGGTTTTAAAATTTCTTATATGAAGAAACTTCTAGCGAGAAAAGATGAGCTAGGGGAGTCAAAGAAGGAGCCTGATGTTATCTTGTTGCACCTAATTGCATAAAACTAGGATTTAGCCACATGAGTACCAACTTCAGAATTCCGTTTTGGTTTTTGTATCCCATTATGGTTTAATTGTTACTGTGAAATGGTCAAGGGCAGCGTCAACAATTTTATACAAAGGCATCTATGGGTATACAGAAAGACTAGCCCTCTCACGTTTGTCATTTGCCGATTAGAGATTTCATACTTTGGTAACAACTCACACTTTCATTATGGAATAACTTTTCTGTGTCTATGGGGTTAGGCTCAAGATGAGAGGTTCTGTGGGGGAGGCTTGAATTTTGGTGCCTAGAAACAGGTGGAGGTTACAAGGAATTATCTCGGTGAGGAGTCCTGAGAACTCCCGCACAACAGATGGAGCTGCTGAAGGAGGATGGATGGGAGAAGGGGAGAAGCAAGGTCACAGGATAATAAGTGTCAGAAGCCAAGGAATCAGGAGAAAAGGCAAATTCGGAGATGGTACTGGAAACTAGGAGGCAAGGGAAGCGAGGCAGTGTATGATGTGACAAATAAGAGTCAGTTTCTGTGTCTAACAATAGGTAATGATTATTGAAGCCTTACTATATTCTAGTTATGCCAAACTCCTGTCCTGGGTTATCTCCTTTAATCCTCGAGCTCCCACATCAGTAGGACCTATTATCATCTCTCTTTTATAGAGGGGAAAATGGAAACTTGGGGAGTCAGTAACTTACTGAAGTCACACAGCCACTAAGTGGTAGATCTGGGATTCAAAAGTAAAATATCTGGGCTTCCCTGGTGGCGCAGTGGTTGAGAGTCCGCCTGCCGATGCAGGGGACACGGGTTCGTGCCCCTATCCCGGAAGATCCCACATGCCGCCCAGCGGCTGGGCCCGCGAGCCATGGCCGCGGAGCCTGTGTGTCCGGAGCCTGTGCTCCGCAACGGGAGAGGCCACAGCAGTGAGAGGCCCGCGTACAGCAAAAAAAAAAAAAAAAAAAAAAAAAAAAGTAAAATATCTTACTGTGAGATATTATGCCCTACTTTATCATTATACTCAGGAATTAGACCTATGTTCCAACCTGGCTCTGATACACATAAGCCCTGTGGCCTGGGGCAAATTGTATTAACCTCCTTGAACCACAGATTTCCTCTCTGTGAAAATGGGCATTTAATAATACCTACTCCATAGTATTGTTATGGGCTTTTAGTTTATGAAGTGAGCGTGCAAAGAGACTTGAAGGCTATCTAGCATCTGGTAAATGTCAATACATGTCAACAGTTATTATTAAATTAAATGATGAACATAGGATTCCTGAGCAGTATTTTTCAAACTATAGGTCTTGCTCTATCAGTGGTCATAAAATCAAGTCAGTGGTTCATGACCAGTGTTTCCTTTTAAATGAAAAGGGATAGAACAGGATGGAATGGAATAGAAAGAAATCAGTGTTCATTACATATAGTAAAAGTAAGAATTGTTTCATGTTTTAACTTCCTTTTTTTTTTTTTAATGTGCGTGTATGCACCTCACACTGGGTAAAAACAGAAAATGTGCTTCTTATTATTGATAACTGTCAAAATAAAGGATTTTTTAAATCCTTTAACGTAGCAGTTCAGAGTGTGGTCCCAAGACCAGCAGCATCAATTTCACCTGGGAACTTGTTAGAAATGCAAATTACTGAGACCCACCTGGGCCCAGCCATTTGCGTTTTTAAAAAGGCCTCCAGGTAATTAAGGAGCATTACCTATTCAAAAATGGCGCTCGGAAATCATGATAAAATTAGGTAAGTGTATATCTAAATGACTTGAGTGGCTTAAAGTATATGTTGTCTTATATTGACTAAAGATGTTAATTCTCCACAAAATGCTGTTTTGTGTTGTGTGACTTTTGTTTTGTGTAGTCTTTTCTCCTATTTTTTCTGTGCTGCCTCATGGTGCAGGTGCGTGAATCCCACAGAAGTCAATTACTTTATATGTAGAAGGACATTGAGTAGTTAGATCCTGTACTTTCTTCTAGAACTACAAGATGAAAGTTTAACATTCTTTGTGAGTAGCCCAGGGCCCTGAATATCTAAGTTGTGTTCAATTTGAAACATTTTAATGATAATAGTCCAGATGCCTGAACAGCTGTAAAATTGGGAATTAAATTAAGAACTCATAAAAACCTGCATTCAGTATTGTACTAATTGAGATATTTATTTTGAAAAGCACATGCAGACAAGAGATTGGCAGTCTACTGATAGTTAATGCAACAATAATACTGATGGTAAACAACAAAAAAAAATTGGGGGGAAAAACTGAAGTCATAAATTTTTATACTGGGTTGTTTTTTCCCATTAATGAAAACAATGAATGTATTTAAGATATTTAGGGACTGTATGCCATTACTTTAAAGAGAGAGCAGGCAATATTGCTTTGACTAGCCTTTGTTCATTATTGTGTTTTACTGTTGTATTTGGTTTTTGGTCGGAGGGTGTATTTAAGACTTAAAACAATTCTATTTGAAAATACAGCATCCAGATTCACTAGAAAAGACTTGAGGATGTTTCCATTTAAAAAAAAAAAAGAGTATTACCTTGGATTTTTAAAAAACAGCTTTTCAATAGGTACATATTAACTTTTCTAAAAGTAAGTTCTTAGTGGTGTGTGAAAATACTATTCAGGACAGAATTGTCAGCAAAAAAAAGAGTTTCAGGCGTAAGAAAGTCAACCTTCTGGTTCACCACAGGTAATATTTTATATATGTATTTTTTGCGGTACGCGGGCCTCTCACTGTTGTGGCCTCTCCCGTTGTGGAGCACAGGCTCCGCACGTGCAGGCTCAGCAGCCACGGCTCACGGGCCCAGCCGCTCTGCGGCATGTGGGATTTTCCCGGACCGGGGCACGAACCCGTGTCCCCTGCATCGGCAGGCGGACTCTCAACCACTGCGCCAGCAGGGAAGCCCAAAATTTTATATTTAAACAATGGCTGGAGAGATGTTTTGAAAGATCCTTCTTTACTTTGTAAACTGTGGTTCGGGGAGAGTGGAAGGGAAAGGAACTAGGAGGTGGGCTCTGATCCTGCTTCTGGTATTAATTAGCACCTGTGAACTCAGGCAAATCATTTCGTTTTTCTGGACTTTATTCTCCTTATCTATAAAATAAAGGTGCTCGAGTTAATACTTTCTAAGATTGTTCCAGCTTTGAAAAAGTCTCTGTGGCTAAATGGTAGTGTTCCTTTTGAACAATTTTGATAGGAGTGTGGTTATATGTGTAATTGACAGGGCTCTGAAATTT
The DNA here is from genome assembly GCF_964165515.1 of Mesoplodon bidens. Lineage (NCBI taxonomy): Eukaryota > Metazoa > Chordata > Mammalia > Artiodactyla > Ziphiidae > Mesoplodon > Mesoplodon bidens. Next base: position 193,315,275 of record NC_138176.1, read on the forward strand.
GGATGTTGACTGTATAGAGGAGTGAGGATCTGGAAGTCTGTAGATTACATGATAAAGTTTAGTCTGACCTTTCCTTGTGCCAATGGGCTAGTTTTCATCAGCTGTGGGTTTGGGGTCATGGGTAATGCCATTCACTAAAAGGCTTTTGAAAATGCATGAGGGTATTTTGGTCATAACAGTGATTGGGTGAAGCTACTGGCAGGCAGTCAGTGCCCAGGGGTCAAGAATGTCCTATGTCTTGCAATGTGTGTGACAGTCCCTCACTACAAAAAATTTTCTTTCCCTAATTGCCAGAAACATGTCCATTGCAAACCAGAAAATAAAGTTAAAAGATTGAGTTTTAACTCCATATTTTATAAAGTCATCTGGGAAATGGTAATGAAGTCATCATATACTTTCTGCTGTTTCAGTAACACAAATGCAAACACTATCTATTCTTAGATGACAACTGGTGTTTATGGTTCATGGGGGAGAACAGCCTCCAGCTCTCTGCACTATCTATTGACTATGCAGTAAGAAAGGCAGCAAAATCTCAGCTCTGTTAGTACAGGGTGCAAATATAACTTGAAGGCATACTAGGAATAGTCCCTTTGAGTATGAAATTACTAGTTTCAGAATGACAGCCGTATTTTTAATGAAATCACTTACAGAAGTTGCCATTCAATGGAACGAGACATTTCTTGTGTTCAAATAATGCCATGATGAAGGCATTTGATACACAGATTTAATTCTGTATGATAAGAAATATCACTTGCTTAACAGCTTTATACATGATGGTGAGTGACATGAATGCTTCCTGTTTCTCCTCTGGCCTCCTCCTGCACTTGGGTTGGCCTTGTATATTCTGGGTCAGATTAAGGATAGAGCCCATTCAGCAAGAGTGACTCATCCAGGGCCTTCTCAAGAACCCTGGTTACGTTTTCAAATTTGACATAAACTTTGCTTTGGAATCATTTAAATCACAGGATCATTTTCTTAAAAGCTTTTCTCTCTTCCATCTTCCTTCTTGTGTTTGTCAAGTCCTTGGTTTATTAATGTGTATATTTTTAAACTACTGCTTATATTCAGCTCTCAGATACTGTGAGGATAAAAGGTGTTGTATGGGTAAAACTGTTGTCTAGCAAATCAAAGCCAATTTGATATTTTCCAGGAGTGAAAGGGAACCCCTGCTTCTCCCTTCTTTGGTGAATTTGGGCCTTAATATCTCTGCAGGAGAAGGGGGAAAGGGAGGTGAAATTGAAATGTGTAACTTTTCCTATAAATTTGGTAAAATTTTAGATTTCAAGATAGGGTTGAAATTACAGAATTAAAAAAAAACTATTTCTTTGGGTAGTCTTTCATGTTAATTATCTATACTGGGCCTCCACAATTAATACTGGGCCTCCACAATTAACAAATTATAAATTACACGCTACATTCCTCTTAGAATGAATTTATTGGACATTGGCACAAAAGCCCACTTAGAAAATAGCTATAACCATCTTATCTCAATCTTTTAATATGGGAAATGAGTCCAAATGATCTAGGTGATTTGCCCCAGAATGCCGAGTCAGGAAAAGGCAAACCAGACTCTTGATTTTTGGTGACTTGTTTTTCTACCCCACTGTCTCACTTTTCAGAGGTCTTTCTCACCTGTGAGTCCCCTGAGACAATTAAACACAAATGCTAGCCTATGGCATCCACTGCAAATAATGAATTACCTCCTCTGCTCTGCAACTAGAAGGGTACTAGTTAAGTACCATCTGGCAAAACTGTGAAAAGAGACACTCATGATTTTCTGTGTTCTATCGATTAGGTGAGGAATTATGGCTGAGAAAAGAGCAAGTGAATCTGTAATGTTTTAAAAAGAATTCTTACTGAGTCCAGAGTAACCCTAAAGGCAGCTGAAAATTACCATATTAAAATCAGGGTGTAACTGGTAATACATTCTGTTTTGGGTTACATTTTTAACCTAATTGCTTGTAATAATATTAATGATACTGAATCCATTTAATGTGAATATTCTCAATACACTGTAGATTTTCATTCAGTTCAGTCTTCAAACCATATTATAATTGTACACTGTTCTCTTATTTTATGTTTTCATATTCCTGAAAAACAAAGAAACAAGTAAGCCTGATGGTATATTACCAGCTAAGAGATTTCATGCAGAAAACAAAAACAAAAATTAAAAAAAAAAAACAGGTTAATCTCCTTAAGCACTGCCTTGACAGGCCAAATAATCGAAGGTGAGTGAGAGAATGGAGGAGGGGGGAAAAAGAGGCTTTGGCTAATGGTAACTGCTGTGTAACGCTGAGAAACAGGGAGAGTTCTTTCTGTGCAGTGCTTTTATTCTCTCTCTGTTTGTGGTCTCATCCTCTACTGTTTAATTTGTGGAACATTCCAAGGAGTATCCTTAGCTTCCCTGACATGAGCCTGGGACTGGGGCTTGAAGGCTCTGAGGGAGTCCTTTCGGAAACACGGGAGGACGAATAGAGCATGTGCCATGTGGTACATAGCTCAGCTGGTTGAGAGGGACTCCTCCTCAGGAACAAGGTGAGACCTTTGTGCCACTGAGCTGTGGGATGCCAGATCACGTGGCTCCGGGCACCTTTGCAGGCAGTTCTGAAAAGTGTATGCTGCTATCTCAGAAAAGTGGGGTTACTTCGATGTCACAAAAGAGAAAATACTAAATGCTTAGTCTTCCTTCAGATGTTTGCAGGCAGCTCAATGGTGTCACTTTGGGACTCGGCTTCTAATATTTTTATTTTCAAGCAAGAATAGGATACTAGTAGCTTTATGAGGGTTAGTTCTTATTTGTTTAGCAAATCACACTGAGCAAATGCATAGCAATAATAATGGTGGCCTATTTTTTTATTGCTGTTTTCTGTTTGTTTGAGGTAATAAACATTTTCTTAATGTCTTAGAAAGAGCCATTAAGGAAATAAAATTATATTGAACTGTTTTATGGAAATGCCAAGCAACTTGTGTATGATATCATTTATGAGCTTTATTATTAATGTGAAATGCTAAAATAACTCAGAAAGAATAATATGTAAAGGTCATATTACCATGAGCCTGGAGGGGGTGGAGGTGGAGGGGAGGTGGAGAGAAAGAGATAGAGAGAGAGAGGGAGGGAGAGGGGAGAGAATTAATAAATACATGTGTGAAGTTAAGGTGGAAAGTGCTGAAATTGCTGATGATATTTCCTAGGACCGTGGGATGTGATGAGTTACAGCTGGTGCTGCTGTTGGTGAATACTGTCAGGGAACAGATCCTGTGACTGCTTAAGAGATTTGAGATTGATTCCTGATACCAATATTGAGACATAATTGTAACCAGAATAATTAGGACTGTGTTTACAGACTTGAGGGCAGGCAGCAAAGGTCTCTGGTAACTTGTTATTTCCAAAGGACCAGGTTAAATTTTTATCTTAAATCTGAGCTTTGATTTGAAACAAAGGTATTAGCTGATTTTTTCTTGAGTTGGTAGTTCCTTTACCTTGCAATTTCCTGTTATTCCATTGTTAAGTTCCCAGAGAATTCTCTCTAGACTAAGTTCACACAGGAACCCGTCTACCTGCCTGCTTTCTGAGATGCCCAATTTGGTGCTGTTATTGATTTTAATCAGATGCAGAGAAACACCTTTATTTTTTTGACAACTAAGAACTGTAGTAAACAATTTAGCCATAGAATGTCTGTTTGGCAGCTTTTGGAAAGTTATTAACTTGGCAGCTCAGCTCTTATTAGATGAATGCATTGATGTATTTACCTCCGGAGGTCTATGAGGGTAGCAGTTTTCTTGTGGTAATAAGTGGTTATTAACTAGTATTTGATAGGTTTTTTGAAAAAAATTTCAGAAAAGAACTTGAATGGCATGATATCATAAAAGCCTTCATTATTATATAATTTGTTACTGAATTTTTCCCCATAGAGACCATCTGATATGATATTGAGTCTCAGATTTTCTAATCTTTCTGTTTTTAGTCCAACACAAGTGCTTCTTTCTTCAGACTCCAATATCCCTTTTATTAATAGATCTGTTTAGTTTAACACTTTTCTGATATTCAAGGACGGGTGGCTTTTTTTCACTTGGTATAATAAATAGTATGTAAATAAGTGGTATTTATAAGGGTTAGTACAAAATTTGGTATTCTGGGTTGATCAATTATCTTATTTTCTTCTTTATTCTCTTCAAAGTTATGACTAAATCTGGCAAGATATTAAATGTCTTGCAATTTATCACCCAAAAATAATGCTTTCTTAGACTAATTTTAAATTGATAACTTTTTCATAATTAATGACCATTTCTGGATTGTAATTGTTTATTTTTTAGTTCATTGATGGATAGTATAGTACATTTCTTCCATAAGGTGAGCCTTTAAGAAAAGAGCGGTTTTGTTCTTTCATTTCTTCTGCTAATTTTTGTGTGTGACTTTACATATCAGACTCAGAAATTATGACTATGAAAGTAGGTAATGGAAACTAGTCTCTTCTGCTAATTGCCACTTACTGTTCTGTGACTTTTTCACTTGTCCATATTAAGTCAGCTAGGCTCTATTTCAGCTCAAGTGTTATCTAGAAATCACCAGGACTCCTGGAGTATGTTCACACCCATGTGACTGTGTGAAAACCAGACTGAAGAGAGTGGTGATGCTGGGCAGAGGTCCAGAGAGGGGTTCAGAGTGAATTAGGTACTTATTGGGGTCTTGGAGCCAGTGTTTTTCATCTAGACTTTTGCCATGAATCTATACTTGCTTCTTCTTGGTTCAAGGAAGATGCTGGCTAGAGTACATCGTCAACCAGGAGACCCCAGACTTTGCCCTATGATGATTGCTTCAGTGCCTCTGGATGCCTGTGATGCCATCTCAGAAGAATTAAGCTTAAGTTCTCTTAGACTTAACTTTAAGTTCTCTTAGCAGCAGTTTCAGCTGCTTCATGTTATGAATTCTAATGGATTTGAAACTGTATTGAGCAGGTGACAGCTATGAGTCAGCCACCATATCAACACCCGGTTCACTTCCATTCTAATTCAGAGTGGCAGGCCCTTTCCTCTTTGAAGTTCAGTGTTTTGCTTCTATCTTTTCTCTAACCACTTCTTTCTTTCTTTACTCTTTCTTCCATTTGGATTCCCTTTAATTTGTTTCTTTCTTTGCTTTATCTCTTTATTACCCTAGAGATTTGTCATATCAGTTTCCTATTTTCTTCCCATATTTCTTCTCATCATTATTGTTCATTGTGTTTATCTGGCCCCCTATCTTCTTCAGTTACACATTTTGGGGGATGTACTGGATTGATCATTGTTTTTGTTCAATTTGAATTAGTCCACGCATTCCACTCCAAATATTTCACTTTGTCCCAAAATACTTGAACAAACTGTTGTATAAGTATTATTGTTAACTCCTCCTTTCTCTTCCCACACCAAGAAAGGGTTTCATAGAAATGTAAAACCAGATAAGCAGCTGATGTGGCAAATATTACATTGGTTCTTGGTTCAAAACACTCTGGATTTGAGAGTCAGTTCTGATATTCACTAACAGTGGCAAGTCACTACAAATATTTTGTAAAACAGGGGTTAATGGTCAAATGAAAGAACATAGCTGAAAGCAGTTCATGATGCAAATGTTAGCTTTGACATAATTTCAGACATATAAAGTTTTGCAAAATAGTACAACGAATGCCAATCTAACCTTTTTCTAGATATTAGCATCTTAAAAATATCAGAACCAGGAAATTAACTGTGACATAATACTATTAACTAACCTATAGATGTACCACTGTATTGCACCACCAATATCCTTTTTCTGGACCAGAATACAACAGGAATCACATATATATTTAGTTGTCATGTCTATTAGTCTCCTCCAATCTGGGACAGTTCCTCAATCTTTCTTTACTCTACATGATCCTGACACTTTTGAAGAGTAATGACCAGTTATTTTGGAGTCCCTTAACTTGGGTTTTCTGATGTTTTCTCATGATTAAATTCAGTTTATGCATTTTTGACAAAAGTACCATAGAATGATGCTATGCTCTTCATATCAGGAAGCATGTGATGTCAAGATGTCTAATTACTAATGATGTTAACTATGATTTCTCAATTGAGGTCAGGTTTTTCTGTTGTTAAGTTGCTAGTTTCCTTTTCTGTAATTAGTATGCATCTTGTGGGGAGATACATTGAGACTATATAAATGACCAGTTTTTCATCCTACTTTCAACCACGAATTTTAGCATTCATTGACGATTCCTTATTGAAACAATTGTCACTGTGGTATTTTTCAAATGGTGATTTTCTATTTTAACATTTCTTCTACACCTTATTCAATTAATATGGACTCATGGGTATTTGTTTCAATCTATGAGTTTTAATCCATTACAACTTGCATTTATTTTGTTGCTCAAATTGTCCAGATTTGGCCATTTGGCCAATCTTCAAGTTGGCTCCTGTGTCCTTTCTTCATATTATGATCATTTTTAGAACACTTCTTATTTTCTGCTACCACAAGATTCTCCAAGTTCATCTTATACTTTTTTCTGATCCAGCCCTTGGATCAGTCATTCAAGGAGCCTAGATTTCTTTTGTTGAAAAATGGTATTTAGAAACCAAGATCTAAGTGTTAGATGTGCTCATTGACAAAATAATGTATCTCCTTTCTCCTACAATATATTTACTTATTTCCTCAATCCATAAATACATGTAAAATACTTCAGAATTGCTAATCCATATCTCTGTGAGAGACATATTTTCTAACAAGAGTACAATATTTGTGTAAAACTATATTTTCTTTAGCTTTAGAGTCAAAACACTATGACCTACAAGGAAAACTATGGAGATATTGTCTTGATTTGAATATTTGCATACTTAAGCAAGTGACCTACAGGTCAATGTGCTTTTTTAATAAACTAATTTGATACCTGCTTTGTTACCAACATGATAAGGAAGCTTCATAATTCTGATATGTTTTCAGGCTGTTGTGGAATTTGGATAAGCATGCTGCTTACAATTAGGAAAATGTAAAAACCCATGGAAGCTGCATCTTATTCTATTGGAATATTTTAATTAATTTTTAAAGCTTTTGCTAGAATTTGGTTAGGAACTAGTATAAATAGTAGTTTATTTATAGTATTGTTTCAAGCCTTTTTAACTCTCACTCTCATTGTTCTGGTTCTTTCATTATATTCTCAACTCCACATTCCCTGATTCTTTAAGTTTTCATGAAGAACTGACTCAGCCTCTGCTTGTAAAGGTGGAGATTATGTACAATTTTATAACCTCACTCTCCATTTCTAACATCACTGAAAATATTATGTCTTTCCTAACCAAGTCTTTGTAAGAGATATTCAAAGAGACAAGGAGAACTTTTTCTTTCACACAGACCTTTTGTTATTATAGGTATGTATCACAGCTTTCATTTGCTAGAAAAGTAAGAAGGCAACTAAACAAAACCCCAGACAAAGAAACAACAGAAGTCCAGGGCATTTGGTCATATGTTAGTTAGACAAACCTTAAATGGCTGTGATACCACTGAATCCCAGTTAACACCTGCTATTCAGGCTTCTCCCCCTCAGCCCCCCACCTTTTAAAAAAGCCCTTTTAACTTTAGGTGGGATTTACAACACAAATAATATTCCTTTTCTAGTATTCATAGAAATGTTTGTTCCGTTTTCTTTGAGGATGTGGCACGTTTACACTTCCTCCATATGGAGTGGAACTTTCATCATCTGCACTTTAAATTCTCTCCTTTTTTTTTGGAAACCGCATATTATAGCAGCTCACAGCACACAGGTTCTGGGTTGATTACTCATGTTCTTATCCTTACTCTACCACCTATGTGGTTCTTGATCAAGGTACTTAATCTCTATTGGCTTTAGTTTCTTCTTGGAAATAAGAACAAAAAAGAGGGCTTTATGTGGTCATCAAGTTTAAATGAGCTAAGAGAGTACAGTGCTTAGAAGCATTCCTGGCACATAGCAAGCACTCAATAAATGTTATTGCTATTGTTGTTATTATTTGTGTACCCTGCCTCTCTTTGGGTCTCATCATACCTGCATTTTCTAGAAGCATAGATATGTGGGCATTTAAGATATATATTATGTACAATAAAGAGAAGAAATAGCTATTTTGCATTACAAAGAGTCAAGACGACATTACGTGAGGATGAAGCAAAAGAGGAAATGACTATTAAAGAGTAAATGATAATACTCTATGTTTTTACCATCTTAATCTCTTTAATAGCGATTAGTCTCTGACATATGAAGTAAAATAACAGAAAACAGTCTGTCTTATTGAGTACAATAAGACAAAATTTCATGAAAAGTCCCAAGATAAGGAGTGACCTAAGCCAAAATAGACACTCCAACCTGACGAACGATTTTGTCTTTCTGAAAGACGAGATCTGCAAACTACAGAGTGTAGCAGTCTCTTTTTCTGCTTTGTTTCTGGGTTTCAGTGAAAAGGGAAGGGAGCTAGAAGGGGTGGGGGGAAGGATAGGAAATGCTAAAAAGAGGAGACTAGCCCAAATCAAGTAACAGGTACAGAAAATGTTTACTGTTATTAATCAACAATTAATATATATGAGGGCAAAGTGCTTCCTTTTAGGATGTCTATTTTTAACAGTGTGTTGGAATTTAGTGCCCTATAACATAATATGTGTTGCAAGCATTTCTGACGCCTAGATAGAGGTATGATAGTGAGCCAGTGCTTGGGTTTCTTTCCTTAGCTGTAATTTATATGTGTCAGCATTATGTTTCTCAGTTAGAGAAAGAAAATTTTAATCTGTCAAAACTACCACTTATTGTATATATGTTTGCATCTCATTTTGATTATATAGATTCCAAACCCTGGGGAATGACTGAAGTAGTTAGACTACTATTATTCTTGGTGTGAGATTTTAATCTTTTATCTTAAATAGCACAGTGAGCTCTTTCTTTTAGTGACTGCATTTCCCACCATTAGTCACACTTAGTGGTTACAAAGTTCTGTTTACTTTTATACAAATGCTGACATTCTTGTAACTTCTTGGCTTATGAAAGTGCATGTTTAGAGTTACTGGGGGGCTTCCCTGGTGGTGCAGTGGTTAAAAATCTGCCTGCCAATACAAGGGACACGGGTTAGAGCCCTGGTCTGGGAAGATCCCACATGCAGCAGAACAACTAATCCTGTGCACCACAACTACTGAGCCTGCGCTCTAGAGCCTGCGAGCCACAACTACTGAAGCCCGCACGCCACAACAAAGAGTAGCCCCTGCTCGCCACAACTAGAAAAAGTCCATGCACAGCAACTCAGATGCAACGCAGCCAAAAATAAAATCAATCAATCAATCAATTAATTAATTAATTAAAAAATATTAGAGTTATTGGGAACCATGAAAAGGAAGGTGTTTATTTACTGAGGTTTAGTAAGAGAGTCATTGATATGCTATTGTCATCCTTTGCAGAGATCTAGGAAAGCTTTCGGTTGCATGTGCCTTTCTGGTTTAGCAGTTGTAAAACAGTAACAACTTGAGAGTATCACCATGTGGCAGGGTCAACAGCAGCAGAAATAGGTTCATTACAGTCACTTGATTTAAACATGGGAATCCTTGGTATGGTGGGAATGTTTATGTGTTTATTTTTCATAACCTAAAGTAAAGAACTCCTTCCTTGAAGAAGTCTATTTCCTCTCTGGCTTTTGAGAAAATTATAATCTTTTTCATGATTTACTGATCACCTTTTGATCACAAGTGTATGTCATGTCATTTTGGACAGGTTCGAATCACAAGGATAAAGTTTAACAACCTATTAATAAAAAAATGACCATGCAACAATGTGAAGACAAACATCCTTAAGCTCCAGGGTATATTTAGTTTTGATGGTTAAAAAAGCACAGCCTTAGGTGCTCCATGGTTTATAATTTGTGTCACATTTTCATGAGAGTTTTGCAGATAACTAGCTATAAACATTAACTTCCATAGTTTGGTTATAAGTTGAGAACCTTTTGGGAAATGGACACCACCCAAATGTTTTTGGTGAAAGTCTATCCTTCCTGAGAAGATATTACCAAAGGAATATTGAGGGAGGAGTATGAACTTTATGGATAAAGAAAGAAGGAAGGAATTTTCTGAAGTTTACAAGTGGACAAGGAAGGAAAGAAGTCATTTCAGGCAGAGGGAAATACATGTACAAAGAAACAATACTGTGATGAGAGTATTAGGAGATGTTTGGTAAATGTCTATTTTAGGATGAATTTGGACACTGCTGATAAAGAAGAAGGAATGGAGTCAAGAATTATGAAAAGATTAAAATGACTAAATGTAGTGACTAATTAACTGAAGGAGGTTAGTAAGAAAGGGGTTGGAAAGACCCAAACCTACTGAACATATTAGTCACAGATATTAGTAACTAAGTCTCACTTTGCCCCATCCATTTCTGAATAGCTCAATCAGGGCATTAAACCATGTGCTTTTGTGAAGACTAAAAATATGGTTTCATGTCTCAACTCTGTCAGTCATATGTGCCACTTCGGGAAAATAACTTCTACTTATGTTAAATTCTGAAGAAGAATACTTCTTAGAGATTTTACAAAGACTAACTGGAGGAGAGAAGTCACTTAGTAATGACTGTATAAATGCAAAATATACTGTTATCCTGTTGCCCACTGCTACTGATTGTCAGTATGTTTGGAAAATCAGTTCCTCTACACTAAATTAAGAAACACGACACTGCATTCCTAATTTTCCACTTGTACTGTTGTAGCAGTCTCCAGACACACCAGTTTTGCCACACACTTGGGTCTCCCTAGCATTTGGTTCCCTTCTCCACCTTTTTAATTTCTAATCTAAATAAAACAAGAGGTAGTTATGGTTGAGTTCCTTTTTCTTTTAAGTCGGTTAATGAAAAGTGTGCAGTCCTTTCATCCAAGTCAAATAAATGCATAAACCATGAGGCAGGCTAGTAGTTTATTTTCTTTTCTTTGGTGACAGGAACAAGGAGATTTTTTGTGAGGAAACAAAATACTTGTTGCAAAGAATCAGTGTTAATGTGTCAAAGGTGACTAACATCTTGAATCTCATCCAGACACCTACTCCAGGGGAACTGAGGACACAGTAAAATAATGGCCATCTTTGACACCTGGCTTGGCTTTCAGTACCAAATTTTGACGTGGCTTGTACCCTAGTGAGCTGGGCAGTCCTCACTCAAGTTTTGCAGAAACAACCTTGCTTCTTAACCCAACACTAGACAGAAAGCAGCCCAAATGACTTGTGTTATTATTTTTCTTAATACCTGTTTACTTGGGTATTGTAAAATTTTCAATTTTATTAATGGGAAGAGGGAGAGAGCCCTAGAACAGAGTGATTCTGTGCCTCATTTCTGGGCAGAACCTCTTGATGAACTGCTTTTAGAAGGTGAGAACCCCTCCCCGAAGTAGGGAAATCCACAGGCCTGATATGATATCCTGGGCACAAGAGAGTGAAGAGAACAAAAGAGCCTTTCTCTTCCAAAACCTAGAGAAGAATTAAAGTCTTTGGAAAAAGACCCTGAAATCTACATTCTGACAAATTCCTCAAGTGAGTCTACTGTACACCAAAGTTGAGTATTTACTAAAACTTCTTCCTCCTACTATGGTCCTTCTATAAAAACCAAAATGCAGCTATGTAGAACTAATAAGCACTTATTCACATTTTGAAGAAAATGAAAGCTATCTCTAAGAGCAAAGGAACAAATCATTAAGAAGTAATTCTTTTCAAATATTGTGATACATTTATTTTTTTCTTTTATTTACCTCAGGCAACTTAGAAGTTAACTAGATTAACTAGTGTCATTCATGTGGTCAGAGTAGAAACCTTGCAGTTAAGTTCCTCACACTTATTCCTCAGCTTATTCTTATTTATAATCACCCTGTTATTGTTTGTTTAACTGTTCTTAGTATAGTGTTATTACTTAGTAGATCTTGCTCAGAATGACTTCTAAGTTAAATCAGATCTATTGTTTTAGAGTCAGAATACATACCAACACCAATATTTGGAAGAATATATCAACATATATTTTGGTAAGGGCAGCATTGTTAAAATGAATCAGTAGCCTTCTAAGTTGACTAGATTAAAAAAGCCATCAAGATAGGATGCAAATGTAAGTTAAACGTTCAGTGTACCTATTAGGTTTTCAAGCCTATAGCCTTGTAATCAAGCTTATATTTGAATTTAATATTAATGAAATCCTCTGCTTTAGAATCATTCAGAAGATAGCAGATACTCTCATTAACATGTACTCACATGGCCTTAAGTGGAAGTGAAGCGCTTGTAAGACTAGAAAGCCTTTATTACTCTTTCACTCCCTCTTTTCTTCTTGTCTGTCATGATGACTCAAGGTCTACATATTTGAAGCCATTAAAATATTAAGGAGCATTCTAAAGGGGTCCAACTGAAGAGAGTTCCCACCCAGGAATGGCCCTTTCATTCATTGCATTAGCTACTAAGACTGTCTCCCATTATCATCTCTTAGAGGAGGACTCCATTCAACAAAAAGGGACAAACCGAAATAAAATAAAGAAATATATGGCTTAAATATTATTGCTGAAGAAGCAATGTGGATAGAAATTGATCTAGGTCTGTGCTGTTCCATATGGTAGTTACAGCTCTTCAGCATTTATAACGGGTCTAGTACTACTGAGGAACTGAGTTTTTAATTTGTTTCTAATTTTATTTAATTTTTATTAACATGTTTAAATTTAAAAAGTTAAGTATTTTTGAATCATTGAAAAAATTAAGTATTTTTTGGAATAACTTGGTCCTGGGAATCTATTTTTTAAATTGTAAGTTTTATGAAACCTAATACCAATCAAGTATTTCTGATAAGAATTTAGCCTCCAAATTGAGATTGCTATAAGTATAAAATACAGAGTGGATTTCTAGGACCTAGTAAAAAGAAAATAAAATATAATTTTTAAAATATTGTTTATATGTTGAAATGATAAATTTTTGGCTATATTGGGTTGAAATACTTTTTTTTTAATGTAGATAGTAGAAAATTTTATATGTGGCTTCCATTATATTTCTGTGAGACAACACTGATACAGATATTTATGACATCCCCAAAAGTCCATAGTATGGGGTACTGAGAACTCCAGTGTTCCATGGCATTTATTTTAATCCCATAGCTCAAGTAGGGACTAAATATATATTATTGGGTTATGACAATAAATACTTTTATGACCTTAGAAAGTAATTTGACTACTTTGTGACTCAGAATACAGATTATTGACCAAATGGTGTTAATGCCAACCTAATATATAAGTATCAACTCATTAAAACAACTAGGAAAAGCAATTATACTCCAATAAAGATGTAAAAACAAACAAACAGAAAAAACAACTAGGAATATTTAGAGGGAAGACTGAATAAATGTTTACCAAAATCTTTTTCTTATTTCATTTTCCTTTCCCATAACTTTCAAAGAAACTTATCTTAGTCAAAATTAGCTAAGCAAAATACATTGTTCCAAATATATTACATAATGCATAAATCAAACAAATATTTATGAATAATCAACTCAGATATAGAATGCTCATGGCCTCAGAATGAAATACAAAAGCCCGTAAGACTTTGTCCTTGCCCATGTGGAACTTAGAAATTTGGTAAGCTAAGTAAGAAGCATATTTTAAAAACTGGTAATATAAAATGACATATATAATAAAGGACTAAATTTGGTAGATTCTAATTGGGAATTTAGGGGACAACCAAACAAATGTGAACTGAGGTTGTGTAAAAGCTATACGGTAAAGGTGGGACTTGAGCTTGAATGGTCAGATTTGCATGGTCTGGGGGAAGGAGCTCTTGAAGATCTGTACATTGACACATTGAGCTTTCTTTTGGGTCATTGATCACTTTTCTAAAACTGTTTATTTGCCTTTTTACTCACTAAGATGTGATCTCCTTGAGGATAGCGATTCCACTTATTTCACCTTCACCATCCCAAAGCCTTTGGTGCCTGGCACATAGTGGGTATTCAGTTATATTTATGAAGGATATCTATAGCTGAATGAATAAATGAGAGCATTCTCCTCAGAAGAAAGAAAATAACCAAAGAAACAGTAAGGGGAATGAGCATTATGAGATTTTGGTAGCAACAGACCTTTTATGGTTCCATTTTCTGACCTAAAGAAGTAAAAATAGCTCCTGTTTCCCAGGGTTGTTAGAGATGTTCACATAGTAAGTGAAAGTACTTGATAAACCATAACGTACTATACAAATCCAAGATTTCACTAGTACTCAGCTTGGGTAGGGTTCTTATTCATCTTTGAAGTTATATCATTGCATAGAAATATTCAATAAACAATTGTTTAATAAATGAATCAAAGAATGAATGGGAGGTCCCTACCCTTGCCACCTTCTGTATTTCTATGTTCCATCTACCTGAAAATGCAGATAGCCACTCTAATTAGAAAAGTGTCCAAATTCTGATTAAACTTTGAGGAGAAGTTTGAAGTCTTTGCTGATGAAGAAAATTGATGTGTATAAGTCCATGAATTTTTTTAACGTTTTCACATCTCTTTTGCCTTTTTAGCACTATTAATTTGTGTTTTTTTACTATTCTTAGGTAATGGTCATTGATTCAGATTTTTGAAGTTTTTAGATATATGGCCTGAGGATTGAGTCTTTCCATTGTATAGAAAGCATATCTCAATTAAAATATACCTTCACATTGCTCATGCGAGTCCTCATATGTAAAGCAGTTGGGGAAGGCATAAAAATATTTTCCAGAATCCTGAATCAAATATACCCAAATATAATAATTTGGAGGTGATAAGGGTAAGATCATTATTAAGGAAAATAGTGCATTAAAAATGCTAACTTTAAAAAACGGACAATACCATCTTCAGAGAAAGACATGCAAAATTGAGTGGTTTATTTTGAAGGTTACAGGAGTGATCTTCCATTCTTAAATTATGGCTCTCAAAGAATGTTTTTCTGTGATGTACACTTTCTATATCTTACAATTTTGTCAATTATACCTCAATAAAGCTGGGGAAGAAAAGAGTGTTTCTCTGCCTGATTCCTAAGTATCTGACCTAAGGCTAAATGACAGAAAAGTTTTGTCACCACCAGCCAAAGAGAAACACAATGCAGATCGTAAAGATAAAACCCCAGCACCCTGTCTCCTAGCTCTGATAATTCATCTTGTGTAATATTCTTTCCTTCCATTCCCACAGCTGTCACCCTTCCCTTTGATGCCTGGGTTATTGCTGTTTTGTGCAACTGTTTAACCTATTTATCTTTGGCCTTTGCTACAATTAAATCCATCTTTGGTGCCAGTTCAGTCTTCATGTCTTTCCTCTGTCCAAGAATCTACACTGGCCTCCTCTTGCTGGGACGTTCCAGTCCTCATTGACCCAGTCAAACGTATTTCTCTGTCTGTTCTTCCCCACAGGCTGGTCTTTTCAACTCCAGTCTTCTCCTGTGAAACCTCCCTCCAGTCTGTCCCGGCACTGAGTGATCACTCCATTGTCTGAAATTTTAGGGAACTCTAGCTATACAATTGATTTTATCATTTATAAAATTCGACTTTCTGGTATTATTGTTCATCTATATGCCCTAACTGGAAGTCTTAATTGAATTTAAAAAAAGGTGCAAGAAAAATGTCTAGATTATAAAAAGTCACACACACACACGTTTAAAAATATACAATGTATGTTATAAAAAGAGGACAAAATCATGAATATATTAAATAGAGACACACGTTTTAGCACAGAAAAGTGAAGCAGTACCTGAAGAATACTTTCTCTTTGAGGAACTCTTTCTTTATCCTTGTATTTTGAAATGCTCATCTCCACAAATCTGGTAGCATGTTTATTCTTAAAGCATAATAAAAACCTGGTTTGGAATCTGTAACTATAAGGTTGCTGACTTGCTTTTTGCTTTTTCATGATACTTTTTCAGGTTTGATTATATTAAAAGATGATTTTTTTTTACTTTGAACCCTGAGAGTTTCATAAATTTAAAATTATATATTTTTAATATATAAGAAATATATTAATTATTATATATTTTTTGTAAATTAAATATAATACATTAGAAATGCTACTTTTGTATTATGAGCTGCTATAATTGTACCTTTTACTGGCACAATTTACTGATAAAACCCCATCCCCAATAAATATATTCTAACAGCACAAAGATAGAATGGTGACAAGCTGTGGCTCCATATTTATGGCCCTTGATCTTGACTATCCAGAAATATTTTTCAAAGATCAAACCACAGCACACTGGCTCTTGGCACTAGAAAACTTGGGCTTTGATGGTGATCAAGTATTACATGTGATGTGGCGGCTCTTAAAAGGGCCTCTTCAAAGTAAAGTGATAGGAATGTACACTGCTCTTTTGTTTCAGAGAAAAGACTTTGCCAAAATATTTTTTAAAATGACACTTTACAAGAATATTTTCCTCCTTTGGATTTGTGAGTGGATACTTATCATCATGAGAAAGTGCCATGGAATGTGTCTATTCCTTTTTGTTTAAGCTATCACTAGGACCCTGAAGAAAATGTCTGCCATGCATATCAGTGAACAAAGAGGAAAGTTTAGACCTTCACAGTATTCAGCTCTTTTACCTTCCTCCACTGTCCTTCCCACCCACCTTTTTTCTCTCTTTCTCCCCGGCTCATTCCTAGGTTCCTACATCATGCTTCCCCTACTCTCTTCAGGCTTATTTTTTTCCTCTGCTCAGCTCACCCTGCTTTTCTCTTATGTCCACTTCTTTCTCTATCATGCCCATGACAGTATATCTTCACTATATCCTTCCTCTCTATCCTTTCAGGCTCTATTCTCACTATCATTTCTTTCTTTCACAAGGAAAATCCATGTCTTTTCTCCAGAAAAGTGTTGGCTGCATAAAATCTGTGTATTGTATAAACTTGTCTTGACCAAGTATAAGTCTGTTTCTTCTAGATGAGTTCTTAGAGTGTGTTACTTCCAATAAAAGTCTAACAGCCACCCACAAAATACAAAGAATCCTATTTGAGGAGGAAAATTGCTTCAGGCTAGATGTTGGCCATTCCAGTA
This sequence comes from Mesoplodon bidens, assembly GCF_964165515.1. NCBI lineage: Eukaryota > Metazoa > Chordata > Mammalia > Artiodactyla > Ziphiidae > Mesoplodon > Mesoplodon bidens. The sequence goes on from NC_138176.1 coordinate 193,332,288, forward strand.
ATTTAAAAGGGTAGAGTGAAGCTATTTTGTAAAATAGTTAAAAATAACTACAAAAAGTATTTTTACCACAGTTGATGCAGAGAATAGGAACTCTGATTAAAAGAAAGATCTGTGTGGTGGATTTTCATGTAATTAGAATTTAATAAAACTGAAAAATTATATCTATTTTACATGTAATTCAATGTTTCTTTTATCATCCTGGAAAGACTTCAAGCTGACGTGGTAATAAAACATGGCACTCTTAAGGCTTTAGAGTTACAAATACAAACTCAAAATATACTATGTATAATATAATAATAGATATCATATTAAGTTTTTAAAAAAATATTGGAGTATAGTTGAGATACAATGTTATGTTAGTTTCAGGTATACAGCAAAGTGAATTGGTTATACATATACATATATCCATTCTTTTTCAGATTCTTTTCCACATAGGTTATTATAGAGTATTAGGTAGAGTTCCTGTGCTATACAGTAGGTTCTTATTAGTTATCTATTTCATATATAGTATAGTAGTGTGTATATGTTCATCCCAATCTCCTAATTTATCACTTCCGCCCATGTTTCCCCTTTGGGAACCATAAGTTTGATATCATAAGGAAGATGTGGTACATATATACAATGGAATATTACTCAGTCATAAAAGAGATTGAAAGAATGCCATTCACAGCAACATGGATGGACCTAGAGATTATCATACTAAGTGAAGTAAGTCAGACAGAGAAAGACAAATATCATATGATATCACTTATATGTGGAATCTAATAAACAACAATACAAATGAACTTATACAAAACAGAAACAGACTCACAGGTCATAGGTTTTTAGGCCTGCTGAAACAAAGCAATGTTACAACAGTACAAAGTACCGTTTTAAACTGGGTAGTTTATTATTATTTTTTAAAATCTTTATTGGAGTATAATTGCTTTACAGTGGTGTGTTAGTTTCTGCTGTATAATAAAGTGAATCAGCTATACATATACATATATGACTTTATAAGAAGTCATAAATTCATATGACTTCTTATAAAGTCATATTGGGTCAGGGATCACACTATCATAGCATGACTTCATCATAACTGATTATAGCATATCAACTGTATTTCCAAATGAAGTCATATTCTGAGGTAGTGGGGGTTAGGACATCAATATGTCTTTTTTTGGGGAATACAATTTAATCCATATCAAGAAGTCAGGGTTTGAGTCTCATTCTTCCACCAATTAACCATGTGATCTTTGGCAAATAACTTAGCTTCACTGAGACTCAACTGTATCACGTACATAATTATTGTACCTACCACATAGTGCTGTATGAATTAAATGAGATAATGCTAGGCAAAATATCTGGCACATACTAGGTATGGGCTGGCCAAAATGTTCGTTCGGATTTTTCTGTAAGATGTCTCTAGTAGCACTTGGATGTCTTTTTTTTTAATTATTTATTTTTATTTTTTTAAACATCTTTATTGGAGTATAATTGCTTTACAATGGTGTGTTAGTTTCTACTTTATAACAAAGTGAATCAGCTATACATATACATATATCCTCATATCTTCTCCCTCTGCCATCTCCCTCCCACCCTCCCTATTCCACCCCTCTAGGTGGTCACAAAGCACCGATCTGATCTCCCTGTGCTATGTGGCTGCTTCCCACTAGCTATCTATTTTATATTTGGTAGTGTATATATGTCAGTGCTACTCTCTCACTTCGTCCCAGCTTACCCTTCCTCCTCCCTGTGTTCTCAAGTCCATTCTATACATCTGTGTCTTTATTCCTGTCCTACCTCTAGGTTCTTCAGAACAACTTTTTTTTTTTTTAGATTCCATATATATGTATTAGCATATGGTATTTGTTTTTCTCTTTCTGACTTACTTCACTCTGTATGACAGTCTCCAGATCCATCCACCTCACTACAAATAACTCAATTTCATTTCTTTTTATGGATGAGTAATATTCCATTGTATATATGAACCACATCTTTTTTATCCATTCGTCTGTTGATGGACCCTTAGGTTGCTTCCATGTCCTGGCTATTGTAAATAGTGCTGCAATGAACATTATGGTACATGACCCTTTTTGAATTATGTTTTCCTCAGGGTATATGCCCAGTAGTGGGATTGCTGGGTTATATGGTAGTTCTACTTTTAGTTTTTTAAGGAACCTCCATACTATTCTCCATAATGGCTGTATCAATTTACATTCCCACCAACAGTGCAAGAGGGGTCCCTTTTCACCACACCCTCTCCAGCATTTAGTGTTTGTAGATTTTCTGATGATGGCCATTCTGACTGGTGTAAGGTGATACCTCATTGTAGTTTTGATTTGCATTTCTCTAATGATTAGTGATATTGAGCAACATTTCATGTGTTTGTTGGCAGTCTGTGTATCTTCTTTGGAGAAATGTCTATTTAGGTCTTCTGCCCATTTTTGGATTGGGCTGTTTGTTTTTTCATATTGTGCTGCATAAGCAGCTTGTAAATTTTGGAGATTAATCCTTTGTCAGTTGCTTCATTTGCAAATATATTCTCCTATTCTGAGGGTTGTTATTTCATCTTGTTTATGGTTTCCTTTGCTGTGCAAAAGCTTTTAAGTTGCCTTAGGTCCCATTTTTTTATTTTTGTTTTTATTTCCATTTCTCTTGGAGGTGGGTCAGAAATGATCTTGCTGTAATTTATGTCATAGATGTTCTGCCTATGTTTTCCTCTAACACTTTTATAATGTCTGGCCTTAAATTTAGGTCTTTAATCAATTTTGAATTTATTTTTGTGTATGGTGTTAGGAAGAGTTCTAATTTCATTCTTTTCCATGTAGCTGTCCAGTTTTCCCAGCACCACTTATTGAAGAGACTGTCTTTTCTCCATTGTATATTCTTGCCTCCTCTATCAAAGATAAGGTGATTATATGTGCATGGGTTTATCTCTGGGCTTTTTATCCTGTTCCATTGATCTATCTTTCTGTTTTTGTGCCAGTACCATACTGTCTTGATTACTGTGGCTTTGTAGTATAGTCTGAAGTTAGGGAGCCTGATTCCTCCAGCTCCGTTTTGCTTTCTCAACATTGCTTTGGCTATTTGGGGTCTTTGGTGTTTCCATACAAATTGTGAATTTTTTTGTTCTAGTTCTGTGAAAGATGCCATTGACAGTTTAATAGGGATTGCATTGAATCTGTAGATTGCTTTGGGTAGTATAGTTATTTTCACAATGTTGATTCTTCCAATCCAAGAACATGGTATATTTATCCATCTGCTTGTGTCATCTTTCATTTCTTTCATCAGTATCTTCTAGTTTTCTGCATACAGGTTTTTGCATCCTTAGGTAGCTTTATTCCTAGGTATTTATTCTTCTTGTTGCTGTGGTAAATGAGAGGGTTTTCTTAACTTGTCTTTCTGATTTTCCATTGTTATTATATAGGAATGCAAGAGATTTCTGTGCATAATTTTGTATCCTGCTACTTTACCAAATTCATTGATTAGCTCTAGTAGTTTTCTGATAACATCTTTATAATTCTGTATGTATAGTATCATGTCATCTGCAAACAATGACAGCTTTACAAATTCTTTTCCGATTTGGATTTTTTATTTATTTTTCTTCTCTAATTTCCGAGGCTAAAACTTCCAAAACTATGTTGAATAACAGTTGTAGGAGTGGACAACCTTGTCTTGTTCCTGATCTTAGAGGAAATGAGTTCAGTTTTTCACCATTGAGAATGAAGTTGGCTGTGGGTTTGTCATATATGGCCTTTATTATGTTAAGTTCCCTCTATGCCTACTTTCTGGAGAGTTTTTGTCATAAATGGGTGTTGAATTTTGTTGAAAGCTTTCTCTGCATCTATTGAGATTATCATATGGATTTTATCCTTCAGTTTGTTAATATGGTGTATCACATTGATTGATTTGCATATATTGAAGAATCCTTGCATTCCAGGGATAAACCTCACTTGACCATGGTTCATGATCCTTTTAATGTGCTATTGGATTCTGTTTGCTAGTATTTTGTTGAGGATTTTTGCATGAATGTTCATCAGTGATATTGTCCTGTAGTTTTTTTGTGACATCTTTGTCTGATTTTGGTATCAGGGTGAACGTGACCTTGTAGAATGAGTCTGGGAGTGTTCTTCCCTCTGCTATATTTTGGAAGAGTTTGAGAAGGATAGGTGTTAGCTCTTCTCTAAATGTTTGATTGAATTTGCCTGAGAAACCACCTGTTCCTGAGCTTTTGTTTGTTGGAAGATTTTTAATCACAGTTTCAATTTCAGTGCTTGTGATTGGTCTGTTTATATTTTCTGTTTCTTCCTGGTTCAGTCTCGGAAGGTTGTGCTTTTCTAAGAATTTGTCCATTTCTTCCAGGTTGTCCATTTTATTGACATGGGATCTCATGATCCTTTGTATTTCTTCAGTGTCATTTGTTACTTCTCCTTTTTCATTTCTAATTCTTTTGATTTGAATATTCTCCCTTTTTTTTCTTGATGAGTCTGGCTAACGGTTTATCAATTTTGTTTATCTTCTCAAAGAAGCAGCTTTCAGTTTTATTGATCTTTGCTGTTGTTTCCTTCATTCTCTCTCAATTATTTCTGATCTGATCTTTATGATTCCTTTCCTTCTGCTAACTCTGGGTTTTTTTTTGTTGTTGTTCTTCTTCTTCTTTCTCTAATTGCATTAGGTGTATGGTTAGGTTGTTTATTTGAGATGTTTCTTGTTTCTTGAGGTAGGATTGTATTGCTATAAACTTCCCTCTTAGGACTGCTCTTGCTGCATCCCATAGGTTTTTGGTCATTGAGTTTTCATTCCCATTTGTTTCTAGGCATTTTTGATTTCCTCTTTGATTTCTTCAGTGATCTCTTGGTTATTTAGTAGCGTATTGTTTAGCCTCCATGTGTTCTTTATTTTTTAGTTTTTTTCCTGTAATTGATATCTAGTCTCATAGTGTTGTATTTGGAAAAGAGACTGGATATGATTTCAATTTTCTTAAATTTACCAAGGCTTGATTTGTGACCCAAGATATGATCTATCCTAGAGAATGTTCCATGAACAGTTGAGAAGAAAGTGTATTCTGTTGTTTTGGATGAATGTCCTATAAATATCAATTAACTCCATCTTGTTTAATGTATCATTTAAAGCTTGTGTTTCCTTATTTATTATCATTTTGGATGATCTGTCCATTGGTGAAAGTGGGGTGCTGAAATCCCGTACTATGATTGTGTTACTGTCGATTTCCCCTTTTTTGGCTGTTAGCATTTGCCTTATATATTGAGGTGCTCCTGTGTTGGATGCATAAATATTTACAATTGTTATATCTTCCTCTGGAATGATCCCTTGATAATTATGTAGTGTACTTCTTTGTCTCTTCTAATAGTCTTTAATTTAATGTCTATTTTGTCTGACATGGGAATTGCTACTCCAACCTTCATTTGATTTCCATTTGCATGGAATATCTTTTTCCATCCCCTCCCTTTCAGTCTGTATGTATCCCTAGGTCTAAAGTGAGTCTCTTGTAGACAGCATATATATGGGTTTTGTTTTTGTATCCATTCAGTGAGCCTGTGTCTTTTGGTTGGAGCATTTAATCCATTCACATTTAAGGTAATTATTGATATGCATGTTCCTATTATCATTTTTCTTAACTGTTTTGTGTTTGCTTTTGTAAGTCCTTTTCTTTCTTGCGTTTCCCACTTACAGAAGTTCCTTTAGTATTTGTTGTAGAGCTGGTTTGGTGGTGCTGAATTCTCTTAGCTTTTGCTTGTCTGTAAAGCTTTTGATTTCTCATTGTATCTGAATGAGATCCTTGCTGGGTAGAGTAATCTTGATTGTAGGTTTTTCCCTTTCATCATTTAAATATTTCCTGCTACTCACTTCTGGCTTGCAGAGTTTCTGCTGAAATATCAGCTGTTAACCTTATGTGGATTCCCTTGTATGTTATTTGTTGCTTTTCCCTTGCTGCTTTTTTTTTTTTTTTTTTTTTTTTTTTTTTGATACGTGGGCCTCTCACACTTGTGGCCTCTCCTGTTGTGGAGCACAGGCTCCAGATGCGCAGACTCAGTAGCCATGGCTCACGGGCCTAGCCACTCCACAGCATGTGGGATCTTCCCGGACCGGGACACGAACCCATGTACCCTACATCGGCAGGTGGACTCTCAACCACTGCACCACCAGGGAAGCCCTCCCTTGCTACTTTTAATATTTTTTCTTTGTATTTAATTTTTGATAGTTTGATTAATATGTGTCTTAGCATGTTTCTCCTTGGATTTATCCTGTATGGGACTCTCTGCACGTCCTGGACTTGATTGACTATTTCCTTTCCCATATTAGGGAACTTTACAACTATACTCTTTTTAAATATTTTCTCAGACCCTTTCTTTTTCTCTTCTTCTTGTGGGACCCCTAGAGTTTGAATGTTGGTGTGTTTAATGTTGCCCCAGAGGTCTCTGAGACTGTCCTCAATTCTTTTCATTCTTTTTTCTTTATTCTGCTCTGCGGTAATGATTTTCATTATTTTATCTTCCAGGTCACTTATCCGTTCTTCTGCTTCAGTTATTCTCCTATTGATTCCTTCTAGAGAATTTTTAATGTCAATTACTGTGTTGTTCATCATTGTTTGTTTGCTCTTTAGTTTTTCTAAGTTCTTGTTAAACATTTCTTGTATTTTCTCTATTCTATTTCCAAGATTTTGGATCATCTTTACTATCATTACTCTGAATTCTTTTTCAGGTAGACTGCCTATTTCCTCTTCATTTGGTTATTCTGGTGGGTTTTTACCTGCTTCTTCATCTGCTGCATATTTCTCTGTCTTCTCATTTTGTTTAACTTACTGTGTTTGGGGTCTGCTTTACTCAGGCTGTGGGTTCGTAGTTCCCATTGATTTTGGTGTCTGCCCCCAGTGGGTGAGGTTGGCTCAGTGGGTTGTGTAGGCTTCCTGGTGGAGGGGAATGGTGCCTGTGTTCTGGTGGGTGGGTCTGGATCTTGTCTTTCTGGTGGGCATGGCCACAGCCTGTGGTGTGTTTTGGGGTGTCTGTGAACTTAGTATGATTTTAGGCCGCCTCTCTGCTAATGGGTGAGGTTGTGTTCTTTGTCTTGTTAGTTGTTTGGCATAGGGTGTTTGGCACTGTAGCTTGCTGGCTGTTGTGTGGACCTGGGTCTTAGCATTGAGATGGAAATCTCTAGGAGAGCTCTTGCCAATTAATATTATGTGGGGCTGGGATGTCTCTGGTGGTCCAATGTCCTGAACTCAGCTCTCCCACCTCAGAGGCTAAGCCCTGACACCAGAGTGGATCACTAAGACCCTGTCAGCCACATGGCCCAGAAGAAAAGGGAGAAAAAAAAGAGAAAAATAATAATAAAAAAATTTAAAGGTATTAAAATTTAATAATGATAATAAAAAAGAAGAGAGCAACCATACCAATAAACAAATCCACCAATGATAACAAGCGTTGAAAACTAAACTAAAATAAGCATAAAAATCAGAAACAAATCAGTTGCAGACAGGAAACCCCAAGTCTATAGTTGCTCCCAAATCTACCACCTCAATTCTGGGATGATTCATTGTCTATTCAGGTATTCCGCAGATGCAGGGTACATCAAGTTGATGCTAGGGATTTAATCTCTTGCTCCTGAGGCTGCATGGAGAAATTTCCCTTTCTCTTCTTCGTTTGCACAGCTCCTGGTGTTCAGCTTTGGTTTTGGACCCACCTGTGCATGTAGGTCACCCTCAGGCATCTGTTCCCCGCCCAGACAGGAGGGAGTTAAAGCAGTGGCTGATTAAGGCCCTCTGTCTCACTCAGGTCGGGGAGAGGGAGAGGTATGGTAGTCATAATTGGAATGTGGGGTGAGCCTGCAGTGGCAGAGGCTGACATGATTTTGCAACAGCCTGAGGTGTGTTGTGTGTTCTCCTGGGGAAGTTGTCCCTGGGTCACAGGACCCTGGCAGTGGTGGACTGCACAAGCTCCCAGCAGGGGGAGGTGTGGATAGTGACCTGTGCTTTCACACAGGATTCCTGGTGGCTGCAGCAGTAGCATTAGTATTTCATGCCCGTGTCTGTGATCCGAGCTGATAGCCGCAGCTTGCGCCCATCTGTGGAGCTTGCTTAGGTGGTGCTCTGCCTTCTGTGGGCACACGGGGGAGGAATCCGCTTTCCTCGTGCATCCCAAAACAATGGTCTCTTTCCTCTTCAGCAGGTCCAGACTTTTTCTCAGACTCCCTCCTGGCTAGCTGTGGTCTACTAGCCCCCGAAGGCTGTGTTCACACAGCCAACCCCAGTCCTCTCCCTGGGCTCTGACCTCCAAAGCCTGAGCCTCAGCTCCCAGCCCCCAGCCCCCAACCACTCTGACGGGTGAGCAGACAATCCTCTCGGGCTGGTGAGTGCTGGTCTGCACCAATCCTCTCTGCGGGAATCTCTCCACTTTGCCCTCTGCACCCCTGTTGCTGTACTCTCCTCCGTGGCTCCAAAGCTTCTCCTCCGCCCACCCACCCCCCATCTCCACCAGTGAAGGGGCTTCTTAGTGTGTGGAAACTTTTCCCCCTTCACAGCTCCCTCCCAGAGGTGCAGGTCCCATCCCTATTGTTTTGTCTCTGTTTTTTCTTTTTACTTTTGCTCTACCCAGGTACGTGGGGATTTTCTTGCCTTTTGGGAAGCCTGAGGTCTTCTGCCAGCTTTCAGTAGGTGTTCTGTAGGAGTTGTTCCACATGTAGATGTATTTTTGATGTATTTGTCGTGGGGAAGGTGATCTCCATGTCTTACTCCTCTGCCAGCTTGAACGTCCCCCAACTGGTGTATTTTTGTGTAACCATTTTAATATTGAAGATGGAAGAAAAAGGCAACATTTTTGGCATATTATGCTTTATTATTTCAAGAAAGGTAAAAACACAACTGAAACGCAAAAAATGATTTGTGCAGTGTATGGAGAAGGTGCTGTGACTGATTGAATGTGTCAAAAGTGGTCTGCGAAGTTTTGTGCTGGATATTTCTCACTGGACAATGCTCTGTGGTTGGACAGACCAGTTGAAGTTGATAGCAATCAAATCGAGACATTAATTGAGAACCATCAACATTATACCACATGGGAGATAGCCAACATACTCAAAGTATCCAAATCAAGCACTGAAAAACATTTGCACCAACTTGGTTATGTTAATTGCTTTGATGTTTGGGCTCCACATAATTTAAGTGTAAAAAACCTTACTGACCATATTTCCCCATGAGATTCTCTACCTCAATATAATGAAAATGTTCCATTTTTAAAACAAATTGTAATGGGCGATGAAAAGTGGATACTGTACAATAATGTGGGCTTGGTGCGATCATGGGGTAAGCAAAATGAACTACCACCAACCACATCAAACGCAGATCTTCATCCAAAGAAGGTGATGTTGTATATATGATGGGATTGGAAGGGAGTCCTGTATTACGTGCTCCTTCCAGAAAACCAAACGATTAATTCCAAAAGGTACTGCTCCCAGTTAGGCCAACTGAAAGCAGCACTCAATGAAAAGCGTTCAGAATTAGTCAACAGAAAACGCATAATCTTCCATCAGAATAACCCAAGACCACGTGTTTCTTTGATGGCCAGGCAAAAACTGTTACAGTTTGTCTGGGAACTTCTGATTCATCCTCTTTATTCACCAGACATTGCACCTTCGGATTTCCATTTACTTAAGTCTACAAAATTCTCTTAATGGAAAAAAAATTCAGTTCCCTGGAAGACTGTAAAAGGTACCTGGAACAGTTCTTTGCTCAAAAAAATAAAAAGTTTTGGAAAGACGGAATTATGAAGTTGCGTGAAAAATGGCAGAAGGTAGTGGAATAAAAGGGCGAATATGTTGTTCAATAAAGTTTTTGGTGAAAATGAAAAGTGTGTCTTTTACTTTTACTTAATTCTGAAGGCACTTTTTGGCCAGCCCAATATAAGTAAATGTTAACTATTCTTGCAGTTATTTAGCTTGTTATTTTTATTACTTTTGTTGTTAGAGACATCCTAATTTAGTACCTGAACTATGGTATTTGCTCATTGAATGTTAAATTTGTCACTCAGGGCCATTATAATTAAATTACAGTCACTCTGGGCCATTATAATTAATGTACTGTGGATGATGAAAATGCTGTTAGAGAATATTCACCTATGGAGTAGTTGAGGTTACTATATTTTACTAAAGGTTTGCCAACTGGATGCTAAGTGGTTAATTTACCATGTTTTTTGGTATTGAAATTTAGGGGATCTCCAGGATAACTTTGTACTGTGGGTCATGACTGGTGAATTGAATTGAATTTTAAGAGCTTGAGTCCTGGTCAGATTTCTCTGTAACTTGTCACAAAAAGATTTCATTTTTATTTTTAAGAAAAAGCTTATTTGATTACAGGTAACAAATACAAAACTAAGAATAATGGATATTATATGATAATGATGAGCCACTCCTTGATACAGAATAAACAGAGGCTGAAAGAGGTTAAATTACTCCTGGAACAGTTCTTTGCCCAAAGAGGTTCAAGTGAATTAGAGGCTAATTAAAATAAGTACTCCATCAATTGTTCACACTCCAGAGGACAAAGTCCCCAGAAAGAATTTGAGTGTGTTCTCCAGGTTAAATGCGTGGACCATCTTGACAAATGCTTGACTATGGGGTATGTTTCCTGCCTCTTAGATTACTTTGAATTTGTCTCTGCTTTGTGTCACTTCTTGGGCACTTCTTATGTGTCACTCCTTTTGTACACACAGAGGATAATAGCTACTGGACCTTCACTTATTTACCAGAACATCTCAATCAAGAGGAGATTTCATAGAGAATTTGACGTCTAACTCCAAATGAAGGTTGGGAAAGAGTTTATTTAGTACTGTCAGTTAGAACTGACCTCCAAACCTCCAGTGGACACCTTGAGTGGAGAGGAAACAGGAATTCTTGAGCACAATCAGCCACTAGAGGAAGTGTGAATCTTTTTCCTCTTGCCACCATGTTTGACCACATGGGGATTCCTACTTTAGTGTTCATTTTTGGCCCCCAGGACTACTAATATACCCTTACCTGTTTGCTAACCATAATTTTTATCCAACTTAAAAAAAAGTGGGAAATCATAGCATACCACATTTAAGCAGAAACATTTGCTTTTGTTCAATTTTCAATTCTCCTGTCTAGCTGCCTAAACACTCCCTGTTTGGAATTACTTTTTTTCTTTATATTTTTAAAAATAACTGATTGTACATGTGTATTTGATCTCTCAGTCATGAATCTTTGTCTACTAAAGACAGAAGACCAATGTGAAATAGTTTTAACACGAAGAGGAATTTATTGGCTCATATAAGCAACTCTAGGGAGGGTTAGTATGTAGTTCACTTTAGGACTGACTACAGCTGGGGGTTGACCACTGTCAGGATTCTCTCCATTCATCTTTCTTCTCTGTGTATGATGGCTTTTTTCCTCTGAGGTTCTATTCTCCACTAGTGAGGGAACCTTCTGTGGGAAGACCTCGTTCAAATTCCTACAGCTTGATAACAAGAAAAGAAATGAGTTCTCTTCTCCTAGCACAAGTTTGATCAGTCTCCTCAATAGCTGAGCTGATTAGCTCAGCTCAGTATAGAATCTGTACGTACATTTTAGCCACTGGGTGGGACTCAGTCATAGTCAGCCAACATGAGAGCCATATGCCTAAGGAGGAAGTTCTCAAAGGAATAGGTGATATTTGGGTCCTAAAGTAATAAATGTCCAATGTATCTGATACTATCACATGTCTACTGCTTTGATTTTTTCCATGATTTTTTCCCCTTTGTGATGGATTTTTTTCCTCCACTCTTCAGATTGCCTGATTCTGGTTAGTCTGTAATTTTGGAGTTTGATCTAAGAGGTTTGATCTAAGTCGCAGTTGCAATGTCTTTACTTGCTCTACCTGGAGAACTGTCATGACAGTCTCCTAATGTGTGGACGTTGCCTTTACCTCAAATTTTTCTCTTATAAAAGATCTGCATTCCTTTTTTCTGTTTCTGGAAATTAGCTCCTCATCAGTCTTATTCAAAGTCTTTGTAAAATGGTTTATTTTAATATAATCCCTGCAGATTTTATTCTATAATGGCTCAAATTCTCCCCTGTCAGCATAATTCTGTACACATAATGTGTACCTTTTCTTTTTCTTGTGTTAGTTCCTTGACACATTGCTCACCTTGTCCACATTCAGTAACTAACAATATCCCCAGCAGTGCTGCAATAGGTAATCCATTTATTTCTTGATGAGTTTAAGAATGAGATGTATATTTGTATTGCCTTCTGTAGCATCACACTAAATATCATCTATAATTTTATTTATTGCTTTGCTTATGCAAAGTGTCAGTCACAAGTGACTGAGTTATTACATATATATATTTATATTGTCTAAAATTCTCATGTCAGTAACACTTTATGAGTATGAAAATGCAAGATAAATTATGGAGTTAGAGGGGTAACAAAAGTACTATAGTATTCTTTTCCTATTTGTAGAGGCTAATTTATAGAGGGTTACTCTAATAGACTGTTCTGCAGGTATTTATTCAAATTACTAAACTCTCTCATTTTTTCTAAGTTATTTCATAGCTTTTGTCTCTACTGGGAGGAGTAGGCTCATTCAGATACTTTGACCACTTCCTCCTCTTTCAAATACCCTCTCATCTCCTTTTCCACAGGAAGATTTATCCATGGCACAAAGCCATTTGCAAGCAGCTGCAGGAGAAATTTCCATCTAGAGATGGGAACAAGAAAAAAATAGGAGACAGCACAAATCTGTGATAACCCTGGGAATGAAAATGCATCCAAAGTACAGATACAAAAGAAATTTTAAATTTCGCAGATAAGTAGTATGACTGTATTGTAGCAATAAGCTTAGCATTTTAGATGATATGGATAATTTTTTAACAAAATATATACTATTAACCTAGCTGAGGAAAAATAAAAATTATGAATAATCAGTAACCATGAAGGAAATCAAATTAATGGTAAATGTCTTGCCTCCCCCATCTCCAAATGACATCAAGCCCAGGCATAGTTTAAAAGAAAAAACGCTGTAAATGCAGAAAATCCCTATCTTAGGCAAACTAGGCAGAGACTCAGAATAGGATATCTAACCAAACAAGTTGATGCAGCTAGTGTAACTTTGATGTTAAAAGTGAACACAAGGATAGAATAAGAAACATTATAATGTATTCTCTCTTATGAAGATAAAAACAAAAACAATGTAATGCTAACAAAACATATTCAGCATGTATAAATAACTACATGTTAGCCAAGAGATGATTATTCAAAGATGCAAGGATGGTTCAATAATCAGACATGTATAAAATTAGGAGAAAAACCTCATATGGTTTTCTCAATATATGGAGAAAAAAGCTTAAATAAAATTCAACACTCAATTGTGATATAGAGTTATGGAGGATAAAGAAAATTTTCCATTACTTTGAATAAGAGACATCAAAAACTTTCTTCAAATTTTATAGTTATTTGGAAAACTTTATAAACTTTCCTATTCATGTCAGCAACAGGATAAGAATTCTTGTTATTAGCCCCATTATTCAGGATTGTACTTGATGTCATAGGCAACTTTAAAAGTCAAGAAAAATAAGTTGTGTAAGAACTTAAAAGGAAAAGAAAAAGAAAATTTTATGAATAATGAAACTGACTAAATAGAAAATCCAAGACAGGCATCAAGCATATCATTAGAGCAATTTAGAAATGAGTTTGGCATGTTCACTAGGTTCAAGATTAATACACATAAAATGTAGCATTCCTGGAAATTAGCAATTAACCAACTAGAAAATGTCAGATGAAAAACATGCACCATTTATGGTAGGCAGAATAGTGACCCCTACCCCCCAAATAGTGTTCACTCTGAAACCTGTGACTATGTTAGGTTAGTTGACAAAGGGGAGTTAAATTTGAAGATGGAATTAGGTTTAGGATAAAGGGATTATCCTGGATTATCAAGATGGTTGCAATGCCATTACAAGTGTCCTTCAAATATGGAAGAGAGAGGGAAAAAGTCAGTGTCAGAGTGATGTGACATGAGAAAGACTCTACCTGCCCTTTGCTATCTTTCAAGATGGAAGAAGGCCATGGGCCAAGAAATGCAGGCAACCTCTAGAAGCTAGAAGAGGCAAGAAAGTGGATTCTTCCATAGAGCCTCTCATGTGGAGGAAGATAATTGGCTTTCATTCTCCTGCTACAGTGCCTGGAAGAAGCTTCGCTGCTCTCTTTCCCTATTTGTCTCCCACATAAAAGGGCCTGGAGGTCTCAGACTTTCTAGTCATTTCCCTCCTCGGGCTCTTGGGGCTCTGAGAGGACAGGTTTACACATGGAGCTCACTCAGCTCACAGGGGAAGAAGCCACATAGGGATTACTTCTCAGATCAGCCACTTGTAGACCCAGTAACTATTTGAGTCAGGAGCAGCAGAAAGAAAATTTAGCAGTGGAGGGGAAAGAAGCCACATTTATTCCCAACTTCCCAGAAAGCCCTTGATTAAACTTGTCTATAATTCTTGTCCAGTGACCGTATTGACCACAAACTTACATTGGCTCAACCAACTGGAACATGTGTTGTCTTTGCATTAATAAAATATGTGGAAATTATTATAAATGTGTATGTAAAAGTAAAGCAATCTGTCTTGGTTTGGGTGCTCCCAAGAGCAGACCCTGAAACAAAGATTTGAGTGAAAGATTATCTAAGGAAACATGTTGAGGAAGTAGAGACCAGACAAGGAAGAAAAAAAAGTCAGTGAAGGGCACTCATGGAGTAGGGGACAGCTCTGGGCAGCTAGGGCCCAATACTGCTGAGCATCCAGAGATCATGTAGAATATTTTCAGAATTAACTCATCTAGGAAGATGAAGGCTGGGGCTTTATACTTCAGAACTTTTAGCCTGGCCTGCATGCATAAGGTACGCATACTCCTATCATCTGAGAACTCCTCCAAGTGGAAGGACACATTAAAAAAAATTCTTTTGGAAATAATTTTATTTTCTGAATGGCAAAACTTTTACATAGTTTAAAAGTAAAAACTATTTAAAAAGGGACAAACTAAAATATACATATTCTTACTTTTTCATTGCACAAAAGTTATGGTATATACTCCCTTTTATATCTTGTTTTGTTTTTTTTTTACTTGGCAATATGTTCTGTAAAACACTCCATTAGAGGTTTCCAGTACTCTTCCTTGTTTTCTTTTCTGTTGTTATTTTTCTTTTCTTTTCTTTTCTTTTTTGTTTGTTTGTTTTTACAGCTTCATATGATTTCATTGTGTTGTGGTATCAAAAGTTTTTTCAGTAGAATTTAGGCTATTTCTATATTTTATCTTACAAAATTGTCATTCAAAATTATTATGATTATTACTCTTTCTCAGTAAACAATGAGCATAAGTTGTTTCATAATTTTAGAGCTGAACCTTTAAGGTAAAATTCAAAAAGTAATATTGCTTGGCCACAGGGTAAATGCAGTGTAGCTTTTAAAAGATGTTGCCATATTCTTATCCATAGGGTTATACAATGTTGTACTCCTACCTCAGTACCTAACAATGTCTGTTTTGGCTTGGCACTGCCAACAGAGTGTGCTGTCAAATATTAACATTTTTGTCTATCTAATATGCATAATTATAATTTGAATTTCTCTTATTTTGAGAATTCCATCTTTCCTTATTTTTGTGAGCCAGGAAATTTATATATCATTTTTGGATAAATTTCATATTTTTGTATATTATTTTTCTGCTGGAATTTTGGTTTATTTCATTCCTTAATTTTAAAGAATTTTTATACATTAAAGTGATAAATTAAGGATTTATTTAGTCTTTGTTTGTGATACACATTGCAAATATTTTCTCTGTCATTAGTCTTTTGATTTTGCTTTTTTTTAAAGTCATGCAGAAGGTTTCTTCCCTTAAGTTTATCTTATTTAATTTGTCAAACTTTGATTGGATCTGGATTTTAAGTAACAATTAGACAGACATCCTCTGTACCTATGTCTTCTACTAGTATTTGTATGGTTTTGATTTTTTTGCTGTCTTTTGTTTGTTTTGTTTTGATATTTAGATATCTAATGCACTTGGAGATTATTCTTGTATATGGTGTGAGGTGGAATCCACTTTTATGTCTTTCTAAATGGTTATCCAGTTTCCCAAACCCCAGTTTTGAAAAAGTCCATCTTTTCTCCAGTGATTTGAGATGACGCTTTTATCACGTAACAAGTTTCTGTGGTACTTGGGTCGGTTTCTGAATTTTCTCCTCTGTTCTCTTCATCTGTGTGTCTATGCATGAGGCAGTACTTCACTGTTTGAAACCTAGAAGCTTCATAGTATATTTTAGCCTGTGTATTTAGCAGGTTTAGCTCATCTACCATTATTTCACTTAATAAAACAAATTTCCTTCACCTATGCCTTATTTTTGGACAACTAGGATTTTTCTTCCAGCTTTAACAACAAATATGATCACTTTATAGGCTAATTTGCATTTATTAGATTGTTAAAAGTTAAACATTTTCTCATATGTTCGTTCACTAGTTATTATTTCTCTTTTGTGACTTACTTTCCATCTTGTGTTTTATTTCAGTGTTTTCTTATTGATTTATATGAACTTGCATGTAAACATACTAATCCTTCATCAATCATACTGCAAGCCTTGCCCAGTTTATTAAATGTTTAATGTTATTTGTATTTTGTCAGGCTGATATTTTAAACTTTAGGTTGAAAAACTGTGACTCTTTGCTTGTATTATTTCATTAGTCATTTCTAAAATCATTTCTCATTCATAGGGCTAATATGTATTTATAATTTTAAATGAATACATTATGTTTATCCAAAATATAAGAACAATTTTAACTTGCCTAGTGATTTTCTTCCCCAGACTAATTGTAGGTTTGAAGAAGTAAATTAGAAGGCAGAAGCAATATTAGAGGCAAGAACTCTGACAGCTTTAAAAAGTGACATCTGATGAAAGGACAAAAGACTTTCTAAAAAGATCACACAGAAAGCCTAAAAATTATAGCAATCTAAGTCCATTGAAGGTAGAGCACTTTTATAGACCTTAAAGTGCCCTAAACTGATGTACGTAAAGCAATGTAGAGTTATGAAAATATTAAATGATGTACAGGATATCATGGGGAAAAAACAAAGAAATATATAAGATGTTTTTAGAGAATTTCTAGTTGAAATAAGTTTTTAAAAGGTCCTTAGGCAAAAAATTCTTAGCCAACCAGGAAAATTGGCTGTGAAGAATGACTTGTTCCCAAGGGTACCAGTTAGATGACATTTTATAAAAATAATTTGTCACATGTTTTATATGGCTTCCTAGATTCTAAACACATTGGGAATAATGATCTTGATTTATTCCTCAATCCCTTTTAATGCCACATATTAATAGGTACTGAATGCCAGCTGAGGGCCATTTTTCTATATACTTATTTTTTTAACCCACCCACACTTTCTGAGGGAGGAAATGGAGGCTTGGAGAGGTTATGCTCCTTCCCAAGGTTGATTTTGAACCCAGTACTGTCTGGTTCTGCCTACATGGCTAATCCCTTTCTCATGATAACTGGCACAGTAGCATGCCTAGACTCGGTTTACTGTTTGCCAAGTAAATCAGAAAATTATTTTAATTATTAATTATTATTAATGAAAGGTTGGGAGTGGGTGACATGGTTTAAGTTTGCTGGAGGAACAGGACATACACATGAAACAAGTCCTCAATAAAATTATAAGTTAAAGTCCATCATTTTAGTTGCCTTTCTCACAGCAACTGAGTTAGCCCAGAAGACTTTCCAAGGAAGGAATTAGATTCTTCTAGGCTCTGAATGTACTTGTCTTTGAAGGAATACCATTCTCATCAGCTGACTCTAGGATCAAGGCAGTATATAGTCACATGTTAGGTGGTCTTTCATCCTTCCCGTCACTGAATTCTTCACTGGGACTGGCAATCTCTTAGTCTTGTTGATTATAAGAGAGAAATGAAGAAATGAAAGAATGTTCTTTGTTTGTCTTCAAAGTCCTCCCTGTCTGTGGGTTGCTGTCAAATTCTCTCCTACATCATTTTCTACATTCCATCTTGCAAAAATGTTTTTGTGGAGATGATGTTTTTTTCAAGTCACTTTTACATTTTTTCTATCCATTTAACTGTTGTCTTCTTTAGAAACATGCTTGCCTAGTAAGATGAAACCATTGGCACAGCCTCCCTTTATACTTGATGAATTATTGCTTCAAAAACATCTTTGGCCTTCTTTCTTAACCATAAACCAGCCAAACAAGACAAATAGTATGTTAAGAAAAGGAGGTTATGGGGCTTCCCTGGTAGCGCAGTGGTTCAGAGTCCTCCTGCTGATGCAGGGGACACGGGTTCGTGCCCCACTCCGGGAGGATCCCACATGCTGTGGAGCGGCTGGGCCCGTGAGCCATGGCCACTGAGCCTGTGTGTCCGGAGCCTGTGCTCTGCAATGGGAGAGGCCACAACAGTGAGAGGCTCACGTACCACAAAAAAAAAAAGGGGGGGGGGCGTTAATATCCACATTTAATGTAGGAAAACATATAAGATTTATGCAGTTTTGTGATGCAAAAAGTGAAAAGATTGTCAGGGACTTTTCAAATGATCCATAAATCTGAGTGCCCAGGTGATGGAGAAGAGATGGAGATGTCACTAGAGGCATGGATGGATTTCTTAGATTACAATACCATTTCTTAGGGAATACAGCAAATGTCAAAAGTTAGCTATATTATCTGTCTCTTTTGATTTTATTTCATATAGGAGGTACCTTAACAAAGAGGGTGAGCATAAGTAATGTTCCCTCTGAGAATGTCAGTTCTGTCACAGAGCATGCAATAATGTTTAATGTAGTACCAAGAACACAATGGATTCTCAATCAGCCATAAATATTTGCAAATATAGGCAAACATATTCCACATTTCATCTTCTAATTTATGCTAAAATACCCCTTGTCTTTCCTCTTGGATATAAGGTATTGAACTCATCTAGGTCACCTTTATCTTTTTTTTTTAATTTTTATTGGAGTATATTTGATTTACAATGTTGTGTTAGTTTCATGTGTACAGCAACGTGAATCAGTTATACATATACATTTATCCACTCTTTTTTATGTTCTTTTCCCATATAGTCCATTACAGAGTATTGAGTAGAGTTCCCTGTGCTATACAGCATGTCCTTAATTGTTATCTAGTTTATATATAGTAGTGTGTATAGGTCAATCCCAATCTTCCAATTTATCCCTTGCCCCCCTCCCAGGCCACCTTTATCCATGCAGTGCCCAATTCTACCAGTGTTGATTCAGAGGATAATCAGTTGAACATGTAAAATGCTTGGTGCAGGAAATCTTGAGGATGCAGACATGATTATCATTGATTGGACTTGGATGGGCAAATATGGGGAAAAGGTAATATTAGGCAAGGTTAATGATTTGACCAATGACACTGGCAAGACTGTATGGTGCACTTAGAAAACACTCGGGTAAATGACAATTACTCAAGTAGAGAGTATGTTGGAGGAGTGGGAAAAAGATTAGAGGAGAATTTGAGGGCAGAAAAGGTGGCTGAGGAAAAACTATGCCAAATTATAGTTTAGATACTATTTGGTTATAACTTGCCCACTTCAGTGGTCTTTTTCCCAAGCTCTTTAACCGTGGCCTCAATACATTGACTCCCAAAATGACAATCTGTTGCACTCCTAAACAACAATGTTATGATTCCATTTTCTTGGCTGATGCTTTTTTCATCAATTCTCCACCTCAGTACTAACCTTTGGGGGTCCCTAATATTGTTGAGATAAAGCATTGAAAGTTACACAGTGACTGAGAGCAGTGTCAGGTGGATAGAGGGCAAGGTACTGCCAGATGGTCTTAAGAACAATTTGAAATGCTAATACGCATGTTATATATAATGTTCCCCCTTTTTTACCACCTCCATCCAGGCATACCAAACTCATGCACTACCACCCTCTAGTTCACGTCTTCCTATTCTCATTCCCAAGGCTACACAGGCAGCCCTCCACATGGGAGCCTTGCAGCATCTCACCATTCTTGCCACACATCATCCTCAGACCGGGTGCTCTTCTTTGTGACACTTCCAACCTTTGGGTCACTCCTTTCCCTCTTTTAGTATCTCTACCTACTGCTGATCCTAACGGACTATTTATTCAGTTAATAAAACTGTACTTGATATTAATTTTAACTGATTTTCACCTGTTTAAAATGCTCTTAGGAGCATAGTCCATATTTTTTCATGAGTCTCACAAGAAACTCCACAGGAACTATCTTACTACAACCCATTGAAAAGACCAATATAGTTATCATTTATTAGTTACAATCAAGGACACTAACCAAATTTAATGGCAAGCTGCTGTGATAGAAAGAAATTGTATCAGGATGTCAGTAAAAAAGCTAAAGCTATCAAGTTATTAAACCCTCATTCTTGTTTTTATTAATTAATTAATTTATATTTATTTTTGGCTGTGTTGGGTCTTCGTTTCTGTGCAAGGGCTTTCTCCAGTTGTGGTGAGCGGGGGCCACTCTTCATCACGGTGTGCCAGCCTCTCACTGTCGCGGCCTCTCCTGTTGTGGAGCACAGGCTCCAGATGCGCAGGCTCAGTAGTTGTGGCCCACGGGCTCAGTTGCTCCGTGGCATGTGGGATCTTCCCAGACCAGGGCTCGAAACCATGTCCCCTGCACTGGCAGGCAGACTCCCAACCACTGCACCACCAGGGAAGCCCTAAACCCTCATTCTTTAAATGATTGAAATGTTTGATATCTGTTTTGTAGAATTTTCTGAGAAGTTTAAAGAAAACAGGGTACAGTATTTATATTAATGTGTTATATTAATGGTTTTCCATTCAGTTTGTGCTTGGTTTCTAGCAAAATACACGTTGTGTGAATTGTTCTGACAAGAATTCAATAAAAATTCATAAAATGAATAGAAAAATGTTAGAGCATCTGTTTTGTTAGTACCTGCGTATAGGCTAAGCCTGGAAAAAAAAATTAAGGTAGTTAATGGAATTTGATTTATTCAAGAGCATTGTAAAGATTAATGTTACTAAATGTTATTAATTTAATATACTTTAAATGACATATTAATAAAATAAGCATAAATTTAGTCTAGCTCAATCACACATTTCAGTTTTTTGGGTTTTTTTGTTTGTTTGTTTTTTGTTTCAAGTGATAAACTCATGTGATAAAACACCAAAATATCAAATACTTAGCTTGTTATAAATCATTTTTTCACAACATACTCTCCATAATATTGTATGATTATAAGTGTTGGTGTGGTGTTAGTAGTAGTAATAGAAGTAGTGTTAGCAGCAGCAGAACTGAAGGCCGTGGTGATGATAGATACAGGCAATGTGTTATTACTATTCTTTGTCTCTCCCTTCACTCCTCTCTCACTGTTTATTTGCATTCTCATTTGGACAACTACTGTTCTAGGTATTTTATAAGGATTATTTGTAAACATCAAAAAAATTAACTAAGTAGATGGTCCTATCCCAACTTTGCAGAAGTGGACACTGCAGCTCAAAGAGTTTAGGTAACATACCTAGGGTCTTATAACTTGGTAGAGCCAGGATTTGAACTCAAATCCCTATCTTTAAAACTCTTGCTTTGTTGTAATACATTGTGCTGTCATGTGATCCTCTCAGTTTATCCACATGATATAAAGTAAGTGAGTTGTATAATCGCATGGTTTTCTTTTTCCCTTGGGGCCAGCTGAAGAGGTACATCTCTCACTTTGTCTTGACTAGCCTTTCCCCTGCTTATTCAAATAGTTAGCTGCTTTTATATCTTTTTGTCTGATGTGTACACGTGAATAGCCTGCTTGTCACATGACCACATGCCAGATGGGCTGGTCATTTGGCCCTTTGGTGGCTGACACACATCCAGGTGGCTCTGCCAGTCTCTGACGTGGTAGAATGGTATCTGATGTATTCAGATAATGTTAGCTATTCAGTACTGAGAACAAAGGCCCATACATAAATGGAGATCACATTCTTTTCTCAGACAGTAAGGAAGGCCTCTGCTATTTAAGGATCCTTATTACATGTCTAATACTTTCCCTGTGTCATCTAATTTCACCATTAACTCTAAGATGAAAATAATGTATTAAGTCACATTTTCATTTCAGGAGAACTAAAGTACTTAAAGTACTGTACATGTCTCCTAGATTTCCCATTTTAAAAAGTAACTTACAATTATAGCTTGCAAACATATATGCCCCAGAGCACCTCCTCATTACCATTCCATTTCTATGGTCTCAAAGAACCCAAATCAATTTTAGACATGACTTAATCAAAATCTGATTAGAGTAGCAGCCCTTAAACAAATATAAAAGTCTGTTATTTGTGCCATTGACAACCTCATTAATGTGAATGAGACATTTCCTAATGACAGTAAACTTCAGTCATTCCTTTCCTTTCCTTTTCTTAGTTCATAAAGCAGTTAAAGCCAAGACTACTAGTTGAGTCACTAATTGCTCTGTAGCTGTTGCATGACAGTGTTGAGGGTCTTTCCAGATCGTGTGCATTATTGGAATTCGGGGAGCCATGCTTCACTCTGATCACATAACTGCTGAGTGCTTGGGTTCTCAATAAATACCCTTCGTGGGATTCACTGAGCCCATGTATGTGATGTTCCTCTCCTTACGATGCAATATAGTAATAAAGTGAAGATTGGGAATAAAAAATGGTTTCTCCAAAGACCCGTTATCTTGGCCACTGTCACAGTAGTATTCAGATTTAGAACTTATGTGAGGACTGTGGGTAAATGCTCCTGGCATGATTTGCCTTTGAAGTGGTGACATTTTCAAACCAAGCCAAAATTGAATCATTATTTTCTATCTATTTAGTCTAACAGATTGTCTTTCTTTATCTTTTAGGATTCCAAAATGACTTTATAAAAACAAAATACAATACAACTCAGAAACACTTTTCTCCTTACCTTAAGAGTAAATAGTGGGAAAATGTCATAATTATCAAAATTTTACACTTAATCAGCCAAAGATAATTGTGTAATTTGGGACAATTTGAAGGCATAAAGTTGAAAATGTTATTTTAGGGGTTTTTAGCATGTTTAAGGAGCATGGTAAATTTTGAAGTGGAATTATCACCCAGAGCATGTAAATATAGTTAGCAACTATGGTCACTTAGCTTACAAATAAATAAATGCCTTATAGATGGGTTGGCAGGAAGAAAGGTTATTTTCCTCCTCTGTGGAGGAAAGTTTCTTGGTAAAAAGAAAATGAGATAAAGTACTTAAAGAATTTGATTCTATTGAATTTCTTACATCAGAATTATAATTTAATAGGGAACAAGCATACTAATAAATGCATATTTGTGGACTCTAAAACTTATACTCTTGACATTGTTGTACTGTGATGGGATTAATTCCATACGTATTGGTCATTTTCATATAGAGGTGGTGAACAACCCAATTCTTTGCTCATGGTTTACATTTGTATATGTAGCTAGTCTTTTGGAGATTGGATAATTTATCAGTTATTACTCACAGGCTCATTTGAAGATAACAATATTCTCTATATGTAGTACAGGTTGGCAAAGTGTGGTTCATCTATGCCAGAATTACCTGGAGAATTTTGCTGCAGAATCCTGACACTCCCTTCTCTGGCCCATCTTAGACCATTGAATTAGAATCTCAGGATGAGGCTACATTTTTACCAAATTCTTGGGTGATCTTAAGCATTCAATATTTAATAACCAAATTCTTGTCATAACCATTTTTCTTTGATGTGTAAGATTTTAACCATTTAATGGATAAGATTTTAACACACTGTATAATAGTTTAACCATTTAATGGATAGGAGTTTAGTTAAGTAAAGTTTCTATTACAGATATGTAGAGTTAATCATATCAGTAGCTATCACATATTGAACATATGAACAAAAAATGCTGTTCTATGACCATTCAGGACCTGCAGTTCACACAACTGCCCTGCATGGTGGATGATACTATTTCCATTTTACATGTGGGAGACAGGTTACAGAGGTTAAGGATAAGGGCTACTTGTAGTAAGAGATGGCACTAGGAATTCAATCCAAATGTGGTTTAGTCCAAAGCCTGTACTGGAATCACCATGGCAGAGTGCTCATTTATGCATTTGTAGCAATGCACAGGGCCACCGCTAGTTCACATGGCACTTTTATACGAAGTAGAAAAGGTCTCTTCATCCTTCAGAAAGATGCAGCTCATGCTACAGTACAAGAGCCTAGCATGAGGTAGATTTCACCTCTCCCCTCTCTCTCCATCAGGCTGCCTTGTGCAATGAGCAACTTGAATGACTGTAGGTGCTGGCCTAGATGATGCTTTTAGTGAAGACAATTCTAAGGCTCTGTACTTTAGATTTAATATCTTATAAACACCCCAAAACATGTTAGCAGACTAAAATCCCGAAGTGTGACAGGAGTGTAGAGCAGGGAAAGTGAGGAGATGGCTTATTGATTGCCAGACTCTGTTGATTTGTTTTGATTGCATTGGGGGTTCTCGTGAAATGGAGTGTCTTTACATTCCTGTATTGTGATGGAGGCCACTTATATGAGATCTTAACCTTTTTGCTCCAGCCCAACATAGTTTGACATGGTTTCATTTATATCTACACTCTATCCACTATTTTATTAATATACAAATTACTACATTTTTGATGCCAAAATGCAGTAATGTTTATAAACTATTTAAGATCTAATTGGACTTTTTCCCACGGCTGTATTTTTGTTAATAGTTTCACATGCCCATGTATTATTAGCATTAAAAAATATAGCTCATGCTTTTGGCTCATGCTATACATTTATGCTCTTTTCACACCTCTTCTAGTCTACCTTTTAGATATCTTACTATATTTGAGTCGAGCTTTCTTTATTCTCTGCAGTAGGACTTATCTCAGAAAACCAGGAAAGCTTTTAACTTTTCCATTAAAAAAATCAGCTTACACAATTCTGATGAATTTTCTAAAAGAAAAAAAAAAGCATAGGAAGCCATTAATTTTTTAGATAAAAACCTTGGTTAAATCTTCAGAGCATACTGCTATTTGAGCCAAGAATGTTCTATAAATAAACCATACTAATTATTGAGCACCTACTGTGTGTCCTGTCCTGTCCTAGGTTCTTTGCATGTTTTTAGCTCATTAAATTTAATCACTACAGTCAGTCTTTTGGAGACTGCTTTCCAGGGGAATAGGTGATATACTGTGGCTGCTTCAGGGCAGACTTGTCACCATTCCTGGAAGAAAGCATCCCACCAAATATTTTACTATTTGTGCATTGGCCATGAATGTCACCTACACAAGGATCCACACCTGGGGTTCCTAGAGAGTTGTAGTGGGTATTCTCTGTGTTCCTGTTTTCTTAGGGAGTCAACCTTTTATTTTACTCTCATTCTTTATGTTGGAAAAATAGAAGCAGGTTTTTTGTAGGAACCTTTATACTCCCCCATGGTGCCTGTTCTCAGAGGTGTAGGCTCTTAATGACTTTGTTCCATTTCCTTCCTTTGAAATAGAGATTATGGACCTAATGAATTAAACATTTGTTTTGATGAACTTGTATTGATGAACACTAACTTGGACTGGACAGAGAATGAAATATGCTTTAAAGGTTTTTTTTCACACCTCAATACAGCTTTCTTAAAATCAGATTATGAGATAAAAAGTAGTTGCCTGGGAAAACCTTAATGATTTTAAGTATTGGATACCAATGGTTTGAGGCTTACCTTGAAGCTGCTACTGAAGACCCCAGGGGTCCTGCCTGTTGAAGAGAGAAGGACCACTCATAGGATAGTTTTTGCTGATTATTGCTATTTAACAAGCTCACTTTCTGATTTCTGAATTCTACTGGAAGTTTCTTTAGATAGTTACTGAAATTTTGAATGTGAATACTGTTTTAATTACTCCTGTTGAACAACTGTCAGTAATACATTTATGAGTTTCTTATATAAAATATATTATTGAGGAAAAAATCTTCCTATCATCTTTAAAAATAAATAGTACTCAGTTTATTTATTTAGACTCATGCTTATGGAGCAGTTCTATTATGTTGTACTAATATTTTACTTTTAGGATTATTACACATGATCTGTACATTTGTAATGTAACTTATTTCCTAGGAGTTCAAGCAGTAATTTTATTCTTGAATCTTTTTTTAAGTTCACTTACTGCTTCATCTATTGTGGGTCAGCAACATCCTGCACATTTGCTTCTCTCAGGAGACGTGGGATAGATCAATGGAGTGTGTATAAGCATTCAGAGCACCAGAGAAAGGTATGGTAGAAATGTTCAGTTACATTATGGTAGGGAAAGCTGAAGTGGGAACAGTTTCAGGGGACATTGCTGTCTTTTCTGAGGCTGTCTCTTATTAATAATTCATTATAATTTAGAATACAAAGTAATTTTGCATTTCTTCCATTCAGTGTAGCTCCAACATATTTTCACTACCTCCTCATAAGCTTCACTTGTGATTTCTATGCAATTAGCAAACCCATTTGGGGCATTCATTATGTGTCAAATGTTGCACTAGGGTACAGAGTATTATGATGAACAGGGCATATTTTTTATGGAAGGTAGGAGGTGCATATTAATAATAAAAAGGCAAAATTAAAAGTTTTGAGCCATAATGTTTCCATAAAAGTGTTATGGACATTCAGATATGGCAAAGCCACTTGCAACTTGAGGAAGCCTCTCTTCTGAATGTCTCCTATTGCCAACCTCATCCACTCAGAGACCTTTATTTTACATATGGAAAATTTTACCTGAGTGTGTTGAACTGTTTCCCTCATCGCTTCTTTCATACCTTGTTCTTTTCTTGTACAAGTAGGACAACTTAATGCTTTTTAGGTGCACTCATTCTCATATTGCTTCCCGAGCATCACTTTGAAAACAGAAATACTCTCTCACAAACCTGCCAAGTATTTTTTTCTTCTTTTAAATGATTCCTGGAATTTTATCTCATGCACAAAATCTTTTGATTTGATCAAAGAAGTGGATATGGATTTTTCTGCTGCTCAACATTGACAGCAAACACCCATTTCTTCCCCTGATTTCCTGAGACATATATTCAATAAGTTTCTTTAGTACCTTTTATGTGCCAGGAACATAAACGAATCTGGAATGAGTTTCTCAAACACTGATAAAAGAGACAGGTGTATGAACAATAGATTACAATATGATATGGTCAGTGCTGTAATAGCAGTGTGTGTGTGAGGTGCCTTATGAACACAAAGAACAGATTATGTAGCTCTGGGGAAACTGAAGAGTAGAACTGTGCGAGAAAGAAAGGAGAGAGGAAGTCGCTAAAAGAAGGAATCAGTCCATGCAAAGGAATAAAAGCATGAAAAAAGGTGTAGATTTGGGTCAGATTGTGACATACCCTGTATTCCATATCATGACAGCTGGGTTTAAACAAGATATTACATGTAAAGTGATCAATCAGGACTTTATACACAGAAGGCAAGAAAAAAAGTATGAGCTATCTGTGTTAAAAATAGTTTCTTATTTTTAATCATAATAATCCAGGAAGATATCGGAGTCCTTAGAGATTTTTAAGCAGCAAAATTAAGGAGTAGATATACTACAGAAAAATGGCTCTGGCATCAGTTTAAAATAGGGATTGGAGGGAGAAAGATCGAGGGGTAGAAGATCAGTTGGCAGTTGTAACAATAATGTAGGCAAAGTGTAATTATGTTCTAATGACATGGGTTTGAGAATTAACCTCTTTATATCTCTTTCATCATCTGTAAATGTCAGGATTATAATAGCATCTAATTCATAGGATTTTAATGAGGATTAAATGAATTAACATTTTCAAAGCTCTTATAACAATGCCTTGCTAGTACTATGTGTTTGTTAAACAAAATTCAAACAGATGAATATTGCTTGTATGTCTTTTGCATATGCATGAGTCCTAGATTGTTGTAACTGGACATGAACTGTATTCATGTCACATTCTCTGCATAGGCAGTAATAAAGAACTGTTCATTCTAGTTATAGTAATATTCAACTGATACTTGTCTATTTAACACCATGAAAGATAGAGACAAATCTTGGTCTTCTGAGTCAAATACATAATAACACCTTGACTACTCTTCAGCTGGTTATCATCAGTGATGGCAAAATCCCTTTGTACATATCATGTAATAGTAATTGTAGTATATCAGGGGCACAGATATTTTAAAGGTTATGTGCACATAAATATAAAAAGATTTTGTTGTTGTCATCAAGTAATCTATTGGAACTCAAATTTATTTCCAAGAAGAGACTGTGAGCTATAGTGTTCTAGATGAACCAGTCCTAAATCAAATTATAGATTTTGGCAAGTACACTGTGATGCATAATTCTGTGGCATGCTGCTCCTTTGTGTGATTAAATAAAGCACCTGTTTCTTTATAATCTAATTTTATTTAATTTTGTACTATGAAAAGACACACTTGATTTGATCTAATCTTCTGATTTTAAGTGTAAGGTAATTACTGATTAAGAATAAAATGCTGGTGAAACCTGTCAGAGGACTTACTCAAGTTCAATTGGCCTGAAATCTTTTGGATCACTCTTTCCTTGGCTTTTCATCACCATTTCTCAAGCTCAGAATTATTGACATTCTTGGTCAGATAATTTTTTGTTATGCGGGGGCTGACTTGTGTACTGTGGGACATTTAGCAGAATCCCTGGCCTTTACTCACTAGATACCAGGAGAACCCCTTTCCTCTAGTTTCAACAACCAAAAATACCTCCTAATATTGTCAAATGTCTTCAGAAGAGTTGGGGTGGGGATCACCCTTGAGAACAACTGTTCTAAATAATGATTAACAGACACTAAAACGATGCAGTTTTCCTGAGTTATGCAGCTGGAATATCAATTTGCTCAGGGTTCATCTCAGCAATTTCAGTTTTTTACTAACCTCCTTCAAGCAAGAAGTTTATCTCTCGGGTTTCCCCAAATATGTTAAAAGTTTTTCCTTCCAAGTCATTTTACTGGCTTATTAATATTTTAGTTATCCCATTTAGGAGGTTTCTGCCAAGCAAAACCATCTGGTTGACTATAAAGCTAATTTCTTCAATTTTATATTTGGCCATATGAATGTTGTGCTATTAAGAAAAAAACAAAAAGCTTTCCACTTCATTTTGGCTCTTTTGAGAATTAGCTAATTTAAATCTGTTCATATTATATTAACAATGCCAAGTACTAAATTGGCGTTCAACTAATATTTGTTGAATGCTTGAATGTATGAAAAAATGGACCTCAGTCTCATGTGTATTTATGGTGAAAGAATTACTTTTCAGTTCACTTAAAAAAGGGATCCTCTTCTTAATCTAAAAAAAATAAAAAGAAAAAAGAAGGGTCATGTACTCTTCCAGGCCTACTTAACAGGTGAATATTTCAGAGCTACTTTTCATTTTTATCAAAAAAGTAGGGGTCTAGTGGGTATAAAAATAGGAAAAAAAATCATTAGGTATGAAGCCAGTGAAGTTCTAACAAATGTATACTGCATTTTCCAAATGGATGAGAATCATGATAAGTTGTTTCTTTGCCTTCACAGTGTAGTACTACCTTATGAGAACTTCTCCTATGTAGATATTTGCTCTGTTGTTTCACTGTGTTATTTAACTTTCAGAAGACTATTTTCTTTACCTTCTTTACTAGTCCAGAGAGCTTGTTACTTTACAAGTCTCCAGGAATATAGTACATCAGCTCTTCCTATTGTACATTTTTATCACCCTCATTTTGCAGGACAGAGGTACTTGGAATGCATTTCTGGATTGTGATTTTCCAATAAGTACCGAAATAACACTTTATTGAGAAATACAACACTGATATATTTAATACTGGCTTTATTAATTGTTCCATGTAATATCTGACCCCCCCCCAAATAGACTGTAAGCTCTCTGTAATTAGAAATTACATCTGACATTCTTTAATATTCTCTAGTATAAGAATAGAGTCAGAAATCATTCAGTGAATCTGGATTCTCTTCTTGGATGGTATTATTTTATGTATTTAATTATTCAAGAATTTCTAGGAAATTCATTCTAAAGAGAGTTGGCACTTAGCAAATTTTGTCCAAGGAAATAATTAAGGAGTAAATGAGTATTATGCCTTAGGTTTTTTATTTGCATAAGTGCAGGGATTATTTTCCATAATCAAGGTATTTGGGGTTCTAAGAATAGGTTTCATGCAGTTTGGTAGTATTCTATAATTTTCTAGAAACACAAATTACACAAATGGGGTGATTAGTTTCCCTTTCTGTGTAAAATTCCATCTTTCCTTTCTTAGGGTATATGTGTTAAACATTAGTCAATGGGATCTTGTGTACCAACTTTTTGACCAAGGCCCACGAGTACAGCAGCTGGTCAGACCTAGAGGTTAAAAAATACAGGGCCAAGAGAAGAAGATAAAATGAAGATTTCAATGAAAGAAATGCACAGCAAATTCTGGGAGATGACACTACTGTTGGCAAGATACACTGATGGTATATTTTGTTCACTGCTTTGTCCCCAACAATTAGAACAGTATCTGGAGCATAGGAAACTATCAATGAATACTTTTTCAGTGAATGAGTAGATTAGTGATATCGAAGAACATAAGTTCTTTAAGCATAGGACTTTGACATTGAGTGGGTGTGTTGGAGGGATGAGGAACGAATTTCTACATACTTCATAACTGACCTTCCAGATCTAACTAATTTGCAGCTTCTCTAAACCATTTTGATTTTAGGCTGATCATTGTAGGAAAGGAGAAGCATCTCAATACCTAGTGTTTTATTAATGGCCTTGCAACTTATGTTTTATTAAATCCCTAATATAGGTGTTTCAACTCTCTTTGCTTTAAATATAAGATAAATACCTTTGCTGAGTATAGTACTTTGCTCTTTCATTAAGTACTCATATTTGTTGTTTGTTTTTGTTCTCACAGCAGTCCTACAAAATGAGTTTTTATTTCCTCCATTTAACAAGTGAAGGTTGTAAACTGAGTTGTATGAACTAGCTTCATCCACAGCCTTCTTATTTCAAAAATCCATCTCCTTTCCACATCATGCTGAAGCAGTGACCAGTTTCTATGGTTCTCTTTATAATGAGCGTCTATTAACTGTAGAGTCCTTCAGGGCCCATTTGGATATAGAGTAAAATTGCAAAGCACAAACGTTTATCAAGTTATAGCAGCAACTTGGCCATGTAAGTGATAATGGAGATGATGGATACCATTGTTTTTCAGGAATCAATTTTAAAGTCATAATGTGAAATGAATTGGGATTTAAAAATTTAGAAGTATGTAGTAGCACATTTCATTGGTTCCTATTTTGTTTTTGTGAGTGATAGTGTTTCACTTAGGGTCCTTGTCGGAAAATAAAATTCACCCTATATGGGTGAATGAAGAGATTTTAAGGAAAGAATTCCTTATCAAGACAGAGAAAAACAGAATGATCCTACAGGAATGAGGGCTGTGGAGAATAATTGACAAATGGAGGATAATTAACTCAAATACTTATACTGAGGATTGGATAATTAATTTTTGAAACATTATCTCTATCTGTATCCATAATCATGCCAGTCTACATAATTTTCTTCCAATAGAGAATATATGGTTCAATTGGAGAATACATTTGGAATTATAAAAACATCTTTATCTACAATTTGATCCTGCAGAATTTAGTTTCTCCATGAAAGACTTTAACACCAAATATGTTTTGTGGTCTTTGAAAGGAGAAACTACAAATACTATGAACACACCATAAACATTTGAATATCAGTTAGATCTGACAACAGTTATTCCTAGTGGCATATTATTTTCCATGAATGTCTGCCATTTCATGATCTTGCTGCATGAAAAAAAAAAAAACCTTGTGCTATGACCACTCTAATCCTGTCACTGCTAGGAAGTCTCAACAAATCCTTAGTATAGGGCTTTCCTGGTGGCACAGTGGTTGAGAGTCCGCCTGCCAATGCAGGGGATGCGGGTTCGTGCCCCAGTCTGGGAAGATCCCACGTGCCGCAGAGCGGCTGGGCCCGTGAGCCATGGCCGTTGGGCCTGCGCGTCCGGAGCCTGTGCTCCACAGCGGGAGAGGCCACAACAGTGAGAGGCCTGCGTACCACACACACAAAAAAAAATTAAAAAAAAAATCCTTAGTATATAATGCTATTTTTATATTGTCCACTGCTTTCTGTCAGTGATGGAAAACTTCCGAGTTCCTGAGTTCGTTCTAGTCACTGATCAGTGGCAGCTCTCAATAGACAAAAGCCAGTTCTGTCAACAAAGGGTGTTGACTTGGGAGAGGAAAATTCTCTGCTACGACCATGGAGTGACACCTGCAACAAAATTACCTTCAAGGTCATGGTTTTGTGTTTTGCTTTCTATATGTGAGAGCTTATAAAAGCCTAAAAAGTGTTCTAACAGTCTGAGATAAAATATATAGCAGGAGTATTTAGCAGAGAGTTAAAAAATGTAGCTACTAGATATGTTTGTGAGTGGGCTTATAGTATTAATTCTCAAATGAAATGTTTCCTATGAATCAAGAAACCTCCATATTAATTCTCATCTTGAGGGAGGGGACTTCATCTTTATACTTTTGTTGTTATTGTTAATTTTGTCCATAAAGAAATATCCTAGTTTTCTAGCTAGGTAAGTGTACTTTAGTGAAATGCACTCAATGTTTTTCCTACATTTTCCTTTTAATTATTTTTACTTTAGACCTAAAATTTATATTATTCTGTCAGTCAAGTTGCTTTGTTTAATTGTCTATTTTATTTGATATGCATTCAGCAAAGTTTAAATGAAAATATTCTCTAAAATGAACTCTCTGCTGTTCCACACCTTTGAGAATGTAGTTTTTAGCACTTAATCAGCTTTATAGGCTAAACTATTTTTCATGATTTACTGCATAGAAAAAGGGGTATCCTGCCTCATGAGTGGGGGTAGAATATACCTTTGGATCCTAGGGTGCTATTTATATAATCTGAAATACACCTCTCAACCACTGTTTCAGTTGTCAAATGCCAAACATAAAGATGTTAGCAAATTTTGTGTTTTTTGTAGATATGATTATTATGTGATTATAAATATTATTGTAACTATAAAATTAGTGTACACTCAAATGCAATAAAATCCCATTTAATATTCTAAATATATTATGATAATCACTAATTTAAAAATCTAAGAAAGATTTTAACTAAATAACTAGCTTATGTTAAGTTGTTCTCTTCCCAGGATACAGAGGACATATAGGACATTATAACCTTAGTTGAGATGCTTTTACCTATACAGCAATGAGCGTGCTCAACATGCACATGAGAGCTCAGTAATTGGAGAATGAGAGGTCTGCAAGTCCTAGATAAGGGAATAAATGAGTGGAATGATCTGAGGTGAACAAAACTAGTCTAGGGAAGCCTGTGAAGCAGCCAACACTAAGCATGGAGGTTATAGCAGATGTGTGTGTGTATATATATATATATATGTCTTATATATTAGATATAAAAATTAGACATAGAAATGAAAAGTGTTACTAGTAAGGAAAGGTAAATTTGGGGTAACTTGAAAAAGACACCAGGGAAAAGAAGAAAGTATTATTGACTGCCTTCTCTTCATTCGGCTCTGGATACACACAGTTTTATGCAAATCACACAATAATCAGCAAGTTTGGTTTTTGTAAATAAGTTCCTTAAGTTATGAATAATTAATATCAATCTTTAAGTTGTTAATTGGTTATTGTCAATAACTGCCTTAGGTTTTCAGCACTAGGAAGTGGTTGGGCTGGGCTCTGTCAGACCACGAAGGTCTTCTCTCTTGTCACATCCTCCAACAAAAGGATGCATAATAGTTGGGGATGACAAAAGGGGCCAGTGTGTTGACAGATTTGCCTGGTTACAGGTAGAATATATTGATCTGTTTATTGGGAGAGAAGGTAGTTGGAGAAGATTAAGGGAGATGGAAATATATGAGGGTTCAAAGGAGGATGGTAAGGAAAAATTAGTGACTTCTGAATACACAGGATCAGCTATGTGAAATAGAGAGTGTAGTAGCTAGTCCCCATATTATGTTAATGCTTAGCATGCATAAGGTTATTTGTACAAAGCCTCCAGTTACCAATCAGACATATGTGACATCAGTGGGATCACATCTTTAGACTTCCTTACTTTTCCAATGTAATCAAAGGCACTAGTAGTGACCTCAGGGCAGTAGATAAAAGTGACTGAACAAGGGGATCATGATTGTTCTCCCTCTAGTTCAAATCACATTTAGCCAAGATCTGCTGGGCTGCTCCTGGCTGTGTTTACAAGTTAAAGACGATAACTTCCCTAAAGCTGTGTATTTAATTAAGTGCGTCTGAATGTCTCCCAAGACAAGGAGTTGAAGTATGTAGAACACACACAGTCCAACTCAAAGTCCAAGTGTGTTATTTCCTAGAGCTCAGCTGCAAAATATAATTATAAAATGCCTCAAATTTAACTGATAGATTTTCCATCGATGTTTAGAAGCACAAAAATGCATTATTTGTATAGCTTCATTTATTTCATACTTTTTAATAGATGGTAAATAAATTGCACCATTTTGTTAAATGGTAAGAAGTTAAAAATAAAAGGCTGAAGAAAAAATGGCCATTATATCCAGAATTATTCCTCACTATTGCAAGTCAGACACAAAGTATCCAACTTATGTATGAAGAGCATGCATTCAATTCAATAAATATAACACTACTAATTGAAATGAGGGAGTCAGCTATATGGTAAATACGTAACAACGTAGAAACTGGCAATTACCATGTGATTGGTAGCACACAAATTGAATGTAGGTTAGGAAAGGCTCAGGAGATTTAAGGCAGAAATGAGTCTCCACATTACCTCATTGACAATCCTAGTGATGACTAAAACAAAGGAACCCATAAAAACTTACAAGAAGGGATGTGATTTGGTTATGGAGAATAACCAGTTCCAAAGCAGAATGTTGTCACATCTGAATCACATAGCCCTTCCTAATGCCCATTAAATTCTTCATAAACTCTCTTCTCCCTACTCCACCCCCCAAAAGACTAAGATAGAGTTTACACAAAACTTCTATGATGCAGTTTGATGTATGTGTGTGTGTCTACGAATGTGTCTCTTAGTTCCTCATGCAGTTTAAAAGACCCTAAATTATGGCTTTATTTCTCTATTTTCTTCACTATTGATTTTCTTGGAAAAGTAAACTTGCTAGTCTATACTCACTACCTCCATTTTTTTCCCATTTCCATTTTAATTCCATTTCTATCACTCTGAAACTCTTTCTGCTTAAACCCTCTAATCACCTCCAATCCCCAAACTTGGTGGCCCTTCTGCAGTTTCCCACCTACTTAACCTTGATGCTTCTCTCTGTACATCATTCGTTCTTACAGTTCTTTCCTCTTTGACTTCCTTCATACTCCTGTCCTAAACACTGACTGTTCTGGCAGTTCCTTAGCCATCTCTTCCGTACATTCTCCCATTGCTCGCCTCTTGAATATTGAAAACATGAAGGGCTCTATTTTCAGTCTTCCCAGTTGGTGATCCCTTGTGTCTCTTGACGTTAATTGTAACAGATATACCCTGACTTAGGTTACATCTCTGGTGTTCAATGTTCATCTGTGTTTAATTCATTCAACAAATTTGACAATATTTATTGACTCTCTTATGTGCTAGGCACTGTTTCCATTGAAGTCATACAATTATGATCCTGTCCCCACACAAAAAAGACATAGTATTCTCAGAGAACATAGGGTCTACTCAGGTGAATAGACATTAATGTGAGAAACACACAGATAAATATAAAATTATGTTTGTGGCAGCTGCCACAGAGGAGAGGCATATGGCCCTATAAACACTTAAAACTTTATCAGAGAGGTCAGCAAATGCTTCCCTGAGGAAGCCTTCAGTTCTTTGGATAAAGACTCAAGGATCACTCCATCACCCAAA
Organism: Mesoplodon bidens; assembly: GCF_964165515.1. NCBI lineage: Eukaryota > Metazoa > Chordata > Mammalia > Artiodactyla > Ziphiidae > Mesoplodon > Mesoplodon bidens. Next base: position 193,368,167 of record NC_138176.1, read on the forward strand.
TGTTATTTTCTTTCCAGGTGACCTGTGCCTTATTGGGGGGTGTAGTTTCCATGTCCTGATGGCTGACGTGCCCAGGAGTATCACCTCTAGATGGGTGAGATTTCAATATTTCCATCTTTAACATAGGATCTCTATACTATATCCCTAGTCTAGGACATGAAGATACATCGGATAATATGCTACATTGTATCATTGTTTAGCACCCTCAACATAAGAGTCGGACCATACACACATATCAAATATAGATGGAAATATATTATTGTACTTTTTTCTTTAGATATAATTACATATCACTGAAAATATACTGTATAGTGATTAAAATGTACTATCTTTGCCACTCATATCATGAATGCTCCCTTATATTTTGTTTTCAAATCTGCTCCAAACACCTTTTTTATTACTCATTGAAACTGATCAAAATATCTACCTAATTGTAATAGATTGCTGATTTGGTGCTTTAACTGGTAAGCAAAAGGTATGGGGGCTTTTGATCACAAAGGAGATTTAGTGTTCAGATTCTAAAAATTATAGCTATTTTGCCAAATAAATAAATGGTCATAATTATGACAAATAATATTTCTTTGTAACAGGAGATTTTGGATACATCTTGTGAACTTAAATTAACTAAAGATCTTGAAGAAATATGAGAAAGAGTGAGGAAAAATTCCTTTTTCATAAAACTGTCAATGAAAAATTACCATTAATGTGTTAACTTGGCTGATGTGATTTGAAGGATAGTGCCTTTTTGTGACAAAAAATACATACTCACTTAAAAAATATGTGTGACTATTTATGTTTTCAGTAAATATATATATATATATTATATAATATATATATATATATTATATATATATATATATATCTTATGAACATTTCAGGTCCTAGGTAATTTTATAACAAAAATTAATATTCAAAGCCACAAGAATTTACTTCATTCCTACTATATGCAATATGGGAGGCCATGATATCCCAAGCACAGTTTTGGGGAAAGAGCCTTATTTGTTTCCAATTTATTCAAGGAAAAAGTAATCCAGAGAAGGAAAATTATCTTTACTATCTTAGATACTCTATATAACTACCTTTTTTTTAAAATAGTCTCTCTATCATTTGCATTTCAATCAATGGACAAGCAGTATTGAGTACCCACTTCACGTTCAATTCTGGGCTATGCATGAGATTACAAAACACAATCCTTGACCTTGAGAAGTTTTCCATCTGGTTGGTAAGATAAGAATCGGGCTTAAGACATAATTAAAGAAACACACATCGACTATTGATGCAAGGTCTCCCCTTTTATGCTCAGCCATTCATACTTTAACATTCTTTATTTTCCTCTTTTGACTATTGACTCTAGTCCAGGGCAGAAAGTGTCTATTTTGAGCGATGCAAATATAGGACTTTAGTTTGAAAGAATGTGGACAAAAAACAATTCAAGTATAAAAATCCATATAGAGCCAAGAGATTCCTATAGGGAAAAATAATGTTTTTTCCTGCTAAATTTTGAATGTATTCTCTCTCTAGAGTAAACTGGGTTTTGGTATCTAGAAAAAGTTTTGCCTATTTGAGTTTTAAAACTCTTCTTTTGCCCATGTTTACCTGTAGGCATCTACAATTGCAGAAAACTTTCTTTAGAATTGTGATTAACTCTTGGCATCACCTAGTATGCTTTGCTACAATATTTAATTAGAAAAAATGAAGGATAACATGATAAAACATAAGAGTAAGACAAATTTTTTAATTTACAATTTAATATATACTAAGATGGCAAACAATTTTATAGCTTTATTTAGAACCACTGTCTTAATGCTTTCGAAGAATACTTTAATATAAGTTAAGGGAATTATTTAATTCACATTAATATATTCTTTGAAAAATAAATAGTCATCATTTATAAAATAAATTATAAAAATCACACCAAAATATGTATTGAGAAGAAGAGATTTGAAAATTATGTTATAAATGGAAACTAAGGCTGTAACTTTTGTTTCTTAGGTTTTGCTAGCCTAAGTTACCACCTAATAGACAGCAGGTATTTCCACTAAATTTAAATTGGTTAAGTGAAAGGAAAATCAGAAAAAATCTTTGCAACTTTCAAATTTCAAATATATTTCTACTATCTTCGTTATGAAGATTTATTTGAAAAGTATTGTGTTTCTAAAGGAGTCAACTAGGTTTATGATATGGAAATAACCTAATTATGATTAGCAAACATTTTCATCTTTTTAAGCAAATCATCCTATTATTAAAACTATCCTGCATCAAAATAATTTAGTATTTAGAGATTTTTTTTTTTTTTTTTTTTTTTTTTTTTTTTGCGGTACGTGGGCCTCTCACTGTTGTGGCCTCTCCCATTGTGGAGCACAGGCTCCGGACACACAGGCTCAGCGGCCATGGCTCACGGGCCCAGCTGCTCCGTGGCATGTGGGATCCTCCCGGGCCGGGGCACGAACCCGTGTCCCCTGCATTGGCAGGCGGACTCTCAACCACTGCGCCACCAGGAAAGCCCTAGAGATTTTATTTTTTAAAATACAAATTTTTAATGGCTCACTGATATTCACATGTATTAATATTTATAAATGAACACAACCAAATAACTTTAAAAAGTCTAATGTGATGGCATTTAAAATCAACATAGGACAAGATAGAATACTTAGAGCCCCATTTTAAACATTATTAATAGTTCAGTGCCACCAGCCTTTATGAGAACTTACTAAGAGTATTCAGTTGGCTAACTTCGTCTCAGTAATCATAAGATAGATGAATAAGACACGGTCCTTGCCCTTGAGGTGATAGCAGTCTAAAAGTTATGATCAGCAAATTTTTTTACATCATCTTTATTTGGATATAATTTACATGCCCAATCTGTACATATATAATTTAAATATAATTTATATATACTTTTATGTGTAGTTTGATGAGTTTAACAAATATATATGTTACTCTTATAACCATTACCCCATGTAAGATATATAATATTACATTCACCCTAGAAATTTCCCTTGTGATCCTTTATAGTCACCTCTGGCTCCAAACAATGACTGTTCCGATTTTTTTCCCCACCATAAACTAGTTTTGTCTATTCCAGAAATGTTATATGAATGAACACATATAGTGACTAGGAAATATTTCTCCATAAGTCTTCCATGATTCTGCATGTCTTTTGTGAGCAGAGGTACTGACATTTTTCCAAAGGTGTTTGTATAGTGAACAACCTTGGAAGCTAGAGATAATGTCTTCTTCCTGAGAAAGGAGCAAGTTTGTTATTGTTCAGTGCATTAGAGATAATGTGTCTCTTTGGGGTAAAGTCAGGCGGGCTTACTGCCCATTATAATGGATTCAGGCTCCTGAAGCTCCCAGGTTCCTCTCCTGTAACATAACCCACTGTTTGGGCAGGTGTGGTACTCTAGCTAATCCTACTGCTGTGAGTAACAAAGTCCTTTGTCTGTGACCCAAGAGTCTGTGTCTTCTGCCAGCATGAATGAAACTTACAAGCTTACACATTGAATAAAATCTCAGATCCTTTGCAATTCTTGGCACCAGTATTTATTCTTTTGTGTCTGGTTTCTTTAGCTTAATGCTTTTGATAATTATCCATGTTGTTTTACAAATTAATAATTAGTTCCTTTTCATTGCTGAGTTGTACTAATTGCACGATTATATCAAATTGGTCTATCTGTTCATTTGTTGATGCACATTTGAGTTGGTAACAGTCTAAAAGTCAAGATCTGCACATTTTCTAAGTAGTAGTTTTTATACCATGTAATCCAATAGAGATATTTATAAAATGCTGTTAGAGTACAGAAGAAACAGTGATTAATCATGCAAAAGAAAACCTCACAGATGGGTTCACAGTTGAGCTGGACCTTAAAGAATGAGTCTAATCTTCTTGAGAGTATAGAAGCCTGGCCTGTTGACCTATTAGAAAAAAAAAAAAGTTCTACTCAAGTTTCTTTATGTGCACGCATTTTATATATGTATATCTGCATAAGAATTTTCTATTTTATTTCCAAAAGTTGTATGCTTCAGTTCATCAGCATGATCAGTCACTAGTGACACTATAAAGTTTTGAGGGGTTAGTGGGGTGCTGTCCACCCTCCCCCATACTTAATAAATTAACAATAATTTAACTAATATGGGTTATTTATGTTTTCCCAACATTATGCAGAGAATAAGTAAGAGCATCTTTAGGAATTGTTGCTCTTTTTATTGGTTTACAACCTACAATCTCAGTAAGTATCCTTGTTTGGCAATTATAGCTTCAAAGCAAGTTTTCTGAATCTCTGGTCTTTCATACAAGCAGAAAGCTGTCCTGCAGCCTCTCCAGTGTAGAAATCCCCTAAGCAGATACTGCCTGGCCCATGCTCCAGTTTCCATCCTCTCAGTGCTCTTGTCACAGACAAGCCCTGATTCAGAGGACTTTGTTGGTGACAGAAGATGTAGTTCTATGTATTTTGACTCATCATAATTCTTGGATCTTTGCATTTATTCTTTGAATGAAATGGTCTCCCTTAGAAACATTTGTTTCAGGCTAACTGTATACCTTATATTAGGAAGCCCCTCGAAGAAATAAAATTCTTATAAATAAGTTTTATAATTAAAGAGATAAGAGTAGCATATGTGAAATAATTAATAGCTAATTATGTTACTGACAGAGGTATATAGATAGTGGTTGAATGTAAAATTTGGAACGAAACTGCTGGTTTGAATTCTGGCTCTACAATTTACTACCTTCATGTTCTTACATGAGTTACTTGACTGCTTTAGACCTTCTGTAAAATGAGGATGATTATTATAGTATCTATTTCACAAGGTTATTGTGAGGATTATATAAAAAGTATAATGCACTAATGACATTGCCTGGTGCGTGTTAAGTAATATGCACATTTGCTGTTGATGATAGTGATAATGATTATGATGATTACGATGATGAAGAAGAGTGATTATTTTAGTTGTAGTAAGTTCCATGAAGGAAGAGGTAAGAATAAGCACTGTGTGTTTGTGTTAACTTGAGACACAGATTTGGACGACTGCTTCATAGGTGCTTATTGGGGGAGTAATGAACAATAAATTGGAAAGGTAAACTGGGTTAGATTATGACACTTTGAAAATGAGGCTAAATTTAAACATAATGTGCTATACAGTTGGAAGCTTTTGAAGGTTCTGGACTGTATAAAATACATGTTTAAGAATGATCAGTCTGGCAGTAGCACTAAGAGAGGGGCCCTTAGAAGCATCAAAGAATGAAGTCATCATATAGGTGTGAGGTAAAGGGGTGGTGGTGAGAGTAGAACAAAGCTAGTTAGGATAGAGAGAATGGGGAGGGAGGATAGGAAAAAAAGAATAGTTTAGCTGTGGGAGCAGGAAGAATACCATCATTAACTGTTGGTTTGGCTGGGCAGCAGAAAAATGATGATTGAATCTGGATTATTTAGCGATCTGTTAATGATAAAAATCCTGGTAACTGACCTTTATAGTATTACAAGATTCTGAATGGCAAAGCAAGACTGAATTGTGTTTATTATAGTTTTGATGATAATTATTCGAATTAATTGGAAATTGACCATCTGTTCATGTTATAAAAGACATTACTAGACTTCGTATTTAATTAACCCGGGTGTTACATTTCACAACCATGTTGGAAAGAAGACTTTTTCTGAAACCCTTAAAACATGTTTTATTTTTTCACTCTAAGATTGTAATTGAAGTTGTGCTAATACTTGAATTTTTATAAGTGACCCTTTATGTAATACCTCCATTTTTTGTTTAAATTCTTAAAATTCTAAAGCAGCTCTATGAAAAATAAATACTGTTAGAATATTTCCTCAATAGTCTGTTAATTTTGTCTTCTACATTTTTTATAACAATATTAAGCTATGATGTAATAAATATTTAAGTGCTCACCCTTTGTTCTATCATTACAGTGTTTGTCCCTTCAGTTTTGGGGAATGCTAGTAAGTATACAGTGTGGTCTGTGTAAGGTGATGTTGTAAGTATGAAGCAGTGTAGTTTGGTGGGAAAAAAAAAGGGAAAAAGAACTTCTTTTAAAAAAGCATCCTCTTAAGAAAATACCTGCTCAGATATTTGCTAGGTTTATGGTTTGAGCAAGTCACGTTAGCCATTTGGATCCTACATATAACAGGGACATCAGTCCTGCTTTTAAGGGTTCTGTCAGGAATTATATGGATTATAACAAATGTATGGAATTCAGATTATATGAAATTTATGAGAAGTCTTATATATAAATATTGGTGATTATTATTAGTTTTTGCAAGGTAATATGTCAGACATGTTAAAACATTATGGGTTCCAATTCTTACTTTTGTCACTCCTGGCTTTTCTCTCTCTCAGATAATTCCATTGCCATTTAAAAGTATACTTGCTTAAGTCTTTCAGCTTTGTTTTTTCACCCAACCTAGATCTCATGAAAGGTGAGTTTGAGATTAGCATGAGTAATTTTCCATCGTCTAGGGAGGCCTTACTGAGCTAAGCAGGTGACTACAGATATTGGCACCTGCAGTGAGGGAACAGGTGTTAATCAAGCTGTAATAAAATTTTTACGACTTACAACTTTGTACTTTTCCAACTGAAATGACACAGTGCTCCATAGTTTCTTCTTTTAAGGCAAAAAGGAACTTGTCCTTTTCACCGCTAATTTTCTCATAAAGTACCAAGCACACAAGCCTCATTCTTTTTTCCCTGAGTTAAGAGTGTCAAGTGTGCTGCAGCACGGTGGGGCTTTATTTGCTGCCCTCTGCAAAGAACGGACAACCAGCAGTTTCTGAGCTTTTCACTTGACTGCTTTCAAGCTGCTGAAGGAAGAGCAACAAGTCAATGTGGCAAAAGTTTCACGTGGAAGGGTCTGTCCAGTATTAGAATTTTAAAAGTAAAAACTCAAAATGAAATATATGTGCACCAATATCAAGGTAAGAATATATTAGTGATCTGGAAAATGAGCCTTCTCATGTATGTGTGTGTATATATATATATATATATATATATATATATATACACACACACACACACACACACACACACACGTATACATATTTGAAGAACAGAATTTGCTTCTCCTTTGTGTGTGTATATGTATATATACACATAAAACATATGTATATATATATTTATTCTTATGACATAAATAGTTTTATGACTCAGATCACTTTTACTCATGAACTTATTAAAATGTGTATGCTGGGCTTCCCTGGTGGCGCAGTGGTTGAGAGTCTGCCTGCCGATGCAGGGGACACGGGTTCGTGCCCCGATCCCGGAAGATCCTCCCACATGCTGCGGAGCGGCTGGGCCCGCGAGCCATGGCCGCGGAGCCTGTGTGTCCGGAGCCTGTGCTCCGCAACGGGAGAGGCCACAGCAGTGAGAGGCCCGCGTACAGCAAAAAAAAAAAAAAAAAAATGTGTATGCTCTTCTATGCTAGAGTTTATTTCTGTGTAGTATATATATATATATATATATATATATTTTTTTTTTTTTTGCGGTATGTGGACCTCTCATTGTGTGGCCTCTCCCGTTGCGAAGCACAGGCTCCGGACGCGCAGGCTCAGCAGCCATGGCTCACGGGCCCAGCCGCTCTGCGGCATGTGGGATCTTCCCAGACCGGGGCACAAACCCGTGTCCCCTGCATCAGCAGGCGGACTCTCTATCACTGCGCCACCAGGGAAGCCCTATTGCTGTGTAATATTTGAGAGGAAATGTAGAATTGTGATTAAGACACAGTCTCTGCAGCCACACTGCCTATGTTTGAATGCATGGGTTGTTTTCAAAGAGCCACTTATTAATGGTAGAACTGTAGGTACATTTTGATACCTTAGTTTCCCTATCTGTAAAGTGGAAATAATAATCATACTTCATAGAATTGTTTTGAGGATTAAATGAGTATATATACACACACAAACACATATACACAAATACATATGTACACATACATATTGCTTAGAATAATAAGTGTATAGTAAACACTATATATCAATATTATTTATTAAACAAGTAAAATCATATTTCTATATAAAAGCAAAGAAAATGTCATACAGATTTTCAGTGGTAATTGTTTTTATAGTCTCCTAAATTAAGGCATGACATTTACAAAAAATAAAATGATAAGATGCTAAAATGGCACAGCAATTCAATAAAGAGGGCCGGGAATAGAACACATATTCTACTCTATTTACTGTCCTTTTTCCTTTAGAAGTCTTATCTGTAACTGAACTAGAAAAATTTTCCTACTAATCATGCTACCTCTAGAGGTACAATGCTGTTAAAAGACCATTTCTAAGAATCACAACATTGTAGAATTAACAGAAATCTTAGATATCAAATAGTTCATTCAACCTCTTTATTTTGGGGCTCAGAGGACTGAGACCAAGAAAATCAAAGGCATTTCTTAAGGTCAGGTAGCTATTTAATTCCAAAACCATGTTTACTAACTTTTAGTGTTGTACCTTTTCTTTTCTTTTAATTTTTATTGGAGTAGAGTTGATTTACAGTGTTGTGTTAGTTTCAGGTATACAGCAAAGTGAATCAGTTATATGTATACATATATCCAGTCTTTTTTTTTTTTTTTTAGATTCTTTTCCCATATAGTCCATTACAGAGTATTGAGTAGATTTCCCTATGCTATACAACAGGCTCTTATTAGTTATCTATTTTATAGATTGTAGTGTGTATATGTCAATCCCAATCTCCCAGTTTATCCCTCCCCCCCATCCCCTGGTAACCATAAGTTTGTTTTCTACATCATGACTCTACTTCTGTTTTGTAAATAAGTTCATCTGTACCCTTTTTTTTAGATTCCACATATAAAGAGATATCATATGATATTTGTCTTTCTGTGTCTGACTTACTTCACTCAGTATGAGAATCTCTTGGTCCATCCATGTTGCTGCAAATGGCATTATTTTGTTCTTTGTTATGGCTGAGTAATATTCCATTGTGTATATGTGCCATATCTTCTTCATCCATTCCCCTGTTGATGGACATTTATGTGTCCTGGCTATTGTAATAGTGCTTCAATGAACATTGAGGTATATGTATCTTTTTGAATTATGGTTTTGTCCAGGTATACATCTAGGAGTGGGATTGCTGGGTCATATGATGGTTCTATTTTTGGTTTTTAAGGAACCTTCATACTGTTCTCCACAGTGGCTGTACCAATTTACATTCCCACCAACAGTGTAGGAGGGTTCCCTTTTCTCCACACCCTCGCTAGTGTTTATTGTTTATAGATTTTTTGATGATGGCCATTCTGACCAGTGTGAGGTGATACCCATTGTAGTTTTGATTTACATTTCTCTAATAATTAGTGATGTTGAGCATATTTTCATGTGCTTTTTGGCCATCTGTATGTCTTCTTTGGAGAAATGTCTATTTAGACCTTCCCCCCATTTTTTGATTGGGTTATTTGTTTTTTGATATTGAACTGTATGGGCTATTTGTAAATTTTGGAGATTAATCCTTTGTCAGTTGCTTCATTTGCAAATATTTTCTCCCATTCTGAGGGTTGTCTTTTTGTTTTGTTTATGGTTTCCTCTGCTGTGCAAAAGCTTTTAGGTTTAACTAGATCCCATTTGTTCATTTTTGTTTTTATTTTTATTACTGTAGGAGGTAGATCAAAAAAAGATCCTGCTGCAATTTATATCAAAGAGTGTTCTGCCTATGTTTTACTCTTAGAGTTTTATAGTGTCTGGCCTTACATTTAGGTCTTTAATGCATTTTGAGTTTATTTTTGTGTATGGTGTTAGGAAGTGTTCTAATGTCATTCTTTTACATGTAGCTGTCCAGTTTTCCCAGCACTACTTATTGAAGAGACTGAGATTAGGTGAACATAGGTGCATGGGTTTATCTCTGAGCTTTCAATCCTGTTCCATTGCTCTATATTTCTGTTTTTGTGCCAGTACCATACTGTTTTGATTACTGTAGCTTTGAAGTATAGTCTGAAGTCTGGGAGCCTGATTCCTCCAACTCTGTTTTTCTTTCTCAAGATTGCTTTTCCTATTTGGGGTATTTTGTGTTTTCATACAAATTGTAAGATTATTTTGTTCTAATCCTGTGAAAAACGCCATTGATAATTTGATAGGGATTGCACTGAATCTGTAGAATGCTTAGGTTAGAATAGTCATTTTCACAATATTGATTCTTCCAGTCCAAGAACATGGTATATCTCTCCATCTGTTTGTGTCATCTTTGATTTCTTTCATCAGTATCTTATAGATTTCTGAGTACAGGTTTTTTTGCCCTGCTGTAGTACTTTTTCAATTACAGTAACATACTTGAGACTTACTCATGGTGGCCAAATGAGAAATAAAATTTGCTTCTCATTTGAGCCAGCATACTGTGAAGCATATGTGTTGTATAATTTTTTGTTTTGATATACTTTCACATTTAAAGAAAAGTTATAAGAATAGTACTAAGAACTTCTAATACCCTTAACCCAGATTCCCAATTATTTACATTCTGTTTCAGTTATATATGTGTTTATATATATATATGTTTATTTATGATTTTTTCTGAATTGTTTGAAAATTAATTGAAGACATCTATCTCTTAAATACTTGAATGCATATTTCCTAAAAACAAGTCACATAACTGCCTTGATAACATAATTATCAATGATCAAAATGAGAAAATTTAACATTGATAAAATATTATCTAATCCACAGTTTATATTTAAGTTTTATCAATTTTCCCAATAATGTCCCCTTTCTCTGTTTTGTTTTGGCTCAGGATGCAAGCCAGGGTCAAGCATTCTGTTAAGTTATCATGTTTCTTTAGTGTAATTTCATTTGGAACAGTTCCTTAACCATTTTGTCTTTTTTGACCTTGAGATTTTTGAAGAATGAAAAACAGTTGTTTTGTTGAATGTACCTCAATTTTTGTCTGTGCGATGTTTCCTCATGATTATGTTTAGGTTATGCATTTTTGGCAGGGCCACCACAGTTATTTATGAAAAATAACTTTTTCATCCCTGGTTGTGAATTTATTCTCCTATGTTTTCTTCAGGAAGTGTTAGCTTTTAAATTTAGGTCTAATGTCCATATTGAATTAACTTTTGTGTATGATGCAAGGTAGGGGAAGCCTAGATTTTCATTATTTTAAATAAATTTTTAAAACCTATGTGTTGTAAGCCTAGATTTTCATTATTTTAAAGAAATTTTCCCCACACATAGTTTCATTGTGTTTTTCCTGGATATTAAGAAAAACTTTTTGGGGTAGCAAGTGATTAAAACCAACTCAAGCTAGATAAAGCAAATGGGAATTTATTTGCTCACTTTACCGGGAAGAGTAAGACATAACTCATAGGATCAAAGGAAGATACACAAAGGCCAGAACTTCAGGAGCTAGAACTAGGATAGATATTCCAGGGCTCTCTCTTGTCTTTTCTCATATCTGCTTATCTCTGCATCACTTCATTGTGCAGACCACTTTCCTCTACGGGCCAGGGGAGATGAATGCTCTCAGCCTCATTCATCACAGTTGCTCATTCTTCCAGCGTCACTATTGTTGTCCTAAGGAAGGACTCTACTTGGCACTGCTTCAGTCACATGCCCTCTTCCTGGGCTGTTCGCTGTTGCTTGAGGGCTCAGAACCTAGGCGTAATCAAGTCCAGGCCCACCCTATGGCAATGGGTTGGTGCTACCATCAGAAACAACATGGAATGAGGGAGAGAAGGGTCCCAAGGATAGACTTCTGGACATTCCAAATATTATATGTCCCACCAAGATTCCTATTTTTTAAAAAATGGCTTTTTACAATGTATAAAATAAAAAATTAAATTAAAAAATGGCTTTTTATATATGGTATTTATTTATCTTTCACGGAACTCTTAATTAAATATATTCAGGTGCAGTAAAGCTAGATTTCTATTCTGCTCATCTAAAACTGAAGTGTGAATTAATTAGATACTTTGAAGAACTAAAATGTATGCAAATTATATGAGAATAATGTACCTCCTAAATGATTAAAGTTTAACACATCAAAGTCCATCATAATGTGAATGATGCTGAATGAAGTGGAAGAGCAGTCAGATTTTTTCATTTTGACCTGTCCCCACTTTCCTCAAATTATAATGAAAAAATTAGATTGTCAATACCTCAATATAATAAATCATTGGGAGAGTAACCGTGGTTCAGTGATTAGGACAAAATTTATTTACTTAGAGTGCCCATAATTCTCCAGAGATTTAAAGCAAGGCTGATGATGCTCAACCCACAGGATTAATTGAAAATAAAAGAAGTGGTTCTTATTGGAAATCATTAAGCACCTCAAGGCTTGCATTTGAAGGAGAAAACTTGAGAGTTCATTGTAGACAAATGACTGTCTCAGCCAAAGTTACCTACTTATATCATATTTTCTTTGAAGTGTGGCTGAGTAAAAAGCTGACCCCATAGAGAGCCTTGAAATGATAATGTAATCGACAGCATAACTGACTTTCCTGGGTTGGATTCACTAAAGAAATCTGACATCAAAAGTAGTATTTTAGACAGGCTTTTGTCTAAATATAAATATGTGACCATCAGGGGATAGAGATGGAGGACCTCTTTAAATGACAGGCCCAGAGGTTATTTTCCTATTATGAGAGGAGGACCCAGCTGGGAAAGTTCTTCCCACCTTAGCCTGACTGTCTTCCTCAACATTCCACTTGCTTCAGTTTTGCTCTCTTCACTCTGCCCACTGTGTACAAAAGCTCCCCTTCATGGCTTCCATTGCTCTCCCATCCTCTAGGCACTATAACCCCATTAATTTTCAGATTTAGGTGGAAAGTCTCTTTTTTTGTTCCTTGAGACAGCTTTTCAAAATAAAGTTTTACCAATGAAACGTGAACTAGGAGGGAGGGGAAAGACACACAAAAGCTTAAAAATTGAGATGTTTATAAAATCTGCTTTCTGATCCTATTTTTAAGGGTCTAGTCATAGATGGGGTTAATTAATATAGAACAAGAGATGTTCAACTCCTATTTCCTTTTCCCTGCTTCAGATCCATTTGCTTTGTTCTTTGTGGCCATATGATGCAATGATAGTTGCCATCTTAGAGCTCTCAGCAAACTATTAGTTTTTTTCCATTAAAAGAAGTGGACTTTTTTGCTTGCTTCGGCAGCATGTTTACTAAAATTGGAATACTACGGAGAAGATAAGCATGGCCCCTGCAAATTCGAGAAGCGTTTCATATTTTTATGTGACGTACAGCATGGTGACTATAGTTAATAATACTGTATTGCATGTTTGATAGTAGCCAGGAGAGTGGATCTTGATAGTTCTCATCACAAGAAAATAAATTTGTAACTATATATAGTGATTGATATTAAGTTGACTTCTTGTGGTGATTATATTGCAATATATACAAATATTGATTAATTATTTTGTACACCTGAAACTAATACAATGTTATGTAAATTATACCTTAATTTAAAAAGAAAAAAAATAAGTTGATTTTCTTTTCTTTCTCATTTCAAATGGCAGTCTCTCTCGGGGAGCACCTGAGTTTCTATTTTCTGTTAGGGGGGTATTTTCAGTTCTTGGTTTATTTACAGAATCAAAGTAATGAAGAGTCTCTCTCTCCTTTTCATATATGATTGATTTGTTGTGACTGTCTGGAGTGCTGTATTGAGAAGCCATCTGGAGGTGCATCTAGGTCCCTCAGGAAGGAGAACTGTGATTAATTAATAATGGCTGTCATGAGCTTAATAGTAGCTGCACACTTGCCACGTATCTGTCTTTTCTCTCAATTCCATCAATGGTAAAACATTTGTTTTGATTTGATTTTTATTTCTACTCAAGTTATCAGCCTTGGGAATTCCAGTGATTTTCCTTTTTTTTTTTTTTTTTTTTTACTAATCCCTCAGATACTGATATGGTGGTGGGAGAACACATCTAAATATATATTAAAATACTTTTCTCCCTGTTGAATTAAAACCTCCTTAAGAAGGAGCAGGTTCTCTCTACAAAGTCTGAGGCATTAAACATACAACAAAAACAAAGTAAATATTTAAACTTTTTTCAAATGGTTCATCCCACTAAGTCATTTTGATTTCTTACCAAATGAATATGGAAATATTGAAGCTTGAAATATAAAATGTAGATTGACATTCCTGATCCATCCCAACAGGTACATAATTTTCTATTATTGTGTATTCTCTGTTGTTTTGGACAAAATTTCAAATGAATCAAGGAACAAGATATTTAGTGTTTCTTCAGGAAAATAACTGCACATTTACAAAATTATTACTGTTAAATTTCCCCCAGATATGCTCTTCTGGTGACTATTTTAAACTTTGCATTCATGAGTGTTGTACATTATTATTCAGTTCTCCTGTTTTCTTCACACTTAAACTCTTCAGTTTTAGGAAGAAATATTTCTTTATTTTTAACTCAAGTTATAATCCCAGTGAGACAAATGGGATTTCTCTTTGCTCAACAGTTTCTGAAGTTTGGTTTAGCTTTAAGTCACTAAAAACTTAAAGGGTTGTATTTAGATGGGAGAATTTGGACTGAAGTCCTTTCATTGGTGTCTATAACATCAAATGGTTTAGGATTTTTGCACTGCACTCTGGGGAGCCTTGAGGTCTCTGAGGTCCATTCTCTTAGGCCCCAAAGACTGACTGATGCATTTGCTTTTTCATTCATTCCTCATTCCCTTCCATTTATTCAACAAACCTTTGAGTATTTAGTATATGCTTGTGTGGGGGTTCAGGGAGCCCATATCCTCCAAGAGTTTTGGTATAGAAGACTGAACAGTAATAAGCATATGGACACATGTGACAAAGGCTATGTTCAGAGTGACATGGGAACTTGTGGAAGGGGCACATCCAGACTGGGGACGGCAGTGGCTCTAGGGAAGCCTTCATAGAGGAGCGGAAGCATGAATAGAAGTTAATCACACAGTGAGAACAACCAAGTGTCGAAAAGCCTTTCAAAGTATTTTTAAAAATTCGATTGTTTCCTGAAAACATATTTGGCCTCCTGGAATTTATCTTGGAGATAAAACAATCTCCACTAGATCCACTGCAATATGGGATCTAGAGTGCTGATTCCCTTGTAGGTATCACAGTTTGATTCATTCTTCCAGTGGAGAGGTGGTGTGGTAGAGAGTAAGGTACACAAAGTGCACTGTTTTTCACTCATCAATTTTCTTTAGTTAGCGGTTACTTAGGCTACTAAGATGTAATTCTTTAAATATTTTCGTGCACATTTTTTGTAAATGTACATTGTCTTCATCTGCTCTGGCTGCCATAAAAAAATATTATAGACTAAATGGCTGAAACAACAGAAATTTATTTTCTCACAGTTCTGGAGGCTGGAAGTCTGAGATCAAGGTACTAGCATGGCACGTTCTGGTAAAGCTTTCTTCCTGGCTTGCAGATGGCCACCTTCTTGCTGTGTGTTCATATGGTCTTTCCTTAGTGCCTGCTTGGGGAAAGAGAGAGAGAGACAGAGAAATCAAGCCTGAAATTATTTAAATATTTAGAATTTTAGAAGAGTTTTAAGTTCTAATCAGGTAAATAATTGCAATTATTAAAGAAATGTTCTGGTAAATAATAAAAATAAGAATATAACTTCATAGGTTGACAGTAGTATACCACAACCAGTTTGTTCGGTGAACCTCATATGGCAAAGCTCTTTTATGTTCTTTGCTTCATCAAAGAATGTCAGATCAGCAGGAATATCCTTACATGTCTTCCAGTGGTGTGGAACTTAGTATTTTAAAAAATGAGAAAATAATCTTAACAAATATGTTGCCTTTAAGGGTTTTCTTCTCTAGGGAGAGGACACACACGATGTGTATATACCCACATACACACACACACATGCATGTTCATACACACATGTATGCATATATGTGTACACACGCTTGCATTCATACATATGAATGAATACATACACATATGCACACATACTATATAATTCCCTGTGTGTGTTTTTGTGGTGTGAACCATTACCTATAGAAAGGCTATATGCTAGCATTTAAGCATACAGCTCAATAAAATGTACTACTGCTTGTCAAACCAGCATGTTAGCAACAGATACAGAACAGTTGTTTTTTTTTTTAATAAGAAAAGGGTTAGAATTCAGATAAATATTGGCCCTCTGTAGTTATACATCATGTACAGTGCAATCACATTCATTTTACAAAGGAGTTAGGTTCCACCGTCAACACAAAAGGTGACAATTGGATGAGAACAAAATGACTCTTGAAAGTTACACAACTTGCTCACAAATTGCAGTATTTTACCAACTCTGCCAGTTTTGTATTTGTTTTCTCTCCTAGCAACAGAACAGATCACTGTTCTTTAAACAAGTGGAGTAGTTTATTTGTGTTGAGCAGCCATGTGGTGTGAAATCGTGTGTACTCTGAAGCTCTTGGATCACGTGTGTGCAGTGCGATACTCTCCCCACCAGAGCTGAGAGAGCTGATGCTGGCTGTAAAAATGCACCTCCCGCTGGTCCCACATATGTGGAAGCACATGTTCATTGAGTGTTAAGGTGGCATTGTGGTGGAGTGCGGTTTAAGCTGTTCTCTCTCCTCCTCTTTCCCTCTAGCTTCCTCCTCCTTTGCAGTTCTCTTGTGTTTGCTGAACATGGTCATCTTGTAGGTAAATCTGAACACATTGCAACTCTATGGCGTATGGCATTCTATTTAGATACATCTTTGTTTATGTGCCTGTTTATAGGTTCTTTGTTGAAACAAAGTTACAAATATCAATACCTATGCGTCTGGCTGTTGGACTTCTAGAAAATTCTGTTAAGAGCATGAATTTCATTTCTGATCGTACCATGTAATACTCGCAGCATTTGTTCCTAGCTCATCTGGTTGCAAAAAAGTACTATACGAGTAGATGTACAAACCAGTTTCCATCCCTGGAAAATAATTTAAATCTGTTAGCCCATCCAATGATGGGATCTTTTTGAGCTCCGGCATGGTACAGTAGCTATCATTAAGGCTGTGAATACACAAGTTAACTTAATTCTGCTTTTGTTTTAGTTTAGAGTAGCCATTTATTTATGTTACTGTTTTGTTGCTTTGCTAAACACTGAGGTCGATGGTCCTACTGGCATCTCATATACAACCCAGCTGCCACGGCCTGACCATGGGAAAGTACTTTCCCAGTGGAGATTCAGTTAAAACATTCTCTGAGAATCTGAGTGAGTGAACCATACTTTCCTTCATGCAAAACCAGAATTGATTACATGTATTTCCTGCCAAAGCTAAGAGGTGCAGTTTTGAATTTCTTCAGAAAGGGCAATTTCATGTTCACTTAAGTTTTATGATTTTAACATTGTGTTTAAGAACAGTTTTCATGCTAATTGAAGTGTTCTGTGTCAATGGAGGAAAAAAATCAAGTTCTTAAGGTAGACCATCTTCTTTAAAGCATTAAATGGAAATTCACAACTTTCCAAAATATTCTTGGTAAGAATTCTATTGTGATTGTTACATAGCTTCATTCCTTGATTCAACAATTGTTTGCTGAGTACCAAGTAAGCGCTGGATATACTGCAGTGAGGAGAAGCAAGTTCTTGACCTGTTGAAGCATATGGGATCCTGCAGGGGTGATCAGCAATAAACAGCTAAAGAAACAACAATTTAGAGAAGTATCAGGAAGACAGAGGACAGAATTCAGTGATAGAGAATAACAAGAGGGGAACTAATTCATTAGGTGGTTCATAATGGTGGTTGGAGGAGGTAGGCTTTAGGCTGAGACTTAAAGGATGAGAAGAGGTGGGCCATGTAAAGACCATGAGGCAGAGCAGCCTAGGCAGAGATCAGCAAGCATCAAAACTCCAGGCATAAAGGAGCTTGGGTGTTTCCAGAACTGAAAGAAACCTGGTGTTACTGCATCAGAGCTTTTAAGTGTGTGTGTGTGTGTGTGTGTGTGTGTGTGTGGCATGGGAGGAAATGAGGAGGTGATGGTATGAGATTAGATTAGATCATTAAATGGGTGTCAGATGATTCAGAACCTTGTATGCCATGGTTAAGACTCTAGATTTTAAAATAAGTACAATGGAAACCAATCAAAAATTTAAGAGTAGAGAATTTTTAAAGGCTCACTTTGGCTATTTTGTGGAGAATGAAACATGTGTGAGCATGTTTCATTGTGTTTGTGGTTAAAAATGGAAGCAATGAGACCAGTTAGAGGGCTATCAGAATCATCCAGTCAAAGACAATGGTGGCTTGGGTAACAGAGTGACGATGGAGATGGAATCAACTGGATAGATTTGAAATATTTTTTGGAGGTATCTTCTGAATTTACAGGTACATTTGATATTCAGGGTGAGGAGGAATCAAGAATCTAAAATGATCACTTTTTTTTTCTTTTTTCCAACTGGGCATGTCATGGTAGCCTTTACTAAGATTGGGTGTTGGGCAAGATCAGGTTTCAGAGGGAGATCATGTTCACTTTTAGATATCTAGCAACAAACCTATTGCAAAATTTATTAATTCATCAAACATTGATTGAGCTTCACCATATGCCAGACATTGTACTAAGTGTTGAGGATATCTGGTGTCCTTATGTTTATGGAATTACAGAGATAGTAGATTTCAGGGTGCAAGAAGGGCCCATCATTGGAAATCATCCAGTCCAACATCCTTATTTTAAAGATGAAGGGTAGAATTTGAAGCATTTGATTTTTGAAGAAATATCAAGACTCCTCTATAAAAATTATGGTTATCTTAGTAAAACTTAACTTTACACAACCAGCAAAAATTGTGGTATTATTTTCCCTTAGGGATAGCATACAATCTGTTTTCATTTCTGTTTTAATGAATTGTTACAATTAGTATTATTAAAACACTTTCTGTTGCATTCTGAAGCCATGAAAACATGGGCATTATAGCCAGCAGTTCAGTGAGTGATGCTGTCATTGGTTTCACTAGGCTTATAAACAACACATGCAAGAAGAATCATAAACCATGTTCAAATGTGCACACATTTTTTTACTAAGGATTGATAGTAGACAAATGTGGAATTGGACATTTGTAATTTTTATATTATTGATGGTAGGTTGATATTTACCTTGAAACCTTTTAGAGGAGATTTTTCAAATTTAATGGAAAACATTAATATGAGAGGGAAAAAAAAGAAGGGCTGCAAAGAAAAAATTTGTTGTTGTGCAATGAATTCTAGATTTGTGTGTGTGCAAGTGGATGCATGTTGGATTGTTTTAAGGGCTTATTCAATTTTATAAGTTAATATATTTGGTTAAAGAATAAAAAGGTAATGATAAGATAACAAGTTTTGTAGATGTGAACAATTTAAATACCAGGAAACCAAAAAATATTATTTAGAATGGTCTAGATAAGCATACTTATTATCTAAATTATGATACAGCATTTATTATTCATTTGAAGTGAGATTTACTTGGCTTTTTATACTAGGTGAGATACTGTGAAAGAAAAGAGATGAAAGTTCCTGCCCTAAGGGCATAACAAACTTGAAGCATCAGGCATGATCCAGTCTGGTCACACACATGCACACACACGATGGGAGACTGTTTCCTGCAGTGAGTGGTGATTGCCATAGGAATGCTCTATGGAGAGAAGGAAGTTTCAAGATGTTTTGTAGAGATGAGAGCCTGTTCATCGGAAGGATGTTTCAGGATAAGAAAGGAAAAAGTGGATATTGAATGAGATAGATGGCAGTCAAGTGACTTACTTGAAGCTTGAAAGTAGGTTGAAGAGATGGTGATAAAAGCAAGGATGGAGCTAGATTAGAATGCATGCCAATGGAAGAGGCAAAACTCCTGAGAGGATGGTTGAAATGCTCAAAATAAGAAGCATTTAGCTCTGCTTCTTCCCTGTAACTGGAAGGGCAGGACTAAATTCAAAGAAACGAGAAGTCCAAGGTTTAACCCTGTACCTTCAAGGAAGAAATGTAACAGCCAAGGGCTGACAGTCTAAACTTCATGGAATTTATAACTAGGACTGTGTACACATAAATTAATAGAAAAATTAGTAGTGTAAATAAAGGCTATATAGAAAGACAGTTTCTGGAATCTTCCTGAAAAAAATAGAAGTTTTGTGCATGAATATACCAGAACAGGAGTAATCTATGTTTTATTAATTAATCTGTATCCTTATATCCTCATGAAAGATACAAGGGTAAGAGTGTAGTTTTCACTTTCTGAAAAAGTGCTTAGGAATAAACATTGGCAAGAACCTGCAGGAAGCCTTCAGGACAGGAAGATGTCTTTTGTTCTTAACCACTTGTCCCTGGCTCTCCCAAAAGCCACCATCTTTTTTTTTTTAATTTTATTTTTTTATTAGTTTCTGCTTTATAACAAAGTGAATCAGTCATACATATACATCTGTTCCCACATCCCTTCCCTCATGCATCTCCCTCCCTCCCACCCTCCCCATCCCACCCCTCCAGGCGGTCACAAAGCACCGAGCTGATCTCCCTGTGCTCTGCGGCTGCTTCCCACTATCTATCTACCTTACGTTTGGTAGTGTATATATGTCCATGCCTCTCTTTCGTGTTGTCACAGCTTACCCTTCCCCCTCCCCATATCCACAAGTCCATTCTCAAGTAGGTCTGTGTCTTTATTCCCGTTTTACCCCTAGGTTCTTCATGACAATTTTTTTTTAATTCCGTATATATGTGTTAGCATACGGTATTTGTCTTTCTCTTTCTGACTTACTTCACTCTGTATGACAGACTCTAGGTCTATCCACCTCATTACAAATAGCTCAGTTTCGTTTCTTTTTATGGCTGAGTAATATTCCATTGTATATATGTGTCACATCTTCTTTATCCATTCATCCGATGATGGACACTTAGGTTGTTTCCAGCTTCGGGCTATTGTGACTAGAGCTGCAATGAACATTTTGGTACATGTCTCTTTTTGAATTATGGTTTTCTCAGGGTATATGCCTAGTAGTGGGATTGCTGGGTCATATGGTAGTTCTATTTTTAGTTTTTTAAGGAACCTCCATACTGTTCTCCATAGTGGCTGTACCAATTCACATTCGCACCAGCAGTGCAAGAGTGTTCCCTTTTCTCCACACCCTCTCCAGCACTTATTGTTTGTAGATTTCTTGATGATGCCCATTCTGACTGGTGTGAGATGATATCTCATTGAAGTTTTGATTTGCATTTCTCTAATGATTAATGATGTTGAGCATTCTTTCATGTGTTTGTTGGCAGTCTGTATATCTTCTTTGGAGAAATGCCTATTTAAGTCTTCTGCTCATTTTTGGATTGGGTTGTTTGTTTTTTTGCTATTGAGCTGCATGAGATGTTTATAAATTTTGGAGATTAATCCTTTGTCAGTTGTTTCATTTGCAAATATTTTCTCCCATTCTGAGGGTTGTCTTTTGGTCTTGTCTATGGTTTCCTTTGCTGTTCAAAAGCTTTGAACTTTCATGAGGTCCCATTTGTTTATCTTTGTTTTTATTTCCATTTCTCTAGGAGGTGGGTCCAAAAGGATCTTGCTGTGATTTATGTCATAGAGTGTTCTACCTATGTTTTCCTCTAAGACTTTGATAGTTTCTGGCCTTACATTTAAGTCTTTAATCCATTTTGAGCTTATTTTTGTGTATGGTGTTAGGGAATGATCTAATCTCAAACTTTTACATGTCCCTGTCCAGTTTTCCCAGCACCACTTATTGAAGAGGCTGTCCTTTCTCCACTGTACATTCCTGCCTCCTTTATCCAAGATAAGTTGGCCATATGTGCGTGGGTTTATCTCTGGGCTTTCTATCCTGATCCACTGATCTATCTTTCTGTTTTTATGCCAGTATCACATTGTCTTGATTACTGTAGCTTTGTAGTATAGTCTGAAGTCAGGGAGCCTGATTCCTCCAGCTCCGTTTTTCGTTCTCAAGATTGATTTGGCTATTTGGGGTCTTTTGTTTTTCCAAACAAATTTTGAAATTTTTTGTTCTAGTTCTGTGAAAAATGCCAGTGGTAGTTTAATAGGGATTGCATTGAATCTGTAGACTGCTTTGGGTAGTAGAGTCATTTTCACAATATTGATTCTTCCAATCCAGGAGCATGGTATATCTCTCCATCTATTTGTATCATCTTTAATTTCTTTCATCAGTGTCTTACAATTTTCTGCATACAGGTCTTTTTTCTCCTTAGGTAGGTTTATTCCTAGATATTTTATTCTTTTTGTTGCAATGGTAAATGGGAGTGTTTTCTTGATTTCATTTTCAGATTTTTCATCATTAGTGTACAGGAATGCCAGAGATTTCTGTACATTAATTTTGTATCCTGCTACTTTACCAAATTCATTGATTAGCTCTAGTAGTTTTTCGGTAGCATCTTTAGGATTCTCTATGTATAGTATCATGTCATCTGCAAACAGTGACAGCTTTACTTCTTCTTTTCCAATTTGTATTCCTTTTATTTCCTTTTCTTCTCTGATTGCTGTGGCTAAAACTTCCAAAACTATGTTGAATAAGAGTGGTGAGAGTGGGCAGCCTTGTCTTGTTCCTGATCTTAGTGGAAATGGTTTCAGTTTTTCACCATTGAGGACAATGTTGGCTGTGGGTTTGTCATATATGGCCTTTATTATGTTCAGGAAAGTTCCCTCTATGCTTACTTTCTGCAGGGTTTTTATCATAAATGGGTGTTGAATTTTGTCGAAAGCTTTCTCTGCATCTATTGAGATGATCATGTGGTTTTTCTCCTTCAACTTGTTAATATGGTGTATCACATTGATTGATTTGAGTATATTGAAGAATCCTTGCATTCCTGGAATAAACCCCACTTGATCATGGTGTATGATCCTTTTAATGTGCTGTTGGATTCTGTTTGCTAGTATTTTGTTGAGGATTTTTGCATCTATGTTCATCAGTGATATTGGCCTGTAGTTTTCTTTCTTTGTGACATCGTTGCCTGGTTTTGGTATCAAGGTGATGGTGGCCTCGTAGAATGAGTTTGGGAATGTTCCTTCCTCTGATATTGTTTGGAAGAGTTTGAGAAGGATGGGTGTTAGCTCTTCTCGAAATGTTGGATAGAATTCGCCTGTGAAGCCATCTGGTCCTGGGCTTTTGTTTGATGGAAGATTTTTAATCATAGTTTCAATTTCAGTGCTTGTGATTGGTCTATTCATATTTTCTATTTCTTCCTGATTCAGTCTTGGCAGGTTGTGCATTTCTAAGAATTTGTCCATCTCTTCCAGGTTGTCCATTTTATGGGCATAGAGTTGCTTATAGTAATCTCTCATGATCTTTTGTATTTCTGCAGAGTCAGTTGTTACTTCTCCTTTTTCATTTCTAATTCTATTGATTTGAGTCTTCTCCCTTCTTTTCTTGATGAGTCTGGCTAATGGTTTATCAATTTTGTTTATCTTCTCAAAGAACTAGCTTTTAGTTTTATTGATCTTTGCTATCGTTTCCTTCATTTCTTTTTCATTTATTTCTGATATGATTTTTATGATTTCTTTCCTTCTGCTAACTTTGGTCTGTTTTTGTTCTTCTTTCTCTAATTGCCTTAGGTGCAAGGTTAGGTTGTTTATTCGAGATTTTTCCTGTTTCTTAAGGTGGGATTGTATTGCTATAAACTTCCCTCTTAGAACTGCTTTTGCTGCGTCCCATAGGTTTTGGGTCGTCGTGTCTCCATTGTCATTTGTTTCTAGGTATTTTTTAATTTCCTCTTTGATTTCTTCAGTGATCACTTCGTTATTAAGTAGTGTATTGTTTAGCCTCCATGTGTTTGTATTTTTTACAGCTCTTTTCCTGTAATTGATATCTAGTCTCATAGCATTGTGGTCAGGAAAGATACTTGATACAATTTCAATTTTCTTAAATTTACCAACGCTTGATTTGTGACCCAAGATATGATCTATCCTGGAGAATGTTCCATGAGCACTTGAAAAAAATGTGTATTCTGTTGTTTTTGGATGGAATGTCCTATAAATATCAATTAAGTCCATCTTGTTTAATGTATCATTTAAAGCTTGTGTTTCCTTATTTATTTTCATTTTGGATGATCTGTCCATTGGTGAAAGTGGGGTGTTAAAGTCCCCTACTATGATTGTGTTACTGTCGATTTCTCCTTTTATGGCTGTTAGTATTTGCCTTATGTATTGAGGTGCTCCTATGTTGGGTGCATAAATATTTACAATTGTTATATCTTCTTGGATCGATCCCTTGATCATTATGTAGTGTCCTTCTTTGTCTCTTCTAGTAGTCTTTATTTTAAAGCCTATTTTTTCTGATATGAGAATTGCTACTCCAGCTTTCTTTTGGTTTCCATTTGCATGGAATATCTTTGTCCATCCCCTTACTTTCAGTCTGTATGTGTCTCTAGGTCTGAAGTGGGTCTCTTGTAGACAGCATATATATGGGTCTTGTTTTTGTATCCATTCAGTCAATCTGTGTCTTTTGGTGGGAGCATTTAGTCCATTTACATTTAAGGTAATTATCGATATGTATGTTCCTATTCCCATTTTCTTAATTGTTTTGGGTTAGTTATTGTAGGTCTTTTACTTCTGTTGTGTTTCTTCCCTAGAGAAGTTCCTTTAGCATTTGTTGTAAAGCTGGTTTGGTGGTGCTGAACTCTCTCAGCTTTTGCTTGTCTGTAAAGGTTTTAATTTCTCCATCAAATCTGAATGAGATCCTTGCTGGGTAGAGTAATCTTGGTTGCAGGTTTTTCTCCTTCATCACTTTAATTATGTCCTGCCACTCCCTTCTGGCTTGTAGAGTTTCTGCTGAGAGATCAGCTGTTAACCTGATGGGGATTCCTTTGTGTGTTATTTGTTGTTTTTCCCTTGCTGCTTTTAATATGATTTCTTTGTGTTTAATTTTTGACAGTTTGATTAATATGTGTCTTGGTGTCTTTCTCCTTGGATTTATTCTGTATGGGACTCTCTGTGCCCCCTGGACTTGATTAACTATTTCCTTTCCCATATTAGGGAAGTTTTCAACTATAATCTCTTCAAATATTTTCTCAGTCCCTTTCTTTTTCTCTTCTTCTTCTGGAACCCCTATAATTCGAATGTTGGTGCATTTAATGTTGTCCCAGAGGTCTCTGAGACTGTCCTCTGTTCTTTTCATTCTTTTTTCTTTATTTTGCTCTGCAGCAGTTATTTCCACTATTTTATCTTCCACCTCACTTATCCGTTCTTCTGCTATTGATCCCATCTAGAGTATTTTTTATTTCATTTATTGTGTTTTTAATCGATGCTTGATTCATCTTTAGTTCTTCTAGGTCCTTGTTAACTGTTTCTTGCATTTTGTCTATTCTATTTCCAAGATTTTGGATCTGGGAAATAGAATCTTGGATCATCTTTACCATCATTATTCTGAATTATTTTTCAGGTAGACTGCCTATTACCTCTTCATTTGTTAGCTCTGGTGGGTTTTTATCTTGCTCCTTCTCCTGCTGTGTGTTTTTCTGTCTTCTCATTTTGCTTATCTTACTGTGTTTGGGGTCTCCTTTTTGCAGGCTGCAGGTTCGTAGTTCCCGTTGTTTTTGGTGTCTGTCCCCAGTGGCTAAGGTTGGTTTAGTGGGTTGTGTAGGCTTCCTGGTGGAGGGGACTAGTGCCTGTGTTCTGGTGGATGAGGCTGGATCTTGTCTTTCTGGTGGGCAGGTCCACGTCTGGTGGTGTGTTTTGGGGTGTCTGCGGACTTTTTATGATTTTAGGCCACCTCTCTGCTAATGGGTGGCGTTGTGTTCCTGTCTTGCTAATTGTTTGGCATAGGGTGTCCAGCACTGTAGCTTGCTGGTCGTTGAGTGAAGCTGGGTGCTGGTGTTGAGATGGAGATCTCTGGAAGATTTTTGCCGTTTGATATTATGTGGAGCTGGGAGGTCTCTTGTGGACCAGTGTCCTGAAGTTGGCTCTACCACCTCAGAGGCACAGCACTGACTCCTGGCTCCTCAATTTGGGATGATTTGTTGTCTATTAATGTATTCCACAGGTGCAGGGTACATCAAGTTGATTGTGGAGCTTTAATCCGCTGCTTCTGAGGCTGCTGGGAGAGGTTTCCATTTCTCTTCTTTGTTCTCACAGCTCCTGGGTCTCAGCTTTGGATTTGGCCCCGCCTCTGCGTGTAGGTCGCCGGAGGGCGTCTGTTCTTCGCTCAGACAGGACAGGGTTAAAGGAGCAGCCTCTTCGGGGACTCTGGCTCACTCAGGCCGGGCGGGAGGGAGTGGCACGGAGTGCGGGGCGAGCCTTTTGGGAGGTCTGAGGTCTTCTGCCAGCATTCAGTAGGTGTTCTGTAGGAGTTCTTCCACGTGTAGCTGTATTTCTGGTGTATCCGTGGGGAGGAAGGTGATCTCCGCGTCTTACTCTTCCTCCATCTTACCCGGAAGTCCAAAAGCCACCTTCTTACTGTGGTGGTTTAGCCTCTCACCTGTAGATTAACATTTCCTCTATGATAAATTAATTTGCTTGCTATGGACAGTGTGTATGACCCTATATTCCTTCACAATAACCTTGAAATTTTCTTCATCATGCAGTTGACTGGAACACACCACTTACTCCTGAAGTGTGAAACAGACGCACTGGCCAAGCAGGACTTTTTTTCATTTTGTTTTTTGTTCTTTTCTTAAGCTTTTTCAGCTGCACTAATTCTTAACCAGCCAAAGAAACTCTCAAGGGGATACTTTGGGGGAAAGGGGAGAAGAGACATCTTGAAAAATTTTTACATATGTAAAACAAATGTCTTCCACTGAGGTTTTTAAAATAGTCCCTTTAAACTGTAACATGTGTCAGGCTAAGTTTGCTCAAATAATCACAGGCCTGCACAAGCAGGTTCCAATCAGTGAACACCAGACACAGAGGCCCATTTTCATGAGAGTTATGTTTTTGTTGGTGGTTTTAGTTTGTCTTCAGAAATTGCCTCTTGCGTTGGTGGTGTAGTGGTGAGCATAGCTGCCTTCCCCAAATTACTTCTTAACCCATTATGTCTAGAACTTTCCCATTCTTTAATTCTACTTAGGAAAAAAGGGATATTATCTCACAGCTGAGTGGGAAGACGCAAGGGACTCTGTCCAAGTTTTCTCCAGGAATATTGTTGTCAGGTTTGTGGTTTGCTTCTAGAAATTTAGTATGTGAGTTAATTTACATTTTTCACTCTACCTCCAGCTTTTTTTTTTTTTTTAAGGGACAGGGGTAATTTAAGAGGGAATTGAATATATCAGAACACCTTATTTTTTTTGTTGTCTGTTTGCTAAATAGGAAAGTCCATCAGCTTGGTAATGGAGGAGAGCAATGACTCCATGGAGAACCCCCAACAAGGCCAAGGGCGGAACAATGCCATGAAGTGTGGGTGGCTGAGGAAGCAGGGAGGCTTTGTCAAGACTTGGCATACCCGTTGGTTTGTGCTCAAAGGAGATCAACTCTATTATTTCAAAGACGAAGATGAAACCAAGCCCTTGGTAAGTAGGAGAAAATTAAAGCATTGTGGTGCTTAGTAGTCTAAGAAGTAGAGGGGTTTGCTAGAAACTGATGGAGACTGAGGTCAACCCAATCTCCCTGGTCTCCTTTATTTCGTTGGCCTCTTTCACACTCTTTCTCATTGTTTACTTTGGTTCAAGAGGATGAATTTGCTAATTGAGGCCGAGACAAATTACACTTGTCGAATATTAATTTTGACTTTTACGAAGCTGTAACAGAGTGTCTGAGTCCCTCAGGCAAACTTACTTCACATGGAAATGTTAATGGACATCTGCTAGAAGATATATTCTATAGCCAAAACATCTTTCCTTTTCTCAGAAGTAAGTTGAAAGATTTGAAAGAAAACTGTAAATGCAATTTTAAGTCATTTCTAAGACGCCTTCAGATTCAACTCTCTGGGGGCTTCCCTCCACTCTAACTCACATAAAATATGGATGTAGTGCTAAACCAGACAATGTTGATACATCCAACCAGCATACACAGTATGGTCCCCTGGGAATACTTTCTATGTTTCTTTGTGGTTTCTTACTGTTTTTTTATTTTCTTGTTTACTTATTTTCTCAGCCACAAATCTCTGGGTTGTAATTAGAGAAAGGAAAAATCTCCATCATTCCCTGTAGGTAAAACAAGCTTTCTTAGCTGTGATCATTGCTTATCAATTAATGAAAGGAGATAGGAACTGAGGTATCACTTCTGTGTTCTTCCTTCATCTACATCTATAAAATATATAAATAAGAGAAAAAATGTTTTAGATCAGTTTACATAAACATCCCTAACAGTATGTTCTTAAGGCTATTTTTCTTGTATTAAAATGTAAGAATTGAATTAGGAATTTGGATCAAGGCTCTGCTTTAGTATTTTAAATTCCTCAGACATTATAATTTAACAAAGTTCTCATTAGTATAATCAAATTACATAAAGATAGCAATGAAATTACAAACTCTACTCATTTTTTGAAATTGCCATTTTTTTAGCATACTTTTACCAGGGCCAAGCATTAGACTAAGAATTTGTATATATACATTATCTTATGAAATGCTTACAATAATCCTGTGAGGTAGGATTATCCTCACTTAAGTATGACAAAATCAATGTTTAGGTGTAATGCATATTACCCAAAGTTAGACAGTGCTGCCATATTTTGCCTCTAGTTAGGTCCAAGTTCATATAGCCTCAGCCAAAGATCTCATAAATAGATCAATGAAAGTATCTCATATTGATATCATGAGAGTTACAGTGCATTTCCATACCTGCTATTGTTTTCATCACAGCAAACCAGTGAGGAATATGGGGGATATCATTATAGATGAAGAAATTGTGTCTTAGTGACATGAAGCAGAGGCAAAGGAGTAAACTCTTTTGTTTCTTAACCCTTACTCTAAGGTTCTTTTCTTATACCTTGTTTTAAACTATGTAATACAGTAAGGTATTATCCTGAACATAAAATCATTTTTACCAAACTGAGGTTAATGTGAAAAAATGTAGAACATGGGGGATCCAGTATGGAAACTGTGATATGGAGGACCGTGTTCAATAAAACAGAAGTATGAGTAATATTCAATATTTTATCCTATGAACTCTTGTTCTGGCATGATTTGGGTGGACTGGGTTGTTAAACAGAATGGGTACAAATCAAATGATTAATTAGGTCTCATCTAGAACCTAAACAAGGGATTAGGGGAGCAAACAGAGGTTTCAGGGGCTGAGTGGCTAGAGAATTGAAAGGAAACTGAACAAACGTTTTGACTCTTTGGTGAGCTCAGCATACCTTCTAGTAATGAAGATAGAATACAATGGGTCAAGCTCGAGCTCAATATTTCTAAAATTTGAGAAATTGCAGATGTCAGAGAGTATTATCAAATTGCCTTAGCCACTGTCCTCTGTGGAATTTCTTAGAAGATCTACAGTCACAAATAGTATTCAGTGCAGTGTAGTTATTTTGACAGAAAGTTGGAAATATAAATAAGAAGTGCAAAAACTTCTGAATAATTCAAATAAAACTCTGCCTCAAAGTGAAAATTACTTTCATTCATAATATTTCTAAGATAAGTAATATTTTGATATTAGTATGTTACTAGTATTTGTAGACTTATAATGACTGAAATTAACAAAATAGTTATATTGACAAGAAAATACTAATTCTTATACAAACCAAACATAGATTACAATCATTCCCCCCACCTCCAAAAAAGGTTTCTTAATTTTTCTTCTACTTATTACTTGTTAAAGATTTGCTGTTAATAAAGCAGTAATAGTTTGGGGTGAAGAACTTTGAATTATTATTCTTTTTTTGGATCATCTTTTATGACAGTAGAAGCACCAGGAATTTTGACATAGTACTTTTAAATTTTAATCTTTTACACTGATGTTTAGACATGTGAGCACAGAATCAGATGAAAACCCAGCAATTCCTATATCAGAGGACACTTTGGAATTTGAAAGGACCATGTATTTGCCCATGAATGGATTAATTTCTTACCTTAAAGTGAGTTCTCTAAGTGAGCATAGATGCCTGACACATTGTAAGTGCTGCAGCACATTTTTGGACGAGTTGGTGAGTGATTCAGTAAAATATATCTCTAGCCAAGCAGGGTTGGGCCAGGACCATGTGCTGTCAGTAGTACTGACTATCCTCAGCTTCATGTATCAAAATCATAACCTGTATTTAAAATAATGAAGTTTAAATCACATTAAATAAATCCTGTAGTGATATATTATAGAATAACCCTAAGAATTCAATGAAGAACAATTGAACATCCTGAAAAATGTTAAAACGGGAAAAAATTTATTTGTTATAAAACCCCTCATTTTATTGATAAAGGGTACGTGTGTGTGTGTGTGTGTGTGTGTGTGTGTATCAACCAAGGGCTACTGTTAATGAATAGCAGATGATGAACTGAAAAATCAGATTTCCTTGCTCCTAATCCAGTGTTCCTTCAGTTTAGGCTTTTGCCTGCTCACAAATCCTCAACTTTTTTTTTTTAGATTTACTTCCAGTCAGAAGTAGTGTTTTCAGTATTGGCACTTACAAGCATAAGAATGTCCTTGACCTTCATATATTTTGATGAGGGTTATTTCAATAATACTGGAGGAAACATCACTAATGAAAGGAAAAAAAAAAAAAACTTCACTCTTCTAAGCATTCCTAACCAGCTGAAAATGTTCAATAAACTTAACCTGGATTGGGTTTCCTCTCTCTTAATAGTATTTCTAAAATGAAAGTATTAAAACCCTTGAAATGTGTGTCCCTCCTGTCCTAGAAAGAGGCTCTCAATTTATTTTAGTGAAACTTTCTCTGAGTTTCTCAACTCAATAAAGAGAGTCAAACTCCATCATTATCCTTGTTATTAAAAACTGCACATCTGTTGGGAGAAACATGTAAACATAATTATAATTGTGATAGGCTACCATGTAAGCACTGAGTGCTCAGAAAACACAGATACAATTAGTGCCAGGGAGTGAGTGGTGACTGGCTAGAGGAGTTGGGGGAGGTTGTGCAAAGCAAGAGGTGACCCTTACCTGGGGTGCTGAAGGTTGGTGGGAGTTTTCCAGGTACATAAACTGGGGGAAGGAATTCAGAGCAGAGGAAACATATGGAGTTGTAGAATAGATATCTATAAATAGCTGCATATAGTGAGGGCAGCAAAATGACAAGAAATGGGCTTAGAGAGATTAGATTGGTGGGACCACAGCAAAAATGGATGTGTATGTCACACAAAGAGGCTAGATTCTCAGGTAGGTAATGGAAAGCTCTTTCCAGAACACCTGAGCTACTCAAGATGCAAAACCACACTACCCTGTTAGAAAGGAATAATGGTGGCTGTTTCCTGATGTCTCCTCTGGCTGCCGTAATAGAATAACATAGACAGGGGCGCTTAAACAACAGAAATTAATTTTCTCAGAGTTCTAGAGGATGGAAGTCCAAGATCAAGATGCTTCCAGGGTTGGTTTCAGGTGAAGCCTCTCTTCCTGGCTTGTAGACAACTGCCTTCCCTCTGTGTCCTCACATGGCCTTTGCTTTGTACACAGGAGAGTGAGAGAGCCCTGGTGTCTCTTCCTCTTAAAAGGACATGAGTCCTATCAGATAGCCCCATCATTATGGCATCATTTAACCTTAAAGTCCCCAAATACAGTCACAGGGGGGGTTAGGTCTTTAATGTGAATTGGGGGGGGGGGCCAATTCAATCCATAATACCTAATATGTTGAAAACCTATGTTAATAAATATAATTTTCTCAGTTAAGGTTTTCTTCCATCTGTACTGTCTATCTTCATGTCTACTAGAACCTAATATATGTGATTTAGTGCATTTTACACTTAATTATTTGAACCTAATATTGATGTTTCATTTTCTTATTCAAATTTCACCTTGCTTCCCAAATATTCCACAACCTGTGCAAGTTTGGGAACTTAGTCTCTAAACTGACACTTGTATTTTCTTCTTTAGCAAAAGGCAAAAGCACCTCTAGGTTCTCCTTTCTCTGGGGACAGTACTTGGTTTGTAAACAAGATTTTCCAGCCTGTAGCCAGGGTTCTCCTGGCAATATATTGGAGGTCTATCTCAAAATATAACTGCTTTATATTTAATATACATCAAACTAAAATCTTTAGTATCCTATACTTTTAAAAATGAAACTTTAGTTCATCTAGGCTGAAACTCTCTCCAGAAACCATTTTCTACAGTGTTTGCAATTACCTGGATACAGAGTTTATTTAGAACAGATTTTAAAATAAAGTTGATTTTCGTTGTTTCTGAAAAAACAAACACAGAAAAGTGATGTATGTAGCCAATTTTGAACATACACTAATGCATCCTTTATTTCTGTTACTCATAAAACACTATTGTAAACATCCTATAGTACTGTATTTTTTCAATTTTTGTTTAATATTTTTTCTATTTTAATCTTTAAAATAAAGTTCTATTTACACACAGAAAAATGTTTAAAATTATACTGTACAGAAGAATTTATTTTTTAAAAAGTCTTCCATCTACCCTGCATACCCCTAAGACTTTTGGGTAGCTATGAAAAATGTTTTAAAGCAGATTTAAACTAAGTTTGTGACAATATTGTTTGCCTATTTTTCATTAATAATCATGACAAATGACTATGGCTTTAGTTACAGATATTATAACATGGAGTAAGCAGCTGACTTATAGATAAAATATGCTTATTATAGCTATCCTAAAAATAAGACAGTTATATAGATTTTGTTAAATGAATTTAGTGATAAATTCCTAGTACTTTTTTGGAACCATTTGTTTTACTTCTATCCTGAAGTATATTATTACTTAAATAATAACCAAGTCTCAAGTTTGGCCATACTAGTGAATGTCTCTGATATACCCTGGGTACTAGAACTTGACACTGGAAAGCATTGATTTTTAGAAGCCAGTCTGGCACTCCTGATAAAATGACTAAAATCCAAACAGGCACTAACCCAATTAATCTAGTCTAGACTTTCTACAACAGATATTGATCCACTTGTGTAGGGAGGGTTTTTCTGGACATGATGAAGATGACACTGTATTAGATCACAATGGATTTTCTTAACTTAGAGAACAAAGTGATTTTCAGTGAATTATAACCTGAGGTCTGACCTCTAAATGTGCAAAAATTGATTACCGATTTAAGAGTAAGCTCTAATTTTATATATTTAATGAAACTTGTGAGTTAATGAAATCTAGAGATCTCTAAGACAATTGCTGTTCTCTGTTAAAGTATATGAGCCAGGGGACTTCCCTGATGGTCCAGTGGGTAAGACTCCACACTCCCAATGCAAGTGGTCCGGGTTCGATCCCTGTTTGGGGAACTAGATCCCACATGCATGCCGCAACTAAGAGTTCACATGCCACAACTGAGAAGTGCACATGCCGCAACTAAGAAGTACACATGCTACAACTAAAAAAGATCCCTCACGCTGCAACTAAGGATCCCTCATGCTGCGATGAAGATTCCGTGTGCCACAAGTAAGACCCAGCGCAGCAAAATTAAATAAATAAATATTAAAAAATATAAAGTATATGAGCCAGAAGCAGCCAAAACCCTGATTGTATGTTTAAAATAATACTGGAGAGACTTCCCTGGTGGTCCAGTGGTTAAGATTCTGTGCTCCCAATGCAGCGGGCAAGGGTTCGATCCTTGGTCAGGGATCCCGCATGTCACACAGCACAGCCAAAAAATAATAATAATACTAGAAAATTTGAAACTTGAATTTCAGCTTCAAATCTATAACTGACTTTCCATGTAGAATCTAAGTCTTTTGGCATTTAAAAAGACACATAAGAAGGTATTGTGTGTCATCATAAATTTTTAGGAACTCTTAGCTCTTTCCTAGAAATTATATCAAAAGATAGTGTTATTAATATAAAATATTTAATTCTGCTATTTGTTGAATAATTTTTTATTGCTTATGGAAGTCACCTAGGCATGGCATTTATTTATTTCAGTGTGGTTAAAAACATAGGCTTTTGAGTTACATTATTTGTGTTGAATCTTGGTTCATCTACCAAATAACTATGATATACTAGGTAGTGATTAAGCCGGTTTAAGCTTCAATTTATTAATCTATGCAATGGGATAATAGTAGCACCTACCTCATAACATTGTTAAGAGGTTTAAAGGAGATAATTTATGGAAAGAATCTTAGAAAGCAGTAGCATATAGTAAGCATAAAATAAATGTTAGTTATTTTTATAATGTTAGTTTGACAAAAATAGTTTATTTCTTGAGATGTTCACCCTAATCATTCATTCATTTCATTTTTAGCACGTATTTATAGATTTCAAGTGTACCTGTAGTTATTATGCTAGATTCTAAGAAACAAAAAGATGCTATAACTGATGGTATAAAAAGATAGACCCCCCCCATGCAAAAAAAAAAAAAAAAAAAGATTTAAAAGGAAGAAGCTGATTTCTTTCTCAGGTGAAAGTCTAAAGTGATTCTAGGTAAGTGAGGAGGTCTGCTTCAAAAAACTATTTAGAAACTTAAGCTGCCAGTGATTTTGCCATTTTAACTTTTGGCTTCAAAATTCATCATGGGGTCATTTCCTTCCCAGTCACCTAGAAGGCAGTATAAAATAGAGTACTGCATAGAAGGATTAGGTGGACTAATAGTGGCTCTTATCACTTCTATTCACATTCTGTTAGATAGAACTGAGTCACATGATCATCCCTAACTGCACAGGAGGCTGGACATGCAGCCTAGATTTATCCTGGGAGCAGAGAAGAATGTGGGTATGAAAAAAGAGTTAACAGTCTCTGCCACAGAGGCAAATAATGCTAAATATCCATGAAGGTGGTGCTCAATTCCAGTGGGTGTTATAGACAATTGCAGTTACCGTATAGTGTAATGAGTATTTAAATAAGGAAATTATAGAGAACCATTAGGAAGCCACGGGAGGGGCACCTATAACCACTTCAAGGTTCAGGGAGAGCTTTTCAAAATAATATATATTTAACCCGAGAATTGAAGGAGAACATAACTTTATTACAAGCAGTTGGGTTGATATATGTGGCAGAATTAAAGGTGTAGGTCATGGTCCTTCGGTAGATTGTTGGAGAAGTGATAATGGCTGAGTATTTCAGCACCTAAGAAAGAAGACAAGCAGTGATTCTTCTCTTGCTTTTATGTGCCTATTTTTCTTGGTTTACTGGATTTAGAGCTAAACAGTGAAAATAGGGCTTATTCTATGTATAGCTCACTGTGAAGGAATCCAAAATGCTCACCTATCCAAAAAGGCCTCCTCTGACAGTTCTGAAACTCTGTATGGTGTTCCTATTGTTCATTATTTTGTATTGTGCAATAATTTCTGGAAAAATTTTTGAAAGGCAACTATGCCACAAACACTTGGTCTTCTGTCATCCATTATTACCTTACCATGAATCATGGTAATCAGTCACTTTTGACTGTAGGAGGAAGAGCTGAGAAAATCTGTTGCTGCTGAAGAGGGTACTTGGTATGGAAGAGCAGCAAAGTATGTCTTGGATGAAGGGAAACTGATGGATGGGCATGGTGGTCATAGGGATCAGTGTGAGAGAATATTTCATCATCATAATTTCCTCTAGAGTTGACTCTGTCCGGCGTGGTCATTTCTCTGGAAAGGAGTTGAACCCAGTTTTTTTTTGTTTGGTTATTTTTTTGGCTGCACTGGGTCTTCGTTGCTGTGCCCCAGCTCTCTCTAGCTGTGGTGAGCGGGGGCTACTTTTCCTTATGGTGCGCAGACATCTCATTGTGGTGGCTTCTCTTGTTGCCGAGCATGTGCTCTATGTGAGCGGGCTTCAGTAGTTGTGGCACCGGGCTTAGTTGCTCCGCGGCATGTGGGATCTTCCCGGACCAGGGATTGAACCTGTGTCCCCTGCATTGGCAGGCGGATTCTTAGTCACTGTGCCACCAGGGAAGTCCCAGCCCAGTTGTTCTGTATACAGGTTCTAGGATCAGACTCCCTGTGTTTAGCCTAGACTCGATCACAAGCGATAGGCTTTGGATGAGTTACTTGTTGTTTACTTGAGTTACTTACACATATGTAAAATGTGAGTAATAATAATACTTATCTAATAAGTAGTTGTTAGCATACATGAAATGATGTTTCTAGAATACTTTTACAATATGTGGCCACATATTAAGCACTCAGTAAATATTGACTATTGTTACCACCACCACCACTACGATCATCATCATCATCATCATCATCGTCAACATTTTTACCATCTTTTACCATCAGGATACCCTGACACAGCAGTTTAGAAATCAGAATCTATAATATATACATTATTAATTGTGTAACAAAGGGAATGGTAGTTGATCAGCCCATGTAAGTAATGCTAACTTCAGAGCAGAAGATAATTTGTTTTCACTTGTGATCTATGCTGCCAATACAGTGAACTCAAATGGAAAGATCCTCAAAAAAAAAAAAAAAAAAAAAAAAAAAAAAAAGCTAACCTTTGCAGTATATCTTTTCTCTTTGTTTAAATTACTTTTGGGGCCCCTTCAGAGCTTATCAAAATGATTATGAGGACATCCAAGGAGTCTTGAAGGATTATTTCTGGACCATCCCAGAGAGGCAGCCCTAGTTTTCTCATCTCACACACAGCACTTTTTCCTCAACAACAATTTGGAGACAGATCTACTGGAGATGAATCCCTTGAGTTCTGCTTCTAACATTTACTCATATTGACTGAAGGCTTTTGTATTTGTGATGCAATTCAATAGACAGAACCAGATAATTCATATGCTATCTCATTAACATAAGTTTAGGTCTGTTTCCATTATCCCAACTAGTGGAGAAGAGAATGTAGGGAAAAAAATTTAATGATTGAAAATATAATTTGAATATTTATATTTTTAGTGCTTAGAGTAATATATTTTAAATGGCTACATTTTCTTCCCCTGGTGTATGAAGTATTTCACAGCTATTTGCTATTCATTTACTTTCAGGTTTCTTTTGAGCATTCAATCTTTCTGGCCATTCTTCTTTAGCTTTATCCTGCATGAATCCAGATGCTCTCTGTTTTCTAGTGTTATTACCATATGTTCGTTCACTCAGCAACTGTTTATCAATTGTAAACTACATAAATTATAATTTACAAAATGTTTTGATCGCTTGTTGTGTAAAAGGAAGCAACCCTAGATACATGAATTGTTAATCTTACTTTCCAAATTTTGGCTTCTTTCCCTTAGCATATTTTCAGGGTTCATCCATATTGTAGCATGTATTAGTAGTTTATTTCCTTATATGGCCTAATAATATTCACTTGTCTCGATATGCCACATTTTATATATATCCATTCTCTAGCTGACAAATATTTCGGTTGTTTCCCACTCTGGGGCTATTATGAATAATGCTGCTATGAGCATTTGAGTACAAGTTTTTGTATAGACATATGTTTCCATTTCTCTTGGTTATATACATAGAAGTGGAATTGATGGGATATACAGCAACTCTATGTTTAACCTTTTGAGGAAATATGCCAGCCATTTTTAATTATTAAATTCCAATCTGATTTAACACTCAAGCCTCACGCTGGTTTATTTATTCATTTTTTTAAACACCTTTATTGGGGCATAATTGCTTTACAATGGTGTGCTAGTTTCTGCTTTATAACAAAGTGAATCAGCTCTACAAATACATATATCCCTATGTCTCCTCCCTCTTGAGTCTCCCACCCATCCTCCCTATCCCACGCCTCTAGGTGGTCAAAAAGCACTGAGCTGATCTCCCTGTGCTATGCAGCTGCTTCCAACTAGCTATATATTTCATATTTCGTAGTGTATATATGTCCATGCCACCCTCTCACTTCGTCGCAGTTTACCATTCCCCCTCCTCATGTCCTCAAGTCCATTCTCTATGTCTGCATCTGTATTCCTGTCCTGTCCCTAGGTTCGTCAGAAACTTTATTTATTTATTTATTTTTACTTTTTTAGATTCCATATGTATGTGTTAGCATACGGTATTTGTTTTATCCTTTCTGACTTACTTCACTCTGTATGACAGACTCTAGATCCATCCACCTCACTACAAACACCTCATTTTCATTTCTTTTTAATGCTGAGTAATATTTCATTGTATATATGTGCCTCATCTTCTTTATCCATTCATCTGTTGATGGACACTTAGGTTGCTTCCATGTCCTGGCTACTGTAAATAGAGCTGCAATGAATATTGTGGTACATGACTCTTTTTGAGTTATGGTTTTCTCAGGGTATATGCCCAGTAGTGGGATTGCTGAGTCATATGGTAGTTCTATTTTCAGTTTTGTAAGGAAGCTCCATACTGTTCTCCATAGTGGCTGTATCAATTTACATTCCCACCAACAGTGCAAGACGCTTCCCTTTTCTCCACACCCTCTCCAGCATTTATTGTTTGAGGATTTTTTGATTATGGCCATTCTGACTGGTGTGAGGTGATACCTCATTGTAGTTTTGATTTGCATTTCTCTAATGATTAATGATGTTGAGCATTCTTTCATGTGTTTGTTGGCAGTCTGTATATCTTCTGTGGAGAAATGTCTATTTAGGCCTTCTGCCTATTTTTGGATTGGGCTGTTTGTTTTTTGATATTGAGCTGCATGAGCTGCTTGTAAATTTTGGAGATTAATCCTTTGTCAGTTGCTTAATTTGCAAGAATTTTCTCCCATTCTGAGGGTTGTCTTTTCATCTTGTTTATGGTTTCCTTTGTTGTGCAAAAGCTTTTAAGTTTCATTCGGTCCCATTTGTTTATTTTTGTTTTTATTTCCATTTATCTAGGAGGTGGGTCAGAAAGGATCTTGCTGTAATTTATGTCATAGATGTTCTGCCTGTGTTTTCCTCTAAGAGTTTGATAGTGTCTGGCCTTACATTTAGGTCTTTAATCCATTTTGAATTTATTTTTGTGTATGGTGTTAGAAAGAGTTCTAATTTCATTCTTTTAAATGTAGCTGTCCAGTTTTCCCAGCATAACTTATTGAAGAGGCTGTCTTTTCTCCATTATATATTCTTGCCTCCTCTATCAAAGATAAGCTGATTATATGTGCATGGGTTTACCTCTGGGCTTTTTATCCTGTTCCATTGATGTATATTTCTGTTTTTGTGCCAGTACCATACTGTCTTGATTACTGTGGCTTTGTAGTATACTCTGAAGTCAGGGAGCCTGATTCCTCCAGCTCCATTTTGCTTTCTCAAGATTGCTTTGGCTATTTGGGGTCTTTGGTGTTTCCATACAAATTGTGAATTTTTTTGTTCTAGTTCTGTGAAAAATGCCATTGACAGTTTAATAGGGATTGCATTGAATTGATTCCTTTGGGTAGTATAGTTATTTTCACAATGTTGATTCTTCTAATCCAAGAACATGGTATATCTCTCCATCTGCTTGTGTCATCTTTCATTTCTTTCATCAGTATCTTCTAGCTTTCTGCATACAGATTTTTGCTTCCTTAAGTAGGTTTATTCCTAGATATTTTATTCTTCTTGTTGCAATGGTAAATGGAAGAGTTTTCTTAATTTCATTTTCAGATTTTTCATCATTAGTATATAGGAATGCAAGAGATTTCTGTGCATTAATTTTGTATCCTGATACTTTACCAAATTCATTGATTAACTCTAGTAGCTTTCTGGTAGCATCTTTAGGATTCTCTATGTATAGTATCATGTCATTTGCAAACA
Source organism: Mesoplodon bidens (assembly GCF_964165515.1). NCBI lineage: Eukaryota > Metazoa > Chordata > Mammalia > Artiodactyla > Ziphiidae > Mesoplodon > Mesoplodon bidens. The sequence goes on from NC_138176.1 coordinate 193,407,653, forward strand.
ATGACAGCTTTACTTCTTCTTTTCTGATTTGGATTCCTTTTATTTCTTTTTCTTCTCTGATTTCTGTGGCTAAAACTTCCAAAACTATGTTAAATAATAGTGGTGAGAGTGGGCAACCTTGTCTTGTTACTGATCTTAGTGGAAACGGTTTCAATTTTTCACCATTGAGAATGATGCTGGCTTTGGGTTTGTCATGTACGGCCCTTATTATGTTGAGGTAAGTTCCCTCTATGTCTTATTTCTGGAGGGTTTTGTCATAAATGGGTGTTGAATTTTGTCAAAAGCTTTCTCTGTCTCTATTGAGATTATCATATGTTTTTTCTCCTTCAGTTTGTTAATATGGTGTATCACATTGATTGATTTGCATATAATGAAGAATCCTTGCATTCCTGGGATAAACCCCACTTGATCATGGTGAATTATCCTTTTAATGTGCTCTTGGATTCTGTTTGCTAGTATTTTGTTGCAGATTTTTGCATCTATGTTCATCAGTGATATTGGCCTGTTGTTTTCTTTCTTTGTGTCATCTTTGTCTGGTTTTGGTATCAGGGTAATGGTGGCCTCGTAGAATGAGTTTGTGAGTCTTCCTCCCTCTGTTATATTTTGGATGAGTTTGAGAAGGATAGGTGTTAGCTCTTCTCTAAATGTTTAAAACAATTTGGCTGTGAAGCCTTCTGGTCCTGGGCTTTTGTTTGTTGGAAGGTTTTTAATCACAGTTTCAATTTCACTGCTTGTGATTGGTCTGCTCAGGTTTCCTATTTCTTCCTGGTTCAGTTTCAGAAGGTTGTGTTTTTCTAAGAATTTTTCCATTTCTTCCAAGTTGTCCATTTTATTGGCATATAGTTGCTTATAGTAATCGCTCATGACCCTTTGTATTTCTGCAGTGTCAGCTGTTACTTCTCCTTTTTCATTTCTAATTCTATTGATTTGAGTCTTCTCCCTTTTTTTCTTGATGAGTCTGGCTAATGGTTAATGAATTTTGTTTAGCTTCTGAAAGAACCAGCTTTTAGTTTTATTGATATTTGCTATTGTTTCCTTCATTTCTTTTTCATTTATTTCTGACCTGATCTTTATGATTTCTTTCCTTCTGCTAACTTTGGTGTGTTTTTGTTCTTCTTTCTCTAATTGCTTTAAGTGTAAGGTTAGGCTGTTTATTTGAGATGTATCTTGTTTCTTGAGGTAGGATTGTATTGCTATAAACTTCCCTCTTAGAAATGCTTTTGCTGCATCCCATAGGTTTTGCATCGTCGTGTCTCCATTGTCATTTGTTTCTAGGCATTTTTTTGATTTCCTCTTTGATTTCTTCAGTGATCTCTTGGTTATTTAGTAGTGTATTGTTTAGCCTCCATGTGTTTGTATTTTTTACAGATTTTTTCCTGTAGTTGATATCTAGACTCAAAGCGTTGTGGTCAGAAAAGATACTTGATACAATTACAATTTTCTTAAATTTACCAAGGCTTGATCTGTGACCCAAGGTATGATCTATCCTGGAGAATGTTCTATGAGCACTTGAGAAGAAACTGTATTCTGTTGTTTTTGGATGGAATGTCCTATAAATATCGATTAAGTCCATCTTGTTTAATGTATCATTTAAAGCTCGTGTTTCCTTATTTGTTTTCATTTTGGATGATCTGTCCATTGGTGAAAGTGTGGTGTTAAATTCCCCTACTGTGATTGTGTTACTGTTGATTTCCCCTTTTATGGATGTTAGTATTTGCCTTATGTATTGAAGTGCATAATGTTGGATGCATAAATTTTTTTTTTTTTTTTTTTTTTTGCGTTATGCGGGCCTCTCACTGTTGTGGCCTCTCCCCTTGCGGAGCGCAGGCTCCGGACGCACAGGCTCAGCGGCCATGGCTCACGGGCCTAGCCGCTCCGTGGCATGTGGGATCCTCCCGGACCGGAGCACGAACCCGTGTCCCCTGCATCTGCAGGCGGACTCTCAACCACTGCGCCACCAGGGAAGCCCCCATAAATATTTTCAGTTGTTATATCTTCTTCCTGCATTGATCTCTTGATCACTATGTAGTGTCCTTCTTTGTCTCTTGTAATAGTCTTTATTTTAAAGTCTATTTTGTCTGATATGAGAATTGCTATGCTAGCTTTCTTTTGATTTCCATTTGCATGGAATATCTTTTCCCATCCTCTGTCAGTCTGTATGTGGCCCTAGGTCTGAAGCTGGTCTCTTGTAGATAGCAAATATATGGGTCTTGTTTTCATATTCATTCAGCCACTCTATGTCTTTTGGTTGGAGGATTTAATCCATTTACATTTAAGGTAGTTATCAATATGTACTTCCCTCTAACAATTTTCTTAATTGTTTTGTGCTTGTTATTGCAGGTCTTTTCCTTCTCTTGCATTTCCTGCCTAGAGAAGTTCCTTTAGCATTTGCTGTAAAGCTGGTTTGGTGGTGCTGAATTCTCTTAGCTTTTGCTTGTCTGTAAAGGTTTTTATTTCTCTGTAGAATCTGAATGAGATCCTTGCTGGGTAGAGTAACCTTGGTTGTAGGTTTTTCCCTTTAATCACTTTAAATATGTCTTGCCACTCCCTTCTGTCTTACAGAGTTTCTGCTGAAAGTTCAGCTGTTAACCTTATGGGGATTCCCTTGTATATTATTTGTTGCTTTTCCCTTGCTGTTTTTAATATTTTTTCTTTGTATTTAATTTTTTATACTTTGATTAATATGTCTTTTGGCATGTTTCTCCTTGGATTTATCCTGTATGGGACTCGCTGCACTTCCTGGACCTGACTATTTCCTTTCCCATATTAAAGACATTTTCAACTATAATCTCTTCAAATATTTTCTCAGTCCCTTTCTTTTTCTCTTCTTCTTCTGGGAGCCCTATAATTCAAATGTTGGTGTGTTTAATGTTGTTCCAGGAGTCTCTGAGACTGTCCTCAATTCTTTTCTTTCTTTTTTTCTTTATTCTGCTCTGCAGTAGTTATTTCCACTATTTTATCTTCCAGGCCCTTAACCACCTTCTTTCTCAGTTATTCTGCTATTGATTTCTTCTAGAGAATTTTTAATTTCATTTATTGTGTTGTTCATCATTTTTTGTTTGCTCTTCTCAGTCCTTGTTAAATGTTTCTTGTATTTTCTCTGTTCTATTTCCAAGATTTTGTATCATCTTTACTATCATTTCTCTGAATTCTTTTTCAGGTAGACTGCCTATTTCCTCTTCATTTGTTTGGTCTGGTGTGTTTTTACCTTGCTCCTTCATCTGCTGTGTTTTCCTCTGTCTTCTCATTTTTCTTAACTTACTGTGTTTGGGGGTCTCCTTTTAGCAGACTGCAAGTTCGTAGTTCCCGTTGTTTTTGGTGTCTGCCCCTACTGGGTGAGCTAGCCTTCCCGGCTCGCTGTGGTGCACTATTCCCCTTCAGGCTGTGTTCATGCAGCCATTCCCGGTCTTTTCTCTTCTCCCTGAGATCTGACCTCCAAAGCCTGAGCCTCTGCTCCAAGCCCCCACCTGCCCTGGTGGGTAAGCAGAGAAGCCTCTCAGGCTCGTGAGTGCTGGTCGACACTGATCCTCTGTGCTGGAATCTCTCCGCTTTGCCCTCTGCACCCCTGTTGCTGCTCTTTCCTCTGTGGCTCCGAAGCTTCCCCTCCACCACTGCCCATCTCTGCCAGTAAAGGTGCTTCCTTGTGTGTGGAAACCTTTCCTTCTTCACGGCTCCCTCCCAGAGGTGCAGGTCCTGTCCCTATTCTTTCCTCTCTGTTTTTTCTTTTGCCCTACCCAGGTACGTGGGGCATTTCCTGCCTTTTGGGAAGTCTGAGGTTTTCTGCCAGCATTCAGTAGGTTTTCTGTAGGAGTTGTTCTACATGTAGATGTATTTGTGGGGAGGAAGGTGATCTCCACATCTTACTTCTCTGCCATCTTGAAGATCTGAAACTCCTCACGCTTGGTTTAAATCTCATTTATGTTGCTCCACACTGTATCCCAGTGCTTGCCAGCTTTGACAGGGCACACACAAGGGAGGAGGCTCAGGTGCACTTTTTCTCCTCCCCTCTAGCCTTGGCACTGTGTGTGTGTGTTTGTGTGTGTCTGTGTGTTTGATTGTCTGTCTGCATGTTTGAGAGACCCACGTACTGGATACCCTTTCCTTCTCTTTGAGGTCTCTGCACTGGCAGTGGGGAAGAGAAGAGCAAGAACAAATACATATCTGCCTAAGAGCCTATTATTGTAAGGAGACTATAGGGCCATCTTGATTGCTCCTGTATCTCTGGCTAACTTGTGGCTGTTTATGACCATCCTTACTACCCGAATGTTGGAGATGGGGCTGTATCTTGTCCTCTTTGTTCACCCTTCAGCTCTCAAAATGAGCAGTACACCCACAGCTTCTTGCTTCTAGGAGGTCATTACAAGGCCACCCGCCTTCCCTGGTTAAACTTGAGCTCCTGGAAATACATACATGGTCACCATGACAAATGTGGTATTTTAGGCTCCTCCACACTGCCACAGAATTTTCCCTGCCCTGCAGTTCTTTTGTCCATTATTCAGGGATAGGTGAAGAGCAGTCTAAGCATTAAACTACCAGTCTCTCTAGTTGCCAGAAATTCTCCTGGAGTTTGTTCTCCCTTGACTAGAGAGGGTTTTGGCTTTCCCCCAGACTTCTTTCCTTAGCAAGAAGGAGTAGCTGATGGCATTTGTTGTCTTTCCAAATTTAACATCTTTTTATTTCTGGTTTTAGATTCTAGAAGTCATTTTGGGACAATAGGATAATTCCTACTCAACACCTTATTATAAAACCTTGTGTCATAATATTACATTTTTCAATTACAGCTCATGAATCAAATGTACATACTTTCTTCTCCCAGATAAGTGGGACTAATATTCTCTCATTAACCACCAATTCTAGAGATTGTCAAAATCCTTCATGTGTCTGATTTCCCATGATTATTACCTTGGAACAATATTCTGTTCCATTTATGAGCTAGATATTCACCATATAGTAAGTACTGTGTATATTTTAAATATGCTAAATTATTTTTTTCTTTTCTCACTCATTTTTCCTGTTTGTGTCATAGTCATAGAAGAGATTAACAGAATCAATTCAAAGTCTTAGCAGAACCCTCAGTTCATCTTTGCAAACTTGGATTCCTACTTAAATATATTTTTCTAGGTATGGGATCACATATGGTTAAATAATGTGTTATCCCTCACTAAACTTAAAAAAATTTAGTTTGGATAAGTAGATGCACATCTTCTACTTGGTCTATCTTTTGGCTAATCTTGAAAATTGTCAGAGGGATGACTAGAATAAAGAACTGAATCTGTAGATGTGAGCTCACTGACCTAGATGTGGGTTTAATATGCAATAGTCCTGACCTTTCTTAGAGTGGGCACTGATTATTTGAATAAACCAACATAACCCTAACTTGACTGTGTTATTTAACATTTAGAACCTTCTCCAGGGAAAGCCAGAAACATCAGCAGTAAGACTCTAATACATTTTCAGACAGCTTTGCAATGCCAAATTCCTGTGTCTATTTTGAACTTTTTCCTCGTTGTTTTAATTTTTTTTAATGACTAGACCTATTCCTTATATTTTTTCTCTAGATTTTAAAGAGAAAATTGACATCCTGCCAATTTCTGTTTTTTACGGTACACATGGTGGTGCAGGAGCCAAGGGTTTTCCTGGGTTATGGACTTTATTCTGTCATTAATGAAAGATATCACCTTGTGTTAACCAATTCTCTTAGTACTTCCTCTGTTAAATGAGGTGATGTAATTGATGGTTTCGGAGTTGCTCTTTGATCCCTGGTTTCTAGAACTTTTGCTTAGCCCCACAAATGCTGCTGCTTTCTAAAAATTAAACTTTCATAATTCTTCCAGTGAACTAATACGTTTGATTATTTCCCAGATCATTGCATTTGCCTATAAAATGTGCATGGAATATCCACAGATATTTTGAAAACGGGACACTTTACCTTTTGACCATACTGGGGGAAAATGAACAGTCATTCCATTTTCAAACTAGACAAAGATTTCATAAATATTCTAAATCTTCTGTGTTAGTTTTCATTTCAAATATTTAAGCAAAAATCTTTGGTGAAGGCAGTTTTACTCATTATCACAGATAGTGACATAATTGTTCATCTAAAATACTTACTATTTTCAAAACTTCCTCTTTAAAACGTCATCATTTCACATGCAATTGTGATAAGAAGACAGTGGTTATTTAAGATGTTGTTTCTCCTTTAACTCTTTAAAAATTCTTAAGAATATTTTAGAGATACAAACAATGATTTTGCTCCCTCTGAAGCCCTTTCCTTCCAAAATTATGAGATACAAAACTCATGAAATAGAAAACTTGGCTGGGTTTTATAAACATGCATAAATCATTCATAAGACTGTTGTTTACTGTTTGAGATTCTATCAATGAATTCCTTTTCCAGGGAGATACTGCGACATTCTTTGTGTCACTGTTCAAAACATTTACAGTGGGGTCAATTAAATATCAGGTATTCATTTTTAAATCTTGTAACACATCATAGTATTACTAGGGAAAGAAACTTATAATACTTACAGATCAGGGGTAATAGTCTGAATTGAAAGTTTCAACATATTTTAATTAAAATATTTTGAATCACATAACTTGTTTTGATCATAGAAATAATTATTGGCAGAAGCTATATTTGTTGTCTTTCCAAATTTACACCTCCCTAGTCAGCCACTTCAATAGAAATTACATTTTTGTTTATGCCCTCTTCTCTCCTCTTGCGTTCTAGACTGGGGAATAGGATTCATATGATGCTATCCCTGAGGGCTTTTATTTTGTGGCATTCCATGTAGTTGATACCTTTCTAACCTTTTGTTTTGATGTCTCTTAAAAAATCAGATTTTCTCTTATGAATTATATTAGCAATTTTGCTGAGTTCTCAGAAACTAATATAGTAATAAGCTTTCCTAAGTTAGAGTGTAACTAAGTCAAGCTGTTCCTTGATTTCAAATATTTTATTAAAGTGTCAATTAAAAATAATTCCAACTAATAAAAATTAAAAATACATTTTAACAGGTAATCTGACTCTACTGTAGCTTTCCAGGGAGGTGAAAGAGAATAAACATTTATTGTGAACTGTTATGTGTCATGTTCTGTGCTCAGTATCCTATTTACATTATTATCTCACTAATTCTCAGAGTAACACTATATGCAGAGTTTTTTATCTATGGGAAGACTGAGCTTCTTAAGGGTTAGGGTTAGGGTTAGGGTAATCTATGTTCCAGAGATAACAAATGGCAAAATCAAGCAGAACAGTGAAATAAATAATATAAGAAGTCCAAGAAGAAAAAAAAGAATGTTCTGAGGAGGTGAGCTGAGTCTAAACTAGAGCTGAGATGTTTTTGAGTAGATTCATTCATTAAATAAGACAGTAAAAAAGAAGAAATGGATAAATAAGAGTGTAGCTTGCATAGAGCCCTGATGAAGAACCCATCATTTGAAATAATGATGACAATTTAGAGGCATCCTCAGGTTCTAGGAATTAGGTTAATAACTCACATTTTTTGCTGAGAGGTCCTGGGATAGGGGATGTTGGCCTTCTGTAGAGGATACTTGGCAGTTTGGGAGGTATCCTCAGAGTAGGTATTCAAGATGGGTTACAGACCCTGCTAAAACCCACCTGCCTACATCTAATACTCAGTTTTTGCAGTCATTCATGAAATGAACCTCTGTTAACTGTGTAGTCATTTGCAGGTGGTCCCCACTTCTAGCTGTTTTATATTACACCACTCTGATCCATTAACACCACCTGATATAACCCTGAGTTTTATTTCTGGCTTTCTTTACAAACTCATACAATGAAGAGGATTCATGGACAACAACAGATGTGATGTGTTCTGTTTCTGACACAAGACAAAAGTGATACATAGCAGGGGCTGATGACTGTATACTAAATTACTATCTGTAAAATGGAAATAGATAATCAGGAAATGTACCAGAGACTGACTTCTTAGGCATGTGACAGGGAACTGGGGAGAACATGTACTAGCCTATCAAAACCGTTGCCTGTTGAGGGCATTTTCACTGGTCATTGTGCTAGTGGTGGTTCACAGCAATGGGTTAAAAAGACCAATCCGGAGTGTGTGCAGACATTAATTGCCATCCCCCCTTTCATCCCCCAGGGACTAATACCTAGAAGGGAAAAGAGCCAATTATCTCTTTATCCTCTGTATCTAGTTTGTTCTTGGCCCAATATATAAAAGACTTGATCCTGATACCTCATTGGAGGAACAATTTATGACTCCCTGAATCTCTCTGAGTTTCTTTTTGTGTCTCTGCATCTCTCTGTCTTGCTTTTTTTTTTTTTTTTCTCTTCCTCCATTCTGTCTTCTCAGTGTTTGGTTCCAGGGACTCTCATGCTTGATAAAGTTGAGAATTGCTTATATTCACACAGTTCATGTTTGAGCAGAGTTTCAAAATCTAGGTCTTCTGCTGTAAGCACTGAAACTAGAGAATATGTCATAATCCAGGATGTGCCTGCTTCTCAGAACAGAAGGTTGATGAATTCTCTATCAGAATTTTAAAAGTATTCATAGTAATTTAAAAAATCTGTGTAATTATTATATAATCAAGGGCTGTCTCATGTTTTCAATAGCAGTGTTTTATTTATAATCACATTGGCCTCAAGCAGTAATCCTTAATTGACCCAACAAAAGGATAGAGGTACATTTCATACAGAAAAGGCTACATTCCCTTAAAGTGAAGGCCAAGTGATGTCATAGATATGATACTGTCTAATAAAAGTTTCGAAGTCATTAGGATGGAGATAAGTGGTAGGCAAGTTGAGACATCACATGTTCCCTGTGCAAGAGTAATCAGTACCTAATTCATGTAGTCAGTGATAATTAATTTAAAAAAAATCATCTAGGAGATCACATTATGTTGATACTTTATAATGATAATAAGTTATAATAAGGGAGACAGCCATGTAACGCATAGTAGTAACATAGTAAAGTGCTATGAAAGAAATGAATATGTACCTAGACAGACAATAATGATTCAGTAGTGGAGGAAGGTGGGGATGCTGCAGAATGATGAAGACTCAGTCATGCAAGGAGGGGAGGGAAGGATATTCTGGGCTGAAGCAATAGCATGCACAGGGAAAACAAGCCTGTGTGCTGGTGACCTCTTTGTTAAGGGGTTTCTGATCATCCCTGCCTTTATCTTGAGAATGGTTTCAGCCCAACCAACAAGCAGGGTCATTCTTCTCCATCATCCAGTCACTGAAGGTTTGCATGCACATGATTGGACTCTCCACAAAAGGCCTCTGGTGCTTTTTATCCTATAATGATGATGCTTTCTGCTTGCTAAATGCCCTGTGCTGTCCTTTAGTGTAATAGCTTTGGTTTGTTTGCTTAAGAGACAATAAAAGCATGTACCATGTCATTGCCTTTCCATGATTCCCTTCTACATTCTCTGCCTAGCCTGGGGGGGTTGGGTAGAAATTAGTAGCTTCCACTTGTGAGTTGCCACAGAGTTCTGTGAATCTCTGTATGATAACACTTGTCATACAGGATTGCTTTTAACTTTCCTACCTAACTGCATGTGACTTCTTGAGTCCAAAGGCTTTCTCATGTAATACAGTGTCCAGCAACACAACATGTACTCAATTTACATCTATTGACTGAGCAGTATTAAAACTGCTGAAATGCATTTCAGGGGGCTCCAAGGAGCTCCCGTTCTTTATGTCTCAGTGCCTAAAGAATTCAGCAAAAGGCAAAGTGATAGATAAGAAGTGATTTATTAGAATAGGTTGCTTGTGAAGCTTAGAAGTGGGCAGGCAAGAGGGCGCCACGCCACAAGAACTTAGTGGTCTACAGTTTTATAATCAAAAGAAAAGTGGGGAGGGGGAAAAGACCACCTTCTTCCTCATTCTTGAGTAGACATCACACTTCCATCATCAATTCCTCTTCCACATCAGGTGGGGGAGTTTTCTTGTCCCTACATAGTCAAGCCAAGACTGTCATGGCGCAATGGAAGTGAGCAAAAAGGCAATAGCATATGCTAAAACATCTCAGATTTCAGTATAACATCAACTTTTCCTTATATTTCTGTTTTTAGTGTACACAGAGGAGCATGTCCTAGGAGTCATTAACTTACTGAGTTCACTGGGCAGGATGTAGGTCTCGTACTACCATTGTTTTATTGTTTTGGGGCATGTCTCATGCTTCTGTTACATGGTTTTGTTGCTAAGTAAACCTGCTTGGTTTTGTGATTAAGCAAACCTGCTTCCTTGAGTGCTCATTAACTTACAGGGGTCTCCCATACTTTTTTCTTTACTTACAATTCCCTAGTGGGATTAACTATTTAATCACTTACTTTGTCCCTTCACTCTGTCCCTATCAGTATCATAAACTCATGTTCAACATGAATATCTAACTCTGCAAAGTATATGGTTATAAAAAATCATTATGGAGGAGTACGCATTTTTCAAGGTGATGGCACTCTACTCTTACTTACACCTGAGATTGTTTTAAATCAGTAATGGGGTTTAAAATAAACTAAATCTCTATTTTTTCCCTAAGGTTACAGAAACGTTAGCCTTATATTTTATTGTCAAGGCAAAGTTTCTAACTGATGCATGGGAGGGAGTTATAAAGGCAGTGATTGCTGAAGTATTTGTGCCCTGGATACTTAGCCTTTCTCTCTGACCCATAAAGTTTCTAATTTAATGTTGAGCTGATTTAAAATGGAGAAGCAAGAGAGGTTGTCTCCTCTCTAAAGGCCATCAGGTGATATTCTCAGAGGTAAATAACCTGGGAGGTAAAGTTTACAGGGGAAGACAACTTTGTAAAAGAAATTGCATTGGGGGCTTCCCTGGTGGTGCAGTGGTTGAGAGTCCGCCTGCCAATGCAGGGGACACGGATTCGTGCCCCGGTCTGGGAAGATCCCACGTGCCGCGGAGCGGCTAGGCCCGTTGAGCCATGGTCGCTGAGCCTGCGTGTCCGGAGCCTGTACTCTGCAATGGGAGAGGCCACAAAAGTGAGAGGTCCGCGTACTGCAAAAAAAAAAAAAAAAAAAAAAAAAAAAAATTTCACTGGGCCTTAGAGCCATGCAGAGTAAACCTTCTGTGGACATTTGCGTGGGGGTGAATTACGTTTGATAACAAGTTGTATTGAGGTCTAGCAGGGATCAGAGGAGCTGGATTTATTCTTAACTCTACCACTGAAAACCTGAACAATTAATGAATCTGGACACTCATTTGCTCATCTCAACAAGAAAACAAAACAAACATAAAACAGAAGATTGCACTGGAGGACTTCTAATACTTTTTTGCTTGAAATCTTGACAACTCTTGAAAATAAACCTTTTATTAATGTTCCTTGAATTCTTTTAACCTTGTGATGCGAAAAAAAAAAAAAAAAACCAGAGGACAGGACATTGTAGCACTAGTAAGCTTGACTAGGGAAAAGAAGTTTTTATTTCTCATGTTTAATATTTGAACAAGCTCTTTTTCTCATGTAAGTATGATAATGACCAGTTTGGAGGCATGTCTGAAACCTTACTAGATAATGAATCTGGTTCTTATTAACACCTTCTACACCTCTAGCTAGCCCATTAGCTAGAGATGTATACACCTTTCATTTCCAATATCAAGCTATTCTCATGTCTGATACTATTTTGAGCCTTATAATTCCTCTTTGAATGTAGCTAGAGACATATCTTTACATCGAGTTGTTTAGAGTGGAGACCTGCTCTGCTTCAGGGAAGCCAACTCAACAGGTTTTCTTTGTTAAATTTATCACAAAAGAACCTCATCCTATATGACAAAAGTAAAGTATACTGTGTGAATTTTGAGAGAAATTTTACATGTTGTGTTTTTTGTGCCTTTTTTAGTTTGAGACATCCACCATCAAAATACTTTGATAGAAATATACAGTGCATACTAATCCTGTATGTTAAAGAATGCTTTTAAATTAGATTCAAGAGTTAAAATATAGAATGTGATTTTCATTTTACAAATGTTTTCCTCTTAATTGTAAGTCTGGAAGTTAGATTTAATATTTTTCAAAGCCGGTTTGCAAATTTCCATACCATGCCATATTTGTGTACCAGTTACTATAGTACGTTTTTTTTTTTTTTTGCATGTTCATTTTGATTATCCCCTTTTTCAGAAGGGAAAGAGAATTCCCTCTGATAGCAGTGCTTAATATGTGAGTGCTAGATAATGAATTAGTAGCACAGAGATGCTAATGTTTAGAAAATGACTAATGTAAATGAGATTTTAATTCATTTAGAATGGGAAAACTTCCTTATTTTCTCCCTTTCTTTCTCCTTTCCTTCTTTCTTGCTCTTTCTTCTTTCCTTCTTGCCTTTTTTCTTGAATTAAAATAACATTCATTGAGTACCTGTTATCTGGCATAGTTGCCCTCCAAAAGAACATACTTTATAGTAGACCGAGTTTTACTGCTGGAAACTCCTTACCACCTTTATCAAAATTATTAGTGCACTTTAACGTAGACCTAAGTAAATATCTAAAATTTAGCATAAATACCCTCACTTTTTTCAATATATTTGCCATAATTTTTGAAATGTGTGTAGGAAAAAGTTAAGGAGTAATCAAATATAAATAAAAATCATTGGTCTTAGTTTTCACTTTTGTAAAATGAAAGGGTTAACTAAAATATATTAAAATGCCCTTCCCATGCAGCACTGCTAACCTGTATTATCTGCAGTTGTAACTGATTTGCTAGCACTTTTGGGGGATTGGTAATCACACCGCTACCAATTCTCATCTGCTTTCCAATTTAATCAAAATCACACATATTTCTGTGACATTCAGCTTGTAATTAGGGAGTAAGTCTGGAAAACCATAATGGCAAGTGTAAAACTAGAGCTCAACTTTAGTGTCACTATGATACTGTGTCAATAAGCTAGGAGGCATGTCACAAGTCATTAATCAAAATATTAAAGCTTGAGAAAATATCACTTTTTAAAAAATTTCAGTACATTCAAGATCATCCCTATAATATTTGCACTCTGACATTTCTTCATGGAAAGAGAAAAGAATGGAATTGCAGATAAAGCTCCAAGAATTGGCCATAAACATAATTATGTCAAAGGATTGTTGTGAGCATTAAATAGCAGTTGTGAGCTGCTACCTGTAAGGTACCTAGCTTGGTACCTGGCATGTAGAAAATACTCAGTATATGTTAATTAATTGTATTACTAGACCACGAACAACTAACCACCACCAACACAGCAAACACATGTTATTAGCTTTACTGCCAGTTACTTGTATCATGGCAGAAGCAAAAATAAGTTTGAAAACCTCTGGCCTAACATACAATCTAACATACAGTAATCTTAGGAAAGTTTTGTCAGATGTGTTCCTGTTCTTCTTTTCCCTCCCCAAGGCAGACTTGTCTACTCCATCCCAGCACTCCTTTCCCACTAGGTTGGCAAATACATTGAAATCTTTCTTAATATGGCATTCCAGCCAGACACAAAAAGTTGTTCAGAGTTATCATGAGAGATGAAATCTATCTGCCACCTTACCTTAGATTCAATAGCCATTGAATTGGCCCTCTAATCCATATATAAGGAAAGGAATCTCATTTTCCACATCAGGATACTTACTAAAATAAATTCCATCTCTTCTAAATACAAGCATAAAACACCAATAACTCATTGGATTTCAATAGTGGTTTATTCTCTCTAAAATATATGGCAAACAAGTCTTTTGTAATCCCACAAAAGTCACCTATATTTTCTCTATCCCCTAAGTTAAAAATAAAACAAAACAATGTGAAAACATTACTTAAAATTTACTTAGCTATTATACAGATATAAAAAGGGGACTAGGTGGGGCTTCCCTGGTGGCGCAGTGGTTGAGAGTCTGCCTGCCAATGCAGGGGACATGGGTTCGAGCCCTGGTCTGGGAGGATCCCACATGCCATGGAGCAACTGGGACCGTGTGTCACAGCTACTGAGCCTGCGCGTCTGGAGCCTGTGCTCTGCAACAGGAGAGGCCGTGATAGTGAGAGGCCCGCACACTGCAATGAAGAGTGGCCCCCGCTTGCCGCAACTAGAGAAAGCCCTCGCACAGAAACGAAGACCCAACACAGCCAAAAATAAATAAATTAATTAATAAAATGAAAGTTTTAAAAAAAAAAGGGGGGACTAGGTGGAACACAAAATCCATTCTTCAATTCATTCATATGAGAGAGAGTTATGCAATCAACACAGAAAAGTGAGTTTAAATAGAAGAGACTCAGCTGACAAACACTGCTGTCCTACTTACTTTCCTTTTTACTACAGGCTTGTTCTGCTTTTGCTCTCTTCTTTTCATCCCAATCTGCAAAATTCGTCCATTCTCACCACAACCCACTCCCCCTTTTCTCTCAGACTTGGACAAATAAGGTACCTTGTGTACTGAATAGGCTTTGCAGAACATGAAAACTTTACTCCAACAAGTGGTATACATTGAACTTAACCCAAACACAACAAAGGAATAACGGTCTTCTCAGGTTGATGGAGCATATCAGGCAATAGGAAGCTCCTGTCCATTCAGACATCCATTATTTGAAGATCTCACTAGAAATGAGTATCTCTTGGCCAAACATGGGTACATTGTTTATTTTACACAGTTCATTTTGTACCTAGAAAGTGATAACATAAAGCACCTAACAAATCAGATGGTATTTATAGTTATCTGGTAGGCATAAGGCAAAGTGGCAAAGTTCCTTTAAAGAACTAAACCATACTTGCTTAGGTTGAGATTCATGGTTTAATTTTCTCACTGAATTTTATTGTGTAGCATTTGCTCATAAATGCAAATTACTCTGCTGAATTAGAAAATTGGTACCTTCTTTTCCTGTGTGGTTTATGTAACAAGACTTTGGGGAGCCTAATGGAAAGCTCCTGTTAAATAAATGGTTGGATAGAGAAATGCAAATAAGTGCTATGAAAGAAGTATAAAACAAAAGGAGAAAATGAAAACAAGACTCAGAAAATGGTTTCAGAGACTGAAATAACTGAAAAGGAAACATTACAAAGACAAGTGTACCTTGTGAATTATATGACTTCTATAAACTATATTCACTTCCCAAGAGGTCTAATAATGCTAGGTGTAGGCATCACAGTGTGACTGGCTCAATTTGATTGGTCATACTAAAATAATTAAGAAAATGTTAAGGTTGACCTAGTAATGATGCTCTGACCAAATAGCATAAAAGATGCCTTCGTCTGATTTACCATTAAGAACTGACTCTGTCCCAATCTCTAACTCCTTCCTGAATGCCAGTGCCTAGCATGTATATAACTACTCCCATCAGAGAACTGATCACACTTTCCTTTTAGTTAAAAATCAATATCATTTTGGAGGATTCTGGGAAGATAATGGAGTAGGAAGCACTAGAAATTTGTCTCCCTACCTAGATAGAAATTGTGCTGGCAGAATCTGTCTGATGTAACTATTTTGAAACTCTAAAGTCTATTGAAGGCTTGTAACTTCCAGAGGAAGACATGGCCAGTACAATACATTTAATTTTGGTCAGTTTTAGCTCTTAGCAGAGTAACAGCTACCTGTTGCCCACCCCTAGCCACATGGCAGGCAGCTGTAAATATGTTCTAGGAGCAGCTTGCACACAACAATGGGAGCCAGGATGGGCAAAAAGGACCCTGTCCTCCAAATTTTGGGTATCTGTGCTCTGATCACTGATGCTGCTTCTGATTAGAGAAGTGCAAAGAAGCAGCCATCCATGTTGTTTCATCTCCCACCATTGCTGCAAGCCCCTCAGCTGAAGTGACTTCCTGGGTATTTAAAGGGCCTGCACACTTTTGTCTCCACCCTCCCCCTTAATTTTGCTTATTCCTTTTTGAAAGCCAGACATTAAAGACTAGAACATTCAAAAGCAACTGCATATATAGAGAAATTTAGAAAGTGACTGCACATGCCCAGGAAAAAGTGCAGGCTCAGAAAAGATGTGTGAAGACCTCATGTTTACAACTCAGGGTGATCCTTGGCACAGAGACAGCCTACAACTATCAAAACAGACAGACAAACAAAAAACAACAAGCTCTGGGGAAGGGGGAGAATTTTATTTCCAGAGTTACCACATTAACAGATTCAAATGTCCAGTTTGCAACAAAAACAAAAAAAAACATAAGACATATAATGAAACAGGAAAGTATGGACCATTTAAAAGAAAAAAAAAATCAACAGAAACTGTCCCTAAAAAGGAAGAAATGGCAGATCTACTAGAAAAACACTTTAAAACAACTGTCTTAAAGATGCCCAAAGAACTAGAACTAAAGGAAGATGTGGAGATAGTCAAGAAAATGATATATGAACAAAATGGAGCTATCAGTAAAGAGATAGAAAACCTGAAAAGAAGCCAACAAGAAATTTGGGAGCTGAAAAATAAAATGAATAAAAAATACACCAGAGTGATTCAAAGGCAGATCTGAGCAGACAGAAGAAATAATCAGTGAGCTTAAAGATAAGGTAATGGAAATTATTGAGTCTGAAGAACAAAGGAAAAAGATTACAGAAAAGTGAATGGAGCCTAAGGGACCTGTGGGACACTATCAAGTGGACCAACATATGCATCGTGGGAATCCCAGAAGGAGAGGAGAGAGAGAAAGGAGAAGAGAGAATATTTGAAGAAATAATGGCTAAAAACTTCCCAACTTGGATGAAAGACATGAATATATACACCCAAGAAACTCAGTGATGAAGTAAGATGAATGCAAAAACAACCACACCAAGACACATTGTAATCAAACTATCAAAAGACAAAGACAAAGAGAATTTTGAAAAGAGCAAAACATAAGTGACTTGTCACATACAAGAGATCCACAATAAGATTTTCAGCAGATTTCTTATCAGAAACTGTAGAGGTCAGAGGCAGTGGGTCAAAATATCCAAAGTGCTAAAAGAAAAAACCTGTCAACCAAGAATTCTGCATCTAGCAAAACTATCTTTCAAAAGACAGGGAGAAATTAAGGCATTCCCAGAAAGAAAAGAGCTGAGGGAGTTTGTTACCACCTGACCTGCCTTGCAAGAAATGCTCAAGGGAATCCTGCAGGGTGAAATGATAGGACACTAGACAGTAACTTGAGGTTGCATAAAGAAATAAAGATCTCAATAAAGGAGAAGGATGGATTAATGAGCCTGAAATGACTCACGGGTATGAAATCACTGGTAGTTCAATGAAGACACTGCTGAAATATTTTACAGAATGACCAAATTCATTATATTTTATCACATTAAAAATTCTATAAATATGCATGTGTACATAATTTTACATAATTATATAAATGGAATCTTCCTCATTCCACCATTACCGGACACCTGTCATCACCTAGTAGCTCCCTTCATGTTCATTTCCCAACACTTGGGAGTATGTTGTTGGCTGTTGAAGTACAACAGTTTTTTGGGCACTTCTTTCTCCCTCTTTTCCTTTTCATCTTCTCCCCAAAGAAGAAACGTCCCACGTTAACAACCTAGTACATTTCCTTCTATATTTTTTCATATGCGTATAATTACATGAAGTACACATATACATGAATATTCATGCTTACCATTACTTGTAATATATACAATATAGGAAGGCATGTCCTTTTACAAATATTATATCATATCAAGCCTACTTTTCTCCATCCTGCTTTTCTTACTCAACAATAACTAGGTTACTAGTTTCTCCAAAGGAACTAATATACTCTGTGATTCATTATTTTTATTGCTTTCATATTTACCAATGTAATAATAAACATGCATGTATGCAAAAAATATATAATTTTGCTCATGAAAACTTAGCTTTTCCGACCAAACCAGTATCACCATTGGTGGCTATGTAAAATCTTAGGCAGAATGGGATCTGACAAGTAGCAACCAAATAATTCCTGGAAATGTACTTTCATTTTCTATAACGAACACTGTGATACGTGCTTACGAATCCAGTTTTATCTTAAGAATTCTAATTCTTACATGCATGCAGTCTTTTGTGCTTTTGGGAATGGAGCCAAGATTGTGCCAGTGTTGAAGGTCAAATATTAAATAGAGAGTGGGAAGCCAGAAAGATTAGGAGTCAAGGTCCTGAGGCTCATAATAAAGTTATTTAACAACAACTTTTGAGTGGACATTTTCCAGTTTTTCTTTATCTTCCATAGAAAATATTATTGTCCCAGTGATGTTCAGACAAATTCTGAATGAGTTAAGAGAAAATAAGGAAGATGGAACCTTTTCAGGGGCTCAAGGAATTCTTTTCTTGTTTAGTTGGAGACGCTGTGGTTATGAGGAAAGCAGTTAAAATCCTGCATTCACTTTCTTCCTGTAATCTTAGTTGTCTCTCAGTTTTAAGACCAGCTTTTCTAAAATAGAAAATGACCAATCCAAGGGACTGAAATCTGGGATATTCTTCTGAAATACAAATGGTGTGAAATTTATACATAAACCAGTTCAACACAATACCTAGCATTTGCCCTAGGTGTTCTAAAGAAACAAAAAAGATAAAAGTTATATGGCTTAAAGGTTAGATTTTTTTTACTATAATGAAGAGCATGGAATCTAATTTCAAGTTTACTTTAGTGTTTGTCAACAGCACTCAAAATGTCCATTGCTAGACTCTTCTTTAACTAGATATCATAATATTTTAAGTCCAAGTATAATTTAAATAAAATAAAATTTAAAAAATATATGAAATCATCATTTGTAAAAGAAAAAGAGTTCACGTTAAAGGAACAATGACTAGCAGATTCATGCAAAGCACTCAGCCTGTCACTGAAAAATAGTTTTTTTTTTTCTTTTTTAAGCAATGATTTCACTTTTCATTGTAACCTTCAGTACTTACATATATATCTTCTGTAGACATGTTACTTTCATGAATAAATTGCATATTAGAAATAATGTTTAAAAGACATGTTTTTCACTCTATCTTAATATGTAAGGCATCATTGGTATGAATTGGTAATAAAAAAAGAGTTATGATTTTCTTTTCTTCATTTAGAGGGAAGTCAACAAATTATTCTTTCAGTCAAATAGCCAACACCTTCTACTGTGCCCAAAAGCCCACAACTCAATACTTACTTTTTTGATGTTTAAGAGTTCCTTGCTTTAAATATAGTTATTAATTAGAGTATGTATTTTGTAAGGAAAGCTGCAAAGTCTTATTCATATGATTCTGTTGCCTAGCACATAGTTAGCACTTAATTAATATTGGTTGAGGATAAGGAGAAATTACTTCAGAAAACCAAGTTTCTTGAGAAAATCAATCCCTTATTGGAGGAGAGTAAACTGGTTCCTAGAGGGAGTAAAAGGAGTTGTGGGGGAGGGTAGGAATTGCCTACAGGAGTAAGAAGTAAAGAAAAATATTACCTATTCCCCAATTTTGTCAGTGCTTTGGTTGTTTACCTTTAGTCATATGGCTACCACAAAGATCTTATAAGAAATTTTGCATAAAATCTCTTTGACAATGTAAACTTTATGCTCCTTTCAGGCAGTGACTATGTCTTTCTCAGTGTAGACACTGATGTATGGGAGGCATTAAATAAATGTGTGCTTAATGAGGTTATTATATATATTATATATGTAATATATTTTATATATATATATATACATATATATATGTATATATATATATACACATATATTACATATATGTGTATATATATATATATATATATATATACATATATATATAGAGAGAGAGAGAGAGAGACAGAGACAGAGACAGAGAGACAGAGAGAGAGAGAGAGAGGTGGATTTTAACATATAGCTGTTATCATAAACACGTTGATAATTTCCATCTGGAATGGTTGCCTTAACAGATTAATAAGTAGAGAATCTTAATAAGTACAATTTTACTTTCAGAATGTTCTATCAGTTGAGCCTACAGTAAATTGGATATAACATGAAATTAAGCAAACAAGTTTCCCAATTAAAATGTGAGTGAAGATATCTGAAGCCTTGTGAGTCCATAATTATGACAGACGACGGTATTGTGACAACTGAGATGGCACTTGGGAGATTATCAAGTGCAACTTTCATCTTTCATTTTAATTTGGAGGATGATTTCAAGCTTATCCTAAGGGATAGATATGTTAACGTTTAGTATGTCCTAAGAATTCTTATTCTTTATGCAGCCACATTATAAAGCAAAAAAGTAGAAACTTCATGACTTCTCAAAAGATAAATTTGATATCAATTCATCTTTTTATTTTTGAAACTCATTTATTTTCTTTTTTAAATGAGGTGAAAATTTAACTATGTTCTGTATGATTAATGAATGGATACAGGATCTGGAGTTATTGAAAGAGTCTGAATTCATTAGGCTCAAATGTAGCTATTCTCACATTCTACAGCTATGCCCTATTCTAACTACTCGTATTATATTTAGGCATATCAGAATTATGATAGCTAATTTTCATTCTTCCTAACACCCCTCCATCAGTCCATTTATAAGGAAACTGAGGCTCAGAAGGGTGAATGTCTTGTCCCAAATCCCACAGATATTTAGTGGCAGAGCTGAGACTGTGTGTGTTTATGTATGTGTGTATATGTAACTTTTTTTTAACATCCTGGCAAAGCTACAATTTTATGTTTCTCAGTAGCTCATCATTATACTAATGAATGATGATTCCTTTAGATTTTTGGCATCGAAACTTATTTGAAAAGAGTGAGATGAATAAGATCAATCAAGGGGTTGAATTGTAGTGCTGGATCTCATATCATATTAATAGTGACCTATAATAATAATCTCATTTGGCTATATGACTATAGACTTATAGGAACTTGGATATTCAAGTTTGAAGGAATTTTAGTAATAATTTTTTACAACATTTCCCAAGGCAAACAAGTAATTGTAAACTGAAAAAATCTAAGTCATGCTATTCAGTAGAAATATAATGAAGGTCACAAATGGAAGCCACATAAGTAATGTAAAATTTTCCAGGAGTGTAATTAAAATGAATTAAATTAACAGGTGAAATTAATTTTATTAATATATTTTACTTAACCAAATATATCAAAAATATTTCAACATGAAGTGAATGTAAAAATCATTGAGATATTTTACATTTTTATGCACTGTCTTCAAAATCTATGTGTATTTTACACTTAAAGCACACCTTAATTCAACTAGCCACATTTCAAGTTTTTAGTAACCATGTGTAGCTAGTGACTACCATACTGGACAACACAGGTCTGAATGGTCTGCCATGCTGCTTGCAGTGCGGGAGAGGAGGAATTAGAGAGAGGAGGTGATTAGCTTATTTTACTCTGGAGAGATGCTCAGGAGAGGGTGCTGGCATAGGGTATTACAACATATGAAGGTAAACATCTCATTTCACAAATGGGGATGTTGGAGCCCCAGTGATGCTGAGAAGCTTGCTTAAGAGCCTGGACCTAGAGAAGTGGTTGAACTAGAAACAGAGCTCAGTGCCTCTTAAACTTTCTCTCCTTTTCCCACTATATTGTGTGTCTTCTCAGGGAATAAGGAATCAGTAAATAAAGCCAGAAAATCATCTTTGTATATAAAAGGTCCAGAGAGCAGAAGTCTCCTTACCTTAGGTGAAAGATGCATGCTTATTGGATGGAAAATTTCCATTGGATTTGTTTACTCAGGTGACCTCCTCATAATAGATTTGTTGTATTAATAACCATACTTTGGTGATGTTGATGTAATAATATTGCACCTCATGATTTTATTGAAAGAAAACATTTTACCCTAAGAAATAGATGTGAATTGCTATTAAAACTGATGTATTAAATTTTAATTTTGTATTATATGTATCACGAGTCCTACAAGTAAAATTCAAATATAAGTGGAAATGACTCTACTATTTACATTTTGCATTTTATATTATGACCTTAAATAAACTCTATACTTGCAGTAATTGTAGGTGTTTTGTAAATTGTGGTCTGCAAAGATAACACTTTTTTTAAACAAAATGAATTCATTTTACTTTGTTTATTTGTTCATTCAGTTAATATATGTTTAACCCTTACTCTATACACAACAACCTGTTAGATGCTGAGACTAAAATTAAGGGTAACCTACCATGGTTTCAGCTTCACGGAGCTAACATTTTATTTGGGAACACAGGCAATAAATATGTAACTAAAAAGAATATATAGTTATAAATCATGAGAAGTGCTGTATAGAGAAAAAAGAAACCAGTGTGCTGAAATAGAGAATTGGGGGGGGGGTGGCAGATTTCTTCGTGGTAGAGAAGTCTAGAGTGGGAGAAGGGAACGACAGGAGCAAAAGCCCTGGAGTGGAAAAGAGCTGGGTGTGTTATAGACACAGAAAAGAAGGCATTGTGACTGAGGCAGAGTCATGCAGTGAGAGGGGACAGAAGAGTCTGGAGCTATAGGCAGGGACCAGATAATCCAGGACTTTGTTGAGGACATTAAGAATATTTTTTTCCTAGCATGTGGTGGAAAAATGTATTTATTGAAGAGTCTTAAGAGGGGGAGTGATATGATCCGATCTATGTTAAAAAAATCACATCACTGTGGCTACTATGTGGAGAATGGATTTCAGAAGAGCAAGAAAGTTAGGACTTTGTGTACTTCAGGTGAGGAAAGAGGAGATGGGACCTTCATCTATCAGAGAAAAAGATCTAGAAGGCACAGCACATTCAGATGTGTATTTTGCTATAGAATAAGCTTCTCATTACAGTGGCTTAGAGAATTCACTTATCTTCCTTTGGAAGGCTAAAACTCCACAGGATATTTTAGATTACATATGGTAAAGTATCTTCAAAGTTCAGGCATTTCTGTGCTGAGCTACTCACTTGAACTTGTGCTGCTTCTCCTTCATGATGTGGTTTCCATCAATATGCTTTTCATGCTAGGCATATGTAATATGCTATAGTTATTCAACTCTGTTAGCAACTCCCACATAAACTTTTTGTTTAAACATTCCCAGGGCAATATATTCAAATTGAGGCATGCCTTGAAAAGACGTTTTAGTTTTGCATTCTTGGCATCTTTTACAAAAGAATATAAGAAATAAATGCTCAAATCAAACGTTCTTCCTCAGTAAGATCATTGGTAAGTGATGGATAAAATTTGAATATGCTCTTAGGGTGGCTTTTACAGCACAAAATAATATATTCATTTTGTCTAAACACTGCAGTAATGTTATGACATGTGACACATTTTTATTTTATTCATGTTCGATTAATTCTCAACATTCTATAAGAGCCCCTTTTGTTTCTTTCCTTTATGCCATTCATCACATTCTATATTCTTATATTTATTGTTTTGTTATCTATTTCTCAACTGAAATGTAACTGCTGTGGAAGTGAAATTGTATTCTGTTCTATTCAAGGCTGTATCCCGAGGAATTCATATAGTTCTTAGCACAAAATCGGTGCTTAATAAATATTTGTTAGATAAATGAATGACTGAATGAACACTTGGAAATAAACTTTGGTATTTCTACTAATCAAAGCCCATTTGAGAAATAACTATTTGCCCAGTGTTATATATAGCAACCTCTTTTATTTGAACCTCTCCTTTAACTCACTTTATATTAAAGCAGGGTTTTTCAATGTCAGCTCTATTGATATTAGAGGCTGGACAATTCTTTGTTGTGTGTATGTCTTGTGAATTGTAGGGTGTTTGACAGCATCCCTGGCCTCTACTCACTAGATGCCAGTAACACCCCCTCCCCAAGTTGTGATAACCCAAATTGTCTGCAGATATTGCCAAATGCCCCCAGTTGAGAACCAATAAAAATTTCTTTTCACAGTATACAAATAACAATGTTGAAACTGCTTAGGTTTTGAAGTAGTGAATGCTGAATTTTGGTATTTTCTAAGTGGAATGTTTTATTTAAAAATTTTATAGAATATTTTATAAAGGTAAACAGAAATGGATACAATCTTTTCCTTTTGTCCATGTGGAAAAGCTATTTCAAGGAGTCACAGATCCTTTAAAGCTGTTAATTTTTAGAGATTAACAAAGAACACACACTTTCAGTAAGATATTCATTTACTGGAAACAAAATGTGATCATATGAACCCAGTTTCCCAAAATGAGAACATAGGAAGTACCTAGGTAGCAAAATTGGTTCTGTAGTGATTAGACAGAATTATTACCTGCATGGGAAGAAGGAAAGAGAACAGAAGACAACTCACAAAGGCTCAGGGTTTTCCTCCCTCCCTCCCTCCCTCCCTCCCTCCTCCCCCTCCTCTGCCTTTTCCCCTCCCCTTCCTCCTCCTCTTCTTCTTCTTCTCTCTTTCTCTTTCTCTCTCTCAACAAATTTTTAGAGAAGTTTTAGGTTCACAACAAAATTGAGAGGAATGTTCAGAGGTTTCCCATATATCCTCTGCCACTACAAATTCATAATCTCCCCCATTATCAACATCACTCACCAGATGGTACTTTTGTTACCAAGGATAAGCCTACATTGACACATCACTATCATCCAATGTCCATAGTTTACCTTAGGGTTCACTCTTGGTATCATATACTCCATGGGTTAGGACAAATATTTAATGACATGTATCTATCATTATAATTTCGTACAGAATATTTTCAATGTCCTAAAAATCTTTTGTGTTTTGCCTATTCATCCCTCTTCCCTCCCACCACAGATTTTTTTTACTGTCTCCATAGTTTTGTCTCTTCTAAAATGTCATACATTTGGAGTCATACAGCATGTAGCCTTCTCAGAGTGGCTTCTTTCACTTAGTAACATGCATTTAAGTTTCCTCCATGTCTTTTCATGGCTTGATAGCTCATTTCCTTTTAGTGCTGAATAATATTCCATTGTCTGGATGTACCACAGTTTAATTAACCATTGATCTACTAAAGGGTATTTTGGTTTCTTCCAAGTTTTAGCAATTATGAATAAAGATGTTATAAACCTCTGTGTGCAGGTTGTTGTGTGGACATAAGTTTTCATCCTTTGGGGTAAATACCTAAGAGCATGATTGCTGGGTTAAAAAAAAAAAAGAAGAGTTATGTTTACTTTTATAAGAAACTGCCAAACTGTCTTCCAGAGTGACTACCATTTTGCATTCCCATAAGCAATAATTGAGAGTTCCAGATGCTCCAGATCCTCACTGGCATTTGGTGTTCCAGATTTTGGCTATTCTAATATGTGTATAGTTGTATCTTGTTGTTTTAATTTCCCTGATGACATATGATGTGGAGCATCTTTTCATATGATTATTCACCATCTGTATATCTTTTTGATAAGGTATTTGTTAAGGTCTTCGGCCCTTTTTTTAATCAAATTGTTTTCTTACCAACGAGTTTTAAGAGTTCTTTGTATATTTTGGAAAACAGTCCATTATCAGCTGTATCTAAAAAGGTATCATCTTACCTAAAGCCGTCTAGGTTTTCTTCTATGTTATCTTCTAGGAGTTTTACAGTTTTGCATTTTACCTTTAGGTCTATGATATATTTTGGTTAATTTTTGTGAGGGATGTAAGGTCTGTCCTAGATTCTTTTTTTTTTCCACATGTGGGTGTCCAGTTGTTCCAGCACCATTTGTTGAAGAGACTCTCTTTTGTCAAAGATCAGTTGAGTATATTTATGTGGGTCTACTTCTGGGCTCTCTGCTCCACTGATCTCTATACCACACTGTCATGATTACTGTAGCTTTATAGTAAGTCTTGAAGTTGGGTAGTGTCAGTTCTTGACTTCGTTCTTCTCTTTCAGTAATGTGTTGGCAATTCTGGTTCCTTTGCCTCCCATATAAATTTTAGAATCAGTTTGTAGATACTCAGAAAATAACTTGCTGGGATTTTGAATGAGATTGTATTGAATCTAGAAGTCAAGTTGGGAATCAGGGCTGTTCTGAGTATGGCAAGATAGCCAGAATATTTCTGTGTGATAGAGAATTTAGTGAGATGTTTATATTATATTACTATTTCCAGAATTTTGTCTTTTTTATTTATTAAAGCTAAACCATGGTACAGATAAAACTCTGCATTGAACATGAAAAAGGAAGCAGCACTGAAGGAAAAAATATATCATATCTCACATAATCTCACATAATTTCCAAGGCAAGATTAAAGCAAATGACCGTGTAGCCAGTTTATAATGAGGCTCCGCTTTTCTGAAGAAACACAAAAATTTAAGGGAAGATTTGGGTGACAGTAGAGAGGAAATGTCTTCAAAGCGACAGCATGATTAATCATTCCTCCACCAACAGTTTTGTTTTACATAGACAAGTTTGCTAATATGATAAAACAAGAAGGCATAATCCTATTTGAGAAGGAAGCAGTAGATATGTCACTGGTACTCAAAGGACCGATTTTATCAAAAAATTTAATGATAGTACTACACCCCTCCCTGCTCATCATTATACCATCTTTTAAACTCATGTATTTAGCACATTATATACATGGATATTCAAAATATGTTACTAATCTGATTCCAAATTAAGAGATTATGAATGGAAGCAAATAGAACAGTGGTGCACAAACAAGTCCAAAATTGTGTAATAGACTGTCTTATATTAAATTCTCCGTGGGGTTTTTACTTCAACTGATTTGGCAAATCAAAGAGTGACCTCTCTCTTCCTGCCATGGTAAGTTCTGAATGTTTTTCTCTGGGCGTTCCATTTTAAATTCCTCACTCCTTGATAAAAGGGACTTTCATCTTAGGTCCAACATTATTAAATTTTAGAGAGAAATCTTGCAGTGTGTGTTTTGTGATGACACTGAGAAAATTACCTTTGATTAATCATTACCACCTTCCTGGATCAAGCTTCACTATTTTAATGTCTAATATGTTAGGGATTATTTTATATTTCAAGCTCATAAAAAACTACCTTTAGTGACATTTATGAGCAAAGATGCTGCTTTCTTTCTTTCTTTTTTTTTTTTTTTTTTTTTTGCGGTACGCGGGCCTCTCACTGTTGTGGCCTCTCCCGTTGTGGAACACGGGCTCCAGACACGCAGGCTCAGCGGCCATGGCTCACGGGCCCAGCTGCTCCGCGGCATGTGGGATCCTTCCAGACTGGGGCACGAACCCGTGTCCCCTGAATCCGCAGGCGGACTCTCAACCACTGCGCCACCAGGGAAGCCCAAGATGCTACTTTCTTAAATGCACCAACTCATTTATTTTTTTACACCTCATGGCACTGTGAGGAAATAAACTGCTTGATCGTTGTAGGCAAACTAATATTTTTCATTTTCAGAAGAAACTAAAGTTAAATTTTTACTTAATTAACATGGCTTTTTGTTCCCCATTAATTTGGGAGATAAAATGCACATAATGCATTGTCTTTAATAAGGTCATTTATTTGAAGTGCTGAATATTTAAGACCCTGTGGAGGTGACTGACCACCTTGGAAATGCATCTGTATGGGGACTGTTCTTCCTTCAGGCTCTTGTCTGCAGCCAATCATTGCAGGTTTGGTACCTGTCACTTATCATCCTTGGCACCTTCCCCCATACAGTAGCTTATTAATTTTATCCTTTAATAATATTTTAGGTATGAAAAGTTCCCTGTGTGTTTCAAAGAACCCTTATAAAGATCATTTTTTTTTTCTTTTTGCGGTATGCGGGCCTCTCACTGTTGTGGCCTCTCCCGTTGCGGAGCACAGGCTCCGGACGCGCAGGCCCAGAGGCCATGGCTCACGGGCCCAGCCGCTCCGCGGCATATGGGATCCTCCCAGACCGGGGCACGAACCCGTATCCCCTGCATCGGCAGGCGGACTCTCAACCACTGCGCCACCAGGGAGGCCCTATAAAGATCATTTGAATACTGAATATCTTTATTTCCAGTACATAGACATTATGGGTTTTTCTCAGTAAGAACAAGGAAATCATTTAAAGCCTTTAAGATCATCAGAATATCATTAGTTTTCTCACTTCTCAGCTGATAGTCAAATTAAAACCAAAATAGTCACCAGTATTATAGTATGGTATAAGTAAAGGAAGAAGAAGACATATTCACTCATTCACTCTTTTTTTTTTTTAATCTTTATTGGAGTATAACTGCTTTACAATGGTGTGTTACTTTCTGCTTTATAACAAAGTGAATCAGTTATACATATACATATATTCCCATATCTCTCCCCTCTTGCCTCTCCCTCCCTCCCACCCTCCCTATCCCACCCCTCTAGGTGGTCACAAACCACCGAGCTGATCTCCCTGTGCTATGCGGCTGCTTCCCACTAGTTATCTACTTTATGTTTGGTAGTGTATATATGTCCATGCCACTCTCTCACTTTGTCCCAGCTTACCCTTCCCCCTCCCCATATCCTCAAGTCCATTCTCTAATAGGTCTGCATCTTTACTCCCATCATCCCCTAGGTTCTTCATGACCATTTTTTTCTTTGTTTTTTAGATTCCATATACATGTGTTAGCACATGGTATTTCTTTTTCTCTTCCTGACTGACTTCACTCTGTATGAAAGACTCTAGGTCCATCCACCTCACTACAAACACCTCAGTTTCGTTTCTTTATATGGCTGAGTAATATTCCATTGTACATATGTGCCACATCTTCTTTATCCATTCATCTGTTGATGGACACTTAGGTTGCTTCCATGTCCTGGCTATTATAAACAGAGATGCAATGAACATTGTGGTACATGACTCCTTTTGAATTATGGTTTTCTCAGGGTATATGCACAGTAGTGGGATTGCTGGGTCATATGGTAGTTCTATTTTTAGTTTGTTTTTTTTTTTCTTTTTGGAAATTTTTATTGAGATATCATTCATACCATAAATTCACTCTGCTAAAGTATATGATTCAATAGTTCTTTTTTTTTTCAATTTTTTTAATAACAAATTTAATCAGTTATACATATACATATGTTTCCATATCCCCTCCCTTTTGCGTCTCCCTCCCACCCTCCCTATCCCACCCCTCCAGGCGGTCACAAAGCACCGAGCTGATCTCCCTGTGCTATGCGGCTGCTTCCCACTAGCTATCTACCTTACGTTTGGTAGTGTATATATGTCCATGCCGCTCTTTCACTTTGTCACAGCTTACCCTTCCCCCTCCCCATATCCTCAAGTCCATTCTCTAGTAGGTCTGTGTCTTTATTCCTGTCTTACCCCTATGTTCTTCATGACATTTTTTTTCCTTAAATTCCATATATATGTGTTAGCATACAGTATTTGTCTTTCTCTTTCTGACTTACTTCACTCTGTATGACAGACTCTAGGTCTATCCACCTCATTACAAATAGCTCAATTTCATTTCTTTTTATGGCTGAGTAATATTCCATTGTATATATGTGCCACATCTTCTTTATCCATTCATCCGATGATGGACACTTAGGTTGTTTCCATCTCCGGGCTACTGTAAATAGGGCTGCTATGAACATTTTGGTACATGTCTCTTTTTGAATTATGGTTTTCTCAGGGTATATGCCCAGTAGTGGGATTGCTGGGTCGTATGGTAATTCTATTTTTAGTTTTTTAAGGAACCTCCATACTGTTATCCATAGTGGCTGTATAAATTTATATTCCCATCAACAGTGAAAGAGTGTTCCCTTTTCTCCACACCCTCTCCAGCATTTGTTTTTTGTAGATTTTTTAATGATGGCCATTCTGACCGGTGTGAGATGATATCTCACTGTAGTTTTGATTTGTATTTCTCTAATGATTAATGATGTTGTACATTCTTTCATGTGTTTGCTGGCAATCTGTACACCTTCTTTGGAGAAATATTTATTTAGGTCTTCTGCCCATTTTAGGATTGGGTTGTTTGTTTTTTTGATATTGAGATGCATGAGCTGCTTGTAAATTTTGGAGATTAATCCTTTGTCAGTTGCTTCATTTGCAAATATTTTCTCCCATTCTGAGGGTTGTCTTTTCGTTTTGTTTATGGTTACCTTTGTTGTACAAAGCTTTTAAGTTTCGTTAGGCCCCATTTGTTTATTTTTGTTTTTATTTCCATTTCTCTAGGACATGGGTCAAAAAGAATCTTGCTTTCCTCTAAAACTTTTATAGTGTCTGGCCTTACATTTAGGTCTTTAATCCATTTTGAGTTTATTTTTCTGTATGGTGTTATGGAGTGTTCTAATTCATTATTTTATATGTAGCTGTCCAGTTTTCCCAGCACCACTTATTGAAGAGGCTATCTTTTCTCCATTGTATATTCTTGCCTCCTTGATCAAAGACAAGGTGACCATATGTGCGTGGGTTTATCTCTGGGCTTTCTATTCTGTTCTATTGATCTATATTTCTGTTTTTGTGCCAGTAACATACTGTCTTGTATACTGTAACTTTGTAGTATAGTCTGAAGACCGGGAGCCTGATTCCTCCAGCTCCGTTTTTCTTTCTCAAGTTTGCTTTGGCTATTAGGGGTCTTTTGTGTTTCCATACAATTTGTGAATTGTTTGTTCTAGTTCTGTGAAAAATGCCGGTGGTAGTTTGATAGGGATTGCACTGAATCTATAGATTGCTTTGGGTAGTATAGTCATATTCACAATGTTGATTCTTCCAATCCAAGAACATGGTTTATCTCTCCATCTATTTGTATCATCTTTAATTTCTTTCATCAGTGTCTTATAGTTTTCTGCATACAGGTCTTTTGTCTCCTTAGGTAGGTTTATTCTTAGATATTTTATTCTTTTTGTTGCAATAGTAAATGGGAGTGTTTTCTTGATTTCATTTTCAGATTTTTCATCATTAGTATATAGGAATGCAAGAGATTTCT
Organism: Mesoplodon bidens; assembly: GCF_964165515.1. Taxonomy (NCBI): domain Eukaryota; kingdom Metazoa; phylum Chordata; class Mammalia; order Artiodactyla; family Ziphiidae; genus Mesoplodon; species Mesoplodon bidens. Next base: position 193,438,242 of record NC_138176.1, read on the forward strand.
GTGCATTAATTTTGTATCCTGTTACTTTACCAAATTCATTGATTAACTCTAGTAGTTTTCTGGTAGCATCTTTAGGATTCTCTATGTATAGTATCATGTCATCTGCAAACAGTGACAGCTTTACTTCTTCTTTTCCGATTTGGATTCCTTTTATTTCTTTTTCTTCTCTGATTTCTGTGGCTAAAACTTCCAAAACTATGTTGAATAATAGTGGTGAGAGTGGGTAATCTTGTCTTGTTCCTGATCTCAGTGGAAACGGTTTCAGTTTTTCACCATTGAGAATGATGCCGGCTGTGGGTTTGTCATGTACGGTAAGTTCCCTCTATGCCTACTTTCTGGAGAGTTTTATCATAAATGGGTGTTGAATTAGATTTCTTCAGTGATCTCTTGGTTATTAAGTAGTGTATTGTTTAGCCTCCATATGTTTGTATTTTTTACAGATTTTGTCCTGTAATTGATATCTAGTCCTGTATTTAATTTTTGATAGTTTATGTGTCTTCGAGTGTTTCTCCTTGGGTTTATCCTTTATGGGACTCTCTGTGCTTCCTGGACTTGATTAACTACTTCCTTTCCCATATAAGGGAAGTTTTCAACTACAATCTCTTCAAATATTTTCTCAGTCCCTTTATTTTTTTCTTCCTCTTCTGGGACCCCTAAAATTCGAATGTTTGTGTATTTAATGTTGTCCCAGACGTCTCTAATACTGTCCTCAATTCTTTTCATTCTTTTTTCTTTTTCTGCTCTGCAGTGGTTATTTCCACTATTTTATCTTCCAGGTCACTTATCCGTTCTTCTGCCTCAGTTATTCTGCTCTTGATCCCTTCTAGAGAATTTTTAATTTCATTTATTGTATTTTTCATCACCTTTTGTTTGCTCTCTAGTTCTTCTAGGTCCTTGTTAAACGTTTCTTGTATTTTCTCCATTCTATTTCCAAGATTTTGGATCATCTTTACTATCACTATTCTGAATTCTTTTTCAGGTAGACTGCCTATTTCCGCTTCATTTGTTAGGTCTGGTGGGTTTCTACCTTGCTCCTTCATCTGCTGTGTGTTTCTCTGTCTTCTCATTTTTCTTAACTTACTCTGTTTGTGGTCTCCTTTTCGCAGGCTGCAGGTTCGTAGCTCCCATTGTTTTTGGTGTTTTCCCCCAGTGGCTAAGGTTGGTTCAGTGGGTTGTGTAGGCTTCCTGGTGGAGGGGGCTAGTGCCTGTGTTCTGGTGGATGAGGCTGGATGTTGTCTTTCTGTTGGGCAGGTCAACGTCTGGTGGTGTGTTTTGGGTTGTCTGTGGCCTTATTATGATTTTAGGCAGCCTCTCTGTAAATGGGTGGGGTTGTGTTCCTGTCTTGCTGTTTGGCATAGGGTGCCCAGCAGTGTAGCTTGCTGGTCATTGAATGAAGCTGGGTCTTGGCTTTGAAATGGAGATCTCTGGGAAATTTTTGCGGTTTGATATTACTTGGAGCTCGAAGGTCTCTTGTGGACCAATGTCCTGAACTTGGCTCTCCCACCTCAGAGGCACAGCCCTGAAGCCTGGCTGGAACACCAAGAGCCTGTCATCCACATGGCTCTGAATAAAAGGGAGAAAAAGAAAGAAAAGATAAAATGAAATTAAAAAGTTATTAAAGTAAAAGATAATTGTTAGGGCTTCCCTGGTGGCGCAGTGGTTGAGAGTCCACCTGCCGTTGCAGGGGACACGGGTTCGTGCCCTGGTCTGGAAAGATCCCATGGTGCGGCTAGGCCCGTGAGCCATGGCCGCTGAGCCTGTGTGTCCGGAGACTGTGCTCTGCAACGGGAGAGGCCACAACAGTGAGAGGCCCACATACCACCAAAAAAAAAAAAAAAAATTGTTAAAAAATATTTTAAATAAATAAAAAAAGAAAGAAAGAAGAGAGCAACCAAACCAAAAAACAAATCCACCAATGATAACAAGCACTAAAAACTGTACTAAAGGAAAAGAAAAAAAGATGGACAGACCCAACCCTAGGACAAATTGTAAAAGCAAAGGTATACAGACAAAATCAAACACAGAAGCATACACACACACACTCACAAAAAGAGAAAAAGGGGAAAATATATATATATACATATCGTTGCTCCCAAAGTCCACCTCCTCAATTTGGGATGATTCGTTGACTATTCACGTATTCCACAGATACAGGGTGTACCAAGTTGATTGTGGAGATTTAATCCGCTGCTTCTGAGGCTGCTGGGAGAGATTTCCCTTTCTCTTCTTTGTTCGCACAGCTCCCGGGGTTCAGCTTTGGATTTGGCCCCGCCTCTGCGTGTAGGTCACCTGAGGGTGTCCGTTCTTCGCTCAGACAGGATGGGGTTAAAGGAGCAGCTTCTTCTGCTCTGGCTCACTCAGGCCGGGGGGAGGGAGGGGTACGGATGCGGGGTGAGCCTGCGGCTGCAGAGGCTGGCATGACGTTGCACCAGCCTGAGGCGTGCCGTGTGTTCTCCCAGGGAAGTTGTCCCTGGATCACAGGACCCTGGCAGTGGTGGGCTGCACAGGCTCCCGGGAGGGGCGGTGTGGATAGTGACCTGTGCTCGCACACAGGCTTCTTGGTGGCGGCAGCAGCAGCCTGAGCGTCTCATGCCGTCTTTGGGGTCCGCGGTGATAGCCGCGGCTCGCGCCCGTCTCTGGAGCTCCTTTAAGCAGCGCTCTTAATCCCCTCTCCTTGCGCACCAGGAAACAAAGAGGGAAGAAAAAGTCTCTTGACTCTTTGGCAGGTCCAGACTTTTTCCCGGACTCCCTCCCGGCTAGCCGTGGTGCACTAACCCCTTCAGGCTGTGTTCACGCTGCCAGTCCTCTCCCTGCACTCCAACCGAAGCCCAAGCCTCAGCTCCCAGCCCCGCCCGCCCCAGCGGGTGAGCAGACAAGCCTCTGGGGCTGGTGAGTGCCAGTCGGCACCGATCCTCTGTGCAGGAAACTCTCCGCTTTGCCCTCCGCACCCCTGTTGCTGTGTTCTCCTCCGTGGCTCCGAAGCTCCCCCCTCCACCACCCGCAGTCTCCGCCCGTGAAGGGGCTTCCTAGTATGTGGAAACCTTTCCTCCTTCATGGCTCCCTCCCACTGGTGCAGGTCCCGTCCCTATCCTTTTGTCTCTGTTTATTCTTTTTTTTTTTTTTTTTTTTTGCCCTACCCAGGTACGTGGGGAGTTTCTTGCCTTTTGGGAGGTCTGAGGTCTTCTGTCAGCGTTCAGTAGGTGTTCTGTAGGAGTTGTTCCACATGTAGATGTATTTCTGATGTATTTGTGGGGAGGAAGGTGATCTCCACGTCTTACTCTTCCACCATCTTGCTCCTCCCCACTCATTCACTCTTTCACTCTTTCATTTCATGTTTAAATTTTGATTTCCTCATGTGTGTCTGGCACTGTGCTAGGTGTTGGGGAGACATTTGTGGGACAATGCTAATGACTCATTAATGTGCCTGCACACCTGGGGCTTACAGTTTGGTGTTGTAGGCAGAGATAATTAAAAACGTAGCTGTGCTAGGGAAAGTCCTGAGCCTATGAGAATACTTGATCAGGGATTCTGACCTAAAGTGAGAAGTCAAGACTGTGTTCATTGAGGAAATTATATTTGAGTTTAGGTCTTAATGAATAAGATGTGCTTGTGATGATGGGGCAGCAGGAGGATGGTAGTGGTGGTGGACTGTTCAGGTAGAAGGAACAGTATGTGAGAAACCCTGTGGTAAGATAGTTACTCACTAATAGCAAGAATAGAATAATGTGAGATGCGTTTCAAGGGCTGAGATAACAATGTGAAGCTCTCATGATAAAGTGTAAGATTTCCATATTTGAAAATTTACACTGTCTGCATATGGAGAAGGGCCTACAAGGAGGCTATAGAAGATTCAGGAAGATTTCAGAGGCCTGGAAATGTGGAAGGTGACAAGCCAAAGAGGTGAGTTGAGGTGAAAAGAAGTAGATTGACTCCAGATCATGCAAAGTATGAAAGTCAACAGTACCTGAGGATGGATTAGGTAGGGGATTTTGGAGGGGAGGTTTGTAGCTGGTGTGACCAAATGATTTATGATCCTACACTCTGAGAAACAGGACATGCATAAGGACCAGTTTTTCCATTTTGCAAAATCAGGTAATTAGTTAGGTTAGTAGTGGATGATGGGGTAGGCGCTCTGAATCAATTGTGTCCATATAATTTTCATCCTCCAGGTCAAAACTTTCATTTGGACAATAACATTGCTTATTATTACCCAGGTTGCTGCCTGGTAATATTCCGACCAGAAAGGAGACACATTCAGCCCTCTCAGTACTTTTAGAATTGCTTAAATTGTGGTACACATCTTTGCAAATCCTTGTAAGGCAACTCAGTAAATATCACATGCACAGACAGAATGCAGCCTGTAGAATGAGATGGTGCCTTAGACTGCAAAAGCAGATGATGTTGAAACAGGACTGGAACTTGAGATTTCCTGTTTTCCAGTAACAGGCTTAGATGACTCATTAGGCTTGAATGAGATGCTTTGAAATGGGGTGGCTACAGAGATGTTCTCCTCAGCATGTTGAAGTGAGAAGCACTTCCTTGGCCTGTTGCTTAACTTGCCTGCTGTAGAAATCTCCAGCTGTACAATACTGGGAAGAAAACTATGACTATATCTTTTGAATAAAAGATCTATGAGACAAATCATGAAAGAATTACCCATGGATAATAAACATATGAAAAATCCCTTTATTAAATAGGCTTGAAATAATATTATTGGAATTAACCTTTGTAACCAGCAATAGGGGACTTGAGATAAATTTTATTCATATGTTGGAACACTAAGCAGCCATTAAAATGTTCATACAGATGAATACCTACTAAAAAGGAGAAAACATTCATGTTTTAGTTAAAAAATGTGTGTTTCATCCTACTTTTTAAAATTTTTATTGTTTTTAGGTATATTGCTATGGCCACTCATAATACACACAAAGAACCAAAGCTGAAAGCACTTACACCAAATTTTTAAGAGTTTTGCATGTATTAGAATATGGGTAATTTTTATTTTATTCTGTTTCATGTCTATATTTTGCATATTTTCTGTAATGAACATATATTCATTTTTGTCATAAAGTTATAGAAAATGAGAGATCCAATTTGTCTATCAAATTAGAAAAATATATTTTAAATCATAAAATGTTGACAAAACTTCAGAGAAATATATTGCTAAGAGAGTTTAATCTAATATAGCCTACCCAGATATAATCTAAGAGAGTTTAATATGACCTACAGCATACCTCAAAATATAAAGTGTCTATACTTTGTGGCCTAGCAATTCCACAAAAAAGGTATTTATTCTAAGGAAATAATCAGAAAAGTGTATAAATACTCATTTACATGATTTTTTTCATGTCTTTGTTTATAATAGTAAATAATTAGGATCAATAAAATATCTACAAATATGGGAATGGTTAAACAAATTATATTGCATTCACACAAAAGTCATTTAAACTCATGTTTTAAGAATACTCAATGAAATGGGAAATGCTTATGATTCATATTTACATTGTTAAAGAGCAGGTATGAAATAGTACATACATTAAAATTTCAACTATTTACAATACAACATATACATGCATGTGGTGGAAGTGAAAAGATATACAGAGACATGTTATAATTATTTTTCTGAACAGTGAAATGACACACAGGAGATTTATGTTTTCTTCTATGTGTTTTTCTGTGCATTTCTAAATTTCTATTGGGTTGGCCAAAAAGTGCCTTTGTTTTTTAAGTAAAAATAAAAAACACATTTTTCATTTTCACCAAGAACTTTATTGAACAGTGTATTCACCCTTTTGTTCCACTACCTTCTGCCATTTTTCAGGCAACTTCCTAATTCTATCTTCCCAAAACTTTATATCTTTTTGAGCAAAGAACTGTTCCAGGTGCCTTTTACAGTTTTCCAGGGAATTGACATTTTTTCCATTAAGAGAATTTTGTAAAGACTTAAGTAAATGGAAATCTGAAGGTGCAATGTCTGGTGAATACGGCAGATGAATCAGAAGTTCCCAGCCAAGCTGTAACAGTTTTTGCCTGGTCATCAAAGAAACCTGCAGTCTTGCATTATGCTGATGGAAGATTATGCGTTTTCTGTTGACTAATTCTGGATGCTTTTCATCGAGTGCTGCTTTCAGTTGGCCTGAGAATTAATCATTTGCTTTTACAGAAGGAGCTCATAATAGGGGACTCCCTTCCAATCCCACCATATATACAGCATCACCTTCTTTGGATGAAGACCTGCCTTTGGTGTGGTTGGTGGTGGTTTATTTCACTTGCCCCATGATCTCATCTGTTTCACATTATCGTACAGTATCCACTTTTCATCACCCGTCACAATTTGTTTTAAAAAATGGAACGTTTTCATTACATTTAGGTAGAGAATCACATGCGGAAATACAGTCAAGAGGTTTTTTTCGCTTAACTTATGTGGGACCCAAACATCAAAGCGATTAACATAACCAGGCTGGTGCAAATGATTTTCAACACTTGATTTGGATATTTTGAGTATGTTGGCTATCTCTCCTGTGTGGTATAACGTTGATTGTTCTCAGTTAATGTCTCGATTTGATCCCTATCAACTTCAACTGGTCTACCTGACCATGGAGCATCGTTCAGTGAGAAATCTCCAGCACAAAACTTCGCAAACCACTTTTGACATGTTCAATCAGTCACAGCACCTTCTCCATACACTGCACAAATCTTTTTTGTGTGTGTTTCAGTTGCATTTTTACCTTTCTTGCAATAATAAAGCATAATGTGCCAAAAATGTTGCTTTTTTCTTCCATCTTCAATATTAAAATGGCTACACAAAAATTCACCAATTTTGATAAGTCTTTTTTAAATGCCACCTGATATGACTGCTGTCACATACAATCTAACAAAATTGTTCCAAATGAAGTTAAAGACAACTAAGTGCTACTAGAGCCATCTTACGGAAATATCCGAACGAACATTTTGGCCAACCCATTACAAAAAGCATGCATTAAATTCAACACGAAACAAACAAACAAACAAACCAATATATATATATGTATTTCATGCTGAAGAGATTAGTGGGAAGAAAAGGGTTGAGGATGTGTGCAGTAACCAAAGTGTTTATGGGGATTGCAATGGATTCCTTCAAGAATTATAGTTTACATACAGTAGCTGACCTCTTTTGCTTATTCTCCTTGAAATCTCAGGAACTGTCTGCTTCTCATTTTCTCCCACTACAGCACTTTCAAAGCCTTTCAGGTATGTGGAAAATCATAACATTTACGTGGTGGGTAGTATATTCAGTTATTCAGATTTAGATGCAAAAAAATTTATTGAGAACCTACTATGTGCCAAACACCTTAGGAAATAGCTTCACTCTTTGAGTATCAGGACTCAAAGGGGCATTTAAAATTTCTATAGAAAGAACAAAAGATATAGATTTGCACAGTCAAAGTTTGAGTCTAGAGTCTACCACCAGTTAGCTTTATAAATTGAGCAAGTCACATTCTTCTGAGCCCTTATGCTCATTCCTTTATTCATTATTTATTCTTTCAATAAATATTGACTAAATCTGACAGGCACTCTTCCAAGCTCCAGGGTAGACCAGTGAACAAAACAAAGTCATTCTTTTCATGATACTAGATTGAAACTGACAATATATAAATACATAAATACATAATATGCCAGATAGGGTTAAACATTTTGGTGAAAACTTAAGCTAGCAAGGGGATAGGAAGGGCTGGAGGGCAGGGTGGAAAATGTTTGCTATTTTATAAGGAATTGCCAAAGAAAGATTGATAAGGTGTCATTTGAAAAAAATCTTGAAGAATATGAGGGACAATAATAATAAATGCCTTACTTCCTTCACTGGACTGTTAGAGCTATGTGAACAGGCTTTGCGGATGTAGAAGGTATCTTCAATATCATGTAGCTAGAGTTCTGTGAAGTTCCATTGCCTTTGGTAAGAAGGGCCTGACTTTACTTCTGTCTACATAGGGGTGTTCTTCCTTTGGAGCTGGAGTAGACATTATAAATAATTGGAATGAGAAAAAATGGAATCTCTCTCAGGGTCAGAATGGACAGACATTTGCCATTCTGCTTAAATGAGCTAATGAAATATAGATTACAGCATTCCCTATAGAGAGCTTTGCACTCTGCATCAAACCCATTTTATTTTAACCACAAAGGTTCTCCAAAAAAGTTACAGTTGGCAAAACAAACACACACAAAAAAACGCCATACAATCTAACAGTTCACTGGTATCAATCAGGTCACACAATATCACTAAGAAATGTCACGTATCAGTTGTCTCTGTACCCCTTCCCTAATATCTTTGATAAATTCAATTCATTTTAATCTCTCCTAGATATTTCTCTGTGGATTTTTCTATTGTCACACATAACACAGCCACTCTGGGATGAGTTTTAAGTCATAAGGAAGGAAAAGTTTCTTCGAGTTGTCACACATTAACTTTGATACTTCCTCATTCAGCACAGGTGTTGGAGCAGTGGTCACACTGCACCAGGTTTCTCAGGGTTGAGTCCCCAGGTCTTGTATTTTTCCTCAGGTGTTGATGGGGCTCAAGCGAGATGGAATATGAGAGTACACGAGGCCTGGTGCTGGCTGCAGACCAGCTCAAAGCTCTGGGGCTAGGTGTTGATGCAGGTGTGCCTCTTACTGTCTGTGGGTCTGCAGTTATAAAAAGGAAGCTATAAAATGTGTCAGTGGGAAGGGAACTAAGAATGAAATGAAAATTTCTAAACTCTACTTAAAGATGTCTTCTATTTAAGATCCTCTTTTGTCTTTAACATATTCTATTGCAGAAAGTGTCTTGTTCTAGTATATGCTCATAAAAATGTGAATGGAATTTCAGAAGGAAGGAAGGAAAGAAGGAAGAAGGAGAAAGGAAGGGAGAGAGAGAACAGGGGAGGAGGGAAAGGAGGCTGTTGTAATATGTCACACTTTAGGACATATGACATATTAATATGGAATTTTTAAAGGATACTAATTACTTAATTCTTCCCTGTTTTTGTCAGTAGAGGCAACAAAAAATGAGTGCTATAGTAGGGCGAATAGTCAAATGGCTTATAAAATGCTGACCACTACTTCCTTTATGCCCTCCACTAAAGTCATGTATATAACCTAGCCTCTATGAAAACTTTTGTGTTTATTATTTACATATAAACACACTTGCAGTAGTATTCATCTCTGTAACCATATGGTCAATATAGCGTATGATTGACAGTACTGAATAGATATGCTTTGCTATGAATTTGTTAATGTAATCAAATCTGAGGATCTTCTTTGGAGAGGCAGCACAGTGCTGAGATGAATTCTGGAGCCAGACTGCTTAGTTTGAACCTGGCTCTTCCACTTACTACCTGTGGGACCTTCAACTTATTACTGGACCTTTCTGTGGCTCATATTTTCCATCTGTAAATGGAGAATAATAATATCCCCTATGGCAATGAATTATTGTGATGATTAAATAAATCATGTGTATAAAATACTTAGAAAAGTGTTAGCATATAGTATGTGCTAGAATAACCCTTGTTATCTTTTAGTTAGGAATTAAGTCCACACTCTGAGATGAAATCCTATACAATTATCTGTTTTGTTAAATGTAAGCTGAATGATATTAATAGTATACACTTGGTGCTTCTATAACTGAATTTTCTCATCATTGAAAAATTGGTGGACATCATTAGCCAGCAGAAACAATGGCATTATTTCTGTTCTCATCTAGGACATATGTTGTCCTTATACAACTGATCCTTCTCTATGTGCCCCACACTCTTCTGGGATAGGAGTGTTAACTTTGTTTCAAGACTAATTTTTGGTCACTTCTTCTGCAAATGCTCCAAGTTCACTGTCAGTTCAATGTTTATCAATTCCTAAGTCAACTTTATTTTCCTTTAGCATGTTCTGCAAAATACATGCCCTTACTTTTTTAAACTAACCTGAGAATGCTTTCACTTGTTTTCTACCATGAGTGTTTCTTTGTTTGATTGTGCCTTCTCTGTTGCTTTCATTACAACAATGAGGAGGGCAACCCAATGCATACCCTTTGCGGAGGATGATGAAGTTTTGATTAGATTATGAATTGAAGAAGAGATCCTTCATTACTTAGCACTATAGCACTTTTAAATGCCATCAAACTGCACCTTATCTGCAGGAGCTTACTTATTTTTAGCCACTTGGCAATGGATAGTTTTAGACTACCTAGTTATTGGAGCACAGGACAATTTAATGAGTATTGTTTATCTGGGTGAGCACCCTGGGAGTGTGGACCAAATCTGAATCAATTTATCACTGCTCAGATCTAGCAGAGGATTGCACTGGTGAATTGAATTGAAGGGGTGACATAGAATGCTATGCTCTCAGACATGTTTTCCTTAGAGAGCCTTCAAGGGTTTTGGAACCAAACTGATACATTTTAATGGATTTGGCTCAATATCATCAACAGAAATAGATCAGATGCAAAGGCTCTGAAATGGGTGAAGGTGCACTGGAGCATATCAGAAATCAGTCTCTCAAATTAGTTTTCTGCCCCTGAGGGAAAAAAATAGTGGCATGCCTGTTTCTCATGTGCAGTGATTCTTGCTCCCATGGTGAACAGGTGTTCCCAGTTTCAAAGGTCTTGTGTGTGTTAGTAGCTCCCAAGGTTTCCACTCACATTTATCAAGAATCTTCTAATGTTTCTTTCACTCTCTCTGTGACCCCTTACAGCCATACCTCAATTATGGTGGCTCTTATTATTTTCTCTTGGAGAGTTAGACTGCATAATGGGTGAAAGCATGAACTTTGACATAAGGTAGACCTGGATTTGTCCAGGCTCTTGGTGTGGCATTCTATGGATGTGAAAGAAATTGAGACAGTCTGTCTTTTTGCATCAATATATTCATCTAAAAATTGTTGTAAGAGTGGAACAGGGGATGTTCATTATTAAAGAAAATTGGAAATAGAAAAAAAGTGAATCCATTTAAAAGGAGGACCTAGTTTCATAATAAACAGTAAATAAGATTTATTAGGATTTTGTCTTGAAATAGTTATGCAAATAAATGTATTTCATCTTATATAAAACAAGTATGATTGCAACTATGTGCTATGGCTACGGGATGAGCCGGGAAGAATGTTTGAATGGGGACTAATCTTATAGGTTAGTTATAAGTGAACATTTTGTATTGTCAAAGCCTTTGCTGCTCAATGTGACCTTGTAAATGTAGGTATGTGAACAATAATTTTTTAAATAAAAAGAACTCACTTAAAGTTATGGGGTGGGTAAACTAATATGCCTGAAACACACTTGCCATTGTGTTAGATAAGTGAAAGACAGTGTGTAATAATAAGCATGCATCTCCACTGGATCCCAAGACAATTATCCACCTAAGGAAAAAGATAGATTTAAAGTGTCTGTGTTTTTCGGACTTTAGAAATTGTGTTTAGCTCTTCCTCTTTGAAAAACTGTTGTTTATGAAAATATTTGGGTTTATTCATTAGCACTGCAAAAATCAGTAACTCACTACCTGAGCTGTTCATTGGTGGTACCCGACCCCGCTCCCTCCTCCTCCTTCCATGACCTGATCCCTTCTTCTCACGATGCTCTTTCCTAAGGAAAACAGTTCAGGCACATGGGTCTCTCTCAGATAATACAGAATACGACTGGAGAGTACGATTATTCTTTGAGTCAGTGGCAGAAGTCCAATGAAAATCTGTACTACCTACTTGCTGAAGCTTGATGGTGTATGCAGGAAAAATGTGAGCATAGCAACTGGCTTGTTTTCAAAATCTCTCCTGGCTTTATGCGGTTAAGCATACCATTTCTTTCTATGTTCATGTATTTAATGATAATACCTTTATTGACCTGTACTTTTCTCCAGGTTCTGTTATAGTTAGTACCAGTGGGTTTTTTGTAATTGATTGCATATACTGACAAGGAACCCTTAAAAAATAACTGGTGCAAATAGTTAGGTTTATATTTCTTCTTTGGTGGCTAGCCAGGCAACTATATGGATAAATTGGGTTCTTTCTCATTGCATTCATGCCCATACACACACATGCATGATGCAAGGGGCAATATGTCAATTTCTAGACCTTCTTCTCAGGTTGTGAATATTGTGTTATAAGACTAAAATGATCCAAGTAGCAAAATGCATACTTTAATATTTAAATATTATCTTATTTTTTTCATCTGTGAAGAACTGGTCTGAAGCTGTGTACTCAAAGGAATGCTTTCTATTCTGTTTCCATTTAGTATTATTTTTAGTTTTAATTATGAACTGATTTAAGAGTTAATCATGTATTCACCACACACATTTAACAGAATTAACCTTTTGCCATATTTTTTCAGATAACATTTTTGTAAAGGAATAAAATGTTGCAGGTATAGGGAAAGCCCTATCCTTCTCCCTCCCCTTTGTGTTAAAGTTAACTACTCCTGAAGTTGGTGTGTTTAATGTCCATGCATGCTTTTGCACATTTTTATATACACGTGTATCTATAACCAACATACACTAAGTGCATGTTTTAAAAGTTTAATAAATCTCATCATAATCTTTAATTTCTTTTTGTAGTTTGCTTTTATCACTCAGCATTATATTTTAAAATTTTATCCATATTGATACATTTAGTATCTAGTTCATTAATTTTAACTGCTTTATAAATTCCACTGCATGAAACCAGTCCTGTTATGAGACAAATTTATTGAATGCCTCCAAGTGTCAGACATTATGATACATATATATATAGTGTATGATTTTTGACCCCAGGTTAAACCTTAATTTGATGAAGTTTTACTGACTAAATTAGAAATGAGAAACTTTTATTTTCCTGTCCAGCAAAACCCAGCATTTCTGAGCTCACTATATGTCCTCTCAATTCTGTTTGCAAACCAGTCAGTTCTTTGCTGAGCTTATTTCTTGTAGCACTTTGGCAGATATGCCTGTCAGAAGCATGCTCATGCTTCTAATATTCTAGTTGAAAACCTGCTTGCCTAAGTTCACAAGTTTATTAGATACATGTTCTGTCTCCAAGTTAATACAGACAACATTTTTACCATGTATTTTACCACTACATGAAATGGTTCCCTATTTTTCTAGCCTCCTATAATAGTTTATTGTCATTCACCACCTGATCTGAAAGCCAACACTATGTATATTGGGTTTTGGCACAGTAGAACCTTAGTTCTAGGTACCAATTTCTTTATCATTTATCTTTTGCCAAAATAATTCCTAACAAACCATCAGATACTCAGTGTCTTATAACAACCATCAACATTTTTGCTTTCACATTAGATTCTCACAGCTGCAGACTGGCCGATCAAGGCTGGGCTTGGCTGAACTGAATTATAAGCTGCATGTTGAGTCCACGTCTGCCCCACATGCCTTTTCACTTCCTTGGACCATGGGCTATTTGGAGCTTGACTTTGTCTTGGTAATCACAGAGGCCCAAGAGGGAAAACTCAGTAACACAAGAGTACTGCAAGCCTCCATTTGTGTCATGTCTGCTAATATCCCATTGGTTAAAGTCTAAGGTCAACAGGGCAGGGAAGGGTACTCAGAGACCTATGGCAAAAAAATGTACAGAGAGAGGAATAAAGAATTAAGAAAAATAATGTAATTTCCCACTAGAAATAAGAATGTATTATTTTTATTGATTGCCTCTTATGTGCCAGACACTGTTATAGGTGTTCTACATACATAATCTCACCTAATTCTCATATCTCCATCATGAGATATGTATTGTTATCTCCACTTTACAAATGAGAAAGCTAAGACTCAGAAGAGCTAACTAATCAGCTTTAGAAGTAGCAAAGCCAGGAACTGAATCCAGATCTTTAGGTCTCTAGATATATGCTCTTTCTTTGAAAAACCATACAACTTCAATTTTAATTTTCCAAAATTTTAACGTAAAAATTAGACACATATAGCCATAGAATTTTAAATAAACAATAGTACTAATCAGTATGTCATATATGTGTCCTTCAGAACCAGTTTATCCTCACTACTTTTCTTGTAAGAATCAGAGTAGATAAGCATCATTATCCATCTGAGACAAAAAGAAAATGAAGACAGAAAAGACAAATAGACCAAGCTTGCAGTCAGAATGAGAAGTGTGGATTTTCATTTTCTTATGTTTTTAAGCATGCCCCTCTTTTTCAAAACTTCAGTGGAAAAATGTGTAATTAGATTATACTGGTGAACTGAGGTGAAGCAGTAGATAGAGAACTCTCGTCTTTGTTCACGAAAGAGTCTTCAGGAAAAAAACAGAAAAAAATCTTGGGCCTCAAAATGTCTTCTTTGATAGGAAAGACAATGATTAGTGATATGCTGTAAACAGGAAAGAACAAGGCATGCTTATGAAAGTGAAGCACTGAGTATTTATAGACAACTAATCAGAGAGATCTGATTAGATTAACTAAGTATAGTTGACCCTTGAACAAGGCAGGGGTTAGAGGTGCCAACCATCTGCCTCCTGCAGTTGAAAACCTGCATATAATTTATAGTCAGCCCTCCATATCTGCAGTTCTGTATCCACAGATTCAACCAACCGCAGATCGTGCAGTACCGTATTATTTATCATTCGAAAAAAAATCTGTGTATAAGTGGACCCAAGCGGTTCAAACCTGTTGTTCAAGGGTCAACTGTATACCATGTTGGCTGCACTTATTCTGGTGGAGGAAGTCATTTAAAGTATCATAATACCTAGAGATCTTTGAGATTGGTTTCTTGTGCTGCAGAATTGACAGTATGAATCCTATGTAAACTAGCAGACTACCAAATAGATACCTGTATATCTGTCTTTTCCTTGAAAAAATGACATCCAAACTTAGCTGAGTTTGTTATTATCTGAGATGTGAAGAAGCTGAACATACTTCATTCTGTCACTTTAAAAAGAGGACAAATAGACCCACAGACTTAGGAAACAGACTTATAGTTACCAAAGAGGAAAGGTTGGGGGGGGGCGGGGAGGGATAAATCAAGAGGTTGGGATTAACATATACACACTACTATATATAAAAATAGATAAACAAGGACCTACTGTATAGCACAGGGAACTCTACTCCATACTCTGTAATAACTTATATGGGAAAGAATCTAAATAAGAATAGATAGATGCATATGT
This sequence comes from Mesoplodon bidens, assembly GCF_964165515.1. Taxonomy (NCBI): domain Eukaryota; kingdom Metazoa; phylum Chordata; class Mammalia; order Artiodactyla; family Ziphiidae; genus Mesoplodon; species Mesoplodon bidens. Next base: position 193,453,338 of record NC_138176.1, read on the forward strand.
ATAACTAAACCACTTTGCTGTACACCTGAAACTAACACATTGTTAATCAACTATACTCCAATATTAAAAAAAAGAGAATTACACTAAGTGAAATAAGCCAGTCAGAAAAGAGCACATATTGTATAATTCCATTTACATGGAGTACTCAGAATAGGCAAACCTATAAAGGCTGAAAATATATTAGGGCTGGTAAGAGGGGGAAGGATGGGAATAGGCATGATTGCTGTGGCTAAGGAGTTTGGAGTACGGAGTTTCTTTGAGGCGAGGGGAAAGTATTCTAGTTATATCACAGAGAAAGTTGCATGACTGAATATACTAAAAACCACTGAAATGTATACCTTAGATGAATTATATCTCATTAAAGATGTTTAAAATTTAACAAAAAAGAGGACAAATAGCCTTATATAAGAAGAAGGCAAATAACCATTGACAAGCTACTACAGAGGACTTTTCAGGATAAGTAGTGTTCCAAAGTCCTGCCATCTATATCATGTTCTGTAAGCCCTGGCTCCATGTTGACCAGCATTATTCTGATCAACCCTAGGAGGCTGCTTTGTACTGGCTCCAGCAGAGTCCTAATTTGTATAGGACCATCCATTCTGGGCCAGCCAGGAGCCGGAATGCATGTGGACTGATTCTGAGCCAAGGCACCAAATTATCCACATTTGAACCATTGCTCTCCATTATATAATGCCCCAGGGTGAATTTTCCATGCCTTTAAAGCACTTAAATGTCACATTAACTCCTTTTGATAACATCATATATTAGGATATTAATCATCCTGTATAATCCTGTCATTATTAAAAATTGCTCATAGATCCTGTGATTAAACTAAGACATCAGAGTCACATAGATACTTACTAATAGATGGTCCTCCTCCCCCATCACAGCATTGTTTTTATTGAAATGTAATTTGACTTGATATCACAGGCCTATACTTAGAAGCATTATAAGAAAAAGGCCTGTGAAAACTAACTTGTCACTGTATTGTAAGGACATTGACTATCACATTGCAGTGTTATTCCCAAAATAATCCACCGAAGAAATTCAGTTTCATTAAGAGAAAAGGGTGTGCTTTTCCTTTACACCAGGTGTATATGTGCTTTATAAACAACTGTCAATTTTCTAAAACATTGATACCTTGATTCGGGTTGCTTACACAGGATTTAGGGCATGCAATAGCAATTTACATACTAATCTCCTTCCATACTTCACTTTGTTTTCCTTCCCTCATTTTCCTTTCACCTCAGCTTTATTGCTTTCATTTATTTTACTTTGCTATACTTTTATCTGTAAAACATGTCTCAGTTAAAACCCTTCTCAAAACAAAGAAAGATAAAAAATAATTTTATGACTGATTAGTGGAAAAAATAATAGTCACTGAGAGATTAATTTCCTTGATCCTCAGTAATTTAATATGCAGCTCACCTGAGCAGGAGTAAATAAAGCTCTTCAGGGCACTGTTTTGCAAATGTTCCTGCTTGTCTGGTCTGCATATCCTGGGTACCAGAATCTTTTCTCCAGTTCTCAGTTGACTTAAGACATGTATCATGCTCACATCCATCTTTTAAATTGCTAGATGTTATTTTTGATAACAATATTAATCTTGAATAAGTTCATGGTGTAGAATTAATTATGTTGTAATTGTGAAAATTTTAAGCAAATATAAACTTGTAGAGAGCAGACCAGTGATTACACAGCTTCTAGTATTAATTGCTCAGTAATAGTTAATGTGGAGATCCCTCTCATAAGGAAGGAGTGAAACTCTTAGTTGAAAGGGCCTATTTTATTAGTCAATAAGAGTTTTTAATTCATGTAAATGTGAAAAATATGTGGTCTTTCAGAGTATTGTATACATTATTTCTCTTGGAAAAATAATTTTTAGAGTGTCTATTTCAAAACAGCATCTTTGGCTGGTTTTGGAAAAAATTTAGTGTATTTGCTTTTCTCTGATGCTGAAAGGATGTGTATTTGAATTAATTGCCTTAAAGCAGATCAGACTCAAAGAGAACTCAGAGTTTTGATAATCACAAACTGCTACCTTTAAAGGAAGAGAAACTTTTATGTCTTTTCTGCATCATTGAGTTCTTCATCTCATTTTCCAGCCTGAAAACCAAAGTCACAAAACTATATTAACCCAGCAGCTGAGAGGCATATTTAAAATAAAGTATTTGAAGATATCTTAGCAACAGCTTTCCTGAAATTTCCAAGCAGTTAATATTGTCATCAGCTGACAGGCAGTTATGTAAAGCCTAGTCTATGTGTCGCAAAGAATTTGTGGATTCTAGCTTTACTGAAATATTTTTTTTTGTTTTTGTAATGTCTGACCTTTGAAAAATCCTTAATCTTAACAGTTTGTGATGATTTCTTATTATGACTCTTTCATTTATAATATTTTAGATATTTCTAACGTTTAGAGGCTCTGATCATCGGCTCCAGTTCTCTTGTTGGTCATGACTTTGTGTGAATTATGTGCCTAGAAAAATAGATATTATAGAAGGCATCAGATTACCTTTTTTGTATCTTTGTCTTTTTATCCCCAGTTTTGCAAAGCCTTTCTTTTTTTGCTTATTTGTCCTTTTCCTCTTTTTTAGAAATAAAGTATTTTTCTCTAAATTCCAGAGTATGAGAAGCAAACATTTGCTTGTACTTACATACCAATGAGTTGTAGGAAAGCATAACAGTTTTTCATGTATCTAATGTATCTATATTAAATATACCAAGTTGTATATATTTTAATATATTATTTGTATAGCTCTGTGTTAAACATATCTAAATGTTGAATAATCTATATATCCACAATATGGATATATAGTTATATTTAACATTTAAAGTAAATTTTTCAGTATTCAAAAGAGCATGCAGTGAAATATCTCCCTCCTACTTCTGTTCCTCCGTCACCAATTTGCCCTCTCTGACACAGCCCCAGTTACAACTTTCTTAGGTATCTTTCCAGAGACATTCAGTGCACACACAGACATACACATGTATTTTTACTCTTTTCTATAAAGATGTAGCAACAACAATAAAAAGATTTTATTCTTTACCTTGTTTTTATTTCTCATAAAATTGTGTCTTTGAGGGAAAAAAAGAAAAAGAAAAAATTATGTCTTTGAGTTTGTAATGACCTTCTTTATCATTTTGTAGCTGCTACATAGTATTCTATTATATAGATATACTCCAGTTTATGTAATCAGCCCTCTGTTATGAACATTTTGGGTGTTCCTAATCTTCTACTATCACAAATGATACTCCTGCAACATTCTGAACATGTACGGTATATCAATAGGATTAATTCCTAAAAGTGGAAAGTAATTTTTAATTATGGTAGATATCTGCAAATTGTCCCTTATGGGAATTTTACCAATTTACACCACCAGTAGCAAGGTATGAGTATCTTTTTATTCATACCCTCTCCTTGACATTTCTGTATAAAGTATATAATAATTTGTCTACTTGAGGAAAAAAATCTCATGACTCCTTTTATTATAAAGAAGTTAAAATTCTGTATCAATTTGGTGAAAATTGACATCTTTATAATTTAAGTAGTTTAATCAAGGTATGATATGTTTAGGTCCTTTGGTACATCCAAGTAAGGTTTTAAAGTTTTACTGAAATACATCTTCCACATTTCAGGTTAAACAATGTAAGTATTTCTTAGTTTTGTTACAATTTTATGGAGAAGGGTCTTTTTTTTTAAAAACCATTACTGGTGATTGTTTATAGATAGATAGATAGATACTATTAATTCTTTTAATTTTGAACCCAGCTGCTTTTGTATGTTCTCTTCTCATTCTTCACAAATTTTCAGTTGGTTTCCTTGGATATTAAAGGTAATCAATCATATGTGCTCTACTTTTACCTTCCCAATGTAGTCAGCCCTAGCTAGCTTCTGAAACAAGCACTAAGTCTCAATGGTTTAACCAAATAAAGTTTTATTTTACGATGCAGCTGAATGCAGTATAATGGGGAGGGGCGGCTCTACCCAAGGAGTGATTCAGGGACATAGGCTTCTTTTATCTTCTATTTCCATCATCTTAAGGCAGGGATTGTCAAAATATTTTTCTGTACAGGGCCAGACCGTGAGTATTTTATGCTTTGCTGACCATAGAGTCTCTCTCACAACTGCTCAGCTGCTATTGTGGCTTGAAAGCAGGCACAGACAATACGTAAGTGAATAAGCATGGCTGTGCAATAAAACCTAAGTTACCACAACAGGCAGTGGGCCAGCTGTGGCCCATGAGCTGGTTTGCCAACCCCTGTTCTTGGGCTTCACATTTCTACATTGGATTTTCTGTATCCAGCTGGCAGATGTGGGAAGAGAGAACCAGGATCACATGGAATGCTTTTATTAGGCAGACTTGGAATTAGTATACCTCACTTCTGATTTTGTTCTACTTGTAGAATTCATATATGGCCTTGCCTATTGGGAAATTTAGTTTATATATGTACCCAAGAAAAGTAAAAAAATAGTTATCGTGGGTGGCCATCCAGCTAGTTTCTACTATACTTCTGCTTGACAACCTTTAGAAGAATAATTTATTTCTTTTGTATAGTTATATTGACTGTCATTGCTAGAGAGTGTGAAATAATAGTGGTGATAATGAAGATCCTTTTATTGTCCCTGATATTAATGACCTGCTAGATTTGTCATTAATCTTGATGATTAGTTTTAAGACTAAGAAAGATGTATTTTATCATGTTGGGGAAGAATTTATATTCTTTGTATTTGTACTACACAACACATTTATATTCCTATTATTTATGAAAGGGTCTATTTTGGTAAGGCCTATGAGCTAAGAATAGTTTTTTATATTTTTAAAGGGTTGTGTAGATTACACTGAATGTACAACAGAGACTGTGTGTGGCCCACAAAGCCTAAAATATTTGCTATCTGACTCTTTAGAGAAGAAGCTTGCTGACTTTTGCTCTAGAACAGTGCTACTCAAAGTAGAGTCTAGAGACCAGGAGGATTAGCAACACCTAGAACTTCAACACTATTAACATTTATGGACAGTTATTTGTTGCAGCACTGACCTGTGCATCCTTATTGATACTAAAAAAACAAAAAAAAAATGTTTAGCAGCATCTCTGGCCTCTACCTACCAGATGCCATTAGCACCCTCTCATATGGTCACTGCAATAAAAAAAATGTCTCCAAACATCTGTGTAAATTGAGTGGTTAAGATTTCCTGCTTTTTCTGACATTTAATAAATTATATTATCTAGAATATCAATCACTTCATCCAGGTTTTAAAATGTATTTTCATAAAGTTGAGCTAAGTAATTTCTTGTGAATCTATTTTTAACTTTACTTAGCTGTTTATTATTTTATTACTATTTCCAACAATGATTTCTAATAATTTTATCAATTTTTCTTGTTCTGCTATTTCATTTATTTTAACTTGTATTTTTATTAATTCCTCAATTGGCCCTCCTTGAACTTTTGTATTGCTCTTTTTCAGAGTTCTTTGTATATAGTTGTTTATTTTAATTTTGTTAGCTTAATATGAATATTTAAAGTAGGAATATTCTCCTAAACTCTGTTAGGTCTCTTCCATAAATTTTGCTAGAAAATTATTTTAATACTGATATTTGTATCCATATTCTAAAATCTTAGTTTTGATTTCATCATTGACTCATGTTTTTGAAGAGAAAGTTAATTTAATTTTGAAAAATTGCTGATTTCTTAGCTCTTTTTTCTTGTTCATGTTAATTCCTAATTTTATTAAATGGATATCAGAAAATACTATCTGTGCTGAGTCTACTTTTTGGAATATATTGAGGGTTTCCTGCAGTTGATTTTAGTTTTTACGCTTATTTTTTTCTAGTTCATCTCTCAGGATCAACATGTAATTGGGTTTCACCTGGTTTTCCAATTTGTTAGTTTCTTTTATATATAATAGCTCAGTTTAGTACATTTGCAATATGTTGTTATGATTAATATGATAATTCATGTTCTTTTACATTATGCATTTAGTTTGTATAGGATATTTATTTTTTTTCAACATTTGGTTTTTTGGACTTTGTATCCTTTGATTTGCATGTGTTTCTTCCAATAATATGGAAAATTTTACTTTTACATGAGGAGATACCTTTAAACTAGCAATTTATATAAAATCCTTAACTCTCTATATTTTACACGAATATCTGTTTACTCGCTAGAAGGAGCAATGATTATGTTGGCATATTTCTCTCACTAGCTTTTCTTCTTCACACCCAGTTTAGGTGACAATGTTGTATGTCTTAATGAGTACCTATATGTTGTTAAGTAAACTGAAACTTCTCCAACTGATCAGTTTTAAGTGATAGAGTTTTTCACCTAGCTTTAAGAGAAAAGTAACTTAAAAGTACATTTAAAGAATTCCAAAATTTTCTCTTTCTTCTCTTGCCCATTTTGTTAGATTATGATACTGTCAGGATGTATAACATTTATGAAAGTTCGATAATCCTGCTCCCCACATGTTTTAGTTAAATAGATTCAATGTTCCCTTCAAATCATTTTGTTATATTTTTCCCATTCTTTCCTGTTTGGCAAAAATTATTACTCAAGTCACTTCTTCAAAGTGAGCTCATAGCAATATTCCTTGGTTTTGCTTGTTCAAAAATATGAGTGGAAAATTATTAGATCACATTTTATGTCTTTGCAGCCTTTGTCACTATTTTTTTCTTTTTTTTAATCTTGAATATTGTGGTGGATAAAACTGAGATCAGACTGAGTTTTAGCTGTTTAACAATGATTTGATCATGCCTGGCCACCCAAAGAATTTTTTTTGTTAGCTGACAAATACAATAATGTAACTAGGATACATCTCAGTGTGAAATGGTACTGCTATATGAAGTGTCTTCTGTATCCTTAGATCTGATTCTTCCTTAATTTCTGGAAGATGTCCTTGTAATTTATATTTTAATATTTTGTGTGTTCCTTTGTCTGATTTCCATATATATCATTTTATGAAACCCATTTAACTCTAAATTTTTTTCTTTGTTATTTTCCAGTGCACCTGTGTCTTATAATTTAGTCTGCTCCAATTTTGTCTTTATTTCTCTGATGTTTTTATTTTTTCCCACTCCTTTCCTGAACTTTAACAGCCTGCGATTCATCTATTTTTGTTTTCTCACCACGTGTTCTCTGATCTCTTATATAGCCCTGTGCCCATATAAAAATTTTGGCTTATATACCTATTTAAAACAATTAGCAAATACACATTGGGAGGAAGTTAGCAGTTTCTGCCGCAAGTAATGATTGACCTCCTATAGAGAAGTTTTTTTCTTGTTCTAAGCTATGTGTCACATAACTGACACACGTATTGCCTAAAGAACTACCACTCTTTTATTAGTAAAAGGAGAAAGATGGTTGGGTCGGGAGGTATTTTCTTGTATTCTCCTGGTGCAAGTCCTCAGAACTCCATCTCACTAGATTTTATGTAATAACAGAACCTAAGGTAGGTTATACAAGTTGTTAAAGGAAATACAAAATGAAACATTCTTGTGGTCTCAGTGCGTTTTTATACATTTTATACCACATTTATACAATGAGGATTTAGGATTCCATTTTCTGTTAACAGGTATGTAGCCCAGCTGCCAAATCCACAATAATTAATAGCAAATTAATGTCTAATAGCAATGTCTGATAAAATGCTTGCCTCTCCAAGCTCCATTTAGCCTTGGAGTTGCAATTACCTTGTGCTGTGTATTTCTTCACCGCATGAGTGTGTCATTTGCAGGTTTTTGAATGTTTTAGAATATCAGGGGTTAAAATTAGGTTTTGTTTTCCCTGGCAAGATAATAGATGTTCTAGGACACTAATTACCCTAGGAAGAGTACCACTTACTTAGTATATATTAGCCTCAGTAAAAAAAATTCCTTTTGGTTTTGTTCCAATGGATAACATTTTTTTCTTTTATATGTGTGTTTGGCTCAAGGGAAAAATAATAATGAGCACACTGCTGTCTAACACCTACAGTTTTCAGCTCCTGGTGAAACCTGGCTATTAAAATTCTTAGTATATGTCTACATATAGTGTTACAACACTGCCTATATGGAAATCTTGGCATCTCTTTTATTAACAGTTCATCTGAATGGCTGGCTGTGTTTTCCTTTGCTTTTCTCAGTGTCTGGCATTTCTTTGGCTGTCTCTCTAAGTCTCTTTTCCTATTGATGTGTATTTTTTTTGTTATCTGTCAATCTAATTATAAATTACACAGATAGGGAATGCATATGTTTTGTATGATGGTTTACCCTTCCTTGGATTATATAGGAATGCTTAGAAAGTTACCCAATATAAATGATTTTTACAAATTAACATGTAGTCTAGTCCTTCCTTAACACGTATTTATTCAGTATCTTCTATGAGTATAGAACTATGCTACCATGTGTTTAAATTAGGCAATTTCTTATAACTCTAGGCATCTGCAAGTTCCTAAAATTTTAATGCGGATTGCTCCTTGAACTGACCTCTCAATTTATTTTGCCTTATGTAAAATACACAGTTTCTTGCCAAGAAGTTCTTCTAGCAGAGTGATATTTATGACCATTGACTATCTTACCTTTTTACCTTAGGTAACAAGATTCAGGAAACTAGAAAGCAATTTTAGATTAAGACCTTATTTTTTATTCCCTTTTAATGAACAATTATAAATCAATAGTTCCAACGAGATAGTTTTAGAATAGGTGTGATTGTTATATACTTCCTAAAATATTTTGGGAGCTTGTTTCCTCCACTCTAAAGCTAAGCTCTGAGTTTTAGATTGGCTCAGCAACCAGATGCCTCTGGTTCTGCAATTTTCTTTTTCCTAGTAAATGTTGCTTTGGTATTTGTCATAGATAGGTCCTTAATTGTTTCCCCAGCTACATTCTGCAGGAACACTCTCCCTTCTGAAGATGCTCATTACTGTTTTATCATGTCTTCTATTTAAATGACATGACACTTGCATGTAATTATGCAACTGATGTTTTGCATGTCGTAATTAGCAGTCTTATTTAACTAAGGAATGAAAAATTTCACAAATGGTTTGGCCCCCTTTTAGTCAGTGAGTTAATATTGTATTTTGATATATTTAAGATGCAATGGAGAGATTAAAAGATACCTTGTCTCAGTATTAGCAGTTTTGTTTCAATAACTTATGAGCACTATATTCTAAATATTCTAAATTGTTAGTTCAATAAATTTGTTCTGCCTCTAATTATCACCAATATTCCTCAATTACTCTATTTTTAATTTCAGCCTAGAGGCAAATTAAGATCATGAAAATGGTCAAATATAGGATTTCTCTGGTTAGTTTTCTTTTCTTTTTTTTTTTTTTCAGTATGCGGGCCTCTCACTGTTGTGGCCTCTCCCGTTGCGGAGCACAGGCTACAGAAACACAGGCCCAGCGGCCATGGCTCACGGGTCTAGCCGCTCCGTGGCATGTGGGATTTTCCAGGACCAGGGCATGAACCCGTGTCCCCTGCATTAGCAGGCGGACTCTCAACCACTGCGCCACCAGGGGAGCCCTGGTTAGTTTTCTTTTTCTTACTTTTCAGGAACTTAAGCATCTTCAAATATATCTAAAGACTAGTGTCTGTTCTCAGAAGATGTCTACTGTGGTATTCCCTTTGGCTTCCAAATCAGTTTTGTCAGTTTCTTCCTCTCACGTTCATCATTGCTTCATCTCCTACATCTGATTCTTTCAGAGGCCCACAAAAGGCCGTGTTGTTCATACTTGCTTAAGCATCAGTATCACTACCAATATCCAGTTGTTTTGGACTTGACCTGTATTCCTAAGATACTCCCATCCTCAGTGAAACTACCAATGCCAATTCCTTCCAGTTTTTTTTTTTTTTCTTGACTGCCTTTGTCCTGTGTCTCTGGCTTGAGTGCATGAGCCACAAGACTTTTCAATGGCAAACACTTCAGATACTCAGAATTATTACTACCTTTTGACTCTTGTCTACTTTCCTTGAAAAAGATATTCTCTTTTCTTATGATTCACCCACACCTTACTCATCCTTAAGGCCTAATCATAGTTCAGATCCACTAGCAAAGAAACTGAACTGAGTCAAGGTTATAGTCCAAAGATTTTTCACATAAACGTCCTGGTCTCTACAACCCCAAATTTTGGCAAGAGATAAGTGGGGGGGATGTGGAAGAGTAGACGTTTTAGGCTAATTGACATACTGCTAGGCATTCATTCAGCTTCACTGTTTTTTTTTTTTCTTTTAAAACATGCATTCACCTTCTAGGTATTCCTTAATAATAAATTCCAGTATCTATTGTCAATAGTCACACATAGTAACTACTAAAGACATGTGGCTACTGAGCACTTGAAACATGACTAATCTGAATTGAGATGTACTCGAAGTGTAAAAGACATTCAATTTCAAAAATTTTGTGTTGAAAAAAAGAATGAAATATCTCATTAATATTTTCAACATAAAATCATGTTGAAATGAGAATGTTGGGATCTATTAACTTATATTAAATGTATAATTAACATTAATTTCACCTGTTTCTTTTTACTGTTATTGATGTAGGTACTAGATAATGTTAAATTAAGTATCTGACTCATGTATTTCTATCGGACAGCACTGGTCTAGATCAAAGAGATATTTGAGGTTGCTCTTTAAAATAGGAACATGTATTAACACAGATGACTATTGCCAAGAACTGGGACTGTGGTCTGCATTCTTATGAGGCTTTTTCCCAAGTCTACACTCCCTTTGCGTCAGCTCCTGAGCAGAAGCTTCTTCTACACCACACACCATCTCAGTCACACCACACTCTTGTCCCCATCTATATCCTTAGTAACCAGCACCAGGGCAGGCCAGGAATGTGGCATTGCTTTGTAATAACGTGTCTCATCTCCACCCACTTCTCACCAATCGGGACAATTTTGCATGTTCATAACTCTAGCTTAATCCTGATTTAAGAAGAGCTTCAGAAGTGATTTAGCTAGAGAAATAATTTTGTACTTCTGATATTTTATTTTAGATCCAAATATCACATTTAATGATATTTATTAGACTCATACATGTAATGTGATACAACATCTTCTGAGTAAGAGTCTACTTGACTTAATGATTTTAATTTAGCTGTTCCAACGAATTTAGAGAAGAGCCTGGTGCAATATAACATTCTTCTTTCCTAACACCTTTTGGCACCACTTGAAAAACTAAAGGAATGCATTCATCAACTGACAAGTGACTTCTTCAGACTCTCTAATGGTTATAGGAAGAGAAATTCTGTAAGTGACACCAGCTTTTCTTAAACCTGAAGAAAACTCCATGTGTTAATTTAACAATACAGACCTGTGTTTTTCCTCCTTTTTATTTCCCTCTATTATTAACATGAATTTTAATTTTCTTTGTGTGTGTGTATGTGTGTGTGCTCCCACGATGTGTGGGGCAACTTGTAAACTGTATTAGTGATAACAAGGAGTCTCCTGGAGCTTTTTTTGAACTTAAATTACATTTTGCATTTAATTACTAGAATATATTATCATAGACAGTTATGAGATGGATATCCTCTGCCCATTTTATATTTTTTGCTGAAAACCCTCTTCTTTAAATTGAAATTATAAAGATAAATAATTCCCTTAAGAGAAACTTAATGATAAAAACACGAGTAAATTAAAGACAAGAACCTAATGCTTTTGGTTCACTTCATTAGGCCTTGACTTTAGTCATTGCCATGCTATTATAATAATTTTTAGAGAGTTGCTTCTAATATATATCTAATGAAATGACAATAGTTTTATGATTCAATACTGTAAATTTCTATTCTTGTTGATTATTTCTCAGCTTATCCCAGGGTCACTCAGAAGAGGAGAATGGAGCCCATGGAACTGAGAATCAGACATGATAGCTATTATCTTTAATCATAGTCTTAGATATAATCTATTTCTTACTCAGCAGCTTTAGGACAGATTGACTACCAAGAATTAAATACTATTTTCTATTTCAGGAAAGTCTAGAATCTCAGTGTGTTTGAAGAGCCTATGTCCACCTGGCTAGTGTTAACTTGAGTATTACACTGAAAAAAAGTTACCCAGAGGCTATAGGAGCAAAGGCACCTGACCTAAATCTCAGTCAAAGACAGGAAGGAGAATAAGATTCTTTATACCTGTCCAGTGTTCAATAAACCTAAATAAATAATGAACTCTCAAAATTGACTCCAAGACACTTACATAGTATAATTCAGGAAAATAATTGCTACGGTGTCCTTTGAGTCAGTGATGACTAAATAACCTTAAAAAGACTTTCTGTGATGTCTTTTTTTTTTCCTCTTTGGCCGCACCTCGCGGCATGCAGAACTTTCCTGACCAGGATCGAACCCACGCCCCCTGCAGTGGAAGCGTAAAATCTTAACCACTGGACCACCAAGGAAGTCCTCTGTGATGTCTTTTTTTAAAAATAAATTTATTTATTTTATTTGTTTATTTTGGGCTACGTTGGGTCTTTTTGCTGCGTGCGGGCTTTCTCTAGTTGCGGTGAGCAGGGACTACTCTTCATTGCAGTGCGCGGGCTTCTCATTGTGGTGGCTTCTCTTGTTGCAGATCATAGGCTCTAGGAATGCAGGCTTCAGTAGTTGTGGTACACGGGCTCAGTAGCTGTGGCTCGCGGGCTCTAGAGCGCAGGCTTTGTAGTTGTGGCACACGGGCTTAGTTGCTCCGCAGCATGTGGGATCTTCCCGACCAGGGCTCAAACCCATGTCCCCTGCATTGGCAGATAGATTCTTAACCACTTCGCCACCAGGGAAGCCCTATGATGTCCTTTAGTACATATTTTGTGCACAAAAATACTGCATTTTAAAACAAGTCATGTTAAATTCATGTATCTATTTATTAGAGTAAGCAATTTCCAATAAAGGAAAAATTGGCCATTGTTTTCCCTATGTAGTTATAAAATTATGAATGATTTACTAAGATTCAACTCATACAGATTTTAGTGCAGCTATGTTATCAGCATCAATGCCAAATTGAAGACAAGACTAATATGTTATGGTGAGAACTTGAAAAAAGTCAGAAATATTGCTCAGTTTGTTAATTACTAATAAAATGTCAAATTACTAGGAAATAAAGCAATTCCTTTGTATTAGCCATGTCTTTTTATTTTCTATATTCTGATGCTTTGACATCCAGGGCCTTGCTGATCCTGAAATGATAGCCTCTCTCTGGGTTATCCAATTCCTCAATCCTATCTCAGTGTTTTATTGTGGACTGTAAGAATTTTCATGATACACTTTTATGTTTATTTAACAAATATTTATTGAGCCCCTACTAAGTCTAAGCCTGTCCTAGATTTCATACTCCTGTTCAAGATCAATTAGACATAGTCCTATCCCTCAGGGTATTTATAACTTAGTTGTGACTAATTCTTTCCTCAATGAAATAAAAGTTCAATGATTATTTAAAATGTAATTATCACCTGGTTTTATATTCACTGTCTTTTAATGTATTTATCTCTTTGCATTTGCATAAATATAGTCAGGATTTGATTATCTAGCACAAACAAAGGGCCATAGAGTCACATATGTCAATTGAGAGATAATTTAAAAATAATATAAAAATTATTTATATTGATTGAATTATAGGAACAATTTTTGCTTCTATAGTTGGACACAGTGTCAATCAAGAATGCAGCACTCAAACATACAGATGTCACTGCGAACTCAGAAGAAATGGAATAACTTCCTTGTTTACCTTCCATGCTCTTGGGGAATCTTCCTTTCCCTTTGCAGATAGAGTATAAAAGATGAGCCATTTTAACTTTATATTCTATATTAGTTTTCTGGGGCTACCTAACAAAGTACCACAGATTGTTCAGCTTAAACTACAGAAATTTATTTTCTCACTGTTCTGAAGCCTAGAAGTCTGAGATCAAGGTGCTAGCAGGGTTGTTTCCTTCTCAGGTGGGTGAGGGGGAATCTTATCCATGCCTCTCTCTTTGGCTTGTAGATGACCATCTTTTCCCTCTCTTCACATGCTCTTCCCTCTGTGTCTGGTGTCCAAATGTCCTCTTCTTATAAGGACACCAGTCATGCTGGCTTAGGGCCCACCCTAATGACCTTGTTTTAATGCAGTACTCTTTTTGAAGATCCCATCTTCAAATGCAGTCAGATTCTGAGGTATCAAGGTTTAGGACTACAACATGAATTTGGTGGTGGTGGGGGTACACAATTCAGCTCCTCCTCCTTCTTCTTTTAAGAGAGAAATGTTATTACCATCAAGCAAAGTGACAGTGCAGAGTGTCTTTGAGAGTTATAAAGCTTGTGCACACACTTCTCCAAAGTCCATCTGAAACCCCACTATTTTTCTAGTTGGTCACTCAGCCCTCAGTGAGCGCTTCTTCCTCTGAACAGCTACAATAGTTTTGGTCTTAACCAGACTTTTGTTTCTCCAACTATATAGTTAAGTTACACTAATGATAAAACTATGTCCTACATATAAATATTTGTATTCATTCACTGAACAGAAAAAAAATTCTTGAACACTTGATATTGATCAGAAACTATCAAGTCTGCAGAATATCAAGATAAATAACATATGACCTCTTCCTCCATAAGCCCAAAAACTGATGAGGAAGAATATAAAAGAAATTAATAATGACAATAACTAGAATAAGATAGTTCATACTAGAATCCAGCTTTTTTCCCTTCTCCCTATTGCCATTCCACTAATGGTCAAGGTGACCCATGCTTCCATGATGCTAAGTCCAGTGGTCAATTTTCATTCCTTATCTTACTAGAACTTTGAGCATAATTTGAGACAATTGATAAATTTTCTTCACTTGGTATTCAGGTCACACAGGCTCTTGGTTTTCTCAGTGTTTACTTCTTTACCACTTTTTACACCTCTACTGCTATCACGGTGGTCTGAGCCACTGTTACTTTCTACCTAATTTACTCCCAATCCCTTTTTGCTTGTCTCCCTGTTTCTATTTTTGTCTAATGACAGTCCATTTTCAACATAACTGCCAGAGTGATTCTTCTAGAACTTAAGTGAGATCACATCATTCTTTTGCTTAGAACCCTGCAATGCTCCCTGAGGTGCTTAGAACAAACTCTAGGGCACTTGTAATGGTCTTCAAGACCCTTAACCATCTGGCCCCTCGGTATCTTTCTATGTTTCTCACTTCTCTCTTCGTTGATCACTCTCCCTAACCTGGGATCAAAACTCCAGTCATAATCTCACTTGTGGCCTTTGCAGTACCTCTTCCCTCATCTTAAAATGCCTTTTCAAACAGCTCCATGGCTAACTCTCTTTTCTTCATTAAGTCTTGTACAAATGTTACTTCTCAGGGCTTCCCTCATGACACAGTGGTTGAGAGTCCGCCTGCCGATGCAGGGGACACGGGTTTGTGCACCGGGCCGGGAAGATCCCACATGCCGCAGAGTGGCTGGGCCCGTGAGCCATGGCCGCTGAGCCTGCGCATCCGGAGCCTGTGCTCCACAACGGCAGAGGCCACAACAGTGAGAGGCTCGCATACCACAAAAAAAAAAAAAAAAAAAAGTTACTTCTCAAGGTGGCTTATCTGGATCACACTACTTAAAATCACAAATTGCCATCCCCTCCACACTTCAAATACTACCCAACCTGCTCCTACTTTCCTTTTTCTTTTTTTCCTTTTATTTATTTATTGTTGTTCACAGTACTTACCAACTTCTAATATACTATAAAATGTACTTTTATTATGTTTGTTCTTTGTTGTCTATTTCCTCCACAAGAGTGTGAGTTTATGAGGGCAAAATATTTTCTTTTATTGTCTAAAAGAGTGTCTGGTTGATAGTAGGTTCTTGGTAAATATTTGTTGAATGAATGGACAAGTGAATGAATTAATGAATGTGAACTCACATTATTATTTGTAGGAGTATATGCAAAATGTCACTGAGAGCTGTGGGGTTAAATCTCCCAAGTCCAGGAAAGATTAGCTTGAAGGTTGCTTTAATTATCTTTAGGTATGTTATTATTCATCTCAGATTAGAAGTTAGTCTAAGTTAAAGATGAAACTTTTGACTTCACTCTTGGTACAGCCCATAAGGAGAAAGGGTGTCTATTTGTAAAGTACCTGCAATACTATAGCATGATTTAGAACAAGGGCTCTGGAACCAAAACAGCTTAATGTCTTACTAGTTATGTGAAGGGTGAGTGACTGAAACTTTGCTGTCTGAATTTTCTCATCTATAGAATAGCGAAACTCAGAGTACTTATCTGATAAGTTATTGTGAGATTAAATGAGAGTCTAAGTTTGACTTCATAGCTAACTAGTTGCATGGGTTAAGCAAGTCTTTTAATGACTCTGCCTGTATTTGGAAACAAAAAACAGTACCAGATTGCATCTAATACCTATTCTGGCTCTAACAGCTGTAATTCTCTGATAATGATGATAATGGCATAGTTCCTTAGAGTTATTTATCAAATGAGTAACTTATTTCTGCAGGAAATTTATTCTCTAGATAAATTAGAGATGACTAAACCAATAGAATTTATTATCTTAATTTTTTTTGCTATTAAAATAACTTTTGGCATTGCTAAGGCAATATGGGGCTTCAAGAAATAGTAAGTAATGATGATGACATGTACATATGGCATTTCACAGATAAACGATGTAAGCTTTCCAATAATATACATAAGCACCTACTCTTGCTCTTTTGTAGTTAACTTTTCTTTGAAGGAATACTGCAGGCCTGTGTGTAGCATTCGTTTTACTCTATATGACAATTATATATGGATTTTGCAGGACCTGGCAAAATCTCATTAAATTGTCATAGTTCCGTTTGATAAATAGGTACTCATGAGGTACCAAACTAGGCGATGGCAAAAGGAGTGAGAAACTCATTTCTTACACTTTTTGTAAAGATCAGGTCTCATAATGACAGTCATGAAAGTGATCTGTTATTTTAAAAAAATTTACCATTTGGGCTTCCCTGGTGGCGCAGTGGTTCAGAGTCCTCCTGCCAATGCAGGGGACACGGGTTCGTGACCCAGTCCGGGAAGATCCCACATGCTGCGGAGCAGCTAGGTCCATGAGCCATGGCCACTGAGCCTGCGCATCTGGAGCCAGTGGTCCGCAACGGGAGAGGCCACAACAGTGAGAGGCCCGCATACCGAAAAAAAAAATTATCATTAGAAGTGAAAATAACCTAGATAATAACATTATATTTATACAGATCTCTCTTGGATAAATTCTAGCTATGGTCAGTGGACATCTGCTCATTTTTATACTTTAGTGTTTGTTTTCTTTGTAGCTCAAGATTAAAATTCCAGACAGTTTAATAATAAAGAGTAAGTCTATCATTTAAAATGAATGACTTAATCAAAATTTCCATATAACGAAATTATTTTCATGCTCTGGTTGTTGGCACATTTAATTTAAACACTTTTTCATAAAATAAACTTCCAGGATAAATAGGACAGAACCATTGTGGTTTTAGTAATAGAATTTGGTCCTGAAGCACTTTCTTTAGGCTCTGATTTTTTTTTTAAGTCTTGATTGCATGCAATATTTATGTCATTGCTCTATGGGTAAGAATGAGGGAGTCTGCATGATAATCAAAAGGAATAGTGAAGGGAAGGTTTTGGTTATAAAGAAATTATACCATAGATAGGAATATATGAAGGTTTACCTTAATACTAGAAAATCCTTTCTGTATGAAAGTAGTCTTTTTCTAAGGTAGACTGACTTCTAAAAAACAGGTACCAGGCTTCCCTGGTGGTGCAGTGGTTGAGAGTCTGCCTGCCAATGCAGGGAACACGGGTTCGTGCCCCAGTCCGGGAAGATCCCACATGCCACGGAGCGGCTGGGCCCGTGAGCCATGGCCGCTGGGCCTGCACGTCCGGAGCCTGTGCTCCGCAACGGGAGAGGCCACAACAATGAGAGACCCGCGTAACGCCAAAAAAAAAAAAAAAAAAAAAAGGTACCTATGCTGTTGGCACTGGGAAATGGACATCAAAACTCTGTGCTAAATATCCTTACGTAGTAATTTTCATTTTAACTGAAAAAAAGCACATGTTGGAGAACACCTGTTGACTGTCCATATTTCTCATACAAACTTTTTTTTTTAAAAAAATAGCAGGATTTTGAGGCCCATGAGAAGAAACTGATAATCCCACTGAGAGATTTTTTAAGAATCTGTACAAGACAAATTTTATTTATTTACTTATTTTGGTTTAAAACAACACGAATTTATTTTCTTACAGTTCTGGAGGTCAGAAGTCCAAAATGAGTATTAAAGAGCTAAAATCAAGGTATCAGTAAGGCTGGCCTCTTACAGCTTCTAGAGGCTCCCAATGGTCTCTCTCTCTCTTTTTTTTAACATCTTTATTGGAATATAATTGCTTTAACATGTTTCTGCTGTACAACAAAGTGAAACAGCCTTATGTATACATATATCCACATATCCCCTCCCTCTTGCACCTCACTCCCATCCTCCCTATCCCAGCCCTCTAGGTGGTCACAAAGCACCGAGCTGACCTCCATGTGCTATGTGGCTGCTTCCCACTAGCTAACTATTTCACATTTGGTAGTGTATATATGCCAGTGCTACTCTCTCCCTATGTCCCAGCTTCCCCTTCCCCCACTGTGTCCTCAAGTCCGTTCTCTATGTCTACGTTTTTATTCCTGCCCTGCCACTAGGTTCATCAGTACTGTTTTTTTAGATTCTATGTATATGCGTTAGCATATGCTATTTATTTTTCTCTTTCTGACTTACTTCACTCTGTATGACAGACTGGAGGTCCATCCACCTCATTTCAAAAAACTCAGGTTCATTCCATTTTATGGCTGAGTAATATTCCATTGTATATATGTGCCACATCTTCTTTATCCATTCATCTGTCAATGGACATTTAAGTTGCTTCCATGTCCTGGCTATTATAAATAGTGCTGTAATGAACATTATGGTACATGTATCTTTTTGAGTTATGATTTTCTCAGGGTATATTCCCAGTAGTGGGATTGCTGGGTCATACGGTAGTTCTATTTTTAGTTTTTTAAGGAAACTCCATACTGTTATCTATAATGGCTGTATCAATTTACATTCCCACCAACAGTGCAGGAGGGTTCCCTTTTCTCCCCACCCTCTCCAGCATTTATTGTTTGTAGATATTTTGGTGATGACCATTCTGACCAGTGTGAGGTGATACCTCATTGTGGTTTTGATTTGCATTTCTGTAATGATTAGTGATGTTGAACATATTTTCATGTGTTTCTTGGCAATCTGTATGTCTTCTTTGGAGAAATGTCTATTTAGGTCTTCTGCCCATTTTTGAATTGGGCTGTTTGTTTTTTTGATATTGAGCTGCATGTGCTGCTTGTATATTTTGGAGGTTAATCCTTTGTCAGTTGCCTCATTTGCAAGTACTTTCTCCCATTCTGAGAGTAGTCTTTTCATCTTGTTTATGGTTTCCTTTGCTGTGCAAAATCTTTTGTTTCATTGAGTCCCGTTTTTTTATTTTTGTTTTTATTTCCATTTCTCTAGGAGGTGGGTCAAAAAGGATCTTGCTGTGATTTACATCATAGAGTGTTCTGCCTATATTTTTCTCTAAAAGTTTGATAGTTTCTGGCCTTACATTTAGGTCTTTAATCCATTTTGAGTTTATTTTTGTGTATGGTGTTAGGAAGTGTTCTAATTTCATTCTTTTACACGTAGCTTCTCAGTTTTCCCAGCACCACTTATTGAAGAGGCTGTCTTTTCTCCACTGTATATTCTTGCCTCCTTTGTCAGAGATAAGGTAACCGTATATGCGTGGGTATATCTCTGAGCTTTCTATCCTGTTCCATTGATCTATATTTCTGTTTTAGTGCCAGTACCATACTGTCTTGATTACTGTAGCTTTGTAGTATAGTCTGAAGTCAGGGAGCCTGATTCCTCCAGTTATGTTTTTCTTTCTCAAGATTGCTTTGGCTATTTGGGGTCTTTTGTGTTTCCATACAAATTTTAAGATTTTTTGTTCTAGTTCTGTGAAAAATGCCATTGATAATTTGATAGGGATTGAATTGAATCTGTAGATTGCTTTGGGTAGTAGAGTCATTTTCACAATGTTGATTCTTCCAATACAAGAGTATGGTATATCTTTCCATCTGTTTGTATCATCTTTAATTTCTTTCATCAGTATCTTATAATTTTCTGCATACAGGCCTTTTGTCTCCTTAGGTAGGTTTATTCCTAGGTATCTTATTCTTTTTGTTGCAGTGGTAAATGGGAGTGTTTCCTTAATTTGTCTTTTTTATTTTCCATTGTTAGTGTATAGGAATGCAAGAGATTTCTGTGCATTAAATTTGTATCCTGCTACATTACCAAATTCATTGATTAGCTCTAGTAGTTTTCTGGTGGCATCTTTTGGATTTTCTATTTATAATATCATGTCATATGCAGACAGTGACAGGCTTACATCTTCTTTTCCAATTTGTATTCCTTTTATTTCTTTTTCTTCTCTGATTGCTCTGGCTAAAACTTCCAAAGCTATGTTGAGTAATATTAGTGAGAATGGTCACCCTTGTCTTGTTCCTGGTCTCAGAGGAAATCTTTTTAGCTTTTCACCATTGAGAATGAATACAAATTTTAAATGGCTTTGAAATTTTCAGGCTAGTTCTATGGAGATTTCTAAATATATTATGAATCTGTGTTATAAGGGAGTGTTAATGTTTGATTGTTTATATAATATATTAAACCATAGGTGTTAATTTTATTTCATAGATGTTAATTGTATTCTATTAATAGATGTTAATTCTATTCTAAAACAGATTTTCAAAGATTTCCATTTAATTGATGCAAAATCATTAAGTTGTAGAAAAATGATGTATCACTAATTCGTACCTTTTTTTCAGTTTTCGCTTCTGTTTGATGATATGAATTTGGAAAAAGTCTGTAGCATTATTTCTTATACTAGTTCAACTTAGAGCTACAGTCTTTATTTCTCTTTACTTCAAGAGTCATTTTTCAAAGATGCATCATTTTAGGATTAAATAATTATAAATTCATAAACCTTCATTGTTTAAGCTATCTGCAAATGCCACTATTTGACTAGTTGATAATTTTAAATATCATGATTTTTTGGGTAATCTCTGAGATTTTCATCCTGTTTGTATGCTAGTTAGTTGCTGCAAAAATATACGAGAAACAAACAGACAGTGATCTGGTCATACTGCTATGCAGTTTAGAGTCTACGTGGTGAAATGAGGTTGTTTTGCATAGCTGTGATTGGATTTCAATTCAACCAACATTTGTTTAAAATATACCATTATTAGTAAAGCTTTTTATGCAGATCTATATAACATGCAAAGATGAAAAATAATTGAACCTGCCATATAAATATTCATAACTCAATGGAAGAGATAGACATACATTAAAATCTGATTAAGTTAAGCAACTGGGTTGAGAGTATAAGGGTGGGAGAAATAAATTCTAACTGAAACTGAGGAATTGGGAAGAAATTTCATGATAGTGGGATTAGAGCTAGACATTTACACTTGAAGGACGTTTCCCTTAAAAATGAAGTAGGGGCGGGGTGGGAGGAGACAGGCAGTCTAGTTAGGTCCAAGGTCACAAGCTTGGGTAAACAGGGTAAGAAATAACTGTGAAATTGGGTTTAATTATTGTAATAAGCATTTTATAAAGTGTACTTTGTGTAATCTCTACTGAATTATTGAGATATTCATGAAGTCAAATACAACCAAATCATAGCAAAATAGCAAGTTGGGCAAAATTACCCAACATTCTTTTGCTTTTCCTTTTGGTGTCCCTTAGCTGAGTTTGACACCTAATACCCACATTCGGCTGTGGTGACACACCACCATATTCACCATGGTATAGTAATAACTGTGCAAGTTTGAAGGTCAAATGACCTGAAGTCCAATCCTAGCTAACCTCTCACAAGAGAGTGACATTGAACAGGTCATTTAAATACTTGTCACTTCATTATTTCACATATAAAATTAATAGGAAAGAATACCTCAAAGAACAAATCCAATATTAGTTATAAAAATGTGTATTATTTGTAATGACTATACAAAAGCTGATAATGAAGATGTTACCTGCCATAGTGGCAGTGGTTGGTACGATGATGATGCACTGAATACTCAGATGTCAAATGTCAGAGATCTTTGATCAAATGTCATATTCTCAGTGAACCTGATCAGACCAACCTTTTAAAAAATTGCAGTCCTCTTCCTACAACTACACTTCTTCCATTTCTGCTTTATTTTTGTCCATGGAACTTATTGCCATCTGTTATACTATACATTTTACTTATTTATTTCATATGTTTTCCCCAACTGGAATGTAAGCTCTAAGAGGGAAGGGATGTAACTGTACTTTGTTCACTGTTGTATCATTAATGCATAGAAAAGTGACTGATGTTTGAATATTTTTTGATAGTATGAATGCCTAAATTCCCTTAGGGACATCAGCTAAATATGCTTTATGCTGATTTGTTAGTACCTATACTAGGCAATATGTATGCATTCACAGATTATCTCCAGAAACAGAACTTTAAGCTAGCTATTCTAAAGGTAGAAACTCCTGATCCCATGCCATGTAGAAGAAGGATAGGTAAACTTTTGTTGGTTGTGTCTTACAGAGGTCCCTGAAAAGTCCTGAACAAGGTACCTTTCCCTCTGTCACTCTGACCTCTTATTGTATAGTGCATGTTATTCTCAGACACTCAATTATAGTTTAAAATTAGTTTAATATATTTTGCACTGAGTTTGAGGTACATGGGCACATTAGTCGCTTAAAACTAGCTTAGGAACAAATGAAAAGATTCACACAGGTAAAATGAATTGCACTGCATGTCCTTTGAGAACACAGACGATGGGAATATCTAAATATGTGTTTTACATTGGAGTTTTGTAAATAGATACATTAGATTCAAAACCAATGAAAGAATGGACAACTTTAAAGCAGTCAAGACCAAAGATGTAACATTGCATTTACTATCATAAATCTTAAAACCAAATACGTTATGGAAGTGAAAACTGTTATTTTTGTCCTCTGAGATTTTAATAAGAAGGATATAGCTTGTGATTTATGAACTAGAAAAATAATTATGTCTCAGCTTGCAAAATTCCTGCTGGTTTGATATATTTTAATTATTTTCAAAAAATTAGTTTTATTTTTCTTGCTAGAAATATAGTCACCCTTGCCTCCTAGAACTTAATTATTGTGTCCTTGGGGGAGCTTCCCAATACCTGTCACTCAATTTCCTTCTTCTAGGCATGTTGGTTTTTAACAGTACACCCAGTTACAATGTCCTAAAATAGAACATATTAAAATTATTTGTTTTTTAAAAATACCAATAGAAGTTAACCTTCCTAAAAGGAGTTTACAACTATGTCACATATGTGCATTCAGAACACTGGATTATGAAAATTATTATAAGTTTATATTCTATTTCTGAAATTAAAATGCTAAAAATGGCTACAAATGAACTAGGTAATTGGCAGCTATCATGGAAGTGACTTTCTGTGTGGGACACTTTAATTCCACGGTATTTACTAAACATCTAAGCCATGACTGACATTCTACATTTTATGAGAACAATCCAATTCCTTAGTCATAAAATGGCTTCAATTCAGCAGCCAATTCCCCTAATCTTGGCTGAATCATTTAGCATATTAACCAGGTATTGTGTTTTTAAATTCACTATCATATTTAATAGTCATAACAGTCTTGTGGGTAAATATGACCATGTTAGAGTGAAGGAAACAGTTTCAGAGGTGTTCAATTTTTAGATGAAATTCTCACAGCTATTAATCACACAACCAGAATTCAAACCCAGGCATTCCAATTCTAAGACTACAGCTTATTCTACTAAAGCACATTCCCCTTCCTTAATGATTTGGCATTCTTTAATATAATTGTAAAGTATTCTTTTGTCACTTGGTATCCATTTGCTTTAATTCATAGTTAAGAAATTATTGACTCATAGTGGTCTGTCATAGACATGCTTAATCCATAGAACTTGAGACTTATTCTCAGACTTTGATATATTCTAATTGTGAAACAAGACCAGTTCAAAAAAACCAGAACAAATTTTCTGATAGTCTATTCATCTTTCTTCCTCCATCATTCACTGGACAAGAAATAAAGTACATGTGGACTATCTTCCAGCACTGTGTGATGTCTTGCTGTGTGAAGTTAAGAATTCCCTCAGAGAATCTGAATAAAAATTCTAAGTTTCTAGATAACATGGTTCTCTGGACTGACTTTCAGTAGCCTTGACAAAGAAAATGTTTTCTTTGTATTTCTTTGATAGTCATTACACTTCATAATGCCTTAAATGTTAGGCATTGTTTTCCTCTCTTTACGTCTGAGAAAATTGAAGTGTAAAGATATCAAAGCAGTCATTGAAGGTCATGTGGCTAGCAGTGGAGAAAAAAAGACAGAAAAATCCAGACTTTTTGGCTCCAAATCTTATAGTCTTTCCACTACACTAATTCCCATGTTTCTTACTTATCAATCAGAGACGTTATACTCAACTATAGAGTGTAAATAAAAGAAGTATACAGTTTTTCCATAATGCTATCCAGATTTGGGGTAAAATAATTCACACTTTCCCTTGGAAGGTTGTGCCATAAGAGAAGTTTTTACCCATGAAGCAAAAGATGATGGATTTTAGAAATGAACCATTTAGCAGAATAATCAACACAATTTATAGGTTATTTAGTGTCACCGAAGGAATCTAGGACAGACTTAGGCAAAGCCTTAGAAAAATCAGTCCAACAATTTTCATGCAAAATCATCAGAAAACAATAGAATTCCCTCAAAGAAATGATCAATTATTTCATTCTTTTGTTCTTTCAGTATTGAATATGTATTTAGTATGTTGCTAATAGCAGACTCCTTGGGTTTGAGTCCCAGTTTCATCACTAGCTGAATGAAAACTTGGTCAACAATTTCTGAGCTTCTAGTTTTCTCATCTGTACCATGGGGATAATAGGAGTGCCCACCTTACTGGGTTGATGTGGCCAATCCTCACGTCAGTCAATGAGTTAATATATGTCAAGTACTTAGAACAGTGCCTGGCTCCTGTAGTAAACCTTACATAAGCACTTGCTATGATTATATTATTGTAATATAATAATCATTATTGTTAATACTATACACAGTGAATTATGGAAATACAACAATGAATAAGAAGTAGTTCCCACAAGCTGTATAATGATAATCAGGTGAAGGAGTCCATCATATGTCAGAGAGGACTACAGGAAGGAGAAAAGTTTCCAACCGAGAAGATGAATACTATGAAAGGGTTGATCCTTAAGGGGGCCTTTTCTAATAATAATACATATTCCTAGGTTAAGCTCCTTTGTCAAGTGCAAACTGAGCATTTACAATTAGCCCGTGAAGTTAAGAATTCCCTCAGAGAATATAAATAAGAATTCTAAATTTCTAGATAACATGGTTCTCTGGACTGACTTTAGGTAGTGTGACCATTAACCACTTGAAGGTTAAGCAGAAACTACCCTTGTAGGAGCATCTATGTGCAGAGAATGTTCTAGGTGGAGGGAAGAGAATATACAAAGACCCTGAGGTGAAAAAATTTAGTGAACTTGGAGCTTAGTGAGCAAGAGGGAAAGTGACAGGAGAGGAATATGGAGAGATAGACAGGCCTGGGAACATACAGTTTCTTGGATGTTTCTGGGAAGAATTTGGGTCTTCTCTAAAAGTAAAGGAAAATATATTAAAAGATTTTAAGCAAAAGACTAGCCTGCTGTTGAGTAGAGAAGACTTGGGGGATAGGGAAACCTTAGGGTGTAGGTATAAGAGTGCTGTTTTCTTTTTGCTCAATAACCATCCTCTTCTATTTGAACTGCTATTTGACCATGAGGAATGACAATTATAAAACCTAGTTGATCCTATTTGAACTTTATACTGGGAGAATGGTCACTGAGACTGTATAGGCATTTTCTTTTTTTCTATTTTTTGAATTTTATTTTATTTATTTTTTATATAGCAGTTTCTTATTAGCTATCCATTTTATACATATTAGTGTATATATGTCAATCCCAATCTCCCAATTCATCCTACCACCACCACCCCGGCCACTTTCCCCACTTGGTGTCCATACATTTGCTCTCTACAGCTGTGTCTCTATTTCTGCCCTGCAAACCAGTTCATCTCTGCCATTTTTCTAAGTTCCACATATACGATATTTGTTTTTCTCTTTCTGACTTACTTCACTCTATGACAGTCTCTAGATCCATCCACGTCTCTACAAATGACCCAATTTCAAGAAGATGTGGTACATATATACAATGGAATATTGCTCAGCCATAAAAAAGAACAAAATTAGGCATTTCAAAATGGACACCGTGGCACAAAAAAAAGCAAACCTTAGAGCTGTACGAGAATCTTGCACTGGGTTTTGCTTGCTCTAAGCGACAGATTAAGCTGATGCTCCTAGCAGACTGGCTTACAGCAATAGAAAGGAGTAGAAGCAGGTGGAGTGCCCTCTTCCCTGTCATGAACCCAGAGATTAAA
The DNA here is from genome assembly GCF_964165515.1 of Mesoplodon bidens. NCBI lineage: Eukaryota > Metazoa > Chordata > Mammalia > Artiodactyla > Ziphiidae > Mesoplodon > Mesoplodon bidens. Next base: position 193,479,802 of record NC_138176.1, read on the forward strand.
AGGAGTAAGGAAACCCTCTTTTGTCCACAGATTTACAAACAACATAAAACCTAAATAATATTCTAAGACAGTACAAATGCAAATTCTGTTCCCTTGTGTCAATTCCATGCGGCATGCCTGCATACAAAGAATGGTAATTCTTTACTCACAGGACATATGGCAGTGCACTATTCAAAATGCTTTATAATCCAAATTTTTGTTTCTGGGGCTGAGATATTATGAAAGGAACTGCTTTTGCAACTTATTAAAGACTTCTAGGAACAAATATTTCACTCTGTTCAGGACTTGCAATTTTGAGCCATTAATCATCTACTGAGCAACGGCCAGTCAGGAGATAATCACTGGTGGTGGTTGCAGTGTGAGGGTTCTTCCTCAGAGGTTCTGAATCCTCATCCTTTGAGCTACACTCAGTATCACCCTAGGAGAAGTTCAGGTGTGGAAAATGTGGATGGATTTGTGAAGGTTTTGTAATAGAAATGACAGAACTTGCTGATGGTTTGAATTGGATATGAGATGCAAGGGTCACAGAGGAATCAGGAAAACTTAGGTTTTTCCCCAGTTTGTTGTTTCCTATACTCACCTAAATGGAAACAACATGCAATTTGTGATCCAGTTTTCAATAATTATAAAAATAATATTTAGACTTAAAATGTAATTTTAAAAATTCCTCATGATTACCAATGTTTCATTTTTAAATATTTGTTCCCAGCCTTTATCCAAACATATATAGTTTTAATAACTGTAAACATACTACACATGTTGAATTTTTTTCTGTTTTCACTTAATAGTTCATAAGTGGTCTTACATTATTTTGCATCTTTATATAATTTAATAATTTTGATGAGTGCATGCATACATATTCCCTCCAAGTCATATTTTTAATTAAATTAACCATTTTCCATTATTATTTATTTCATAAGATCAGTGAAAAATATCATTGACTAAACCAGATCTGATTTTTAAAAGGATGTTTTTGATTTTTCAAAATTAGACATAATATTAACAGGTGGACTTAGAGATATGAAAATCATTCAGAAAAATCTGATAGTGAAAAATTTAATGTCTTTCTCAAAAAACTCATTTCTTAGCACAGCTTATAGTCTGAGAATTTTAAAATGCTGGTGAAACTGGTCTATTGTTTTGCTTGCTCATATCAACCTCAACAAGTGTTTTTCAGTGGTAGAGCAAAACATGGCTTTATGATTCATGATATATTATAATAAAAAATTAATGACCAATGTTCATATTAGACATTTAAAAAGTGTTCTACATTTATTTGTTATTTCATATTGAGATAATGAGTGATTCCATGATTTCAACTTGTTTACTTTTTGATACCTTTACTGAAATGTCACTTAATCAAAAGGGACAGAGAGAGTACTCCACATAAGGAAAGAGAGTTACTAATCAGTAATAGTTGTGCTATCTTACTGTCTCACAATATTACTTTACTGACTCAGCCTGTGATATAATTCAGAAGATAAAATTCTATTTATTGAAGAAATCCATGAGAAGTTGATCCATCATTAGGATACAAGTTAGGGTTTTCAAGGACATTAATATTAGCATTCCCATTAATATTAGCATATGTGTTTCTTGTGCCTAGAATTTTTATTAAGGCAAACATTTTTTTAAATCATGGCAAAAATTCTCATACCTGCAGTATTTAATGGTGAAAACGAAGAAGGAGAAATTTCAAACTTTGTAGTAAGAACTTCCTGAGTGATTCTAGCACCAATTCTTGTAGATATGAGGGATAATTATTTCCCACAATCAATAATGTAATACAAGGGAAAGAGAAGATACACCACTGTTTGAGGGATGCAGAAACTGTAGATCTTAGCAAGGCCAAGTGGAGGTGGTGTGCTTGGTGCTCTTCCATTACATGAGGCAATTGTTGCACAGTTGGTGTCCTGATTGGTTGGTACTTTGAAAAAGTACCAAAGGAGAAACTTTGAAAAAGCTTATATATTTATGTGATAATTGTAATTAAGGATTTTTTGGTTTGTTTTTTATTTTATAGTTGGGCATAAGTTTGCTTTCTTTGTACTTTTTTTTTGTATTGATTTTGTTTGAATTTTAATTTTACCTCAAGATGCTAAGAGCTCTTGAGACGTATTATAAACTTACGATAGTAACATATATTTTTCCCCTAAAATACTCATACTCATAATGATGAACCCGTGACTTCAAGACAAGGCTGTTATGTCCAAAAGTCAAGGGAGAGTCTGGTAAAATTTACAACCCCCAATAATAATATGCAATGAAACATTAAATATGTGACCTTTGATTACACAGAACTGGATTAAACAGGAATACATTACTGTTGTAGACAGAGAAGTCATTTTATATTTGGTTGGCCAAACAGTTCATTCGGGTTTTTCCATAACTTCTTATGCAAAACCCGAACGAACATTTTGGCCACCCCAATATTTTCTGCGTATGAAAAATGACAGAGTCATTGGAGGATTTTCTATACTAATTATGTAATTTGGTGAAAGGGCTTTGAGAAATCTCTCTATGTATTATGTGGTAGAAAAGCTTAGAAAAATCTAAACAAGATGAAAGTTACTTGAGTAGATGTAGGCACTTTAGATTTGTGCTGCTCAATACAGTAACCAGTGGCCACATGTGGTTATTTAAACATGTTAATTTAAATTAAGAATTCAGTTTCCCAGTTGCACTCTCTGCAGTTTGAATGCTCAGTAGCCGCATATGCCTAGTGACTACCATATTGGATAACACAGATTATAGAATATTTCCATCATGACAGAACATTCTATTGGACACTGATGCTCTAGGTGCAAATTATACACGTCCCCTCATCTTTTATTTTATTATTAATAATAATTATAATTATAATAGAAGTAGAAGTAACATTTTGGTACTAGAGTATATATCAGAAAATGTGCGTTTTAATGTATATATTTTATGGATGGTTAAAACAATCCTACAGCGTCACTCTTCTTACTCTATTTTACACATGAGGAAACCATGACCATGATGGAAAAGTTAGTGGTTGATAGAGATAGGTTTCAAATCCAGGCCTCTCTCATGCTGTATACCATGATCTTTCTTATGCATACATTTTTATTCATAAATAAAAATAAATGCATTTATCCACATTTTGCAAACAGAAAATCTGAGGTATTTATATAACTGATGGAAAACTATATTCTACAGAACAAGAGAAGTATTGAGAGGTACTTGGCCAACAGATCCTATCCTAATTACTGTTGCTTAAAAAATTTATATTAGGGACTTCTCTGGTAGTGCAGTGGTTAAGAATCCACCTGCCAATGCAGGGGACACAGATTCCATCCCTGGTCTTGATCCCACGTTCCAGGGAGCAACTAGGCCCATGTGCCGCAACTACTGAGCCTGAGCTCTAGAGCCCATGCATCACAACTACTGAAGCCCATGTGCCTAGAGCCTGTGCTCGGCAACAAGAGAAGCCACTGCAATGAGAAGCCCATGCACCGCAACTAAGAATAGCCCCTGCTCGCTGCAACTAGAGAAAGCCCACGTGCAGCAACAAAGGCCCAACACAGCCAAAAATAAATTACTTAATCTAAAAAATTATATTAATATAGAGTCAGATTCATGAGAATTGATATTATATAACATTATGTAAACATGTACATGTATACATGTGTACTTCTTATGTTACCTTAGAAATAATAACTGAAGACCAGAAGACATAGTTCTGAATATAAGAAAATCTGCATACATTATAATTCATATAGGGTCAGTAATAAATTGAATATATAGAAAATTAGCTATATTTTATAAGATACTCTGTTTTAAAGTTTTTTCTCCCATTTCCTGGCACAAAAGAGTTTGTCACTCAATTAAGAATGCTTATTCTTAAAATATTTCTTTTATTTTAGATACTTTTCATTAATAGCATGGAACTTTTTTTGACAGATTTTTTTAGACCTAAATGGAGATATGACCATTCTTTGCTAGAACACAGTATTCAGTCTAGGTTACTTACAGTTAGATTGTAAGAGCTATCTATGTTCAGGGGTGTAGGGTGATAAATAGCCTCACAATTAGGTACTGTTTTCCATAAATACTCTTGCATCTGATGGACATTTCACCAGGTTTATTATACAATTGTATGATTTTAGTAGCGTTATTGAGTAATGTCCTGTAGGGACATGTTACTGTAAAATAAGTTTCGTATAAAATGAGCTGAATAGGAAATTTTAATTCATATTCATTTTAATAACTTATTCAATTTAACTGCCAGAGGAAATTTTATGCATAACTCTTGATCACAAACACTGAAGCTTTAAAATGACGTTTCGTTAGACTGTGCCTTGAAAGAATAAGTGTACTGTACACTTGAAGAAAATATTTTAAATTTTCATCAGAATAAAATAAAACAATTTCACTCAGTAGCTGATGAGAAGTCTCCTCTTATCTAGTTGCTTCCCAATAGAGTAAATATGCTGTTTCCTTAACTGCTGGATAAATTCAAATTGCAAATTACAGTTTTAAATTTACCTACAGCTATTGCATCCTGCATGGACACTTATAATCCTATATTCTTGGGTCAAAGCATGTTTTGTGAATTATTTACTTTTAGTAAGAAAAGGTGGTAACCGTAAACCCAAGACTACTTAATATTCTTTAGAGGCAACTCTGAAATGTATTCTAAAACACTGTCTGTTATAACATGAGAAAAAAAAAACCACTCTGTGCAACCACTGAATTTGAAATTATAATTAAAAAAATTAATGACACTTTAAGAAAGTGAGAATTGTTACTTTTGCTTAAAATATTTTAAGCATAAAAATACTTCACTACATAAAACAACAGAAAGATAACAATATTTTATAATCAATTAGTTTCATATGAATGATTTATTAATCTTAATTTTAAGTAATCAGCTTTTTTAAAACGCAAGCATGATAATCATGACCTGTGGCCATTTTTAACCACAGCTGTCATGTGAGTTTCACACAATAGTGACCTAGCTAGTAGTCCTACTATTGAATAAACCTTGCTCCTTTCATAGTTCATTGAGACTTATTCTTGGCCAAAGTATAGGTTGGTAAAAAAGTTTACAGCAACTTATGTAGAGTAGTGCAAAATAAGGTCAATATCGAAAAGGATATAAGTAATACAAATCTAACACTTTAATGGTGTTTTAGAACAATTTTCTGCTGAATAAAAGGAGAGAATTTTTGTCTTGTTTTTACGTTATCCTCGTTGTTTTTTGACATGAGTTTGGCTGGATTTTGTTTGCTCCTTAATCTTTTCATTTTTTTCTAGTCCATGGCTAAATTTCTCCATCTTTCCAAGCCTCAACTTAAGTAACTGTATACTTGGAAAAATATTTTCTTAGAACCTACTCATGATTGTGTTTTAATAAATTGCTGTCAGGCACACTGAAACCTTTGGAGGAAAGGTAATGCAGTTTTTTTGTTTAAATAATTAATTTATTTTTTGGCTGCATTGGGTCTTTTTTTCTGCACGCGGGCTTTCTCTAGTTGTGGCGAGGGGGGGTTACTCCTAGTTGCAGTGTGCGGGCTTCTCATTGTGCTGGCTTCCCTTTGTTGTGGAGCATGGGTTCTAGGCACGTGGGCTTCAGTAGTTGTGGCACACGGACTCAGTAGTTGTGGCTTGTGGGCCCTAGAGTGCAGGTTCAGTAGTTGTGGTGCACAAGCTTAGTTGCTCTGTGGCATGTGGGATCTTCCTGGACCAGGGATCAAACCCGTGTCCCCTGTGTTGGCAGGCGGATTCGTAACCACTGCGCCACCAGGGAAGTTCCAGTAATGTGTTCTAAATGGCTTACTTTTGTTCTTCCTTTAGAGTTCCATAAGATGTAAGAAGGAACTCTGCTAGAAAAGGAGAAATACCTTCTTCTCTTTTAACCTTTCCTTCTCAGAACTTGTGTGCTGAAATTAACAGTGAATCTTTAACATCTAGCCAGCAATGAAACTCTCCATAAGTAACTCAAGAAATCTGGGACGGAAAATGGTCAAAACAGAGTAATCTTTGGAATACTTCATGTCTGCCTGCTCTCCCGCGGGGACAGGGTATTAGAGAAATTAATGACTCCAGGCACTTTCACAAGGGAATAATATTCTCATTTGGTTGGCAAAGTTCAAATACTTCAGGGGTAGATAATAACTACAAAATACAAATTTTACAAAATGTCACAACTCTAATTATTCTTCATTTACAATTACATTCTCACTGGCCAATTTGTCAAGACTTTCTTTTTGCCACTGACAAAAGAAGGAGCAAATTATTTTCCTTTCCATTGCTCTTGCATAAAGTGTCTATAGAGTATATTTTAAATAATTATAAAGAACTTCAAGCTATCAATATTGGGACTTTGGGATATACTAATCCCTTTTTCATCAGTAAGCAAAGCAAAATTATTAAATTTGAAGGAATATGTAGCTGATCTTTCTTTGAAATTTATTATCTGAGACCCTGAGACAAAGTTCAGCACTCATAGGGTTCTTGCCATAAAAACCAATTAAAAGAGCTTCTCAGAAAGTTTTTCTTAACCTTTTGGTAGAAAATTATTCTAGTGAAAACTGCTATTGTCAATCTGTTGTTTTTTGGACAAAATAGATACATTTTTATAAATATTATTTGAATCCCAAGTTATTATAGTGAAATGCCACTCCAATATAGAATTAAGCACACAATAAGCACTCAAAAAATATTTGCTTTGCATTGGTTTTCTGAATGTAAATGTATCCCATTACGTGAGACTAAATTTGGTTCTTAATTTGGTTCAGCATCATAACATGTAGACTAACTTTCCCAGGACCATCTTCATAGTAATATTAGCATGTTCTCACATATTTTAGTCGTAAATATGGGCCATGGGGAATCTTTGAAGACATTTTTCTTCTCTGTGGTTGGCCAAGTCTTAGAGCTCCTTTTAACTGGCTCTGTGAATATGGTGTTGGCAAACACACGTGGGGAAGACCAGCTCACCCGGCCAGTGAGGTAAGCAGAGAAAGTCAAGCCCTCCAGCCTCTCATATTCAACACAAAAGAAAATTAAGAATAAAAGTAATCAAAATTAAATAAATTCCCTCATAAACAAACCACATGAAAAATTAAACTGTTCCCAAGTGCTTTAAACATTCAAGCAATTGAGGATATTTTGATTTAGAAAAAGAATTAACAGGGGAAGAATGGTCCCAAGGTAAACAATAGCATTGCTATCAGCTGAAGTCATCCAAGACAAAGCAAGGGAAAAAACTTCCTAATAGAAAATGAAGTTGAATTTTCTTTTTTTCTTTCTTTTTTAATTGAATTATAGTTTATTTACAATGTTATGTTCATTTCAAGTGCACAGGAAAGTGATTCAGTTGTGTTTATATATATATATTCTTTTTCAGATTCTTTTCCATTATAAGTTATTACAAGATACTGAGTACAGTTCCCTCAAGTTGAATTTTCTTCCATTGTAAGATGAATTATTTGGTAAAATCAAGTATTATATTTTACACATAGTTAAGATTTAAAAATTGATGTTGGTTGAATGAAGTAATGAAGAAATTTGTGGCTCTAGGTTGCATTAAAAATATTGATTCAATTTTGAGTAAGGGGTTTTTGCTAAAAATTTGTGAAGTTTTAACTAATAAGCATAAGAAAATCTGAAAATATTTCCTTGAAGTTCTGTAAGTGTGAGGGCAAAAATTTGTATCACCTTGTTTATCAAATTCAAGGGGACTATAAGAAAAGTTATTCTGAGACCTGAAAATAGTTTCAAAAATTTGAAACTATCACAAAAAAAAATTCACATTTTCATTCTCTAAATTGAATAACCAAGTGTAAATAAATGGTTTTGAAAATCCCCCAAAATCCCTTTGAGAGTCTCTAATAGTAATCCTAGAGAGGCCATTCATTCAATTCACTTTGATTCAGAGCCTGTCAATAATGTGCTGGGAGCTATTCTTGGCCCTGAGGATAAATTAGTGAAAAAAGTAGAAAATCCTATCATCATGAAGCATACAGCCTAGTGGATAAAACAGATAATGAACAAAATAAGTGAATGATACAGTAAGATGATAAGTACTTTGGAGGAAAATAACCAAGAAAACGGATAGAGAATAGGAGCAGAGAGAAGTGCCTTTTCAAATCTGGTTGTCAGGGATGGCCTCACTGAGGGGGGTGACATTTGAGCAAACACTTGAGGGGATAAGCTTGCCAGGCAGAGGAAACAGTGGGTACCTGAGGCAGCAGCCTGCCTGAAACATGCCAGAAAGAGCAAGAAGGCCAGTATGATTGGAATAGAATGAGACAACATCAGAAAAGCCATTTTAAGAACTTTGGCTTTACTTTTTGTGAGAGAGAAAAACCATTGGAAGATTTTGTGCAGAGAAGTTTATAACAATTTAATAGTGTCTGTCTGACTGGTGTGTTGGGAATAAAAGTTGACAATGGTGGAAGCAAACAGACAGATTAGGAGGCCCTTGGAGCCATCCAGGGTTTGGGTGATGGCAGACGGGATCAAGGCAGGAGCAGTGGAGGTGTGAGGAATGCTTGTATTTTCAGTATGTTCTGAAGCAGAGCCAATAGGATTTCCTAGGAGATTTATATAGGATGTGAGACATAACGAAGTCAGTCATGACTCTAAGGTAGTGGTTCTTAACTGTGGATAATTTTGCCCCCCAGGGAACATTTGGCAAAATGTCTGGTGAAATATTGGGTATCACAATTGGGGAGTATGCTTTATGTGTCTAGTGAACAGGGTTCAGAGATGCTGCTAAACATCCTATGATGTACAGAACAGCTCTATCCACAAAAGAATGATCCAGCCCCAAATGTCAATGATGCTGAAGTTGAGAAACTCTGGACTAAGGTTTTTGGCCTGAGCAACTGGATGGATGGAGTTTCCAGTAACACAAGGAGGATGCTGCTAGTGGAGTGGTCTGGGGAAGTGAAACCAGGAATTCTGTCTTTTTGAGGTGCCTATTAGATTTCCAAGAGACCAATTTCAAATATTACAATGTCATAAAGTAAAAATGAAAAAAGTTTATCTGATTTTAAATTATTTTTAAATGGTTTCTTTAGAGATTAAATTCCTATAGAATTTAGGAATTTAGAAAAGGGATCTTTCCCATTTACATTCTTTCCCTATTTTGGATCCCTAGTACCACACACTTCTCTGAGAAGCATTTCTGATAGCTTAGAAGATATTCTTATATTTTTAGGCCATCCCTAAGAAAAATTGCTTTCTTTTCACCTATTAGTCCTTCAAAATATCTTCCTTTTCCCCCTAAGTTCAGAATGCTCACAGCTGAACAAGCAGCTACAAGGGCAGTCTGACTTGTTGTGGGGAAGTTTGCCTTATTACTTCTCAGCCAGCCTTGATGGATTATGTGGAAAAATGGAATCTGCTTAGCCTAAGATTTTAAAGTCTTTTAACTTTGCAGTTGAGTGCCTAAAATTGAATTTTGTAATTAACTTAGTTGTGTTTCTATTCCTCTCATCCTCTCCCTACATGCATTCCTTTCTCTAGAGGAAGAAGCCAATCAGTGAATACCTTAGACCTGCCCACCAGCCATGAAGCAGAGAAAATGTAGATGCTAGTGATTGAATTAATTCTCACACTTTAGTTAATGCTGCTCAATATTTCTCTTTTTTTTTGTTTCCAAAATGTCAATTTTTCTCTTCAAATACTGTTAAAGTATCTTTAAAATGCATCTTGCATGTAAATATAGCAAAGCAGCCAGAATAATTAGTTCACAGCTACTGGTTTTTATAACTCAGATGTCCAGGGCTGCAAGGAGTGAAATGGTGAAACTCAGCAAGGGGAGGGGACTTCACTGAATTAATTTAAAAGAAAATCTGTACATGGGGATTCTTTAGAAAGCTGTTGTTTGGCATAACTTTCTCTGTTATTTTTAGAGTTTCAATTTCTAGTCCATTTGGTATTTTGAGAGTTTTGATTCATCTTCACTTATAACACCTTTATTAAGACTTCAGAAATAGAAACATAGACAAATGCTGTGATGCATGTGGCTTCTATTTTCTTATTTCTTACTAAGATATCTAAATACAGACATTTGATCAGAAACATTACAAGGATGATTGATGCATGTTACAGACCTAGAATATTCATTAGGAACATGCACAGATTTTGCTGTAAATATGCTTTATAACAAAATTGATGTGTGGGTGCATCTTCCTGAAATTGAATGTAATGAATAGATAATGTCAAAAATATGAAATACAGATTGTGACTGGTCAATAATCAGCAAGGAGGGATGGTAGTACAATTAACTAAAATTGAGTAATTGGGGAATGGATCTTTCTAAAGAACCAGGGAAGGAGCAGGGCAACCCAATTTCCAGACTCTTCTGGTTTAACTTTTTCTTTGGTGGTCAAAAGGAAATAGCCCATAGGCTCTAATCTACTACACCTTGCTAATCAAATCATCACGTGGTCTTCTTTTACTTTGTTTCTCTAGACTTGTAGACTTTCAGAAACTACAAGTTACATGAAAGTTTAATTTATCTAATATACAGGTTCTGTCTAACTTTGCATTTATTTTATGTTCTTCTCCTAACATCCATAAATTATATTACCGAATTCTGTATCAGTAAGTTAATATTTGTGTTTTTCTGTGTCCAGTGTCCTAAAGAATCAAAGGTTACCACAAAAGATGAACAAAAATCGACTAGATTTTTAGAATTCTAGAAAAGAATTTCTTAAATCACTTATTGGCTTGTTGTCTGATTTCTTTTTTTTTTTTTTAAGATGTTGGGGGTAGGAGTTTTATTTTTTTATTAATTAATTAATTTATTTTTGCTGTGTTGGGTCTTTGTCTCCGCGTGAGGGCTTTCTCCAGCTGTGGCAAGCGGGGGCCACTCTTCATCGCAGTGCATGGGCCTCTCACTATCGTGGCCCCTCGTTGCGGAGCAGAGGCTCCAGACGCGCAGGCTCAGTAGTTGTGGCTCACGGGCCCAGCCACTCCGCGGCATGTGGGACCCTCCCAGACCAGGGATCGAACCCGCGTCCCTTGCATTAACAGGCGGACTCTCAACCACTGCGCCACCAGGGAAACCCCTGTTGCCTGATTTCTTGAGGTTTACAACAATTGTGTAACTACTGTTTTTTTCTCATCTGTGTCTAGAAACAAAGAAAAGGAAAACACTTAAATTGCAGTTACAGTTTGGAAACACCAAAAAAGTATTTGTAGTAAGGATAAACAAATATAAAGCTTTCCTTAAGTGATTAAGTAAAATACCCTAAAGATCTTTTAAATGTGGAAAATTTATGCATCCGGAGGCTTATTTAGTTGCTAGTTGGCATGATCTCTCGAAGTGCCCTTTTTGTAGTACGCCTTGATAGCCCAATAGTAAAAGGAAACAGAATTCAGAGTATAGTGTCTCATTAAAGCACACTTGGCCCATTTTTTCCTCAGTGTTTTAGTTGGCTTACCCTAATCCTTTGTTCATAGACTTTCACCAGACTTGCAATTTGTAATTTTCTCTGTTGTCAGATCAAAGATGATTAAAACAAAACAGTAAACAGTGTACAGTTTTACTCCATTCATTCATCTATGCCACAGCTGGTAACTAAGAACTTACTATGTGCAGGTACTGAGCTAGCCACAGGGGCTACTAGGAGAGTAAGACCCACAAGAGCTGATGGGGAAAATGAAAGAGAGCAGGGAAGTTGATAGACAATTATAGTGCATTTGCAAAATGCTATATAAATACAGACAAATACAGATTACGATAGAAGCACATGGAAGGGACTAAAGGCATCTTCCTAGAAGAATAACCTCTAATCTGAGATCAAAAGATGAGTGAGAGTTAGCTAGAAAGAGAGAAGATGTGATTGTCCTTGTAAAGAGCCTGAGATTTTGCATATCTTGCTTTGTCTGAGTTTAAGAGAGGGAAGCCTCAGGAAATGATACTATGGGTATAGGGAAAATGGTCCTTCATGATGGGCCTTGTGATCTAAACCACATTAAAGAACTGGAAACTGATCCGGAGAACAATGTGGGGTTTTAAGCTGTAAACTAAACTGTTGGATATACATTTCAGAAGAATTACTTTGGCTCTGGTTTTGGAGAAGAGATGGAGGAGGGAAGACAAAAGTAAAGGCCATCAGTTAGGAGGCTGTGAAGTAACCAAGGAGAGAGATGTCATGGTCTGAACCAAGGTGAGGGCTGAAAGTGGATAGATCTAAATTTTACGTTGTGTTAGAATTTCTAACATTGCCATTTGTATCATGCCTTTCCTATGGTTCTCTTAACAGCCATTTCATCACCAAGTGACAGGATTTGCTTTGGACAGTTTGGTGGTCATAGCTTCTGGCTCAGTGACCATGCTCCCAGTTCACAACTGGGTGAAAAAAATTCAGGAACGTTGAGCCTTCAAAATCCACCTGTTATACTGGCATCCAGGGAGAAGTGCCTCAAAATTCAATCTTCACTTCAAGGCAAAGTACCTAGAGAAACAACATGATTTTATTTAATTGAGGAAGTCTGACCCTAATCTGATGTTTCACCTGATTCAGATTTCAGGGCCATACTGTCAATATATTGTGGCAACACATATAGTTACAAATTCATAACACATTATTTGGAGAATGGGTTATGGTAGCAGGTAAATAGGCCCATCCTAATCTCTCCAGGACAGTCACACTTTATGTTTTGCTAGACATCGTATGAGAAGAGGAAGTTAGAGAAGTGCAGAGACAGTGTTTGATAGCAGGAAGTGCCATTAGAAAAAGAAGAAGAAATGACTACCAATAAAAATATTTATATATATATATGTAACATGATATATATATATATATGTGTGTGTGTGTGTGTGTGTGTGTGTTTAATTTACTTGCTATAACTTGTTAGAATTGCAACTTGTCCATGGTGTGTGGAATTATGAAATCTTAATAAGTTCTATCTTAGACAATTCAGATAAATTATGTGCCTTTTTTTTGTCCATGCTGTGGGGCATGTATGCAGGATCTTCATTCCCCTACCAGGGATCGAACCCATGCCCCCTGCAGTGGAAATGCGGAGTCTTAACCACTGGACCTCCAGGGAAGTCCCAATCTTATCCAATTTAAATAAAAACACTCCCAAGTCACTGACACTGCAAAGATATGTGTGTGTGTGTGTATATACGTACATATATATATATATATATATATATATATATATATACGTACATCTGGATTAAAAAGTAAAAAGGTAGACTGCATTGACTCTGTACTTTCAAACATACCGAACATAGGTTTTATGTGTTATATCAGACATTTCAATCTAATCATATATTTTAGTGGACTGAACTTTCCACAGAAGATAGTGACAGAAAAAATTTTTTAATGCATCTACTCCTGCACACAAAATTATAACAAAAAACACAATCAAATAAGTAGATCTTTTCAGTAATTCAGAAAAAATAAACCCAGGATGTTGGCAAGCTGGGTTCTTCACTTGTATAGGAAAATATGTCAGCACCCTTTATTGGGGCTGCAGTACGGATCCCCAGAGCACTGCCTCTTAGAAGGGAGCCAGGAAAATTAGAAGGAGGAGAGAAGGAATGAGAAGCTGTGGAAACTAATTGTTGTCTGGGTTCGGATGAGGTGACTGCAAATCTGATTCTATCCCAAGAATAATTTCTCCTACTTGAATGTTATGTAACTCAGCCACTTTTTATCCAATAAACTGTTAAGTTTGTTTGGATGCATAAAGAAGCTGAACATGGACAAGGGTGCCTCATTGTTCCAGCAGAGGGAGAGAAGATTGGGAGGTGGGGAAAATTCTCTGAGGATGCCTACCTAGTATCCTCCCAACTTTTACAGGGAGGTAGAGTGATTCTATTTGACATTTACTTGCCATAAATTGTTAGAATTGCCCACTTGCTCATGGTGTTTGGAATTGTGAAATCTTAATAAGTGCTGTGTTAGCCAACTCAAATAAAACCACTCCCAAATCACCAGCACTGCAAACAGAGGAGAAAGTGCCAGGGAATATTAAATTAATACCTTCTCCATCTCCTATATAATTTACATTCTGAACCCAATCAACAAAGCAGATGAGAACTTAAACTCACTTCCTCCTCCTCTCTTCTACCCTATGTCTCCTTTTTTGGAGAGTGGTGTCACCAAAGCATAAAGTAGGAAGCAAATGTAATTTTAGATCATCAATTCCTACTGATCTAATTCCTATCATTTCTTTCAAATCCACTTGCCTTACCTCCTGCTACATCCTAACTCAGGGCTTATTTCATTCTTGCCTGAAAGTTTGCATGGCCTCTCAAACCATTCCTCTCCTGGAATCTCTTTGTATCACTTGCAAAATTTCCTCCACGTTCCCCACAAAGGGAGTTACAAACACTCAAGCAGATCATGGCTTTCCCATGTTCACAATCGTTTAGTGCTTCCTAGGACCTAAAGCAGTTCTAAAAGAGGGACATGCACATGATTTGTGAATGTTTAAGAAAATACAGATGAAAAGCTTCACCCAAGACCTATGAAACTGGAATCTCTTGAGTTAGGGCCCAGGCATGTGTTTGGAAAAGGATCTCTAGGACATACCCAGTTAACAACTGTCCTACAAAATAAAACCTAAATTTCTTTGCATGACATACAGAGCCCTTCATTATTTGTCCCCTGCCTCGGACATCTCAGATGCCACTTTATATTTTTGCTTCATCAATAGTGAATTCCTTTTAGTTTGGGGAATACATTTTTTCTTTTCTATCTTAGTGCCTTTGCACTGACATTCCCTCTGACTAGACTGTCTTTTCCTTGAATGGTCCTACCTATCTTTCTAAGCTTTGCTTTCCCTAAGCCTTTCTGCCCCTCCCAGCAAAATTAAATGGTCTGTTTTCTGTATTCCCTCTGTATTTTGTCCACAGATCCATTATAAAAATTATCATATTATATTTGCTTCTTTCTTTCTTTCCAAGACATCAAAAATGATACTACATTTCTGTATTCCAATAACTTGGCTCCAAGTAGGCAGTGAAATAAATATTTGTCAAATGAAAATATGAGTAAGCTAATGAATATGTGAATGAATAGAAATGATCCAACAAAGCCTGTGGATGAGGAAGCTGGGAGCTATATATAAACAGAGGTTTTGCTACAGCCTTTTATGGTGGATCTGTGAGTACAGGGCATCTATTTCTGTTAAGAAGACACTTCTTTTTCTTCTGGAAAACACTTTTTCCATGCTGCAGTATGTTTATGTGGTTGAAAGTAGACCTTTCTGTAAAACTTTTCTGATGCTGACTTCTGAGTTTGGGGAATTATTTGAAGACTAGCATTGCCTGTAAAAATGAATACCTGCTGAGGCCTCTACTGAAAGGCAGAATGTGCTGCACATATCACTGAACAAATGCAAAGAATTCCAGGAAGTAGCTGGCTGTGTGGCTATCTCCATGGCAAGGAAGCATTTGCTGCTGAGTCTCAATCAGGATGAGGATTGGTGGAAAACTTTATTTAGAAGACACTTGGAAAGTGGAAATGGAAAATACTGAATTCGAGCATTCAGAGGACAGCTGTGTCTCTTTGTGTAATTAAATATCTCCCCTACTGAGTGCTTATTTTCTTCATGTCTGATAGTTTGATATTCTGCAGCCATAATGGTGTAATAGCATGCTATTTTAATAATACATTGAATTTATGTCATCTTTTCTCTAAGGGCACTGGATTTTTTTGTCGACATTTAGTTCATTTCTCCTTTCTGGACTCAGAGGAGTGTGAGTTTCACCTTTGCAAAACTTGCCAACGGCCTGTAGTGTTTTTTGTTTTGTTTTGTTTTGTTTTGTTTTGTTTTGTTTTTTGTGGTACGCGGGCCTCTCACTGTTGTGGCCTCTCCCGTTGCGGAGCACAGGCTCTGGATGCGCAGACTTAGCGGCCATGGCTCACGGGTCCAGCCGCTCCGTGGCATGTGGGATCCTCCCGGACTGGGGCATGAACCCGCTTCCCTCCCCTGCATCGGCAGGCGGACTCTCAACCACTGCGCCACCAGGGAAGCCCCTGTAGTGTGTTTTTGATAGAGGAAGCTGGAGAAGATATTTTCCTTTAATAAGATAAAGATGCGCTTATACACGAAACATGTTCAGTCTGTAGCAGCTGTGGTGACCTCTGCCCTTCCTTTTGCTTAAGTTCTTCCTCCCTTTGGTGTCCTGGATTGGAAGATTCTCTGCTGTACACCTGCACTTGTACTGTCCTTATTTGGGACAGTTCTTCCTCCCCCTTTATAAGGATACAGAAAGCCTGCAAGGCATCTGCACTCACCTATGTGCAGCTTCCTTTTAAAGGACAGACATAATTTATCATATAATTCTTAAAATTTGGTACTGTTTCACATTTATTTCACAGCTGAATTTTAATTACTTTTTATGATTTTATTTCAATTACTTCATGGTGTGGGAAGTGAAACTTCTCAGTGTTTCTCTCTCTGGCCTTTCTTTTATGCCTTCTGTCCTATTCTGAGTACAATTTTCAGGATGTGGGTGAAAGAGAAAGAAATTAGAAAGAAGGCTTCAGTTCAAACAGGGAGAGCTGAAAAAATGCTTAGAGAACATTTTATTACAACCATTTCACTTTACAAGCAGGGGCATCTAAGCAGTGTCTTGAGTTACTCTACAGTTCTTCGCTAAACTTGGTCTCGTGCACTTAGTCACCTAAAGTCAGAGACTTTTCCCTTGTAACTGCAGGAGCCATACTTTTAGAACCCTTAAATCTGGTTCCCTGATCTGGCCATACTTTTAAAAAAAAAATATGTGAACTTACTTGTACAAAAAAGACTTATGGATGTTGACAAAGTCACATTTTGTTTCACAGCTTATATTTAATGGAAATAATAGCGCAAGAAATCTGCATTGATTGAAAATCTGAAAAAGTGAGTTGATGTTAATGCCCAGAATCTCATGAGGTCCTGTCATAGCCTGGCCTCCAAGTTTACCCAATAATTTAGCAGCATCTGAAGTAAAACCCCAGTCTACAGATTGGGACAGTGGTTCTCATCTTCAGCATTCATCTGCTGGAAACCGGATTCAGTAGGTCTGGGGTAGAGCCCGATAATTTGCATTTCTAATATGGTTCCTAGATGTTGTTGGTGCTGCAGGACCAGTGGTCATGCTTTAAGAACCACTGCTCTAGCAGAAGTAGCAGGTTTTATTTCTGTTATCACCAGACTAATTATAAAGGATTAAGCAGGCAAATTCAACTCGTCTTGCTGAACAACCTCTCTCAATATTAAACTAAGATTATTTATCATCATCCACTGTGAAAGGTGTACTCATCCTTTTAAGACTATTATTTCAATTGTGCCATTTTATCACCTATCCCAGAATAAGCAAAATCTCTTCGGTATGTGGTTGTAACAATATTATATTTTCCTTTATACTTTACTAAATAAATGCATATATACCTTATCTAAGTCAACCTCCCTTTAAAAGTGGCCATAGTAAATGTTATTTTGCACATTCTGTAGATTAAAAAGCTGTACCTCGTCTACGACTATATGTGACTTGAAATCACAAAGCTAGTAAGTGCAGAGATGGCAGGGATTTGAACTCAGTTTTTCTGACATTCTTATGACAGCCTAATAGTGAAAACTGATGAGCTAATGACACCCTTCATTGTCATAAAAGATGCATCAGTTTGCATAATATTGGCTCGGCAGGATATATACCTATTAACGCTGTGAACCTTGAACTAATTATTAACATTTCAAGACTCTTGACTTAACCTGAAGGATCTGCCTTGAAGTAGGCTTTTTGTTACTGTTTGAGAATTCCTAATAGATGATGGGGACAAAAATAAGCCAAAAATAGCCACAAGTAAATCGGCATCTAGCCAATTAGTTGTACAGACCTATTCACAAGTGCTAAGAGGGGAGCTGTAACAATTTGCAATCCGAGAGTTAAGGCTGAAAAATCTGCATGGAGGTTATTCTTGAGCAGTATTTTGAAAAGAAGATAACGTGATATGGTTTGCCATAGAGGAAGAAAGAGCATTTCTGGTGAGAAAAAAGAAAGTAAAAGTTGGTAAGCCTCCTTCCTTGGCAGGAGTGAAGACCAAAAGATGCAATTGTATCTTAGAAGCCAGCTGAAAAACCAAGATGCACCTGTCCCTGAGATACTCAGCTAAAACAGTGAATATAATCAGGGCTTTCCTAATGGAAGTGAGTCAAAAATTCAAATAAGAAATGCAAATTGTATCACACCCTCCCCCCACCGACTTCCTAGTCCTCTCTGAATATTTTCTATAGGAAAGTGTGTTTATAGGGAGAATTGGCATGTATCCTGCAGTTGTGAGAAGTGACATTAGCAGATCAACATGACTAGAAAGTAGCTGGCAGTATGTCGCATTGGTCAATGCGTGTGAAATTCCAGACAGTGAACTAGCCAAAAGAATCTGGAAAGTTCTGTGAAAGTCTGGTTTGTGGGGAATCATTTCTGGATATCCTTCTAGCAGAAGGGTTTCCTGTAAGATTTAAAGTTGATGAGACCAACCTTCCGCAAATGGCAGAAGCCACCAGTAGAAACTACCAGCTCCTGGAAAGGTGATGACAGTGAGGTTAAGGGGGAATTGCAATTATTTAAGGACTCGCTAGTGACTCTGAAGTGTGTACTTTGCCTCACTTGATATTATGTTGAGCTTCACTTGGCCTGTGGCTCACCTCATTTGATGAAGCGAAGCTGCCTTAATGTTTGAACATGCCCCTAATGTTTACATGTTCCTTCCTACCTTCAGTCATTACACAAGATAGTTAGCCAATACTATTCACATGGAATTATGTTTGCTTTGAAATGCATATCTGACTCCCACTCTGAACCTCAGCAACTGGGGTGATATCCTGCATATAGTCCCCATTTTGTGACCCTGTCTCCCACTGTTAGGTAAAAGCTGCCTGGAAGACTGCAAAATTAAAATGGAGAAGTAATGAAGAGTTTCCTAAGTTACAAATAATTGATGATGATTATAAAATTGATGGTAAATTTTCATTGCATAATTTGATTGATATGGTAGTTATCATAGCAGCCTTGAACAGAATGCTCTTGTGAACAAGATCATTTATCTCACCGAGTCTGTTTTTGCATAAACATTTTTAAATGAAAGGCATAATAAATCTGTCCAGAGCATGCACACAGTGAGCTGCCAAACCTGCCACCTGTTTAAGGTTTTAATGAATGCTTCTGCATTCAACAAAAAGCGTATCAAATTAGTGCTGACATTTTGCTTTTCTCCTGCCTTTCATATTCCCGGAACCCTGAGAGATCCTTTTGCAAAATCCTCTAAATGGGGGACTGATTTTTTCATTAGAATTCAGCAACCATTATTAAGCCAGTTCCCCCAGATTCGTGTTTACATCTGCAGTTCGATTGGGGCCTGGGGGGTCACGGGCAAAGTTAAGAGTGTTGAGTGAGTGGAGAGTTAGAACTCCAGGAAAGTGGAAGAAGAGCACTGGACAAGGGGCCAAGAAACCTAAGCGTTTGTCTTGGTTTTCCTACTGTTAGCTGGTGGTTAGCTGGTGAAGTTTTGGCTCCCGAGGATCCACTGTTGGCATGGGCAGTGCATGGCCTAGGTCTGGAGTTGGCTAGAGTGGGGGTCAGAGTTATGGGGAAGACCAGACAGCGTCGTGCCAGAGGGGGCCAAGCTT
This sequence comes from Mesoplodon bidens, assembly GCF_964165515.1. NCBI lineage: Eukaryota > Metazoa > Chordata > Mammalia > Artiodactyla > Ziphiidae > Mesoplodon > Mesoplodon bidens. The sequence goes on from NC_138176.1 coordinate 193,499,425, forward strand.
GCCTCTTCATCTGTGAAAGTCTTACCAAAGCAAACACAGAGGTGCCATCGTGTTCCCTATAGGTACTGCCCTTTAATTCTGTCAGTTGAAGTAGTTGTTTTGAAGTATAATAGCATGTTAAGGGAAGGATTCCCATATTTCCTATCCCAGGGTCCTGAAATGGCCCAGGTGCCAGCACTCTGAGAAAAGGCAGCACGTGAAAGAAGCAAACAGAAACTCTGCCTCTTGGGGGCTTGAAGAAGGGAGGCTCAGCCACACAGGTGGAAGGACTCTTCCTGGGGCATAGCAGAGCACCCACACTGTGCAGAAATGGTGACTTTGTGCAGGCTTTTTACACCAAGCAATTTTGCTGCTGAGCAGCATGGATAACCTCTGAATCCAGAGCTTTGATTAAATAAAGGGCATTAGCAAAAGACACATGTGTGGGTCATTGCTTTTCCTTCTCCTCTGGTCTTTTCTCTTTATCCTCCTCACAACATCTTAATGAGCTTTTAATCCTCCATTTTTATGTTAACATGTTTATACACAGAGATTTACCTCATCCCCCTGACCTTGGCAGACAGTCCGTGTTTTATATGCACACTTGTGGGGCAGAGGGGATTCAAGTTTGCCACTCAACCTAGTTAGGCACGCAGGCTATACCTCCCTGCTGTTCCTTGGGGTGACAGCCAGGGAACAATGGGCTTAATTAGCCTATTTCACATTCAGAATATACATTCCAGCTAGCCTTTGGTCCTGGCAGGCCGTTAAGGATGTATGCATTCCTGCTGCTGCTGTTGATGGTGAAGTGAGTTTTTAACCAGGAACTCTTGTGAGTCCTCTGATAACATTTCAAGGGTAAAATCCCTTTGATCTTCTCATTTCAATAGAGATCCCTCAAAAGGAATAAAGCCCAGGTTCACTAGCCAACAAGTGATGCCACGGGTACACCTAGTCTGTTTAAGTCAGGGAGACACTTTTTATCAACTGTCAGGAAAACAAACATGAGACATCCATGTGTTGATTTTATGTATTATTTTTCAATTTTGTAGGCTATTTTTCACTAAATGATTTTGAAGGAGTTATTTTCATGTGAAAAGCAGTATCAGAGTTCAGCATAATCAGCAAGAGATCTAGGGCCAGTGCCCGAATTTGTTTTTATTGATAATAGTTACAAAAAGAATTTAAAAGAGTCATATAATAAAAAGTACAAACAAAACGTTGAAGCAAGAGGCAAATAATAAAGGCAGTTGGAGGAGTACAATTAATACCTGAAAGCTTAGGCTTAGTTAGTCTGTAACTGTAGATACTCTGGGTTGCAAAGGACTGTGAAATTGGGTAGTACCAATTACTCAGACTACAAACGCAGTGTTAAATAAAATGTAACTACATTTTTATATAATTCATATTAATCTAAATTTCAAATTCCTATTCTGACTGATAGTCAAGGCACGAATCACACAATTCTTAGCTATTTTTAGATTTACAATCAACTGAGACAGGATTTTCATGTACATGGCACCGTAGCATCTAGAGAGGTCCCCAGACCCTGTTGGCATCCACTGCAATGGGAATCATTCCTTCAGAGAAATCACCTCTGCATACTTGTATCTGCTGTGATAATGTCCTGTGTCTTCCTGGTCTCTGGTCCTCAGTCCATGAATTTTCTATCTTTCTCACCCACATTTCAAACCCTCTTCACTCTTAGCTAACTCAAGTGCCTTCCTTTGAGACATGCGAAGAGCATATTGCTCCATGCTCCCTGAATCCCACCCTCTGCAGACACTGCACCATGCTGGGATGGGGTGAGAAACCCTACCACTTGCTTTCCAGACAAACTGACCTTGAGCCTAAGCTCAAGGATGTCAGAACACAGGGTCCTTTCTCTGAGAGTCTTACCATTATCTATCTCTCTTGTTTTTCCTTCGGTTCTTTTCTCCCATTACAGGTCCAAGTTTGTATTCTTTTTAATCTAGCTGAAAGTGGAAATAGGGAGTAGATAAGAGGAAATGTATTGATTCTGCCTAATTGAACTTTCTATCATATTCTTGGCCTGAAGCTTTTAAGCTTTGCTACTCATGTGAAGTTTTCTCTCTCTGATTCTACTCCCCTCCAAGGAGATGAAAGAATCCTTCGGGTGGCCCAAATGAGGGAGCTCAGGAAAAGTGCATCATCAACATCTATAACATCCAGACACAGTGATCTCCAATACTATGAATCTCGTTGACATGAGCAGTGGCAGATGACTGTCTGGCCTCTGTTTAAACACTCCCATTGACAAGAAACTACTGACATCCAATAGTTTCCCTTTCTGTCCTTCCCTGTGGATGCTCCTTTTTTTCCTCCATGCCTATCCATGGCCCAACACTAATTAGCTGAAACTGAAAGGCAGTTAAAAATGATTTTTAAAAAGCCCTACCTACCACCCAATGCATAGTCAACATTTAATTGAATACCATACTGCCAAAGTAAACAACAGATTTGGAATTTTATCACTAAATTGAAATGAATTAATACTGAGAGCCAAAAATGTACTAAAGAAGTCTCATGTATCTTCTCTCATTCAACTTTTGATGGTCCTAGACTGTGAGTTCCTGGGGCTAGGGACTATGGCTTCTTCACCCCAACACATAGCATCCTACTCCTAGTATGTACTTGCACAGTATTTGAAATTTGTGAGATAAGTGTTGTTTTGACATGTTTCAGGGTAAATTGAGATTCAGAGGGGTTAAGTGACCAACTCAGAGTCACACAGGTAGTCACGTGGCAGGGGTGAAATAAAATTGAAGGATTCTGAACCTGTGTGCATGGATAGCTCTCTCTTCCTCATTGTTTGGATGGCTATAACATTGCATATATCATGAGTTAGGATGTATATCTTGAGTCTCGTAAGCTCCCCACAGTTTAACAGTCACCTCTAACAGCCATGAAAAAATTCTCAGTGATAAGCGTTCCTCTTTATATTTTCCTGATGCTTTCCTAAAGATAAAGTGAAACATAAATACTCTAGGGAGGACTCTCAGATCACATCTTGTTTAAAGGATGGTGCTGGCATCCAAGAGTGTGTCTTGCATGAATACACCAGAACTTTTATGTAAGACTTACCATAGAATTTTCTCTAAACTCAACAGACAGCCTTCAAATATATAGAAGAACCTCCATGATAATTTTAAGACTTGAAACTAAAATGATGTCCTAACTCTTCCCAAATCTTGCTTTCTGAGAGTGCCTTTCCCCCTTTGTATTAGACAATGAGATGGAATGTGAGTATGTGTATTGTGCTCTAAGCAGCCTGAGCAACTGACAATCCTGTGACTCAAGTCTAATTTGAGGTTCTCACTGAACAGAGATTTCTGGTTTTGTTTCAGATGCCAGTAAGTTTCTTCCATGTTCCTTCCTCCAGGAAATACCACAAACCCAACCACATAATGAACAGCACTTGATACAATTAAATATGATGTAAGTGCAAGAAAGCCTTCACTAACTCATGTGACATTCAGTGCTCCACTTCCCTCCCAGGCCTTTTTGCTGTTTGGAACATTGGAGCCAGACATGGCTGGTCAGTAGGAAATAACAGCTTCACTGAGCTCTCTGAATGCATCTGGAAATGACAAGCTCACCCCAGACAGTGCCCACCTTTTCTAGGAAGGTAGGAAGGGGGCCAAGGAATTTGTATGTATGAAACCTATATGTAATAATTTTTTTAAAATCTGTGTGTTCAGATCCCATATGCAAAGTAACAACAAGTAACAGCTCCTACATGATCTTCATGGAGAAAATTGAACACTCCAAGTTGGGGAGAAGTTATAGATCAGCCTTACTATTCATGCCTTTATTTCCATCTTAATGGTACTTTCAATTCAATAACCAAAAGCTTTCTTGTAGAAGAATAGGGAAAAATAAATGAAATATTGTAGCTAAGATTTATTGAGCACTTACTATAGGTTGGGTGCTGTTCAAAAGAATTTATACAGAATATATATTTTAATACTTAAAATACCTGTAGATTGTAGGTTCTACTGTGATTCTCATTTTATACATGAGAAATGAGGGCAAAGTTAAGAGACTTGCTCAGGGTCAGGAACTGCTATAGAGCCTAAAAATAAGTCTGTCTGATTCAAGTCTGGGCTCTTAACCACAATGTTTCACTCTACCCTAAAAGAGGATCTTTTTCAGGAAGCGTTCACCAAGCTGAGTAGGACAGTGTCCTCTAAGTACCAGTATCAATGGTCAACTGTCACTACATTAAAATCAACAATGTACAGAAATGGAACAGCCACAAAGTCCCTGATTACTTATATTGTGTGACTTTACAGTTAATTCAACAGAGTGCTCTCATTTGAAAATATACGCTAGTTTACCATATTACCAGAAAGCCTTAGTATGTTACCTGAATGGGAATAGCAGTTTTTTGCATTGCCTCAGACTTATGCATTTTTACAAAACAGAGGCAACAAGGCTTCATCCTGTGAACCCTATAGAATAAGATGAGGGAAATCAAAAGCAGCCATTCTGACTTTTCCAGCTCTAGTGGACTTCTCACATGGCCACGATGCAGACCAAACTGCATTGTTTTGGGAACCAGAAAGAAGATAGATGTTACAGGTGTGATGGAAATGCACAATCATCAGTTTAGCCTCCAGAAACAGAACTCAAAACATTGCCTTCAAGGACTGCAAATGTTCAGGGTTGGAGTTGAATAGTCGAGAGAAAAATATTCCTGCCACTTTATGTGGTTCTTTGAACCTTGCTTGCATAGCACATTCACCTCCTCTAGATAGACCTTCAGAAGCAGGCACTATGAAAACTACTACATCGATTACCTTAACAGTATTGGACTTTGGGCAAAGGAGGCAAGGTAGAGAGAACTCTTCCTTCAACAACTACTCCTTCAAGAAGTAGTATTGCTCGTGCTTCTCACCAATGTAGCCAGTGGATCTCATGCTTATCTAATATGTTAAGCATTTTAAAGACACATAATATGTATTTGCTCATGAATCTCCCATTACCAGAAAAATCTCTCTCCCTTCTCTGCCTGCTACATTCCAAGAAATGAGGGAATTACAGGTTTCTGTAACTATGCTGATCTACAAATTGGGGTTCAGAGCTTAGACAAGCTAAGCCCACTACCCCTCACTTCCCTTGACTTTGTTACCAATTCTCACCTCCCTCAACTGTGTGTGTGTTTGTGTGTAAAGGGCAAAGAGAGAAAGACAGACAGAGACAGAGACAGGGACAGAGACAGGGACAGAGGCTGGGGTAAATAGGAAGCAATGAGTCTTGATAATAAAAAATGGCAGTTCATATAGATATAACTTGGGGTATGTTAAGGAGGACGACAGGGGAGGAAATCTATATTATGTCCATTAGAAAACTTCCTGTCTGTCAGTACATGCTTACATAAATTCTCTCACAATTATAATGATGTGAAATTATGCAATTCTGTCCTTGTCCAGGAAGGTAAAAAATATGCTCTTAAAAACCTCATTTTATAGGCAGGTCTAGACCATGATCTTCCAATTGTTTGCTCATTTAACTCTTTACTCATCCACTTATTCAAAAAAAAATATTTTAGCTATTTTTTTATTAAAACATGACCTCTGTTAGAATAGGGGTCCTGGATCATTACAAAATCTTTTAAGGTTGTCACACTTAGTAATATTCGAACATATTACCTTTTTAAATACTTTTTATTGTGATAAAAACACATAAGATGAGAGCTACTCTCAATAAATTTTGAAGTGTACAGGACAGTATTGTTCACTCTATGCACAATATTACACAGTAGATTTCTTGAACTTTCTCCTCTTGTGTAACTGAAGCACTACACCCATTAAACAGCAACTCCCCAATTCCCCCTCTTCCCAGCCGCTGGCAACCACCATTCTACTTTCTGCTTCTATAAGTTTGACTACTTTACATACCTCATATAAGTGGAATCATGCAGTGCTTGTTCTTCTGTGATTGGCTTGTTTCACTTAGCATAATGTCCTCAAAGTTCATTCATGTTGAAGCATATATATAAATTTTCTATTTCCTAAGGCTGAGTAATATTCCATTGTACATATATATCATATTTCTTTATCCATTTAGCCACTGATGGACATTTAGGTTATTTCCACCTCTTGGCTATTGTAAATAATGCTGAAATAAACATGGGAGTACAAGTATCTCTTTGAGATACTCTTTTCAATTCTTTTGAATAAATACCCAGAATTGGAGTTGTTGGATCATACGGTAGCTCTCTTTTTAATTGTTGAGAAATCTTTGTACTGTTTTCACAGTGACTATACCATTTTCCATTTTACCAACAGTACAAGTGCACAAGGGTTCTAATTTCTCCACTTCCTCACCAATACTTGTTTTTGTTTGTTTTTTGTTTTTTAATAATGGCTATCCTAACACGTGTGAGATGATAGCTCATTGTGGTTTTGATTTGCACTTCCCTGATGATTAGTGATAAAACATTACATTTTAATTTTTAAAAATTGTAATTACATCCAGAGAACAAATCCCGTATCTCTATATCTCTACTCTCCAATGTCATTCATTCTTTGACGTGAGAAATGGTCTGTGCTCCTTGAAATGGCCTTCAAGCCTGCTTCCTATGCTGTAGAAAGTTGAGAATCACAGGTACCATTTCATTTCATGCTGTAGCTTCTCCCTGTCTGTCCAAGCTGCTATAATTTCTTCTAAAACGTTGTGGGCCTTCAGTGTATCATGTTATAATTCATTTGATTAGACAAAAGCTACATCCACATTTCTTTCTGAGCTAGGCCCTTCTATACCTTGGATGGAGAATCAGAGTGCTGATGGACAAGGCTCTAAGCATCTTAGAAGACTTTTTGTTTAGTTGATGGTCTACAAGGTAAAGCCTTAAGATTCTTAGAGGCTCTCTTAACTAGAAAAAAAGTGTCTGAGTGTCATGTCCCTGAGATTTCTCAGATGCTCTACCGCACACCCTTGAATACTTCTGAGGTCTCAACGAAGGGTCTTTCGACCACACTTTTGAGATGTTTACTACTTGACTGGTGGTGTTCTGGATTTGCTGTTTTCCCTGAGGCTATTTCTTACTTTGTGAGCTTTTGTTGCCTAGAGAAACTGGGGATTACAAAAACAGTTTTACTAGTAGGTCTTGCCTTCTTTATATTCTCTCTAAGTCTTCTTTATAGTAGTTGTTTTAGCTTATCTTTTTCTAGCCATACATTATCATATGTAGATAAAAGAAAACAGTTGGCACTTTCAACATTGTGTCTGAAAATCTTAGTGAAATCCACCAGTTCATTAGGTATGTATTTTTTTTATGCCTTATCAGTGGTACAGTGTTGCCAAATACTCTGCCACTGCATAACTAGGGTTATCTTTTCTCCACCTTCCAATTTCCTCAGTCTTTCATGCCCCCAGCCCCCAACAGAAGTCTCTTTGAAGCCCTTCTGGCTTCTGCCAAAGTCAATGCTACATATATTAGGTTTTTGTTACAATAGCCATTGAATTCCAGATACCGCTTTATGCTTCTGTTATGTATCACTGCAAACTATCCCAGAATTCTGAAGCTCAAGACAATAACCATTTTACTATATCCCATGTTTTCCTGGGTCAGAAATTTGGACAGTTTGGCTGAACAATTCTTTTGCCCCTATTGACAGCAACCAAAGTCACCTGGTGGTATTCATTGGTGGATGGGCTGGTCTGGACGGTTCGAGACAGCTTCATTCACATGTCTGACACCTAGGTGCAGACAGCTGGGCTCAGTCATGTCTGTTGATTGGAGCACCTGGCGTGAGCTCTGTAGCATAGCTGTCTCAGGATACCTGGTAGGTTTTTATAGAGGATCAGGGCTCCCAGAGAGGGTCCCAATAGATGATCTTTTCACAGATTCAAAGCAGCCATAGAGACCACCTATATTTAAGGGAAAAGCCAAACACTTCATCTCTTGATGGGAAGAGTGTTAAAGAATTTGTACCCATATTTATCACACCAAATGATGGTATAAGAAATAATAATGAGTCAGTAAGGGATAAAGAAAATGGAGCAAATATTTACTAGAGAAAAAGGTACTATTAGATTATAATCTAAAAATTTATTAAATTCAGTGTGTGAAGTGAACATGCTCTATTATCAAACTTCCCTGAGGCAACAAATACATATAAGCCTAGGACCTTGTAGTTTTCCAGAGCAGGTCATGACAAAGAAGTGTTTACCAAGAAAACTGAGCCCCTGGTGACTGCTTATATTGATGTGACCTTTAATGAAAGCTCCCATGTTAACTTCTAGGGAGGTATATAGTACTGGAAAGGTTACTCAGAATATCTTGCAACAAACAATACTGACAGGCTAGAGAGCTATGTGTGTGTGTGAGCTGCCCTCTCATTCTTCGCTTTGTGAAGAATCCTCTGCATACATTAAACAAGTCCTTAAGCCTGGTTGCTTATTGAAAAAGAGAGCCTAACTTTGAAATCCAAATATACTTGTGAAATTGGAGCACATTTTTATTCTCTAGTATGTTAAATTATAAGGCTACACCCAGCAGGGAGTGTGGGGAATGCTTTAAAAGAAGAGGATAACAATTTTGACCAGAGTTATTGTATCAGTCAATTAGTCTTCTCTGCTTCAGACATTTGGCCACCAGATATGGGCATTGCGATTTTTTTCAGAAAGATTTTTTACTAGGAAGTAGGTGAAAGAGCCCTTGCCCAATGTAGAAATTTCCCACTAACCTCTTCGCATTCTCGCCAGGTGTTGCTCCTTGTCAGTGTAGAGATGGGACTGGGGGAAAAGACCATACATTTATCAACTTCTAGAACAATTTCCCAAATTCTAATTAGATAGATAGATGATTGGTGGATAGACAGAGAGAGAGATTGATAATTTTAATGAAAATTTTTTGTTTAGGGAGAAATCAGTAGGAAGAAGTTTGAAATTTTGCAGAGAAGTTACTTAGTTTGGGAAACAGGTTGGTGCACTACCTGGCTCATTTGTTTATTTATACATGGCTTTTGCTTTTCTTTAAGTTCTGGGAAATTACAGGATTGCTCAAATAGGAGAGATTCATCAGCTGTTATTGCAGGAGGGACTTAAAGATCAACAAGGTGGTGCTGGAAGAACAGGGCACCAGGAATCAAGGCTGTCAGGAACACAAGTCAGAACCCACCGATTCTGCCGAACATAAGCTCAGTGGAACAGGAGTTCTATTCATCTTTTTCACCAGTGGGGTGCCAGGTGGCTAGAGCAGTGCAACTGCTTTTTGAATTTAGGTTTTCATATTGTGATTGAAGATTGTAGTACTGCTGTTATTGATTTCTGTAATCTGTAAAGGACTAGAAAATGTACTGTTTGGATACATGGTGAAAAGGCTCCTCCTTAGCCTTAAAGAAAAACTATATCTGTCTCTGCCTTTCTCTTTCTCCTGCTCCTACTGTGTGTGCACATGTGTGTATATGTGTTTTACATACTAAATGTATACATGCATAAATACATTTACATATATATAACTATGCATTTTTTCAGTTTCTCTTTCAGGCTTCAAAGAAAGACTATGTTAGACAAGTATATGTAAATACTAGAGAATTTTCTTCCCTTTCCTAATTACATAGATGCATCTTTATCTCAGTATTGATATTCAGCTATGATTCTTGTCTTAAATAAATCTCCTCAAGTAGTGAAGTAGCCCCACACATTATACACTGAGTGGTCAGGTTTTTTACAAGGTATTAAAGGTAGGTAACTAAATACAAAGCCAGTGTTTAGCTCAGTAAGGAAAACAACAATTACTGTGAAGGTAAAATGATTGCCTAATACCCCAAGATGTATTTTAAGCCAAACCTATAGGTTTTTATTTGGGATTTTAGCAGAGAATCCAAACCACCAGACATCATCTCCACTGTAAGCTCTTAATATTATATATACATTTTCTGGCTTATTTTGTACTTCCCACAGTGAAAAGTAAAGCAAAATAATATTTTGGTTCTGCATTTATCCATCTCTACATAAAAGGTGAAATGATGCTGATACAAGACTGTGCTATTTCTCTGCCTCCCTCAAAAGACCATGGCTCATATTCTCCTAGGCCATGGGAGATGCCTAGTAAAGACAGGGTTTGTGTTCACCTAAGATGTTTGTCTATAACATGGGCATGGAAAGAATTTAGCTACTTCAGGTTCATTTATCCACTTGAGAAAGGTTAAAAACTGAAACATACCTTAGTGTAATCAGGTAAACTTATCTTATTTGTACCATGGATGAAAAAAAATCAAGTTCTTGTCTGAAGTATCTCTTTATAAACTGGCAACCTTCTATTTTGAGCTAAAACCTTATTGCAATAGCAAGTGTGGAAATTAATGAAGGATTTGTGATCTCTTTGATTATCACTGACCCTGAAATATTGAAATTAATATATTAAAATTCTGAAGCTAAGTAAATCACACCTAAGTCATTTGATGGTGTGTAACAGCAGGAAGTCAAATAAATTAGAGATGAATGTTTTCAAATTAACTGATATAACTTAATATTCATTAGAGTAAATCCATTTAATTTTCTCTTAGTTTTATTTGAAAGGGAGTAAATTAATTGGTATAATATATAACGCAGTGTTTGCTACACCCTACCTCCCATCTCCAACATATGTGGTACTCAAAAGCAAATACAGTTCTATAGAGGAAATATACTGATAGAGTATAACTTGAATTTATCTTCCTGAAGGAAGTATACTGACAAAGTTACAAATAGTTTGTCAAACAGAAGAATGGACAGTTTCCTTTTCTTCTATGTTTAGACATATACAGATAAAGGATGATGTAGCATTTTGGAGAAAAACTAGAATTGCCAGATATTAGGATGATTTTAATATTTCAGAATACATGAATTAAGTTGAGAGTGATGGATCTCATTTGGGGCCCAGCATCTTCTTACTTTTATTGAACATGAGTGCTAAAATGCCTTATTTTAAAGTTCCTAAAAGAGAATGCATACTGAATAGATTTGCTTTTTTTCTGCTCCATCATCAGCTTTTACTAGAGTCTAGCATGCAGTTTGGTAACTTAATAGGAAGAAATACATTTACACAATATTTTTACCAATTGAATAAGGAAAAGGCAGATGTATACTCAAGAAATATCAACCCTATTCAGAACCCAATAAGCTGAATGATTTATCTGAATCATTTCAGATTCATGGTTTGTTTCCATTCCTTTGCTAACACATTTTCATCTCCACTTTTAATGCCTATAATGGTTTTGTGTTATTTTAAGTTAGGTATCCTTTTATACATTTTTAAAGTTTGCATTAAATGGCAACTTAGTTTGTTGGAAAGGGATCACTGACATCACATGTGCAAGCTCTTTATTTCTCAAGCAATTTTTTTCAACTGAACTCACAACTGGATTGTACTCATTGTGAATAAAATTACTCAACCAGTCATCTTCATGACTAAGGCAGGGGCTGCTCTGTCAGCTGGGCAGAAGCAGAAGCTGCCTGAGTCCCTTGTTGACTTATATAAAAGGATACTGTGCAGAAATGATGACACAAACAGCGCATTTATCAAGTTGTTGAGGACCTCCTTGTCCTCAGCAGTGAGAGGGATGGGTAATGACAGAAGAACTTTCCTAGTAGGATGTATTTGGAGTGCAGTTTGGATGTAGTCTAGGATGATATTTTCAATGGATAATGAATGTACTACAGTTGAAAGCATAAGAAAAGGCCCCTTTGAGCCATAGAAGGTCATTGGAAGATAAGTCAAGATCAACTAGTGAGGAAAGGGTCTTACAGTTTTATGTTGTTTCCCAAATCAGGTAATCAGCCATCATGCATTTGCATTATTAACAAACATTTATTGACTATTGTATACAGAGAATTACTTTGTCCTTAGCATTGAGCTACTCTCTAAAAAGTTATGAAGAATAATGTCCCCCTGTGTCTGTATTCAAGGATCTTAAATATCTAGCTGTGTGCAGAAAAAAAAAGACATGAATGAAACCAGTGAACATTCCTTAGATAACATAACACACTGCTATGGCAATAAGCTCAGTTGTACAATAGATAGCAGATGAGATAGTATAAATATGTTCAAATTTTCTAGAAGAGAGATTAACAAATTAGGTAAAATGGGAACCATCTGGGCTTAGTTTCTGAGGAAAGGAATGGTGAAGAAGCTAAAGTTTGAGCTTTAAGATTGGGTCAAATGTTGACAATAAAAGATGAGAGGAAGGGTATCTCAGGTTGAGAGAAGAGCATGAGTAAAGCACAGAAGGTAGACATGAAAATGTTCTAGGTAGGGGGGTGGAGAAAGTGGAGACTAGCAGGAAAAGGATGGATGCCTTGACCAGAGATAATAGTAGATACTGAAGAGAAATTAAAATCAAAGTTCGGAGAGTCCAAGTTGAAAAAACTATGAAACTTGATAGAAATGTTAAGTCCTTTTTTATGTTTTATTTTTAATGTTTACATCTTAATGTATTTTCTTAGTCACACATATATTATTATTTACAAAGCATGATTAAGCAAGAGGTGTGTGTTTAAGGGGAGTATGGGTAAGGAATGGAAAAGTGGGAAGGGAAGCCAGCCAGCAGTGTCTACGTAAACAAGCTCTCACTAAAACTTCCTTATGGTTCTGCCCATTGTGACAGTTTTAATAAAACTCAATTATTTCAGGTATACAGATGCTTCAAACATTTGTCCATTTGGAACTAGGATTCTTACCAGGGAATCTTCGTGTTTCACCTTTGGTGAACTGATGGCCGTGGAGAGGGATAGTAGGGCTTCTGTGACTGACTGCCTGAGGACACAGGAGGGGCAGCTGGGAGACCACGTAGGAGGCTATTATAGGGGCATAGCTGTAGAAGACAGAAAAGTAGGCAGAAGCCAGAAATTTTTCCAAGAGAGAATTAACAAGATTTTGTGGAATTAATTGAACATTAAATGTCTCAACATTTGTGAGGTGCTATAAACTGTACTGGAACATGACACTTCTCTATGTAATACTATTCTTTCTGATGTCATAGGCTCAAAGTTTCAACATTTAACAATATAGAGGTGTCTTAGTCTGCTGGGACTGCCATAACATAATACTATCAACTGGGTGGCCTAAACAACAGACATTTATTCTCTGACAGTTCTGGAGGATGGAAGTCTGAGATCAGGGTGCCAACATGGTGACGTTCCACTGTGGTATCTTTTCTGGCACTAATTCCATCAGACCAGGACCCCACCCTCATAACTTAATTATCTCTCAAAGGCCTCATCTCCAAATACTTTCCCACTGGGGCTTAGGGCTTCAAGTATGAAGTTAGGGGGGACACAGATATCCTGTCCATAACAAGAGGATATTTTTTGGTTGCCTCCTCTATTCCCATTCCATCTATTCTTTGTTTTTTTTTTTTTCCTTTCTAACTGACCCTTTGGTTGGTATAGAGAAAGGTTTGAATCAGAGACTAGGGCAGGATATACCATCCCATTGTGGGCACTTTCTTGTTAATTCTCTGTCTAGATATATAGAAGGGAATCAATTTGACAAGTTTTTATTACAAATTTTACTTTTCCAAGAGGTATATCCTGACCATCCTAATTAATACTGTAACCTGACACCTTCCTCACCTCCCCACAACTCCTGATCTCTACTTATTCTGCTGTCTTTTTGTCTTCATAGTCATTATCATCTTCTAAGATACTACATACTGTTCTTATTTTATATATTGTTTATTCTGTCTCCCATCATTAAATAGAAAATTCACTAGGACAGAGAGATCTTTATTTTACTCACTGATCTATCCAAAGTACCTAGGACAGAGCCTGGCCTTTAGTAGGCAATATATTATATTACTGATTGAATAAATGGACAACCACTAAGTTAACTAGATGAAAAGGATATATTATCTATTGACCATTGATAATTTTAAGAAACAACACTATGTTGTACAAACTAAATTAAGATTTCAAAACTCAGACCTAGCAACGATCTTTACTTTCCTGAAGAGGTCATATGGTTGAAGTAATAAGAAGTGGACCAATTTTGGATGTATTTTGAAGATAGAGCCAACAGGAGTTGCTCATGCACTAGGTGTGGATATAAAAGAGGGAAGTCAAGGGTAACTTCAAGAATTTTGGCCGAACAACCTGAAGGACAAATTTGACATCAACTAAGATAGGAAGGATAACAGGGAGAGCAGGTTTATTGATGGTGGTGATGATGGTTGGGGGATGAGCTGAGGAGCTCAGTCCTAGAAGTGTTGAGTTTAAGATGTCTATTAGTCAGACATTCAGGTGGAGATAGAGTAAGTACTTGAATATGTGAATATCAAATGAAGGATAAAAGTCTGAGCTTCTATTCTTAACACTTATGCAAATTTATATGGATTCCATTAAAAAATACTTGTATTATTGTTGAGTTTGATATCTGTAATTATGCATCTGCGCTCATTTTAAGATACCACTGGGGAAAAAAATGGAAAATCATTCTCATTGTTTTTGAAATGCACCCTATATGAGCATTCCCCTTTTATATTCTCTCTTCCAGCCAGCAAAAGAAAAATAAAATATTTTCCCTTAATTGTTCCAAACTGTTCTATTTTTATGCAGATATAATTAACAATATTTATTTCTTGAGAGCTTTTTTTCCTGGAAATTAATTAATTAAGTTGATCTTCAAGAGGAAGAAATATTTCATTGTAAGAAATAAAGTGAAAATCTTTGGGGTATTTTATTAGTCTGTCACTATAATTGCAGGCATATTAAACAAAAGTTTTGTAGAAAGAGGTGCTAAGGCAATAACCACTTCTGTTATCTCTGCCTCCATCACTACTTATATTTCTTCTTATATACTTCCACACTAGACTTGAAACCCTGTTTTACTTCATGACCACAGTATCTATCTGTTGTGTTCATTACCTAATAATCACCAGCTATTTTTTTGTTGTCTTTGTTTGCATCTTTCAAAAAAGTTGTACTTTCTACCTGGCTGCATCCTACTATAAAATAAATAACATCAATAAATTTATTGGATTTAAAACAGCTGTCATAAAAGGAAAAGTCTATCCTTATATTTCAAATCTTATCTGGTCAGATTTTAGTTGATTGCAATTTTCTCTTTTTAAGATTGAGAATTTCTCGGGTGGTTCTGACAGATGTTCAGGAACCTTGTAAACTCTCACATTAGCACAAACTATAGTTAGTGACATCAAGATCCATATAGAGACATGTACACACAGATGTGTACTATATGTACGGGTATAATAAAATGAGGACTCCAGCTGACTGAAATCATGTAGTAAGTGGATTTAATAAAATTCTGTTTTGAAAGCTGATCATCCAAACCATCTGCAATGTGGTAAGATCACACTTCCTTCATGTCTCATCTGAGCGGACAAAATAACCAAGATTTGGATCTAGTTCCTCAGTCTAAAGAAGGCCATTCAAAAGTCCATCAGTCCCATGGTGCATATTTCTCCTTCTAAAAGGTTATTTCATCTCTACTCAACTCCAGTCGGCCTGTGTCTCTCTCTTTTTTCTCTTTTTCTCTCTGGTTATAACACAGGTGTGTGTAAAATATACACACCCATGTGTAATAAGGCTTCTCTCTTTATGACTCTGTTATACATGAGGATATAGATAAGATGAAGGTTGAGGAGGAACTTAAAAAAGGAAGTGTACTTTTATAATTTGGTGAAAAGGCAGAATGAAACAGAGAAGTGAAACAAGTTTTTAACATGTACTTCTCTTTTTCTTGGCTAAGAGGAACAGATGTACATTACATTTGCACAAATGCAGTTTTCTTAAAATTAGAATAATGCATACATTAAAATGATTATTTTGGGTTGCTTCCTAGCACCATAGTAAATAGATGTCAATCTTATTAATAATTAATAATTTATTGATATCTGTTTACTAATATATATTTCTTCAATGTATTTTAGCTGAAATGCTTCAATATTCATTCACATATTAGTGTTTTATAAATTTTAAATTATTATAGGAAAAGATATATTTTTAAGACACAATAAAAATAACTAGTCCCTTTCAATTTTGTATTTTTTACCCTACACAAATTGTCAATGAGTTATTCAGTGTAATACAAAAAGCAAAAAACCAAATGTTTGCTTTTTGTTTTGTTTTGTTTCCCTTGGGGGTTTGTGAGTTTTAATGTACTGTAATTGAGATTGTCTTCAGCATACATGACTAGATTGTCAAGATTAAGTTCATGTTTAATTTACAGCATCATTTGTATACAGTTTTAAACATTTAAACTCAGCTTTCATTATTGTGAAAATGTAGACGATGCTTACTTTAATGTGACTTTAGTTTGTGTATTTGTGTATTGAAATTCAGGTATCTCCAATCCCACACCCACCCACCTTCATTAACAGCCTGTGAGTAAGCATAAGCAAAATTTACACTTTGGGTCTGAAAAGTGTATGTGTTCGGTGTGATGAAGAAGACCATTCTTTGCTCTGTGTAAGCTTGATTTGGTTGTGGATGGACAGAAGCATGGGTCAGAAGCTGCCAGTAAGAGCATCACAGAGACCCATGTGAAAGGAAAGGTCACATGTGGGAAAGAATAGAAAAATCTGCATATTTACAGGATGAGAGAGAAAAATGAATAAAAAATAAAGATCCAACCAAGATTATAACTGAGACAATCAGGTCATTGTTGACAAAAATGAAGCTGTGAAGAAGGAAATTTAATCTTTTGTTTATGTTAAAAACAGATCCTATCAAGGCATTATTCTATTTGAATAATTAAAATGAAAGTTGCCTGCTCACCAGGAGCCTTCGTTATATAAGGAATTAATTCACATGCTTATTTATTTATTCATTTACTCATTCTACAAATAGTTTTGAGTACTTATATCTTAAAGATACTACTATTCTCTCTGCATGGAGTGTGATAGATATTGTGGAGAAGCTTGCAAAAATGCATCATGCTCATAACTCAGGTCTTTGAGCATGTTATGTAGATGAGGATAAAGAGTAAAAGAAGAATTAGGCATTCTTGTTAGGAGAAATTCATAGGATTATTGCATGGGGATGGGGTAGATCAATCTGCCTGGAGTAATGTGTGGAGAGGATGCCACAGAACAAGGAGCTCAGGGTCAGTGGGGTGAGATTGTAGGTGAGCCTGAACACCAGGATAAAGATGAAGTAGTGTTTTTGGTTGACTGGGCTGGCAGCAGTGGGAAGCCCTCCAAGCCCCCAGAGCATCAATGACACTGAATTTTTTAAAAGTCAAGCTTATTGGGGTTTACATACAGTTATGTAATCACCACCACAATCCAGATATAGGATTGTTACATCATGGCACAAAAACTTCCCGCATGCCCCTTCATAATCTTTCCCTCCCTCAACCTCAGGCCCTGGTAACAAATGATATTTTTTCTGTTCCTATAGTCTTAACTTTTCCAAATATAAATGCAATCTACAGCATGTAGCCTATGAGCCTGGCCTCTTTCATTAAACATAATGCATTTGAAATTCATCCATGCTGTTCTGTTTTCAGCAGCTCCCTCCTTCTTACTGCTGAGTAATATTCAATTACATGGATATACCATAGCTTGTTTATCCATTTACCTGCTGAAGGACATTTGGGTTATTTCCAGTTTGGGGGTGATTATGAGTAAATCCACTATATACATTTGCATACAGGTTTTTAATAATACACTTTAATATATTTTCTTCCCACTGGTTTAGCTTCTAGCCTTTCAGTCAATAAAACCATTTCTTCTTCAAGTTCAGGTTTTTAAAAATGCATATGTGAATGGATTAAATTAGTATTATCAAACCCCTTATTTATGAGTTAAACTTTATTAATGGCAGGGAGAAAATGTTTTATAAGATACCTATGTAATGGAAGCCATAAGAAAAATAAAAGAAAATAAGGCAGTGACAGGGGAAGTTGACAGTATTCAAAAGTAACTTTTGCCAAATGGGTCATCACAAAATGCTGAATGTACTGTCCATGTACTGTGCATAAGGAAATGTGCTGTGATGTGTGGATGGATTAAAAGTGTGATACTCAGTTCTTTATCCTCCGTTATTTAAAAATATTTTTTAAACTTTAATTAATACCTGACACTATATTACACATATATTTATGTCTCTCCCTCATTACAAAGTAAACTCTTCAGACAAGATGTGCTTTAGGTTTCGTTATTTTGTATTTTCTTTATGTTTGTTTTTAAGCACTGTATTTTCAACACCTAGAAAAATATCTGACATATAGTGGAGCTTAGCATATATTTTTGAAAGTATAAACAAGGAGATAAAACATTATAAGGAACTAAGAAGACATCATAATTTAATTTGATTGATTGACAATGGGGGTGACCAATAAGTATTAAAAGTTTGGAGTGTGTGTGCAGCGTTAAATAGACTACTATTAAATAGTTCCTAAATAGTTATTAAATATTTCTCAAATAGTTACTAAATAAGAAAGTGGAGAAGTTTGCTAAAGAGTTTTCTTTAGATTTTGTTGCTTCTTATGATGAATGTACCTATTCTTCACATGTAAACCATATTTCAATTAATATGAGACCACATCAGATATAAAATGTACAATTAGTTTGTGTATCACTAAGTAGAATTAAAGAATGTAACATAAATTATAATCTTCCATTTTCTATAAAAGGTATCCCAGTTAAAAGACGTTAAATGCAAAAATTTCTAATTATAAAATTAAGTAAATATAAAATTTTTGCTAAGTTTATGTAAGATGATATATTTAAAAATCTCTTGTAAGCTATAAAAATTTATATAAATGATAGATATTATATTTTACCCCCAAATTTAGTATCTTGACCCAAATTAACACAGAAGTTTAGCAAAGAAAATGTATGAATATACATATAATACACAAAAAGACATATATACATTTAGGGTAAATCATTACTTGAATGAATATAAAATTATTACTTGTGTGTATATAGAAGTTCATGTGAAAAGTGACCATATACTCTCTGGAAGCAACAACAATGTGATCAGACCACCTGCAGGGTTAGCAAAATTTTAGACCCTTTTAATTGAATTACATTGTCCAGGTATAAAAGATTATAGTCCAGTATTTTTAAAAATTAGCATTTTTTTGTCTACTTACCATGTGCAGGCATTGTGTTAAGCTGTTAACAGTTCTATAAGTCAATTGCTAGTATTATAGATGGAGAGACGGAGGCACAGAGAGGGTCAGGAACTTGCCCAAGATTTTTCTAACAAGGAGCAGAGCTTAGCTGTAAACAAAGTCAGTCTGACTCCACAACTTAAGTTCTTAACTTCTATTCAGTGGCTCTTCATGTGGAGCACTGGTTTTGGGCACCATGCTTGAACAGTTAATGACAAACAAGCTTGGTTTCAGATCTGTCTGTATGGATGATGAGGGCTTGGACACTAATTTTTCTGAATGGATGAACAAAATATAAGACTTAGTGTGGGCATAGTAGCTGTTTTCAAAGATGTCAAGAGCCAGAGAGCATTATCAATCAAATGTTTGGCGGGGGCAGCAGAGATTCTCAAGGGTCAGATTTTAGTTGGCTATCATGTAAATCTTAGAAAAGACCAGTGGCTACCATTGTGGAATGAACTTCCTCAAGAGGCAGTAAGTGTTTTTTCATTGGAATGTTCAACAGAAGATGGATGAAGACAGAATTGAGGTATTTTGGAGAGGAATGAGCTGAGTAACTTTAAAGTACTTTCCAGCTCTAATATTATGTGATATGTAGATATAAAATCAGTTTAGGGGCAGATTACCTCTCAAATTCCCATTAATTTTTTGTTTTTCCCTGATGGATGCCAAATCTGTCAAATACTGCATCTGTTGAATCACTGGGTATATTTTAATGACAATTTAATAAAATGTATTTTCTTGATTACTAAATAAAAATGGCTGAATATACTGTGAAATTTTCTAGTTAAGAATAAATGCTAAGGTAAAATTTCACCTTGCTTACTAAAATTCACCTGTCATAGTGAAGAACTTTAGTATAGAGTCTACTTTTAATTTAATATTTTTCTATGACTAACAAGCATTAATTTATTTTTAAAAATCTAGTAAAAAAAGATTTCCATTAGACATGAAACATATGTTTCACTGAAGCATGTGTTCTTCAAAAAGATGTCTTTTTGAGATATATTAGGAGTACCTATTATTGTTTATATTTATAAAATTCAAATTTCTTTCTTAATACCACTACTATAATCCATGCAAGTAAATATTATTAGCAGAGTTTGTGGTTAGGGAGAATGCAGAAATACAAATGATTTGTTTGGACATTTTTATTTTCCTCACCAGAGAAATTTGGAACCCTTCCTTATGCTTCCTGAATTAGTGTTTTATTTTGACTCTCTAGGAGATAACTGTTATCTCTTTAACTTTTATTTTCACTATGTCTAGAAAAATATTTCCACTGAGATTCTTAATACATCAATGGTTATAATAATCATAAAATACAACTAGATTTAAATTCAGATTTTAGATTCTCAGAAAGTACTTGATGAACACATAAGTAATCCCAAACTGATCCCCTACAGGTTTTTATTTTTCATTAAAAATAGAAATCGTTGAAAAATATTTTCTACCCTTTGAACATATGTGTAGGACACAAGCTATATTTTCTTGAAAAACAGGAAAATCTAAAGGACATTAGTAAAGTTGGATAGTTTATTGTCTTATCCAAAAATTAGGTCACCAATGCCTCTGGTACAAGAATGAAAGTGGATTAACTCAACCTGGAATGAAAAGGAGACCAGCATGACTATTGCACCCTGAGTTCTGAGTATCTGATTTATGTCTAAATTAATTGTTAATTTTATATATTTTTAGAAAAAAAAAGGAAATAGTCATTTTTTTTCCTAATCTCCACCTGCCTGTTGTTAGTATGTGGCATAATGGTCTGAATGAGCTGAGGAAATTATTGTTTAGGACTCTGACTAGTTCCAGGACAGAAGCTTGCTGGTTTTCATTTCCTAATTTGTCAAAGAGGAACTCCTTGGAAGATGAACCTGAAAACTCACAGATATATCAAGCAGTATCTTGCTCAGGCCTCATTTATTCTTCAACATTTGTCTTTTTGAGTAACATTATATATGTATGTGTTGTGATCACTTTTCAACATGTATTGTTCTACTAGACTATAAATATAAATAATAAGAGGTAACATTCATTGAGCTAAAACTCTGTCCTGTACCCAGAGAATTACAAAATTAGACTTAGATGAAAAACAGTCTTAATAATGGCTACTATTTACTGATGTCTAACCATATATCAGTTACTATGTTAAACACTTCACATGCATAATTTTATTTAAACCTGTAAACAATCCTCTATAGAAAGCTCTTTTTTAGATCCATTTTGCTAATGAGGAAACAGAAGTACAAATGTTAATAATAATTTTCTCCAAGTCATATGTCTAGGATGAGAAAGTCAGAATTTAAAACCAGTTTGTCAGAATCCCAAGCCTGTGCTCTTACTTTACTGTCTTTCTCTACTTAAAATAATCCTAGTGATTGTGTATGTTCCCTACCTTTCTGCTTCCTTACATCATGGTGTCTTCATTGGAAAGGAGGCTAAAAGTCAGGAAGTCAAAGGGCACACATTCTTCCTATCAACTCCACCATGTGATTTCTCAGGCCACGTTTGAATTCCTCTGATAAAAGGGAGCTCAATTCACCTAAGAAAACCAGTTTTATCCTTGAGTATCTAATATTATTAGACAAAATGAGTTATCTTGGGAGAATAAAAGAAAAAAAATCATCTTTTCCAAAGTGTGTCACAATTTAAAAATGCCACATGCCTGATTTGATTTTAATCTCCAAATCATCCTCTGTGTTAGTTCACGTATGTACTATATTATAATTATCCCTACTTTATAGATAATGGGACTCACCAAAAGATTCGGTGGCTTCATGTATTCAGCCATTCAATAAATTTTTATTTGTACCTTCTATATGCCTGTTACCTTCTAAACTATTGGGGATAGAGAAATAAATAATATATAGCTCTACTCTTGAGGTCTTTAGAGACCATGACATTTTAGGGACTCAGATTTCTTCAGTGTAGCTACTCTGCTTCCTTTCTTAGTACTGAATTGTCATCACCAGAAAAATTCAAATAGTACCCATTGTGATATTATGATTTCCTAAAAGTTTCAAAGCACTCATAAAATGATGGTATTCTCCAAACATTTGTAGGAAGAGTGTCCTAGGAGATTACTACACACACACATACACATATATACATATACATACATGCATACATATATATGTGTGTGTATGCATATTCACTACACACAATTATTTCTGGAATTAAGCACTTATCAGTTTGTGGCTCTGCAATTTAAGAACATCTTTTTTTCAGCATACAAGTGGGAGGAGACAGAGAGGAAGATCACACAGGATGTTTTACAGCCAAGTTTGGAAGTGCATCACTTTTGCCCTTTGGTCAGAACTTAGTCACATGATCTCACCTAGACACAGGAGTGACTGGGAAATGAAATCTTACAGTGTGCTTAGGAAGGAAATGGAATGGTTGTGTAACTATAGTACCGGCTCTGTTTCACTTAAGATTTAAAAACTAGTTATTAATATTCTAATAGGTTACAGGGAAGAAATCATATGATTATATCTATAAATACAAAAAAGGGTTTAATAAAATTTAACACCCAATCGTGATTTTAAAAAACAAAACATTTCTTAGCAAATTAGGAATAAAAGAGAAGTCCATGAAAACTGATGAAGAATAGCTTATTAAAAATCTCTAGCTGTCATCATAGCTAATGATGACACATTGAAAGCATTCCCTTTAACACCAGAACTAAGTTAAGAATATGTGCTATTATCACATCAATTCACCAGTTTATTAGTCGGTCCTTGTCAGCACACAGTAGGATAAAAGAAAATGTTTAAGGATTGGAGAAGAAGATACACAGCTGCCATTAGTTACAGACAATATCCATGTCTTGAAACTCCCAAATATCTCACAGATAATTTACCAAGGTTGATGTAAAAAAAAATCAATATATATTTTCATAAACTAGCCGTAAGCAGTTCAAAAACATATTTTAGGTGCCATTTGAAGAGCATCAAAACATACAAGGTAGATCAAAATATATACTAATATAAATATTATACTGTATATAATATACAACTGTATATATACAAATTCAGATTTATATATATACATACAGATACAAAAGTATACAGATGATAATCATTTGTGGAAAGACTGAAAAAAACCTATATTAAAGGTGGGATATAACATGCTTATGAATTGGAAATCTTTTTTTTTAACATCTTTATTAGAGTATAATTGCTTTACAATGGTGTGTTAGTTTCTGCTTTATAACAAAGTGAATCAGTTATACACATACATATATCCCCATATCCCCTCCCTCTTGTGTCTCCCTCCCTCCCACCCTCCCTATCCCACCCCTCTAGGTGGTCACAAAGTACCGAGCTGATCTCCCTGTGCTATGCGGCTGCTTCCCACTAGCTATCTATTTTACGTTTGGTAGTGTATATATGTCCATGCCACTCTTTCACTTTGTCCCAGCTTACCCTTCCCCCTCCCCGTATCCTCAAGTCTATTCTCTAGTAGGTCTACATCTTTTGAATTGGAAGTCTTAACCCTGTAAAACCTCTATTAATATTTCAGAATTTAATATTGTAGGAAGGCAAATGATCTTAGCATTTAGATCTCAGCTAAAATGTCACTTGCTCAAAGAGGTCTTCTCTGAACAGTCATTCCAAAGTAGCCACCCAGGCACTTTCACAGGTAACGCCCTATTTTAAATAACTACACAGTACTTTACATCATTTAATAATTCCCTTGTTATTTAAAATGTATTTATGTATGGGTGGATGTATGTATTTCTTCCTTCATTAAAATCTAAGCTTCATGAGAAGAGGGACATTGTCTACTTTCAATGCTGCTGTATCTTCAGCATGCAAAACATCATCTGACCTAGAGAGGAAATGCAACAACAATTCATGTTGCATTATAATCATTGTCAAGCTATCTGGCTTGCTGCATACTTGTGTTTGTTACCGTGCTTTCTTTGTGTAGGAAATCAATGCATGTTAAAATAGCTATCAAAAAAAAAAAAAAAACAATTTCTACTTAATGTATTTTAGAAGTAGAAAGGCTGTTATATTAATTTTAACTATTGCAAAGTAAATTAGATTTTAATTGGATTACTACTTTGTCTCTAGTCGATCTGACAGAAGCATGGTGAAAATGAATACTTAAAATTGAAGCACTTTGCTTCTTAATCATAAAGCCAAGTCAAAATTTTTAAGATAGAGAAAGAAATCAATGACATTTGAGTAGCTTGGGGCAGGAGTAAGGAAAACACATTGTATGATATTGTGTGAGAACAACTATGAAATCAATAGAACTTCTGAGATTAAAAATATTAGACTATTAAATCCAAAAGTTTAGTCACTAATATTTTCCCTTGAGATTATTTTGCTAGGCAAGAAGAGTAGTTGTTTTCCAAGGAAGGACAAAATTAAATTAAAAATATTCACACACACATTATCAAAGAAATTTGGATATGAAACAAAAATGTTTTTAAATTGTGCCTATGCTCATACTTCCTTCAGGTTCTTAGTTCCAGGTTGTCTTAGCACATCTAGAATAACATGTAGAGCCCACCAGATATATCTTTAACACTTTGAGTGAATTAACTCAAACTCAAACATAAAAAGGTTTATTTTTATATCAAAAAAGTAATATACTTGCAATGTAGAAATTCTAGAGAAAAAACAGTATAAAGAATATTTAAAGTTTTAACTGTATATAGTGTTAGTATTTTGGTGAAACATTTTCTTTGCATATTATTTTCATTTTAAATTTAATTTCTGAATAGATAAAACATTCATTTGCTTTCAAAATCAAAACTGTATTCAATGTTTACATTGAAAGTCTTACTTCCCATCCATCCTTATTCTCCACTCCACACACACACTCTCCCTATAGATAACTACTTTTTGTAACTGAACTATAGTTGATTTACAATATTATATTAGTTTCCGGTGTATAGCATGGTGATTCATTATTTTTATAGATTATACTCCATTTAAAGTTATTATAAATATTGGCTATGTTTCCTGTGCTGTACAATATATCTTCATAGCTTATTTATTTTATACATAGTAGTTCATACCACTTAGTTCCCTACCCCAGTGCTGCTCCTCTCCCTTGCCCTCTCCCCACTGATAGCCACTAATTTGTTCTCTGTATCTATGAGTCTGCTTCTGTTTTGTTATATTCATTCATGTGTTTTATTTTTTGGATTCCACATATAAGTGATAACATGCAGTATTTGTATTTCTCTGTCTCATTTATTTCACTAAGCATTACCCTCCAGGTCCATCCATGTTGTTGCAAATGGCAAAATTTCATTCTTTTCTATGGCTGAGTAGTACTCCATTGTTTGTGTGTGTCTGTGTGTCTGTGTATATATGCAACATCTTTTTTATCCATTCATCTGCTGATGGGCACTTAGGTTGCTTCCATATCTTGACTATTGTAAATAATGATGCTGTGAACACTGGGGTGCATATACACAGATAACTACTTTGATTAGTGTCATGTATATTCTTCCCATGATTTTTATGTGAATAAAGACAAATACATATATATGTTCTTGTTATTATTTCTTTATTATTTAAAATATAGCATACTGAATGCTTATTTCTAAATCGAGCTATCCTTCTTTCTCTTTATAATACATCCCATAGAGAACAATTAATATATGTATTCTTATATATATTCTTTAATAGATATAGCTTATTTTATCTTTTTTGGCTGCATAGTATTCCATTATCCAGATATATCATTATTTATTTAACCAATTTTTCATTGATGGACACTTGAGTTGTTTCAAATCCGGTTATTACAAACAATGCTGTTTGTAAAACAAGTGACCTTGCAAAAAAGCCATTTCTTATGTGTGTGAGTGTGATAAATAGTACCAGTGTGCCCTCTGTATAAATTTTACCATTTTGCCCTCCTACCACCAGTGGATGAGAGTAATGTTTTCTTTAGCAACAGACTATGTTGTCAAACTTTTGTAATTTTGCAAAATCATATTATCTTTACAGAAATAAATATCACACTGTATTTATAATTTCAGCACTGTATTTTAAGGATTACATAGAACATAATTAATTGTAGGTCAAAGAAGTAGAAGCATGCCAATAAAAATAGGTGTCCAATAAGCCAAAGGAGATTTTTCATTTTAAAGTTCAAAATGTAAAAAGCAACTGTGTGATTAAGTCCTACTTTGCCTTTTTCCTGTTAATGACTTTTTTCCTCTTAGTTGTACTTCTCAGCTTTAAGATTCATATATATGGAAAGTTATTAAACCAACTATAAAATAATTTTACTTGGTTGTTAAAAAATTAGCATGAGCACTTAATTCAGCATCCCAGATTATTTTGGTATTATAAATTTAGCTATTATACCGTTTCTTCCAAGGTTAAACCTAGGTCTTTCCCGCTTTACTTTTTAAACACACAAAGGGTTTATTAGTTGATTAAGATAAAGGGTTAAATGAAAGTTTTAATTATTAACAACTTTCTGGTCCATTGATAATGGCTTATTGGACCTTTCTCTTTAGGGTTCCTGATTTTCCCATAATAAACATTGTATAGCTATCACTGTTTTTGCTCTTTATATTTCTTTCATAATGATACATAAATTCAAAAACATGTTTTTTTTTTTCTATTCTCTTCTCCTCCCATAGACTTTGTTTCAAACTTTTGGCATTTATCACCCCCTGAGCAGCTGACATTTATTTTTCTAATTGAGAAATAATAATAAATGTGGTAAAATAGCATATACTGTTAGAAATGAAATAAAAGGTCAAGGTCCTAGTAACCAGTTGAGAGGGGTTAGCTGTTGAACTCAGTCATTTCTGAATAAGGACTCTTACTTAACGTTGCCACAGATATTCTGTTCTGGAATCCCAGGACATGAAGTGACACTGGTTTAATCAGTTCCTCCTACTGAGGGCAGAGGGTTGAATGAGGAGGGATTTTCTTTAGCTACCACCTATTTGAATGTCTTGCACACTGTGGATTCTCCTCTCAAATCACTGGCTAGTTAAAATTTAGGCACCACTTACCCGCACTTGAGAATTAGCAGTGGACTCCTTTCAAAATGTCAGCTGTTTATAAACTCCTCCCTAGGGGTCATAAGAAAGCTTGTTTCAAATTCTTTATATGTATTTGTTTCCTTTGGCTGCTGTAACAAATTACCACAAACTTGTTGGCTTAAAACAACAGAAATTTATTCTCTCACAGTTCTGGAGTCCAGAAAGTCCAAACTCAAGGTATAGGCAGGGCCAAACTCCCTTCAGAGGCTCTAAGATGGAACTTTCCAGCTTCTGGTGACAGCATTTCTTGGTTTGCGACTGTGTCATTCCAATCTCTGCCTCCCTTTTCTCATCACCCTCTCCTCTGTGTGTGCAAAAGATCTCCCTGTGTCGAGCTCTTGTAAAGGCACTTGGCATTGTACTTAAGGTCCACACAGATAATTCAGGATAATTCTCTGTTAGGATCCTTAACTTAATCATATCTGCAGAGACCGTTTTCCCAATAGAATAACATTCCCAGGTTCCAGGGATTAAGACCTGATATCTTCTAGTGGCCAATATTCAGAGTATTGTACTATATTTAGATATGTTCTAGAACTATCTTCCACAGTCCTTACCGCAAGGCAGTATAACTTTGAGACTCCAAAATGCTTCTATTCAACCCTGCCTTCTACTGTCATTTTTCTTTGCATTAAAAATATGTTTGGGGCTTCCCTGGTGGTGCAGTGGTTGAGAGTCCACCTGCCGATGCAGGGGACACGGGTTCGTGCTCTGGTCCGGGAAGATCCCACATGCCGTGGAGCGGCTGGGCCCGTGAGCCATGGCCACTGAGCCTGCGGGTCCAGAGCCTGTGCTCCGCAATGGGAGAGGCCACAACAGTGAGTGGCCCGCGTACCACAAAAAAGGAAAAGAAAAAAAAAGTGTATATTTTTCCTTAGTACACAGTAATACATGCTCATTATTTTAACTTTTTTAAAAAACAAAAACTTAGCAAAATAAAAATTATTTATGACCTGGCTATCCGAAGATAATCTATACTAACATTCCATTTTTTCTAAACATTTTGGCATTCTCAACACATAGTACATACTAAATATATGTTTGATGAATAAAC
Source organism: Mesoplodon bidens (assembly GCF_964165515.1). Taxonomy (NCBI): domain Eukaryota; kingdom Metazoa; phylum Chordata; class Mammalia; order Artiodactyla; family Ziphiidae; genus Mesoplodon; species Mesoplodon bidens. Next base: position 193,527,589 of record NC_138176.1, read on the forward strand.
AGGTAAGTGAATGAATGAATAAATCATGCTACAGCTTTCTATCACATAAAAAATACTAGCTGAGGAAGTGGAGCTTGGATTTACAGAAGGTCAAATTGCATCTCTGCACTTCATCAGCTGCATGCTACTCAACTTATTTATGCTTCAACCTTCCTTCTGTAAAGTGGACAGTGGTAATTGTACCTCCACACATGGTATTCTAGAAGATTAAAACGTACATCAGAGTGCTGGCACACAGTAAGTCTCAGCAGATGGTTAGCTGTAATGATTCAAGATGGAAAAGGGAGATTTCACTCTGAAGGGAAGAATTTGGATTAGAAATTGTTGGGGGATAGAGTTTGTGTCAACAGGTGGATTTTTTTTTCTTCCAATTACAATCTTTCAAAAATGGCATGGGGCACCTTAAGAAAGGTTGTGAGATAGATGTTGTGGGAAAATTCTGGGTGCCTGTGGTATCGCAAAGGGATTCATGTATTAGATAAGCGTGAAAAAAGTAATTTCTAAGGTCTCTACCAATTTTGAGAGTGTAATTATAGAATTTTGGTTTTAGAATAATGTCTTCCTTTTTCCACATTTTCAATCTGTTTTTTCCCCTGTAGCCAAGGAATTTCTCCATTATCCAATTAATTAAAAACATGTAGCTAGGATGATAATGTCTGCGTTTCCAGGGAGAATGTTCACTTAGAAGGACCCCATCAGAGAAGAACTTCAAGAACTTCCTCTGTTCTGTCCAGAGGGGGAGTTCACATGGGGCAAGGGATCCTTGTGTCTGAAAAGAAAGATTTAAAAGCTTTTAAATAAATTACATCAAAACACTGCACATATTTTTTTTCTATCACAATTATTGCTATCCTGTTAGCTCCTAGGATCTGAACATATGTAATAATGTTATGCAAATGCTGTTTTAAAATTAGAGTGAACCCAGAATGACAATGCTTCTCAAGTTCTTAATATGCAGTTTAGAATATAAAGCATCAAGATGAGACATCAATATAGAGAATTTATTTCTATTTATTCAGTACTTATAAAACAATTATGCTATTATGTTTATCATTGTTAATTTGAATAATAGTTTGGAAACATTACATGTATTACTTGCTCTGATGTGTTTCATTAGCTAAAAAAATAGTACATTTTACAGAGTGCACACTTCATTAATATTATGCCACTTTTTCTATAACTCATAACACTGCTTAGGTCAGTGTTCCCCAAGCAGTTTGCACTGCAGAATTATTTTGGTAGATCCTAAATATGAACCAATTTGCAAGTCTCCCCTTCTCGTATCTCCCTAGAAGCACCCCAGAAATCAGTATAACTATTTTGGGGGCTAAGAAGAAACTCGATAACTATTTATAAACATTCTTCAAACTGCTTTAAGTAACGGTAATTGATTAGAAATAAGAACATGAATTGGGTTAATAATTAATATAAATAAGTATTTGGAATCTACTGTGCCAGTCTCTTTGCTAAGTGCTTCCTGAGCTTTATTTCCCTCATGTATAAAATGAGAGACATGACACAGAGTCATAAGACAAATTAATGATACTGTATAAGTAGAATACACATTTGCTTAGCAAAGTAATATATGGTCAAGAAATGTTAGCAATCATCATTATCAATATCATTTTGCTTTGCTGTTTGTTATTATGATTGCTAATTAGAGGTTTATTTGTTTTATTCTAGTCTTACGGACATGGTAGTAAAAACTGACTTCAAATTTTCTAATTAGTTTACTTCCCTGTTGACTCAACTAGATGATAATACTAACAGATGTATTTTTAACCTTTACTAGAATCATCCCATTATTTGGGGATTAGCAAAATATGGACCCAAAATATCTTGCAGACTTCTGGGATATAAGAAAGTCTTTTTAAAATATTAAAAGCAACTAAAAATACTATGTACCCAGCATTTTTCTACAAATTACACATATATTAGTTCACAGTTATGAAGTAAGTTCTATTTTTATCCCATTTTAAGGATGAACATGAAGAATAGAAAGGAAAAATATCTTGCCTGAAGTCACTTGGTTAATCGGTGGGAGAGTGGATATCTGGACCTAGGCAGTTTGACTCCAGAATAAATTTACTTAACCACAGACTTCATTGTCATTTGTAGATTGGGATATGGCTGGAGCACTAGTGGATACAATTTTATGTCCTTTATAAGCATACAGTGTCCTGTTTCCTTTTCATAACAGGGGCTTATCTGTAATAGGTTGGGTTTTTTGTTTGTTTGTTTTCAATTTTCTGCCTACCCTGAGTGATTCTCAGATCCAGGAGTACAAGGACATTATTGGACTTTCTAACCATTACATTCTCTGTGCCTAAGACAGGGCCTGGCACATGCTAGGTGTTATTTAATAACTATTTGTTGAATGAATTAATGAAGTTACTTGCTACAAAGAAGAAAATCACACCGATCTACGCTATTAAAACCTAATCTAGGGCTTCCCTGGTGGTGCAGTGGTTGAGAATCTGCCTGCCAATGCAGGGGACACGGGTTCGAGCCCTGGTCTGGGAAGATCCCACATGCCACGGAGCAACTGGGCCCGTGAGCCACAACTACTGAGCCTGCGCATCTGAAGCCTGTGCTCCGCAACAAGAGAGGCTGCGATAGTGAGAGGCCAGCGCACTGTGATGAAGAGTGGCCCCTGCTCACCGCAACTACAGAAAGCCCTCACACAGAAACGAAGACCCAACACAGCAAAGATAAATAAATAAATAAAATTAAAAAAAAAAAAACACCTAATCTATTTTACTCTACTAAATATTGTTGAGTAATATTTATTTCACCTTGATATCATTTTCAAACCTCTGTCTAGTCACATTAAAAATACACATATATTATCAAGCTGAGACTTTGCCTTGTTCCTTGTGATGCTCATGATCATTGTTCATGTTGGAAAAAAAATCTCATTATTGTGCTTATGAAACTAACAAAGCTACTGCATATGCATACATTTTTCCAATCCAAATCCCAGAGAATAAGATCACCATGCTTACTTTCAACAGCATCTAGTCTTACCCCAGTATCTTGTGGTTTTGGCTCAATGATCTGATATTAACTAGAGATGAGCTGCTTTTCTAATAGCAATTTTAGCTGAAAGCAAAATACTAGTATGGTTCTGAACTATGTTTCTTTTGTCAACTCTTAGTTGTCAACTATAAAAGACTTTAGCATATTATTCCATTTTGAAGTTTTAAAGATGCTTTATAAAAGGGATATTCCCTATAGGGGAGAAAAATAAGTGTAATTCCATTCTGAATATGCTGATTAACTATTGTCATATAATTATTGCCATAGGTAGTGAACTCCTGTCAGAAAGAGGACATCACCTTTCTTGTACTTGAGCCTCTTCTCTCTGATCATCCAAAATTTGCAGTGAGGTATATTGAACATCATGGGTTAATATGCCCTTTCTTAAAAAACTCAAGAATATTTGCACCCTGGATATTTTGCCACTAACGATCCCCAGCAAGAAATTGATGGCTCTACCTCAAAAGGTGTAATTGAAGAGTGTGTGGTAAAGAAATTATTTACAATTTGTTGGAAAGGTTACTGGAAACCAAAAGGATAGTGAAAAAGCTCTGGGCCTAAAAACAGGGAGGAACCCATTACCACTCTGGTCTACTGGAACCTGCAGAAGCCTGAAGGTCTAGGAGTTGTGGACTAAGATAGTCAATGCAACTAGGGTCAAATTGCTGCCTAGCATGGAGGGAGAGTTATCTTGGCTTGACACTGGTGGCTTTCTGACTTCCTGCTGTGGCCTCGAAACCAACCTGAAGCCAGAGGTCAAGAGAGCCTGGTTTATGCAATTTGTAGAGATTAGTCTCCTAGGGTACAGAATAGAGTGATCGGTGGATAGAAGATCTGGAGGGCAAATAGGGAATACCCAGCATAGCTACTAATAGAAAATTAAGGAATTGAGTTTGGGCTCAAGAGCATGGGCCTCATGGAGCTTGAACCTTCCTAATTTCCCATTTCTAACAAGAGGCATCACCTTTCTCTCAGATATACAGAAGAGAAAAACTGAAGTCATCTTGACTCTTCCTTCTTCATTCCCTGAGTTAAAGATATGACCAGTTTCTTTCATATTTCCTCAAAATAGATCTTTACTGCAAATTTATGCCATTTCTACTGCTGACACCTTTATGTCTTGACTTTGCTCTCTTATGTCACATTAATTGCTTTGTGGTAACAAACTTCTAAGAGGTGGTATTTTTAAATCTCCTGCTTTGCTCAAGAACCTACTCTGGTTCTCAGCTGTCATGGACAAGTGCAACGTCCTCTGCCTAGGGTTCGACTTCCCATAGCATGTCCTCAACATCACCAAGAAGCCTTACTTCCTAATTATTCCTCCACATGAATCTTCTCCTTAGTCTAACGTGCTCTGCACATATGGTTCTAATTACTGTTTTGCTGATACTACGTCCTCCATTTGGGAAGATTATCCCTAGCTCACTAAATCTTAAAACCTTAACCTCCTTTAAAAAACATTTCCTGGGCTTCCCTGGTGGCGCAGTGGTTGAGAGTCCGCCTGCCGATGCAGGGGACACGGGTTCGTGCCCCGGTCTGGGAAGATCCCACATGCCGCGGAGCGGCTGGGCCCGTGAGCCATGGCTGCTGAGCCTGCGCGTCCGGAGCCTGTGCGTCCGGAGCCTGTGCTCTGCAAGGGGAGAGGCCACAACAGTGAGAGGCCCGCCTACCGCAAAAAAAAAAAAAAAAAAAAAAACATTTCCTTCATATTATCTTTCTAACTAATCAGACTGCCCTTATGGCACCCTCTTCTTAAACTTTTATTATATATATATATATTTTTTCAACATACTTTGACACTCACTTTTTCAATAGTTATATACTGTTATTCTTCTATTGAGAGTAGAGTTTATTTCTTTCAAATACCTCACATCACCTGAGATAGTTCTAGAAATATTATCTGACATATGGTAGTGTCTCAATACATTATGTTTTAATCAGATGAGGAACTTGAATTATATTTGTTTATTAGTTGTTTGTTTGGTTAGTTAGTTTAGGGCAACTCTGGAAGAATTAACCAAACCCACACAAACAGTGCATACTTTTTGACTACGAATTTCTCTTGTAGGTATTTGTCCTAAAGAATAAGTTAAGGAGAAGCTCAAAGGTTTAACTTCACGGATGTTCATGGAAATGTGATATGTAATAACAGTTACAAAAAATCATAAACACTTTACAATAATAAAGGATGTGATAGTATGCATCTTCGAGCAAGTACCGTACTATGCTATTCAGCTTTTTAAAATGATGTAGATTATTAAATTGACATAATAACAATATATGACTTAAGTTTTGAAGCAGATAATAAATATTTTGACCACTATTTTTGTAAAAATTTCTGTATATATTAATACACACATATACATAAATACATACCAATATGGATAGTTGTATATGGTGTTAATATTGGTTATCTGTAGTGGTGGGTAAATTATAGATTTTTGTTTGTTTGTTTATGTGCATTTTCTGACAATATATACACTGCAAAATACTTAGAAGATAAATATCACAATTAACACCCTTCTCTTGGTTATAGATATTAACTGCTTTGTTTCTATACAAGGTCATCAAGTTAGTTGTTTCAATGAAATGACTTTATTTTACTTACTGAATGACTTAATGAACTAACCACAGAAAAGTTTTGGCAATTGCAGTATACCCTGCCCTAAACTTTGCCTACTGATAAATAAACTATTATTTTTACATCACAATTTGTTTGGAAAACTGTCAAAATATAAATATAATGTCAAATTTGAAAATGAAAATGAAAATTTCAGCCAGAAGTAGCTATTTCTCATCTACAAAAAAGACAACAAAGGATAGCATTACTCTGTCTTTTAATTATCAAGTGACGTTGATTGGGATTTCATAAAGGAGAATAGTTTATGTAGAAGAGTGGCTTGAATTCAACTTATAGGACATATGTTCAGTTTAAGATCCCAAATAGAGCCTGGAGACAGAATTAAATATGTCATACGTGTATGCATACAAACATACATGCATGCAGAAATGAATGTTGTGTCTATCTAGAAGGTTAGGTGGTATGTTCTAAAACTGAGCTAAATCACACATTTAATTATTTCACAAAAGCATTTCAGGAAGTAAGGTAAACTAGTAATTGAAACAACTGATTTTATTACTCTATATAAACCTCTCTATAAATGGTCTTAATTATAATGAATATTTTCAAAGACTTAGTAATCTTTTAAATTATTAAAAAAAATACCAGTAAGTAGAATGGAATCCATAGGCAAGAGGACACTAGATATGATGAGAAGTAGGAAATTTTACTTCCTGGAGGAGTAAAACAAAGGCAGTACCTCCAACACCTCACCTTGTAAGGTGCAGACAGATGGGGAGGTACCCTTCTAACCTCTAATTCCTTAGGTTTTACTTAGGGAGTGCTCTGCTTTATCACTCTAAGCCCAGAAGGAGGGACAAATATAACGAGGATAATATTCTCTGCCAAGCCAGGCAGAATGGAAGTTGTGTAAAATATTATTTGAGCTAAATATTGCTTCAAGTTGAGAAAATGGACAATATAATATAGTGGACAAGAGTACAGGCTTTTGAATCCAGTGTGCTTGGTTTTGAATACTGGGTTTACTATACTAACAGTATGCATTCACTTCAGCAATACCCTTTTTTTAAACATTAACCTTATGCCATGTGAAGTGCTAGGCTTTGGCGGTAGCTTAGGGTAAAAAACACGCATTATATTTTCTCTTTTACAGTTTAATGATAGAGATAAACATTAATTATAAAATCTTACAAATAACATAATTGCATACACTGGTTAATCAGTCTAAGGAAAATTCAGGAAGCTATGCAAGTATATTTTAGATGTAGTCAATCTGAAAAATTGGTATAAAACAACCAGAGAAAGAATGTAGTTCTAAGGTAAATGAGAGCATGATGCCATTTATAGGACAACTGACTAGGTCATAGAAAGCATTGAAAGTGTAAGAGTGGAAAAATTAGTTTAGAGGTGTAGGTGGAGCCAGACCTCCCAGAGCTTTATTCTAAGACAAAAGAAAGCCATTGGAGATTTTTAAGCAGGAAAGTTGCAAGATCTAATTTCTGTTTCTAAAGATCACTCTGACCACCTTAAGGAAAAAGAATGGATTAAAAGATGTTCCAGTATTGAGGGGAATTTAATGAATGGGTATTTGAAACATTCCAGATAAGGAGACAACAGTCTCTTGGACTAGGGCGTGGTGGTGGTAAAGATACAGTAGAATAGAGATAATGACTGCTAGGTTTCTGGCTTTTGCAACTGATTGCAAGATGGTGCTGAGTTAGGGAACACATAAATAGGACCAGAATTAATTGCATTTTAATTTGACTAAGTTTAGTTTAAGATGCTTTTGAGAGTCCTGGGTTTGAACTATTAATCTGATATTCTTTGCCTTATGGTTTAATAAAATCACAGTCATGGATGAGATAGCTTGGAGAAAGAAGGTATAAAGTCAGAAGAGAAGGAAACATTGAATAAATCTCTGAAAACTCCAATATTTAAAGGTCAGTTAGAGCCAGCAAATGTGACTCAGCCAACAGAAAAGTAAGTGGAAAACACTGAGACACCAAGGAAAGAAGGCACTTCAAGAAAGGGTAGTTAATAGTGCTGGATGCTCCTGAGAAGCCAATTTCATTGAGGACTGAAAATTTTCAAGCAAACAGCTTGTGAGAGTCATGTAATTGGAATTATGAGTGCACAAACCAAGCTGCAGTGGATGTATATGAGGAAATAGATTCAGTGTAGACAACTCTTTGCTAGGGAAGGAAAAAAATGAAACGAGAACTGGAGTGGGAGGTGGAGTCAAAGTAACTTTTTAAATAGGATCGAGTTTTAAATATGTCTCTGTGCTGATGATAATGATGCACTAAAGAGAAGAAAATCCAACAGAAAAGAGAGAGGATAATCAAGAGAAGACTATGGCAGCATTGGCTAAGTTATTGAATGTCTCTGCCTTGGTTTTCACAGCTATAAAATGAGGAAAAATAATACCTGCCTTAAAATATTATTCTAACAGTAATATTATATTGGTTGAAGGCTCAGTAAAAATTTTCAGCACACAGAATACATTTAATAAATTGGTGCTTAAAATGAACTCAGCATCTAACAGTGTTTTGTATATATTAGGTGCTCAACAAATATTTGTTAAATGTTGAATGAATATGACGCTGTTACATGATTTTGGACTAGATGGGAATATAAATGAGTCTGATGCATATTACTGTATCCTGGGTTACAGATGCACCTTGGATATTCACTGATGATGATGATATTCAATATTTGCCATCTGATAATGATGTTTGGGGCATTTGTGTTCACAGGGTACTATTTTTCTGCCTGGAAATAAAGTCCTTGAACATCCTTGCAATGAAGAGAGCCCAGGAAAATTCCTTTTTGAAGTAGTTCCAGGTAAGATATTTTTCTGGTTTGATTCAACTATTGCCATTCCATGTTGGTAAAGGTGAAGACAGGTCAGACAGCCTTTATTTTTCTTGAGTCATGGCTAAGAACATTAATTTGATGAGGCAAGGGTCAACATTGGTTAGTATTTACACAGATAATGATTCCAGGTTTGTACACTGGTAAAAATGAACACATGTACACACATACATGTGGCCACATGACTATTGGATTTCCATTTGTCCATGAGACTCCAGTGCCGACCAGAAGTCATGACACAGCACTTGTTAGGGACTATTGGAGACAAAGGTGATTTTACAGTTCTCTTATGGTATGAAATTTGACCAGGTGTTCCATGTAGAATGCCTTGTCCAGCTGATTCACTGTCATATTTTCTTACAAAACTGCATCTTTAAGGAGCCTTTGCTATAAAAACAAAACAAAACAAAAACGCTCCTTCGATGACTGACCAAGGATTGCAGTTCTGTACCTCATCTTCATTCACAACCAACCACTTCCACATGTTTGCATGGTAGCATTGAGGATGTCTCTGCCAAGTCATCAGATCATGCAGTTACATTTCTTCAACATCTGTTCTTTTTTTTTTAGTCATCTGCATCCACCCCTCTCACAATACCTGATCTCCACTTAAGTCTTTGACTCACCCAGCAACACTCTTTTCAAGGCTGTGGTCTACTCCTTTGATCAGTTCATTAGCCCTTCTTTAACACTTGGTGTAAGAAAAAGGGAGTTAGGAATGTGGTTTTCATAGCTTTGGCTCTGACTGACCCAGTTAATGTGATATTAACATTGACATAATCACAGCCTAGGGTGAGTGTGAATTTATTTGGGTGACTAATATGTAATGCATATCAATAATGCCAGTACAAAGGCAGTCAATAAAACATTTTCCCCAGATTTATAAATGCTAAGAATCTAAAATGTGAAAGCATATTTTTTCCCCTCAATGAAAACAGCTGTAGCTCTGGGTTCATCTGGCTCACAATGGAATCCATGACTAAATGTTAATTAATTCAGCTGAAGTGCAGAAAGCTTAGTCGGATGCATTGTGTTGTTTCCCCCCAGGGATAACATATTGTAGGAAACCTGAATCCTGTTTGTTCTATTAAAATCTTTTTATACTTACTTCTTAGTGGAATACCCTATATGGAACCAAATTCCAGATGTTGCAAAGTCTTTGAAGTATCAGTAGAGGAAATTTCTTTCACCGTTTATTCTCAGACATTAGGCCTGTGGGCTTTGAAATGAGCATGGTATTAAACTGACAGCTTTGATTCTGTATCTTCAATAACACTAAAGGTCTACTTTCCCATGCAGTCTACTAAATGTGTAGAGATGTCACTTTTGGGGGAAGATGTTCTGATATACTGTAGGTAGATATTGTCAAGACTGTTCTCAGAAGAGCTGTGTCTTCAAGCCCATGAAATCACAAAACCTCCCCTCCAAGGTTTCAGCTCTTGAGTATGTGTTTTGAATGAAATGCATATGATATAATGGCTTTTAATGAGCAAAGCTTAAGGGGTTTATGACTGTGTGCGGTAGAATCTGAAGATTGTCATTCCAAAAATAATTTCTTTTTTCTCAAGGAAGTTCAGGTTGGCTGCAGTAATTATGAAAATAAACATATCAATACTAAGCCTATAGCTCATTTGAAAAGATGCTTTCTGAGTCATTAATACAATATGTAGTAACTTCTAAATTAGGTTTTATAATTCTGAATCATCTTATGGAGTGACAAGAGAACTGTGCCAAATGCTTCTTTAAAGAGAGAATTGGAAAAACACAATGACTGCATTGAGAATGCAGTGTTTGAGCCATGAATCTTGGTCATCGGGGTTTTTGGTGTGTCCCTAACATTAGGATGGAATTTCCAGGCAAATGTTTCTGTATTTGTATGAGGATGTGAGGATTGGTATCACATGATTTTAACCAATTTTTGAAAAAATCAAGATTACTTAGGGCTTTTTGCACCAGAAACTCTGGTCGGAAAGGCTGGGGCAAGGCATCTGCGTGTGGCACCCTGTGAGCAAGTGAAGCTAAACTAAGTACAAAGGAAAATAGGACTTTTCATTCCTGGCCCTGCTTCACCTGTATACATGGGTGAACCCGTGTTGTGCAGCAGAACTAGAAAGAAACACTCATCATTCCAGAAGCAACAGCCATGTGACTGACAGTGTCTTGGTGCTCTGACCTGGTGTCAGGCCTTAGCCTCTGAAGTGGGAGAGCCAAGTTCAGGGCACTGGACCACCAGAGACATCCCGGCCCCATGTAATATCAATCAGAGATACATCTCACAGAGATCACCGTCTCAACGCTAAGACCCAGCTCCACCCAACGGCCAGCAAGTTCCAGTGCTGGATGCCCTATGCCAAATGACTGGCAAGACAGGACCACAACCCCACCCATTAGCAGAGAGCCTGCCTAAAATCATAATAAGTTCACAGACACACCAACACACACCACCCGAGGCAGCCCTGCCCAGCATAAAGGCAAGATCCAGCCCCACCCACCAGAACACAGGCACCAGTCCCCTCCACCAGGAAGCCTACACAAGCAACTGAAAGAACCTCACCCACTGGGGGCAAACACCAAACAATGGGAACTACAAACCTGCAGCCTGCGAAAAGGAGACCCCAAACACAGTAAGTTGAACAAAATGAGAAGACAGAGAAATATTCAGCAGATGAAGGAGCAAGGAAAAAACCCACCAGACCTAACAAATGAAGAGGAAGTAGGCAGCCTACCTGAAAAAGAATTCAAAGTAATGATAGTAAAGATGATCCAAAATCTTGGAAACAGAATGGAGAAAATACAAGAAATCTTTAACAAGGACCTAGAAGAACTAAAGAGCAAACAAAAAATGATGAACAACACAATAAATGAAATTAAAAATTCTCTGGAAGGAATCAATAGCAGAATAATTGAGGCAGAAAAACGGATAAGTGACCTGGAAGATAAAACAGTGGAAATAACTACTGCAGAGCAGAATAAAGAAAAAAGAATGAAAAGAAATGAGGAATGTCTCAGAGACTTCTGGAAGAACATTAAATGCACCAACATTCGAATTATAGGGGTCCCAGAAGAAGAAGAGAAAAATAAGGTGTCTGAGAAAATATTTGAAGAGATTATAGTTCAAAACTTCCCTAACATGGAAAAGGAAATAAATAGTCAACCAAGCCAGGGCATGCAGAGAGTCCCATACAGGATAAATCCAAGGAGATGCAAACTAGCAAACTATTAATCAAACTATGAAAAATTAAACACAAAGAAAAAATATTAAAAACATCAAGGGAAAAGCGACAAATAACATACAAGGGAATCCCCAGAAGGTTAACAGCTGATCATTCAGCAGAAACTCTGCAAGACAGAAGGGAGTGGCAGGACATATTTAAAGTGATGAAAGGGAAAAACCTACAACCAAGATTACTCTACCCAGCAAGGATCTCATTCAGATTCGATGGAGAAATTAAAAACCTTACAGACAAGCAAAAGCTAAGAGAATTCAGCACCACCAAACCAGCTTTACAACAAATGCTAAAGGAACTTCTCTAGGCAGGAAAAACAAGAGAAGGAAAAGACCTATAAAAACAAACCCCAAACAATTAGAAAATGGGAATAGGAACGTACATACTGATAATTACCTTAAATGTAAATGGATTAAAAGCTCCAACCAAAAGACATAGACTGGCTGAATGGATACAAAAACAAGACCCATATATATGCTGTCAACAATGACCAGCTTCAGAACTGGGGACACATACAGACTGAAAGTTAGGGGACCGAAAAAGAGATTCCATGCAAATGGAAATCAAAAGAAAGCTGGAGTAGCCATTCTCATATCAGAAAAAATAGACTTTAAAATAAAGGCTATTACAAGATACAAAGAAGGACACTACATAATGATCAAGGGATCAATCCAAAAAGAAGATATAACAACTGTAAATATTTATGCACCCAACATAGGAGCACCTCAATACATAATGCAAATGCTAACATCCATAAAAGGGGAAGTAGGCAGTAACACAATCATAGTAGGGGACTTTAACACCCCACTTTCACCAATGGAGAGATCATCCAAAATGAAAATAAATAAGGAAACACAAGCTTTAAATGACACATTAGACAAGATGGACTTAATTGATATTTATAGGACATTCCATCCAAAAACAACAGAATATACTTTCTTCTCAAGTGCTCATGCAACATTCCCCAGGATAGATCATATCTTGGGTCACAAACCCAGCCTTGGTAAATTTAAGAAAATTGAAACCATATCAAGTATCTTTTCTGACCACAACACGATGAGACAAGATACCAATTACAGGAAAAAAACTGTAAAAAATACAAACACATGGAGGTTAAACCATACACTACTATATAACAAGAGATCACTGAAGAAATCAAAGAGGAAATCAAAAAATGCCTAGAAAAAAATGACAATGATAACACGATGACCCAAAACCTATGGGATGCAGCAAAAGCAGTTCTAAGAGGGAAGTTTATAGCAATACAATCCTACCTTAAGAAACAAGAAACACCTCAAATAAACAACCTAACCTTACACCTAAAACAATTAGAGAAAGGAGAACAAAAAAATCCAAAGATAGCAAAAGGAAAGGAAACATAAAGATCAGAACAGAAATAAATGAAAAAGAAATGAAGGAAACAATAGCAAAGATCAATAAAACTAAAAGCTGGTTCTTTGAGAAGATAAACAAAATTGATTAACCATTAGCCAGACTCATCAAGAAAAAAAGGGAGAAGACTCAAATCAACAGAATTAGAAATGAAAGTGGAGAAGTAACAACTGACACTGCAGAAATACAGAGGATCATGAGAGATTACTACAAGCAACTATATGCCAATAAAATGGACAACGTGGAAGAAATGGACAAATTCTTAGTAAAGTACAACTTTCCAAGACGGAACCAGGAAGAAATAGAAAATATAAACAACCAATCATAAGCACTGAAATTAAAACTGTGATTAAATATCTTCCAACAAACAAAAGCCCAGGACCAGAAGGCTTCACAGGAGAATTATATCAAACATTTAGAGAAGAGCTAACACCTATCCTTCTTAAACTCATCCAAAATATAGCAGAGGGAGGAACACTCCCAAACTCATTCTACAAGGCCACCATCACCCTGATACCAAAACCAGAAAAGATGTCACAAAAAAGGAAAACTACAGGCCAATATAACTCATGAATATAGATGCAAAAATCCTCAACAAAATACTAGCAAACAGAATCCAACAGCACATTAAAAGGATCATACACCATGATCAAGTGGGGTTTATCCCCGAAATGCAAGGATTCTTCAATATATGCAAATCAATCAAAGTGATACACCATATTAACACACTGAAGGAGAAAAACCATATGATCATCTCAATAGATAGAGAAAAAGCTTTTGACAAAATTCAGCACCCATTTATGATAAAAACCCTGCAGAAAGTAGGCATAGAGGGAACCTACCTCAACATAATAAAGGACATATATGACAAACCCACAGCCAACATTGTTCTCGGTGGTGAAAAAATGAAACTGTTTCCTCTCAGATCAGAAACAAGACAAAGTTGCACACTCTCACAGCTATTATTCAACATAGTTTTTGAAGTTTTAGCCACAGCAATCAGAGAAGAAAAAGAAATAAAAGGGTCCAAATCGGAAAACAAGATGTAAAACTTTCACTGTTTGCAGATGACATGATACTATACATAGAGATTCCTAAAGTTGCTACCAGAAAACTACTAGAGCTAATCAATGAATTTGGTAAAGTAGCAGGATACAAAATTAATGCACAGAAATCTCTTGCATTCCTATAAACTAACAATGGAAAATCAGAAAGACAAATTAAGGAAACACTCCCTTTTACCACTGCAACGAAAAGAATAAAATACCTAGGAATAAACCTACTTAAGGAGACCAAAGACCTGTATGCAGGAAAATATAAGACACCGATGAAAGAAATTAAAGATGACACAAACAGATGGAGAGATATACCATATTCTTGGATTGGAAGAATCGACATTGTGAAAGTGACTATACTACCTAAAGCAATTACAGATTAACACAATCCCTATCAAACTACCAATGTCATTTTTTCACAGAACTAGAACAAAAAATTTCACATTTTGTATGGAAACACAAAATACCCCGAATAGCCAAAGCAATCTTGAGAAAGAAAAACGGAGCTTGGGGGGAATCAGGCTCCCTGACTTCAGACTATACTACAAAGCTACAGTAATCAAGACAGTATAGTACTGTCACAGAAATAGAAATACATCAATGGAACTGGATAGAAAGCCCAGAGATTAACCCACGCACATATGGTCACCTCATCTTTGATAAAGGAGGCAAGAATATACAATGGAGTAAAGACAGCCTCTTCAATAAGTGGTGCTGGGAAAACTGGACAGCTACATGTAAAAGAATGATATCAGAACACTCCCTAACTCCATACACAAAAATAAATTCAAAATGGATTTAAGACCTAAATGTAAGACCAGACACTATAAAACTCTTAGAGGAAAACATTGGCAAAACACTCTATGACATAAATGACAGCCAGACCCTTTCTGAACCACCTCCTAGAGAAATGGAAATAAAAACAAAAATAAACAAATTGGACCCAATGAAACTTAAAATCTTTTGCATAGCAAAGGAAACCATAAACAAGAAAAAAAGACAACCCTGAGAATGGGAGAAAATATTTGCAAACAAAGCAGCTGACAAAAAATTAATCTAAAAATATAGAAGTAGCACATGCAACTCAATATCAAAAAAAAAAAAACCCCAAAACAGCCAAATCCAAAAATGGGCAGAAGACCTAAATAGACATTTCTCCAAAGAAGATATACAAATTACCAACAAACACATGAAAGGATGCTCAACATCACTAATCATTAGAGAAATGCAAATCAAAATTTCAATGAGATATCATCTCACACCACTCAGAATGGCCATCATCAAAAAATCTAAATACCATAAATGCTGGAGAGGGTGTGGAGAAAAGGGGACCCTCTTGCACTGTTGGTGGGAATGTAAATTGATACAGCCACTATGGAAAACAGTATGGAGGTTCCTTAAAAAACTAAAAATAGAACTATCGTACAACCCAGCAATCCTACTACTGGGCTCGTGCCCTGAATAAACCATAATTCAAAAAGAGTCATGTCCCACAATGTTCATTGCAGCGCTATTTGCAATAGCCAGGACATGGAAGCAGCCTACATGTCCATCGACAGATGAATGGATAAAGGAGATGTGGCATATATATATACAATGAAATATTACTCAGCAAGAAAAAGAAATGAAATTGAGGTGTTTGTAGTGAGGTGGATGGACCTAGAGTCTGTCATACAGAGTGAAGTAAGTCAGAAAGAGAAAAACAAATACTGTATGCTAACACATATATATGGAATCTTAAAAAAAAAAATGCTTCTGATGAACCTAGGGCCAGGACAGGAATAAAGGCACAGATGTAGAGAATGCACTTGAGGACATCAGGAAGGGGAAGGGGAAGCTGGGACGAAGTGAGAGAGTAGCGCTGTCCTATATACACTACCAAATGTAAAATAGCTAGTGGGAAGCAGTTCCATCTCACAGGAGGATCAGCTCAGTGCGTTGTAACCACCTAGAGGGGTGAGATAGGCAGGGTGGGAGGGAGACGCAAAAGGGAGGGGGTATGTGGATATATGTATACATATAGCTGATTCACTTTGTTATATAGCAGAAATCAACACAATGTCGTAAAGCAATTATACTCCTATAAAGATGTTAAAAAAAAGATTACTTAGGGATAGCATGACACTTGATTTATCTTTGCAAATGAGAATGACAAGATAATATTTTCTAATTATTCCAATTGTGTGATAGTTTGGCATAGAGAATCTGGAAAGTCCAAGAGTGTTTTCACTTGTCAGAAAATGCAGGGAACAGGAAGGATTGGAGAAATGTGGTCAATGCCTTGTATAGAACCTTCCGCAGGACTGCCTGTCTGCAGATCCTTGTAACACATACTTATTTTACACTAACTTTCTCTGTGGAATTCTGTCGATCACAACTGCTGAAATCCCATCCTGCAAATGATACTTAAATATCCAACATGATTCTGTCTTTATGGACAAATACCTCAAGCCCAACTACCCAAGGTATAACCAATGAAAAATGATGAATAGGATTAAATTCTTTAATCATATGTGCCTATAATGATTTCTAGCAAAAATGGCAAATACCTTCAGAAAGCTCTTTGCCAAATGTCCTAGCAGTATATACATACCCACACATTTGTGTATGAGTGTGTAGACTTGTGTGTGTGTATATATATATAACAAAATATATAATGTATATTTATATACACATATGTATATATCTTTAGCACCTATATATCTTTATAATTTTTCCATGTATGCTACTTTGTTTCGTTCCATTTTTGGTTTTGCTTTAGTCTGAAATGTTCTATGAAATTAAGTAATAATCATGTGTAAATTTGAAAGAAAACTCAAGATTTTCCAATAGAATTGAGGGTTTCAGGTCTTTGTATAGCACTTAATTACATTTGTTTTTGTATAACATTTCTCTGCAGATTTTAGCCTTTTGTAAAAATCTATCTGAAACAAATTACCATAATTTAGGGTTAATTTCTTATAGAGTACTATCCCATGAAAGGAATTGTCTCTCTGAATAATGTCATGATTTATAGCATTTCACTCCAATTTTTTCCTATTTATCTGCTTGTTATTCAAAAAGGAGATGTGATCTAAATTGGCAAATTTGCAGACTTTGCTGTCAGGCATGCCAAATTTTAGACTGGAGTGAGCTTTTATGGCCAAGTACTAAGCTTTGGGGAAATGTGGTTGAGGGAGAAATGTTGGCAGACCTTTAATGCATAGTCTTCGAAGAGGGAAAATGCAGTCGGTTTCTTTGCTTCTCAAAATGTTTTCTGTGCATGTTTCTCTTGTGATGTTAAAACAAAATAGAGTAATTAATGGAATGCTGATGTCTTAGCTTTCTTAGAAGAATAACCTGCCAGAGGGAGAAGAAGTAGTGATTCAGAGACAGAGACAGGTAAAAAGAGATGAGGATGTATGCACTTCATATAGTTAGGAACAACATCTATCTTCTCATTACTATATCCGTAACACCTAGTACAATATAATGCAAGGTGCCGAGTACTTATTGAAGTGTATATATTTACCAGGTTTATGGAGGAAAGTCAACCATGTGAAATGGGTTTATTGTTGGCAGTAACTACTCCCGACTTGGCTATGTTGAAGGCTTATTCCCTCCTGTGTAGGATCTTTCCACCTCATGGTACAGCAAAGACCTTTCTGCTGCTCTAGTGGTTCAAGTGGAGGGAAACTCCTCACATCCTCTTTCTTACTCCTCTGCCTTCCTCTCTGGTAATGATACGAAGAGAAAGATGGAAGGACGTAGAGATCTTCCTGCAGAGAAGCTTCCACTGGGGTGTAGCACCTTAACACTGACTGGTTATTACACACCCCTTCAAATGCTGACTCTCTAATGAGGTGTCTTTGAAGATTTTATAATGTCCCTAGAATTGGAAATGCATGTCATGTGATAGGAGTCTCTACCTTGGGCATGGTTAAGGTAGATGGGCTACCAACAAAATGGCTCAGAGGCCAGCTGCTTGCTTTGTGCTTATTCAGCTATGTGGAAACTCATGGACACTGGTCTGCCAAGTAGGGGATATACAGGCTGTTTCACTGTCACTGCCCCCCTCAACCCTGCCATCTTGCCCCCTTCTCCAGGAAGCATGAGCTTCACACCCAGCAGTTCAGTGGTTTCACACATCATGTGAGTCTGCAACTTGGAGAAGGGCTAGGTGACAGCTCTAGCTTCAGAATTGATGAGTAGCTCTCTTGTGCTCCCCTGACTTGTTCTGATGGTTCAGAGAATTTTCTTCTTTCTCCTCAAAAAATAGTGTTCATCTTGAAAACTGTTATATCCAAGTGGCACTTCCTCTTTTCTAGTCTTCCTCTTGTAATAGCCAGGGGCAGAGGGATGACATTTGGGTTCCTTCTCTGAAATGCGTATTCTCCATAAGCTCTATAGGGAAGTGGCCAGGCACAACCTTCTTTTTTTTTTTAACTTAGAGTGTGAGTAACTTCTCTTTTCAGATTCAGATCCTAACAATTTCAGGATAATGGAAAAATGACTTTTTGTCTATATCTATAATCTTAGATTGGAGTCCAGGGAAACACACTCTGATGGAGAGTTATGTTAGAACATTTACTGGGGAGTGCTCTCTGGAGATGCTTCATCTCTAAGGAATTGAGGAAAGCAGGATAAGGCAGAAGGAGAAGCTGGTTCAAAACACCATTTCAGGTAATATCTCAGCTGATGCTATGGGAAGCTCTGGAGCTTGGATGCTTCCTAGAGTTGCTCTAACCTGAGGGACCAAGCCTTTGTTTCATGGCATCAGCTAGTCTAGTCATTGACTGGGGGGAGGTGAGACAAGTAAACTCATGTGAAGCAGCTCCAGGTTTCAATGGAGAACGGTTTCCATGAGGGCCTCTATGAGCCATCAGCCAATATACTGGCCTCTGGGATTTAGACAGAGCATCACAGTATCCATTAGAGTATTTATAACTTTATCTGTATCTAGCTTTCTGTATTACAGACAATGTTTCAGACTTTTTCAATGTATCATTTAATTTAATCCTTACCACATTATTATTTAATTCTCACCTCTATTACTATATCCATTTCCAGATAAAGAAACTGAGGCACAGAAAAGTAGTTTGATCAAGGTCAAACAGCTAACACTAGCTAGTAAATGCATGTGTAAATATAAATATATATATTACTTATCACTGACTTTATATATGTATGTATTCTGGCTTAAAATATGAGATATCAGAGTATTAGAGGATGGAGCCTAGTTTTTGAAATATGAACTTGTGAACAGTTTTTATTAGTAGTAATTGAAGGGATAGACTTGTATCTCTTCTTAGCTCATCCATTAAGGATGACACTTTGGGCACTTGAAGTGAGAATTGGCATTTTCATTTACATGCAGTTATTTATATGTGTAAGCCTATCATAAAGATATGCACTGGCTAAAGATGTTCACTTAAGAGTTATAAGGCCACAACTATACTGTCATGAAAAGGTGGGGAGAAAACCACACTTGTCTGCAGTGGACTTTCTTATATGTGAATAGCTATGTGAAAGGAAGAATCTGCACCTGTAATTTTTTCTTATAGAAAATTATTACACGCTGGAGTTCAGTTCTCTTCATGGCAGAACTCACACTGCTGAAATTGGCCTCACTTCTTCACTAACTTCCTCTGCACACTAGCCAAGTTATCACCACTGTCTAGCCACCAACAAGCACACCTCATACTGTTCCTTTATTGGGAATCAGTCCAGTGACCTGCACAGGTATTATTCAAGCAGAGACCCATTATGAGTTTTAAGGGCAATTACCAATATCTCAGACTCCCAAAGCCCCATCTCAGCCCAGTGTCCCAAATCAATAATAACTAGAAAGTGGAGGTTTTCTTTTTCTCTTCCTTCCCCCAGAAACAGAACAGAAGAGGTGAACACAGGGGAAAAAAGGGGATGAGAGATGAAGAGGCAGCTATGGTAACAAAGAAAAAAAAAAGAGAAAATTTGAAAGGTAATTTAAAGTGATTTTCATCTGCCTGGAAATGAAAGTAAACCCTTCAACAAAGGAGAAGGTGTCATTTATCCCAACTTTAGCCAGGAATATACTAATTATTAATAATATCCTTAGACAATTACATATGTAAATTTTAATAAAAAATGTTTCCATTCTAACTATTTTCCAGAAGAATTTTCAGGGGTGATTGAAAAGTTAGAAAACATGGGTGCCGAGAGAATCCAATAAATGCATTATGGATCTTTTTGCTAAAAAAAAAAAAAAAAAAAATTTACCTACCAAAATTGCAGACACTTATGGGGGCTTCAGAGATTTCCTGAAACCCAACTGTGGACTCCAGCTTTAGAACTGTAATTTAAATTTAGGGACAAGAGACATTATTAGTCTCTATCTTTCTATCTCCATCTCTATATTTAGCTATTCATCTCTGTGTTCCTGCACATCATCTATTTCATCTATATACATATGTGCATAAACATGACAATTTTTTTTATTATCTGTAACTATGTGGTACTAGTAATCAGTTTTTGAATTTTACTGCCCTGATTCAGTTGTGTTTCCCACCCCCCACTGGTTCTATGATTATGTAACTCTACAGACCTATTTTATGCACTTACAAAAAACTTTCTGGAGATCATTTCATTGCTCTGGAGGCTACAAAATTTTTAATTTACTAAAACTTGAACCTACTCAGATGGTCAGTGCAGCTGTGCTATATGAGGCCATCTGAGAGATATTCATGGTGTCTCAGAGAAGGAAAGGCATGTAGCCAGTTTTTGAGTTTTTGAGATAATTATGTGACATCAGCAATGAAAGTTTATCATCCAAGTTTGCAACTCCTTCTAGGGTGATCAAATAATGTTATTGGATAAATTAATTTGCTGTCATTTAAATTTGTTATCTACTTTATAGGAAAATTTGGGGATATTTTAATAGTGTTTTAGCATAGAAGTTGGTCATTTTCTTGATCACTGGTTAAATATGTTGCTAGGGCATTTAATTTTACAACACACTCTTTATCTTAATTTTTCCCTTTTGTGTTAGTACTGTAAGTTGAAAGCCATGTATTTATATTTGTTACCCAAAGGCAAATAGGACAATCTCTTTTTTTGTCTGCCTATGTCTGTAGGCAGCCCTGAAGCCTGTATTTTTTTTCTTTGCTTAGTTAATGTGTGCAAACCATTTAGAGAATGTGAGTAGGAATTGTTATGGTATGAAAACATAATTCTGTATACACAAGTAGTTCTGAACATGACTTAAATAAATGCATTGAAAATCAGCATGCTTTAGCTACTTGTATTCTTCTATATAAAAAAAAAGTATTTGAGATGTTTGCTTCAAAATTCCCTTCCTACTTAAAATGCCTTAAAATATACATTTAAAAGAGGCTATTAAAATGTCACAAAGAGCATTTAAAAATGTTTGTAATCTCTTAAAATTCCGACTACTGCCATGTCAACCAAAAGGCATTTGGAGCATTTATATACCAATCATAAGATCCCAATTTTGATAAGTGTCCATATGAGAAGGGCTCTCTTACAGTATCTGTAGACATGTTGACCTACTCATATTCATTTCTATCATTCATTCTATATCCTAGATCAGGGGTCAGAAAACATTTTCCAGAAAGAACAAGAGGGCAAATACTGTAGGCTTTGCTGGCCATAAAGTATCTGCTACAACTGCTGAACTCTGCTGTCGTAGCATAAAACAAGTGGGTATGGCTGTGTTCCAATAAAACTTTATTAATGAATACCGAAATCTGGGTATTATGTTATTTTCAAATATCAAGAAATATTATTCTTCTTTTGATTTTTTTCCAATCACTTAAAAATGTAAAAAATAGATAGTAAGCCAGATTTGGCCCATGTGCCATAGCTAGCCAATGCTTGTGCTAGATTAAAAAAAACAAACCTATGAAAAGGAGTCTGAAGATACTATTATAAATCACTAATCCCCACTGGTGCCACCAGAGACAAAATTAGAATTCTGAGACAGAGTGTCTCCCCAGACCATGACATTACCCACTGCCTCAACATCATGATTCAGGACCTGTTTGCCAACATTTTTATTTAGAAGCTCCATCTCTGAATAATATCTCTTTTTTTCCCCCAGTCATGATGAATCTAAAATGTTTTAGTGACCAAACCGAAACCATCACTTTAAATTTTGTCTTAGCTCATTTAGAACTCTAGAATCTGACCAGAGCTGAAATCTGTGATGTGACTTTTAAAGCAATGAATACCATTAATAGGAGATTGGGTGTGCCTAGCATGAGAAACATTTCCCATACTTTGTTCAGTCCACACAAGTTCAGGGAGATATTCATAAGTATTCTGAGATGGAAGCATCCCTTGCAAGATCAAGTAAGCTTGAAGTTTCTTCTGAACTCTCCTTTTTACAATGTACATTAGCGTCTTAAAGCTCTAAGTATCTCACACCAAATGTCAATACTTTGTTTGCTCGTAAAACTAAAAAACTTATTTTCTCAGAGGAGTAGTTTATTCCCCCCCACCACTCATTTATGAACATATCTCTACTCCTAACCCACCAGTTTTCCTTTAACATCAGTATGAGAAACACTTCCATAATTTTTGGAGCTAACGTTCACTGAACTGTGTGAGGCCTGTACTAATGAATGTCACATTTTAAATACAACAGTTCATTTAATATGATAAACTTGTGATAGATGCCATTCCTCTCACTCATCAACAGTGATAAAATTCACATTCCTAATAAATGCTAAAACCAGGCTTCACACTCATCTGAGCCCACAAAACCACCACATGCTGCAGCTTCCTTATACCAATGAGAATATGGATAGGTTAATTTTCTAGATCCCACAGAGGCCAAATATCCAAGAGTTAAGAAAAATAAGGACAACAAATGAGGTTATGGATTTAAAAGTTAGTGTACTCCATAGAGAACAGACTTGTGGCTCCCAACGGGGAGGGGGAAGGGAGAGGGATGGACTGGGAGTTTGGGGGTTGGTAGATGCAAATTATTACATTTAGAATGGATACACAACAAGGTCCTAATGTATAGAGCACAGGGAACTATAGTCAATATCCTGTGATAAACCATAATGGAAAAGAATATAAAAAAGAATGTCTATATGTGTATAACTGAGTCACTTTGCTGTACAACAGAGATGGGCACAACATTGTAAATCAACTATACTTCAAAAAACAAAAAAAATTAAAACTTAAAGTTAGCATACTCTGCATTTCCTTCTTCTCTCTGCAAGACTCGCATTTCTTATGTTGTCTGTATTCTCTTCCTTCTCCATCAGATTTGATGCACTTGAGAACAGAAATGATACCTTCCATCCCTAGTACCTAGCAGAGTGACTATCATGTAGTATATGCTCAATGCACATTCGTTGAATTAATGAATAGACTAGACCTCATTTTTATCACCCAGGGAATGATTGTATTGGATTAGCCAAAATGAAAAGAGCCTTGCATCTCTGAGCTATTTAATTTGATCATAGCTCTTTGTCTCAGTGCCTTAAGAGACTGGAGAAGTTCATTAACTTCACAGACTCTACGCTCTTTAAAAAGCAGTCTGCATTGCCTCATCGTTCACTTCTTCATTACCACTAGCACCAATTGTGTCATTTAGTACTTTGATGATAGGAGCTGTTTACTAACAAATTATCTGCTGGAATAAATGTGATCCCCTCCCCCTCATTGTCCTCTGTGGCCTGGTTCTAATTATGTACTCATGGGCTGTTTGCATTCACCTTTTTTATACAGTAGTTGAAAAGGACTTTGCAATCCAATCAAGCTCAGAAAACAGACAGTACAGGCTAAACAACTGTCAGTGGCTGTTACTAGGAAGAGTATTTCTCCAGGCAGTTCTTTTTCTGTGGCAGGGCTTCTTTGAGCTGTATCTTAGCCAGGGAAAGAGTGTGTCTGAATGAGGCAACAGCCAGTGAGGAGAGCAACCATAGGTTAGAAGTGATATGGGAGTGAGAAAGAGAAAACATACTTCACAGGAAACGCAATATATCAGAAGAAGGAGGATGAGTGTGCTGCAGAGCAGCTGTTGGTAATTAGTTTGTAGGAAACAGACTTGCAGTAAGGATGAAACCAGCATGTCACCAAGTCCTGTGCTAACTCTTAGGGAACCGGGGTAGCCTTTCTCATTTTTCTTTTTTCTTTTCATTTTTAATATAAAACTGAGCTGAACTGGTCCTGAATGTTTCCAAAAGTGAAACCTCAAGGACCATCTGCAACCCAATAATGAATCCTTGGGCCTGCTGGACATCCTGACTTTAAAACGATTGTTATCTTTGTCTATTGATCTGTGGGTTCATTTGCCCTGTGTTGGTTTTTCAAATGCTGCCTTTCTTGAGAACTGTCCATCTCCACAGCCCTGTGACATCAGGCCTAGAAAGGCCCAAATTGAAGTCCTGAGAGGTCCTGATTTGGCAGAAATGTATGGTCCTACCTGCTAAAATCCCTACATCCCAATTAAGAAAACTGGCGACTTGGGCTTCCCTGGTGGTTCAGTGGTTAAGAATCTGCCTGCCAATGCAGGGGATACCGGTTCGAGCCCTGGTCCAGGAAGATCCTACATGCTGTGGAGCAACTAAGCCCATGTGCTACAGTTACTAAGCCTCCGCTCTAGAGCCTGTGAGCCACAACTACTGAGCACATGTGCCACAACTACTGAAGCCCATGGGCCTAGAGCCTGTGCTCCACAACAAGAGAAGCCACCACAATGAGAAGCCCGTGCACCGCAACAAAGAGTAGCCCCTGCTCACTGCAACTAGAGAAAGCCCGCGCACAGGAACAAAGACCCAGTGCAGCCAAAAATAAATAAATTAAATAAATAAATTTATTTAAAAAAAACATAACTGGCAACTTGAGATAAAGCCACCTAGGGTTTACAAAACCCCAATTTATTCTGGGTGATTTGTTAAGTACTTTGTTAACTATAAAACTCTTTGCTTTAGGTATACAAGAGTAGAAAAAGACCTAGGACCTAGGAGGAGAGATGCCTAAGGGGAAAAAACTAGGTATTGATGGTGAGGAAGGAAAGCCACAAAGCCCGCCCTGGAGACCAGTGTAGGAAGAGGAGAGAGGTATCAGACCTCTCTGTCAGACAGTACTAGAATCAAATCCCAGCTCTGCCACTGGAGCTAGTTGCTTAGTCTCACTAAACCACAGTGTCCTCTTAGTGAATGTGAAGTAAGAATGCCTCCCTTGTAAGGTTGTGGTGAGGATGGAAGGAGATAAGGGTATGGGGAGCAGTCAACACTCTGCCTGGCCCAGGGAATGGCTTACTGAAAAATAGCAAGACTTGGAACTATTGTCCATATAGTACCATGTATAAATAAGCACTGGCCTGGATATTGAACAGTCTTAGATGGCATTATAGATGCACTGGAAATTTTGGAAGACATAGGTCATTGTGGGCTGGAGTAATCAAGGAAGACTTCCCAGAGGCAGTGAATCTGCCACTGGAATGTAAAGAAACTACAGGATTTTGATTAGATGACTATAGTGTTAAGAATTTTTTTTTTTTAATATTGATGAAGCACGGAGAAAGTTCTGAAACCAGAAAGGAATACTAATGGATTAAGAAGGGGGGATGTACCAAGGACATGTAGTGTGATTCATGTGTGTCCTGCTGTTCTACACAGTCCTGGAGAGGCGGTCATTTGGCTGTTCCTTCTATAGGGCCAACTTGGAAGAGCCCTGATTCTTAGGGAACTTGGTAGCATTCAGACACCAGGCTGCCCTCACATAGGCAATCAGCTAATTCTGTGAAAATACAATAAGATAAATGCTAATCAAATGCTTATATTTCAAATATTAGAGTAGAAAAACAAAATTCAAACTTAGTACATTCAAATTGCATCAACCAGCTCTGGGTATAATAGGCCTCCCCAACTTTAGAGGACTGTCACTAGATTGTCATCATGCAGTGACATTGGTTTAAGGATCTGCTGGTCCCACATGGAAGGTTTTCCCATGAACTTTTAACTTGACCAGCAGTATTTCTAAACTAAACTTTTGTGTGCCTGTGACAAGAAATAGGTATGAGTAAAAAGAGTGCTTATTAGTCTGCTAGGGCTGCCATTACAAAGTACCACAGACTGGAAGGCTTTAACAACAGAAATTCATTTTCTCACAGTCTGGAGGCTAGAAGTCCAAGATCAAGGTGTTAGCAAGATTAGTTTCTTCTGAGAGCTCTTTCTTTGCCTTGTAGATTGCTGCCTTCTCCCTGTGTCTTCACATGATCTTCCTTCCGTGTGTGTCTGTGTCCTATTTTTTCTCTCTATAAGGACACCAGTAATATTGGAATAGGACCTACCCTGATGATCTCATTTTAACTTAAATACTCTTTTAAACCCTATTTCCAAATAGGGTCAGCTTCTGAGGTGCAAAGGGTTACTTTGTCAACAAAGGTATTCTGGAAGAACACAATACAGACCATAACAGAGTAAAAAAGATGAGACATCACGGTCCTTCCAGAGGCTTCTCTTTTTATGCAGCAAACTCTTCCTCATGTTTACTACTTACTACTTGAGCCCTATCCTACTCTTCAAGGAAGGTATGTACACCTTCCTTGCTGTATATACACCAAGCCACAATCCAGAATTCTGCTCAATTTTTTCATAAATGTTGGAAAGCCTGAGTGATTAACCAACCAAAGGATTAACTAAAAAACATGTGAAATAGAAATGGAGGCTGCCCAGAGAAAGACCAGATATTTTACATTTAACGACTCTTTCCTGCAAATTGTCCTTGGATTTAAAATTCTCCTTAATTTTGTTCCTAGGGTTTTTTTTTGTTGTTATTATTCTTTGTTTTTATCACTTTGCCTAAAGGAAATAGATTAGACATCTAGCCTTGTGTCATTGTTAGAAGTTAGTGTCTTTGGGCTTTTTTTTTTTTTTTTAAGTCCAGGCTAAATTTTATTTGGGAACAAACTCCTTTCCAAAAGTGGTACATTAATGCCTTAAATAATACTGTCATGTGTCTAGTCAGGGGGAGAAAGCCAAACGGAACCCTTGATAGATCTCATCCAGTTGCCCAGGCCTTCCGTAGTGAATTACCAACTTGTCATTCTGTGTGTGGAGGAGCACAGTATCAAGACAGGCAATTAATGCTTCTAGAAAACGATTAGTGCAGGGGCATGACATGTTGTGGGGTTCATTTCTCCAGCACCAATCACACTTTCTCATGACTCACTATTTCTGATGTGTCACTTGCTTACAGGAATCACAGGGGAGATAATGACATATCTGTGCTTGGGGACTGTTTGGCTCTAATGTAGGGGCTGTGATTTGTCATAACGTGTTCTTTGATTGAAAGATAACTCATTCCGATATGGATATAACTGATGCAAATCAATTCTCATTTAAATAGTTGATTTATTTTGTTTTTTTAATTTTTGTTCAGCCTTTCTTTCCCACAGATAACCTTACTGCCGACTTAATTTTATGGAAATTACCTCAAATGCCTGATACCAAATATACAAAACTGCTTACATCTGCCATTTGGTCCTCTTTCCCTCTATTACAACAGAGCAGTGGTCCCTTTTCCTCCCTAAATCCAATCTTGCATCTGTCGTGGAATTCCATGCACTCCCACCTTTTCAGAAGCCAGCCATAATCTACTGATTGTGCTGTTTCCACCTGGTTATGTAGCTTTGTTTTCTATATTGGATTATCCCCATAGGCTCACAGGGGCAGCCTGGGAACTGGAATTTTTATGCAAAAAAGTAACAATCTCATGTATACAAAGTTTTAAAACTATGAGCGTACAACATGCTATTATTCCTCTGATTTAAAAAAAAAATGATCTCTTGGCCACTCTCCTCCCACTATCCCTCACCTCCCGTGTTTTGTGTTTTGTTTCTTTTTGCAATAAAACTGCTCTATGCTCTATACTACACTCTCTCCAGTTCCTTTCTTTGGCTCAATCCATTCGTCGCCCACCACACTCCACTTGACTTTTTCTTATTATTGCCATCAATGGCCTCTAGTTTTCCCAAATGCAACAATTACTTTTCAGCTCTCATAATAATAATTGCCAATAAGACCATTTGACACAGTCCATCACTGCTTCTTTCTCTCTTTTTAAAATTATTTACTTTATTTATTTTGGGTTACATTGGGTCTTCATTGCTGCCTGTGGGCTTTCTCTAGTTGTGTCGAGCAGGGGCTACTCTTCATTGCAGTGCGCAGGCTTCTCATTGTGGTGGCTTCCCTTGTTGTGGGGCACGGGCTCTAGGCATGCAGGCTTCAGTAGTTGTGGATCGAGGGCTCTAGAGCGCAGGCTCAGTAGTTGTGGTGCACAGGCTTAGTTGCTCCGCAGCATGTGGAATCTTACCGGACCAGGGATCGAACCTGTGTCCCCTGCACTGGCAGGTGGATTCTTAACCACTGCGCCACCAGGGAAGTCCCCACTGCCTCTTTCTTGACACACATTCTT
Source organism: Mesoplodon bidens (assembly GCF_964165515.1). NCBI lineage: Eukaryota > Metazoa > Chordata > Mammalia > Artiodactyla > Ziphiidae > Mesoplodon > Mesoplodon bidens. The sequence goes on from NC_138176.1 coordinate 193,556,172, forward strand.
CACTTGGCTTCAAGGACACTGTACTTGCCTGGTTTTCTTCCTACTTCCCTGCCCATGTCTTCTCAGTCAGCACTGCTTCTTCCTACTTGTCTCCTTAACCTCCTCATGTTGGAGGGAACTTGGGCTCTGTGTCTGGTCATCTTTGTCCCAGAGATCTGTAGTATATTCTCCTAGCTCATGTACAGACTCTACTCGTCCCGTCACTCTGTTTTATCCCATACACTGTAGCCAGAGTGATAGTTTTTAATAGAGTTTATTCTTTAGAGAAGTTTTAGATTTATTTAAAAAAAATTGTGCAGAAAGTACAGAGAGTTTCCTTATACAGAGTGATGTTTTTGATATCAAATCCAATCAAGTCATCTCCTATTTTTTTTTAAATAACCTTATCACAGCCCACAGGCCCCCACATAGACTATCCAGTGTGTTTCATCTTCCCTCTTTGCTCTCTAACCACACTGGCTTTCCTTCAGTTTCTCAAATGTGTCACACTTCACTGTAGCCACAGAACCTGTACATACACTGTTCCCTTTTTAAAAAATTGGTCCTCCTCATCATTCCAAGATTCATAAGATAACTCCTACTCATTTCTCAGATAGTACCTCATTTGTTACTTCTTCAGTGAAACCTGCACGTGATTTTCCCTCCCAGTCTGTCTTAACCCACTATTGAAGGCCCATGACCCATTTTCTTGTATAAATAATGTATCTCTCCCTCACAAAAATCTAAGTTCCATGAGAGTTAGATCTCTGTTTTTTGCTCATTATCTTACTTATAGCATATAGCCAACTACCCAACATGTCATGGATATTTAATTCATATTTGTGGAAGGGAGAGAGGGAGGAACTTGGAAGGAAGGGTGAAAAAGAAGGGAGGAGGGAGACATAGGAAATCAGTGTAAAGGAAGTCAGTGTAATCTAGAAATGGGTAGATTCTGGGGTTGATAATCAGGAGCCTTGAGTGTAACACTAATTCTGTTACTCAATTCCCATTCAAGGTTTGGTTAGTTCAACAAACATTAGTAAGAATCAGCTATGATCCAGATATTATGTACCAAGTTCTTATTCTCAGGCAGCTATGGTTTGTCATCCCAGAGAACATCGCTTAGAGGTAGAGTTCCACAGAACCCTCTGAAAAACGCAGATTAAATCCATTTAGGAAGCAGTCTAGCATCACAGAAGCAGCCTGTCAGTGAAATGGGACTGCTGCTCCTGCTGTATCTCTTAGGCAAGTCCTCTAATCCCTGTGGTATCCATTTCCTCATCAGTGAAACAGACATTACATCATAGAATTACCAGATGAGACTGTGTATGTCAATGTCTGCAAAGCGGTGTCACCCAAATGAGCATAATTTAGTCCCATTAGTCTACCATCATATGCGTGTCTAACTTGTCCTCAACTCTCCTCTCTTTAGGGGCACCTCATTATTTCTAATGTGTTGGAATCCAGTGATAAGTCTTAGTAACATCATTCTCCATCATTTTCTCCCCTAGTTGGTGTGATGTGTAAAAATCAAATTGTGTGAAAGGACTCACTGGAAAAAGAATGGGATGATCTATGTGCCTGTGTAAAAAATAGATTTCTTTTATGTGGTTGTGTTGCCTTCCCTCTCAAAATGCTGAAAATCCAGATGTGAGCCATAAATGACTCCTGTCCTCAGTCAATATGAATCGACAACAGAACGTTAAATCCACCCATTCTGCTCAGTCCATTGCTGTTAACCTGTGGACCCCAGTAGATTTGACTGCTGCTTCTTTTGAGATGAATGTTTCCTCCTGCACTTCCTGGGAACTAAGGGTGCCTATTCATTAGTTTTCTGAAACACAAAGCCTCAAGGGCATAAATGATACTACTGATGGGAGTACTAGTGATGAGACTGATCATGCATAGGAAATGGGTGGTATGCTCAGTTGATTGGTTACTGACTGAATTATGCAGAAAGATCCAGGCACAATGGCTTAGTATGTTAATAGTGGCTGAAAACACTACCCTATTCAAAGCACAGTATTACTATCTCCTTGCTCTTCAAACTAATTGGAGTTCTCATTTAAAAATATTTTAAATTTGAAGCTTTTACATTCTCTCACTTTCATGAAATTTGCTTTATTTTTGAAGCAACTAATGAGTCCCACCCTTCCAGCAAATCTTGAATCTTTAGGATTCCTTGGCCAAATTAATATTGAAAATTACTTTTAAATAAGACCTAAGATTCACCTAATAACATTAGATTTTATCTTTGCAAAAAGAAAAGAAAAACCCAAAATCAAATGGGGGAATATAATTTTGTTTTAGAATCTCAACAAGATTTAAAATAAATGTGTCCTTACAATATGCATGACATATACTATTTTTGAAAGGATTGTTTGAACTAAAAAATGTGTTCCAAATTAGAGTTAATATTTTTCTATTAAAAAAATAACAGTAAAGAAGTAGCTTCTTGACATTTCTCAGTACCTGTCACATACATTAGATAGAAACAATCTCACATAGCAGAAATTATAAAGATATATCTCCTCAGTGAGGGATGAGTATCTATATACTTAGATGTGGCTAGAACAGCAATAGGAAGACTAACACATTTATTTCCATTTTTGAGAAATATGGAATCTGGATCAGATAAGATGTCTTGCTTTTTAAGGCTTTACAAGTTTGTTCATTCATGTAAACTCCAGACAGTTTTCAAGTGTTTCTTGTAACCAAGGGATGAGTGGTTGTGGCTTTTTTATATTCCCAAGATTATAGATTTAAATCCATTAAAAGACAATGTTCACTAGTGTTTGTGAGATTTGCTATTATTGTTTCCATCCTTCTATTCCAAACATGAATTGGCTTTTAAAGAAATCAGTTTGAGTCTGAAATTAAGACAGAAAGAATATTGTACGGAAAATGAAATTTAATAAATCTCTTATTTTATGGAAGTTATAAGGAACCTCAAAGATTGTTGTGTTCATTTTGCAGTGAGGATTATGGTTCCCAGAGAGGTTATTGTGGCCAACCTTGTATAAATGCCCATGTTCTCAGTTGAGTAGTCTTTCTACTCTTCCACATTCTGTTTGATTGTATTAATATTAAAGTTCCTTAGTTTCTCAAGTTTAAGTAGCAAGACTACTCCTAGTCTGCTTGATTCTAGTAGTACAGTGATGACAATATAGTGATCATAATAGCTACTATTTGATGTACTTTAAGTGCTAAGTATAGTGTTAGGCCCTTTTTATGCATTATTTAATTTATTTTTTTGCCGTTATTATGAGTTAAATAGTGTTTTCTCATATGATGAAGTTAGGTTCAAAAGATTAAGGAGCTTTCCAAGATCACAGAACTAAGTTTGTGACACAGAGTTTGGATCCAAGTTTTCTTTTCTAAGTTGGTTTACTTAGGATGAGAAATAGCAAATTATCTGAGAAATTAAAATTTTGTCCTCTAGTCAAAATATTGTGAGATTTTGTTAGATCTCTAGAGCATGGTGTCTGTAGTTAACTATCAATATATTTTATTGATGAAAATTTCTATTATATTTTGTATATCATGTTAATAGGAAACTGTTGGCATATTTGACAACAAAATTTCTCCTGGCTTAATTAGTATTTGATAATTGGGCTCGATTTTGAAGAGATGTTTCCTCTAAACAGCAGGATTTGAGTCGGTTTGTCTGTTACTCTTATCTGTTGTGCGTCTTCTGTGAAGGATGGTGGCCTCACCCCTGCACACCTGTCAAGTGGCTAGTACTGTAGTGGTTATACCTGTGTCTCAAGACAGAGAATTAGGAAGCCTTCCTTCTCGTAACCTGCCCTGTATACATATATTGTCAGAGTGCTGTTCAGTGTCAATGGGGAGGCAAGGTATGGAGGGATGGGAAAACTCTGTAGTCTTTTCAGTAGTTTGTTAAGACCACATACATAAATGTATTAAAAATAAGATGGTAAATAATTTCATGGAAAATTAACTCAAGAAACTAACCAAAAGTCATTAAAATGCCATATGGATGGAGGGAAGATGAAGAGATTGCATTTATCCAACCATGTGATGCTGAACCATCTTGTTATGCCAGCTATCATCAGGAAAATTTCAGTGTGGAGGACAATGTTTCTTCAATATTTACCTTGAAAGTAAGCAAATCAGTATAAATTGACAAAATTTAGGGCTTGTTTAAAGGCAGTATATTATTTGATATTAACTTCTGTGTGGGCAAACATATTAACTTCTAGTTTCATAACTGTTCTATCAGAAAAAGTTTGATCTTAACAACTTTACTCAGATAGAATTCATGTACCATACAATTCACCCCTTTAAAGTGTACAATTCAATAGTTCTTCGTATATTCAGAGAGATGTGTAGCCATCACCACAAACAATTTTAGAACATGTTCATTGCCCCAAGAAAGAAATCTCATACTCATTACCTCACTTCCATTTCACCCAAGCTTCAAACATCAGGCAACCATTAATCGATTTTCTGTCTGTATAGATTTCCCTATTTGGGATATTTCATATGAATGAAGTTATACAATATGTGGTCTTTATAACTGCCTTCTTTCACTTAGCACATTTTCAAGGTTTATCCATATTATAGCATCTATTCCATTGTATTGATGAATAATATTTCATTGTATGGACATAACACACTTTTATTTATCCTTTAATCTGTTGGTGAATATTTTGCTTTTCTTCCACATTTTGGCTATTTTGAATAATGCTACTATGGGCATTCATGTACAAGTTTTTGTGTGGACATATATTTTCAGTTCTTTTGGGTATATACCTAGGAGTGGAATTGCTAAGTCACATTATAACTCTATGTTTAACATTTTGAGGGATTGCCAAACAGTTTTCCAAAGTGACTGCATGATTTTTACATTCTTACCAGCAACATTTGAGGGTTTCAATTTCTCCATATCCTCACCACTTTTTAGGTTATAGCCATCCTGGTGGGTATGAAATGGTATCTTGTTGTGGGTGATTCACACTTCCCTAATGGCTAATGATGTTGAACATCAGTTCATGTGCTTTTGGCCGTTTGTATATCTTCTTTGGAGAAATATCTGTCCAAACCTTTTGCCTATTTTCAATGGAGTTATTTGTTTTGTTTTTTGTCATTGTCGAGTTGTAAGTGCTTTTTACGTAGTCTGGATACAAGTTTCTTATCGGATATATGATTTGCAAATATTTTCTCCCATTCCATTGGTTGTCCTTTTACTTTCTTGATAGTGTTCTTGAAGTACAAGAGTTTTTAATTTTTATGAAGTCCAATTTCTCTATTTTTGTTTTTGGTCACTTGGTATCATATCAAAGAAGACTTTGCCTAAATCAAGGTCATGAAGTTTTATTCTTCTAAGAGTTTATTATAGTTTACTCTTACATTTAAGTCTAAGATTCATTTCGAGTTAATTTTTTTGTGTGTAAGGTGTAAGAGGCCTAACCTTTTTTTTTGCATGTGGATATCCTATTTTTCTAGCACCATGTGTTGAAAGGGGCATTTTTCTCCACTGGATTGTCTTGGCACTCTTTTTTATTTTTTAAGTTTTGAGGTTTTCTCCCTCTGGTTGAGTCAGCTGCAGATAGCACAATTCCAGGCATGTTTTTTTAAAAAGCCTCATTCTTTAATTTCCAATAATTGTCTTGTCTGCCACTTGCCATCTACTTTAGCCCCAGGGAGGATGCTTGACTTCTAGTGTGGGATCACCATGGATTGCCTTGTGTTGTTTTCAAAACCTTGAAAATAAAAGGAGCATTTAGAGACTATGCCTCACCTAGCTTGCTCTGTTGACCTCTTCTCTTAATGGGGCCACTGGCCCTTTTCTAGCTTCAGGCTGGAGGAACTGCCTGGTCTCCCCGCCTGGCTCCCCTCTTGCCTGCCTCCTTCCCTCCTGCCTTGCCATCACCCTACGTCTTGATAGTTTGAGTCTGCCTGGACTTCTCCTCATATGTTCTTCCCCAGGTTGCCAATATGCATTTCACTGAATGAAAAACTCAGGACTTTTCCATCACTCGGGGTATGATCCTTAAATCCTCTGTCTTCCTCACCCTTGACATCCAGTTCATCAGTCAGAGATGCTGACTAAACTTCCAAAATGTATCTCCACTCTGTCCTCTTCTCTCCATCGCCTCTTTCTCATTCTTATCTAGGCCATATCATCTCTCTCCTAGGTTTCTAAACTCTATTTTCCTCCAAAATTCCAGAGAGATCATTTTAAAATAAGCTAAACCAAGTCATTGGCTGTATGAAGGCTTCAACAACTTCCCAGCGCCCTTAGTATATCATCCAAACCCAGGTACTGTTCACAGCCCAGCAGGATTGGACCTCCACCTGTCACCCTTTGCTCACCAAGCTCCAGCCACACTGGCTTGCCTTAGAGTTCATGAGAGCCCCCAGACTTTTCAAATGTAAAGCCTTTTGTGCATGTTGGACACTCTCCTTATAATGCTCTTGCCTCAGTTTTTTGTTTGTTTGTCTCTATTTCTTATCATTTGAATCTCAATTTAAATGTCTTCTCCTCAGAGGAGACTTCCTAGTGAAAGTAACTACCTCCAATCTAATATTCTTTTTTTTATACTGAAGTATAGTTGCTGTACAATATTATATGTTACAGGTTACAATATAGTGATTCACAATTTTTAAAGACTATACTCCATTTATAGTTATTAGAAAATGTTGACCATATTCCCCATGTTGTACAATGTATCCTTGTAGCTTGTCTTATACCTAGTAGTTTGTACCTCATAATTCTCTACCCCTATACTGATCCTCCCTCCTCCCTCTCCCTGTTGGTAACCACTAGTTTGTTCTCTGTATCTGTGAGTCTGTTATATTTGTTTCTTGTATTTTTTTAGATTCCATATATAAGTGACATCATATAGTATTTGTCTTTCTCTGTTTGACTTATTTCACTTAACATAATGTCCTCTAAGTCCATCCATGTTGCTTCAAATGGCAAAATTTTGTTCTTTTTTATGGCTGAGTAATATTCCTGTGTGTGTGTGTGTGTGTGTGTGTGTGTGCATATACCTCATCTTCTTTATCCATTCATCTGTTGGTGGACACTTAGGTTGCTTCCATACCTTGATAATTAGAAATAATACTGCTATGAACACTGGGGTGCATGTATCTTTTTGAATTTGTGTTTTTGTTTTCTTTGAATATGTACCCAGGAGTGGAATTGCTAGAATGTCTGTTCAGTTCTTCTATCCATTTTTAATTGGGTCTTTTTTTTTTTTGATGTTGAGTTGTATGAGCTGTTTATCTATGTTGGCTATTAACCCTTTATCAGTCATATCATTTGCAAATATTTTCTCCCATAATAGTATTCTTTATTAGTCATCTTGTTCATATCTGTCACAAGGCTTTACATTCTGAATTTAATGACTTGTTAACTTTTTTAATCTGTTTTATTCACCATTGTATTCAGTGTTCAGCTTATAGTTGGCAGACAATAAATAATCAAATATAAGGATACTTTCTTATCACTGTCTTTCTTCCTTCCTCTTGCTCCTATTTCCTTCATGTCAAGTGAGTGGAAGAAGATGTCATTCTTTGTATATTTTAGCTGATGGCTTTATCATGAGATAAGCCCCCCCCCCCACCAGATATTTTCAAATATAATACCACCTGTGTCTTCGCCTCACCAACCCCACACTCTCCCAGAAACACAGATCCCTGGGGCAAAAAAGAGCAAGAGTAACAACTAACTTTTTTGAACATTTATTCTGTTCATTATGTTTGGATTCTTGTTTAACTTAACAATGCTGTAAGGTAGCTGCTATTTTTATCATGATTTTACCAAGAAGAGAAAGCTCAAGGTGAAGTCACTTGTCCAAGGTCACCTACAGGTAAAATGGCAGATGCAGGGTCCCTTTCATTAACCATTTTGCGATTCTCTCAGAAAGACCCGAGGAGGCTAGACATTAACAGGAGGTTTTTCTCCCTTCAGCATCAGACAGGTAGATATGTGCCTCCCTCTACAAAAGAGGGAAAAGACACTATAGAAAACAATATTGGGATCAGAGGGAAGATGTTGCTTGAATGGCTTTTGTTATTAGGAAAAAGATGGGGTCTTCTTGGAGAATGTCTATGGTGATATCTTGTTAAATGACTCAGAAGTAAAGAAAAAGGAACGTTTTTAAAAAAACAGGTTTTTGTTTTCATTTTCAGAAATATCTCTGCATGCAAATAGTTTGAGGGTGGTGTCATTAAACGTGTGAAACTTCTTGCTGTCTGAATGTTACTTATTTATTTTTAGATTCAGTTTGGTTCAGTCGGGCATGTGCATGGCTCAGAGACAGGCAGGGATGCCCAATACCTGGTAAATGGTTGCAAGGACTGTGGCAAGGAACTGTCTCTGTTACCTGGATGTGGGCCATTTTCCTCCCTTGGAACTGGAAGAAGAGCCGTGATAGAGAAACTGACTAAAAGTTGAGAGTGAAACTGGATTTGTTGCAGTGCCTAGTGACATTTTGGTGTGTGGTTTTACGAACTCACAGCACTATTCCATGAGTGTCAGAGAGGAAAGATGTGTCCCAAGGACATAACTTTTTTTGCAGGCCCTGGTGTTTTTCCTTCATGTTTTATGTGGTAGTCAAATGTTACAAGGGCAGCAGACACCACCTCACGTGGTATGATTATGTAGTTCAAAGACCAAACCAACTAAAAAGATCTGCTCTTTAAAAACTCTCATTTCCACTGAGGGGATTATGGAAAACATGACTGTGTTTAAAAGTCTATGTTCTATTTGCCAAAGTGGAGGAGGGAGTGGAAAAGTTGGGTGAAGTAAACAGGACAGTTGCCATGTGACTCCTAGAGGGCCTTTGGGGAAGATGCCAGCTGCCACCAGTTGGTAGGATTTGGTCACCAGGGCACAGAGTGGACAATTGTCCCCGGCTTTGGAAGCAGAAGCTGGCAGCTGACCCAATAGTCTGCTTTCTCCTAGAGAGATAGATAGTCATTGAGCTGAGATACTGATGGTGTCTCTCTCCTATCGTGAAACCTGGAAACTGGGAGAAAATGAAGGTGGGCCCAAGAGAGTGGAAGCAGGAGGAAAATAAAGAAAAAGAATACTGATTAACTCTTCATGTCTATTCAGCTTAGCTTGAGATTGATTTTGCTCACTAATAGAACAGGAAAGCTGCATTCCTTTTTTTAAATTATTTTATTTTATTTTATTTATTTTTGGCTGCGTTGGGTCCTCGTTGCTGCGTGAGGGCTTTCTCTAGTTGCAGGGAGCGGGGGCTACTCTTCATTGCAGTGTGCAGGCTTCTCATTGCGGTGGCTTCTCTTGTGACAGAGCACGGGCTCTAGGCACACGGACTTCAGTAGTTGTGACACATGGGCTTAGTTGCTCTGCGACATGTGGGATCTTCCTGGACCAGGGCTCGAACCCGTGTCCCCTGCATTGGCAGGCAGATTCTTAACCACTGCCCCACCAGGAAAGTCTAACCTGCATTTCTGAACTGAATAAATAACAGAATTACCAAATTACAAGTGTAGGAGAAAAGATGAGGATGAAAAGTGTAGGAGTTTGTGTACATATAAATATATGTAGATATAGATAGATATAGATATAAATGCATGTTGAATTAATTCATTGATGCTTACTCTATACCAGGCAAAGACATATTATGTAAATTTCACAATGATGCCATTAAGGTAGGTTCTTTGAGTCCGATTTACAAATGTGGAAACTGAGGTTTGTGACAAGGTTTAGTCTCTGGTTTGTATGATTCTAAAGTATGTGCAGTTATCTAGTGTTTATATATTCTCCATTATTAATGGTTTCAAGTGTTTTTAATATCACTAGCTAGCGTATAGGTTTCTCAGGGGGCCAAAACATTGTGCTACTTTTGTTATATCTCAGTGCCATTTTGCACATAGTTTATAGGCAACAATCATTTTTATGACCTTTAGCATACTGTTTAAACTTGTTAGAATGTAGATATTTTATGGTAAAATATATTTGAAATTTCATACAGAGTACTTTAAAGTTTTATAAACCTCATGGTTTACATGAGACCTAGAGACTGAAGTCTTAGAAAATTGCAGCTTATGTGAAGTCTCCATGCGTTAACAGGGCCCCTGGATATCAGTTAAAGCAAGAGAATCTGAATCTCTGAGCCATAATGAATGATTCTGAAATTCAGATTCACCAGGAAGAAATTGAAAGCCAAAGGAAAACCATGTTGTTAAATTACTGTATACAGTTACCTGGCTGGAAAAGGGGAAAAAAAATTCAAGGAAGCTAAAATACATCACTGTCATTAGATATTTAGGAGAAAAAAAGATGTCTGGGACCTTGGAGGAGAAATGGAGAAGAAGACTAAGGGATGTCAAGTGCTTGAAAGAATCAAAGAAACCAAACACACAAAGAGAAACATTGGTGTCACCCTGAAGGGGCAGTTTCCAATCATTCCACTGAGACCCCCAGGCCAGCTGAGACTCACTGCAGGTTAGCACAAGAGTGCAGTGACTCTAATTCTACCCCTTGCTCTCCTTCTCAAGAAAGCACCTGAAACTCAAGAGAAAGTAACCTTAAGTCAACTTTAATTATAAATAAGCAAATCTCTTGCCAATGTCTCTATTTTAATTGTCATTAGCTACTCCTAGATTGCAACGTAGCTCATAGCACAGCAGCATGACATCGAGCCTGAAAACTACTTGAGTATTTAACTTCTAGGCACATTCTAGATCTCAAATCCCACGATTTACTGATGATTTTACTAAGAACTATTGAATTGTTCAGTAGGTGATTTTTATCCTCAGGATCTTTGAAAAAAAAGCAACTCTTTTAAGGAATCCATCTATTTGTAAAAGTATCTATTTCCAGTGGTTCTGCTGTGTTTGTTTCGATTATCACACAGGAATTCAGCTTTTTCCAAATATTCATTTAAAAAAATGGAAGCCATTTTCTACTCAAAAAATGCTTTTCATTTTGTAAGAACCCAGAGTCCTTTACTGGTAATATGACAATTCAAACTTGTTTGGCATTAAGCTTCAACCCTAGAGTGGGAGGGGACCTGGCTTCCATTCCCTGGAATGCTTATTTGCTTGATTTCAAATCCCATGGCCCCTGAATCTATGAATTTTTAGAATTCTGCTTTTAATCTCAGTCACATCCTTACTCGGTATGTGTGAGAAAGATATAAGGCCCAAATCGCTGAATGACTGAGTAGAATTTCTTAAATGAGAATGAAAATTAGTCCTCTGAGTGAGAATGTAATAAGAATACACCTTTGGCATTTTGGTTATTAAATGCTACTCCACTTTTTAAGAAGAGAAAGAGAGGGTGAGAGAGATAGATTGCTTGAGACTGAGATTGACCAAAATTTCTAGTAAACGCTCCCCATGTAGTTAGAGGCAAACGAGGCAGTTGCTTATAGCTATGACATTCCTGACTAACAGGACTCCAGAACAACTCGTAACACAAGGGGCATGCCTGTGTTGATTCATCTTTCATATTAGTTCAGGGATATTTTCCTAGGTAAAGCTGCTTTTATTTATATTTTTCATTTATTTATTTTTTTAACATCTTTATTGGAGTGAAATTGCTTTGCATTGTTGTGTTAGTTGCTGCTGTATAACAAAGTGAATCAGCTATACATATACATATATCCCCATATCTCCTCCCTCTCGCTTCTCCGTCCCACCCTCCCTATCCCACCCCTTTAGGTGGTCACAAACCACCGAGCTGATCTCCCTGTGCTATGCGGCTGCTTCCCACTAGCTATCTATTTTACACTTGGTAGTGTATATATGTCAATGCTACTCTCTCACTTTGTCCCAGCTTACCCTTCCCCCTCCTCGTGTCCTCAAGTCCGTTCTCTACATCTGTGTCTTTATTCCTGTCCTGCCCCTAGGTTCTTCAGAACCTTTTTTTTTTAGATTCCATATATATCTATTAGCATATTTTAATGGTAATTGAGTCTTTTAAAAATATATCTATCTCCATAATGTTCTTCATTAAGCCCATATTTCAGAGAATTCTTAATAGGTATTCCAGTCACTAGAGGAAATCAGCCACGTGGTACAGAGTATCATATGCAAGGCTCCATACACAGCCAGACAAGTCGAAATATGCCCTCTATTTTCAGAAGCCTCCTGGACCTTAAATCTAGTCTCAATACTCTCTATTATTCATTCTAAACAATGTTTAAATATAGATGTGAGGTTAAAGCAAGGTGCTTTTATCTTCAAAGCAGTTGTCATTATCAGATATGGGTAAATTGGTGCCAGAAAAAGGTGAAAAGAGGAAAATCTTCTAAATTCAACAAGTACTTATCGTGTACCTACTCACACATTACGCAGTATGGAAGACATAAAAAATGTATAAAAGTTGATGACATAAACTCAAGACATTTTTAATCTAATTGGCTGCAGAGTACCCACCCCTCCCCCACCAAAAAATGTGTATTGCATGGAAGAATGTTTTCTGTGCAAGACAAAGTACTGGAGGAGTCCACTGAGGGAAGAGTTCCCATCAGTTGCACTACATTGGAGAATGGAATTTGTATGTTTTCAAATTCTACATGTTCTCTCAGGTCTTCTTCTAATAAACCTCACAATGACCAATCCGGAACCACTAAACTACTAGATCATGAAAGATACATTTTTTTCATATGATATTTCTTATATTTGATTGTTATTTTTTCCTCACTATAATTTCAATTTTTTAAACATTTTCTCCTACCCTGACCTTTCATAATAAAGAGTGAATTCCTTGGGGCAGAGGCTATATTTTTTGTCTCTGTGTATCCCTTAGCCACATGACTGGTTAGGAGAGGCACTTGGGTTGCTTGAGTGGCTAGCACACAGGACGCCAGGGTCCTTCTTTGTGTGTGATGCAGCAATGGCTTGGACCCCATTGCCAGTCAGTACCAATATGTATTGAGTATAGCTGCTTCTTTCTGTCACGTAAAATCATTATGAACAGCATTAGATAGAACAGTTTTTTCCACTTTTAAGTAAATGCTTGAAGCAACATGAGCATAGCTTTTTTAAAATATAAGCTCTTCCATTTTTTGCTTTTGATCTTTTCACATCAGTTTGGGTTTTGGTTATGTTTTTTAAATGTGACAATATTAAAATATTTCCAAAATATAAAAGATCCAGTACAGCTTTTGAAAAAGTCTTGTTTGGGAGGTAATCTTTGAACTTCTATTGTACAAAAAGAAGCACCGAGCGTGAAACAAACAAAAATGAAAACCAACTACAACACGACATTAAAATAGTCAAAATGTGATCATCTTTTATATTTAGAGTCTGAAACAGAATAATTTTTAATTTTTTAAAAATATAATCATTAGAACAGAGCAGTCAATAAAAATTGTGTTGTAAATAAATTAAGAGGATTTGAGTGTAGGTGGGAGGGTAGGCTTCTAATGCTTTAAAATTTTGTGAGTGATTTTAAAATAAACCATGTACAATTTTTTTAAAAAAGCTGATTAGAATTTTAACCTAACAGGCCTATTTTTGTTCGTGCCTGGGTTGTTTGGCTCTGCAGTTATAGTTTCTTAATAAATATGTACAAAATACACAGCAATACTGCCCTCTACAGTTCCCCTGTAAGACAGTCACTTGTCTTCAAGGGTGTAAATGCCTAGTTTTAAATGAACCTAACGTACATGGATGATTTCTGGCGTGTTTAGCTCTGGTGTTAGTCTTAGCAGTAAGCAGCTGGGGCCATCCCCCATCTCTTTGCATGATGAACACTTAGAGAAGTCAAATCCTCTAAAATAGTTACATGATCCGTCTTATTTCTATGAATATACGATATCCACAGTTCTTAAAAACTTTTCACTCTGTGGTACAATTGGCAATACATACCCCTTTTTCTCATACATATGCCATACTGGAATTAGGTAAGTAGTCTGATATGCCAGAAAGACAGTGGAATATATAAAATCTGTGGGAAGTGTTTAAGATTAAAAATAATGATACTGCCTTACAGTCACATTTTTTATTTGTAGCAGAGGAAAGTTAGTAGACTAAACTCAGTTGTCCTCAGTAATTAAAAGTAAAAAGTAGAAAAGGGGCTTCCCTGGTGGCGCAGTGGTTGAGAGTCCGCCTGCCGATGCAGGGGACGTGGGTTCGTGCCCCGATCCGAGAAGAGCCCACATGCCGCGGAGCGGCTGGGCCCGTGAGCCACGGCCGCTGAGCCTGCGCGTCCGGAGCCTGTGCTCCATAACGGGAGAGGCCACAACAGTAAGAGGCCCGCGTACCGCAAAAAATAAATAAATAAATAAAAATAAAAGTAAAAAGTAGAAAGAATATGTAATCCAAACTAGCTTCAGTACCAAAAATTTTGGTGTTTAAATGAGGTGTAGGTATCCTTTTAATTATAGGTGCAAATGAGAGAACATAAGAAACTAGTAGTCACATGATATAATATATAAAAGCTTTGCAAAAAGACATGAAAATAAAATTGTCTAAAGGAAGAAATATGTTTTATCCCCCCAATATGTTTCAGAAAGGCAGTATTTCCTGGTACATAATTGCAAAATCAGAATGAATTCAAATCTCAGTGTTGTTACATACTGTATGAGCTTTGGCATGTTGCTAAAACTCTCTGTGACTCACTTGTGAAGTTAAATGGTAACTATATAAGTACTATATAATATTTGCTGCTAATAGATTACTATTTTCAGAGTTAAGTATTTGTATAAATTTGCTTATGAGCATATGTAGGTTGTGGGGAGATTGAGGGCTCAACCTCTGCCTTCTTTAGGATGTTAGTTGTAAGTAGCAGAATGCAACTCATATTAGTTTAAATTAAACAGAGGGGGTAATATTATAAGAATTCATGGATTATTTTCCAGAGCTCAAGGAAATATCACCACCAAGTCTCAGGATAAACAAAAACACTTAACTTGAAAGTCTGGCAAGCAGTATTTTTCTCTCTTCTTGCTTGTCCTTGGATATTCTGTTACGTCTGCATTATTCCTCTCTCTCGTCAGACTGCCCCTCCTTCAACATGTCAGAATACGGCCAGTCACAGCTCTAAAGATGCTGTCACACTTCTAGTCACACTAAGATACTGAATGACTTTTTTCTTAGCTCCAATCCCAAATTCCTAAGAACAGGACTCTAACTCAACATGGATGAAATGCTCAATTGTGACTAACCAGCTATGGCCATCAGGAGAAATATAGAGCTAACATGTTGTCTTTATGTCATTTTCTAAATGTAGACTTTAAAAGATTCCTTTAATTCGTGCTCTATAAGCAATCTCCAGTTCACCAACCTTTACATTTAAATGATTGCCTGCTGGTTGTTGTTTGGAATTCCAAAATAATTTCCTTTGTCAACTCTGTTATACAGCATTGTTACAGCCTTAGGAGAATCTCACTCCATCTCTCCCCCAAAGAAAAAGTTGCAAATAAAAAATTGCTTAACTCACTATGTGTCTAAAAAATTATTACTAATTTCCATAGGAATCACACACTAAAGATTTTTTAAGAGTATTCTATTTTCATACGATTTTGTCAGATTATTAAACTATGCATTCCATTCTATTGTTGTTTGGAAACATGGTCCCACCATGTTCTTAAGAATGTAGCTTTAACCATAGTGTATCGTGTTAGTTTAAAAAAAAAAAAAAAGGCCTTCCCTGGTGGTGCAGTGGTTGAGAGTCCGCCTGCCGATGCAGGGGACACGGGTTCCTGCCCTGGTCTGGGAAGATCCCACATGTCATGGAGTGACTGGGCCTGTGAGCCATGGCCACTGTACCACAAAAAAATAAAATAAAATAAAATAAATGAGTTCAGAGCTCCTCTCCGTGGTATTGGCAGCTGAATCTATAACCCCCTCTTATATCCATCCATCCATCCATATATGTGCCTGGCACTATTGTAGACACTTAGGGAGACAGTATTAAAGCCAAAGTGTCATCTCTTCTGGAACTTGTTTTTTGGTAGGATAAAACAAACAAATAAGCAAATGTATAAACAATAAAGTATCAGTTAATGTATAAGTATCAGGTAATTATAAGTACTATGGTTTCTAAGAAAAATAAAGTAAATCAGGGAATTGTGATATGGAGTGATTGGGAAGTCTCTTTAACTGGGCAATGAGATCAGAGATTCCTAAACTTTAATTTAGCATCTGTGGTTCTAGAGCTAGGACAGGGGCATCCAACAGAAGGGTGAGGGATCCAGGAGACTGAGAAGGCCAGGACAGCCTTGTTACCTTGCCCCATCAGACGTACTTAATACCAAAATTGCTCTTGCTCACCCTCTTTCTAGAGCCCAGGGAATTAACTTGGCTCCATACTATCTCTTCCTTCTTTTTTCCATTCAGAGATTTCCCCCTTCCCTGTTCTATGGCAGAGCCGAAATCTCAGAGAACTCTCCTCCCTTCTACACAGTTTTGTTGTGGTTTTCAAAGTATGTTTTCTTTCCCTTTTTATAATATTTTTTGTGTGTGTGTGGTACGCGGGCCTCTCACTGTTGTGGCCTCTCCCGTTGCAGAGCACAGGCTCTGGATGCACAGGCTCAGTGGCCATGGCTCACGGACCCAGCCGCTCCACGGTATGTGGGATCTTCCCGGACTGGGGCACGAATCTGTGTCCCCTGCATCAGCAGGCGGAATCTCAACCACTGTGCCACCAGAGAAGCCCCTATAATCATTTTTAAAGTACTCCATGAACATGTTTTCCTGAATTATGGATTTCAAATCATCAATCTCCCTGCCTAGATTTATAAACATGAATGTGTATGTAAGTAATATATGTATGTGTCTATTTGTAAATAAAATAATTCAATACATATATTCACTTATGAACTTATTGGATGTAGTGTTCTCTCTTGTTCTGTATCTTTTTTTAACTTAATAATTCATTTTAGATATCTTTTTATATCAGCACACATAGATTTACTTTGTTCTTTTTAATAGCTGCATAGTATTTCATTGTACAGATGCAAAATAATTAAAATTTTCATTTAGCTCTTGATAGATATTTAGGTTGTTACAGTGTTTCCTGTTGTAAACAAAACTGCAGTCTCATAACTTATGTCTTGGCAAAAAAAATTTTTTATTGAAGTATAGTTGACTTACAATGTTGTATTGTTTTCTAGTGTACAGCAAAATGATTCAAATATATATATATTCTTTTTCATATTCTTTTCCATTGTATGTTATTACAAGATATTGAATATAGTTTCCTGTGCTACACAGTAGGACCTTGTTGTTTATTTTATATATAGTAGTTTGTATCTGCTAATCCCAAATTCCTAATTTATCCCTGCCCCCCTCCTTTTTCCCCTTTGGTAACCATAAGTTTGTTCTCTATGTCTGTGAGTCTGTTTCTGCTTTGTAAATAAGTTCTCTTGTATCATATTTTAGATTCCATATATAAGTGATATCATATATTTGTCTTTGTCTGACTTACTTCACTTAGTATGATAATCTCTAGGTCCATCCATGTTGCTACAAATGGCATTATTTTATTCTTTATTATGGCTGAGTAATGGTCAGTTGTGTATATATATATACATCTTCTTTATCCATTCATCTGTCAGTGGACACTTAGGTTGTTTCCAGGTCTTAGCTATTGTAAATAGTGCCACTGTGAACATCGGGGTTCATGTATCTTTTCGAATCAGAATTTTCATCTTTTCCAGATATATGCCCAGGAATGGAATTGCTAGGTCATATGGTAGTTCTATTTTTAGTTTTTAAGGAACCTCCATACTGTTCTCCAAAGTGGCTGCATGAACTTGTATTCCCACCAACAGTGTAGGAGGGTTACTTTTTTCCACACCCTCTCCAGCATTTATTATTGTGGGCTTTTTGATAATGGTCACTGTGACTGGTGTGAGGTGATACCTCACTGTAGTTTTGATTTGCATTTCTCTGATAATTACCAATGTTGAGCATCTTTTTGTGTATGTCTTGGCAAATATTATATGGTATCACTTTATGTGAAATCTAAAAAAATAATACATATGAATCTACATACAAAACAGAAACAGACCCACAGACATAGAAAACAAACTAATGGTTATCAAAGGGAAAGGGAGTGTGGGAGGTATAAATTAGGAGTATGGGATTAACAGATACAAAGTACTGTACATAATATAGATAAGCAACAAGGATTTACTGTACAGCATTGGGAAATATATTCAATATCTTATAATAACCTATAATGGAAAATAGTCTTTAAAAAATTATATATATATAACTGAATCACTGTGCTCTACATGTGAAACTAACACAATATTGTAAATCAACTATACTCCAATAAATATATATATATATATATGTGTGTGTGTGTGTGTGTGTGTGTGTATATATATATATATATATATATATATATATGTATATATATATCGGCATACTAGCTATGTCAAATGCTCTGTGTGTGTGAGTGTTTATGTATTAAATTTATTTATATATTAGGTTAACAAAATAAATTCTGGAGTCTATAAGTAAAAAAATGGTCAAATATTGGCAATTTTATGTGGTTTAACCTAATTATAAAATTCCTCTCCAAGGCTCTAAGCCCAACTTTGTTCGTTTTTAATTTCTAACAGCTGTTGAAACAGAGAGGCAATATCTTAGAGGATAAGCTCTGTTGGATCAAGTGAAAAAACTATATGGATTGTTATCACTACAAAATCATAGTTTCCTATTAACTAGACCTACATTTCCATTCGGGAATGTTCCCAGGAGAC
Organism: Mesoplodon bidens; assembly: GCF_964165515.1. Taxonomy (NCBI): domain Eukaryota; kingdom Metazoa; phylum Chordata; class Mammalia; order Artiodactyla; family Ziphiidae; genus Mesoplodon; species Mesoplodon bidens. The sequence goes on from NC_138176.1 coordinate 193,574,822, forward strand.
TGCCTTCCTGTCCTCTAGTGCCAGAGGGAGTCCTTTATAGTAGGAATCAGCTAGCTGAATAGTGGAAAGGAGAAAATATGGACCACGTTGGCTCTAGAATGACATTTGGTAAATCATTAACATTTCTAGCTTGATTCCAGTAATAAATACAGATAATATCTACCTTAAAAATAAATAAAATAATTCCTACAGCACTCCCTAGCACAGTATTTGACCCTAAATTCTTGCTTAATAAATCACATCTTCCTTCCTCCTTCCCTTCCCCCTTCTCTCCTTCCCTTTCTCTCTCCTTCACAACTATGCTCTGAATCTCCAAACTACAGGGAGATGGCAAGGAAGAGAGGGCCTCTCTGGGCCACATAGCCACACAAGCATCGACAGGCATTTGGAAGCCATTTCTGTCCCAGAGATAGGCACTGAGCTACTTCAGTCTTCCGATAGATGCTCACTGCTATCTTATAGGTCAGTGGCCTGGGCACAGCGTACAAAGCCTGGCACCACAGGGTCTGGATACATCCTAACTGAAGCCCAATCTATGTGTGCAGTTAGTGGGGAGCTCAGTGGATAAACACAACTTCTTCCATATTACTATCCATCGCTTGCAAAACACTGTGCTCACCAAGAAGCATCACTCCCCTGTTCCACAGGCTTCTCTCAGAGCCCCACTCAACTTCAACTCCGAGAAGCACAGATTTCTACTTCAGTGTCATTTGTGTCTGGTGAACTGCTTTTGTGTTTATTCTCTCTTTTTTTAAGGTTTTTACAATAATATTTATTTCCTAAAAGTTAACATGTGCATAATAGGAAACCAAAAAACAAAAACAAAGTCATCCATAATCACAAGCAGTTTACCATTTGATGTGTCCTTCTAGTTCTCCTTTTTGTATCTACACAACTAAGCATCCATTTTTATGTAATTAAGATCATACAGTTATGTATTATGCTTTTTCACACATCATGAATATTTACCAATTCAAAGTCCCAAAGCTATGAGTATTTTGATAACCAAGAATATATCCCACCAACTCAGTCTGGAAGGAAAAAAATGTAATCCTGCCTTTCTTGGTAACAAAAATTTCATATAAGACAAAAATGGCAACAGGCTTTATTCTCTTCGATAACTCAAGAAACTCAGATACTGTTCCAGACTCTGACTTGGCTCTCATTCAGTTTTTTTTGTTTGTTTGTTTTAAACTTTATTTATTTTTGGCTGCATTGGGTCTTTGTTGCTGCACACGGGCTTTCTCTAGTTGTGGCAAGCAGGGGCTACTTTTCATTGCAGTGTGCGGGCTCCTCATTGCGGTGGCTTCTCTTGTTGCAGAGCACAGGCTCTAGGTGCGTGAGCTTCAGTAGTTGCGGCTCACGGGCTCAGTTGTTCCACGGCATATGGGATCTTCCTGGACCAGGGATCGAACCTGTGTCCCCTGCTTGGCAGGTGGATTCTTAACCACTGCACTACCAGGGATGTCCCTCATTCAGTGTTAATCACTTGGTATTAAATATGAGGGCCCATCACTTTTTTACAAATGAGAAAAGAGAGACACTGTGCTTATGTTTTGAAATCGTGGAGGGATTTCCATGGGAGTTGGAAAGGGACAGACCTGAGTTCCAAACCTGACACTGGCCCTTAGTATCTTTATTCTGTGAGCAAACTGCTCTACATTTCTGAGCATCAGTTTCATTTCCTGTAAAATGGGTTAATAACTCATTAAAATTGCTGGGTTGTGTTTCTCATGTATTAGTTGAGAAAATGTATGTTAAGTACCTGACACCTTGCACAGCAAAAGGAAGCCCTAAATAAATGTTCACCTTGACTTATGATACTCTCTATTGATCTGCCACTAGAGATACTTGCCTCTATAATCACTGCCAGAATTTCAGGACCGTAGAGGATTTGTGTTGCCAGGAATAAGGCAATGTAAACTTTGGCAGCATTGATTAAAATATTTTTTTCAGGAATATGAAGTTCTTTCAGTTATCTGGTTGATGTTTATTCTGGGAAAAGTTTTTAAATGGGTATAAGAGGATGAGAGAATGAGCAAATAAGGTATCTTCTGACACCTCCTTGTCACTGGTGTAGAAGAAGAGAAAGAATGTGTCTTTTTGAAGCGATTGTTATACTGATTACAAAGCCCCTTACATAATGATGACCACAGATTTGAGTTATATAGAGATGTTCCAATGGTAGGAGTACATTATGATAATTGTCAGGTTGCTTTTTTTTTTTCTTCTTTTTTCTTCTTATTCTGTCTTATTGTCATAGTGGACTTGGTGTGATTAGAAATGTTACCACTTTCCATAGGGGTTAAACCTAGGAAGGGGAGGGGACTTAGAGATATACTTATAGTTCGCAGATAGTAAGGTAATCATTCTGTGGGACCTTTACTTCAAAGCCTCATGCACACATCAGACTGTAATAAGCCCTGTCTTTGCTTCAATTGCTAAGAAACCTTTCTCTTAATGCCAGGGTATCATCCTAGCCTTTGAATCTGTGCATGTTTCAGAATAGTGTTTAGAAGTCAACATTTCTATAAAGCAATTTGTGGGCCACACACATAAGCCTTTATGCACCAGCTGATGGCTGTTTCAAATACTTGACTGTTAACTTGGTTTTGAAAAGAGGAATGTTCCCTTTTCTGGCTTATTTTCAGATTAGCATCATCCTTCTGAATAAACAACAGTTCTCCTGGAAATATGCCTATTTACCGATATCTTTCTGATTAAACATTATCTTTCACTTCATTTTAACTTTCAAATTATAACCTCCATTGACAGTACACAGCAGATTTTTCTCATGTATTATCCTTATTAGAATAACTTCAGTGATGTTTAGGTTCTTATCATATTCCCTAGAAAGGCTCAGATTGGAATAGTCCTCTAAGGAGATATATGGTAGGCAACACAACTTTAAAAGTCCAACTTAAAATTGAGTGAATTCATGAAGAAATTAATACTACTTATTTGGGTAGACATTGAATTCTAAGTTCTCATGAGCAAGTAATGTCTAGGTTTGCCTATTGAAATATTATAAACATAAGGAAGATTAATTTGTAAGAGACTTTAATGTCTGCCAGATACTGAAAGCAGCCAGAAAATACGAGAAAGGGCACTGAACTGAGAACTGTATTTAGTCCTGGCTCAAACATTTGCGAATCATGCGACACTGAGCAACCCACTTAAATTTTCGGTTCCTCTGTTTACAAGTCTGTAAAATTGGGATGATTATTCCTGTCCTGTTCACCTCCTATGGTTGTCACAAGAATCAGATTAGAAGATGCATGTGAAAGAGCTTTGTAGCTATACAGTGCTCTTCCTCAGATGTAAGTCTTTGGTATAGGTTGTCTCTAGTTTAAGTTATGTAAGCTTTTTGAGGACAAAGATTGTATCTTTGAGTCATGAGCACTATATTGTCTTAAACAAGTGAATGAAGGGAGGTGATTCCCCCTCTGCAATTTTCTGTGAGGTTGTTTATTTTGCATTTTTTCCAGAATCACAAAGTGTAACATTTTTTTGTTTACCATCTCAGCATACTTATGGGGGAAATTCTCCCTTTATTTGAACTAACTCGCTTACCTGGTAAGAGCTTTTAAACTTAGCAAGTGAACGTTTCTTGTGGAGAAGTCCATTCCTAATCTCAGGGCATTGTATTTCTAAGTGTATCTGATGTCAGAGATCAGAATGCAGACATGTCAAAGCTTGTATGGTACTGAGTGTTACAACACATGAAATAACCCTGAACTCTTCATCGATTAAATAACATGTTTAATTTTATTAGAAAGCAAACGTATTCCTTCACGGGGTACCACTGCTTCAGCTACTGACCTATGGGGAAAAAGTTAGTGCTCTGGGAAGCTTCCATTATTTTATATCAATTATGACTGGTAACACTGAGTTGAGTATTGTTCATGGCCCCTTCTAGCAAAAGATAAAATGCAAAGAAATGCAATGATGTTTGAGACTGCAAGAGCCAACAGATGATACAATATATCCATACCCATCAAATTCTTTTTTAATAGTTAATAGATGAACTGATTAAACTGAAATGATTGCAAGTATTTAAGCTATTCTATACATTTAATCAATAAGATGCATTTTTAGGGATTGAACATTGTGACCCACACTTAACTCACCTTCTAAAAATTAGAGGCTTAACATTTCATATCTGACTTCAAATGTTGAAATTCCAATCTCAAAACTTTTTAACTATACTACAACTTTAGGGTATTATAAATATTCCCTTATTTTTATTGGAAAAGAACTTACAGAGCCTAGTTCCTCTTTCCAAAAATTATAAGAATCAGAGTCTCACAGTAAATAAAAAAAGAGGGGAAGTGTTTTGAACAAATATTTCAAGGCACTGAATAAGCTCTTTTCTTAGTATCTTTTATTTTTTCAATGACTTGAAATTTTTCAAAGACAATTAACTTTTGAGTAAAGAAGGTGTTTATACTGTTTACAGAGGAAAAGTCTCATAAATCACACGTAAGGCATGGCCAACCCCTTTGCCACCTATTGTTCATTCGTGGCTTGCTATGGAAGGCATTTTATTTCCTGAAGTTGGCTGTATTTTGTTGACCTCCAGGACTCAAGATCTGTTTACTGAACGGCAGTATAATCCCAAAGCCCTTGTTGAACACGGGGGTTGGAGTTAAGACTGGAATAGGAGGGATCCTTCAGTGGCTGCACTGGCTCTAATTCTATAGCAATGATGAAGGAATAAATTCATTTCAGGGTATTACTGGGGCCCTGAGAAATCTTAACTATGTTCCAAAGTTATTTTTGTGTGTTCTCTTGTTTGTCTTCTGACCAGAACAGTTGTCTGAAGGTCCCTGCAATCAGGCACTTCTCTGAGGTCAGATGACATTTCTGAGCCTAGAATGAATCAGTCACAGAACATTTGAGTCAGGCTACCTCTCTCTTTCTCCCAGGACTAGTTTCTTCCTGATTGTAACCCTAGGGGGATATACCAGACACTCACTAGAGGGCAGCAGGGGGTCAGTGGAAACAATTCTTTAGGAATGTGCTAGACTGTATTACGTGCTTTGAAAAAATGCCTAACAGTTTTTAAAAGTTTATTCACTGCTACTTTCATTACAAAATGCAGTGGCATCAAGAATCTATTCATGTGGGTGTCTTTGTTTCACAAAAACCTGGAATAAAAGACACATATAACCTAGCTATTTTAATGCAAGAAGTCTGTCAATTTCAAGGCATTCATCAGCTACACCTATGAGAGTGCGGGTCCCCGAATGACTGGTCTCTGTGTCCATGATAGGAATCAAGCCACAGTTGAGTAGATTGTGAGGGAGAAGACCTAAAGTCCAGGAGTGAGAAATGAGGGAAAATGACTGGACCACTCCAATAAGCTGGAGTAACAGGGGGAAAAGGGGTGGCAGGTGAAGAGGTGTTCCCTCCATTCAGTAATGAACCATATCCTCCAGCGCTATCCAGGTGGTGTGTTTGCAGGAAGAAATATCACTCACACTATTTTCTGATGCAGCCCCCTGAGGAAATTTGGGAAAGGGATGTGGACATCTCATTTTGCAGTTTTATGCTGTGAAAGAGGAACCCAGCCACTCTGCACACATGGCACATTAGAAGGAGGGAAGTGAGCAGGTCGACAAAGGAATGACTTTATGAGACGTCATGAGGGGGAACAACTAACTTTGTGGAAGGTGGCAAGGACGAGGGGGAGACAAAAGAGAAGAAGGATATGAGTCATTGTGCACTGTGCAGTGAGTGTGAAGCACAGAGACCACAGTCTGTGGAAGAGAACAGTAAAGGCTGTCAAGGAATATGACGCATGAGCCACGCCAGGGCCCTTCTAAGCAAAGGAGAGGATTAAGGTACAGAAGGTTCTATAATCTTGCTAGTGAGACTTGAATATAAAAATTATTTTTCTTATCCTTTTTATTGTTACCACACTCCTTCCAGTGCATCCTATAGGATGGCATGAACTGGACAACTTAGTTCTCAATTAACAGAAATAATTGCACTTTCATCCCCACATTTCACTCTCAGAGGTTCATTGTGGATAAGTATAACATACCAGTGTACAATTTTGTTTCTAATTTGAATATCACTGGGAAAATATTAATCCCAATCTCTATTTTTCTCTGTGTCAACTGGGAACCCTTTGCATTAGAATCATACAGTATGAATTGATTCTTATACATTAATAATTTTAGGAGGAAGAATTTATTAAGGACTATAAAAGAAAGATATAACCAAATGTCAAGGGAACATAAAGAAGGGGGAAATTGCTTTCTGCCAGAAGACTCTGGGAAGATTTAATGGGAAAAATGGCATTTTAAAAGATTCTCAAAACATAGGTAAGATTTCTTTACAAGGAAAGTAGTGGGAATAACATTCTCGCAAAAAGGAACAGATACCTGTTCTATACCTGCTTGGCTAGTGAAGAGAGATTGATGACTGAAATATTGGCACAGAATTTGAACCCAGCTTGTAAAAGGCCTTGTGCAGAGTGCTAAGAAGTTTGAAATGTAGTCTGTGGTCACTTCAGCAGGTGTCTGCACAGAGCTACGTGATCAGAATGGCACTTGAGGACAGCTTCACTTTCTGTAGGGCTGGGGCAAAGACTGAAGGCAAAGCCATGTTAGGAAGTAGAAGAGATTGTCCAGGTCTGAGGAAATGGCTCTGTGAAGTAGAGCTATGGCTGTGGGAATGGAAGAAGGGAATGAACAAAACAGGAATTAAGGAGGGAAGATGTTGGTTGTTTAACCTGAAATTTTAAAAATGTGCTTCATCAATTCTTGGAATGCGGGAGGAGCTTTGTCTTCTAAAACTTTGTGTGTTGCAACTGTGGATCAGTTGGGATGTGGCCAAAGACAATCCAACTCTATCTTCAAGGTTCCACAATTGACTCAGAGAGGGAGACAATGAAGAGCTAACGACAAGAGGAAAATATGTCTTGTTAACTGAATGCTTCAAAGTGTTGCAGATAGATGGGGCTTCATTTAGTCAAATGAAGATAAAATTTTCTTTCTTACTTCCTCAGTTTGGGTTTACTGAATTACATGTTAACATGTTTTAATTCAATGTACTTGTTAAATTAAATATCACAAGGTTATTTCAATGAGGAGATATCTAATTTTAACCCCAAATAATAATAAACAAAATTTGAACTTTGAGATAATTGAAGTCAAGTCGAATTTACGTGGTTCAGGATTGCATTATTTTAAAATTCAGTAGTACTGCTAGAATAGTATTCAGCAGTCACAATGAGCTCAGTAACCTGAATTTTGCTTTTATACTTCTTATTTAGTAAATTTTTCAATCCTAGGAAATACCATTCTTTTATATTGTGATGGAATCTTACAGGCAGGTCTAAGAAACTTAGAATTTCCTATTTGAACTTTTCTTGACTGTAGCATGGAGCTTCCCATATGCCAACAGAAATGACATTTTCTTTCTGCTATTTGAGTAATCTGCTTCCAAACAGGAAAAACAAGGAATAGGACCAAATGCCTGTGACAATTACCTTTGGAGCAAGATTTGAAGCCAATTAAATCATATCCATATGATTTTGTTTGGACTATAATTGCTATCGCAATGAGATGCAGGAAGAACAGAAGGCCCTACAGCCAAAAAGGACAGAACTTGGAAGAGTTCAAGGCCCATCACATTAGTGATTCTTACAAATTGTACTCAGAAGAGACCTGACTTGCCCCAAGCAGTTCACAAATTGAGCAGTCCAACTATATCTTATGTACATTTTCTGCTTTCCAGTTTTGACAGATGCGTACTTGTTGTGTTCCAATTGTTCTCTAAAATATATTTCTTAGCTGCCTGCCTCTGCCTGTTTTCAGTCATGGATCAGTATTGCTAACATCTTATCAATAATTTAAAACAAAAATATGGAGCAATGAGATCTCTGTAGGCATTGCACTGTCAGCAGGGCAAATGAAGACATGGTAATGAGGAAAACATTAGTCTGATTATTTTAGGAGGGATACATTCTCATGCTTTCGTGGTAGTGTAGAAGCTGTAATTACCTCCCCCCAGGGTTTCAGGTCACAACAGCTTGGAGAGTGCTGAAGTTCTTCGTAATTTGATTCTCTCTTGTTATTCTGTGCTTTATCAAAGTTAGAGAAATGTGCACCCAAATCTTACCAGTGCACTCAAGATAGTTCTAGAGTTTTTTTCTCCAAGCCTGGGGATGATTTCTCTTTAGTCTCAGCATGTGCTGACGCCTCTGAATAGCTGAGAATGCTCTCCTCAACAGAACTCCTCAGCGGTCACCTGCATCCCACCCTAAAAGAGCCCTGCTGGGAACACTTGGGTCTTCATTGGTCTTTTGTTTATATGAGTGAATTCTCACGTTATTTCCTCGAAGCTGGAAGTTGTAATCAAAAGAAGATGAATCACAGAACTGAGAGAAAGGACTTAAAGGGAAACCAATGGAAATTATATTTAGAAACCTCAGTACACTGAAAGAGGATATTTTTAAAGGAACAGAAAATAAAGCCCTGATGCATGGGTCAAATTAAAAATGAATATGGTATGAGAAAGGGGTGGAGTTTCAGATGAAGCAAAATATATGCCTAAAATATGTGATGCATTCTCTCTGTGGGATGGAATGACATTGAGAATTTCAGAAGCAGATAACACCCCAAGAAGCAGACAGCAGAGATGACCTCTTTCCACCTCGGCATTACAGAAGTCTTAACCTTCTGGATGCTGCTCTGCCTTTCTTGGGCAGAGCATAATGTTCAGTGTACCAACAAATGGATCGAAAGTGTTTGTAAAGAGGAAAGACTGAGTCCATAGTAACTGCTATATTATGATCAACAGTGCGACTTTTTTTCTTTGTTTATGTCTCACAGACTTTGTGTTGTCTTTTCGAGAACTGAGCCAGTTGGCCAGTGGCCATAGTAAAATTTTCGTTGCTAGTGAATATGAATACATCCCATTAGTGGATGCATCTTTCAGTATTCTGCTTAAACTCAGCTTTCCATTTGAAAGGTCATATAGTTATAGGTGAATAGAGAACAGTATTTAAGAAAAAATGATTTGCTCAAAATAGTGTCCAAATACGAAGCTACATTATGGAATGATTATTGGTATCATTAAGTAATTTGCTTCTATTTTTGTATAAAAACTATAGCATGAAATTACATTTAAGGAAAGTATTTGACTTTGAGCATTTGTCCCATGTCCAGAAGATCGTAGGGTACATTTTCTAAGAGAATGAGAAGGAAAGAAGGTTGTCAGAGATGGCTCTGAGAGAGAAAATGTGATGACCTACTGCCAGCCTTCTACTTTTCTAAACTTCTCTGTACCAAACCTAATTAATATAAATTAGCAGGTATTGTTATTAATAAAACTATGGTTCCTTTAAAGGTGGCAATCTAATTACTTTATCTAATATTTTATCTGAATTATTCCTTCAGACAATTCTGTGAGATAGATTATTATTTTCTATTTTACAAATTAGGAAAGTGAGGGGAACCAAAAGGTTAAAAAACAAATACCTGACATCATGTAGCCCATGAGGGAATGAGCTGGGATTGGTCCAGGTCTGTCTGGCCCACACTTTAGTATTTAGGGTCTGCTTCCTTCCCTTACAGCCAAAAACTCCTCCAACAGCAGGCCCACCAAAAGAAAAGGAAGCAATTTTCTGTTACACTTATGCAAAGAATTCCTGTATGCCTAAAATAAAAGGATTTACTCTACACCATTGGTTTAATTAGCGTAACTGTGAAGATCAACGAGTTCAGAAATGCTTTTTTTTTTTAAGAAAGAAAAACCAAGATGACGTGGCATAAAACTTGGAGTAGCTATGATTTTTTAAGCACATGTTTAAAATTTAATGACATAATAGCTTGTCTTCTTTTAAATGACAAATTTTCCTATTAATATCTAAAGTAAAATATTTTTTAAAGTATAAATTTTTCACCTTGCAAACATTGTATCAGTATTTTGAGTATATATCCATTGCCACATTCTGGTATTTTATAATTGCAGGAAGTCAGTATTCCAAGTGGAATGATTTGGTGTAGTTATTTTGTTCTGAAAAAGCATGCAGTATAGCACTGGCTTGTGATAAATCACTGACATTCTGCTATGGTGGCCAGACCATTATTTTCTTATATTAAGAAAAACACTGAGTGCAGCAAACCAGAATTATAGCCCATGTCATATTATTTGCAAGAATGATAACTAAGGTGCCTAGGGCATTTGCATAAACTGCTGTTTCTTGTATTTTCCAGGTGATAAAACCTATTAGTTTGGCAATTTATAGAAAAGCCATAGATCCATCTCAGTGCCACTAGAATAACTGATGCCCCTTTGGCAGGGTACATCTATCAACAACAAGAGGTAGAGGGTGGGAACCAAGGAAGAGGCCTGAGAGAGAGGGTCAGTGTCTAACCACCTACCAGCTGGGAAGAAAGGAGAGAAGCCCAGAGCCTTCAAGTGTCAGAGGGAGGAGTCCAGGATTACTTAGTCATTTATTCTTGGTTTGTCTGTCTGTTCATTGATTTCTTTATTTTAAAGGGAGAATATGTGTTAAATACTTCTCTTTACCCTCCTGAATTATTACAGTCTCTAAATTTTCAGAAGTCTATGACATATCATCTGAGCTATCACAAGCATGCTCTCTTACCAGGATTGAGAAAGCATCTTCCACATGAAAGGCCTTTTTACAAAATGCAAAAGCAGAAATAAACAGGATTGATACTTACACTAACATTGCATGTAAACTCCAGAAGTCCACATTCTATATTTTCCTTATCAGAGTATATATCACACTCACTTCATTTTTTTTAATGTTCATTTTCTGTCTCTTCTAATAAATGTTAAGGTCTGTGAGGAAATAGATTTGCAAATTTTCGGAAAGTATAGAATTCAGCATTGAATGAAATGCTGAATGCCATGGAGTTCACAGCACTGAGGGTTTCTTGAAACATTTAATGATTTTTTGGGGATTTTTTTTTCCCTGCCAAGAAACTCTAAGCCAAATATTCTTTTCTCCAGCTTTCCTTTAATTTGTACCTCCTCACACTTTATTTTAGAGCATTATCATAGGTATGCTGAAGAAATCCACTTTTCTATTTACTATGATGTGAGGGCTTTACGAGGCAACATTTTATATTTGCTCTCCCCTGCAATAATCAATGCATTAAAAGGGAGGAGATGCTATGCAGGGATATTTAAACAATCAATGAAACACATTCACAAGCAACAATAATGTGAGGGAGGCACTGCAATTTGATTAGTGACCTTTTCATTCTGTATAGAGATAACCTTTACTGATATCATTAACCAGATGAAACCCTGGTTTGATGCCGCTCTTTTAAGCACAGAGCTTGGTATTGACTGAGAAGCAAGATCTGAGATTTTGTTAGTGTCAAGCTGTTTACAGAAACAAGAGGTACATTCCTCTCCTTTTCTCCAATCCCCGAAGTAATTGTTTTTTACCATCAGCTAACAGAGGAGAAAGCAAGGACATTTTCTTATTTCTGTTATTTTGCTATATACACAGAAAGCTGTTTAAGTGAAAGAGCACTTTCTGTATGCTATAAGGATGGAGGCTTTTGTATTAGAAATTCTGGTGTGGCATAAGTGCATCCTCTTTTCTGTTATTTTATTCTCAAGGATCACTCATATGCTCCTTGTTAGTACTTTTCAATTCAGAAAGCCTACACTACCTCTACATGTGTTTACATTTAAACAAACCAGGTACACTTAATTGTTGCCCTGGGAAAGGCATATGTTACCATGGGGAAGACCTAGAGATTTTTGCCTTTTGGCCCAAATGGCTGATTATCTTTGAAAGGTTTAATCTGCATCTGCTTGCATACCATAAAAATAGAGTATTTGTTTGGACTTTTAATCAATGCACGTAGGAATCAAATATTAAGTTTTCATTCCTGAGCTAATGTTTAAATGAAAGTCAACTCTTAAGTTGAATACACTATACATTCTAGAAAAAGAGAAGTTTAGCACTTTTTAACTTAATTTGGTGAGACCAATTTGAGAATAATTATTTTTATGGTATATGAATTGGATTGTGTAGTGCCTGGAATATTAGAACATGCATTTGAGTGGAATTATGAAGTTTGATTGATTTGCAGACTAAGTTCATAGCATGTAAGTGTGATCTATGGATTCAGAATGAATAATTAATGTTTAGCAAATAAGCACTAGAAAAAAATGAATCAAAAGATTTACTAAGGGGACTTCCCTGGTGGCACAGTGGTTAAGAATACGCCTGCCAAGGCAGGGGACAAGGGTTTGAACCCTGGTCTGGGAAGATCCCACGTGCCGCGGAGCAACTAAGCCCATGCGCCACAACTACGGAGCCTGTGCTCTAGAGCCCGCAAACCACAACTATTGAGCCCACGTGCCACAACTACTGAAGACCCCGTGCCTAGAGCCTGTCCTCCGCAACAAGAGAAGTCACCGCAATGAGAAGCCCGAGCACCGCAATGAAGAGTAACCCCCGCTCGCCGCAACTAGAGAAAGCCCGCGCACAGCAACAAAGACCCAACGTGGCCAAAAAATAAATTAATGGATTAAAAAACAGAAAGAAAAAAAAAAAGATTTACTAAGGTACAAAGATATTTGAGGGAGGAATAGAAAAATTCTTAAGGATAAGAGTGTTTTCATATTCCCTTAGGTCCCCAAACACAATAGTAATTTAAATAAAACACTGTGGGCATCTACTGTTTTTTTTTATTAGCAAGCTTCTGATATATTAAGAAAATATATTAAGTTTAATAATTATTATGTATTTGTAGTTTCAGGGGGACAAAACTTAGTAAAATAACTATGAAAGATTGTGGGAAGGGGTAGTAAGAATGGATATGGTTGCTTATCATGAAAACTGAAAATTTATCTAATTCTAGGTGTCAAAGACTGAGACCAACTTTTTCAAATGGACAGTACATTTTAAAAAAATCAGTGGACACTCTCTTTTAAAACATGAAATCTCGTGTAGCCCTTTGGTGATGAAAAGTTGAGAACAGAGCAGAAATAAATTTACAGTCAATACCATGGAGTTGTTTTTAGTTTGGAGTTGACTTTTTCTCTGTCAGTATAAACTTAGTTTTTTCCTACCCTTATGAATTACGGATTACAGTTTGTGCAAACATAAAAATGTTCATTTGCTGCACTTTACTGTTGAGTTAGATGTTTTGTTCTTTGTAATCTGTTTTCAGCCTAAAATAACATCAACAATGGTAATGCAAAATCAAAATACTTAAAGCCCTGGAGGGAAAATCCATCAAAATAATGTCCCCACTTCCTAATTCTGAATACTGTGATTCATCCATCCTTTTATATATAGAAGAAGGAAGTGGAGAAGAGTCTGGGGGCTGGGACTCGGAGAAGTAAATAAAGACGGAAGGAAGGAAGGAAGGAAGGAAGAAAGGGAGGAGGGAGGAAAAGAAAGAAAGAAAGAAAAGATGGGTAAGGAGAGAATAATAAAAATATTGGAAGACGATTTTGAAATCGATTGTGCTCACTTAAACGTCTGGGGTGCAATTTAACACACTGAAAGAACTCCTTGTTTCTTGGCCCCTGCAGTACCTCTAGGTTCTTAAAACAGAGTTATTCTTTTTAAATCAGTGGTGTGCAGATTCTTGCCACTCAAAGTGTAACTCTCTGGCCAGCAGTATCAAATGGGAACTTGTAAGAATATCAGCTTCTCATGTCTCCACCAGCTCCCTCAGGCTAGAATCAGAATCTGCGTTTTTAGGTCGATCCCCAAGTGGTCATATGTTGTTAAGAATAAGTTCAGCTGCACACGGCCCTGTGTCTACTGGCAGAGTGTGCACTTGTCCCTGAGTGACCAGGGACCACAAACAAATAAGCACAACGTGTAAAAAGCAGAAGAAAAATATTCCAGGAGGAAAGCATAAATAAGAGGAAATATAAAATCTCTCACTTATGCTAAGTGCTTCCCACTAAACAAGGCATCACTAAAGTCATTCATTAGCTCTAACTTGAGAAAAACAAACTGTAAGGGGTGGACTTGCTTTTCTCTGTTTCTCAACATCAAACAAAAACTTTCTTACAACTTTGATGTTTAATAAATAGTTTTAAATGGTGTGTTTATCCTTACCAGCTCAAGTCTCAGGTAGTAATGCTTTAATGTTTTGGTTTTGAATGAATTTAACTATTTCTCTAGGTTGCACTGCTTCCAACTGTCTATTTCCATGTAGATATGTGATTTTTAGAATTTTTATGTGTGTTTGTAGTATATATTATGTGACCAGGATATGTAAACACACGTGATACATAAACACACCATGTGAATGCTTCATCATCTTCATTACATGCTGTGAGACTACAGCAGTTTCTGCCTTTCTGTAGAAGAGGAAGAAGGCTTATCTGTATATGCCAAAAGCACTGGAGACTTAGAGCATCTCAACAACAACAAAACCAACCAGAGTACCTGAGAGAAGAAAAATGGCATCTGCTCTTCAGCCAATAGACTACAAAGAGGGGCAAGTTATTAAAGAAGAAAGAAAACATGTTTTCAAATTTCAGTATTATATTTTAGTAATGACAGTAGTAACTTATTTCTAGCTGATGTTAACAAATGTCTAATATGATTGTGGAGAGAAAAAAAGGCTCTTCCCAAACTATGACATTCTTGGTAGGAATTAAATTACTATTATCCTTTTGTTTGTTTGTTTGTTTGGCAAATGATCCTCTGATGTGTGAACTGGAGAATACAGTACATGTTTGTATATATAATGCTACAATGCTTACATTATCAACTTTTGTTTATAACTTGGCCTTTGGAAGTGACTGTTGAGGAAGGGAATTGCTCTAAACTTGAAAATCCTAAGAAGTTCTGAGGGTACTGCCAAAAAAACATACTGACTTCTAAAAAAACATGCCAATGTCTTTGCTTTAAAGGAAAGATAAACAGTGTTCTTGCAAGGTGAGAAGGGTGTCAAAGAGATTCACACTCACAGTCCCAGAGAAAAGAGACTGTTTAGATGTGGCTGCTTTGTTAACCATGAGAAAAGTGAAATGAATTGGCATGACGATCTGCAAACATATTGTAGAAAAAGAATAACAATAAAAAATAAAATAATTAAAAACAAAGAAAGCAGAAAAAAAATGAGAATAGCCTGTCAATTACAGACTGAAAAAATACCTAGGACAAAAATGAGATAGAAATCCAAAGTCTTCCACAAGTACCCAATGCTATGCATTATTTTTAAAAATGCATTATCTAAAGACCAGGAATTCCATAGATGTGAGCTCAAAGACAGAGTGATAAAACCAGAGAAAGTATTTATTTTCTTCAGAGCTGAGGAGGCAAATTGAGAACTTAAAAAAAGACTTTTATAAATCTAACAAGCAAATTAGCATCAAGAAAGAACCGCGATGAGATCACCGGCATGAAAGAAATACTTGAAATAATTGTAGTGAAAGCAGATGGGAGACAGAAATTAGAATAATTAGCAAAAAAAATGATAGACAAGAATGGGTATCTCTGAAAGGCAAAAGCCATTAAATGGAAAGGAAAAATATTTAAAGACACAATGAAAGAAAAAAGTAAAATTAAAAGCATACCTGGATCTGCAAATTAAATGGGCCCATCAAACTGACATAAAACAGGATATGTGGACATATCCTCTTATCTAGCATCAAGGAAAAGAAAAATTCCACTAACACCCAGATGATAAAATCAAGTTGCATAGAAAGGGAAAAACAAACAAAACAAAACAAAACAGGCTTACCTCAGACTTCTTCACAGCAATTTTGAGTGCCAGAAGACACTGGAGGATAATAATTTTCATTGGTATCATTTACCAATGAAAATATATCTAGCAAGCTGCTGTAGGAACATATTCTCAGTGATACAATACCTATCTATACCTTCCTGAAAAAATGACTCAAATGTAAACTTCGTGAAATCAAGAATAAATCAAAATCAAAAACTCAAGAATAGGAATGTGTGATAAGATTCTCACAGTAACGCTGACTTAATTTAACTATAGGACTAAGATTAAACACCTGGTAAAAATAGGGTTATAGAACAGAAAGCAGATATTATTATATCATTCTTATTATTTTTGGAATATTTATGTATAATTAAAATGTAGGGAAAGGTGGGGGAGGAGATGGAAGAAAGTATAAGTAATAATCGCCCATATTTTTAAATCTGAGCATCCAATTATATTGTGAGAACTTGAAATATATGATTAAAAAAATAAAAGATATATTCTGTGTGTGTGCATATATATCTTTAAATTTTTTTCCTAGCTCTGTCTGGTGAGAGGGTCTAGAAGGAATGTATGAGTGTTCAGCACGTGGTTCCTAAGCACCGTTCTCCATTAAGATAAATCAAGGTGAGAAGACTGATTTTAGTCTGGGACAGGGAAAGTATAGCAAAGCCTGAAACATCTTGCTGCCCCAGACCTAAGAATGTGCTCAAAGAATGATAGTGACATAACAAAAGGACACAGGAACAAGACTGAAGGGGCTCTCACTGGCCAAATTTGAAATAATTTCAATATTAAAGTAGATAATAAAATAATTGGTTTTAACCAATTGAATAAAATAAAAACCCATGAGTTTCTTTTAATATAAATAAATAAATAAAAATGGGTGTGACGGGAAAGCTCTTTTTTATTATACAATAAAATGACAGCTAATAAATATACAAGTAATCAATGGATGCTAAAAACTGCTGGGTGAGAATATGATAAGAAAATGTATCAAAGTTAAGTTCATCAATTTCAGGGCAATCTGATGTCACATGCCTCTTGATGTAATGCAATGAGAAAGACCCAACATCACTTTCCTGGCATTTCTGCTAAAAACGTATAACCTGAATCTAATCCTGAGGAAACGTTAGGCAAATCCAAACTGAGAGACAGTCTATAAAATAATTTGCTGTACCCTTAAAAATGTCAAGATTGGGCTTCCCTGGTGGCGCAGTGGTTGAGAGTCCGCCTGCCGATGCAGGGGACACGGGTTCGTGCCCCGGTCCGGGAAGATCCCACATGCCGCAGAGCAGCTGGGCCCGTGAGCCATGGCCACTGAGCCTGCGTGTCTGGAGCCTGTGCTCCGCAACGGGAGAGGCCACAGCAGTGAGGGGCCCGTGTACCGCAAAATTAAAAAAAAAAAAAAAGTCAAGATCAATAAAGACAAAGAAAGATTGAGGAAATATTCCAGATTAAAGGAGTCTATAGAAAAAGAACACTAAATGCAATGCGTGACGATGGACTAGATCCTGAAATGGAGAAATAATAGCTCTAAAGGACATTAGTGGGATAATTTACAAATTTGAATATGGACTGTGGATTAGATAATAATATTTTATCAATGTTAAATTTCATAATTTTAAGAATTATACTGTAGCAATGCAACAAAATATCCTTGCTCTTAGGAAGTACACACTGTGTACTGCTAAAGGTATACATTGTCTCCAACTTACTCTCAGTGATTCAGAAAAAAAATGATATACCTCTACATAGATTGATAGAAGGAAATTGGTAAATCTTGGTAGAGGGTGTTTGGGTTTTGTTTGTAGTATTCTTAGAATCTTTCTGTAAGTTTGCAATTATGTCAAAATAAAAAGTTACAAACATCTAATGATGATTCATCTCTATTAAAGCCCTTCCACCTTTGCACAACTATTTCTGTACCACATCTCTCTGAGTAGAAACAGGCATCTCCAAAGTTTTTCACTGAATGGTGTATCCCAGTTTAATATTTAAAAATTATTAAGCACAATGTGGTTTGGCAATATATCTGATGACTTTTCCCATAAGAAAATCCTAACAGTCCTCCTATTATACACTGAAAACTAAAATGTCTCCCCACTGCCTACATTTTTATTCTTGGGAATCTTAAAAAAACTCAACATTGGTGTTACCATTGCTGTTGTTTTTTCAATAACTTGCTGTTTTAATTTCCTTATGATACAACAGATATCTTCCCAGTCCTCATAGATAAATAAACCTTAAACATATTTAAAACATATGGGAGATAATTACCTCAGAGAATAGTTGAACTTCACATCTGAAAGAACCTCCAAGGTACTCTAACTAAATCCTCTCATTTTGTATAGGCAAAAATTAAGCCCCAGTGAAGTGTTTTGTCCAAGGTCACACAGCTAATTGCTGACAGAACCAAGGTTGGAAACCTAACTGGTTGTGACTGATATCTCCTGTCTGTACCTGGGAATGTTAGCTTCCCAAGCTATGCCCATTCTTCCTATTGTTCAGCTTAGTAAGGACCTTTGCCATATAAGGAAGAATATCTTCATCTAAGAAAAAAATCCAGGAGAGGGGCAGGGAGTGGATTGAGATTTGACTGAGTTTGGTGTTTATTCATATTGACTCACTGATGGTTAATGCATTAAAAGATAAGCCTGTGCTTATTAAATAATCAAAATATCTAGGGGCACTCATCTAAACTAAGACCTTTATATTTTATCGCCAAAATGTTTATGTGAATTCATTGCTTTATATGGGAGACTAGACTATATACTTGTTGTCTGTGACTCTCTTATAATGAGGTTTCACTTTTCATTGTTCCATATAATTGTTTTTTCTTTTTTTTCTTTTTTTTTTTGCGGTACGCGGGCCTCTCATTGTTGTGGCCTCTCCCGTTGCGGAGCACAGACTCCGGACGCGCAAGCTCAGCGGCCATGGCTCACGGGCCCAGCCACTCTGCGGCATGTGGGATCTTCCCAGACCGGGGCACGAACCCGTGTACCCTGCATTGGCAGGCGGACTCTCATCTACTGTGCCACCAGGGAAGCCCCATATAAATTTTAATAAAATAAACTATGGAACTGAAATGATTAATATACCCCAAATGGTTCCGTTGATCTGGCTGTTTTATATATATTGTACTCCTTGTCCAAGTTGTGTAAAAATCCTTCACTTTTTTAAAATCTTGCCTCACTTTAGAAGCCAACTGCTCTAAAACCTCTGAGCTCAGTTTTGATACTATCATCATCTGAAAACCAGGTTTAATGCCAACCTTTAGGTAGGGTGGTGTATGTCCAGGTTTGTCTATAAGAGTCCTAGTTTTTATCTGCTATCCCATTGTAATTAATGAGTGCCTCCTTTTATTCTCAAAGAGTCAAGTTTTGGATAGTGAAATATATGGTTAGCCTACCTACAGTGGATGTAAAATATGCTAGAGAAGAAATTTTCCTACTCCAAATTTAAAGCAAATCTCAGCATTTTTTTTTCCTGTTTGAGCTGTCTGCCCCTTTCTGTTTTCAATGTCTTGAGAGTTTTACCTCTTCCCTTCCTAGATTCATTGAAACTGATTTGTCTTTCAAACTCCATTCTACTCAAAACTCAATGTTTGACTTGATTAAACTAGGATATCTGCCAAGTCCACTTTCGTTTTGGTTTCAACTGACTATCCTTGTATAGAGTGTGAATAAATCTTTTAGGCTTAAATGATTAGGTTATCAAGAGGAATTTGATGAAGGGTTTGTGCTTTGCAGGGAGAAAAACATATAGTTCTGTAGAAACAATGTTAATACAATTGTTTGTGTGTTGGGTCTCAAATCTGAACATGCTTATACCTAGAAAAACCTAAACAGTTCTGCCTAGGGAATCTTTTAAGATCCTGCCAAATTATATTCCAATCTCTTAAAGCCTAATCACCCAAGTTTAAAAATCTATGATCTCCTAAAAGAGGCAGAAAATTTAGTGTAAAGAATATGGGCTTTGTGGCCACATGGACATGAGTTCAAATTCTGCTATCACCCTTTCAAGCTGCATGCCTCAGCTTCCTATTCTGTAAATGGAGAGAACTTATGAAAAATGTCTTTTATGTAATGAGGATTTACTACATTTTCATGCAATTCTAATACTGTATACATTTTTCTGTAATGATTTTATGGAAATTTTGGAAGTAAGTTTGCCTTTCTTACATCTTCCTATCTATGGAACAATTTATGTATCTTTTGAGGCCATCTCTGTCTTTCTGTCCCTACTGCCTACTTCCAGACCATCACAATGTCTTAACTGGATAAAGAAAGATCCTCTTAAGTAGTCCTTTAGATCACTTGTTCCTAAATTCTTTCTCCACTTAACATTCTAAAAACAAAATATCCCATGTTTAAAATCCTTCAGTAGCTACCCATTGCCTTCAGGATAAAACCCCAATTCCTGACTCTGGCTTTTGCCTATATTTCTTCCTGCATATTTTATCTATTAGTCTGTCATTCATTCTACATTCCAGCTCTGTAGAACTACTTGAAGTGGCCCAAGTATGTCCTGTCTCCTGCCTGGAATGTTAGTCCTTTTCCTTTCCTTGTGCATTCAAAATGTGCTTTGGTTTCATCTCCCCAAGGAAGCCTTCTTCGGTCACTTCCCTTCTTGATTCCATGCTACTCTAATGTGCTCTCCTATAATTTTATGCTGATTTCCCAAGTGTATAGACTTCTTCCACCTCCAAAAGGTAAGTCTCTCCCCATGCTGTATTTCATATTTTTCTTTATACTCAAACATTGCACATTATATGAACTCAATAAATGTGGGCTTCAATAAATTGAAGGAAGGAAAGAAGGGAAGAGAGGAAGAAAGGAGGGGACGAAAGAAGAAACTTCCACCTTATATTCCTAGGGAATTTTGTATTCTGGTTAAAGAAATACTATTATCCCATGACACAGCAAGGAATAATTAATTATACAGCCCTCATGACCGAGCACAGGGCCCTGTCTATAGAAGGCAATCAAAAACTATTTGCAGCTTTGATTTATTGACTAAATAAATGACAGCTATGTACTTAGATTAATATTTAGTCAGTACCATAAGAAGAGGGCACTTTTTTCCATAACAATTTAAAATGATGTTATTTGCCACTGAGTGGTAACAGTGTTCAAGGAAGAAATTTCCTCCACCAGAGGGTGTCCTAGGGGGACAGATGCTGTGGTGCCTGGGAAGAATCATTCTCTTGCAAACAAAGGATCGCCCTCTCTCTGCCTGCTATCACAAAACACCCTTCTGATGTGACTGGACCCAGAGTGTGTTGAGCCAGTCACATCACCCACAATACATCTGAGTCCCAGGACCCAGAAAGGCTGACTCACTAAAACAGGTAATTAGGAAGCAGTAGGACATGAGACAGAAGAGGAAATCTAATTTACAGCTCACTGGAGAGCTCTGAATCAGTGTGGAGGAGAACTGAGATGGGAGATGAAATTATCTGTGAGCTCACCTCTCTAAAATTATTTAGTCTTCCCCCTTTTCATTTAAAAAACATATGTTCTAAATGCAAGGATTTAGCTTCTGCTCCTGAAGAGTTGGCAGCTGAGAGCAGTTTCTTGAAACCTCCTGAAAAGGATAGAATTAGGATATCTGCTATTCTAATAAGTGCAATTACTGTAGAGTTCAGGAAACAAAGGAGATATCTGGAAGCTCTTAGGACCTTCCAGCAAAAAAAACCCCATACCTAGTTAGGTGCATATATCCATGAAGGATATTCTGGCAAGTCAAGGAGATATTCTGGCTTTTGTGTTAAGAAAATTCAAGGGTTTAGAGGCCCCTTGTGTAGATACAACTACATGCCTAGAGCCCAACAGGGGCTCTTTCTTTATTTCCGGGATGCCTAGCTGCTGAGCCACAAGGAGATTTGCAGGGTTCTGTCAGTTGTAAAGGTGGATTAGTCTTTGCCCTCGTGCTTATGGACTTGGGTTAGATGACTGTTGACTAAAGAGTAGTAACCCAGGTAGGAATATAAATAATACATTCAAGAAATATTTATCAAAGACCTATTTTATAGTTGATACTGTTCTGAACACTGAGAATAATGAGGTTTAAAAAGCCTAAATCTTATGTTTCTGATCTTATTTATAACTTGTGATACATTTCTGACGGTATAAAACTTATTCTAGAGGACATACAGTAAACATATTTAAACTAACTAATGAAATGAATGAATAAGTAGAAACGAACCAAAGACAATTTTGGATAGTGGTAAGTGCTATGAAGAAAAACCAAAGTAGGGAAATGAGGTAGACAGAGTAAGTGTATGTGGTGGGAAGGATGGTGAGCCAGAGTGGTCAGGAAATTCTTTTTCTGGGGAGGAAGCATTTCAGATGAGCTTTGAGTGCTGAGAAGGGGGATAGTTCTGTGAAGATATGAAGGAGGAACATTCTAGACAGATGGAACAGCAGGTTAGGAAAGCAGCAGGAAAGATAAACAGGGGCGAAATGATGAAGAGCCTAGGAGGCTATGGTTAGGCATTTGGATTTATACCAAGGGCAATGGAAAACTTACAGGGATGAAACAGGGAATGATGGGAAACTATTGGACACTATGAACCAGGGGATAATGGGAAACCATTGGAAGGGATGAAGGAGAGTAATGATGGAAAACCATTGGATGATATGTAGCAGGGAATGATAGAAACCAGCAGAGGAGAGGAAGAGGGGAATAATTACTCTGGCTGCTGCTAGGAGACTGGATTGTGAGAGGAAATGGGCAACCAAGTAAGCATGTGCTGGAATTGGTTTAAGAGAGTTGATGCTTGAGATTTTTTATGTGCATCAGTCCCCTGGGACTGTTAAAAACTTCCATGTATGAAAACTTCTCCCAAGCATAGAATAATCTAATAGCTGTTCATGCATTCACTTCCCTTCACTGCTATCACAAAACTGCTCTCTGGGATTCTTTAGTACAAGCCCTCTTCTTACCTTACTGTAAACCTGAAAAAGAGGAGGAGATCAAGAGTTAGAGAATTCTGACTGCCTTGTCTGTGTTAATACAGTCTGCCCTGGAGTTCACCTCTGCTGTAAGTACTTCTCCCATCAGTGGAATTCAACTCCACAGATTCCGTCTTCATAACACAGTAACTCTTCCCCTCTAAACTACCTTAGTATTCTGAAATTCAGACCTTGCCCAGAGTAGGGCAACCTGGAGTATGTCCAAGGGTCCTAAATATAAAGGGACAAAAAAATTTTTAATGGTTGTATATCACTGTGCTATTTTAGATCCTGCTGAATTTCACATGTTGACAGCACTTGGTTCCCTCCAATTCATAGAAAGGAACCATGTCATGAATTACAAAGTAAGTTTAAGGGCCAATTTCCTGGTGCTTGCACTGGTCACCAAAATTGCTGGTTCTTTCTTTGCTTACTATTTTGAGAGACTTTGGTTCCTGAAGTCAATACTTATAATCTATTTTCTGTGGCTCAGCCCACTTCTGTTCTAAACAACCTGCTGGTACGTGACTTCTCTCTACACCTTTTTTCCTGAGTCCGCTCAACAACCCTGAATCCATCTAAATCTCTGTGTGTCTCCTCACAGCCTACTTCTCTTTCAAAGTTTTACTCACACTTCCTTTCTACCTCTTCTAACAGACAACAGGCAAAATGTTCAAACCAAAAAAGAAATAAAAGGAAAATATGGAAAACTTTTAGTAAGCTCAAGAAATACATATCAGTGTGTCAAACTCTTGTCATATTTGACATATTTGTGTTACGTATAAATGTAGTTTAGATGTTAATGTCTGTGGCATTTCCCTTTGCATAGAGCACAATCAGACAATTCAGAGTAATAGGAGAATAGGATCGTGCCATTGTGTCAAGAAGCACTGTGGTTTTACAAGGTTTCTCTCTCAGCATTTACGTGTTCTGAATATCAATTGCTTATTCATCAGGGTTGTAAAAATGATACGGTATGCATTAATTACTCAACATTTTGGAAAACATGTTTCAAAAAATCTAATCCAATTTTCATTTTAAAAAGTATACTTTTATAATTATTTGGTCACATATAAAAATAATAGTCAAGAATAAACTTGTATGTGTGGTAAAAATTTTTCTGACAAATTGGAAGTGGAGATTTTTGGTAATAGTATGTGGTTCCAGTTCGAGAGCCATGTAACAATACCACTGATACTGGGTAGAAATATTGAACACCTGTCACAGGTCCATCCCTTTCAGAAGTAGTTCTCTGTAAGTACTAATGGATGTTCACATCCCCTGAAAAATGGCAACTACCGAGTCATAAAAATATTCTGGAAAATCATCAGTGGAAAGATTATTTCCTAAGTATAAAAGAAATTAGGCATTATAGAGAGACTTTCACTCTTAAGGATTTTAAAGTGGAGGGAAATTTCTTTTTCTGAGAACAGATTGTTCTCACATTGTAATTGTGTTACTCCTCCCGCCAGCTCATTTGGGTATTATACAAGGATACAGAGGAAAAAGCTAAACCATTTCCCCTCAGGTACACTAGCGTAGTAGAAAAAGCATTGAATTGGGAATTGTGAAACCTGGTAACTATTCTTAGCTGGCACGAATGAGCTATGTGAGTGACCTTGCACAAATCATGTTTTCTCTGGGCATCAGTTTCATTATTTATAAAATGAGGGCTTTGGGTTAAATTATATTTAACATCTTGTTGTGCTTTCTACGGTTCTCATTTTTAATTCTCCTTCTTTTTTGTTAAATTTTTTTGTCTTTTTTCTGAATGCTCAAATACTACGTTATTTAAGGTATATTTCCTGGCAGTTTTTTTTTTTTTTTTTCTTCCCTCTCAGTCTCTTTCTTCAATATATGGGATAGGAGGATACTGACTAAGTCTGAGGGGAAGGAGGAGGAATAAAATTAACTACAGGAAGGGTTTATATCCCCCTCTACAAGAAAACTTAAATACAGCTACCACCGCTTTGAAAGGAATGGTTTATGTCCAAACAGCATTTTCCAGACAAGCTCTGTACTTTTTTGCCAACAGAATTAACTTTAAACTGAAGTCAGTAGACAGTTAAACAAGAGTCGGCACTGGAAACAGCTGTGAGTAGACAAGACCAGTTACTTATAAGGTACTGTTTTTTACTCACTGAAATCTCCTTCAGGGTTCATTTGCTTCGGGCACAAGTATTCTGTGGTCATTTGACCTTTTTCTCCCACTTTGCCTCTATTCTGAGAGAAAACACACTCTAAAATATCTTAGCTCTTTAGCTCTTTAGTATTGTTTTGTAGCTGTTGTTGGTTGAACCTGCTAAGATTTTGTTTTGTTTTGTTTTGTTTTGTTTTCAGGAACCTAATAATTGTTGTTGTTATTTTATTTTGAAGCTTGGTTGAACTTTGTCCTTTGTTTCCTCTTGTCATGGGTGGTTTTTATGCTTTATTGTTCATATCGAATAAAGACGGATATGCTTTAACATTACAGAATGTACAGAATGCTCTTGACCTGGGGGGAGGGGGGCAGAGATTGGTTAATGCCTCATCAACTTCAAGTATAAAACCTATATAGCCAATCAGATAAGAGGACCAGCACAGGGCAGCTGCAGGCACTTTGGCTCAGTCGAGGCTCCCTGACCTCATCACAGCTTGGTGGGTCTGACCTGGAAAACACAAGTTTTTGAATTGGGGTTTTATCTTTAGTTTGCTTCTATACTTGTTAATTTTAACCCTTCCTTCCCTTTACCCCCATTTATCTTTAAAAAATCTGGTAAGCCTTCTGGTAAGCCTTTCTTTTTTTAAATGAAGTTTATCTTGTTAAGCTCATCCACCTTAAAGGGACAACATTTCTAAGAGTGATGTTTGCCATAAGATTTTAAATCACTAAGCTATGGAGGGGCTTTCAGAGCAGAAGAAGAGGAATAGCCCACATAGCAGTGGAGTGGACAGGAAAGACCCCATGTACCACTGTCATCTGAGATGTCACTCTTTCACCAGAGGCCTGGTTAACTAATATATAGTATTTGCTGCTGGTCAATAAACAGGTAATAAAGGCAACTAAGGAGTTCTCTATCTGTGGACTTTCCAGAAAGAAATCTTACAAGTCTACCACTGAAAACTCCAAAAGTTTTAGAAAGAATTTAGCCATTTTTGGAGAGTCATCTTTCTGAAATCCACTATATATTTTGCTATCTCTCTGGAGGTGACTAAATTCAATTTAATGTTTTCTGAATTGCTCAGTATTCTCATCAGGAATACACATAATAGAATTATTCTATAATATAATAATACTTGGGGGCTCTATTCTGTGCTGTGTAAGACTATTCTTATTTCAAAAGGTCACATAATTACTATGCTTTTAAAAATTGTTGTATTATTCTTATAGGACATTTTGTGTGTGTGTCCATCATCCATATGGAAATGGGATTTCTTTACCTACTGATGTGGACAGTTTGCATTCTCTAACAACTCTCTTCAGCCTCAACCATCCCTTTGTAATTATTATTTCATTTGTGCTGTGCACAAGGAAACCATAAAACAAATAAGTTTATAAAAACGTATGGAAGGAATGAGAGACAATAACTTTATCTAAAGACCCCAAGAGAATCTTTTATGAGGAAAGTGTAGAACCAAAGTGCATAGACACAATGACATCTATTTTAGGTGCTTAGGACACTTTTGATTTATGTCCAAGTTCTTAGTTGTGTTGTCATGGAAGTGGCTCTGGGATAACTACCTCATTCCTGCATCAAATACAGAAAGTGCTGTTTGTTCTGTTTTTTATACAGTTACTGGAGACATGTGTCAAGGAATCAGTGACTAGTCAAATCCCAAGGGGCCTATAATATTAATTAATATTAATCAAGTACTATGTATTCTATTTTAGTCCCATTCACTCATATGCTATTCACATGCATGTATGGCTGGGAAATAGCATAATACTGCTTTGTAGGAAAGAGAGAAAAGGAAAAAAATCATCATCATCTACTCTATGCAATTCTTCTGTGTGGTGATGATACTTTAGGGAAAAAAGAGAAATGCAAGGCTAATTGTCTCAATGATATCTTGGTTTCTTTAACTGCATCTCCTCTTGCAACTTTTTTTAAGCTGAAAATACTGTAAAGCATTGAATTTAGTAGCTGAATATATATTTTCTTATCTTCCAATATTTTTTATGTTGTGCATTTCAGAGCAAAATGAATCACTGGTTTCTCAATGATCTTGATAGTTAATCCTATTCTACACAAGAAAAATATTAAAACTGGGTATATTAGACAGATACATGAAGCTATAAGCTGAGTCCAGGACAATTCTACATTCCAACTTTAATTAGAATCCACTGCTAATTACTTGATCATAGAGCTTTGTATAGAATTACATTGTGAGGCCTTTTGTATTGGAGGCCCTTTTTAAACTTAAGCTGTTTTTTAAAATAGAGGTTTCTCCTAGTCACCGTAGAAATTGTTCTAGGTGTTAAAGCATCTTGTGGTGTATATGACAAAGTCTTTCTGTTTGAAACAATGAATTAAGGACTGCCTTTTGTCTGCAACAGTGAATTTAGGGTCTACATGAATTTAGAAACATTGTCTAAAAGATAGAGATTTTGCTTATTTCCCCCGCTCCTTCTTTCAGTTAAATGACATGACTTACTTTAAAATAAAATGATATTCTAATTGAAAGATAACTCTTTAAATTTGAAAGTATACTATTGTTATTTTAAGTCAATGTGATAAAGGCTTTTCTTACTTGACTATTTCAGGTTAATCAGAATTTAATTTTCACATTCATACCTAATTAGGAAATTTTATATATGATGCATATTTTAGATGAGAACTATATTACCACAACATCTAAACTTAAAATCCCTGAAAACTCAATGCCATTAGGAATACACACTTGGGAAGACTTCTATTTAGAAAATGCTTTTTCAAACTAGCAAAGGAAGAAAAAGCTAAAATAAATTAACACATGACAGGGTTCACTGATAATGCCTTGTAAGGATCCTTTTTAACATAACCTCGTGAGGATTCTCTAGAAGTCTTAGAAGCTAGCCCCTCATGAACTAGAATTCAGTGAGCAAGATGTATGTGTTCCAAGGGGCTGTCAAGCTTAATGCTGTAGGTTGTGAGGTGGGGAGAGAAGCTGTTGATATTTCCTAAATTGTTGAACAGACAGATAATTGATTTGTTCCCATAAAAATCTGCACTTAGTTTATTTTAAATTACAACCTCTCAGGAAAGAAGAGATGCTCAGACTGACTGAACTACATCCTTATATATTGGCCTTTGTTTAATGTACTAACTTGGTACTTCTAGACAATTTAAAAGGTGATGTGGTCAAAGACTAAGATTCTTTTGGTACATCTTAGTCATGCAATAAGTGTTTGTTGAATGAATGTAACTTAAAGCGGTATTAACAAATAAGATGATACTAAAACCATACATTTTACTTCATATTTTATTATTGGAGTATTTGTTATTTAGTTTACTGCTGGGTCATGCTAAAACATGAAAACTTCATTAGATAATGCCATTTAACAAATTATGAAATTGCTGTTAGCCCACAGTAATTTGGAACTGTACATTTCTATGAAGAAAAAGCATCAGGTGCCTATTGTCAAAAATAATTTAAAAAGCAGAGTTGGAGGACATGGAGGTGTCAGCCCTTTTCCTTTACCCCTTTTTTGTTTGGTTTATTTTGCTGAAGGTACTGTGGGATTTATAATACATTTGCTACAGCAGATGTTGCTAGCATTTGATTGTATTAATATTTTATATATTTTGTGTGTGGGGAGACAGCAGGAAATTAGAAGAATAAATAAATGTGGCTGAGTCTAAGACAATTTTACAAGCCAAATATTATTTTGGTGATCTTAAAATTTAAAAAAACCTTTAAAGATTATATAAGTTAGAAAGATCTAGGCAAACACTGACATCTTTCCAAGCTAACAAAAAATAATAGTAATTCTAAGGAGCAATTTTCATGTTTCTGTAGCTTCTATCTCCAACTTGCTTGTTTTGAATATGTTTAATATCAAGCGTGTCTTTTGTGGTCCTCTGCAACATGGTGCTGGTCCAGCAGGGAAGACGGCACTTATAGGTCCTCCTTCTCCACACATGAAAACATTATAAGTAGAGTTGAACACAATGGAAATGAAAACAACCTTCCTGTAAACCTCAAATGTAAAATGTCTTTCCCAACTCACAAGGGAGTTAACAATTATAATGGTTATAAAGAGAGTGACTAAATTATTGTCACCAATTCCACTCTCTAGAAGATTAAGTCCTATTGTGAGACTTCTTTCTGTATCTATGTACATAATATGGTACCAACATTTTGTTTCATCTTATTTTTACAAAATTGGCTTAACACTGAACATTTGATTTCCACCTATTTCATATAACATTTTATTGGCAACTTTTTCTATATCATTCAGAACACTTTGGAAAATAGATAATTGACAAGTGTATAATATTCTATTCTATGACTATACCATACATAATAGAATATGCGCCCCCATCTTTGGGAACCCATGTTGTTTCAATTTGTTCTTTGATGAACAAAATAAGGATAAGCATTCATTTACATATGATTTTTTGTTCATTTGATTATTTTAGAGCTGTAATGACTGAGAAATTAGCAAGTCCAAATCTCTCTTTTTACAGAGTAGGAGAACTAAGTCCGGAAATATTACTCATCTTAGAATCCAGGCTTCCAGCTTTCAGTCTAATTTCTATATTCATCCAGAAGAAGTAATGACTGGGCGATAAATTTATTCAGGGGCAAGAGGTGAAAGCATAATTTCCTTCTGTCTGAGTAAGAGGTCAACCATGTATCCTATTCTCTGAAAATCCTCAGGGAACGGAAGAGTTCTCATACTAAAGAAAGAACTCAAAATTCCAAAGAAGTCTTTATTACACAAGGGGTGATAAACATATAATAGCTATGGGAACATTTTTAAATAGCTGTCATTTCATTAATGAGTATTTGCTAAAGAATTTCCTGGGTCACTGGTGTTTATAGAACTTTTAAACAAAATATTTATGAAGATGAAACCAGGCCTTGCTTCATAAATTATATCCTTTTACCTGCACCTTTGCTTTTCCTCAGGGCACAACCAATGTTCAAGCCTCTGCTACACTAAACAAATACACACTCAACCTTCTCAACCAAGCTTTCTCTTCTTGGTGCCAAGAAAAATTTGCATTTTCTGCCCCTGCTTCCTCGCCTCCCTCTGACTCTATAACTCTTTGCAGTTTGGCATTTATTTCTATCACAATACTAAAAATCTCTCTCAGAGGTTGCTAAGGATGGTTAATTAATGGTTAAATCCAACAGCTTCTTACCCTTGTGCCCAGCTCTGCTTTTTCTACCATTTATACTATTTACTGTCTTCCTCTTCTTGAAATATTTCTGTCGTGAGATGTGAGGGATCTTGTACTGGCCTGTACTTCCACCTCTTTTTTCTTAACTCTCTTCAGAGGGCTCCTGTCTTCTTCCCACCTCCTTGTGTGTTTGTTTTATTTCCCCCCATCACACTTTCTTCCTCAGAAGATTGCATCCAGTCTCACAGCTTCAACTTAAAGCCCAATCTAGAGATCTGGTCAACTAGACCTCTTCTAATCCATACTTTATACAAGTTATAATAAAGGTCCCCTTCCTCTGGATGCACAATGCTTTGACTTGACAGGGAGCTGGGCTGTATCTCAGCCCCAACTTGATTGTACAACCTTACGTAGTTGCCCTGCTAGTCAGAGCCTCCTATACAATGCTGTCTCAGGTATTGCAGTGCTTCAAACTCCTTATCTTACCCCAGCTCAAACCAGCCCTTCATCTTTATCTCCTTCCTCACTTCCTATACAGTCAGGTGATGGTGACTATAGAATTAAAAAATATGTATTCCCAGCATTTTTTTTCTCTTCATTCTCATGGCCACTATCTTGCTCAGAATTTAATTATCTCCCTAATCCTTTACCACTCCAGTCCATCTTCCACACTGCTGGCAATTTAAAAGAGATATATATGTATATTCTCCCTCAATTTTTCAGTGAGTTCTTAGTAGAGGGTTAAGAGCAAGGGATATGGAGTTGAATTTCAGGACCTGAGGCCCAGCCCTGGCACAATTTACAGGTATCATCCTATGCAAGTTACTTAATATTTCTAAGCTTTCATTTTCTCACATAAAATAGGGGCTTCAAAAATGGCTAACGTGCATATGTTCTAGCTAGTGCTCTGTACGCTTCCCGCACATTCCTTTCTTCCTTCAATACTCAAAAGAGCAAACCTTATTATATTTACACTAAACATTCTTAAAAAGTGAACTCCAATTAATCTTAAAGAAACTGGTTTATTCTTCATGAGTTCAATTTGGTTTTTTGAAGAAACCCACACTAAAGTTAAACCCAGATAATACCATTGATCTTAGCCCAATTGCAAGTGATGGTAAAACAAAGGTAAGTGGGTGTGCATTTCATTTTGAGACAAAGGCATCTCCTGTCCCATTATTTTCTTTTAAGAAAGGAGAGCAAGAAAAGTTAAACGAAGTGTTTTTTTTTCTTTTTTAGTAACTACAAACTACATTATGCAAATAAACACTTTTCTTTTATATTTCTATGTGGTTTTCTTTATTTATTCTTTACGACTCAACCTTATAGTCACAAAGCAAACAAGTGGAGTAGCCAGAAGTCTATCCTAGGTTTTTTGATAATAAGCTCCCTGCCTCATTTGCATACTGCTTCTCTTTCTTTGAAGTTAAGAATCCATGCAGTGACATCGTCAAATTTAAGCAGAAATACTCCAAAGTAATGATTAAGGGTTTTCAGATGTATGCCGTGAATATTATTTCACTATAGTTTTAACCTCAAGCAATGGGTTAATTTAGTTTTTCCAAATCGATACAGCCTGTCACTTTGGATAGATAAACTGACCATTTGCCCTTGTATCCAATATGGGTTTTTTTAAAGCTATGCTAGTGTCTCTTTAGTGCTTTCCCCCAGAGACTGCTAAGTTATTTCTGTCAGAGGACTTAGGCTCTTTCTTAGCATCAAAGGGTTCTGTGGCTTATTTCATGTCCTTAATCAGCTCATTAATTACTTATAAATGGAAGTTGCCTAAATCATATAATAGGGAAGTTGGATGGGATCTTAAAGATCTTGCAATTGAGCCCCCCCCATATGGCAAATGACCAAAACAGTCCAAAGTAGGCTAGGTGACTTATCTATGATCATAAAGCAAATCTAGAACATGTTTCCTCTATAAGAACATCTACCTTACAGTTATGCTGGCAACTTCTTGGAATATTAATTGCATTGAACAGTCTCAACATTACATAGAATAAGCCTGAGTCTTCTCTCCTCTCCTCCCTCTATCTTTCTGTGTCAGCAGGAATCGTTCACTCTAGTATGTATATTAGAGATCCATTCACAGGAACTGCTTTTTGGTAGAGAAAGCCTTCCAAACACTTGACTTTAAACTTCTTTAACTCCTGAAACGGGAATTAGGGACATGCATACCAACTAGAATAATGAAATATTTATGAATTATCCCCAAAGTGCAACTTCCAATGCTCCACAGTGCTCTCTGCAGTAAAGCTCTGTGTTAGACATATACTTGTACATTTCAAAAAAGTATGAACATTACAATATGGCAGTTTTATTATATGAAAACCCGTATTGCTTATGAACACACACAGAGATTGGAGGAAATGGCTCGGGATAACTAACTTGATAAGAGTGAATGTTTCCCTCACTCCTGTCAGGTTTGTCCCCATCTCTGCCATCTTCTCATATGAATACCTGGAGTCAGCATCTCTGCAGCCTCCTCTTTGTGTTATTTGCCACACATAAGTGGTCTTTCAGCCTAGACCATAGTTCCTCAGTCTTGTCTTTCTAGAAATCACTACCTCTTCTGAGATGCTCTCCCTGATTCCATCTGTACCCTTTAATCCCACAGCACTCTGCTATGGCTTCCATCGCTTTGCATTTTAAATTCTTACTTACTGGTCTACTTCCCTAGCTCTGTTATACTCCGAGCTCTTGGAGGTCAGGGGCTTTGTCTTACAGGTTTTTTGACCAGTGTACAGCACAGTGCCTGACAGGCAGACACCAAATTTAGTGGCCCGGTATTACTTTCGTCTTGTTGTTACAAAGGTACATAAATCATGTGCAAGGTTTTCCCATATAATGATATGTTAAAGGATGGGCCAACCTGTCTCACTAGACATCTGGTTAGTCAACTGGAAAGTAAAAAGACACAGGCAAGAGAATATGAGCTTGCTTCTTTTTCCCTTTGGGTAAAATATTCCAGGTTTTTGCTCTCTATATATTTTATTTCATATTTACTCAGATTTCATGATAAAGCAGATGAGCTTTTTTTTGTTTTGCCACCTTCACTCATTTTGCCATTCAGGTTAGGGTTAGGGTTAGTTTTATTAAAATTTGTTTATTTTAGCATCTTCACCACTTGTGAGAGTTTCAGCAATCCCTTTATATGATGGAGGCTTAGACTCAGTGCTGACATTCAAGAAGTAGTTTGAGATATTCATTCATGGTCTATCCCCTTATATTCACTCAAATTCCATTTGTTTTTATTACAAATATTGTCTCAGGAAAGGGATAATTCAGAAAGAAATGGTTTGGATATTTTTGTTTGCAACAGCTTTTCAGTTTCAAAGAGCTAACTCCTTAAATCCTCAGGATCCAGTTTAAATTATAACAACAACAACAAAATAAAACAGGTCCTTTATTCCACCCCCAAGATCAGATAATGATTCTCATAGTAGTGGGACCAAAGGGAAACATCAGAGGGAAGAAAAGGGACATTAGATGCTTGGATGATGGTGGTTTCCAAGTAAGGGCTCCATGTTCTGCCACCTTCTCTCCCACTCCCTGAGCCGGATACATGGGAGACAGACCTGAAAAACTGGATCAGACTGGGGGAACGTAAGAGCAGAGGAATCTGTGACTCACTTTCTGTATGAAGTGCATGGAGGTTATAAAACGAATCATTTTTTAGTGCTACTCTGTGTGGTGCCAGGTCATTAGACATGAGTATCTAGGCAGACATATCCAAAACAGCCTCCCAGCTTATCCCCATGCCCTCAATGCAGCCAGGAGGAGAAGAGAAGGAACAACATGAGAGTCAAACCTGCAGAAGCCAGGAGCCAGGACAAAGAGGACTTAGTCCCTGGGCCTGTGGACTGAAGTCCAGGAACAGACAAGGAAGGTGGAAATCAGCATCTCAGAGATGTCCGTGTGTGCAGAGGATGATGACCACAGACCACTTTGCCACTCTCCCCCATCCCAGACATGGAACCCTAGATGTTCACTCCCGAGAAAGTGAGGGTCCTGGATTAACCAAGATTAAGCTTCAGTCACTTGATTGTATAAAAGAATAAGAAGTTACACTTTATACACCTGACTTTGTAAACCAACATCCATTACTTCCTTCTACAGAGATCATTTTTTTTTAACTTAAACCAATTACTATTTTGTCTGTGTTGCTATAGAAAATGCTAGTGTGGAAGTAATGGTTTGTAATCTTATTAAGCTAATCTTGTTTTTCTTTCAAGTGGGAGACATATCAAGGCCAGAAAGACAAAGTGTAGGATTTGACCTGTGTCAAGCTTGAGCGTAGAAGTGAGAGGATTAGGGAATGAAAAGAATAATCTTATAGGA
Organism: Mesoplodon bidens; assembly: GCF_964165515.1. Taxonomy (NCBI): domain Eukaryota; kingdom Metazoa; phylum Chordata; class Mammalia; order Artiodactyla; family Ziphiidae; genus Mesoplodon; species Mesoplodon bidens. The sequence goes on from NC_138176.1 coordinate 193,609,151, forward strand.
GAATCTCTGCATGAGACAGCTTAATAGAGCTTCATATTTTAGTTTCCATTTCATCCAAATTCTGATCTCTAAGGACCAGAAACATCTGTTATCTTTCTATTCCTCACTGATGTTCTCTTAAGTGATACGGAGCAAATGCTGAAATTTTGGTGATTTGCTCAGGATTGTTGCCTGTCTAGAAGTGCCTTATAAACTGAGCCCATACTGGTAAATGAGTGATCCTTACCCAAGTTCTTAAAGCACAGCTAAGCTGCCCAAAATGTAATATCTGCTCCAAGTCTAAGGGCTCCATACAGAAAGGAAAGAAAAAAATCACTTACTGACTTTCTGAGGAGTTTACAGTTTACTCAAAGAATAAATACTGAATTTGCACTTGCACGAACTTCCCCTATGAAGATCTAAGTCCTGAGGAGTTCTTAACTTAATGATGAGAGAATTTTCCAACTCATAGCCTATTTAGGTTTTCACTGGTCCTCTGGGACATCTACGGAATTTCTTGGCCAAAACTTGGTAACCGCCTATGTATGGCCCAGTTTCCTACTGCTTAGTGTGTAGACAGAGAGGGGGTAATATGTAGAAGTAGACTTCCGTGCATGGGTGGGACCAGAGATTGTCACTCCATGTAAATGCAGATGCAGGCTATGAACAAAAATCTTTTCTGCAAGGCCAGACATGGCATCTGCCAGGTTTAACAACACTGGGGTATAATTTGGGGAAGCAGTCAGCATCACGGATACAAGGCTGTGGCAAATGAAGTCCAGTCCATCAGAGAGAGCAAGATAGCAGGCAGTCAAAGAACAGATATACTAAACAGGTCAAGCAGGCTTTTGTTTTCAGGGAAATTAGTCAGCAGATTAGCTGGAGTTCACAGATAGGACTCTCCTTAAGAGTGAAATGGAAAGCAAGATGCAGGCTCATTGAGCACCTGAGTACTAGACACTAGATAGGAATTAACACACCAAAAAAAGCAAGAACTCAGGTTACAATAGGAGATCCCAAATCTGTGGGGTAGGGCTGAGCTATCTGTGAGTCAAATGGTAGTAGAGAGAAGTAAATTACAGGTATTGGTAATCCCAGAAAACCAGATATTCTGCAGGGTTATGCCTATTCCGGACTTCTGATATTCAGGGTAGACTACCAGAAGGACTTAGGGGATGGGGACATTAGTGCCAGCCATTTCAACTGTTGCTGGAGATTACGATAGCCCTCTTCCTGAAATGCAATGTTAAGGAGTCTTCAAAATCCCCTTGAGAAGTCCTATTAAAGTGCCATCCATATGATGCTTTCTCTTCCAAGACTACTAGATTCTTATATACCCTTGCTTTAAGATCTAAGTAAGGATGTTTCCTTGTCTGAGTTTCTGGCCTGTCTTCCAATGCCCTGATTTTAAATATTCCTTTCTCTTGTCTTCTTTCAATAACTCCCTGAGTGTTAGATTTTTGTAGCAGGTACAAAAGTTACCTGAAGAACTTAGAAAGCAGATTTCTGGTCCTCTGCCCACATTGTCTGCTTCAGTTACTCTGGTATAGGGCACTGAAATATGTATTTTAACAAAAACCCCAGGTGATAATGATGCGGGTGGTCCATGGACCACACTTTGAAAAGCACTGCTTTAAGTTACCAAAATATCTTGGGAATTTTGACATGTCATTAGCTGTAGTGCAGATCTCAGACTGCTTGTTGCTCCCCATGTAGCAGCACAAGTCATTCCTTATCACACCATATATCTTGATTTGGGGTGATGAAGATGGTCCCAAAGCAGTATCCTGGGCTAAAACATTGAGAGTTTTAGGGTATAATTCAAAATTCAAGATAGATTGCGTTTTGGCTGTCTTTAATTTTATTGTTATCTATAATTTAAGGGGCAAGTTATTTTTATTGAAATTTAGATCTATTCTGGGATATGAAAAATTTTCAATTTGTACCTGAAATATAAGATTATATCTTTTAGTCTTCCCAGAGTGAGATATCTCTCTTTCTAGTTTATTAGAGAATTGTTCTTTCAACTGCAAGCATAAAGACAGCTGCAGACTCTTGGTATAAACTAAAAAGGAGTATTTGGGATATTTTCAGTGTCTCTTTCAGAATTGGAAGCTGGGCAACTAGCAGTCATCACATATGGGAAATATTTACATTGCCTGAGTGGGCTCAAGTTTGATGTAGCATAAATGGTATTTTCAAGAGCTCCAGTTCCCCAGATTTTCCATGGCTGCAGTATATGTCTTGTCTCTACTGAGAAATATGCTAGTCTAGGGAGTAATGAATAAGCATTCTTCCAGGCACTGTAGTCATAGCCCTTTGTTTTTGGCCACGTTTATTGTGACTGTTTCACGTATGATTCTGTTCTTCATGAGCTGGATTGGAAAAAATGAAAGCCTGGTCTAAAAATAAATATACCAGGCACTTAACCACTAATCAGTAAACATTTGCTATAACTAGGGTCTGTAAGATCCAAAGGGTCTGTAAGATCCAAAGAGCATGCCACCTACTAAGAGTCCAGTGCTGGTCAAAATTCTGTTCTGTGTTTACCTTTTTTAACCCAAAAAGGAGGTAAGGAATCACAGAAAGGAAGGAATTGCATAAAATAATGTATGAAGCAAATTGTCAAAAAAAAAAAAAAAAAAAGAAAGTAGATAGAATTGGAACTAAATGCTCATATTTTGGGAATTTATGCAATCTTCTTAAAAATGTTTTGATAATCACCTTACCAGAATTTTCAGTGTTTTAAATGCTGCTGCTGTAGCATATTCAGGTAAATCATATAGGCATATCTGGGGGTAAAGATAGGAACCAATAATGTAAACTATTGCTTTCTTCCAAAAATGGTTAGGATTTGAGAGGTGACCCCAGAAAAAAAAATTATAGGTGTTAAAATACTATCACAAATTGTGTTTACCAAAAATTTTCAGCTCTCTGTTCTCTGGTCACAAAACAGAATTATACTTCTCCCCATTTTTGAAGTGAATCATGGCCATGTAACTTTGTTTGGCCAATGAAAAATGAGCAGAAGTGATGTGTCTCACTTCCATGTAAAAGTTTTAGGTGCCACTGTCCAGATCACCATGTGCCCTTCCTACTGCTCTGGGATTGTGGGAACACATATTAGGGTCCTTGAATAAGTATGATGAGCTAAGGCTCCTGCTGACCCACAATGGATAATAGTGTAAGTCAGAAATAATTTTTGTTATGGAACTGGTTGTTTGTGCAGCATCACTAAAGATATAGACATGGAGGCAAAAAAAATAAAATAAAAATAAAAATAAAACATAAAACCCCAAAACCAAAACCAACCAAACAAAAATCCCTTTTCAAGTGTTTGTATAGAAAATGGGATTTCCCAAGTAAAGAAACAGGTTGGCAATAATGTACAATTGTGCATTGTAGGTCCCTTAAGAGAGCTCTAGAGCCAGCCTGATGGAAAGAATTGTGCTTGTTCAATTTTGGAGTCAGGTCTGAATTTTAAGGAACTAAAAATGATATTAAAAAAGATTCATGTTCAGTGATATATATATTAATGAGAAGTAACATACAATAAAACTGTCAACAATGATGATATTTGAAAATTAAGAATTGAAGTGAATGGGATAGAGATTCTACTTTTTCTTTCAAGAATTCAAACTTTTCTTTGAAAGAGCTTGAAACAATTTTATATTTAAAAGTACAAATATGGGAAAATTTACTGCCATTCCCCAATAAAAATCTAAAGCTTTAATAATTTTTAAAACTGTGTTTTAGATAAAACATGGTGATCAGGATTAAGAAAATTCAGAATATGCTTGTCCTGAAAAAGCATCCAAAATCGATGATTTAGAAGGAAATGTAGTACCATAATATACCTGTATAAAAACCAAGGCACATATGGTCTACTCATAGCATAGATTGCTTTGAAGAAACTTGTTCATTAACTGTAGATATAATTTTTAATTCCAGTAAAGTCTAAGTATGTTAGAGTATGTTCCAATTCTTGATTCATTGCATTATCTTTTAAAATTCTCTCATTTCTTGCAGTTTTCCCCAAAGTCTATCTGAACCCTCAGAATTTTTTTCCTGAAATCCAGCCCATATCCCCTCCTTTTTCTTTTATCCTTTTAAAATCCCCTCTTCCTGCTTCAAGCAGTTTCTTTCCTTGATCTTCTCAGCTTTCTCTACCCATTACCCAAATTCTATAAAACTGAAGCCAAGAATGAAGCAGAGAGACTGAATATTCTTTGGAGGGAAAAAGGCCAAGAGTCAAAGACAGAAATGCTCTGTAGCAATCAAGAAGAAATAATATATGAAAAAATTATAATATACATTTCCCTTTTGTTTTTGTCCCTATGTTTGATGTAGTTATGAGGGTTAAACTTTCAAGGAACTAGTCTTTCCTTATCCTGGGAGCAGCCCACTGATTATTTCTATAGAGATAAGCCTCTTTTAAATACAGATATTGTGGTTTTCCCCTAAAAGGAGGTGGAACTAATAAAAGGATGAACTATATGCTCCAGCCCAGCCCGCTATGGAGAAAACACCTTAATGGTATTTTGAAAGGTATTATGACAATTTATGGATAATGTTCCAAAATGCTAATCACTCAGAAAACATTTCCGGTATGTCTTTCCTCCCAGCATCATCCCTGTTTGGCTTTATTTTCATAGGAAATATCTGATCTCGAAGAGCTACTATATTTCCTATTTCAGAAATCCAAATCATAAAGCTGATTTATGATAGTACAGTTTGAAGCTCTGTCACACCTCATTGTCCTGCACCACTGAAGTACATCAACAAATTGCACCCATCAACTAATATTTGGACTTCTTTAACTCCCTGTCATTATTTAATTAGGCTCAAAAATGTCACTGTAGGCAAAGAACTCACTGTTTTTCTGTACTTAAGAAATTGTTGTTGAAATGGAGGAATATTTTTTCCTGGCCCCATAAATTAGAGACAGTAAGATAAATAGAGAGTTGACAGATATACAAGAAGCAAAGTTAGCTCCCAGTTATATAACACCAATAAATTATTAAAGAATGAAATTTTGTCTTAGCTGGAGGTCATAAATGTTTCAGCCTACATTATTCACTACCCTCTACATCTATGAACAAGAAGTAGTACAGAATATATGAGCTTTAACTTTGTCTAGATAATAAGTTTGGTGCACTTAGTTGAGTATGAACTATCTCAAAAATGTATACTTCAAGAAACTGCCATTATAAAAAAAAAAAGAAACTGCTGGCAACAATTCTAATTATTCATTTACAGTAAGTTTCTTTGAAGAGGAGTCCTTAAGGAAACAAAGTTAAGTATGTGTTATGTCTCTAAACCTTATGAGGATGGCTTATTAGAGATATCTGCTTTGATTTGGGGACATGGTTTTAAAATACAGGGTCTGGATGGATACGAAGCTTACAAAACATAGCCCAAATAAATGAAGATAAGGTTAGTAGAAATTTTAAAGCATATTTCCCACAGAATAATCAAAAGATAGGATAGTCCTTCCTCTTTTAATTCTGTTTATGGTACCTGGCAAACTCTTTTCCATCACATTCTATTTTTAGACAAGTCTTCAAAGCTTTAGAATTATGACCCTCAGTTTGTATATACTCTTTTTTAACCTTAGATAAAATATGTGACAGAATGAGATTAGGCTATTCCCTGTCACAAAAAAAAAAAAATAGAATGCTCTTGTGTATTCTTTGAAAAGAAGAAATTAATAGTCCCTAAAGTTTTCTTTAATATTAATCCACTATACAGCACACTAGATGTTGCCCAAAACACACATGTGCACACACACACGAACATAAACACACATGAAGCAGTACCTTCTTTTTGCAAATTTATGATTCATTGTCAGCACGTGTCATACAAGAAAAGGAATAGCAAAATGATAGGGGTATAAATAAGAAGATTTCAAAGGAAATTTATTGAGGTTTCACCTGAGAAGAAAATGTTGTGATTTATTTAACAGCATGAAGTAATGATTAAGAGCTACTGTAGAGCTCTTGACATTTTCTTTAGGGAATAGTATTCCTTATGCTGAGGGGGAAAGACAAGTTTAATAATTTAATGAGACAACCTAAATGGATATCATAGAGAAGGGATAAAATCATACATTCTGGAACTTTGAGGAAAAAACATTTTTACCTTTATTTTCAAAGGAAATATCTATTTTCTATGACCATTTCTATTGTTTCTACAGTTATCTGAGTCTGTTGAAGGTGGCTGTGTGAGACTTTCATAACGCAATTTACGTCTGTCAAGAGGATATCTGAATTCCATTGAAATAATAAAGTGGTGGAATGACAAAGAGATGCCATATGTCACTGAAGATTATTCTGCTGATGTTTTCAGTATCCTTTTTGTAACATTAGTTATGAAGCCAGTGGCATAACTAATAAAGTACAAAAGGAGAAAAAAATAATACTCAAATATAATCATAGTATATGATGCTTTTAAAATATGCTATCTTCAAAGTGTCATTGCAGATTTTTTTTTTACTTAAACATTATCTTGAGCATCTCAGAAAATTTTGATTATGTGACCTTTCAAATGAGTAACACTGAGCCCATAACCAGGTTTGTCCCTCTGTTTCATCTCATCAGTGGCTTAGTCTAATGTTGTTCTGCAACTGATAAAATAAAAATCTGCCCTCATGCACCTACTGGGTTACTCTCCTCAAAAAGCAGTCTGAGAGGTATAAGGACTGTTACAAATAAATATTAATTAATTACCCCATGGGCATTTTCATGGGTAGTTGTCAACATCCAGGGGCAAGGAAGCGTCACCAAATAAACAGAAAAATATCACTTCTCACTATCATATTTCCTTCATTCCACATTACAGTTTTTCACACTTTAACATTTTGAAATTGGAATTTGTCTCAGAATTGATGTGTACATTGATATAGAAATTCATGCAAAGTTCATACAAAGGAGTCAATGTTACCCAATGTTAAAAAAAATATGACAATAAACTAATGACCTTTTCTTCCTCATTCTCTGTCTTGGCTCTATTTTCTATTCTCTTCGTTTTTCTCCCATTGAAAGGCAACGTGGTTTATTAGAGAGACCATCGGCAGTGGATTCCAACAGATTAGGGTTTGAACGAGAGTCCTAATTGTGAACTATTTTGATCTTCATTTTTTTTTCTCCGTGGGAGAGTAATAAGGCCATTATCACAAACTGTTGTGAAGTCTAATGAAATAGCACAAAGTTTGTAGTAGAAAACAAACGTAGTAAATAATAATTGGGTCCCTTTTCCAGTGCTTGGGATGTCTACCAGGCTCCAATTCGCTGGAACTCCTTGTTTTATTTTCCCACCTTCCCTCATATAACCCTCATTTTGTTATTGTTAAAGTAGACTTCAATGGAAAAACAAACAATACAATAACAGAGACAGAAACAAAAAGATTATTCTTCCACATGTAGTGATATAAGACCAAGTTAATACATTCCCAACTCAATGAAAAAGAAAACTATTTCCAGTTCATTTGTTTCTAAGTAATAAAAGCCGGGTTTTAAGTATCCAAAATTTCAGTTTAAATATCAATTTAACCTTTCCTTGAAAAACATCAAAAACAATTTGTAAGATAAAAATGCGGGAATTCTTTCTCAATATCTATAAAATACAGACATATTAATGGCAGAATCCAGTCAAGTCACTACTTAAAAATACCACATTAGTCAGGAAAACATCAGATGTCTGTAATATTCCAACCCCTAACCTACCTCAAACTTCAGTAACAAGCCCTCTAGTCCAAATAATTTAGAATCTCTTGGTCCCTTATCCAGTTTTGAAGGAGATGACAGGCTGAGAAAAGGAAGTGAAGGATTATTAACTCTTGGCTGTATAAGGGTCTTCATCCCTTTTATAGCATTCATAGGAACAGTTTGGGCTGAGAACCTTAAAATCTGGCAACTCCTCCTACCCATGCGTTGTTGACATCTGACAGTGGAGGCTTGTGAACCAAAGTTTGATATTCTGCTTGTTTAGGTTTTAGTCAATTTTGCTTTGAGCTTTGAAATGTTTGTTGTGGTAGACTCTATCTAGAACATTTCTACTTGTTGTATCTTAGTTAATGGGAAATTTGTAGATAGGCAACAATCATTAAACATTCATATCCAAGTCATTGCCATCTTTCCTGGTTTTTGGCAGTCAGAATCTGAAACAAGGCTATTTATTTGTATGCTATTTTCTCAACTCAGAAGGTGTCTTTTAGGAACTGTCCGGATTTTGTTAATTTTGCATTTACTGTAATTTGACTACACAATTTATATCTATTCCAAAAATAGGAGAGATGTTTCCAATTAATAAGGCATGGTGGAAAAAATTAGTGAAGAATCAACTTCTGTACACACATAAAATAATTTAAAAGTCCAAAATCAAAACTAAAAATAACTTGTAGTATTTCTTTGCTTAAGGACACTCAGCTTACTGTATCTATGTCTAACATTAAATCTGCTTTCATCCACTCACACATTAACTACTTAATGCATTAACTACTTAATGTTTACTTGGTTGCACTGATTCACCGCCAGAGAGTGATTAGTATCAATTCCCTGAGAAAAGGGTTCCCTAGTGCATGTGGCGAGGCATGTAGCATGAAACTGGTCCCTTATGCTAACATCCTGAATCAAAGATGTGAAGTTTACTCATGGGGTTTTTAAAAAAATAATTTAGAGCATATTCCAAAGTATCACTATAATGTCATTCCTGTGTAGCTGAGAAGTTTTCTAGAACTGTAATCTGTGTTAATTAAGTTTGAATATCTAGTCTACTTTTTAAAAATATATGTATGGGACTTTCTAAGATCATTTTCTCTGTAGCAACCTTTTTATTAATTTTATGGTTCTTACTTATATCAGAACTTTTCCAGTTTCAGCTATAATTATAGCCAACGTCAGCAAAAAAAAAAAAAAAAAAAAAAAAAAAGAAGGAATTTATTAGATCACAAAATTGAGAAATCCAAGGATAGCTCAGGCTTCAGGCACGGTATATCAATTTGGGTCTAATTAGGAGAGAGAAACCACATAGTAATTTGAACAGGAAAAGTTTAATGTAAAGAATTATTAACTGTAACAGAGGGTTAGTGTATCAAGTGATTGGTTTGTAAAAAGTAAAAAGAACTCTCAAGAATATAGGTATAGGGCTTCCCTGGTGGCGCAGCAGTGGTTGAGAGTCCACCTGCCGATGCAGGGGACATGGGTTCGTGCCCCGGTCCGGGAAGATCCCACATGCCGTGGAGCAGCTGGACCCATGAGCCATGGCCATTGAGCCTGCATGTCCGGAGCCTGTGCTCCACAACAGGAGAGGCCACAACAGTGAGAGGCCCGCGTACTGAAAAAAGAAAAAAAAAAAAAAAATATATATATATAGCAGTTATAAAGAGCAGCCAGGACCCTGAGAGGTGTGATTGATTACCCAAGGAAACATCCACCCCTCCCAAACCCCCAACCCCCGCTGAGATCCAGACTTCTTTGGAGAAGGCATGACCTTGGCTCACTAGATGGTTGAGCATCACTCTGGTGTGGCACTGGCAGGACTTCCTGAAAGTCCTCCCTTTGGAACTTGCCTGAAATGTGCCCTCCAGAGTGCCAGAAAATCCATGGAGAGGTGTCTCGCTGGAGGTTCTCTGCTACAAAAGGGCCAGAGGAGGTATGGGGAAAACTGCTGGCCACTGAATATTAGGGCTGGTGTGTACTGCATGTGTTTGATGCAGAAGAAGCTGCCAGAGATGCAGTTGCTGGGCACTGAGGCCTTTGTACACTGGAAGGGCTGGGAGCTGGAGGAGGGGCAAGTGCTGTAGGAACCTGCAGAGCCAACACTTAGGAAACAGGAAGCAACACCCGCTTTCTTCTGCACTGTCTCTCTCACGCCCTCTACTGACAGAATTTTAACATGGTGCCAACTGGCAAAGGAAACATTTTCAGAGGGACATATCTATTTTCACAGAGCATTCAAAAAGGATGGATTTAGAGCAAACGTGGTGAGATCCCAAGACTCAAATGATGTCAGCAGGATTTGCTAAATACTGTTTCTTAGTCTTTCTTTCCTCTGGGTGGCTTCATTCTAGGCTGGCTGCCTCCATATTGTGGTACGATGAATTCAGGAACTTAGCAGCCAAAGACCTTTTTCTCTAAGCAGTTGTAACAAAAATCCTATTATTATTGTTGATTCAGATTTGTCTGACTTTATCCACATGCCATCCCCAAATCAGTGTGGCTGGGTTGTGTGTGTGTGTGTGTGTGTGTGTGTGTGTGTGTGTGTGTGTGGTTTTCCCTCATCTGGCATTATGTTTCTGCTTCCCTTAACCTTACCCTCATCAGACTGATGTTACCAGACTAAAGCAGGTTGTGCTGGGTAGGCCAAAACAATTTTGGATAAATAGGGGCACTAGCTGAAGAGTAAAACTTCAGAATTTCTTGCATGCCTTAAAGATGTACCTTATGCCCTTTTGAGCTTCTTCATTTTCTTAAATCATTTTTATAAGATTCTAGAGCTTGAGTAAAATTAAGACCATCTAGCTTAATCAAGTCCCTTGAGTTTACACCAAGAAGAAAAACTACAAAGACAAAATACTAGTGTCTGAATTAAGTCTTGAATCCAGGATTTTTCTTAAAACAGAATAAAAAACTTAAATGTAACTTTTTTTCAAAGACGAGAGGATGTATTTACTTAACTAAACATTATCGCAACAATAACAGTGCATATGTGCCATCTAATACATCTCAGCAAAAAAAAGGAAGGAACTACTGATATACACAAAAATTGGGGTGGATTTTAAAAGCATTATGCTGAAAAAAAACCAATTTCAAAAGGCTGCCTACAATGTGATTCAATTTTATAAAATATTATTGAAATGTGTCACAAAATTATACTGACAGAGAACTGAGATGTGATTGCCAGCACTTGAAGTTTGAGAGAAGGTTGACTATAAAGGGTTGACTATAAAGGGGTAGCATGAAGGAGTTTCTTTTGGGTGATTGGACAGTTCTGTATCCTGATTACCAAGGTGGTTCAACAAATCAATACATGGGATAAATTTCATGGAACTAACTATACTATACCAACACCATCCCCCACACACATGCACAAAAATGAATGCATGCAAAAACTGGCAAACCACGAATAAGGTCTGTATTTTTATTAATGGTATTGTACAAGTGTTAATTTTCTGGTTTTGATCACTGTACTATGGTTTTCAAAGATGTTTATCTTTAGAGGAAGCTGGGTAGAGAGTACATGGGAAATTTTCATGATTTTTTGCAACTTCCAACGCAAGGGTAAAATTCTTTCAAAATAATGGTTAAAAGTAATAGTAAATTGAGGCTGGATTTCTGATAGTGAATCAGGAAATTGAAAATCAGTTCTCTTTCAATTTTTTATATCTTCACAGTGAACAAAATTAATTATTAATAATTCATTTGGATACATAAGAAAAAAACACAAATGGGTGCTTATATTATTTATTCCAAAAATCACAAACATTTTAATAATATCAGGGGAAAAAGCAACAAAAACAATTTCAAAACATACAAATGAGGAAAAAGGAAAGTTAGAATGAACTCTAAGGTACTGGATTAGTACTGTGCTAGTGACTGATGACTGAGTTCCTACTAGCTCTTTGCTCTTGGAGGAGAGTAGATTTGCTCAGGTAGAGGCAAGCAGAAGATGGATCCCAGGCTGAAGTAGGCTCCAAATGGTAAAATAATAACATCCCAAACCACTGTAGGACAAAGGTTTGAATCAGAAGAAGGAGAAGGAGGAAGAGGAGAAAAAGAAGAAAAAAAAATGCTCAAACAGAAACTGTGTTTGAATGATGAAGCTTAGCTGTTAGAATATAAATTTTATTTATTTTATGAAACAACATCAAAAGGTTGGAACAATTATCAGTGCATAGCAACTGAACCAGGCTCTATGGGAACAATGCTTATAACCATGTGGTCCTCTTAATTTCTTTCAATGTTAGGAATTAAAAAGAATTTTAGTTTGCCTTATATTATTCAAGAAAACTATAGCACAGGTAGATTATTCTCTAGACATTCACAAGGTGAATATATCCAGTTTGCTTAATATTTCCAACTGAAAATTTTCAGTAAGAAATAAAGGCCGGAGACTTCCGGGTAAGATGGCGGAAGAGTAAGACGCGGAGATCACCTTCCTCCCCACGGATACACCAGAAATACAGCTACACGTGGAACAACTCCTACAGAACACCTACTGAATGCTGGCAGAAGACCCCAGACCTCCCAAAAGGCAAGAAACTCCCCACATACCTGGGTAGGGCAAAGCGGAGAGATTCCCGCACAGAAGATCGGTGCCGAGCGGCACTCACCCGCCCGAGAGGCTTGTCTGCTCGCCCGCCAGGGCGGGCGGCGCTGGAAGCTGAGGCTCGGACTTCGGTCAGAGCGCAGGGAAAGGACTGGGGCTGGCGGCGAGAACTCAGCCTGAAGGGGGCTAATGTGCCACAGCTAGCCGGCAGGGAGTTCGGGGAAACTCTGGAGCTGCCGAAGAGGCAAGAGACTTTTTCTTCCCTCTTGGTTTCCTGGTGCGCGAGGAGAGGGGATTAAGAGCGCTGCTTAAAGGGTCTCCACAGACGGGCGCGAGTCACGACTGAAAGCGCGGAGCTCAGTGACGGGCGTGGGACGCTGGGGCTGCTGCTGCCGCCGCCAAGAAGCCTGTGTGCGAGCGCAGGTCACTGTCCACACCGCCCTTCCGGGAGCCTGTGCAGCCCGCCACTGCCGGGGTCCCGGGATCCAGGGGCGGCTTCCCTGGGAGAACGCACGGCGCGCCTCGGGCTGGTGCAACGTCACGCCGAACTCTGCCGCTGCAGGCTCGCCCCGCACTCTGTGCCCCTCCCTCCCGCCCGGCCTGAGTGAGCCAGAGTCCCCGAAGAGGCTGCTCCTTTAACCCTGTCCTGTCTGAGCGAAGAACAGACGCCCTCCGGCGACCTACACGCAGAGGCGGGGCCAAATCCAAAGCTGAGACCCAGGAGCTGTGATAAAAAAGAAGAGAAAGGGAAACCTCTCCCAGCAGCCTCAGAAGCAGCGGATTAAAGCTCCACAGTCAACTTGATGTACCCTGCATCTGTGGAATACATGAATAGACAACAAATCATCCCAAATTGAGGAGCCAGGAGTCAGTGCTGTGCCTCTGAGGTGGGAGAGCCAACTTCAGGACACTGGTCCACAAGAGACCTCCCAGCTCCACATAATATCAAACGGCGAAAATCTTCCAGAGATCTCCATCTCAACACCAGCACCCAGCTTCACTCAACGACTAGCAAGCTACAGTGCTGGATACCCTATGCCAAACAACTAGCAAGACAGGAACACAACGCCACCCATTAGCAGAGAGGTGGCCTAAAATCATAAAAAGTCCGCAGACACCCCAAAACACACCACCAGACGTGGACCTGCCCACCAGAAAGACAAGATCCAGCCTCATTCACCAGAACACAGGCACTAGTACCTTCCACCAGGAAGCCTACACAACCCACTAAACCAACCTTAGCCACTGGGGACAGACACCAAAAACAACGGGAACTACGAACCTGCAGCCTGCAAAAAGGAGACCCCAAACACAGTAACATAAGCAAAATGAGAAGACAGAAAAACACACAGCAGGAGAAGGAACAAGATAAAAACCCACCAGACCTAACAAATGAAGACGTAATAGGCAGTCTACCTGAAAAAGAATTCAGAATAATGATGGTAAAGATGATCCAAGATTCTATTTCCCAGATCCAAAATCTTGGAAATAGAATAGACAAAATGCAAGAAACAGTTAACAAGGACCTAGAAGAACTAAAGATGAATCAAGCTTCGATTAAAAACACAATAAATGAAATAAAAAATACTCTAGATGGGATCAATAGCAGAATAACTGAGGCAGAAGAACGGATAAGTGAGGTGGAAGATAAAATAGTGGAAATAACTGCTGCAGAGCAAAATAAAGAAAAAAGAATGAAAAGAACAGAGGACAGTCTCAGAGACCTCTGGGACAACATTAAACGCACCAACATTCGAATTATAGGGGTTCCAGAAGAAGAAGAGAAAAAGAAAGGGACTGAGAAAATATTTGAAGAGATTATAGTTGAAAACTTCCCTAATATGGGAAAGGAAATAGTTAATCAAGTCCAGGAAGCACAGAGAGTCCCATACAGAATAAATCCAAGGAGAAATACGCCAAGACACATATTAATCAAACTGTCAAAAATTAAACACAAAGAAATCATATTAAAAGCAGCAAGGCAAAAACAACAAATAACACACAAGGGAATCCCCATCAGGATAACAGCTGATCTATCAGCAGAAACTCTACAAGCCAGAAGGGAGTGGCAGGACATAATTAAAGTGATGAAGGAGAAAAACCTGCAACCAAGATTACTCTACCCAGCAAGGATCTCATTCAGATTTGATGGAGAAATTAAAACGTTTACAGACAAGCAAAAGCTGAGAGAGTTCAGCACCACCAAACCAGCTTTACAACAAATGCTACAGGAACTTCTCTAGGCAAGAAACACAACAGAAGTAAAAGACCTACAATAACGAACCCAAAACAATTAAGAAAATGGGAATAGGAACATACATATCGATAATTACCTTAAATGTAAATGGACTAAATGCTCCCACCAAAAGACACAGAGTGGCTGAATGGATACAAAAACAAGACCCATATATATGCTGTCTACAAGAGACCCACTTCAGACCTAGAGACACATACAGACTGAAAGTAAGGGGATGGAAAAAGATATTCCATGCAAATGGAAACCAAAAGAAAGCTGGAGTAGCAATTCTCATATCAGACAAAATAGACTTTAAAATAAAGACTACTAGAAGAGACAAAGAAGGACACTACATAATGATCAAGGGATCAATCCAAGAAGAAGATATAACAATTGTAAATATTTATGCACCAAACATAGGAGCACCTCAATACATAAGGCAAATACTAACAGCCATAAAAGGAGAAATTGACTGTAACACAATCATAGTAGGGGAATTTAACACCCCACTTTCACCAATGGACAGATCTTCCAAAATGAAAATAAATAAGGAAACACAAGCTTTAAATGATACATTAAACAAGATGGACTTAATTGATATTTATAGGACATTCCATCCAAAAACAACAGAATACACGTTTTTCTCAAGTGCTCATGGAACATTCTCCAGGATAGATCATATCTTGGGTCACAAATCAAGCCTTGGTAAATTTAAGAAAATTGAAATTGTATCAAGTGTCTTTTCTGACCACAATGCTATGAGACTAGATATCAATTACAGGAAAAGAGCTGTAAAAAATACAAACACATGGAGGCTAAACAA
This sequence comes from Mesoplodon bidens, assembly GCF_964165515.1. Taxonomy (NCBI): domain Eukaryota; kingdom Metazoa; phylum Chordata; class Mammalia; order Artiodactyla; family Ziphiidae; genus Mesoplodon; species Mesoplodon bidens. The sequence goes on from NC_138176.1 coordinate 193,624,456, forward strand.
TACACTACTTAATAACGAAGTGATCACTGAAGAAATCAAAGAGGAAATTAAAAAATACCTAGAAACAAATGACAATGGAGACACGACGACCCAAAACCTATGGGATGCAGCAAAAGCAGTTCTAAGAGGGAAGTTTATAGCAATACAATCCCACCTTAAGAAACAGGAAACATCTCGAATAAACAACCTAACCTTGCACCTAAAGCAATTAGAGAAAGAAGAACAAAAACATCCCAAAGTTAGCAGAAGGAAAGAAATCATAAAAATCAGATCAGAAATAAATGAAAAAGAAATGAAGGAAACGATAGCAAAGATCAATAAAACTAAAAGCTGGTTCTTTGAGAAGATAAACAAAATTGATAAACCATTAGCCAGACTCATCAAGAAAAAAAGGGAGAAGACTCAAATCAATAGAATTAGAAATGAAAAAGGAGAAGTAACAACTGACACTGCAGAAATACAAAAGATCATGAGAGATTACTACAAGCAACTCTATGCCCATAAAATGGACAACCTGGAAGAGATGGACAAATTCTTAGAAATGCACAACCTGCCAAGACTGACTCAGGAAGAAATAGAAAATATGAATAGACCAATCACAAGCACTGAAATTGAAACTGTGATTAAAAATCTTCCATCAAACAAAAGCCCAGGACCAGATGGCTTCACAGGCGAATTCTATCAAACATTTAGAGAAGAGCTAACACCCATCCTTCTCAAACTCTTCCAAACAATATCAGAGGAAGGAACACTCCCAAACTCATTCTACGAGGCCACCATCACCTTGATACCAAAACCAGGCAAGGATCTCACAAAGAAAGAAAACTACAGGCCAATATCACTGATGAACATACATGCAAAAATCCTCAACAAAATACTAGCAAACAGAATCCAACAGCACATTAAAAGGATCATACACCATGATCAAGTGGGGTTTATTCCAGGAATGCAAGGATTCTTCAATATACGCAAATCAATCAATGTGATACACCATATTAACAAGTTGAAGGAGAAAAACCATATGATCATCTCAATAGATGCAGAGAAAGCTTTCGACAAAATTCAACACCCATTTATGATAAAAACCCTGCAGAAAGTAGGCATAGAGGGAACTTTCCTCAACATCATAAAGGCCATATATGACAAACCCACAGCCAACATTGTCCTCAATGGTGAAAAACTGAAACCATTTCCCCTCAGATCAGGAACAAGACAAGGCTGCCCACTCTCACCACTCTTATTCAACATAGTTTTGGAAGTTTTAGCCACAGCAATCAGAGAAGAAAAGGAAATAAAAGGAATCCAAATTGGAAAAGAAGAAGTAAAGCTGTCACTGTTTGCAGATGACATGATACTATACATAGAGAATCCTAAAGATGCTACCGAAAAACTACTAGAACTAATCAATGAATTTGGTAAAGTAGCAGGATACAAAATTAATGTACAGAAATCTCTGGCATTCCTGTACACTAATGATGAAAAATCTGAAAATGAAATCAAGAAAACACTCCCATTTACCATTGCAACAAAAAGAATAAAATATCTAGGAATAAACCTACCTAAGGAGACAAAAGACCTGTATGCAGAAAATTATAAGACACTGATGAAAGAAATTAAAGATGATACAAATAGATGGAGAGATATACCATGCTCCTGGATTGGAAGAATCAATATTGTGAAAATGACTCTACTACCCAAAGCAATCTACAGATTCAATGCAATCCCTATCAAACTACCACTGGCATTTTTCACAGAACTAGAACAAAAAATTTCAAAATTTGTTTGGAAAAACAAAAGACCCCGAATAGCCAAAGCCATCTTGAGAACGAAAAACGGAGCTGGAGGAATCAGGCTCCCTGACTTCAGACTATACTACAAAGCTACAGTAATTAAGACAGTCTGGTACTGGCATAAAAACAGAAAGATAGATCAGTGGATCAGGATAGAAAGCCCAGAGATAAACCCACGCACATATGGCCAACTTATCTTTGATAAAGGAGGCAGGAATGTACAGTGGAGAAAGGACAGCCTCTTCAATAAGTGGTGCTGGGAAAACTGGACAGGGACATGTAAAAGTTTGAGATTAGATCATTCCCTAACACCATACACAAAAATAAGCTCAAAATGGATTAAAGACTTAAATGTAAGGCCAGAAACTATCAAACTCTTAGAGGAAAACATAGGTAGAACACTCTATGACATAAATCACAGCAAGATCCTTTTGGACCCACCTCCTAGAGAAATGGAAATAAAAAGAAAGATAAACAAATGGGACCTAATGAAACTTCAAAGCTTTTGCACAGCAAAGGAAACCATAAACAAGACCAAAAGACAACCCTCAGAATGGGAGAAAATATTTGCAAATGAAGCAACTGACAAAGGATTAATCTCCAAAATTTATAAGCAGCTCATGCAGCTCAATAGCAAAAAAACAAACAACCCAATCCAAAAATGGGCAGAAGACTTAAATAGGCATTTCTCCAAAGAAGATATACAGACTGCCAACAAACACATGAAAGAATGCTCAACATCATTAATCATTAGAGAAATGCAAATCAAAACTACAATGAGATATCATCTCACACCAGTCAGAATGGCCATCATCAAGAAATCTAGAAACAATAAATGCTGGAGAGGGTGTGGAAAAAAGGGAACACTCTTACACTGCTGGTGGGAATGTGAATTGGTACAGCCACTATGGAGAACAGTATGGAGGTTCCTCAAAAAACTAAAAATAGAACTACCATATGACCCAGCAATCCCACTACTTGGCATATACCCTGAGAAAACCATAATTCCAAAAGAGACATGTACCAAAATGTTCATTGCAGCTCTATTCACAATAGCCCGGAGCTGGAAACAACCTAAGTGTCCATCATCGGACGAATGGATAAAGAAGATGTGGCACATATATACAATGGAATATTACTCAGCCATAAAAAGAAACGAAACTGAGCTATTTGTAATGAGGTGGATAGACCTAGAGTCTGTCATACAGAGTGAAGTAAGTCAGAAAGAGAAAGACAAATACCGTATGCTAACACATATATACGGAATTTAAAAAAAAAAAAAAGTCATGAAGGACCTAGGGGCAAAACGGGAATAAAGACACAGACCTACTTGAGAATGGACTTGAGGATATGGGGAAGGGGAAGGGTAAGCTGTGACAAAGCGAAAGAGAGGCATGGACATATATACACTACCAAACGTAAGGTAGATAGATAGTGGGAAGCAGCCACAGAGCACAGGGAGATCAGCTCGGTGCTTTGTGACCGCCTGGAGGGGTGGGATGGGGAGGGTGGGAGGGAGGGAGATGCATGAGGGAAGGGATGTGGGAACAGATGTATATGTATGACTGATTCACTTTGTTATAAAGCAGAAACTAATTAAAAAAATTAAAAAAAAAAAAAAAGAAATAAAGGCAATTCACATTAAGAAATTATTCAAATAAAGTATCCTTTTTTCTTTGTTAAATTCATAAATAACACATAACTTTCTAAAGGACATACAGCTTTAAGATGAACATAGTTAAGGACTGATGAAGTAAGGATGGTTATGTCTCAGTCATTGCTGGTCAGTCATTTTCAACTATCCACAGTTTTATAGGCTTCCACTTTTCTTCTTTCTTTTTTTTTTTTTTTTTGTTCTTCAAGGACAGCAAATTTAAAATGCATAAAAGTAACAATCTAATTGAGTGATAAATTTCTAATCCTGTATTCTACTCTCTACTCATATATTCCTATTATATTCCCTCCTGATTAGTAAGAGAGTCTGTGCCCCAGAAATATTCTTTTATTTTGGTCACTATATTTTGAGTTTGGTCTAATTGTACACTAAGTAAAAGCCTGGGAAAAGTTATCAAGTCTAGCTGTAATTAATTAAACATTATATAAGATTTTCCATATAGTTAAAATATGATGTAAGGCTTCTCTTCCATGTGAAAAATGAGTTGTTCTGCTGTAAGGATTTTGTTTCCAGGTAAAAATTGAAATATATTTACAGCGTCTTCCTTCAAGCATATGAAAAGATGGTATCTTGTGAAATCTTCTAAATAAAATAGGAGTAACCTTTTAGAAATCCTTTGAAAATTATATAATTGTTCCCTGTGGAATAAACCATGTGCTTGCATAGGCAACAGCTAGAAATGAGCCACCTATCTCAAGAAGGTATTCCTCACCTTAGCAATACATTAGACAGATTCTGGGAGTTCGTTATTAGTGTATTTATGTATCATAGATTATTCACATTAACCAAGCTCAAGAGAATGATAGAGAAGACCAGAACTCCAACCCCACTTTTAGTTGAGCTGGATTCCTCTCATCAGTAGAATCATTGTCTTTGTTCCATTCAATTAAGATATATGAGAAAGCTAGGTGACTTTTGGAAGGTGACTAGGTGGGCTTGAAATCTGAAGAATGGGCATTCTGTGTAACAAGTCTAATAATTAAACTAAGCCATTCACAATAGGGATGAACTTGGTGGTAGATTGAAATAAATTAAATCCATTAACTAGGGCCTTTTCATGAACAATGTTTGGTTTTGTTTTTTAATTAATTTATTTATTTTATTTTTGTCTGCGCTGGGTCCTTGCTGCCGTTGCGCGCGGCTCTCTCCAGCTGCGGAGAGCGGGGCCCACTCCTCCCTGCGGTGCACGGGCTTCTCATTGTGGTGGCCTCCCTCTCCGCGGAGTACAGCACCAGCTCCAGGCGCACGGGCTTCAGTAGCCGTGGTTTGCGGGCTCTAGAGCGCAAGCTCAGCAGCCATGGCGCACAGGCTTAGCTGCTCTGCGGCATGTGGGATCGAACCAGACCAGGGCTCGAACCCGCGTCTCCTGCATTGGCAGGCGGGCTCCCAACCACTGTGCCACCAGGGAAACTCCACGGACAGTGTTTAGATGAGAACTGATAGCATTGGCTTCATGGCTTCCAAGGGTTTTCACCAGTAGCTACCTAAACAAATTACTTAACTTCTCAGAACCTCCTAATACTTTTTCTTAAAGGTTGTTGTAAAGAGCAATTAAGTAATATTAATACGTACCACCTATGTAAAAGCTTCTCAAAGAAGATAGTTTCCCCTTAGTCCACTGCCTATATCAATTTTAAAGCTAGAAAGAGTTTTGAAGTAAGGAATGACTTTTCAGTTACTTATCTCCAAGCAACAGAAAACTTAAGAGTTCAGTTTAAGAGTTGAACATGCAAATATCCAGAGAAACAGTCAAACTTCATGATTCTTGACTTATTTATAAATGGTGCATAAAGAATAACAATATATTAGTTTTAAACGGAAAAAACCAAGACAATCAGATTTAAAGTAACTAATGTCCAATTTGAAAAATAATTTTTATGGCAAATCAAGATAGTTTCAATAGGCAGCACATTGAAATGAAAAAGATCAGGGAGTCTGAGTTTGACTGACTTGCTTTAGAATTCCCAACTCTTTAGCACAGCTCCTGGAAGTTACTTAACACTCATGAATTTCTACTTCTACATTGGCAAAACAGCAATAATTATAAAAATTACTTGGTGAAGATAAAAACAAATAATATGTTAAGGTGAGCAAACTGCTGCCCAGTGGGAACATGCAGTCCTTAGCACTGCACTTTGTAGGTATGTTCATGTAAACTTCAGAATACTGAGATGAAACGTCTGTGTCTGGTGTCTGTGCTTGACTGAGGCTTATATCCATGGATATCGATGATCAACTTTTCTACTGACTGAGCGTTCCATGAGCAGAGTTTTCTAAATACTAGAAAATACTAGAGTTATAGAAAAGTGTGCTTAACTGCTAGTAATATTTTCCTAACTCAGATAGACTTAGTTTGTTTGCTGTCTATGATGGATCCCTTCCAGGGCCTCCTCCACATTGTTGGCGTGAAGAGGAAGAAAGGAAGGAAATTTTCACTAGATCTCCAAGGAACTAGGCTACCACTTTCACACCTACGCCTTGGAACAATTTGTATATCTTTTTACGATGCTCAATTTGCCTTTTTCCCTTTTCCTTTTTACTCTTTGTGTTTGCATACATTTCGTTATGTTTCATGGGCTTGAAGCTTAATTTGTCCCCAAACCTTTTTAAATGTTAAGAGATTCTTCTGTTTCTAAAATTTACAGCCATAATATCTCTGTGCCATTTGCCCAGGCTGGTTATTTAAAAGGCAGCTCACACCTCTTTTCTGTGTGATATACTGTGCCTCCTACTGCGAGGGTCCCATAAAGTGACTTTGAAAACAGTGTGCCATGGCTCTTTGCATGTTTTTACTGGAGTAAGAGGCTCCTACTGGTTCCATACATTTTCATTTATAATCAGTGTAAATGCTCTACCTCCAATCCCAGGAAGAAACTAATTTTATAAGTAGACAAATTCCTTAAATAGGATTTTATGGAATGGGACTACATATACTATTAGATTTAGGAAAATCTTTAAAGTTTTGTAGAGTTTGTTATGATGAGCTTTATAAATTAAAAAAGCTTGATATGGGGCTTCCCTGGTGGCGCAGTGGTTGAGAGTCCACCTGCCAATGCAGGGGACATGGGTTTGTGCCCCGGTCTGGGAAGATCCCACATGCTGCGGAGTGGCTGGGCCCGTGAGCCATGGCCCCTGAGCCTGCACATCCGGAGCCTGTGCTCCGCAACCGGAGAAGCCACAGCAGTGAGAGGCCCACGTACTGGGAAAAAAAAAAAAAAAAAGCTTGATATGGAGGCCACTCAAGCCCTGGTTTTTGTTCAGCCCCAATAGCTTTGACAAGTGATTTAGTGTTTCTTTACAGCAGCTCTTCCTCATCTTTACAATAGGTCTTATCCTATTACATCCTTCCTGTACTTCCATCAGTAACTGCAATAAATATATACTGAAATACAATATTCTATGCAAAATTTAGATATAAAATTCTGTGTAAAACAAGATTTTTATGGATCACCAAAAACATATTATAATTTAACAAAAAGGAGATAGTTTGTCTTTTCTTTAAAAAAAAAAACTAGGTAATACTACCAAACAGTACATAAGTGAATTCGATTTGTTTAAAACACACACACACATGCACACACATGAGAGTGCACTTGGGGTAGGCAGCTCAGAAATACAAATCAAATTACTAGGCCAGATAAAGATTTTTTTCTTCATTATATATTATATTACAAATTGATGGATTTCAGAGAGACCAAAATTAATTAATTTTTTTAAAATATGTGACATCTGTACAGGGCTTTATATATATATGTTGTATCTTATTCTAATGAAAGCTCTCTATTATAACCCTTTCTTGGGTTTTCCTATTGAAGGCATTCACTATATACAATGCTCTGAAATTGCCAAAACACAACCAATGTTCAAAACTCTCCTTTCTGCAATTTTGAGTTCAAAGATCCATAGAGCTTTGGATGTGAGACAAGTTACGGGTCATAGCTTTGGTTGCTTTTTGTGTTAATAAATGGCTTCTCATTATTTCCTTTTCCTTTAATCTCTGGTTATAATAGGCTGCCATTTTAGTTGCAGACATATGCTGACCAAACAAGAACAAAGATATGAGATAAAAGTTTATTTGAGCTGCAAGTTTATAGCAAGCATGAATGCAAGTTGATTAGGGAGCCTGTAGTGAGGCTTATAGGCAGAGTCTCATAAAAATATATCATCTTGATACTATTGCATTTGAAACTGTCTACTGGAATGCCTTTGTTACTGATTATTCCTTGCAAAGTGAACTGACCAAGGATCTGGCTGTTGTTCTTACCCTTCCCACCTCCACCCCTTCCCCTTGCCTCCCTTTTTTTTTTTAATGTATTTTTTTAAACTATTGAATTTGTTACAATATTGCTTCTGTTTTATGTTTTGGCTTTTTGACCGTGAGATATGCGGGATCTTAGTTCCGTGACCAGAGATCGAACCACACTCCCTGAATTGGAAGGCAAATCTTAACCACTGGACCACCAGGGAAGTCCCATTGCCTCCCTTTTAAAAGCAGTAAAGACAAAGGTGAAATTTGGCTCCTTCAAGAGCTCAGCGTGGGTGAAATGGAATAGTCCTTCAGAGCAGTCAGCATAATTATCCAGCCACTTTGACAAATTTACCGACATCTGTTCCAGAGTCATTTTTGCTGCACAAATCTGCCATTAACAAATAGTGAGGACTTTAATTAACTGAGCATACCAAGGAGTGAAACTCTGATAAGATGGCACCATCTGGTATAGAGAGATGTAAAATTCTCTCTGCTGCTGTGTTGATTAGGTATTATATTAAAATTTGTCTTGATCACAAATGATTCCCCTGCTGTGTAGGGTTAATGGCAAAGACTTTATGATTTGAGATACTTTGCTCAGGTATGCCACAGCATTAAAATGTAAATTTACTGAGTTTGAGATTTTTCCTTTGGCCTTTTGTTAATGCCCCATTAGTACTCTTTAATTTTGCACACTCCACAAAGAATCAGGTTGATCAACTTTGAGCTTCAAGAAGAGGTCAGCCAGAACCAGCAGTGTCAAACCCTTGACAGCTGTCCTTAACAAATTTATCTGAAAATTTAAAGTCAGGATAATCTCCCTAGAAAAATTAACTTATGCACATAATCATAGACTTTTAGATACGATTTCAGGGGAGGTATCATAGACTCTTTGAAGGCCATTCATACTAAATCCGTGGATCCCAGATTATATATCTGTTCATCAGACACACTCTTACCGTCTCTTGTACATGCAGCATTGCATCCATTTCATTCCAGCTGCCTACCTCATTTAACTGCTTTATTTGACCAGATTTTTAAGGTTCTACAGCAAACATGAACTTTGGATTTAGAAACTAAACTGGTTCCAGGGAATTCCCTGACGTTCCAGTGGTTAGGACTCCGTGCTTCCACTGCAGGGGGCCCGTGTTCCATCCCTGGTCAGGGAACTAAGATCCCACAAGCCATGAAGTGTGGCAATAAAATAAAATAGAAATTAAACTGGTTCCAATTTGGTTCAGTTTAATGGCTCCCAACTGAATAAGTTTCACTACTGACTGGAAAAAATGATAAATTAGATTCAGTTGCAAGACATTAGTCTTGGCTTCCACAGATCTAAGGTGGGGAGTCTGGGAAAAGCTTGAAGTAGATTCTAAGAAAAGATACATCTAGGGGACTCTTGTCACTTGCTTCTTTTTTGTTTGTTTTTGTTTTTAAATTAATTTTTATTGGAGTATAGTTGCTTTACAATGTTGTGTTAGTTTCTACTGTATAGCAAAGTCAATCAGTTACTATATGTATACATATATCCACTCTTGTTTTATATTTCCTTCCCATTTAGGTCACCACAGATCACTGTGGTGAGTAGGGTTCCCTGTGTTAAACAGTATGTTCTCATCAGCTACCTATTTTATGTATAGTAGTGTATATATGTCAATCCCAATCTCCCAGTTCATCCACGCCCCCCTGCCAATTCCTCCCTGGGTAACCATAATTTTGTTCTCTACATCTGTGACTCTATTTCTGCTTTGCCAATAAGTTCATCTGTACCATATTTCTAGATTCCACATATAACCAGTATTATACGATATTTGTTTTTCTCTTTCTGTCTTACACTCTGTATGACAATCTCTAAGTCCATCCATGTCTCTGCAAGTGGAACTATTTCGTTCCTTTTTATGGCTGAGTGATATTCCATTGTATATATGGGCCACATATTCTTTATCCATTCATCTGTTGATGGACACTTAGGTTGCTTCCATGTCCTGGCTATTGTAAATAGAGTTGCAATGAACATTGTGATACGTGACTCTTTTGGAATTATGGTTTTCTCAGGGTATATGTCCAGTAGTGGGATTGCTGGGTTATATGGTAGTTCTATTTTTAGTTTTTTAAGGAACCTCCATACTGTTCTCCATAGTGGCAGTATCAACTTACATTCCCACCAACAGTACAAGAGGGTTCCCTTTTCTCCACACCCTCTCCTGCATTTATTGTTTGTAGATTTTTTCATGATGGCCATTCTAACCGGTGTGAGGTGATACCTCACTGTAGTTTTGATTTATATTTCTCTAATAATTAGTGATGTTGAGCATATTTTCATGGGTTTGTTGGCCATCTGTATGTCTTCTTTGGAGAAATGTCTATTTAGGTATTCCCCCCCCCCAGTTTTTGATTGGGTTATTTGTTTTCTTTTTTGTTTGTTTTGTTTTGTTTATTTTGTGGTACGCGGGCCTCTCACTGTTGTGGCCTCTCCCATTGCGGAGCACAGGCTCCAGTTGCGCAGGCTCAGTGGCCATGGCTCACGGACCCAGCCGCTCCACGGCATGTGGGATCTTCCCGGACCAGGGCACCAACCCTCATCCCCTGCAATGGCAGGCAGACTCTCAACCACTGCGCCACCAGGGAAGCCCTTGTTTTCTTTTTGATATTGAGCTCCATGAGCTATTTGTATGTTTTGGAGATTAATCCCTTGTCAGTTGCTTTGTTTGCAAATATTTTCTCCTATTCTGAGGGTTGTCTTTTTGTTTTGTTTACAGTTTTCTTTGTTCTGCAAAAGCTTTTAAGTTTCATTAGGTCCCATTTGTTTATTTTTATTTTTATTTTCATTACTCTAAGAGGTGGATCAAAAAAGATCTTGCTGTGATTTATGTCAAAGAGTGTTCTGCCTAGATTTTCCTCTAAGAGTTTTATAGTGTCCTGACTTACATTTAGGTCTTTAATCCATTTTGAGTTTATTTTTGTGTATGGTATTAGCGAGTATTCTAATTTCATTCTTTTACATGTAGCTATCACTTGCTTCTCAACAAGCAATGCTTTCTGCCAATAAAGTTAAAGTTCATTGAAGCTTAGTTTGTATAGCAGGGTCATTATTGAAAACATTTTGTATTTGCCAGTAGTGTTAGACAATCATGAAATGCATGGTCTAAAATTTTGCATTCTGCTTCTCAGTACATTTGAAAGAAGGCTTTAGGAAATAATCCTAACATGCCCAAGGCAAATGGCGTACTCAATTTTCTAACACCTGTTCCCTATGGAAGTAACTTTTTTAATTGGGGGCTGATCAGAATTCAAAGAAGGTTGCTACATAACACCTTGAGATCTGATAAGACAGGCACAACAATAAGAGTTAAGAAATAAAGATTTTTCACCAGCTATCTCATTAAATTATCATTATTTTCATAAATTTACTTGGATAATCTTTAGTTGTAATTTTCCATCTGTAAAATGGGAATACAATGTAATTCAAGAATTAGGTAATTAAGAGAAAGCTTATGACTATCTCAAAATAAGTAGCTTTTGCTACATGTGGCTTTTCCCAATTCTAATTATCTTTACATCAATCTGAATAAAGCGTTTTTCAGGTGGTAGAGAAAAACATATGTGATACACTTTTTAATTTAACAAAAGACCTATATTATCCTGTTCTAGAACAGCTATATTTACGTTTTTAACCAAATCAAAGAGTCCCAGCGTCAGAAAGATTTTTCCAACTAACGCCAGTATCTTCAAGCTAGAAAGGCTTTTGTATTTTGTAAAATTGTATAAATACTTGTCATAGTATAATTTTTACACCACTACTGATTCAGTGCCAAGCAGTTCATTGTTTTTCTAACCATCTTAAATCAAACTCTGAAATTCAAGTCACCAGGATAGTGAAGAAATAAAAATTCAATCTTAGCCATTATTGTCCCTCCTTATCTCATCTTTCTCACCCCCCCCCCCAAATAGGGGCTGTGTTAAAATTTCATAGAAAGTATTGTCAGGTCTTTAACCCACACCAGGCTGAAATGATCAATGCCCAAGCCACATAATCTCCTGATAATGGATGGTTTTGTTCCTTCTGTGCCAAGATCACTGGTGGCTTTGAGCCTTTGTCCAGCCTTGGAGCCAGAGCTGTGCCATATCGCCATTCTCCTCCTGGTCCTGTTATTGCCCTGGGGCATTTCAAACCCCACTATTCCAGGGACTTTTCCTTACCCTGAGGTCAGCCACTTTGGTCTCTATGCCTCTAAGCCCTTCTCTTTATCTCTATGTCTCTCCATACCACCCCTTCCCCTCTTCCCCTCTCTGTGCCCCAAACAATTTTCCCCTCCATGGGCCTTTATAAACACAATGTTGATCCTTCTTTGGAGCAGAAGAGTTTTTCCTAACTAACCCTAATATATATTTTTATTTAATTGTTGACAGTGTTATATAGCTGTTTGTTTCTTCTTATAATGAAAGCTACCAGATGTGCCAGCATTCTTGTATTTTTTCCCACAGTTCCAAAATTATGCTTTTTATTTCAGTGTGCTCTTTTTGGGAAAATTATTTGGCAGGCATCAATATAAAGCAAGATTCTCACTGTTAAGTCCTAGGGATGACTGTGGGCATTTTCAGACCCTGCCATTCTAAGGCGGTATCTAGGCAGGCAAAGAGTCTTCACCACCGAGCAGCATTACTCTATAAGTCAGCTTCCTTTCAGCTGTTTTAACTGCTCTTCCCCATCAACCTTTTTTGGTTTAATGTGAACCCATCAGTCACCTACACCTTTTTCTCTGTGATACTCCTTCAGTTGCCTCAGGTGGATATTTTGTTTGAGTTTCTTCAGGTAAAAAATAATTATGTTGTCAGTAGCCAGCATTTCTTAGCCTGCTCCAGGGAGGGGTGGTCTGAAACTAGATTTCTAGACATTCTAAGGTATTACCTCCATTCCAACTCCCCTCTGCCTCTGTTCATATTTCATTCCTAAAAGTCATCAGAGTGGAGGAAGCTCAAGAGAAATCATCTAGAGAGTGTGAACTTTAAGTCTAGAATGAAAGTTGGCCCTCAGGTAGCAGCTCTTTCTCAATCTTGTTTTGAGATTTTGAATGATAGTTTTCATTCCTGTTCTGCAATCTAAATGTCCATGAGGTAGTAATTATCTGCTTTAATTATGAGAGAAAAAGACCCAAAAGAAAAAGCAGTTAAGTAAAGCAAATATATATATTTCTATGAGGAGACAAGATAGGTGATTTGGAAGATTAATCTATGGACAGAAAACAAGCTCTTTGTTACATATGAAGTGAAGGCTATGTTTTCCTGGAAATCATAGAAAGGGTGATTGCAGAATTATTCACACAACTCTTCCTGCCTTTTATCAGATTTAAGGTGAGTAGCTGTCATGAGCCTTGAGTAGAAAATCATTACTGAAACCTTGTTGGAAGTTTTGGGTACACAATGGGGAATGACAGCCCCAGGGTTAACTGGTTAAGAACAGAGGGACATTCCATAATATCTTTACAAACAGGATCAAAGACAGTTTCTTTGGTCATCCCTATAAACATTTCTTGACATATATCTAGCCACCACTGTCAACATCATTAACAATTTGGGGGTTTCACTATTAGGTAATGAAAGGAAAAAACAAGTAAGCCTTTCCATTTGAATAGAGGTGAGAGTAAAGAGAAAAGAAACAATCATATCTAGCTAGTTAGAGAGAGATTCATATCAAAGTATTAGTGACAGAGCCAATAAATGAGTTATTCATATGATTCATCAGATAAGTATCCCAGGTAAGACCTAGAATTACCTTATTTCATTCAAGGCTTAGTCATTTCCAAAATGTTACAATGCAACTGAATATATTTATACGTGCAAAAGTTTATTTAACTTTCTTTAGCACCCCTCCCTTTTTTTTCAGGTGTAGAATCTACTTCAGCGACCTCAGGACTTAGTTCTAACATCCTTTATTGCCGTGTAAAGTTTCTGGCCCACAGAATAGTCTGATGAGGCAAGTTTAGAATATAAAGGAAGCTTTTAGTGGAATGGCAAGGATGGGGTTTTCCAGACCAAAGGAGTGATGAGTGGTAGAACAGGCTCAGCAAAATGAGGTGAGGGGAGACAGATGGTAAGGAATGGATGTGCCCAGCTATGGGATTTCTTTCTGTAGTCAACCCCCAGTGTTGAAATATCAACTGGGGTCCCCCAAAGGTATATTTGAAAGTATGTGGTCTTCAGAGTCAAATCCTGATTCATCACCCACTAGGTACGTAAGTTGGGTCAAGCTACTTAAATTTTTGAGACTCAATTTCCTCATCTGTAACACGAGGATTATATGATGAAATAAAATGAGAGTCTACCTTTCAGGGTTACTGGGAAGATAATAAAAATGTATGTAGAGTCCTTGGAACATAACCAACCCTCAGTAAATGGCAGACATTATGCCTGAAACGTAGTCTTTTAAAATTTCAGCCTTCCCTTTCATATAAGTAAATTACCAACTTTGTTAGACAATATCTTCTTCATCTTTAACTTTCAGCACAAAATAGCTTTGTGACTTTGAGAAATGTCCTTAACCTTTGTATGATTCAGTTTCTTCACACGTGAAATAACAGGGATAATATCCTGAGTAATGTTCAAGTTCTGCAAAGCCATGGTGCTAATAGCCTGCTATCCGTTTTGTTCTTGATCATAATTAAAGTAAAGTAGAGGCATATGCATCAATATGCTGCAAAATGCATAATGCAATTCAGCTCTGGCATCAGCAGTATGGACTGTAGTGTCACATGACCTGCGTTACTACTCATGGTTCCTCCTTGTAATGTACCTGAATGTCTTGGGCAAGTCAGGTAGCTGTTTTATGCCTCCATTTCTTCTTTTTTTGGACTTTCTTTGCACAACTTAATCTTCCCATGATACAGAGAAAATCCTTTGGCCTCAAACCTCTATTACCTCATCTATCCTAGTGGTGCTCTGCTTTCCAAATGTAATAAATAGTTCCAATGAAAATATTACATTGTTTTACCACAAGCTGGCAAAACACCAACACTTCATTCACTCACCCCAATCAAACAAAAATGTTTCTAGAAAGTCATATCTCTTTTAGTTATAGAGCTATAAAATTATAACAAATATTCACTACAAATTTGAGATATTGTCAAAAGAAATTAAATATTATTAAAATTATTAACACAGGGAAGAGATTATGAAGGTACTATATTTATTAATCCATACCTCCTCAATATTTACTTGGTGGGTTTTACTTTTCATGAGTGAATCTGAAGGTTCATGACATACAGTACCTTATAAACATTTCCATATTCATGAGGGGTTTAGAACATTTCTAGTATTAAGGGTCTGTTATAGTGAACAGGAAAAATATCATTAAATCCATATATATTTTTTTAAGTCTTTATTGAATTTGTTACAATATTGCTTCTGCTTTATGTTTTGGTTTTTTGGCCACAAGGCATGTGGGATCTTAGCTCCCTGACCAGGGATCGAACCCGCACCCCCTGCATTGGAAGGCAAAGTCTTAACCACTGGACTGCCAGGAAAGTCCCTCAACCTATATTTTAAACTTAACAGGAAGATAGGAATTTGAACTACAGGGCCACTGATATCTTTTCTAATACTGAGGTCCTATGATATTTATGTGGTCCTTGAAACTTTATTGGTTATTAAAAATGGCAGCACTTGAAATGATGTCTAGAGATGTAACTAGTATGGATTAAAAAGACTTTGTCTCAAAATGCTGAATTGTAAATGCTATAAAATATTTTTAACAAAACTTTTTAAATTATGTAAATTTTCAAAGTTCCCTTTCCTTTAGCAGATGTTTCCCCGTTATTCCTCATCCTAGGAGTGAGTTCACCCCAGAATGTGAGATCTGGATGCTGGTGCATGTGGATGATGCATACAGAGTCCTAGTCAAAGGCAATGAAATTCCCAGTCCAGAGAGACCTGGCAAGCAAGGAGGGCACACTATTACCTACCATCTCCACTCCCTCTTATATTCATGCTACTTGATCTACACAAAAAAATTTCTAGGTTGGTTTTACCCTAAAATTTTGCTTTTCTTATGCCATTACCTAAACATTTATCATTTTATCCCACTGATAATTATAGTAAAAATAGAAAAATTTAATGATGAGGATTTAACCCCAGTTTAAGAGCAAGATCAAAAAAAAAAAAAAACTTCACATTTTATTATCATGTGGATAAGTTCAAAATCATTAGGAATATCTAGAGAAAAATCAATACATGTATTACATGCAAAACTGATTTTAGCATCTTTTTCAAATATGTTCATATCACTTCTGAGCAAAATATATATGTAGAGAGAAATAAAAGCTGGTGACATAATTAGTATTTTTTTATAGTAAATGTATTTTTCAGTAATAAGGATCGAGCTCCAAGTAAGTGAGAATTTTCACCTTTCCAAAAAATCATTTTTGTGCTTCTTCATGACATAATTATTGGATAATAATAGCTAATTAAAATAAACTTGGCTGTTTCTATCAAATGTAGGTTCATGGGGGTTTTAAGTTTGAAAGCAATATCTTGAGCTTAAGATTATTTTTTATAATATCAATTTAATTCCTAAAAAACTAACTGATACTCCCTTCAGAATCTAGATAAATCTAACGGAAAATCTGGAACTTGAAACTGACTATTTCCCCCAACAAAAAAAGTCTTCCCTTGCTTTAAGAAAACTACTCCCAGACCTAGCAATAATAACCCACAATCTCTAAGTTATCAAAGAGAGTCTCACATGGGGACGCATAACTCCTATTCTCGTTCCCTGAGTTCCTTGAATGTTTTCTTCCCTTCAGGAGATACGTTTCCATTAGCTTTGCAGTCATCCCATGATGACCTCGTAAGGCCTCTTGCTTTCATAATTTATCAATACAGCCTGCACTATTATAGCCAAAAGAACACCTGATGCAAGGCTGGATTCTCATAAAGGTCCCAGGGAAAACAAAGGAAAATAACTAGCAACTAAACCACTGTGCCATGAAACACCACCTGTTCTGCAGGCTTCAGTTGCATCATGGCCCCTTATCTGCCTCAAAGTAGGTGGCTCCATCCTACGACCTGTCACTCAGCTGACTTCCGAGACATCCGTGTTCCTCACAGCTTAGACCTAAGTCGATAGCCAGAAACTAGCTTCTTCTTCTACTCCTAGAGAGCCTTCCACTGGGTTTATTTTCTTTTTAATACAACTACCTCATTCCAGGATGAACTAAATCGGAAATAGTCACTCTCTCTATTGAAAAGGTTATGACAGAATAGTAATCACCTCAGTACACCTCGGTGAACCCAACATTCACATAGGAGGCGAGCACAGGAGTAAACAGGGAAGCTGTTTGTTTGGATTTCTCCATAAACTGCCTTGCTTTGACCACAGGGAGCAATGGATCTATAGCAATAGGGAAAAGTGACCTAACTACCTGAGTAGAAATCATGAGACCAAATGTTGTAGTAAAGTAGAAATAACAACCAAATGAAGAATCCCATTGTTTTCTACGCCAGAGTCAAATGCTCAATATCTGTGTGACTTTGAGCAAGGATTTTTTAACTCTGAGGGTGTCAGTGTCCTCAGTTGTAAAATTCCTATAGTCTTTTTCATATCTATGATTGATGGTCTAATTCTTTAAAGTGAAAGGTACCTAAATAATTAAACAAATTTTGCTTGATAGGTGTCCATTATATCCTTAAGTGAAAAGGAGGTGGATTCAAATTATAAGACATCATAAAATGTAAGTCTTAAAATTTATTGAATCATCTATTTGATAAATCATAGGTAAAAAATGACAGTTTTCCCACATAATTCACTTTATTAGGATTAGGAGTTTCATATACTATTGTATGATTAAAACCAAGTATAAATAGTACAGTGAAGATAATCCTTTTAATGTAAAGACTTTTCTGAGGTATTTAATATAGAATCATGGCTCTGTACCCCAGATCCTGGTTCTGGGTTGAGATCTGTCCCAGCTGGCTAATTACCTTGTTTTAATTAAATTCTTAGTATGATCTGAGTCTGATATTCCCATTATCTTGGCTATTAAAATCCATGTGCCTATTCCTCCTTGAATCAGATCTAAGAACATGTTGAATTATTGACCACTTACTGAATGATATTGATATTATGATAGAGTGGTATTGATTTCCTAAACTGCATTTTCCTTATCTGTAAAATGAAAATGATTACACTCATTAAGTCATTGCTCCATAATTAGTTTCTTTTTTCTCAGAAACACGATGAAGGAGGCAAAGCATAAACTTCTGGTGTCACATGGGCTCTTTTCATTCTCTTGTCATTTTAGCCTAATTTGGGGCTATGTAAATCAGGAAAGAAACATTCAAGACCACATCAGGGGGTGATTGGTTTTGTCATCAAAAGGGCCTCAATTAGGTGTCAGCAGATCCCTCCCTCCTTCTAATATTACTGACCATAACATTTGAAACTTTAGTGAGAAAGCGAAACCTAGTTTTAGGTAATATAACTTTTCATTAGAGAGAAATAGGACTCCCCTTTTAGCTTTCTTTCCCTACAGTGGGTCCTTTTCCTCCTCAGTGAAATCTTTCTTCTGGTTGTTTTCTTCTCTCCAGCAAGTTAAAAACATTTATTGATCCCCTGTTGAGGCAGAGATGTTTATTACCTCTACTCTTGCCTGTGCCCACTTGTTCATCCTAGTCTTCTCCTCTCTCTCAAGATGTCACAATGGCCCTCTTCACGACAGATTGTATGCCACTAAAGAGATTTGTTGTTGTTGTTGTTTCTGTTTCTTTGTTTTGTGGTACGCGGGCCTCTCACTGTTGTGGCCTCTCCCGTTGCGGAGCACAGGCTCCGGACGCGCAGGTTCAGCGGCCATGGCTCACGGGCCCGGCCGCTCCGAGGCATGTGGGATCTTCCCAGACTGGGGCACGAACCCACGTCCTCTGCATCGGCAGGCGGACTCTCAACCACTGCGCCACCGGGGAAGCCCTGTTGTTGTTGTTTTAGTGCGAAATGTCATGGGACTTGTGGAGGGAAGTAGTTACCAGAAGAAATATTTTGACAACCACTATTTAGTCAGTTTGAAAAGCTGAATGGAAAGGCTTATGAATTCAGTTTATCTGCACCATTCCTTTATCTTTTGCTTTATGAATAATTATTGGTATGAGCCGATGGTAATAGGCCTTTATATTGTGTTATTATTTATACTTGCCTAGCAGAAAAAGCCATGGAGCTCATTTGAAAATCAACAAAAATCAACACCAAATTCATAAAATTAAGTGCAGATTATCATCTAATGACAACTCCTTAGATTCGCAGTTTACATGTCGTCTCAGCATCCAATATCTGATTGGAATGTCATTTGACAAGTAAGGAAACTGAGACCTGGGGAGGGAAAGTGAGGTATCCAAGTTGTCCATCAACAAGTGGCAAAGTACCCCTGCCTCCTGTTCTAGTTTTCCTTGAACCAGACAAGGATACCTCTCCATTTGCTGCTGATTCTTGGTGCTGCTAAGATTTTTCTTATTCCTCTAGTTTCGCTTGTCAAAATTTGCAATGGTGGAGAAAAGAAAAGTGAATAAGAAAAATATATTAATGCAAAATTATGCCAGTGTTAATTATTCTGCATATGCAGATTTTATATCCTTCTGATATGTTTTTTGTTTTGCGGTACGCAGGCCTCTCACTGTTATGGCCTCTCCTGTTGCGGAGCACAGGCTCCGGATGCGCAGGCTCAGCAGCCATGGCTCACGGGCCTAGCCGCTCCGTGGCATGTGGGTTCTTCCCGGACCGGGGCATGAAACCACATCCCCTGCATCGGCAGGCAGACTCTCAACCACTGCACCACCAGGGAAGCCCCTTCTGATATGTTTTATTGTAGACTTATAGAATGAAAAGCCAGCCTCAAGTTTAAGTATAATTCCTTAAAAGTGCTCTGTTGACATAGCTGAATAAGCTCAATTTAAGAAAGCAAGTTTACATATGACTGACAAATTTGTTTTCACTGTTATAATGCACTCTATTTTTTCTAGATTAAATAATGTGGAAATTAAGTGAACATATTGAATGAGTATCAAAATACCAATTTTTTTTAAAAGAAACATGAGTAGTTTATTTTTATTTATTTAGGCTGTGTTGGGCCTTCGTTGCTGCGTGTGGGCTTTCTCTAGTTGCGGCGAGCGGGGGCTACTCTTCGTTGCGGTGCTCAGGCTTCTCACTGCGGTGGCTTCTCCTGTTGTGGAGCACGGGCTCTAGGCACCTGGGCTTCAGTAGTTGTGGTGCACGGGCTTAGTTTCTCCACAGCACGTGGGATCTTCCCGGACCAGGGGTCGAACCCGTGTACCCTGCATTGGCAGGAGGATTCTTAACCACTGTGCCACCAGCTAAGTCCCCAAAATACCAATTTTAAAGTAACTGTTAAAATGATAAAACGTAAAATGTGAATAAATTTAAACATGCCTCTTACAGTGAATAAGTGATTTATGAACTGCAACATGGAAACAATGGATGTTCTCTTCCATCATTTGTTTTAATGATTTTTTTTTCATGTTACACAATGTGCTTTGAAACCTTCAAAGAATCCACACATGGAATTTATCAAATAAAAATTACATTGGGGTCTTTGGGTGACATAGATGTATGGTAAACAGAATGTGTAAGAAGTCACTTAGAACTTATTATGTATAAATGAAACTTAGGAGATCAACACCAACTTATATCTAATGTTTTATTGGGGTAAATGTTTGTCCTTATTCTAGGGATAAAAATAAGCATGGCTACAAAATTTGCACAAACAACTTGAACCAAAAGAACACAGAAAATTGGTATCTGGATTAAAGTATCCAAAATAACTTATAACAAATACTTGTAAATGCATTTATTCACTCACCTGCCGTCCCAAAAAAAGAAGTGCTTTAAAATTAATATACATTAGTTTTTTGCCACCAAAAAAAACTCCCAATCAGAGTAGACTTTTTGACATAGTGATCCTTTTTTCTACAAATTTGTTCTAAGACTGAAAAAATAAATCTACAGAAAAACAAAAATATTCCTACTAATAGAGTATTATAATTTACTAAAAAAATCCCTGAAAACCAAGTTTGTCCCCCCAAATAGAGTAATATACAAATAAGTTAGATCATACCATTAAAAAGAATATTATTCAAACATTGAAAATAACAGATGAAATAGTGATTTTATTTATATATTTTACAATTTAAAAAGTGTTTTGCTTTGTTTTTACAGTATCTTATTTGGTGATTATTGATATAAGGAAAATGCTTATAAAATATTAAAAGTGAAATAATAAATTTAAAAAATTATATATAAACTATGACAATAACCACATAAAACTCTACAGATGGATAAAGAGTGGAATACATATATACCTGTGTACATGTATGTAGATAGATAATAGATAGATAGATGCACACATACAGTATATAGTTGAGGGGGCTGTAGATATCATTTTCTTTAATATAAAGATATTTAAATTTTAAACAGAAGACAAGATGTGATTATTCCTCTTGAATAGATTAAACTAAAGAATATTGTCTTTTTTCATGATAGAATAGAATCCATGAAACAGATCTTTGACTATAATTTCCATATGAATGCATAAATTATGAGTTTTTCAATATTTTACTCAACCAAGATGAAATTTAGTCCATGATATTAGTTCATTCCATAAATACATAATTTAAGTGTATTCAAACTTTACTCAGCTTCCAAAAATAACCCTGGAATTCTAATAGTAGCCTGAGTAAAGAGTAGGAATAATGCAAACACATACATTTGTTTACTGACAGTCCAAACAAAGATATAAATAAGTAAAAGAATTTACTGTTTTCCTTAAAGTCTATTGGAGATTGTTGTTTTGAAAATATCACACTTTTATATTTTTGAGCCTCTAGCTCAGTAATATCTGAAGAGCTTAGTGTGCTACCAATTTTATTTGTGTTGACTTTTTGTTTAAAGAGCAAAACCCATCCCCTTGAAATATAGCCCTGCTCAGCTGAACCTGTTTCTCCTCATGAGCATGTTAGAAATTTTTATTTCAATTTAAACAGGGAAACATATGGCTATGACTTAACCGCTGAAAAGAAAAATACGCAATGTACGTGAATTTGGTCTTGCTATTTGTCCAGTTCCTGAAATGTTACTTCAGCAAACAAATACAACATTAGTAGGTGAATGAATCTTAGCCTGAGCCCAAATATTCCTGACTGGCCTCAAGACCTTTGTTCTCAACACTGCTGTTCCCAAGAAGTACATACATTGAGGACCCGAGTCTGCCATTTAATGAACAGACTGATGTTTGTTTATTTTCTTGTAAACCTGAGTTCTCTACCAGCTGGTTCCTAGTTAGATCAGAAAGATATACAGAACACAAACAAAAGTGCAAGTAAGGCCCAAGTAACTTCTGCAATGCAGTCTCTTCCCTATGCATCCTGCTTACCCACAAAGAAATTTGTATTACCCTTATAGTAGAGATCTCTGTAAATATGCCCTAAAGCAAGATCATTTTTTAGAAGACAGTAGATTTTCTTGATTGTATATACTGTTAGTTCATCATTCCCCTTTTAGGAATAAGTAGTGATTCCAAAACTATTATCATGTATTCATGAGTGTATATCATGGTACTTAGATTTGTACCATGTCCATTCTCTCAGTATGTACACACAGATAAACCTCTGGCATTTTCCCTATCTCCCTTTTTTCTATTCTAAAAACCGGTGAAACCAACAACTCTATATTTTCCATATATTATAGTAGTGCAGCATCTACTTTTTTCTATCTATACCCATGAAGATTTTTAATGCAGATGGTGAGAGAAATGGTAACAACAGCTCTAAAGACTGAATGTTTCCACTTGCAGAGGTTATAAGCATGGGTGAGTTAGTTTTGAAATGATTTTTTTCAAAAATGATTCCCAAACATCAAGAACTAGAGTTACTGGTTTCTTTTTTTTTCTTTTTTCCTTCTTCCTTTCTTTCTTTTTACTACATGGTAGTAATGGCCATTGCAGAATATTTAGAAAATAGAAAAACTATCAAAAATAAAATTTTTATGATACCAAGAGATAAAAACTATTAAATAGTAATGCATATTTTTTCAGATTTTCTATAATATTAAATATTTATTACAAATTCAGATGACTTTGCACACACTATTTTCTAATATGCTTTACTCTATAAATGTATCATAAAGTAATATCTTAAAAATTCTAACCTAGTGTTCTGAATTTCAGTCATTATTGTACCATGGCATATTAATGTTTCTTAATTTACTTAAGATACATTAAGAGACATTGACACTGATGTTTTGAAGGTTTTACTGTCAAGAACCCACTGGTGGGAAACACGAGCGCCCGTGTTCCAGAGGGTCCCAGGCTTGCAAGAAGAGCCCTTACTGAAGGACTCTGGTGGAACAGCAGCTGAGGCTGTAATCACCAGCCCAGGCTGCCAGGTGGCTGAAAGCTCTTCCTCAGACTACCTGACTATAATGTCCTGTCACACTGTAAGGGGGTGACGATTATACTGCAAGACTGTATTTTTTACAAAAATTCCAGATACCTCCAATGATCCTGATGGTACATTTTAAAGTGACTTTAAATGCCCAGAAATTATTTTCCCTGTGTTCACAAAAGGATAATCTTCAGAATTTTTCCCTCTTTATTCATACTCCTAAGTATTTTTTTTTTCTTTCTAAATCCACTTGAATGTATTTAAGAAAGCTTTCAGTAAAGTCAGGACAGTGGTTTTTCACATCATAGGGTAGAAAAGGCATTAATAACAACATCCTTTTGCCTCCAGGGAAAAAAATTGTCATTCAGTACAAAACAAAATTATATTTAAAAATACAGTAGGGCTTCCCTGGTGGCACAGTGGTTGAGAGTCCGCCTGCCAATGCAGGGGACACAGGTTCGTGCCCCGGTCCGGGAAGATCCCACATGACGCAGAGCAGCTGGGCTCGTAAGCCATGTCCGCTGAGCCTGCGTGTCCAGAGCCTGTGCTCCGCAACGGGAGAGGCCACAACAGTGAGAGGCCCGTGTACCGCAAAAAAATAAAAATAAATTAAAATACAATAAATTTTTACTGCTCAGGAAGTGTTCGATTTCATGTGTTTGACTGTATACAGATTAAGAGACTTGACATACATATCTTTCAGCATCCACACAAAATGATTGAAATGCTAAAAGCTCACACATTTCAGATTACTTTACATGTTTCCCTAAATGACCTTCAATATTTTAACAGTATTTGCTCTCCGTGGCTAATAGTTATTAATATGTGGAGTTCTTTCTAAGGCCTAAGAAAAAGAAGTAAATCGAAAGGAGCAGCAGGGAAAAATGTGTTAGAAAAATATTTTTTCTCATTATATTAAAAAATAGAAACGACTCCATCCTACACATCTATGAGCCCGGTTCCACCCTAAATGGGAAGATTCTAAGGTTTTCAGGCCAGACCCATATGTGTAAAGTTAAACACTGCCACTAGGACACATCAGGAAGATATCATCATTGGGCAACGGAGCAAGAACCAAATAGAAAACCAGACCATCTTATTTCCTTTCTTCAACCATTGCAAATATTGGCCCATGCTTCGAAATGCTTTCCTCATACATTTAAACTTTAATACAAATTTCTTTTCAATACATGATTTGAAATCAGGATCTCAAAATGAAGTTTCTGAGACAAAGAAAGGGAGAATGCAATATGTTTTTCTGCTGTGGCATTACACTCAGGCAAATACTAGCTGAAGTGTTTGAAAAACAAAATGCTTTAATGGGACAGTATAACGATTGGAAGAAAGTGCCCAAAACTATGTTTTCTTTATCATTATTTATGACTTGAAAGATAATTGAAAGCTTTGTCAGTAGATTTTTGTTTCATTGAAAGATCACTACAATAGTTTCTAAATTAAAAAAAAATAATAGTAATTCTGTCTGTGATTGTGTTTTCATCCTTTCTTCAGAAATAAAATGGGTTTGGGAATGAGAAAAAACAGCTTTTCACTTTGCTATATGTTACATCTGACATCATAGGCTTCCCAATAGAGTAACTCTTTTTTTTATATATATACTTGCTCTTTAGTTAAATATGATGCCATAGAACAAGGGTGTTGTAGTGAGTGTCAAAATGCATATTCTAAGCAAAGGTAGCAATGAAATGAATGCTCAGTAGCTGTAAGGCCCCTTACCTTCTTTTATGTGGGTTGATTGGCTGTTTAGGATGATATTAGTGCTTTTGTTTTTTATTCGGAATTTAACTTGAAAAATTGTGCTTAAAGTTTTATTCTTTTTCTCTGCTATTTATTTTGACTTATTACTCATTTAGTCAGTGGCCCAGTTATAGTTCTCTCTCTAATGAAAATATCTGAAACAAAGTGATTCTAGCTGCAAGACTTTGAAATGTATAGTTTTCTTTTTAAGGCTAAATTTAGGGAGGATGAGAAGGCTCGTTTTATGAAGTGCTTTTGGATGGTGCACTTTGCAGATGGGAGTGCTAAAAGCAGAGTCGAGGTATAATCAGCCAGAGGCATTCTCAGAGAAGATTGTAAAAATATGGAAAAGGGAGATTGAAGGCAGGAACAATAACCCTACATGAAGGATTTGGTATGAATTGCCCTGCTGGCTCACAGATACAATTTCAAGGTTTCTCATTTAGTGGGCAATGCCACTTAAAGAGGGGAGAACAGAAACATATACCATGTAGGGCTGCAGTTTAAACTCTGCTTCTAGCTTTCCAGTAGAACTTGTAGAAAGGACCTGGCATTTTATTAACATCCTCAGACTCAGGGAACTGAAAATTATGACTCCACTACAGTACTCCAAACTGTAGTTGAAAAAAAATGGCTTTTCTGCATTTAATAGTAAGAGATTGCCTTGTTTCCTTGTGGGCATTCCTAAGGATCTGTTAATTTAAGCAAATTAAAACGATACAGATGAAGCGGTTTGCAGGGCAGAAATTGAGACACAGATGTAGAGAACAAACATATGGACACCAAGCGGGGAAAGTGGCGGGGTAGGGGTGGGTTGGATGAATTGGGAGATTGGGATTGACATATATACACTAATATGTATAAAATAGATAACTAGTAAGAACCTGCTGTATAAAAAATAAATAAAATTCAAAAAATAAAATAGAATAAAGTGGTATTCTACTCTACAGAAAGACCTCTAAATTCACATCTTCAGCTTAAAGACAGGCAAGACACAATTAAGAAAAAGGAATTATAGGCACATATTAACACAAATTGTATTTTTTCTCTGTATTCTACAATGACTTCATTGTTAAAAAAAATCAAAACTTGTTTTTCTAAACATTTCTCTGCTCTTTATAAAAGTTAACTTGCCTAGCAAGTACTCTCAAGGTTTTGTGGTAATTTGCATTCTTACCTTCCCTACCCCTGCTATTGAAAAACCAAACTTTCTTTTCTTCTTCTGAGAAAGTTATAAATCAACGGATTTCCTCCAAATACGGGTCTCTAGGCCATGCAGACCTTGATTGTAATTCCAGCTCCACCACTCACCAGTAACAGTGCGCAGGCAAATTAGTCTCATTGATAAATGGGAAAAACAACAACTACCTCATAGCGTTACTATGAGGATTAACTGAGATAACATTCATGAAGCTCCCAGCCCTGTGTCTCACAAGACAGGTGTTCATATACTTAGTTCCTTTCCTGTTCCCCGCTGGTGTCCTTCCTTACACTCCCTCAACCTAATCTCTAAGTAATGCATACATAATGGTACGAACATTAGCATGAATGCCTTAATGCATTTGTTACTGAATTAACTCAGCGGTGAACTTGGCATTCCATCCCAAACCTTTCCCCTTCATTAATCCCCTTGGGCAACCCCTCCAACACAGGAGTACACCCAGGACACCAGGAACCGTGAAACCAGCCAGGCACGTGAGCATCTTCTACCAGGCTTTCAGCTGGTTTTGTTCTGCCTCAAAGACCAGACAGAGCTTATGTTTTTCACAATTAACTGACTCTGGCCATGTGGTCGCTGCCATCAAGATCTGCCACCAGGAGGACAGCAGTTCAATAAAATCTTGAACTCTATTTATAGCCCACTTGAAACACTCTCCCATGAAACCTGAGGAGTCCTCCTTGAGAACACAGAAAGTAATTCACTAGTCCCAGCACCAAACTAGGGCAATCGAAGGGCGGAAAATGCAGTAAGTACATTTTTTTTTCCAGCCCTCTGTAGTTTACAAAGCATCTGCTGCTACACATTGTCCCATTTCATCCTCATATGGACCCAGGAATGAGCCCCAAAGCAGATGTTGGCAACAAATCCCCATTTTATAGATTACAAAACTGATGCCTAGGAGGTTAGATAAGTTGCTCATTTTACATGGTTGGAGAAGGAGGGGAAAGGAAAGTGGCTAAAGAGTAAGAATAATCTCCTGTTAATGCAATCAATCTAAACTTCAGGGCATAATTATTTACCTGTAAGAAAAAAATACACAACAAAGAGAAATAATGTTTCATAATGTTCTGGTAAGCTTAAGCATTGTTTCTTCTCCACTTCTGATAGGAAAACCAAAATATGAGAAACAAAAACCTAGAGAGACTTTACAGGGAAACATTTATAAACATGTTTGTATCTGTCTAGAACATCTACATGCAGAATGATTATATTTTAGACAAGAAAGGCCTTCTTGAAACCTCTCCAAATTAAAATATGCATCAGTCAAGACTAATCTTGAAAAAGACGGTAGGAATTTTTATGAGAAATCTTAATTGATTTTGCCAGTCGTCTCTGAAATAAATACATCTTTACTGTCTTTTTAATATGGGGGGGGTTGCATAATTGAAGTATGTGCCCAAAAAGCAAGACTTCATTAATATGAATTAGTTTATGGAGCAGAAATGATTTTGTTCTTAAAAGAATTATTTGATTTTGGCAAATACTTTAATTTTCTAAGAGCTTTCTCTAAGCAGTGTTACCTGGAAAGGGTTTTCAGAAACTTTTTGGCTTGAAAAGGAGGTCTGAGCAATTAGAATAGCAACACTGAAGTCTGTTTGTGCGTGTGTGTATGTCTCTCTGTGTGTGTGTGTGTGTTTGTGTGTATGAGAAAGAGAGAGAGAGAGAGAGAGAGAGAGAGAAAGAAAAAGAGAGAGAGAGAGAGAGAGATTATTGCTTCAAGAGGGCCTCTGGGTTAGCAGGTTGGCTCCGAGCCATTTGAGGATTCTCAGATTTACTGCTTCTCTGACTATTGCTGCAGCTCTGATTTATGGATTTCAGAATCTTGTGAAAGGCAAGGTGTCTGAAGTTTAGAGCCTTCCCTTGATGGCCCCTCCTCTTCCCCATTCACTCCTTTTGCTGCTGTTCACCTTGTAGTGACCTTGCAGGACTCAGCATTTTTACCTGAGCTCAGTAGCCGGGAGCCCACTAGTGCTGGGACGAGGGCAGCAGTTTCCATTCCTGGGTGATGGAGTCATGGGAGAAACCGCAGCGAACCAACAGAGAGTAGGACCTGAGCGGGTGAGCCAGGCTGGACTGTGCTTTAAGCGGCTCAGGACAGAGCAGCTGCTCGCTCTCCCAGCCTGCAAGTGCAGCCTACATTTCTCACTGACCACTGAAGTGTGTGTTTGTGCAAGGTGAGAGCTGGGTACTTTTTTGTTAATTTGGAGACAAATTGCCAGGTATTGCTGTTGATTGTTTTTGATAATTTGGGGGTGTTTATATCACCACAAATTCAGGACCTAGACAGTGTGTGGTTTTATTTATACCCTTGTTTTTTGTCATGATCCATTATTCAGCGCTGCACGGTGTCCAAATTATGGCAACAGATTGGATGTACTGCTGTTCTTACACTGAAATGTGATCAGTTTGGTGTAATTTTCTTGGATTCTTTCATTGATTGCTGCTGCCAAATGATGGAGCTGTTCATATAAAGGATTCCAGTGCTGATTTGAAAGCATGTGAAAACAGCTTCAGATATAAATCTGAATAGCTATTTTTTGGAGTACTTGCTGTGGTGTATTCTTTGCTTCTCTCTTTGCTTCACATATTTTAGTGGTTGAAACTTTGGAGAGAGCAGAGTGCCTTAGGGCCTAATCTGGTGATAAAAGTAACATGGGAGTTTTCCGTGTTTTTGCTTGTCAAAATGAAAACTTATGCTTGGCGAGTGGAGTGTGTGTGTGTGTGTGTGTGTGTTTAAAAAAAAACTGAGGAACAAAAGAAAAGCAAATAATACTTTGCTATATTTTGATATACTTATCATTAATTTAATCAGCTCCTAAAGCTTTTGTTACCAGCATATTTGAGTTTTGGAACTTCTCATTTTGTGTACACAAGGACAATACAACTACAGTGTGCACTTGTGAAGGCATGTGGGGACATGGAGTATGTGCTTACTAGGAATAAAACAGGAATCCAAAATGTGTTCTTGGTTAAGCTGACAGGCCTTAATACTGCACCAGTTTTGTATGTTAGCTACTTAATGAAACTATTCAAAATATAAAGGAGATACAGTGTATTATTTTATCTAAATAAATACACTAGAGATTTGTATTCATGAAATACATGCTCTAAAAAAGGAAAACGTGGGAATTTCATACTGTAAAAATAGGATGAGCAAAATTTTGAAAAGCTGTCAAATTTTACGAGGGGAAAAACAATACGTTAAAATGAGGAATAATTGAGATGGAATATGAAAAGTACTTCAACTGCTCAAATTTTTAAGTCTAATGAAAGAACAATAGAATATTTAAGGAAATTCAGAGTCTGCAGAAATGAAGCCAAGAGCAAAAATGCTTAATAAAACATGTTTTCAACCTGTGGAATGTACTTATTTGTCTTGAGTTCTGTTGCCTAGATAAATAAATTAGAATTTCTTTTAAATATAAATTTTAAAATTTTATTTAAAATTGGTCTTCATTTGGGTAGACTTTGAAAACTAATAAACATAAGATGTATTAAAATGTAATGAACATTAAAATTATTCAAACACTTAACAAGTAACATACGATATGAAAACTTTGTCCCACTATTGAATTATGTCAGTTTAGAAAGAGTCCAATCCTCTAAAGTAGAATGTCAACTGTTGCTACATATGCTTGGGCTGCTAAGGTCCGGATACACTCTTCATGGTTTCTTGCTTTCAGACTATGTTACAGTACTGTGGAACGGTGAGCAGAAAACACTTAACTCTTACATTGTCATGCTTTCTATGTGAGTTTAGTACAGAAATAGTTTCATTCGACAGATATAGAACTTGAGGTGTACAAAGAATTCATGATTTGTTTGCCTTTCCCTATAGGAACCTGTACTACCTTGGCTTTTCTGCTGCCTTGATCTAAAATTTGGCTGCTTCTTTAAAAGGGTGTAATGTGACTTTATCACCAGGACTGAAAAGAGGTGGTGGAGGGCCTCTTATCAGTGTTTTATAAACACAAGAGTATCCCTGTCTCTATGATGAGTGCAGTCCAATGTGTTCAAATGTGGTGTGTCCATATGTACCCATGGTCACTTTCCATGCAGAAAGACTAGAAACTTTGATGAACCACAATCAGTGTAACAGCCAAGAAAAGCCTTGAATAGTGCCCTCATTTATTCTTTAGATAACTAGCTTACTGTGGCATACAAAGAGGTTTAAAAGGGTTTAGAGATTATAGGTACTGACCTCAAAGCACAGGCCAGTATGTGCAAACACATTTACTTCTATGCAATTAAGGGCTCCTAGTTAAAGGAAATGATTAGGCTTCATTTATATATTTGATAAGTTTCTCTTACTTTTTAAAAAAGCTTGTTTCTTAAGCACATTGTATTCTTGCTCCCTCTCTTCTTTCAGCTTTATACTTTACTCTAGACTTTAAACTTGCTAAATCCTTAATTTACCGAACCTGATTTCTTTTGACCTACACTCAATCTCTTCTTCTTGGGTAAGAAAGCAATTATGATTTATCTCCTGGGGCTAGGGGAAGACCCACCTCCCCTGAGATCAAGAGATCACTGCCCACTCTGTGAGCAGGAAATGGGGTGTGATTAGTGGGAAAGAATGTATTGATAAATGGCTACCAGGAAGGCAATGACTACGTCTATCTTGCCCAGCGTTTCTGCTATTCATGTTCTCTTATCCATCTAGTCTGTTACTAGGCTTGGAAACCTTTATCAAGAAATGTTTGCACATAGCAACATAGTTACACTTTCACAAAGACTTTAGGTAAATTGAGATTATATATGATTTGTAGTGTATGGATTTGGCTTAAAGTGGTATCCATAGTTTTTAATGTCTTTTTACCTTAGCATTAAGGTAATTAAGTTCTATTTTGCCTAATGACTCCTCCTGAAGTAATGCAGATTCAGGTGAAGTACTGAATATTCACACAACTTTTAACTATTACTTCCAGATTCCCTAAAGTAGGACTGGATGGTTTGTGGACAAGAAACATGGAAGGCAGTTTGTATGATATGAGTGTTTTTTTCTGCTAGATGTCCCTCTGAGGCTACAGAGTGTCCAGACAATCTCTGGGCTCCTTAGTGGACCGCTGGGCTGCAAGAATTTGGCAGCTGGAATAAGAGCAGGTGGCAGTAGGCACTTCTTCTTTGGAGACAGAGATGAAAATCCTTTTCTACAAGTCTACTCAAGAGGCCGGCCTCATTTGTCTTGAATCCAGTGTGTCTTCTAAGGAAACAGGACGGGTAGAGTCTGGTTGCTAGAAGTTGCACCCAGATTGTGACAGACCTCCAAGGAAGTGCATCTCCATATTCTACATATTTTTTACAAGCAATACAAGTTCTGTTTTTTAAACTTTTAAATTATTTTTACTAGGGCAGGCTTCAAACCTGATCCCAGTGTCAATCCAGTTCCCTCTAACAGCCATCCTCTACCACACAAAACAAATAATTTTCAAGAAATACTAATAGCCAATTAACCTCTTTACATTTTAGTAGCCAAACAATTTTCATCAATGTATAATTCGAGTAATCACTTCAAGA
This sequence comes from Mesoplodon bidens, assembly GCF_964165515.1. Classification (NCBI taxonomy): domain Eukaryota; kingdom Metazoa; phylum Chordata; class Mammalia; order Artiodactyla; family Ziphiidae; genus Mesoplodon; species Mesoplodon bidens. The sequence continues at coordinate 193,656,099 of NC_138176.1, forward strand.
GAAGGTAATTACAACTTCCAAATATTTCTAATGACCAAGAAGCCATCAACAGAAAATGATGGCAAAGTTTCCTGTTACAGGCATATTGGATCTTAAGGGAATGTTCAAGAATTTAATGCAACATATCAAAATCAATAAAAACAGACTTCTGTATGCTCTTTTCTGATAGAATATTTTCAAGATCAGCCTGTTTTTGAATATTTTGATGATAAAGTATAAAACACACTGGAGGCTTTCCCTTCTCTCACTCCTGTCCTCTTATAGCATGGAGTTTCACTTGACTGATAACTCTTATCAGAACACATCATTGTGTTAAAAGGAATTATTTTGTAGCTACAAAGAAGTATCTCCTTTTCTTTATAAGTTAAGAACTCTGCTTTAAAATGTAGGTTTTATTATTATTTAGGTATAGTGGGAACAACAGATCAGGAGATGATTGCCATTGAAAAGATAGTTTGCTACTCAGTTTCAAAAGGAGGGACACATCATGCCTTGAAGGACCACATAGAGAAGCACCTGGGTTGGTCAGGAGGCAGAGAGAGAAAGGGAGGAACATGGGCAAGAGGCTTTATTGTGGTTTCCTTGGGAAAGAACATGCAAAGTAGGGTATGTAAGTTTTGGACTGGCTAGTTTGAATAATTTCAGCAGGCTCTGGGGCATAGAGACTGACTCTAGTTGTCTGGGTACCTGGCCCTGAGGTGTTTAGGGCAGATAGATAGTGACCCAGGATGTGAGAGCCTTGTGAGGATCTGGTTGGGGTTTGGGCTCAGGATTGGTTTATTTGCATAAGAAAGGCATGCTCAGGGTTAGTCTTTCCTATCTCTAGGAATTGGCTGGCCCTGGAAGGGGCAGTCTCTTCAGGGTCAGCAAAGCCGAGATGCCAAAGCATTAGAAATACAGAAAATTAAAAGGCATGACTAATACAAACTAATACACCCAATCAGGAATAGACAGATTACTTAGTATCATTTTGCTAAATTTGGTGTTCACATGGTTAGTCCACTATGAACAACAATCTCTTGACATGAAATGTACCTTTCCATCAATTCCGGAACTTCTGCCAGCAAACTCCAGAAAGGTTTTTTTCCATTTGTTTTTGTTTTTTAAATTCAATACTTTAAAACAGCAAAAAAATAACTGAATCCCTTCTACCGAATAACTAAGTATATTTTACTTGTCCTACACAGCTATATATTATTTGATTTAGAGTCTAACAATAAATGTGTCCACATTAGGGTTCTGATAGAATCCTTAATTAGGCTAGAATTATTAAAGAAATTTTAACTTTGTACATTCACCATCCACCTTTGGTTGGAATCATCTTCTGACATACAAAAGTTAAGAAATAATTGTTAAATGAATAAATAAATGATTAAGTCACCTGAACTCATTGGCAGAATTTTCTTCAGTTTCCCTAAGAGCCTTTTACACTGGTTTCAATATGATTTTCAGAATAAGGAAATTCAGAGGAGTAAAATATGTTGATTATTTTGCTCAAACAAAAGCTAAATCTCCTGTCACTTAAAAATAGCCATAACCAGACATGCCCTTAGAAGCACACATAAAATGTGGCAAGGAACATATATAAATTGCATAACAATTCAGTTTCAGCTGAACTGGCAAAACTGGCCTTTATAATGTCCTACTCCTTGAGTCAGCAGCAATGCACAGAGGGATCAAAGAACATTTAGCAGATGAATAGGATCATTAACTTATCAAATTAGAATAGATCAACATGTGTTAAAAATAACCTGTAATCAAGGAAAGCGACACCTTAGAAATGTGGCATCTTTCCCTTGTAATATTTCTCCTTTTCATTTTTAAACATTAAGGAAAGGAGAAATCATGCATATGGTGTTTCAGTGGAAATGGAATTTTCTTACTGTCCATGTTTAGTTTCCCCATTCCAGTTACTGGAATTTCCCACAGGAATTTATTGTGTAATAAATGTGGGACTTCAAAATAGTGGGGGAAGGATGATTGAGTGGACAACAGGTATTGGTACATTTAGATAGCCATTGGGAAAAAAAAAAGGTTTATCCTCTACACCAAAATAAATTCTAGAGGAGTCAAAGATTTAGATGTAAAATATAAAGCTACATGCATGCTAGAAGAAAGCTTTGGTGTACTGACTTGAACAGAGGAGATGCATCATCCACTGTGTCACCAAGCAGCCACAAACAGGGGTAGAAATGACGTCCTGCTGCTTGAGAGGTGCCTAGGCTTTGTGGAAATTGCTGCAGTTATAGCAGAAGGGAGGTGTCAAAAGAAATCCTTCCTCTGCACCATCTGCCCCATCGTGCTCTATGCTTTTCAGGCACCAAAGCTTCTGAGATGAAGGAAAGCAAAGAAGGTATAAAGGTAAATCACTAATTTCTTTTTTAATTCTAAAGCTGGTGCTTTATATTTTACCCTGGGGCCAGACAAGTATCGGGAAAAGATTACAGACTGATTTCTTGCTCTTAACTCTCCTGATTCCCAAATCTGAAACGGGATTGAGGTTTCAAAGTGGCCTCACTGTCTCTGGTATCTGCAGGTTTCAGATCTGTGACTTCTATTGGTGTGACAAGGGAATGAGACACTCTCAGCTGTGCCCTCACCCTTCTGAGTTGTTGTCAGACTAGACTGAACCAATTCCAAAAGCTCTCAAAGGATGTGTGCTTGGTGGGGAGCAGGGGAGCTTCAGATGGAAAGTTTTTCCTTTAGGGTCTGTGGGTTCTTTCTTCTTTGTCAATTCCTTTTCCTCTAGTTAATTTCTTTTTAAAAAAAATAATTTATTTATTTATTTTTGGCTGTGTTGGGTCTTCATTTCTGTGCGAGGGCTTTCTCTACTTGAGGCAAGCGGGGGCCACTCTTCATTGCGGTGCACGGACTTCTCACTATCGTGGCCTCTCGTTGTGGAGCACACGCTCCAGACGCGCAGGCTCAGTAGCTGTGGCTCACGGGCCCAGTTGCTCCGCGGCATGTGGGATCTTCCCAGACCAGGGCTCGAACCCGTGTCCCCTGCATTGGCAGGCAGATTCTCAACCACTGCGCCACCAGGGAAGCCCCTAGTTAATTTCTTTATCCTGAATTCCTCCCCTCCCATCACCTCCCATACCGCTGCATGCCATCCTCTGACTTGGATGAAAGAAACACATGTCATTCACGCTAGATTTCTCAGACTGGCAGGCTGTTTGGAGCAATGTGCAGTGTTCCTAGCAACAGATTAAGGCACATTCACAGCACTTTAAAAGCCTGCAGGCATTGAAAAATAACAGAGGACTACCTAGTTATATTTGGAACTTCTACTTTGTGGATTTGTATTAGCTAAGAAACCCAGAAAAGTTTTTAAACTTTTTTTGGTTTATTTTCAATGGAAACTTGGAAGATATAACCAGGTTTCTAAAACAGTCGTGATGAATTTAATCATGGCACTGAGAAGGAAGGCCAACTGTGTCTATGCTAAGATTTAAAAGTAGGGCATATAAAGTTCACTGGCGGTCACAGGAAGGTGATTCTAATTATCAGGAATACTTTATATTCATTAAGAACTCAGGCACTAGGGTCAGCTAGACCTGTTTTAAAATCCATGAACAAGTTGTTTGTGCAAAAGTTATTTAACCTTCAGTTTGTAAATCTCTAATATTAGCATAAATCACATATATTAAGGTTAAAATGATAAAATATGTACGCGGACCTGGTTTTAGTATAAGAAATAATCAAAAAGCTAATCAACATAGATGTGTAGGGAGGTAGTTTAGCAAATAGAATTGTCACAGTTTTGTGGAGGAGTGAGTTTTTCCTAGATCTGGCAAAAGCTCAAAGTTGGGAAAAGTTATCAGGGAGCAGAAGGAAGAAAATAATGAGAAAGGAAAGAAGGTAAATCTGACTATCCCAGAAGAGAGATCTGATCATCATTGTACGTACCCTCCTTCCATGAGGCTTAACACCATATCTTATAGCAGGTGCTTATTTATGTTTGAAGAATGAATAAAGAAAAGGAAGGAGTGAGACCATAACCATAATGGTGGAGGGAACTGGATGGTTGTACAAAAGAATCTCCAAGATGTCCTATCTGAAGTACACTGTGTTAGATTTATCTACAATGATAAAAAAATAAAACAACAAATCAAGAAGAACAGATATGTTAATTACATGGTATGTTTTTATCACAGTCCATAAAGTGGAGGGGGTGAGAAATGAAACCAGTGATCTTTGAACACAGAAAGGGAATGACACACCTGTTAAATCAGAGAGAGAGAGACAGACAGACAGAGAGAGAGAGAGAGAGAGAGAGAGAGAGAGAGAGAGACATATGAAGTCAGCATGGTTTCTGGTAGAAGTCAAGAGGTGAACCCAGAGCCTAAACTGGAAAGACCATTAATCTTAAAGAAATGTCAAAATGGGAGGAGGCCCTCAACATAGAGGAGCTGTTGGCATTTGTTGAGAGGCAAAGATTTATCATCTCTTGCTTTGCTTTATTTAGTTTCCCAATGCCTTGCCCATTAAATGCCAATAACTCCATTCATTTATTGTGAAAACTCAAACACTCCTATGCTTTTCCAAACATCCCTCCAGGGAGTGGTACCACCCTGATGGAGAGTATAAAAAATAGGATGAACTATATTCAGAAGTGTAAAGGCTAAGTATCATAATGAAGAGCTTCACACCCTTGACTTTCATGGATCTTGGAAGCTTGTGTTTTAACGCTCTTAAAACGAAAGCAAAAGTCTTGAGTAATTTGTCATTTTGCTGAGGAATGTTTAGAGTGAGACTGATTTGTATGGACCCGTCATTTAGCTAGTTTACTTCATTCTTTTCTACATCTTCTAAAAATCTATGTGGGTTGTTTTTTCTACTTGTATTCATTGGAAACTTAATAACTCTCATAATGTGATTTAAAAAGAAAAACAGAGCAGCTTTGTTTCATTGTAGAAAAAGAAAAGCTATTTGCAGGGCTTCTAATGAAGCACAAAGGATGTGAAGCGGTAGAAATAAATGGGAATTCATAGACAAAAGCAGTTTTGAATAAATTATGAAATTCAAATTTGGCAGTACTGATGATCTATGTCAAAATGAGTCCACCAAATGTGCTATAAAGCAACAGCAACAACAACAAAAAAAGTGATTTGTGAAATTGTTTTAATACCTTTATAATTTATTTTAGGTCTATGTTTATAGGATTATTAAGGGGCCACTCCAAGTTTTCATTTTCTGAAGGAAATTATATGCTATAGAAACATTTGGGAATATAGAGTTTCACAAAAATCTGGGCATATGTCCTTTGAGTGTTAAGCATCAAGTTTGTTGATTCCTAAGGGGAACTAACAACAGAACAACAACTAAATCTACAGTAGATTTAACCTGTTTCATGATTAACACCTGCAATGACTGTAGGACCAATCCAAGCTTTTGTCTTAGGCAAACCTGAGAAACATGACCTACCCCTTTGTGTTACCTTATCTGTGTGTGGAATGTCGCCCTCACATTCTTCACATTGTACTAAGTTTAGTGGTGCACTGAAATGTTCTGTATATGTCAGAGAGGAGAAGAAAGAAGAGGTGTCAGGGAAGAGTTGTTAATACTATATCTGTATTTCTTTTCTAAGGCTTCTGTAACAGAATTCGACAAACTGGATGGCTTAAACCACAGAAATGTACTGCCTCACAATTCTGGAGGCCAGAAGTCTAAAATCAAGGTGTTGGCAGGTCTATGCTTCCTTTGAAGTCCTGGGAACGGATTTGTTCCAGGCCTCTCTCCTTAGCTTGTACATAGCCGTGTCTTTACATCATCTTCCTTCTGTGAATGGTTGTCTCTGTGTCCAAATTTCCCCTTTTTATAAGGATTACGAGTCATATTAGATTATGGCCTACCCTATTGACTTTAACTTAATTATCTCTGTAAAGACCCTTTCTATTTCCAAATAAGTTTACATTGTGAGGTACAGGGGGTTAGAACTTCATCACATCTTTTAGCGGGGGGACACAATTCAACCCATAACTTTGGATCAAGTGAGGTGATGATAAGGAAAATTCAGAGTACAGGACTGTCTGTCTTATTACCTTCACACTATTCAAGGTGTGGTCAGTGGATCAGCAGTATCAGTATCACCTCAGAGCTGGTTAGGAATGCAGATCATCCATCCCTGTCCTAGGCCTATGGAATCAGAATCTGCATATTTACCTAGATCCCCAGATGTTTCATTTATACATTAAGGTTTGAGAAGAGCTATTCTAGCTCATAGAATAAAAGCCCCATTCTCAAATACCAAGAAGGAGAATAAAAACAAACAGTGTTTATATGCAGAGGCCTCATTAATATGTGCACTTAGCAAGTATAGGCCATTATTCCAGCACAGCTATGGCACAGTTATCTATAAAGGGAATATTGATCTCTGGAAATAATTTTAGGAGTTAAGTTTCAATTATCATTAATTTCCTTTATTATAGATTATCCCTTGGGAGTGAACTCAGAAGATCATCATATATAGAGAATGCTCAAATTATTTCTCCTACACTTACTTTGCTTGTGTAAATTGCTTCTTTTCTGCAAACCTGGCCTACAATTTTAGTTGACTCAGCTAGCTGAGTCATAGAACTTAATCCTGAAATAAGGTCCATTGAGGGGAAAAAAAATGTCCCCTAGTATAGGGGAAAAGGCACTTGAGTTTATAACACCGTCTCCTAAGTGATTAAAAGCATGTGAGCTCTTGTTCGCTTACTTCTGCCTTTTCTGTCCCATAGTCTTTGTGCTCCCCTAAAAATGTAATTCACCCAGAAATTGTGTCTATGTTACATGAAGACAAATAGAAACATAAAACTTGGAAATAAAAGAGGCATAATTAAACTTGTCATGGAGTCAGCTTAGGCAAATGCTTATAACAGCAGGGGAACAAACACAGCTTTCTGAGATGAACTCTGAGGGCACGGTTCTCATGGAGTTGGGTACTTTAAGTGAAATATGATTGTCTGCAGGATTAAAATATGCTCAGGTGGAATCTGCTCCCCTAAAATCCAGGATGTCAGCAAGTATGCAACATGAACCATATTCTGATTCCATTGAAACTGCCATGCTGGGGATAATATTGCTGGTAAATTTCCCTACATGGGGATCAACCGTTTTAACTGGAAATTAGACAACTCTTGATAACATTTGTACCATCTTCTCTTGAGATTTATATTTGGCTTAGGTCCCTAGATAAGTGTTAGTATTTTGAATCTGTTAGCTTTATCTATATATTAAGTAGTAAAACCATACTTCGAGAATGTGCTAGTGGCATCATTTAATTGTGTTCATCATCTTTTCTGTTAGCATTCTTTATTGGATTTGAAAAATGTCAAGAAAGAATGGTGAACATGTATTGCTACTATGTGCCAGCCACTTTCCTAAGTGCTTTATATACTTAAACACTTGTAATTCTTACAACGATGTCATAAATTACAGATGAGAAAATTGTGCAGATGAGGAAAACTGTGTAGGTAAGGAAATTGAGGCAGAAAGAGGTTAAATAAGTGGCCATGTCAATTAGTGTCAGAGTCAGAATTCCAGATCTGATGCCAGATCCCATGTGCATAACCACTGTGGATACTGCCTCTCAAGAGAGACAAGTAATTATTCTGAATGTCTCATTAATGTGCCAAAATAACTACTTTAAAATATGTTTTTAAAATCTCTTTTATTGCACAGGCAATTATTACTGCAGATGTGCCCTCTCTTTGGGTGGGGGGATTGTGTCCTTCCTCAAGTGATCTATTTTAGGCACATTTCCTTTCAACTATACACCAAATAAAATGCTTTTCATACCCTCCCTACATCACTAACTCCACAACCCCTCCATTTACCTGCTGTCTCTGTGTACCTGTTGTCTTCTTTATTCACAGGAGGATGCACCTTGGATGTTTCTGCTTTTCCTCTCCTTGCTTCTGCCTCTGGCTGAACTGAGTTCCTCACTTTTATTTATTGCTGTTGTTCTGGTCTATATGCAGTTCTAATAAAAAGCATAGGTCAGTTGCCACAACATGGGCATTGTCCATGGCATTCTCATGAACAACTAATTACCTTAGATGATATATAATAAACGTTTGATGCATGGTTAATTCCAGAGGGAAGGGGAAACACAGCAATAGCAATGAACTAAAAATAGTAGCTACTCCCATTGCTCTGGGAAATCATAATGAAACAGGATAGACCCAGTAGAAATAATTGCACAGATTGTCTTTAAATATGAAAAACAGCAATTTATAAATGTATTATTTGACATAGTCCTTGCTACCAAGTACCTTTCTCAAAGAGGAAAGTGTCTATATTGATTAGAGTTTGGATATCAGAGGATAGAGACTTTCTAGTGGTCCATACCTTTTATCAATATTATTTACTCAAATTTGAATCCCTGATAACAGTGTTTATGTTCACATAGAACTTCTTTATCACTGCAGATAAAACATTCAACCTGCATTTGCCTGATTATAATTCCAACATTTTTGAGAATAAAATAATTTCACTCTGTTGACCAAGTAGATGCAAAATAAATGCTAATTTTAACTGGAGTTAAGTTAAAAGGTATAAAGTACCCTTCTTAAGAAACTCAGTGACCTGTATCTGGCTGGAGAAAACAGAACAAAACAAAAAACACATGACAGAATAAACTTAAGTAAACTTTGATAAAAAAAGAAAACTAGGGCCAAGTTCAGAATTACTTAAGGTAGATGAGAATTATTTTTTCCTGAATTGCATTTTAAGTCTTGCCTTTAAGCAGTGAGCTTGTGTAATTGAAAACCATGAAGAAAAGATAAGTTTCAGAGTGGACACAGGGCCCAGCAGTTATGCAAGTTGTGATGAACAGAGTGGCCCCATGTACAAAGCATTGTAATTGGCCTGTCCTGCTCCACAGGTGCCAAGACTCATCCTGTATTATATATCATATGATTTGCTTCTCATTCATAACTGTTGTGTATACAAGGCTTTGAATATTTAGCAGGATTGTACCTGATGGCTATGACTTTGGCTTTGCAAATTGAAAAGAAGCCCATAAAGTGTGACATTTTTAAGAGATAAACATCCTACCTGTGATGGACCAATATTATTGAAATACAGCCTCTATAAATGAAAGTTCAGGTATTAATTTGATTTTGTTTTGTTTGTTTGTTGGTAATGGCCCTTACCAGTCTTAAAGCCGTCATGTCACTTGATCAAAAGGAGATTACCCATATTACAAAGTCCCATAAATTAAGGGTAGAAGTAGACAGAGAGATACATTAATTATGTAATTAGACAACATATATCAATTTATCCAACATGAAACTGCTGATCATTTTAGGTGCCTTATTTGATTTTTGTCTCTTCTTTTTTTGGATTTGGTCTCTCAAATATTACAAAGATGTTCTAAATGAAGACATTAAAGTAGCTACCTTAACATCTATAGAGAATCCCAGAGGATGTTGTTTTGTTTTATTCACCAAAGTTCCATTTTAGACTTACCTGTTACTAGTTTTCAAATGTAACCTAGAATGATTGTTCAGTAGAATATCTTCATTCAATAGAGCATATTCCTGTATGTTCAGTAGAGTCTGTCTATTAAAAATTTACAATGTTTCTTGATGAAAACATTCTCCTGACACTGTGGCTGTAGAATAATAGTCTCTATCAATTCATTTGAATGTCTACATATTTGCACATTTTTAGCAGATAATTTGTGGTCAAAGACCAGAGAAAAGAGGAAACTTCTCCCACAAATGATGTTTCTAGTAATTGAAAAAAAGAGAAACAAAGTACACTGTAGTTTCCTGCAACTCATAAATCCTTACTCTTGAAATGGGTTAGGTTGAGTCTCTATTAATACATCTTCTAAGAGAGAGGGCAGATCCTCTGCGGTTTTTTCTTTTTCTTTTTTTTTTTTTTTAAACAGTGAGAAAAGAGTCACTGAACATCGAATAGGATGGAGCTATATGACTTGGCACAACTCTTTTTTTTTTTAACATCTTTATTGGAGTATAATTGGTTTACAATGGTGTGTTAGTTTCTGCTTTATAACAACGTGAATCAGTTATACATATACATATGTTCCCATATCTCTTCCCTCTTGTGTCTCCCTCCCTCCCACCCTCCCTATCCCACCCCTCTAGGTGGTCACAAACCACCAAGCTGATCTCCTTGTGCTATGCAGCTGCTTCCCATTAGCTATCTATTTTACGTTTGGTAGTGTATATATGTCCATGCCACTCTCTCACTTTGTCACAGCTTACCCTTCCCTCTCCCCATATCCTCAAGTCCATTCTTTAGTAGGTCTGTGTCTTTGTTCCTGTCTTACCCTTAGGTTCTTCATGACCTTTTTTTTTTTTTTCTTAGATTCCATATATATGTGTTAGCACACGGTATTTGTTTTTCTCTTTCTGACTTACTTCATTCTGTATGACAGACTCTAGGTCCATCCACCTCACTATAAATATCTCAATTTCGTTTCTTTTTATGGCTGAGTAATATTCCATTGTATATATGTGCCACGTCTTCTTTATCCATTCATCCGATGATGGACACTTAGGTTGCAGCTCTTTGTTTGTATTGGCCACACTGATACTTTTCCTTAGTTTCTTTTTATTCTTATATTTTGTTTACTTATTGGGCAGACTTTCAGGTCAAATTGTCAGGCAAGAAAGCTTTCATTCATTATTCTATTCTAATTCAAGTTTATATCTCAAGGCTAGTGATTGAAAGTTGTCGTATGAAATGTGTGAAGAGGAACTTTCTTTTCAACTTATAAAATGTTACTAAAATGATTTTCAAATGTGACAGGAAGAAGGGATCTTGCAATTCCCTTCTTTTTCCTAGTGAATTCAGTCATTCTAGCACATGTCTTTTTATTTCATATTGCTTCATATTCTTGAGAGAAAATGTATTGCAAAACTGTCTATTTAATTTCATGTCAGCTTTAAGACAACTGATATTTGGTTAATATGAATGGGAAACAATTTTAAATATTTAAAAATTCTCATTTTAAGCTCTGTTGGAATAAGTACACATGTTTTTCAACATTGGTATAAATTTGGTTAAAATTTGTAGATTTCAAAATGCATGCCTGTGTGCTTTTCAGTACAAATTTTGACATATCCAAATTATGTCATTTACTAAAATGGGAAGTATGGGTAGATTTTTAAACTCTGAACTCAACTACTGATGCATCCTATTTTAAACAAATATACTGCATTACAAAGTTTCCTATTTCTCCCAGATGGGTATAAAAGTAGAGGATGTTATTTTTATCTTTAACAATCATTTCATATAATTTCACATTTTTCAAGACAAGTTTTTCAAGGAGAAAGTAGCAATGGAAGACTTCTCTCTTTAGATTCTTTGAACACCAATAATTTGGGGCTTGTGCGTCATTGAGATGATAAAAATAATTACACTAGACTTTTATTTACCCAAATACAACCCCATGAAGTGGTCATAGTGTCATTTCCTTCTCACAGCAAAGGAAACAACTGAGTGTTAGAGGGATTGAATTACTTCCCCAACTATCAAATAGCAGAGTCTGGGTCCAAACTCAATTGGCCTTGAGACCAAAAGAGGCCAGGAGCTCTTAAGTTCTTGCTTAATCAACCCTCCTCAATTCAATTTTATAGTCTGCCAAGGAGCATCCTGCTGGTGCCTAGGCCTGTTTAACACTGCTGAATGAAATATGTTCCCTGAATGTGTTTTATACATAGGTGTGCTAGGGTGAGGCCAGAGGAAGAAATGCTCAACACCATTTAACCAATGTTGGCTTTATGTATATTGCCATACAATATAAAATCTGCTGTATGTATACTGTACTTTTGTGTCCAGTTTCACTGGAAGAAAAAAAAATTCTAATAAAAACAAACAAAAATGAACAAATAAAACAATTGCTATAGTAAAATAAAATTAATGGTGATAACAGTAGTAAAATGTAATACCTGTATGGGGCTTATATAAGCCAGAAACTATTCCAGGTAATTCTTATTGTTACCCAATAAGATAAGTTCTATTATTCTCATTTCATAGATGAGGAAACTAAAGAGGTTAAATAATGACTTCTCCAAGGTCTTGGCTAGTAAAGAGTGCATTTGGAATCAGAACTCAGGCAGTCTGGCTCCCAAATCTGGGCTCTTAAACACTATGCTATGCAGCCTCTGGATTGTAAATAATAATAATAACATATATTCTCACTGTGTACCAGGCACTATTCTAAGCATTTACACCAAGCCTGTTTATGTGGCCCTTTCCCCACAGGTAAAAGAGACCAGAGAGAGCAGGAATATGTCTCTGAAACTACTGAATATTTTAGGCATAATAAAAAATGTGTTACCTGTTGAACGTATGTCCCATAGGTCCTGTACTTGAGTGATTAAGAGAAGATGCATATGTACCCCTCAAGAGGAATTTCAGAGTTTCTCTTTTGTAATAAATGCATAATTAACATCATTCAGGTATTCTGTGATGTGTTTTGTCCCCCAACCCTGACCCCACAGTTGAGTGCAGTGGAAAATAGATGGGAGTTTTAAGGCCTGTGTTCACTCTATGTGTGCTTCAAGCTCTCTAATTTCTATGAGTTTAGAGCGTAGGCTCTGGAGTCAGGACCTCTCTTTTCAAATCCTGACTCTGTCCCTGTTACCCAGGTGATGTTAGGCAAGTTACTTAACCTGTTTTTCTCACTGCCTGCATCTACAGATTGGAAGGATTAACATTAGATACATCAGAGGGCTATGGGAAACAAGGTAAAACATTTTTATGTGGCTATTACAAGACAATGAATAAGTCCTCCTTGTCTTTGAAATGTACAAAACATAATGAAACTGCCACTTTACCTCAATCGGGTCCCATAAAATGAGAAGCAATAAAGAAAACCAAGTCAATTATTCCACGGTCATGAATTCAACTCATGAGGAGAACTGGCAAGGCACGTTATATACACATCAGCTGTGGCAAAAATAAGTCAACATTGTTTGTAAAAGGCCTGGGATGTCTGGATTACCAGCTGTCTGGAAAAAGAAGAACATAGCTTCCTTTTTTGTTTAATGTGGTCTGCCAGCCAGCTGGCATTAGGGGAAGAGGAAGGGAGCTCATGTTGATTGAGCGAGTGTCTGTGCCAAGTGTATTGTGTAACTTGTCTCATTTGGTCCTCACAGCTCGTTGGTAGGGTGGTATCAATACCCCTGATGTACATATGAAATACAGACTTAGGGAGGTCAAATAACCCAGCCAAAAACCTACAGGTAGTAAATGGGATTCTGACTCCAAATTTAGTCAGGTCATGCCACTGAGTACTTTTTTTTTTTAATTGAGGTATAGTTGATTTACAATGTTGTGTTAGTTTCTGGTATACAGAAAAGTGATTGTTATACATATATACTCTTTTTCATGTTATTTCCATTATGATTTATTACAAGTTTTTTTTTTTTTTTTTTTTTTTTTGCGGTACTCGGGCTTCTCACTGTTGTGGCCTCTCCCACTGCGGAGCACAGGCTCTGGACACACAGGCTCAGCGGCCATGGCCCACGGGTCAAGCCGCTCCACGTCATGTGGGATCCTCCCGGACCGGGGCACGAACCTGTGTCCCCTGCATCGGCAGGCGGACTCTCAACCACTGTGCCACCAGGGAAGCCCCATATTACAAGTTATTGAGTATAGTTCCCTGTGCTAAACAGTAGGACCTTGTTGTTTATCTATTTTATATGTAGTAGTTTGTATCTGCTAATCCCAATCTACTAATTTATCCCTTCTCCCTTCTTTCCCCTTTGGTAACCGTAAATTTGTTTTCTGTGGCCATTGACTGCTCTTGATAATGCTAAATATACTCATTGTTGACCAATTGGAGTTAGCAGTAAAAATAAAAAAAATTCACATTAAGAAATACCACATTTCACATTAAGATATTTCAAAATTGTATAATCAACAAATATTTATTTATAAATGACCTCTATTTTTTCCTCATCCATAATTGACTCAAAAGCTTCTGGTGTCTTTCATTTCCCTTTTTGTTCTTGTCCTTTATAATTTTTCATATTTCTTCCTTATTACTAAGATAAAAATGGAAAATTGTGGAAGGGCTGAATATTATGTACCAAAGTAAGAAATTTTAAATGTGTGAAAAAATTAAAATACATAGGTTTAAAAGTATACTAGACTTTTTTCTTGTAAGTATCCATAAGAAATCAATTCATGGACAAAGTGATAAATTTGTCATTATTGAGTCAAATATGCAAGTTACTATTAGGATTTTTGTGACTCCCATTAAGTTTTTAGAATATTAGATTGATGGTACAGTAAAATTTTCTATTTAGGTTAATACTGCCATTAAAATGCTAGATTAGTTAGATAGCTCTTTTATTTTCTCTGTTTGTCTCATAACATAAAAGAAGATGAACAGAATTAAAACTGCACCATTTGTCAGGAAACCTGCATTCTAGTTCTACGTTCTATTATTATCTGTGATTTATAGGTAAGGAAAAGTTACATAGCTAGTAAGTGGCAGAGCTAATATCCAAATTCAAGATGCAAATAACAGAAGATCCAAAGGGGACTCATGATAAGAAAAATTTGATAGTAGATTCATAAATTTGGACTTGAAGTCTTTTTACTCATCCATTGTATATCAGAAGGCAGATGGTGGTTTTTAATCATTCTCTGAATAACTTGCAATTTCTTAGCTAATAAAATAATCAAATTTAAACCAAAGGGCGGCAATGGCACCAGTGAAAAAGCTTGTGGTGAAGGGGGGCAAAAAAAGAAGCAGGTCGTGAAGCTTACTTTGTGGTACGCAGGCCTCTCACTGTTGTGGCCTCTCCCGTTGCGGAGCATAGGCTCCAGACGCGTAGGCTCAGCGGCCATGGCTCACGGGCCCAGCCGCTCCACGGCATGTGGGATCTTGCTGGACCGGGGCACGAACCCGTGCTCCCTGCATCGGCAGGCGGACTCTCAACCACTACGCCACCAGGGAAGCCCATGAAGTTTACTCTTGACTCTATCCATCCTGTAGTAGATGGAATCATGGATGCTGCCAATTTTGAGCAGTTTCTTAAGGAAAGAATCAAAGTGAATGGAAAAGCTGGGAATCTCGGAGGAGGTGTTGTAACAACTGAAAGAAGCAGAAGCAAGATCACTGTAACTTCCGAGGTGCCTTTTTCCAAAAGGTATTTGAAATATCTCACAAAAAATATTTGAAGAAGAAGAATATCCGTGATTGGTTACACGTAGTTGCTAACAGCAAAGAAAGTTACGAATTACGTTACTTCCAGATTAATCAAGATGAAGAAGAGGAAGAAGATGAGGATTGAAACTCAGTTATCTGGAGTATTTTGTATGAATTCTTTTTTTTTTTTTTTTATTACATGGGCCTCTCACTGTTGTGGCCTCTCCCGTTGTGGAGCACAGGCTCCAGACGCGCAGGCTCAGTGGCCATGGCTCACGGGCCCAGCCGCTCCGCGGCATGTGGGATCTTCCCGGACTGGGGCACGAACCCGTGTCCCCTGCATCAGCAGGTGTACTCTCAACCACTGCGCCACCAGGGAAGCCCTGTATGAATTCTTAAATAAAATTTAGCAAACAAAATGGTGGTTTTCCTTGTATCTCTGCAGTGTGGATTGAACAGAAAATTGGAAATCACAGTGAAAGGGCTTCACTTGGGCTGCCACTCACTTATTTGTAATTAAACTTTTTTCTGCTTGAAAATTTCATTTCTTGTGGTAGAAATACGAAAATAGAAGGATAAGATTCCTTCAAGGGAACTGACTACTGTTTGACATTGAGAAGGTGGATGAGGGCGTGGAGATGTGAGTTCAGTCACTATTTTACACAAAATGGAGTGAGTCAGTGTCATCTGATACTTTTCTCAAAGATTGAGGAATACAAATGTGGGAACTCCTAATTCACTGAAAGCAGATCCAGTGACTTGTTTATGCGGTTCTCTTTTTGGGAAAGTGGCAATGTCGATAAAATGCAGGCTACTGGGGCATTTGTCTTTTCAGTTTCTGATTACAAATTACTCTTGACGTACACAGTTACTATGTATGTTAATCCTTTTTCTTCCTGTAGAAATAAAACGTGGTACTTTTGTGTCACTGCCTATTCTACTACCCCTCAGGAAAGGGTCTGGAGAGCGACTGTAAAAGTCACAGGTGTTCAATTAAGGAAAGGTCTACAAAATATGAATTTGTAAACAATCATTGTTTCTACAAGTCTTTGCACCAAACTGTCACTTTGAACCCCACCAGGGGGAGCTGGAGATGAGGAATAGTGGAGCTTCCAAAGGTGGGTGTCGGTGAGGTTCCCTGGGGTCAGGATCAGAATCCCAGAGTTCTGGAGTCTTACCACGGCGGCAGGTGTGAAGGAGAGGGGCCTGGGAGACAGCTCAGGCTGAAGAGAAGTGTTGAGATGCCCAGGGAGTAGTCCCTTTCACACCATTTAGGCCACGGCTGGGCTTAAAAGCCATTCTACAAACTGACATGTTAAGCAGGGCCAATCCGAAAGGGGTTCCCACGATATTGGGGGTTCTGCTGCCATATGTGTAGAGGTTAGAGATCTGTGAAAGGTCATCAATGAGATTGTAAAAATGTGATTGTTGTTGACAGAATTTCAAGAGTGACTTTGAGTAGAGACCCTGATGCCTTATGGTGCCCTCCTAAAATCTGAATTCTACAGGACTGTCTGAATTGTGTTAAGATTATATTGTATCAAATTCATGTTTCTCAAGAGCTTGCCTAGGGCTCATTTCCACACCTGAAATTCTTGTGCTCTTGCTAGTTGCACAGCTCGAAATTAAATGATTTGAGTCGTACCTTGGCTCCAATTTAACATTTGGTGCTCCTTGGGTTGAATTTAATATACTAAGGCTTTCCAATTTCATTTGTGGTAAAGGCTCTAACATTTTCTATTTCTATGCAAATTTCTTGAAGCAGAATTGTTTGCATGTTTCTCTGCCCTAGAGAAAGCAGTGTTTCTTTCAAACTTAACTGAGGCATCAGTTGCTCTTTGGTGCTGTCCATTACCATGATTATTAACTTTGTTAGCAAGTTTGTGACTTGGGTTTGCAAATTTTACTCGTTTGTTGCATTGATGTTCCCTTGTAGTAATTCTTAGTTTGGTTGTAAAAAACTTAGCCCTGGGCTGAAATTAGCATATATATATATATATATTAACTATTCTCAGAATTTAAAACTTGTAATAAAATTGAAGATAAAAGGTTTTTCTATGCCTTTTTTGAACTCTTGTATTTTGACTTTTGATCACATTTTATATTAAAGTAGCTAACACATGGCTAAAAAAAAAATTTAAACCAGAGAATACCAATATTGCTTGACTATTAATTCCAGCTGATGGGATAAATAGAAATTTAGAGATTGGTGTATAATAAGAATAAGAAAAGAAATAATGATTCTTTATATATAATGTTATATTTTAAGATAATTTCTCACCAATACAAATTTGTGTATATTCATGGAGAGACATTTTTATGGAAAGTTTGTTCATTCAAATCTAAACCTTTCTCATGAGTCAACATTTTTCTTGTGATTTGTGTTAATACTTGGGGGGAAATTTTTTTAACATCTCTGTTTTGTAGAATTAATAGTGCAATATTGAATATGACATGGAAGATATTACAGTGCTATTAGATTTAAAAAATATGCAACTGTAATTAGAGTAAACTTCAGTTGTTTTCAGGATAAAAATTGTTCTACATTGTTTTGCATTCCTACAATGGACGTAAGATATGTATGTGAGTGTACACACATGCACACGAGTGTGCAAACATGTGTGCAAGTGTTGGGCAAGCTGTGCCTGAGCAGGGTAGAGTAGGGGATGTGTGTACTGATAGTGGTCTTTAAAGACAGAGCAAAACATTCCATTTTATTAGATTACATATATATTGAACTTAGCACACTAAGATTTAAAAAACTAAGATCAATAGAGATCAAGCAGCTGGCTAAAGTCACATGGCTAGTAAGTGGCAGGGTCCCATTCTAACTCAAGTCTGTCTTCCTCTCAAACTATAGAAACATTAATGTATACATTCATGTAATGCATTACTGTATATCTGTGTACATATTTTGAAACTTAAATACAATATTTGCATTTTCTTCCTTAGGATTTTTCTCTACTTTTAATATTCCCTTTCCTTTCAATACAGGTTTTGCTTAAACACACTTAAGACACAGCAGTATTTCTCATCAGCATCCACCTCATTCAGGGAGAAGTAGCAGCACAACCTTATAAGTTAAATAAATAATAAATGCTGAATTGTGAATTGAAAGCTCCCACTTACATTAATAGAGTTAAAAATTAAGTAAAAAAAACCATTTTCCATTGGTGGGTATTGGGAGGGTTACACTAGGACTCGTTTTTTCTAAACAGCAAAAATTTCAAAGTCATTAGAAATTTTATTTAGGTTTATTTTATTTAGGTTTATTTAGCTACTAAGAATGTGTAAAGATTTATTGGTGATTACACTTTTTAAAGTAAAAAGATAGGATCTTTTTATATTTCTGGTTATTTCCTTATTTTATGGAAAGTCACTGACATTGCTAGAAGGCAAAAAAAAAACAAAGCTGCCTTCTTACAGCAACTTGTCTTCACCCTCTGCCCTGCTCTCTGTGAGTTAAGAGGATGGGGAACCCCATTTCACCATCACAGGTCAGGATTTTTGATTAATGATGCTTTTTGTTGAGACATACTACTTTAATATC
This sequence comes from Mesoplodon bidens, assembly GCF_964165515.1. Taxonomy (NCBI): domain Eukaryota; kingdom Metazoa; phylum Chordata; class Mammalia; order Artiodactyla; family Ziphiidae; genus Mesoplodon; species Mesoplodon bidens. The sequence goes on from NC_138176.1 coordinate 193,674,776, forward strand.
TTACCTTTTGCTTCTCCTGTAGAATAAGTCAGACATAACTCATCATTATGATGGGGGAAGTGCTTTTTTGAAGTCAACACTTTTACATTTCCTATTGGAATAACAATAAAACAACCAATTAATTACCACTTAATGGTAATGGGTTCATTCTCACATATCACAGGGTGGTTATTAACCAACTTTCACTCTACCCTGTTACCTTGAATAAAGATAATTTGTCAGGATTCCAATACTGTATTTATTACCACGCTGTGGGTCTCAGAAAAATCGATTTCTGGCCTTTTAATTAGGAACAGCAATAAGCAAATAGATTTGCACAGTTTGATATCTGAAATATAGTTAAATAGAAAGCTACCTTTCAGTCAAAGGAGTACCTTTAGAACTATATCATTATTTTCATTATTTATGTTTCAGGATAAGATATAACAGCAAGATTTACAATAGTTTTACCACCATTTCGTAGCTTACAAAGGCTAGAATATAGTTCAGCCAAAGTAAATCTAAATCCATAGATTCTTTTGAAGGATCTTAGATGCCAGCTGGTTCTAGAAACAAAAGGGAGAATTTTGAGGGTACATCCATCTATGAACTATGTTGGGAATTTCTAGTTATCATATTTCTATTAAAACTTTCGGAGTACATGTAAAAACTTCCACCAGTAAATTTTTATAACAATATAATACTTCGGGCTTCCCTGGTGGCGCAGTGGTTGAGAGTCCGCCTGCCGATGCAGGGGACACGGGTTCGTGCCCTGGTCCGGGAAGATCACACATGCCACGGAGCAGCTAGGCCCGTGAGCCGTGGCCGCTGAGCCTGCGCGTCCGGAGACTGTGCTCCGCAATGGGAGAGGCCACAACAGTGAGAGGCCCGCATACCGCAAAAAAAAAATATATATATATATAAAATACTTCAATATCTAGATTTTATTCTTCACTTGATCTGCAATAAATATCTAATAAGAAGGATTAAAGTATCATCTGATTATTTTGAATCCCCAGAAAATTTGCCTGACTTATTTTTTCATTCATTTAACAAATATCTGTTCATTTGTATTATGTGATAAGTACTATTCTGAGTACTGGGAATATCGCAGTGAATCAAACTGACAAACTCTTTGTCCTCAATAATCTTACATTATAGACACCAGAAGTTATATAATTACAGTGTATTGTATGTATAAACAATGCTTAATAAGATAAATGTAAAGCATGCCAGGCAGCAAGGGCTATAAAGAAAGATATAGCAGAGGCAGAGAAAAAGAGCACAGAGTGGGTGGAGCAGGGTACTATTTTATGTAGAATTATCAAGATACACCTCTCTGAGCCAAAGCCTAAGGGAGGTTGCTGTGTAATGAGCTGTCCAAACAGAGGAAATGGTAGATGGATAAGTTCAGATGTGAGACTGTACTTGGCCTGTTGGAGGAACTGCAAGGAAACCTGTTTAGGGGGCAGATGAGGTCAAAGATTAGGGCACACGTAGCGTCCTCATTGGCTAAGGAAGTGATGATCTGTTTATTCACAGCATTAGAGCTTAGGGTTCAGGATATGGTGGCATTTGGTGGGTCACACTGCCAAGGACCCAATCACCCATCCCTCAAGTTTCAAGTTTAGTAGTTTAATGTATCTCAATGCTGCAGAAGAATTATGTTTGTTTTTCAGATGAAGACATCTCACAATAAATGAATCTAGGTATGTTATACATGATTACATAATAAATGGCAGAGCTGGTAGCCTCATCTATGTTCTATAACTTTTCTCCCAGTTCACCACACTGTCTCTGCAGTGAGGCAAATCCGCTATGTCCAGTTCTGTACCCCAAATCAGAAAAACGTGGGCTGACCAATGAAATGTCTCCCATTTGTCAGTTTGTTCATATGAGATATAAAATATCCAAATTGTATATTTATATACAGGAAGACAATGACATGAAATGATGACTGCTACAGAAATCCTGTGTACATGAACTGAAATCTCACAGGCAACATATAATGGTCAGCATTTTCAACACACTTGACAAATGGCATTTTGAATTTAGAAAATTGAAAAACTAAAAAATTACATTCCTATGGACTAAAGACTTATAAACACTATTTAAACTCAAGGGCCTTTGTAGATAATGGCTCTGGTGTGTTGTTAGCTGGTGTAAATTCAGCAAAAAAAAAAAAATTATGATAAGGAGGAAAGTTCTAAGAGTAACATATTGGTCAGCTTTGTCTTGGGGAAATTATTTCTTCCATTTTCCCAACTTTCCCACTTTACTTATGAAATGAAGGTGTTATAAAACATTATCTCTAAGTCTTCAAGGCTCCCTGTGGAAAGTTCCAAAATTACATAAATCCATTCATTTCTTGCTCCTTTATTTCTCTCTTTTCCTTTAGCCTACAAAGCCCAGAAGACTTGTAGTTCAGTGACCGGGTTTCTTCCACCAGATCCAAAGTGGAACTGGTGTTTATGCTGAGCCAGTGAGTGAGCTCAGACATCTCATATGCACTTGGTCCCTGGAGTTCTGCCACTTGAAATGGTATTTTCAGGGATGACTTCACAATATAGGAAACAGATACTCAGCCATGCTCATCATTAGATCCAGAACCTAACAGGCAGCATTTCTAAGAGAAAAACAACAACAACACTTCGTACCTTTAAACTTCTGGGGTTGCCCTAAGAACAAGAGACTATTTACTGGACATTATGCTTTTCAAGGCCCTAGCTTTATGTTAACTTTGTTTTGTTCTTATAACAGTAGTACCAGGTGACCAGGTGTCATCTCCTTTGTGTGAAGCCCACCACTATCACTTCTGAGGATTGCAACTAATATCTAATATTGGTGGACCTCTTTCCATTTTGAAACAATTTTCTATGTTCCATCTCATGTAATATTCATAGTAGCTCTGTGAGTTTGTTTGTATTAAATTATAAGCCCAATGTGATCAAACATTATGTGTGTATACATGTGTGTATGTAAGAAAGTGAGAGGCTGAGCCAAAGACCAACTAAGTTCTTCAGACTCTAAATCTGCTCTTCTCTAAACCACAGAAAATCTAAACCTGAAATGTTGGAACCAAACTTGACTAGGGTACACAGGAAAAAGTCTCTGTGAAATTAAGCCTAGACATACTGATCCTATATTTGCGTGAGAGCGATCAAATATAGGATCAGCTTAATTAGACAGAGTCTAATAGCTTACATGAAGAATCTGAGATTCACATGATATTTACACTCTGTGTAGAAAAGTAGGATGCTGAGAAGTTCCTCATTCCCTCAGTCGGGCTTTGAAGTTGGCCTCTAGAAGTGATGTGCCATTCATGCACAATTCTCTTGTGGACATGTGTTTAGGTTTGTCTTGAGTGAAACCTAGGAGTGGAATGGCTGAGTAATTTGCAAAGTGTATTTTTAACTGTGTGAGAAATTGAGCAACTGTTTTCCAAATGATTTGCACCATTTTATATTCTCACTAGTATATATGAGAGTTCCAGTTGCTTCACATCTTTGCTACCACTTGGTAATGTCAGTTTTTTAAAAAAAATTTTGGTTATTCTAGTGGGTACTTAATGGAATCTCATTGTGGTTTTAATCTGATTTTCTCTGATGACTAATAACATTAAGTGTCTGTTTATGAACTTTCTGGCCTTTCACATATCTTCTTTTGTTTACTGTTCACATATTTTCCTAATTTATTTGAAGGAGCTTATTATCTCCTCATTAATGTGTTGTACAAATTCTTTATATATTATGGAAAGTCTTTTTTCAGATAGATGTATGTATTGTGAATATTTTCTCGCAATATGGAGCCTGCCTTTTTGTTTACTTAACCATGTCTTTCTAAGAACAAGTTTAATTTTGATGAGTTCTAATTTACAAATATGTCTATGTATTAGAAAATTTACTGAAATGAAAATAAAGGTATTATTTACTAGAAAAGCCGTACATATAGAATGATCTCATTTTGGTTAAAGAAACAACCTTATGTAGATAGATATAGATAGATATACAGAGATAAAGATCTGATGTTTTAATTTTGTTAGTCTTGCTTATCAGCACTTACTTTTTACAATGCATGTGTCCTGCTTTTGTAATAATAAAAGGTTTTTTTTTAAGAAATTATGTAAAATAAGAAGTGAAAGTATCTTTCTTGTTCTTCCCTTCCAAACCTTCTCTTAATACTAAGCTCTCTTAACATTTTAGTACATTTTTCTAGGACTGCTTTTATGTATACTCATAATTTTCAAAAAATATGATTATACTGTACATTTTTTGGCAATTTACTTTTTAAAATTTAACATATCATGCACATCTCATAGATTTAGATACATTAAAAACTATTTATTATTCCCCCTTTGCTGGATACATAGATTGTTCCCATTTCTGTTGTGCTATTATAAGCAATGGCTCAATTAACATTTTGGAATGAACATGTTTAAGAAATCAGCATTCAACAGGTATTTATTGAGCATTTGTGCTGGTCTCTGTTCTAGACACTGAGGATGTAGTAGTGAGCAGAGCAAACTTTCTGCTCTTCAGGAATTTACTAGTACAGGATAATGAGCAAAAGCCATTAGCAAGAACAAACTTCCTTGATATTTCAAGGCTGTGAGGAAAGCAGAAAAAAGGTGATTTCATAAATATTTACTTCCATTTCACAAACTACAAGAAAAAAAAAAAGCCTGTCATGAATACAAAGTAAATGCATAATGTAACAAGTGAGATTACCAGAATGAGTATTGGAATAGAATACTCCCTCTCTGGAAACATTGGAATGCATTGAATGTACTCCATTTCTCACTGTATGTTCATTTAAGAATAAGAAAAGTATGGGTTATAAATTCAAATTTATCATCATGATCAGTTATTACATATATATGTTATAATATATGTATATATATTTCCTAGAATCCATTTACTCTCCCTCGTAATGCCTCATTTCCTATTCAGGAATTACCTCTGTGCAGTTTTAGTGGTAGGAAAATTTTAGGTTTACACCTTTTTTTTTTTTTTTTTTGCGTTACACGGGCCTCTCACTGTTATGGCCTCTCCCGTTGCAGAGCACAGGCTCTGGACGCGCAGGCTCAGTGGCCATGCCTCATGGGCCCAGCTGTGATCCTCCCAGACCGGGGCACGAACCCGTGTCCCCTGAATCGGCAGGCAGACTCTCAACCACTGCACCACCAGGGAAGCCCTACACCTTTTCTTAAAGAAGAAAAAGGCATTAGATCCTTATTGCCTCAGTCCAGTAGAGACAGAGAGTAGGCACATAGATTTCCTTTGACCATATTATTTATTTATTTTGGTGCTTTCTCTCAGTTGTAAGATACACAGGATAGAGAGAAACAGTTGGAAAGTTCGCATTTGAACAGTGATTGCAGAGGACGCCATAGAAGTTGGCTACTGTGGTATGCTGAGTACTATGACTCTGGATCTCTGCTTTTTATTTTTATTTAATTACTTTTCTAGCCCTCTGAAGCTCTGAAGCCTGATCCTTCGCCTCCCTTTGATTCTGAGCTCATAACATATTCTAATAATTATCCTTTTGATTAAATTAGTCATTTTAAAAAATCTCCTTTGCTTGAAATTAAGAGCTTTAAGTGGAACCAATATTACTTTTTAACTTTTTATTCAGCACCTACCACAAAATAAGTTCCTCCTTACAACAAGAGTTGTGAGAAATATAGAATAAACAGAACAGACACATAGAAACATGTCCCTCTTCAATTAGACATTCATTCATATAACATTCAAGAAATATTATTAAATGCCTGCTGCACAAAGCACTGACTAAGCTTTGGGGAGCAAGAGAGACAACTCTAACGTTTATGTAACAAGAGCAAAGCAACAGGGGTACATTAGTTGGTCTTCAGACCCCTGAACTCATATTAGATGACCAATGCCTGCATATGGTATTTTACTCAATTGATATTCCTTTACTATTTATTTAAGCCAGTTTATTATTCATAACGATGTTTTCTACCACTTCGTTTTGAAATTCCTCACTTTTTCAATAACAGGATACCAGTAAATGGTGCCTGGTGGTAATCAGATCAATATTTTCTTCTTCTGACCCTTTGCTTCAGTAGCATTTGCCTGAAAATGAGTAAATGCTTTGTGCAGCTAAGCAGTGTTCATGAAGAGGGAGTTCAAAAACTTAACACAGAGCAATTCATGCAAAAGCATGAAAATAAAATGATAATCTGGTCTGTTACGGATCCCCGGTTGGTTTTGCCTCTGTAGACAGGGTGATTCCAAGAAACAATGTCATGGAAAAGAAGGAATTAACCAGGAATGGGAAAAGCCGGCATTCTAGGCAGAAGAGAGACTTTTGTAGAAACAGTAGTTGGCATAGTGCCTTGCAGGTCTGAAGGGACCTGGAAGAGTTTCTTTTACCTGGAGAGAGTGAAAGGGGTGCAGCTGGTGAAAATAAAAAGTGAATGAATCTAGAGAAATGTATAGATACCAGATATTAAAGAGTCATTCACACCAAAAAGAATGAGTCTCAAGTCATACAAGCAATCCATAAATTCATAGCCTCAGCTACCACTCACTTTGAGGTCTTAGGGAAAGCTTTTTCTTTCTTTCACATGTTACTGCAGGCCTTTGTGGTCATGAAAACATAGTTTGACCTCCTGCCATTGCGAAAAAAAATCAGGGGTGGAGATCTGACACCTACCTCATCGTGCACTTGCAAACACACACACACACATACACACACGCACACATGCATACACATGCACTCACACATGATCCCCTTGTGCTTTATGCTCTAATTGAGAACAGCTTGGTCTTGGTCTTTGGTCAGTTCCTCAGCCATGAGCTCTGAAAGACTGGACATTCCCTCAGACATCCCTTGAGAGTTATTTCATAAACTTTTGACATCAGAACCTTAAAGAGATTTACTTAAAGAATGTTCACTTAGGGACAGAGATGGAAAATGGTCATAGAACAATAGATAATCTTGGCAGATAAAAATAAAAGTTCTTGATAAGTGCCAGGATATTTTAGAAATAAGAGTAAATTGTTTAAATTCATGATGAACTTTACAGTCTAACTGCTGAAATATTCTCTCTTTATAGCTAGGAAGTGTAGTTCCATGTGGATTTTTTCTCTCCAGATATTTAATGTGAGATTTAGGTCTTAGCATCTCCACAGACCCATGCTAAGAGCTAGCGTTGTGGTGAGTGAAGTTTCTGGGCCAGCACTACATATGTCTAACCATTACAGAAGGCAGGCAGGTTCATATAAATTGATACATGGACTATTTTAACTGACATTCTCCCAGCTTACTGTACCCTGGAGTTCTAGCTTTCCATTTCATTTAAGAGCCTTGGCTTACTAACGAGGCCATTTTTGCAGCAGACAGAAAGAGGGAGCAAGGAGGACAGCCCTCCTTTTGAACTCCCCTAGTTACCTTTTAGCCTCTTTACCACCATATCAAAGTGGTAAACCCAAGTTTCAGAGCTTGCGGTTTTAAAAAATTCAAGCATTCTCCCTAGAGGGAGAGTGTCATTCTGCCTGATATTAACTGGGCAAAGCTTTCTGATAAGCATAGTGCCCTTAAGCAGCCTTTAATATTCAATGATGGTATCATAGAGGTATTGACCTGAGAGTAAACAATAAATTATAAAAACACCCAGAAGCTCATGTCAGATGAATCAGAACAATTGATTTTCTTTTTAAACATGAGCTTGCCATGGGAAGTATTTTAATATGGCAGAAATAGGGCCAAGAAGTCGAGATTTAGAATGAATGAGGCGTGGAAGATGAATTACAGGACAAGGTGCTAATTTGGGAGAATATAAAAAGCAAGTGTTGGGCTTCCCTGGTGGCGCAGTGGTTGAGAATCCGCCTGCCAATGCAGGGCACACGGGTTCGAGCCCTGGTCTGGGAAGATCCCACATGCCGCGGAGCAACTAGCCTCATGAGCCACAATTACAGAGCCTGCGCATCTGGTGCTTGTGCTCCACAACAAGAGAAGCTGCGATAGTGAGAAGTCCGCACACCGCAATGAAGAGTGGCCCCCAGTTGCCGCAACTAGAGAAAGCCCTTGCACAGAAACAAAGAGCCAACACAGCCATAAATAAATAAATAAAATTAAAAAAAAAAAAAGCAAGTGTGTAGAGAGGTAGGGGAAGCAGGGTGACTTGTTGAAATATGGTGCCCTGTTAGGGCACATTGACATATGATCCAGAGAAAACATGGAAGATGCCATAAGGGAACTGCAATTTACAGAGATGGTCTCTCCAAAAACCAGCTATTAAGTACACATGATATTTTTGTGATATCTCTTCATTATGGTTTAATGTTAAACTTGTCAGCCCCCTTAGCCAGGGACGGCTCTTCAACCATTTATTGCAGGATCCATTATGGTTGAATCACCAGCATAATAGTCTGAATGGACTGGAGGCTTTTATAAACTTATTTATTTATTTATGGCTGTGTTGGGTCTTTGTTTCCGTGTGAGGGCTTTCTCTAGTTGCGGCGAGCAGGGACCACTCTTCATCGCAGTGCACGGGCCTCTCACTATCGTGGCCTCTCTTGTTGCAGAGAGCAGGCTCAGTAGTTGTGGCTCACGGGCCTAGGTGCTCCGCAGCATGTGGGATCTTCCCACACCAGGGCTCGAACCCGTGTCCTCTGCATTGGCAGGCAGGTTCTCAACCACTTGCCACCAGGGAAGCCCTGGAGGCTTTTATTTCATGTGTCTCTGCAAAACCCAAGGCTGGCTTAGAACAGATGACTCCACTTTGAAGGAAGCACCAGTTACTATAGGAAAGTAAACATCAAACATAACTGGAGTTCCTGAGGACTGGACAACCATAAAGTGATTAATCATTAGGAGTGGATTTAATATTGTACCCTAGGTCCAATAAGAATACATATCATTCTGCATGTGCACACATGCACTCAAACACAACTCTTTCCCACTTCACTAGATTAGGTGATTTCCTTTTGTAGATGGTAAACCCAGAGCACAAAAAGGGAAAGAATTGCCTCGGGCCAGATACTGTTTTAACAACCTAACAAAAATAAAAATGTCAAAATTAAACATAAAAACGACCACGAATCTGTCTTGTCATTCTGCTGGTGACAATATTTTTCCCATCATTTATTTGGTGTACTTTTGCAAGATTTACATTTTGGTGATTATCCCCTTCCCCGTAAAAGAAAAGGTCTTATGTGAAGTAGGACAGGAAAAGATTAGATGCTATGCTGTTGGGGCTATATAACCCACATCATTGTGCAAGTTTCTTTACTCAAGATAGAGATTTTGCAGATGTTACTCTTATCCTTCAGCATTCCTTATTTCTATACTGGAACTTCTCTGGCCCAGCAATCACCAGTTTTGTCCTGATGTCTCCCACTCTTGCTTTGTAGATCCGTGCCAGTCATTCCAGAGGAAGCTAAGCGTGAAGCAAGGCATATGTGGTGTGCACAGCTTAGGCACATTGCCAATGTATACTGGTTAGTTAAGGAAGGAAGAAAGCATGAATGGTATTTACCAGATTATTTCCTCTATTTCCCCTCCCCCGCCCCGATGTTTCAGGCACCAAATATTTTTTTATGTTACTTTACCCTTCTCTTCCTTTCTGGTTCTGTGCCCATCAACTTAGCCCACACATTCATCCATTAACACTACAATTATTGAAATGCTGTCCTGAGAGATCTCCACATCAGTCTGCGGTTTCCTCTACTCCCCAAATTATACGCGAATAATCATCGTTGTTTTAATGATAACCTTCACTCACACAACACCTCCCACTCCACATCTCAGTTACCCTTGATGGCTCCGTAAAATTAGGCAAAAAAAAAAAAAAATCATAGCTTGAATTTAAAAGGTCTCTTAATCTGGCTCCTACTTATTTCTCCAACATTTTTTTTCTTTCAGTACGTTCTTACAAGAAATCTCTACTGCAGCTCAGCATTTTATTATTCCACAATTAGATCAACACGTAGTTCTAAGTACCTTTGGCTTCCTCTTTATTAATTCTCAAAGTCCAACTGCTCCTTAAATTCCCAGCTAGAGTTTCAGCTCTTCCACCAGGGTTAACCTCTTCTGAATTCCTGCCCCAGCCCTCTCCCTTGATATATGGACTCAGATAACTTACTCATGGTTACTATGTGTCTCAGACTTAAACTCTCCAAAATGCAACTCTATATGCACTCCTCTGCCACCACCACTTCCTTTTTTATCCTTTCCTAGCTCAGTAAGTGGCAACACCATTCATCTAATATTTGTCTATAATTTTCCTCATTTTTTCACATTCAATTCATGTGCAGTCTTATCATAAGTTCTACTCCTAAAATACGTTTCACATCTTTTGACCTATCTTTATGTTTATTGCTCTCACTATGGCACAAGCCACCATCACTTGAAGTACTGCAAGGGTCTCCTAAAATATCTCTTTTCCACTCAAACACATTCTCCACAAAACTGTTGTTTAAACAGACGGATACTGTTTGGTCCCTCTTCCCTGCTTAGAACAAGTATCCAACAGAGATTCCTGCTGGGAACAGATCCTGCCCCTCCCCTGCTTGGAATGGTCCACATTCCCTACCATGACCTGTAGACTCAACATGACAAGGTCCATCTCTAACCTCATCTTGGGCCACTGTCCCCATGACATATGTTCTAGCCACTTTGGCCTCCCAGTGACTTCTACATACACCACCAGGGTTTTTTAAAATGTAGGTGCCCTATACTTAGATCCGCCTCTCCTTCCAGAGGCCTGTTTTCCTTGGCTGGCTGGCTGCTTTTTCAGGTCTCAGCTTAAACTTCAAAGAGGCATTTATTACCCACCCTAAATAGTATAGGCTACCACCCCATTATTTTCTATCACAAAACCCTATTTGCTTTCTTCGTAGCACTTACTACAATCTCTACTTATTTAGACATTTATTTATTTACTTGATATTGCAGCCTTTTTAAAAAAATCATGTCTCACCAACACTGGAATGTAAGTAAGCTCAATGAAGTCAAGGACTAGGTCTGCTTGTTTATCTTTGTATTTCTAACACTTACCACTGTGCCTAGCAACGATAGATGTTCAGTAAGCATTAGTTAAATGAAAGAACACTACTTTTTGGGCACAGGTTGTTTTCCACTCCTTAGTGCTATTACTTATAATCGTTGCAGGGTTTTCCTTATAATGTTTACTTCCCCAGTGTCTAAAAAAGTACCCTACATGTACCTGGACTTCAATAAAATTTTAATTGTTAATGTTTATGAAATAGGAAGTTTGAAATGTCAAATTAAGTGTACGGGGTGTGGTGGGAGGGTACATTTGTTAGGAATCAGCTCGTTACTCCTTGCATAAAAATCTGAATGATGTTAGGGAACTTTGAGTATGACTTTTAGGAGAGCCCTGCCAAAGAAAACAGTACAGTCGTGTAAGAGGCTTGAATTACCCATGTAAAGATTGATACAGATTTATCTTGAATTCAGTATATCCTAAGAAAAACAAAATTATTCTCCTCTGGCTTGGCAAAATATCTATACAAAAACCTTGTGACTAAACTTATGATAGGTAATTTTCTGAAAAGGAAGAAAATTAGGGGGTTTTGTTGTTGCTGTTGAACAGACCCCAAATATAAGCTTGGGTGGGGGGCATAAATGTAAATGTTAGGATGAGAAGGAAGGAAGAGTCCTTCAGAGGTGTCCCCATGAGCCAGGCCCACTGTCAATGAATAAGAGCAGTAAGAAGTGCACAGAAATGTACACCATTTAGGTAGGGGGAACTTGCAATTTCTCCTTTGTTTGATTTTTCTTTTTATGTGTGTTAGAGGAATAGAGGAGCTCTGGCTGAAGTTTTTTTACTCAAATGTCTTCAAAATAAATCATTTATAATAGCATCTTGAGAATGTGCATACATTTGAAATGAATAAACTCTGTCACTCTGAAAGAATAAATTCCATGTGCTACATCCATCTCCTTCCTTCATGCAGTGTTGTGGCTCCAATTTCCCGTCCACTTGCCTCAGTAAGAGGCAAGTCAGATTTCCTGGGCTGTAGACAAAGAAATGACTAGATAAGTTTTGCTGGGTCCTCTTAGAGAACAATTTTCCTTGTAGGCTTTCCTGTTGATGAGTTTCAGAATTCTTATTTGCAGTGCTATTCAACTTCATTTTGTGAATAAGAAGCTTTTTAAGCTAATTCTTGATTTTCCAGGTTAATAATTACTGTAGCCAAATTAAATCTTAAAATTTCACGGGTCGGTCAATGAGGTGAAATCACTTATTCACTTTAAATAAATCACCAGCTCTGATCAGGGAACATATTATATTTTATTTCTGTTTTTCAGAACTGATTGTGTAATTTATTTTAGAAGTAAGTCTGGAATATTGAAATCAAAATATACAAATAAGAGGGATTATTCATTTCAATTAAGATAACATATGCAAAAAGAATTCCAATTGGGTTCTTCTATAAAAGACATCTGTAATACATTCAAAAAATTATTGGGTTAGTGAATTTTAAAAGTTAGCTTAAATCTTTATTATTTTTATTTATTGAGAAGCTATTCCTTGTATATTTCTAAATATTTTAGACAAGTTAGACTGGAAAACAAGACAATGAAAAGAAAAACAACAAAAATCAGTTAAAATGAGCAGAGAAATGGATTTAGTTGCTGGAAACATCTTTTGCAATGTGCTTCACTCTATGGTGACCTGATGCAATATTAATTTGGTAAATAATTACATATATAACGGTAGGTATTAGGTATTGTAGTAAAGATAGAAAAAGTAACTGAGGCACAACAATGCTATGAAATCACTTCTCTAAGCACATTCAACCACTCGATGACACAGCTAGAGCCACAGTTCTTCAGTAATAACTTCTGGAACAACTTCTCATGATTCAGAATTGCTTCACCAAGCAATAAAGGATGCCTGGAGAGTTCTGACTTCAAAACAAAACAAAACAAAACTTAAAGGCTTCAGGGCATTGCTTTGGCTTTCCTTGTCAACCAGCAAAGTCTTTACTTGAGCCTTTGCCATGGTTTCTATGGTTTTTCTATGGATTATTTTTTCTCACTTGAACAAACTCGCCTGTGATTCTTATACGTTTAGATAGATTCAATGCAGAGGTGTTTTGTTGCTGGTTTTCAAGTTTCTTTTCTTTCTTTTTTTTTTAATTTATTTATTTTATTTATTTATATTTTTGGCTGCATTGGGTCTTCATTGCTGCACGCGGGTTTTCTCTAGTTGTGGTGAGGGGGACTACTCTTCGTTGCAGTGCAGGAGCTTCTCATTGTCATGGCTTCTCTTGTTGCAAAGCACGGACTCTAGGTGTGTGGGCTTCAATAGATGTGGTACACGGGCTCAGTAGTTGTGGCTCACGGGCTCTAGAGCGCAGGCTCTGTAGTTGTGGTGCACAGGTTTAGTTGCTCCATGGCATGTGTGACCTTCCCAGACCAGGGCTCGAACCTGCGTCCCCTGCATTGGCAGGCAGATTCTTAACCACTGTGCCACCAGAGAAGCCCCTCAAGTTTATTTTCAAGGGAATAAATACTTAGCATATTTAAATGAATGTGAATCCCATGTTGTTTCTATGCTCAAGCCAATGGTTAGAGAAATGTCACCATTTGCTGTGCTCTTCTGCTTGCCTCTCCTCAGGCATGGCCTGCCACTCCCATACTGCTCTCTGTTCTAGTAGACAGAATGATGAGGGCCACCCCATCCCTCCCTTGTCCTATGCCTTTCAGTTGCAGTTGGCCTACAGAGGACCCAATAAAGACATCGGGTGGAGGGAGGAGAATAAGGACAGTGTCTGTTTCCCTGACTCCAGCACTGTGGGTTGCCTCTGGCTGGCTGTATCCTAGGGGATGGTACAACTCTACAGTGCCCAGCCTGGGGGATTCCTTTTGTGGTTTCCTTATTTCCTGCCTATGCCTTTGGTAATAGTCTTTTTATTAATCCCTCCATGGATTACCTTAATCTGCATGGGCTGTTTCCTGCTGGAATCCTGATAGACACAGCATGTGAGTGGCTCTCTACACTATGTGAATTTTAGTCAGAAAAAAATGTCTTCCAATCTGTACTCTTCTGCATGCTTCATGGATGTTTGGACAAATCACTTAACCTTTATTTTTTAAATGAAATTTAAAGCCCTTGATTCAGGAGGACTAAACCGGAGGACTAAATGAAATAATTTATGTTTATGTAAAGCACCTGGCCCATAGCAGTCATTTTCATTAAAAAAAAAAATTGTAATGCTGATTGAAGTGCTCTATTTTCTTCTAAAATGTCATGGCTACTTATATGCTGTGTGCTCAGTCTTTAACACATCTAAGTATAATTTGGGCCTCATTGTCATGGATTCTACTGAATTTACAACTGATGTGAGAATTAAAAGAACATCAGACCTATGTTCATTAACCAAACTGCTAAGGTTGAAAATATTTGGCTTTCCAGCTAGCCAGGGATGGGAGATGGTGACAGAACTATAGTTGATGGGGGAATAAGCAATAACAAACATATGATTTCCTTTTTTATTTTTATTTTTTGCTGGGGCATCCTCTTTTCCTCAAAATAGCACAGATCATTTAGCTTACCCAATAAATTACTCTGTGCTTTCATTTTGAGGGGAAAAAAATGAAAACATAGCAGTGCCTGGAAGTTTCAGCTCCCTCTTTTCTTAGAATCCTATTTTTATATTCAGTTCTTAACCCTCAGTGCTATTATTATCAGGCAATAGTGATCTAGGTGATCTAAAAGTTCTATATTTAATTCCTTAAGAGCTATAGATAGCTGATATTATGATATATAGCAGCAAAAGATAACCCCTCTCCAGAGGTCATAGTCAACCAAGAGCATACACTTACTGAACATGAGCATGGAAATGGTGATTAACATTCAGATGGGTAGGATGAAATTTTCTTTATGTTGTGATTTTGTTTTAATCTTGCTAGCCCTGTAATTGGAAAACTTGAACTGTAGGGCATCTACATTTCCCCCTTTGACTATGGTGAAGGAAGAATACAGTGGCCATATAGGAATATTGTGAAACTGGGATGGATATTAAGGAAGAAGGAAAGGGAGTAAGATATAGGGGAAGGATATGAACTGTGCAAAACTGAATAACACTCATATTTAATTTTAAGAAATTTAATGAAAAATTCCACCTAATATTTTTTTAAAAGTCAGTCATATACCCAGCACCCAGATCTTGGTTTCTAAGGCTATTCTCCAACAAAGAACGAGGGCTCCTTGGAAAAATGTCTGATTCTAGGACTGGGATAGGAAATACACAAGATGAGCCTGCAACATTTTGTAGTGCCAGAAGATAAGGATGGGCTATTTAAAAACAAAGACATGATTATAGGGATATATCAAAGGGACAAAATAACCAACTGAAAGAGCTCCCAGTAGATAAAACTGGAACAATGTAACAAAATAAAATATTGGATTGTAGGGCTTCCCTGGTGGCGCAGTGGTTGAGAGTCTGCAGCCAATGCAGGGGACAGGGGTTTGAGCCCTGGGAGGCTGGGAGGATCCCACATGCCGCGGAGCAACTAGGACCGTGAGCCACAACTACTGAGCCTGCGCTTCTGGAGCTTGTGCTCCGCAACAAGAGAGGCCGCGTCAGTGAGAGGCCCGCGCACCGCGATGAAGAGTGGCCCCTGCTCGCCACAACTAGAGAAAGCCCTCGCACAGAAAAGAAGACCCAACACAGCCAAAAACAAACAAACAAACAAACAAACAAACAAATAAATAAATAAAATATTGGATTGTAATCCAAATAAAATAAATGAGTTATTACATATTACAAATAAATGATTGAATTTCAGTCTGTCCAAAAACTCAACAAGGAAGTCAGGGGTTGGGAATGGTTGTTGATACATCCAGTCCTCAGTGTCTGTTGTTCCAAAAAGATCATGCTTCTCTTCTATTTCTATCATTCCTTGCAGGGGACTCTGGTATTTCACTTGCATTACCTCCAATTCCCAGGCATTGTTATGAGATGATGCTTCCAACTGCATTTGACTGGTGCCTTCTATGATCATCTAACTCTAGTTGTTATAGTCCTGCTCTGGGGGAAAGAAAACAAAACAAAACACAAAGCTTAGAAACTTTCAGCTCACCAGTTTGACACCTATTTGGTGAACAGAGTAAGGGAGCACATTTTATTACAGCAACTTGTAGAAAAGGAAAAGCTTTTCTTTTTCCATACATTTCCATAATCAATTTGGTTTTTCTTTTATTGATTAACAGAAGCATCTTGTTAAAGGAGCTGATTATATTGAATTTGTGGGAACTGTTTTCTGAAACTGAAGTTGAGGCATATACCAGAGAAACAGGAGAATTTTGTTAAGGATTCAGCATAGAATATTTGAAATTAGAATTCTTCAGAAGAGAGCTGGAGGTCAGCTGATTATACATATGACATAAAAGTGAAAAGCTTCGGCTATGCATCCACACTGCCTAGATTTGAATCCCTGCTCTGCCAGTACTATGGCTTTGTGCCTTTGACTAGTGTCTCAATATTTTTGCACCTTAATTTAATCATCTGAAAAATGGGAATGATAATAATAGTATCTACCTGAAATGCTGTGTGGATTAATTGAGTTAATGCATGTGGAGCTCTTACAACAGTGCCTGGCACTTAATAAATGTTAGCTGTTATTATTATCATTATCAGTAATGTCAGTATTACAGGAGAGCAATAAAAGTGCCTTCATTATTTATAGTATCATATACTATACATAATTGAGCTTTTTTCTCTCTTTCCCCAGCCTTAAATGTTAGCAACCAACTATGTCTAGAAATATGAAACTACATCCTCCCTGTATTGTTAAGGATTTTATATGTATATGTCTATAATTTCTATCAAAGATGAAATTTAAACAATAGAACTCATTCATTAGATATGGCTATAAAGAAGATTGACCTCAATTGTCGATTTTGCTTTTCAGGAAGTAATGTAAACCGAGTGTACTTTGCTGACCTTCTCTGTCTGTGTATGGTAGCTTATTATCCATATTGCCTCAATACTTATGGGTTAACTTTTTTAGAAGTAAAGTCCACTAATTATTAGAGACTTTCCTTTTTCATGAACTCACATATTTATGGGTGATATGAACATAGGGGTTCTTGGAGATTGCAGGTGTTTTGTGCATTGGGACAGATGTCTCCATGGGTTTACTTTGTGCTCTGCACACTTAAAAGCCACTTACAGGGCTTCCCTGGAGGCGCAGTGGTTGAGAGTCCTCCTGCTGATGCAGGGGACATGGGTTCATGCCCCGGCCCAGGAAGATCCCACATGCCGTGGAGCGGCTGGGCCCGTGAGCCATGGCCACTGAGCCTGTGCGTCCAGAGCCTGTGCTCTGCAATGGGAGAGGCCACAACAGTGAGAGGCCCGTGTACTGCAAAAAAAAAAAAAAAAAAAAAAAAAAAGCCACTTACATTGTATAATAACATTTAATTATTTAATGAGGGTTTTAGGGCCCTTTCCTTTGATAGTAAGTGTTTATAGAGGAAACATTTTTCAGACGTATCAAAAACAGAGATTGGGGGAGGCAAGGAAGGAATAATATCTCCTTTGTTTTAAGGCGGCAGTTTACTCTGTTTTATTGTTTACTGTTTCATGAGTTTACTTCAAGTTTCTTTGTACTGAATAGTACCCACTAAATGGTATGATTGTATTTCTATTTGCTCACCATGGTAATGTTGAAATAAGGGGAGGAATTATAAAGTAGATATGAGACTAGACTTTTATTCCCATTTATTCTTTCTTTTGAATAAAGACCTCCTAAATAATTCCTGGTTGGAAGAAAGGTATTGACTTTCTCATCTATTCCAAAGGAAGTCTATGAAGTGTATAAATGTGTATAAAGTGTATAAATGTCTCCATAAATGTTTCAGATTACTCTCCAAGGTAATTTTTGAGGGATCTAAAGCTTATGCCATCTGGGAGTCGTATTTAGGAGAAATAATACAAAATTATGAATAAGAAATCAACTATTGTTTTAGAAAGGAAAAGAATTCACAACAAATTCCAAATTTATGACGGCCGACAAATACCCACAAGCATCACAAATCCAGAAAAATAACAGGATTGTTACTTACAAAATGCCGAATGTACATTCTACCCTACCTTAATTGACGGAGTACTCTTTGATTACCTTTTGACAACTATTTTGTAATATCACTTTCTACAGAAAGAGTGAAAAGATAATTCAACCTTTCCTTGAACCACATGCATATATTCCACTAAACCTAAGCTAAATGTATCCCCAGTACATCTCCTTACCTGGATACCAAAATTGCTGGTGGCCACTCCAGTGTTAACTGATCCAAGAGAAAGTATGATGGTTGGTAAATTGAAATGGAAAGAGGGGCTTTACTAGACTGTGGTTAAAGCGTCTTAATTTTGTGAATTTTATAAAAATATATATAAAAATATATGACCATGCGAGCACATTGACAAAGCCCCTGCAGGACCTTGGAAGAGGGCTGTGCAGTTGAAGAGCCTTGAATCTTAAGCTTCACTTGTTCCATAATTAATTCCCCTCTTCTTGAGGGATGAAGTAGTGAGAGCAACTTGACCCTTCCTTTCACCAACAAAGAGATGCATTATATTATCCATGTGGTTTACTCTCTTGAAGACTCCTAATTATTGGATGATATTATTATGTTAAGATAAGGGTAAGAAGAAATTGTTTTCATTAAAAAATAATGATTATAGCCACTAGTTTTAAAAGTTTATTTGCTCTTTGAACTAGACATTTAACCAAGGTCTAGTATGCACCACATATTAAGTCTAAATTACCAATGTACTCCCAGGAAGAACTGTGAAAATATACATGAATTATTTACTCACATACTTCAAACAGGCCGAATGAGTGTTTGTTTTTATCTAATAGGTTATGTTTTGATTATAGACTGGTGACCTTGAACTTAGGAAGCATTTACCTTTCACAAGAACATTTGAATTTCCTAAGCCTTATATTTTACATTAGGAGACATAATCAACACATTAATATAGAAATCACTCTACATCTTAAGACATATCTTAGACAAACAAAAACAAATCCCATTGGAATTGAACTATAAAGAAAGGGTAAATTATTAATGGCCGATTTTTCTTCCCTGGCTGAGAAGTCATACTTAGCTATAATATTGCTGATACTCTGGACTTTAAAGAATCCTGAGGCCGGTATTGGTGTTACTTATGCATAAAAAAGCTGTGGTTTATGATGGTAGCTACCTTCAACAGAGACCCTACCCCTTACTGGCAGCATAAGGAAGCCCAGAGTATCAACTTCCAGGTCAGATCATATTTCAGTCCGTGGCCCAGCTATTAACTAGCTATGTCAATATTGGGCAAACAAATTAGTTTCTGATCTTCAGCTTCCACTCTGTAAATGGGAATAGGTGAGCTGTAAGAATAATTTAGAGTAATAAAGTACCTGACTCTCCTTCTGACACATATGGCCACTTGATAAATGTTAATTCTCTTCTTCCTTTTCTTGCTTTTCACCCTATTTCCTCTCCAAGTGAACACACATCTTTATTCGTAAATCACTTTGTTCACTTAGCAAATGATTGAGATCATCTACTATATACAAGGGCTTTTGCCAGGTGCAGAGGGTTTGCAAAACTGAATAAGACATGGTGCCCTGTCCCAGGAGTTCATGCAGGAGTGGGGACAGTAAAAGCTAACCAGAGTGTAATGTGATAAATGTTGCCACGGAGTGTTCAGAATGTTCTGAATGAGAGATCCCACTCTTGTCTGCTGTATGACCAAGCTCTGTATTGCTTTTATTTCTAAGCATTCATTTCATGCGACATCGTTTCATGCCTTTCTATTTCAGTATATCCGTCTTGTGTTTCTATTACCTGACCCATTCATTAAGAGTTCATCACTTCCATTCTCCACACTGAAGCTGATATCTGCTTTTATCTACTTTTTTCCATGCAGGGTAATAAAAATTGGACTAGTACCCTCAAAACATTTTTGACTGTGCTCTCTCAATTAAAAAAAAATAAATAGAACATTCAGTCCAATGTAAATATGGTATTTATTTGCTTATATGTTATACATTTTTATTAATGTATTTTTAATTTATAAAACATGCAGAAAAAACTTGGATGATTAAATTAGGCACTCTGCTGTTAAGCTCCATATGAGTTCATAAAAAATTCTGTCTTGCAAAATTGCTTAATCAAAATGTTAAGGCTTGAGTTATTCCATAGAATTAGGAAGAGATCACTCGAAACCTAGAGCAATTTGAAAACAGAGCACAAATAAGAATGAGAAATATCTTCATACAAACATTAGTACCGTGAAATCTCCATAGAACTTGGCACCTAACTTCACTGTCAGTTAAGGCTTTGCAGTCTGGAATCCTGGGCTTGACTTCTTCCTTTAAGATGTAGGTATGGAAGGGTACTTGCTTCTAATAGAGAACATTTTCATCAAAATGGAAAATCTTATCCCAAGTGTGGGCTTTCTCATTAATCCACTGTTTTAAGTGAGGGGATATGTCTTGGGCAGTTTCTACAACTTCACTTGAATCTTAACCTATTGAAAATCTGAGAAGTTCTTAAAATTCCTAAATAAGCCACTATTGGAGGAACGTCCCTCTGTAAAATTTTCAGCTCCATCCTTAAGGTTTTCAAATATTGCTAAGGCTCTCTCTTTGATTGTGAGAAAGCTTGTACCTGATTTCTTCAACACATTAACATTCTAGTAAAAAGTCATGTATGAACCAAAACTATTATTGTATCCTACTGATATCCCTCCTTTCTTTACAATCACATGTGAGGAAGTTCATATCAAAGAAACATAGAGCAGAAGAGATTGTATTTTAAAAATAATAACTTTATGAGTAATACAAAAATATCTTTAATTTATATGAAAGATACCTTTAATATATGGCATTTTTCTCAATCTTTATAAAAGCAATCATTTTGCTAACCATTATAACTGAGATAAATTATCTCACAAAAGCAGAATATACATGCTGTGCAATCAGCATACACCCAGGGCAAGGTCTTTCAACAAAAATAGCAGGTATACATGTGTTTGAAATAATCATGTTATTTTTCACAGCTTTTGGGCTGCTGCTCGTCAGACTCAATTAGATTGTTTCCTCTTGTAATTTACCTGATAGAATTGGCTTGTGCTTGAATTATCGGCATTGTCTTTAATCCTTGGTTTCTTGGAAAGAATCTTTTTAAGCCATATGTTCATTTCATGAGGACTAGTTTCTTAAAATTGGTGCTGTAATCCATTACTTCACTGAACCACATGCCTGTAAACTACAATATATTCAATAACCTCAAAGCTCAAATACAATTGTAAGATTTCTGCTCTCCATTCCTTTGCCTTGTGAAACTCCTCCTCTTCCCTCGAGAGTCTCCTTCTTCAGTAAGCAAACTGACCCTCTGACCTAAGTGAAAGTGACCTAAGTGAAAGTCTCAATCACATGTTAAATATTACTAATATTGGATCTCTTTATTTTCTTCTATGAAAATAATATAAAATCAAGTTGTAAGATTTTCTTCCAGCACCCAATGGATTATCATGCTCAGCCCCTCTGACCATCAGCTCTAAGCATGATGGAGCGTATATAACCTCACAGGTACTTGACCATCCTGTAAAGCCTCCCAATTAGTGTCCTTGTTTTACCATTGCATGATACACATGGGTTAGAGAAGTTCTTCTGGCATTACTTAGGACAATAGCTGTGTGCTTTTTTGTTAAAAATATTATTCACGATAATGTGTTAAAGACTAGTAAGGCAGATTTTATTCTGGGAGACTGTCTCAATAGATATAGGGACCACTTCAGTGGAGTTTTGCAAGTGGAGGAGAGAGATTGGACTCAACTCTGAATACAACAAGGAAAAGTGGGAATTTATAGTCAAGAAAGAGGGTGAGGGGGTCGGTGAATAGAAAATTACTAAGAGGAAACATCGGGGTGAGGGGGAATTGCGGCTAAACCGACCTAACAGGATTCTTGCTAAAGGCAGGCCAGGGTGATCAGACATCATGGGGGATAGTGGAGAATGAAGAACCCCATCAGATATCAAGGGTGAAAATTCTGGCTAAACTGACTTAGCAGGATTCTTGCAAAAATTGGACAATGCAGAGACAAACACAGAAATTCAAAAGTCAGGATGTATTTGAAAAGAGAGCTCAGAGGAGGCTGACTAAAGTGTGGTCAAAAAGGAGATTCTTTGTTAGTTTGCAGTCAGTCTAATTCTACCATTCTTCATTGAACGTTTCTCTATAAAAAGATTACAGACTAAGTAAGGTTGCCTGAGTTTGAAGTTGATGTACTTTGTTAACTTACTACATTATTATTAGATTCAGTTTTCATGTAAATCTTCGGTTAAGATGTTATTTCTCTATTCCAGCTCTATCTCTCTATATTTATCTATCATCTCTCTTTTTGTTTTCTCATGACTGTTACAAAATATGGTAGCTCATTAAAAAAATGTTTTAAATATTTGTAGTCTGTTAGTCTGAGGTAGATTCTTGTTGTTGTTTTGTATGTTTCATTCCCATGTGTATTTATTATTTAACACAAAGTGGTATAGAAAAAGCAAAAATGAGTATTGAGTGTAGATATCTGTTTTGAAATAAAAATTTAAGAACAAAGGACACATTTTATCCTATCTAAAATATAATGAAATTAAGTAGGGGCAAACTATTCAAAATGTTTTATGTTTGATAAAGACTGAATTAGGTGTTTCATAAATTATTTAAGAAAACTTATTAAATGTGCCCAAACAATATGCATTTATGCAAAACTTATTAAATGTGCCCAGCTGAATGAATTTATGTTTACTAGTGAAAGAAAAGTTTGGTCCATGATTGTGAAAACAAGCTAATATATAGAATATACAGTTATAGTAATTGATAGTTATTTAATTAAATATTAACTTCATGCACACCTCAGAGTTTTATACTCTTTATTTGATGTTAAAATGCTTATAGGAAGTAACCCTATTTTTTGTAGCTAATTAAAATGGAAAATGGAATACATGAAAGAGAAAATATCTTTGCAATATCTAGCTAATTTATTCCTGTATCTATCAAGCCTGTTATTCCAATTGATGGCAAGTACTCAAAAGAGCTTATCTTATCCCTTTAATTTTCAAGCATGGACATATATAGACAGATATGTGTACATATGTGCTTTTGATGCTGTAAATTCTTTAAAAAGACCAACGTGCACCTTTGTTAGTTGAAAGTGGAATGCAGTGTGCAATAAGGATGAAATAACCCCTTGATAAAGATTTCAGGAAGACTAAGTGTTCAGTTATTTAAAAACAGGAAGCAACAACAATTGTATAGCCCACATCTATGTATACTATAGAAGAGATAGTTAATTTTTTAAAGTTACAATTAATATAAATTGCTCTTGGTTCCCTCATCTTTTAAGATTGAGGAGAAAAATTCTACATTAAGACCCCTATTAATAAACAATAGTAATCAATGTTCACTAATAGATGCAAGTTAAGCCAGACCCAGATGATATTTTCAGTCAATTTTGAAGCGGCATTTAACTGTATATACATATTTTAAAAATCCTATATTCATGTTTTTTACACCTTATCCTGGAATAAAATATTGCAAGCCTTGTCATTTTTGATCTTGCATAATCCATTTGTTTCATTGTAAAAGTCCAAAGCATTTGTTATCACAGAACTTCTTACTATGTTAAGACTCCTCCAGTTATATCCCTTAAGAGGTTAATAAAAAAGCAATTTTTTAAGTTTTTCCCCCTTATCTCCAGTATAACATTGCTCTTACATTATGCCCATTTTCTCTACAACCTTGCATTTTTCTCTTTTTGCCAAGCTTTATGATACAAGATATCACCTTTATGAAAGCATTGAAGAAACTGTGTAAAAACTTGGAATGAAAAATTGACTAGGCACTCAATCTCTGCTAAGCAATTCAACCGAGTACAGTACCAAATGTTTCAGTGCTTGTGAAATATTACAAATGCTAGCTGCTGAATAAAGACAATGGAATTTTATCTTTAAAACCCTAAGAAATAGAACACTTGCATATATTTTATAGGAACATAGTAACTATGTCTAGTAATGAGGAAAGTATTTTATTTGGCTTTTTTTCATAAATGTCAACATCATGATCTTATTCTATGCATTTTCTCTAAGACAACACAATCAGTAAAATTGTGTTCCATGTACATATCAGTTGTATTATGTTTATTCTGAAAATTACTCTTCAGAAATTTATTTTTTTGCATTGCAATAAGATACAATTTATTTCTGACCAACACATTGCCTACATTTATGTGTTGTGGAGATTTGCTATGATCACTATTTAGCTGTTATATAGTTATATAAATGCAAAGAATGATAGTGACTGAGAAAAATGTAAATTTACAGTTAAGTAGGGAAATTACCATTTAGTTCCAATAGCAAAAATAAAATATAAACAGCTCAGTAATTTTTTTGGTTTGCTTTTATCCTCTTAAAGATGTTAGTGTCATTCCTTAGATTAAATTATGTTTTCCATCTAGTGAAGCTATGAGCCATCGAAAATAAAAAGAACATGTTTTTTAAATATGAATATTAATTACTATTATAATAAAAATTGAAAAAATAACATAAATAGTATTTGTGGTAAGGATAGTAACCAAATTAGCAAAAGAACATGATAAAATTAAATGATTTGGGAGGGCAGCAGTTTTGTATGTTTTATTTATTTTGTAATTGTTAACCTTGCCATGCTCTGTGTTCATTTTTTAAAAACAAGTAGAGGAAGAACAGCTTGTCCAGGGTTTTTTACATGATTTATGCTGATCTCTGGGGTAATTTTTCTTTCATCCCCTCAAGTCTACATTATTTCGCAGTCAGATTGTGATTTCAAAGAATTGTCTATTTGGTCAGATCTAACCATGCAAATCAGTGATGCTTGTTGTACCTTCAACTCGCTGAGCGTATATTTACTACCTGGGAAAACAAACCCACAGTTCTCAAAGTCCCAAGTGCCCTGAGCTTCTCTGCCAGCTCTGGATTCCATTTCTCTACTAGAAGCTGCACTGTCAGGATTGTGATCACTGTATAGCACAGTATGTGATAAGCTGGTATAGAGGTTTCATTTCTCCAATTTCTGGTTGTTTGCTTTCTTTTTTTCTACGTGTCAACAAATATATATTTTTTAAGACTTTATTTTTTAGAGTAGTTTTAGATTTACAAAAAAACTTAAGATGAAGGTAGAGATTCCCATTTGCTCCTCCCATAGCATAGCATAGCTTACATCACCAACATCACTCACCAAAACACTACATTTTTACCAAGGAGGACTTGTTGACAAGATAGTTTCTTTTTAACTGTCTATGACCATGTACAATACATTCTGCTAAATTAATCTCTCCTATGTAACTGATTTTCTGAGCCGTTTAATTCTGTGAGAATCAGACCTCGCTGGTGGGAAACAGCACAAAACACATAAATGTAGTGGTCTTCTGCAACAGTGATCACCTGCCTCCAAAGCACACATTAATGTCATGAGTGGGGAATTAAATTCTGCTAAATATAATCAATATCATAAACACTTTGGTGAATTTTCAGTCATAGAAAACATGAAAGATTGTAGACTTGGATGAATAAACAAGGCTACATGTTTTAAGGCCTGTAGTGTTGAATAAATTGTTACAAAATTTAGTGCTCACTTCTTTCCCCTTAAACATAATTCAGAATGGTTAATTTTGGCAATTTTAGTTTAGCTTTTAGGCCTAAATCAAAGGAATTATACAATTATATTTATGTAAAAACTTTAAGTCCTTCAAGATATCATATAGCTTCTGAGTAGTATGTAAGTGATGATCTAAATGATATGTAAATGAAAATTTACTTTGCTAATTTTCTAAAGATATATAAAAGTTTGATGAAAAGTTGAAATGATGATTCCCAGTGCACACTTCCTAATGAGCTCTAAATTATCTTGGAAGTTTTCCTTGGTTCTTGAAGTCACCATTGGATACTGTGAATAAGGGGGAAGTATGAGTTTGAACTACGTTGAAATGGGAACTACAAAAGAAGGAAAATTCATGACTCAAAATTAATGACCTAGGTTGATAAAAGTGAAGGTAAGGAATCTTAGAAAGACAATAAAATATAGAAAATCTGGACAATTACATAAGGATTGAAAGAGGCGTTAACAAAATATAACCATGGGCCAATGTGTTTGATGAAGATGTAGGCATACATTTTCAAAAATTCTGCATTATACCATTGTGGCAATTAATAAACTGATTTATTCACTTATTCAACAAATATAACCTAAGAATCTACTATGAATACAGGGATTATGGTCATGAACAAAAAAAACTTGGTCCTTGCTCTGATGGATTTTATAGTCTAAGAAGGGAAACAGAAATGTAATTACTAATGCTTAAATAACAATTATTGACTGTGCTTTGAATAAAATAAGTTGGATGCTATGCACAGAGAGCAATTAACATAGACAATGGCTCCCAGAGACTCACCTAGTGATATTATTACCTACGTTTGTTGTATTTTTTTTTTTTTTTTTTTTTGCGGTAGGCGGGCCTCTCACTGTTGTGGCCTCTCCCCTTGCAGAGCACAGGCTCCGGATGCGCAGGCTCAGCAGCCATGGCTCACGGGCCCAGCCGCTCTGCGGCATGTGGGATCTTCCCAGACCGGGGCACGAACCCGTGTCCCCTGCATCGGCAGGCGGACTCCCAACCACTGCGCCACCAGGGAAGCCCTGTTGTATTTTTATATTCCTTAGTCATGTTGATCCCTCGGTAATGGGAAATGCCTTAAGAAATACTTTTTATTTTGGAATTTAATGGGAGATTTAAAAATCAGAAAATCACATTTTAGGGATTTTATTCAATGAATTTCTTAAATCAAGAATTTATATTAGATTGTCTTTCCAACCTTCTGGTCAGATTAGCAATGGAAAAATCATAGGCTCTGGAGCTAGATAGATTTGGATTCCAGATCTGTGTCTAACATTTGTTAGTTGTATGAGTCTAGGAAAAATTTTAAGTTTGTTGAATCTCAGTTTCCTCTTCTTTAAAGTGTGCAAATATTATCAGCATCATAGGGTTATTGTGAGAATTAGAGGACAAAGATTTAGTCTCTAGTAAGTGCTTAATCAGTAGTCTTTTTCTCCCATTTTTTATTCCATGACTCTATGTTCATCTTTAGACCCTCCTGATAATTAAGAAGACATCATTAGAAGTTAGGAAATCTAACTCCCACTCTGCTACTAACTAGTTGCACGACCTTGTTCTATTCATAAAGCCCTTTTGTTTCCCTGTTTCTGATCTGTAAAGTGAAAAATATGAACACAGTAATCTTTGTGGTTCTTCTGAATTCTATTTTTTTAATTCTATATGTTGAAATATTTGAGTGAAATGAGCAAAGATGAGAAGGATAGAAAATTTAAGTAAGTAAAATTTATTTTTTTAAAAATTAAGCTTATGTGCAAAACAGTTTGAGCACTTGGTGTGAGCCAGGCACTTTGTGAAATGTAACAGCAAAGATAAGTAAGACACAGCTCTTATCTACACGAGGGCTCAAGTGTAATGCCTGACAGTTTCTAAGAGTCAAAAACACATTGGATAGGTGAAGACAGATCTGGGACCTGACATAATTGCTATAGTTGGACCCACACAAGGCAGGTCCAGCTGACCACCAACTTAGTGATTCAATCAAGGTGCAGTGTCTATATGGCCAAGGGCTTCAGGAAGCATTCTGCAAAGGTTTTCTGAGAGGATATAAGGGGTTCCTAATAGATGGCGAGAATGTAGCTACAGAGAATGTAAAGGGACAATGCAGGCCAGAATTAGCGTATGATTATCCAAACCCCAGTGACTGGAATGAGGTCCTGGAGTAAAACTAGAGTCTCCAATGAGAGTCAAACAGGAACCAAAGCAGGATTTGCTCAGAGCAGACAGGAGACCAGAGTGCTGGGCAAAACACAACT
The DNA here is from genome assembly GCF_964165515.1 of Mesoplodon bidens. Classification (NCBI taxonomy): domain Eukaryota; kingdom Metazoa; phylum Chordata; class Mammalia; order Artiodactyla; family Ziphiidae; genus Mesoplodon; species Mesoplodon bidens. Next base: position 193,702,707 of record NC_138176.1, read on the forward strand.
CAGGACTCCACAGCACAGAATGCCCTGCACTGCAGCTGCCATCTGGGAGATGAAGAAAGACCTTGCTGGACTGACCTAGACTGGTGAGGAAAGATATTGAGGATATTTAAATACTCCCTTCCCTGTGTTTGAATGGTCTGGTTCAAGCAAATCAGCAGGAACACTTCTAGGGAACAAAGGGATGAAAAGATGGAGCAGTGAGGGGTACTGTCACTTGTCCCCTTCCTAAGCTTATCATTGAGTAGGAGGGCTCAGAGAAGTCTGCATACAAAGAAGAATTTGGCAAGGATCATTGGAAATTTGCAAGAAAAGGGACTTCAAAAGATGGAAGGTACGCATGTGGCTGTAAGGTTTATAAGCAAGGTTTGAAGAGATGGGGAGAATTTTGATAGGTTTTTGTGGTTTTCAACCTTGGCTGACTATTGGAATTAGCTGGATCACCTGGATTGGCCTGTAAATATGGTATGGTTCCTCCCCTTTCTTGGTGATTCTAATATGCATCCAAGGCTGAAGAAACACTGTGATAGGAGACTGTTCCAACTAGTGGGAATGCCATGAGCAAAGACCCAAAGACAAAGAACAGAGCTTATTTGGGGACCAGAGTCATCTAGTTTCAGTGGCACGTGCTGGGGTGTTACACTGAGGGGAGGAAAATAATACAATTACACAAACAAAGCGGGCCAATGACAAAACCTTGAGAAATTAACTAAACTAGGAGAAATGAAGGGACCAAGAGTGTACAAGTTCTGAGAGCCAAGAATGGTGAGAGTTTTTGGAGAAATATGGCTATGTCATGAAAATCCAAACACACAAATAGACAGAAGTCAGGAAAATGTAACACAAATTGAGAATGCATGCAATCCTACTGCATTTTGGTCTTATATGATTACTAAGGTCACTAAAAGTGCTTGTTACAGTTTTATTGCATGTTGAGCTATAGTTTTTCATGCATGTTTAGTGAAAAACACCCAAAAAGTGGTTAAATCTTGAGCAAGAGCCTGTAGGTTAAGTTGTAATCAATAATAATACACAACTTAGTATTCATTTCTTTAACACTCTCAACTTACCTAATCATTACTTAGGGGACTGGAAATTCCAATTTGTTTTCTATAACCTATTTTTCAAAGACGTTTTGCTCAAGCTTTCTCAAGCAATTCCCTTTTAGGTACTATCTGATCTTAGAAGGTTTCAGTTCATTCAAATCAGAAGATGCTGAAAAGTTAATGAGGGGAAAAACTTCGTGCCTGTTTTGACTTTAAAGACCACGGGGACAGTAAGCCACTTCAAAGCCTGTCTTTTAATCTTCTCATTGTTGAGCTCTTTGTTGTGAGGGGATAAGGGGGTGTGATTTTTATCCCTGTAATCAGTTTCTGTCAAGACAAGCTTTGTAAACATTTGTTAAGGGGGAGTTACAGAAGTATTATGTGTGGTCACTGGTCTCTCACCCTTAGCTGATAAAAGGAGAGATGAGTGTCAAGTCAGCAAACCTCCAGTCTGGGTTAGCTTTCCTCTGGAAGTCTAGAAATGAACCCACTTTCCACATGAAGGAAGATTGAATTTGAAACTGTCAGGTTATGGAATGTTGGACTTTCTTCTAGAAAATATGGAAGGTAAAATCATTGTTTTTTTTTTTCTTTTTTAGAAATATTTGGAAGCTATGATAAAGAAATCTTGAGGGTGGAGGTGGGGGGTTCTGAGGGCAAGAGAGACATCATTGTGTCAACTAAAATTGTTATTTTAAAGGTTTATTATTTCAGTTTATTAACTGTTGCCTTCACATATAAATTGTGTGTATAAATATAATCTCAATTTCCTACTTTCTATGTGAAAATGGGCTCGGAAATTTTTTAATTCCATAGGTTCTTTATGTCTGTCAGGAAATTCAAAGAAACTTTAAGAGTGGCCAGAAGTCACCAGGTAGAAACAAACAGGGAAAAAAGTGAGGCTTAAGAGTATTTTTCTTACTTAAGGCAAATAGACTTTCTTCAGATTTATTCATTATTAACCAATGCATTTTTAGGATTTGGTGTCTTTATAGTACATATTAGATTCATTATGATTCCTTTTGTAGAGTTTAATGTTTTTGTATGTGGCCTTGATTATAGTGTTTTAAGGGCTATGTAACTCTCCTAGGCTTTTAGTTTTGCAATCCACACGGATAGCCTAATTTAGGCTTATATTTTCTCCGGAAACTTAGTGTCTATGTATAGATTTTTAAGTACATGTTTTTATTTGTACTCCTTTTTAAATGGGCTCTTCAAGTAAAGACCATTTTTACAAATTCATAATTCATAGTACATCTTCTATAGAAATCTGTAAATAACTAATTACTCCTATCCAGTTTGAGGGTTGTATTAGCTTTCTCAGAGAACTCAATAATGCATTTTTAGAATTTTCAAGGTTTTTTGGGACAGTTATTCAGTGTCTCTGAAATAGAAGAACTTTTAATATAACAAAAGCACTGTTTGATCATGCACTATATGGTTTAAATTATAAAATAATAGGCAATACTATAAATTTTTAATACCTATTAACATCTTTTTGAGTTTTCTCTAATAAAGTAGAGTGACAGTAGTTCTTCTTAGGTCTTCCATATGCTTCCAAACATTTGATAATCTCTCATGTGTGAAACCACATGGAAAATTAAAACAGTGGGTTGTTATGGTTAGTAGAGGTGTCATTTCTCTTAACATCTGCACTCCTTAATTGTCTAAAGCTAGAGTTAGAGAGGGTAAATTATGTTGGTTGATATTTCATCGATTGTCTTTTATGTCTCAGAGGGCAAAATTCTGGATAATTAAAGCACTGCCTAGAATTAGAATCCCTCACTTAGAGAAATTTGAAATGGAGTGTCATAATCAATTTCATTGTTGGACTTGTTCAATAAATTAAAGATAAATATTAATCACAGTCACACTATCACTATTCTAGTTCTGTAGAGAATTTTGAACCATCTTATGCTATTTCAAAACACTTTTGGGGGTTATATTCAGATTTATCTTTAATTTAGCAGTGGCTGGACTCAGAAGTCATTCATTGTTTGAGGGCCGAAGATACACTTTAGCAAACCATGTTTTTAGCAAAAGTTTAAAGATTGTCAATGCCCATTATCTGACAATACGATTTACTTATTATAATATGCTAAGCTTCACAGAACAATCATAAAACATATTTACTAAGTGAAATAGAAATTATAGCTTGAGTTGCTTAAAAAGATTCATATACAACAGTGAAGTGCACCATGGACAGAGTATATTTTCCATTTTTAGTTTTCATCCTGACTCAAGATCAACATTCTCATGAGGTGTAAATGTGAACACTTTATAGATGAACAATCATTGCACCTGAAGATGGTCCTGCAAGTATTAAGCCTTATCATCATAGACCAAGATTGTGTGTCTCTTCTAAAATCACTGCTAAAATAGAGTCTTGAGTATATGCTACTCAAACTGATTGAGAGAGAAGGAATGATAAACAATCATTTGATGTTTATTTTCTGAATGGCTTTTTAAAATTGATATGTATTCATAGAGCATTGAAAGTATTAATGGAATAGCTTCTCTGCTTCCAAATAGACTAATACATTATAAGTTGAAATCATGTCATAAAGCAGCCGAAATGTTGAGGCTAGATCACATACATTTTTCCCTAAAAACTACAAATAAAATGGGTGAAATTAACCCCATACACTCAGATACGAAGACAATAGTTGATACGTGTTTTGATATAAGATAATGTTAAACAAGGGTGACTCATGGGCTGTATATCTATTGTATGCATAGAGTTTATTAATGGTCATCACAGAGACAATAACAGGTTTTACTATATATAAGCTGCTGACCTTTTCTCTTGCAACTAGAGAACATCCTAGATCATATATGAATAATAATTTTCCTTGCATCACAAAATGCATATTGATATTGACAAGCCTGAATGGCGCTCTATGATAAATATTGTCTCTTTTTCTACAGTCAGTTTTATCTGGGACCTAGAGGAAGTACCATCCCCCCAGCTTTCTTCATGTAAACCAACTGCTTTTTTTTCTGTTCTCTATCTTCTTTCTCCTTAATTTTCACGTTCCCTTCCCCTCTTTTTTTTTATTATTTATTTTTTTTTTTAGCGGTACACGTGCCTCTCACTGTTGTGGCCTCCCCCATTGCGGAGCACAGGCTCCGGACGCGCAGGCTCAGTGGCCATGGCTCACCCATGGCTCACGGCCCAGCCGCTCCGCGGCATGTGGGATCTTCCCGGACCGGGGCACGAACCCGTGTTCCTGCATCGGCAGGCGGACTCTCAACCACTGCGCCACCTGGGAAGCCCCCTTCCCCTCTTTATATGGGCACAAGATAGTCTGTGTTTTATTATTTCATATATTTTTTGAAAAACTATGTATCTCATTTTTCATTTAAAAATTGGCATATAGGGGCTTCCCTGGTGGCGCAGTGGTTGGGAATCCGCCTGCCGATGCAGGGGACGTGGGTTCATGCCCCAGTCTGGGAGGATCCCACATGCCATGGAGTGGCTGGTCCCGTGAGCCATAGTTGCTGAGCCTGCGCTCTGCAATGGGAGAGGCCACAGCAGTGAGAGGCCCGCGTACAGAAAAAAAAAAAAAAAAAAAGGCATATACTGTATTTTTAAAAATTAATCTCCCTGAATATAATAAAACAAATCTCACCCTTTTGTGATCTTTTACTTCTGAGGCCCTCATTTGAAAATTTTGGTATGTTTCAGTGATCTGGATTTAAGAAAGTTTTATTTTTACTATTTACTAGTGATGTTTATAGCTTCAGATGTATTTTTATTGCATTATTTGTTCTGAGCAGCAATTGTTACAGCAGTCAAAAAAATTAAAGCTCTGTCTGTTAAACTGTATTAGGTAACTTTTTCAAGAAGATGGATATACTATACAATTCATCCACAAGATACCAGAGTTTTAATTAAACAAAATGTAAATCCTATCTGGACATGGACTAATACTGTAACAGGAGCTTAGTTTCTCATTCCTACTGAGAAACTGTTTACACTGGTGGTCACCTGCAAGGTGGAAAGAGAGGCAGAATTCTCACATTTATTGAATGTGTCACCTGTTTGTGCTAAATGCAGATAAACTACATATTTATAAGCCTTCCTACTTAGCAAAATTGTAATTAATGTTAGCATTTCTAGATAAAATAAATACTTAGGGAGAAATCTCAATAAATACCAGGGATCATTGTTTCCTTTTCACTATAAAACCTTATGAAATTAGAATGAAAATAAAACACAGTTTATTCTGTTGTCTGCTAGGCTTAGTTGCATATTAAAACAGTATACAAGGTAGTTCTGTAGTTGAAATGTCAGAGAACTTTGATAACCACACATCTTTTTTCAGTGACTGTTTGGCTGCTTGTCTACTGGTGTTTACAGAGCAAAATGATTGGAAAGGCAAGAGAAAACACCAAGTATCTGATTGGTTAAGGTAGTGCACATTCAATCTCCCGAAGTTTACACAGCAATTGAAATGGCCTCTTCTATAAATAATGCCATACTTCCCAGTATTTCTATCATTTACAGCTTATAGTAGCAAGAGCAGCCTCAGCACAATATTTCTTAATCCCCCCAAATGTCTCAACCATACATAAATCATCTGAGTCCTGGCAGAATCTTGTATTGACCCTCCAAAACTTTTATTGCTGTTTCATTCATTTTTTGATTGTCTCTTCTTTCTTCTTCTTCTTTTTTTATTTCCTGAATCCATGAGCTGAAAAGGGGGTTATAATTTTCATTTTCTTGTGAATGATGTCTATATAGTTTCTTCCCCATTACTGTGTCAGTGTTGTAGGAAAACAAAGCTCCCCTGTTATGAAAAGCTAACTGAAGCAAATGAATCATTAGACTGATGAAAGTTCTGTTGGGGACAGAGTTTTTCCTCTTAGCTGTCAGTTAACAATGACACCTAATCCTTAGCATTTACTGAGTGTAAAATAAAGGTCATTAACAATTTTATTACCAATACTTTCATCCCTGAAGACTTCCCTGCCCCCAACTTTCTGTTCACTCTTTTCCCCTTCCTTTTTGTCCCCTGTTTTGTTTTTGGTCATTAGACAAATCCTTACTGAGTTCTTATCATGGTAGAAGTTTTGCTTTGCTAGCGACTCAAGATTCAAAGATGACTACATCACTTTTGCAAGTAAGGAACTGATAGCCTGGTGGGGGAGACACAGATGCAAGCACAGAATTGTAATGTTCTATGAATACAGGCAGTGGTAGAGGCATGAACAAACAGACACAAAGGAGGCACCAATTAAGTTTGGCTGGAATAGAGAGGATAACTTCACTGAAAGTGAAATTTTCTAGCTAGGTCTTTAATAGAAATTTTGCAAATAAATAAAGAGAGAGGGGGGGAATACATAAATAAAAACATGTCCAGGCAATGGAAGCTAGAATAAACAAAAAATAAAAAAAAGTGAGAAGAGTAAGATTGCAATTGAAAAGAGGACTGGAAATATTTTTGAAGCAAGATTGTTAAGGACTTTGTGTGCCTCTAGAACTGGAGACCTTGTTCTCTGATGATGGACTGCTATCAAAGATTTTGAATCAGAGGAATTATCAAATTAAATCTATGACAGTAGCATGCAAAATCCATTAGGACAAGAACTTTGTTTCAAACATTTCTAAATCCCTGAACAGAGTCGGCAGGCATCAGTAAGTACACACTTAACAAATGTCTATCCTAACGATTGCATGGGGTCAACGTAGCAGTGGAATTGCTAATGGAAGGCATCAGAGATAGGGGTACAGTGAGGAGACAGTGTAGTAGTTTAGGTGAGAGATAATGACAACCTGAACTAGGGAAGTGGGCGTCAGTTGGTGAGAGGTGTAAACTGGAGAGGTGCAACGACTTTGGAAGTGGTATTGACAGGGCTAAGAGAATGATAAGGTCTGGGACAACCATGGGGAGACTAAAGAGTTGTACAGTAGGACTAGAGTAACTTCCAAACAAGATAAGAAAGGCAAGAGAAAATGCAGATTTGGGGGTGACATTGATGATTCTTATTTGGGGATACTTTATGTTTGAACTCAGGATAGTACATTTTTCATCTACATAAGAGATGGAGATGTAAAATTAAGAGCCATCACATCAGGGTTAATAGCCAAGCTTGCGGAAGCAAATGAGACTCCTCAGAAAGAACCTCAGACCAGAAGGTCACTATTTATGGGGAAGATAAAGTTATCCAAAAGGAGAGGAGGAGGAGAAACAACCAGAAATGCAAGGGAGAGGTTCCAAGAAAAGTGCAGATAGTCCACTCTCTCCTCTTCTCCTCCTCTATGACTAACATTCTTCTGGTGGTCTTTGAAGACACAATAGGCTCATCTGTTACTGAAAGTGGGGGTCTGGTAAGCCAATAAAGAGGCAAGGTTGGTGGAAAGGATAGTTTGTTTTATTTCCAAGGCCGGCAACGTGGGTGGAGGAGGGCAGACTCCTGTCCAAAGGCCCACTCCCCCACCGCCCCAACAATCAGTGGGCAAGAGTTTTCATAGGTTAAGGGAGGGGGCTACATGCAGAAACAGCACAGTCAGCTCTGACAATCATCTTGAAATTGGTCATGCGGTGGTCTGATCAGCATCATCTTGATTGTTTTAAGTACAGTTAATCTTCAGTTTCAGGGTCTATTTGTTCCCATTTCTTTGACACCAGTTCTTGGAAATGTGGCACCTTACATCATGGCTATGATCTGGTTGTCACGTAAACTTCTTCCACCTAGTGGGAGTTGTGGTCTCTATATTTAGCTCTATATACAGCTAAAAAGATATGGCTCAGAATATTATCTATAGCCCTTGAAGAGGAACTGAATGTCGTTGACTATGCTTAATGACTAAACTATCATTATTTAGTCTTGTTGGACTGTTTTCCTTTCTTTGCATTTTCTCACTTCTCTGATTAAAATTATTCTTTGGCTAAATTTTTTCACAGGCAAAAGGCAGGCTGAGGACATGGGGGGCAAGGACCATAGGGTCCTGCTGTGTTTCACTTCCACATCAGACAACATGATTGGTGGTGGAAATTTTGTTCATCTTCCTTTGTCAACTCTAGGCAAAGTTGAATAACTTAGGAATTTAATGACAGTGGATGACTAAACCCCACGTTATTCTTTACAGTATTTAACAGGCAGGAGACAAAACAGAGCACTGGTAAAGGAATCAAAATGAAAGATATAATCTACTTATTTACTGATGCCAGCTTCTGTAGCTTGCCATGGAGAAGTTTACACCAGTGAGCTTAGAACCAGGACTGGCACAGCCTGTGGAAATTTGTCTGTGCTATGACCAGTTTCTCATGTTAAAGGCATTCATCACAAAGAAGGTCAACTGGGATCCAGCCAGCAAGACACTCATGAAAGGCACACATATAAGTGACATGGAATTTGTCCCATGCCCTCTGAGCATCTGGGCTTTCCATCTTTTGTGTTTGTTTCCTGAGAAAAACTCTTTGCAGGGGAGATCTTTTTTTTTTTTAGTTTTTGTAATTATTGATATGGGATGTTCTGCATCGATATTTTATGGCAGAATTCATATTTTTAATTCCTAATTCCTTAATACGTATCCAGCCTGACTTCTGTCTGTTCCATTTTTGAGGTCAAGACAAATGATACAATGTATGAATGAAGAGTATTATATGGGAATTTTGCTTAACAGGCTTATGGAGGACGAATGATCAACAAACAAGCTTTAAAAAACTAAGTGCTAGATCATTCACATCTTATTTCTTAGTATTTTGATATTGTTTCTAGGCTGCCTGCCTGATAATATGGAAATTTAATGATAGTTCCCAAAACCTGTCTGAAAGATTTATAGGTCATTTCTCTCTTCTAGTGGTTGTATATAGATCTCACATCATGGTCTATAGTGATCAATTACCTTAATTCCATGGTAGAGAGTACTTTAATGTAAAATTAATGGCTTCTGTGACTAAATTCATAAGAATAATTACCTTATTGAAACAAAAACATAAGAACACAAAGAGCTACCACTCCTAAGTAAGCATGTGCCCCTTGAAATCAGGTATAGCTAAATAAATAGAATATTTGGTGGGATAGTTAAACCAAATTTCTATGTTTTAATGAAGTGACAGAAATGTAACAGGAATATTTGCTGTAGTTTATTTTATTGACATTAGGTAATCAACATCATTTGGCAATTGTCAGGTTAATATTACCTTTCTTTTAGATTTCCTACCAGTTCTTAATCACTTTCTTATTATTGTTCTCTTTAAAAGAATTTCCTCCCCCAATCTCAAAGAAACGTCCATCTATTTCTCTTGTGGTCATCTTCTACCAAGAAAACAATATTTCTCTTGTTTGAACCCTTCTTTCCCAACCCCATGCTGGGAATTCTAGCCTCCTGAAGTCTCCCCACTAGCGTTCTCCCCACTAGAATTTCTTTGTAGAAGTGGCTCATGGCTAGAATGTGTTTAGAAGTGGGTGACAGATTCCTCTTCTTGAAGTTTCATTTGCATAGCAAGCACAGTGTGTTTAGTTATTTGTTTGTTTTTTTATTGGGGGGTCATGGAGTTAAAGTTCCTCTATCCCAATATATTTTGCCCCTTACTATCTCCTTATTCTACATATGCTCAGAGGCCTTGGCAGTGTTTCATGCTTGCTCTCTCAATTGTCCTTTCAGATCCCAATGTTGCAACTGTCATTGTCTGCTCCTGCTCTGGGTATCACTTTTGAATGTCACTTAATTGCAATGTACTATCTCGGTCCTCTATTCAAATATAGAATTTTCTGGATTGCTACTCATTATCTTCTCTGCATGACCTATCACGTTCCAATGTTGAAGTGAATACTTTATACCCTATGAGTGCTTATGGGGTATAAAGTGCTGGATGTTCTTCTATAAAGCACTATAAAGTACACTTCTTTGAACTCTCAAAATCTTTCATGGGGTTTGGTTTAAACACCTCTTGTAGATTTTATTGTCTTTGTTGAAACCCTTCCACCTTAGACATTGCTTATGTACCATACTGAGGATGATATGATTAACAGGCACTGGACACTACATCACATGATCCTTTCTCCTCTTCAGCAGTTACCCACTATCATGGGACAGATGTGGAGGTCTCAATCCTTCTTCCCACAGGTTGAGTTCTTTCTTGAAAGGATCCAAAGCGACACACCAAGTCAATCCCCACTCCATCATACTCTCAGTGTGAATGCTAGTGAGAACACTGATCAGTTTTCAAGCAAAAGCACCACCCACTTCAAGTCAGTATTCATTCAAAAGACAGGTGTGAGGGAAACCACTCTATACACTTAATGTAAGTAGATTTTTTTTTTTTTTTTTTTTGCTTATTTAGTTGTGTGTTTATAGAGCTGGAGAAACTGCAGTGCTGAAGCAGGGCATGTTTGGCTAGGAGGTCAAGGATTTCCTTATAAACTGGCAGGCCCTGTTTTCTAGGGTAAGCTGAGTTGGATGATTGTGATTGGTGTTAGATTTCTGTGACAGTGAGGCATTTCTCATAAGTGCAGGCTGACTTCATTTTGGTTTGTGACCTGGGCCAGGCCCCTGGAGAGGCCTCCATTTGGTGTCCCAATACACAAAATAATGTTATCATCAGTATTAACACTGAAGATAACAGCTTTCCACTTCTCTCTCCTTGTGGCTCTCATCTTACTACCTTTCTTATTCCTTTAGCTTCCTCCCACCATTCTTATATTTGTTCTTTCTCATTTATCTTCTTCATTCTTTATTTATGATATTTTCTCATCATTTATTCTTCTTTCGATGGCTTTCCAGTTTTCTTCCTTTCTTTTTGCAACTTGAAGAGCAGTCAAACTGACAGGCAGAGTGAGACAAGTGATGGAGGGAAAGAAATGCTCAGGGCAGGGGGAAGATAAAGTTTTGTGTGTGTGTATGTGTGTCCACTGTGGGTTGAGGCAGGGGCGAAGATGGAGCAGGTATACAACATTTTTCCCATGTAGCAATTTACTGCTCTCTCTTTTTTTTTTTTTTTTTTTGGTTAGGTTTTTGGTTTGTTGTTTGGGGGATTTTTTTAGTGGGAAGGGTTGGGGGTTTTTTTGCTTTGTTTGTTTTGGTTTTAAGAAAGGTCTCCAAATGAAATTGGGTCCCAAAATAGTGAACTGTTTGTCTCTATCTTGAAATGCCTTCTTTTTAACTATTATTATTATTGTCATTGTTGTTCTTATTATTAAGCCAATTATTATACTCTTGTTTGAAGAACTATCAATAGACAAAAGTCATCTCCATCTTACACATGAAGAAGGTAGGCTCAAAGAGTTTCAGCAACTTCCCCAGTAGTACCTGACTGCTGGACACAGGACTATCTGATAAAACTTCAGCATGATTTGCTTGAATTGACAATAGTATTTTATTCCTAGGCTCTTTGCATAGATCACTGGCAGCTCCTTGCCTAAACATGCATACACATACCCTCTTAGGTATGTATTTGTATCCACATGGTCGCACCCTTTTCATTGATTAAAGAACAAGATGACTGCCTCAGGCTGAAGCTGATGAGATACCTTTCTGAGTAGAGTTGGTCTAGGATACATGTAAGATCAAAAAATGCACTTAGTAAATCATTTAAAAAGAAGAATGTCAGGATGTGAACTTGCATAAAGACTGATGCATTTTCAAAAACATCGAACCAGGATAGTTGACCAGCTAACAGAATTTGGTTCTTGTTGGTTCACTACTTTTCTTAAGAAAATACAAACATCCAGAAAGATGTAAAAGAGTTATTCCAATCAGTCTTATAGGGATTTAATATGTCTATAAGTTTTTTAATGGCTTAAGGTATAACTGTGTTGAATCCTGCATTAAAAACAAAGTAATCAGATAACTTTTCTGGAAATTTTTAAAGCACCGGCTTATTAGTAAATGTGTTTAAAGTTAAAAGTACTCTTTGCTTCATTTTGGGAAATCCCTATATTGTGAAGAAAAAAATCTTTGGAGGGAATAAAAATTTTCATACTAGATAGATTGCTTGAAATTTATTTATCAAATGCAAATAAGAAGAGAACAAAACTATATTGGTAACCAAAATAGAATTTTTCCTCCCTTGCATTTGGAACAAGGTCAGTTAATCAGTAAATGACTTTGGCTGTGTTACAAGTGCTGTTCAGTAGCACATTTCAGTTCCTATCTTCACTTCATCTGCACACTTTCAGAGCTCACTATTTTTTTACTTTTTGTTTGACGATTTCCATTATGTAGAAATAGAGTCAACAAGGAAAAAGAAGACGGAGAAATTATTCTTTAAAGGTGAAAAGGTAGTAAGATAGTATCCAGTGATAAAGAAATAAGGCTGATATTATGTGGAAAAAATCATTTAAGTTCTGGAAACAAAATATACTTTGAGATATCATCTACTCAACTCCCAGGTAAAATTAAATTTAAACAAAACAGTAAATTAAAAGTCTAACTTCTTTCCTATACTCTCCAAAATCCCAAAATATCTTTGAACTTCATTATCTCCATCTGTAATATATAATACTATTTAAAGTAATCCATATCAAGCAAGATAATATTTTTAAAATGTGACGAGCCTCACATGATAAAGATATTCACAGAATAATTAAGGTAATAACAATAAATATTAATGCAGCAATATCTACCAAGTTCTGCAACATTAAAATGGCTAACATAACAAAGAAGTCAGAAGAACAAAAAAGATGTGTGCATTAAAATGCTTATGCTTCCAACCTGTGGTGCAAAGCCACAGAAATTACTGAATAGAGAACTTACTCTAGTGGCCTATAACAGCTGTTTGACAATGTCCACCTGCTCATCTATATATTTACATATTCTTAATATCAAATGCTTTCTTCCTTTCTACCAGTATTTTTTCTTCTCTTAACTATTCAGGATGGATTGGCTGATCATTTTGACTGAGTTTGAGAAGGAATAGAGTATGCAGCAAGCACAATTAACATTCATTTACATGCAAAACTAAGTAATGTGAGGAATTTAAAGTTGTTTTGTCCTGAAGATCATTTTTAATACCAAAATTTCTTCATACAGAAGAAAGAGTGTTCCTGGCTCTGCAAAGTCATGAGATTCTCCTGGGGCCCAGAAATGCTGAGCCAGGGCTTCCAGACCTGATGTCTTTGTATCGAACAAAATCAGTCTTCCAAATTCCACTCACGTTTGAGCTCTACCCTGTTGATTTTTCCTCTTGCAATGTCAGAAAATGACAGCTTCTTTTAGAAAGAAGAGCAGGTACCCATAAGATACTTTTGCATAGTATCATGGCCATACATATGAAACCGTCTTCACCACCACATTTGGACAAGCAGATGTTCAATTAACTACTCCACTAAAAGTTTTGGTTAAAGCAGGGAACTGTCCCAATTTAAAACATTTAAATGTATATGCATTTGTCAATTTTGACATGAGGCCAAACTCTTTTCTTTGAGTAGGAGTCTAATGATTGGTTTTCTTCTTGTCTTTTTTGCAGAAGTTGCTCCTATAATTTATCACTTGTAATTTTCATATTCAGTTTCTTTACAAATACATTTGAAAAGTAATGTGAGCTCAGAACCTTTCCAGATTCCTATGATTTGTTTTTAAAGTCACGTAGGTATACTGAGGTATGAGTTTTTTAAAACCAATAATTTCTTTGGTCTTGCTCACATCTAATTTAATAGTAACGTTATTTTATGTCCGTCCTGTACAGCAAATCCTTAAACTAGTTTTCATAGAACACCCCTCTTTGTTTTTTGCCTCCATATTTGAACACTTCATATTATATACACTACAAAATAATATTTATGAAACTGAGTCCCTCAGACCATTTGTCTATAGGTATTGGAGTGGAGTAAATGCTTTCAGATCAAATAAGTTTAGGAAATGCTAGTGTATAGTAAGTTATGCAAGTTTCTTGACTGAATAACTTTTTCATGGCATTTGCAAGAAGTCTGACTTAACATACTACGTTTGGCAACAAACACAATTTACCCAGCTGGTGGGAGCAGAAGTAAGCAGGCATACAAAAAAGGAACTAGCCACAAAACTTAGGGTCCTGTGAGTAACAAACAAACCTGTTTTATAGAGGGAAATGGAAAACACTAGTTACCGAAGGCACTGAGGAGATAAAAGCTAGTGAAGAAACTCTCGTATATATTAGTTTTAACTATGTCAAGCCTGAAAAAATGGTGTCCTATAGGTATATGTGTTGAAGTATATATAATTGTCCCCATCCATAAACTGCAGAGTAAATACTCCAGAATCACTCTTTCCTGGATGACATACAACCTTCCTCAAGGTCCCATCTGTCTCTTTTATCTCTCTCTATTTTTCTGTTTCTTTTCTTTCTCTTTTATTCTTGTTTTCACCACATTTGGCAAAGCTTTGTCTATAACTACATTTTTAATTTTCATGATTAAGCCTTCTGGCCTTAGAGATGTTGTTTATCTTCTTGGGAGTACTCAGGGTAAAGATGTTGCTAATCTTCTAGAGAAAATACAGTAAATTTAGCTCCCAAGAGGAGCAAGGGTAGTTCCTACATGATTCTCAGCTTTCTACACAGCAGCATGTTATGCTGATACAGAAATATGATAAATGAATTACTTAAACACGCACCTCCCTACCAAGTCATCTAAGGATAGTTTTGGTGTTGACATTTAAGCAAGTGTATATTATGGTCTGACTGTTAGATAAGACTATTTTGTGTCAGCAGATCTGAACTCTTTATATGTGTACAATACAAAATATTAATTTATAAAACTGAGTTCCTCAGATCATTTGTCCATGTTTAAAGGGGAGCAAATGTTTTTAAATCAATTAAGTTTAGAAAATGCTAGCGTATACCAAGGTATTCAAGTTGGTTGAGTCAATTACTTTTCAGAGATTTTAATATGCTAATATACATTGAGCATCTCTTATGGTCAGTATGGTGTTATACATTTCCCAAATTTACTTTATCTTCAACTCTTTTTTTTTTTCCTGGATTACCTATTACATTTTTAGGAATAAGAAAAAATTAAAGCATCCAAGCAACTGGCTAAGGAGAGAGCAGTTATGAGTGGAAGTGCCTGAACTGGCATCAAATTATACTTTTGCTAGAGAGAAGGAAGAAGGAAAAGTCAAGAATGGGGCAAAAGTTGTAAGGGAAGACTTTATGGTATTCAGAATGTTTGAGTTGGAGAAACCAAAGGAAAATTGGGTCTGAACAAAATTAAGTTGCTGCTACCTTCTTTGAAATGTGTTCTTATTAATTATTACCATGACTATGAACAAAACCAAGATTATGTGGACCTCTCCATAAAACTTGCCACTTAATTTAAAACAAGGTAGGCATGAAGAATAGGCTAATTCTCAGTCATGGACAAAAAGGAGCCCAGTGAATATCAGTACTTTGCCCAGGAACAAGTGACTCTTGGATGTCAAAGAAGTATTCAATGTTTCTACTCCTCAGTTATCTCATCTGTATAATAGACACTATAAAACCTCCACTGTAGGATTATTCTGAGAATTGAATAAAGTAAAATGTGTGAAAATGCCAAGCATAGTGCTTGGCAGGCATATAGTAGGCATACGGTAAATATTACTTTTCTCTTTTGTTTACATTTACCGTATGCCCTCACAGTTCCAACAGTGGCCTGCATTCTTAAAGGCAAAGTTAACCTTTTAATATTTACACTCTCTTAACTCACTAAGTGCAGTCGCCTTGTTTTCTTCTGGTAAAAGAAATCTTTTCAGGGACAATTACTTAACTTCTTCTAGGGCAGTCATACTCTCTAATTTGTTTTTGGTACTAGAAATATATCATAAAAAAGTAAGAAAAATAAATGATTTACCAATCTGAGTTGCACATCAATCAAAGGCAGTTATTTATGTTGTGAAGATCTGCTTCATTTTAACTTTACTCCTTCATATTGACAAAGGAGTAGTAAGAAAGTTATAGTGATTTGTTTCTTGTCAGGATCCATTATGGGAAACCAAGGAGCAAAAAAATAACTGACAAGAACCTTGAAACTGTAAGAACTCTCCTTCCTTACATTTCAACTACCTGTCTCATAGTAGACTAGACATAGTAGACATGGTAGACCATTTAATGGGTGAACAGATTTTAACTTGGTGTTTTAGAATCCTAACTATAATGTAATATGTTATATTATAGGATCAATCATGTTTGTTAAGTGATAGTTTGACTTCTTGAAAGGTGCATTTTATTTACTCAGCAAGGAAGTTGAAAAGATACATGGGAAAGTAATTAAGCCAAGTAACCTACCAGTTGCTTTAACAACTTTGATACACTACTGCTCCTTCAAGAAGTCCAGCTTGCAGCCAAGGAGTCATTTGTTTGCCAAACAGAAAGTAAATATTCATTGTAGCCTTACGGACCAGAAAAGATGGTTCATTCTGTTGGCCACAGATTTACCAAACTATAAATGGCATTTGGGTTATACTGACTGAATCCTACTCTTCAGGGTGTATTTAATATATAGTACTTCCATCGTGGTAGAGACTCCTGATTTAAAGTCTCTATCAACTCAGACAGCACACACAGATAACAACTGAAGCCTACTGGTCTAATTTAGAGATTATGATATTTTCTTTCCCAGGAAGTTTTGTTTCCAAATGGTCACACTGAGTGGATCTAGTGCCTTTACACTTGTACCTTCCAATGTAGGCTGATACAACATCGTAGTTCCCTGTCTCAAATAACCTTCCAGCTTTTAACTAGCTACTCATTTTTAAGGTTGACTGACAGAAGAAAATAAAACCTCCACGGTCTGATAATCATGGGTGGCCCTTATTTGTAACATGTTCCCTTTGGGCTGAGTCACAAATCTGCTTTAAAAAGCCAATCAGTACTCTCTGGAACAGAATGTCAATCAGATGTGACCAGAGTTTTATAATTTGATGAAAACTTAATATTTTCTAGTTGAAATTGGCCTGGGCTTTGGTGAAAGGTTTAATTGTTCTGTGCCATATCTCAGTTTGTTGATTTTTTCTCTAGTAAGTAGATTATTTTCATGCATGCTTTAAGAATAATCATCTGAGGATGTAACAGAGGGTTTATTGGGAAATAGTTCTTCTGATTTATTGAAAAGATCAAAAACACTGTTTAACTTTTTCTTAAATGAGAAATTTGTATACTTCTACACTCCATGTGATAGAGGGGAACAAGGTCAAACAATTTTTCTAATTAACTGAACATTTTGATCTTTGGTCAAAAGCATCTAAAATCTAAAAATCTTCTGATATATGCTGGACCTATGATAATGCTAAGAGCACTGGTATATACTACATTTGATTTTACTGCAGTCAGGTTATTGTAACTTAAAAGTGAGCTTTTAGTTTTTGTTCTTATTAAAAATCTTGTAATTTGTTCACCTTAGGACTCATATTGTATAGCCATAATATTTTGGTGTATTCTTTTCAGAATATAGTACAGTAAGTATAAAAATTTTATTAAGTTAACTCTATAAAGAGATATATTTGAAAACTTCCACTGTTAGTAATGTGAAGCTACTGCAATGTACAACTTCAAGATTTAAAACTGCTTACAGTTTGAAGCATTCTTTAAAAACCAAACCCAAACCAAACCAAAACAAACAAACAAACAAAAAACCCAGGGTGTTTAAAACATCAAAATTACCCTGGGAGTTTTTAAAAATACAAATTTCTGGTCTCATCCTCAAAGATTCTGATTCACTTGATCTGGATTAGACCCAGTTACCCCAGTTGTTTGAAACCCTCCCCAGATGATTTTCATATGTACTCTAGTCATCAGTACAGTATAATGACTCCATAAAAAGCAATGTTTTCTAAGGTATATGCCATAAAACACAAATACCTTGAGATGACTTGCAAAGAAAAATTTCTATAGGCAAGTATGTAAGGAATCCCCTGCGTATTATCCTTTCTTGGAGTTTTTGTAGACCTTTTTTAAAATATTGAGACTGAAAAGTTCTGCAGAAATTAAATCTATTTAATTTAGTGTAATCTGTAGCTTCTCAGATGGATTTGATCCTGGATAACTTATTTTTTCCGTCAGTGGGGTTTTTATTTTATTTTTTTTATTAAAGTATAGTTGATTTACAATGTTGTGTTAGTTTCAGGTGTACAGCAAAGTGATGCAGTTATAAATATATACATATATATTTTTTTTAAGATTCTTTTCCCTTATAGGTTATTACAAAATATTGAATATAGAGCTAAATGGTTAAACCTATTTTCTCCAGAATGTTCTTTGAGAAATGCTACTAAGTAAAATTTGACAAGATCCAAATTGTTATTTACATCAGTACTGCTTTTTAATGCAATATGATTATGATGTCTTTGAGCGTGCAATATTCAAAGCTATTGAGAATTATTTTACCGTTGTTTAGACCTATGAATGGAATGTTTCTATTGCCTAAATGGCATCTAAAAATTAAATACTAAAGAGTCACTCTATTTTTGTATGATTTATTTTCTGATTGCATGAAATGATCAAAAAGAAAGCAAATAAATAAATAAGTACATATAAGTGGTTTGTTTCAGTGGCTTAGGTGGCCATCCCTTGAACAGAATAATGGTTCTGTGAAGCTAAACTACTAAAAAAGTGCTCTTGTCACCATATTATTAAATATCTGCTGAACTGAAGTTTGGAAGCAAACACATGCTGTTGGTGAGTGCTCCTTGTCACATCACAAGACTTTACAAATAGACTATTAAAAAACAAATTACAAATGCTTAACTCTTGGTTTTAATTAGAGGATCAGATCTAAAATTATGGTCAGGGCTCAGGTGACAGAGAATTTGTCAAAATTAGTTACTTGAGTATTTTAATTTAGTGTGATATGCTCAGAAGAAGTTTGAATTATATTTAATGTGTGCTTGTCTTCCATTAGGAAAAAGTATTAAAGAAGTTTTGGGTTTGGAGGTAGAGATACAGTCACAATTCTAAGAAAGGAAGCATTTCCATAGCATTGAAAGATGTTATCAAACAAGGAGGACAATGAATCATTAGTTTTACTCTCCAGAAAAGGGGAGAAAAGAGGGTGATTTGTTAATCAGCATCTCTTCAGGTCACATGGGCCAGTCATTAAACTAAGCACATTGTGTACATTATCTCATTTAAGTAGAAGAAATTTTTTTTTAATCCTCTTATATCTTCAGAAAACATAATCTGTTGTTTAGAGTTTTAAAAACAAGTTGTGGTAATGGACTTACGTACTGTATCTATACTCACACTGTACACTTCCTTTTTCCATTCTTCCTTCATCTGCCCCGTCATCTGTTATTCCAATTCTTTCTTCCCTTTTAGAAAATGACTCTGTGCTTTTTACCCAGTGAATTTAATTGAAAATGTTAAGCAAGTAGCCGAAGATCCCTGCTTCCATGGGTTTTGTATGAGGAGAAGCTTCCCTTGTGTTTGGTTTCCATTGAACATCAGTCTTACCTGGAACATAAGCTCATTGTTGTACCTTATTCTTAAATACATATAAAGAACATTCTACTTTATAATGATAGCAGGACTGTCAAAAGCAGTTAATTTCCCCCTCACATTTAGTGAAGCAAAGAAAAATAAAACTTCATATGCCTGGTTTCAAGTACATAGATTATCTGAAATTGTGTCCATGGGTTACTTTTCACATTTAATTCACCTTGGTTGGTTTCATGATACTGTCACCTCAGTGCCAATTAGTACACTGGACATCTGCCAAGAAGGAGCTGAAATAAGGTCATCGGCTCATTTCATCTTGGCACAAGGTCACTGCTAAGCTGTATTTAACCTGGTGCTAGAGGCCAGACACATTGTTTAGTCCAGGAGCTGTATTATATGCAGGAGCTTTAAAATAAAGAGAGACTATGCAGGCACTGTTCTTCTTCTTCAGTCTTCTCACAAAAGAAAGATAGTGAAAACCCATCACAAATATTTCAGAATTATGGTAACCACTACCAGCATACAAAGTGTACATTATAGATTTTTCCAGCATACTAAAACCCATCATTTATGTGAGGAAGTTGCTTGTATCACTCTCTGCTGTTTCTCAGAGTCAAATAAATGGTGACGACCATATCATTGGGAAGACAGGGAGTATCCTCACTTGGCAGAAAAGGGGGTTTAGAAAGAAGGTACTACTTGGGGTTGATAATATTCAAACTAACAGGGACAGGATCAGTAATAGTGATATTGGAACCTAAGGCAAAAGGAAGAATCAGAAATAGTGATCTTGCCTTTATTTTGATATTTTGTTCATGATGGACTCTTTTTTTTTTTTTTTTTTTTGTGGTACGTGGGCCTCTCACTGCTGTGGCCTCTCCCGTGGTGGAGCACAGGCTCCGGACGCACAGGCTCAGCGGCCATGGTTCACGGGCCCAGCCACTCCACGGCATGTGGGATCTTCCTGGACCAGGGCATGAACCCGTGTCCCCTGCATCTGCAGGTGGACTCTCAACCACTGCGCCACCAGGGAAACCCCCATGTTGGACTTTTTATGTTAATTTGTTTCGGTTAAATATGTTATTAGAATATCATTTATCTTGATTACTAAGTATTTTGGTGCTCCTTAAATTTTGTACCATTCTAATCTTTGTTCTACAAACTAAAATAAGCTGAAAACTCAAAAGGTTTATGGAAAATCATAGGGAAAAAAATCATCATACTGACCCCATATTTCATATAGTAAATAATAGATATCAAAGTTTCATCATTATTAGCGTTTGAGATTTTTTACTGCATAATATTGAACAGTAAAGTTTCCAGCATTGTTGAAAGTCAATGATAGGTTGATTCACAGCCAAAATTTCATGAGGAACGGGATAAAGGAGATGTGGCTGAGCTACACAAAATTTGTGATCTCCTGTATTTAAACAGGGGTCTTAGTCAAGGCAGGTTCCCCTCACCCACCAGTCCACACTATTCCTTATGAATCAGAGAGATATTTTTATTATTTATATTTTATTTATTTATTTATTTATTTATTTATTGCGTTACACGGGCCTCTCACTGTTGCAGTCTCTCCCGTTGTGGAGCACAGGCTCTAGACGCACAGGCTCAGTGGCCATGGCTCACGGGCCCAGCCGCTCCGCGGCATGTGGGATCTTCCGGGACTGGGGCACGAACCCGTGTCCCCTGCATCGGCAAGCGGACTCTCAACAACTGCACCACCAGGGAAGCCCTATTATTTATATTTTAAATCAAGGAGAAGGTTAACTTCCTGGCAAGAGAGCACGTATTGGTGAAAAGGGAGACTGAATATTCAAGGAACTGATTAATTTTTTTTTAATTTTCATTGTAGATGAAAAATGAAAAGAAAATTAACTATGATTTGTGAGAAATCTTGCTAGCTCAGACATCTTACTGTGGAATAATAGCTCAGTCTTGACCAAACCCTGAGCCCCTGTATTGAATTTTCAAATTACCACATTGCTTCTTTGTAGTTGTTAATATATTCTTAGTGTTAACGTGTTCCCAGGTTCTAAGAAAAAGAGAAAGCTCCCCTGTGGCTAACTTATCATTTGGTATTCCTATAGCTGCCAACTTAAAAATGGATAGCAAAACAAATCTGGTTTTATTTTATTTACAATTATACATGTATTTAAATGTTCAATATATTTTTCTCACCTGAATCCCTTTATGAAACCTAAGTAGATCCATCACGACGAATTCAATTCAAAGAAGCATTATCTTGATATTTATCAAGAATCTTGCACTTCAAACTCTTTGAAATTGACTTCATGAATGATTTCAACATTATATATTCTCTTTTTTATTAGCTTATGTGCAAGTGAATTTCTGTCTGATACCTCGTTCCCAGCAAAAGTGTTGTGTGTGAGCAAGTGTATATATGAGTGTATGTATACATTTGTATATGTGTAACCACTGCCTTTGCCCACGATGCCCCTGCTTTTATTGGGAATAGAAAGTGGAGATTCATATACTTCTTAATTTCCTCTACTAGATGGCACACTACTTATGAACAAGAATTGTGACTTAATCATCTTTGTATCAATAGTTCTTCATTAGTTTGGTACTTGCCATGTCCGGTTGCTGAGGATGAACTCATCCAGAAAGTGATGCCTTGTTGCTACTCTCTCTGTCTCAGGAATCTTCTCATAATGAAGCAGTTATTTGCAAACAGTGAGCCTGGAAAAAGATGGCAATATACAGGAAGAACTAAGGAAGACTCAGGGGACACAGGACCAAAGAGAAGGCTCTTGTGGGGGCTGCAGAGCCTCTCAGAGCTTAGGCAAAAGCTGGAAGAAGTCCAGAGCATGGGAAAGCCAACTCAGTCTGAAGCACCTTTACTGCAGAAGGGACATCTGAGCCAGGTCTTCAAACCTGCCGAGCCGCACATGCACTTACATTCCCTCCCCGACTACAGCACCCCCTGGACATTGAGATTGTTTATCAAAACACTTTTCAAGTTCCCCTGCTTTCAGAACATCCTTCCTGATTACATAAATCAGCATTTATTTCTTACTTTCTTAACAAATGATACCTCTTATTCTCTGTATCATAAATGATTGCATCTGACTATGTTCAGTTCATGCTTTCTTTATAATTTTCTTCCGTGTCATGCATTGTCTCCTTAATAAGATTATAATGTCCAGGTGGAGAAAGCATATCATAAATGCGTTCTGTACTCCTCATGGTGTCTTGACAATCCCGAAAGTATATAAAATTTAAATAGGTGTGGCATTAAATTAATTGTAAGTTTATCGTTTTTTCTTTGCACTGAAGTTGCTACATATCTAGGCTTTAGAAATGAGGAGAATGTTGTGATTTAAAAGATGCAAAATGCATCACTTACTTAAACTTAACTGTTTTAATCAGAGTCCCAATTGAAAAAGGTAACAAACTCAAATTAGCATAATTTGAAGAAGGTTTCTATACAAAGGTATTACTTAAAATGTGTGGATAGGCTGTGCGGGATTATAAATAATAATGAAATAACCTGGGTCTGATACGAGTGAAGGAGCTTTTCCAGTCTGCTGTCTAAGGGGCAATGGCAGAGAGGTCTTAGTGGAACTCTGAAAAAGAGTGCCATAGTAAAGTCTTCTAGGGTCCAGTAGTGATTTTTGGTCAGAATACAGAGCTGACTCAAGGTAACCTCAGAGCTAGGGAGCCAGGGAAATAAATACCCTGATCTCACACTACTTCCTCCCTCCTATCCCTGCCATGGCTGCCTATTGGCCCAACCCAGTGGAAAGCTATAAGGATGGGAATCCAGTAGTGTCATCCATACAAGTTAGTCTCCCTGGGAGGAAGCTGGGTGGAAAAGTGCCGCGTGTATTTGAAGGGGCACATGGAAGATATCTGGCACATTCTCTCTTAATGGAGCCTGCCCTGATACTTGGAAATTTATACCACTAAGGGTAGTACTTTCTTTTAAAAAATTAATAATGGGGCTTCCCTGGTGGTGCAGTGGTTGGGAGTCCGCCTGCCTATGCAGGGGACACGGGTTCGTGCCCTGGTCCGGGAGGATCCCACATGCCGCGGAGCGGCTGGGCCCGTGAGCCATAGCCGCTGAGCCTGCGCGTCCAGAGCCTGTGCTCCGCAACGGGAGAGGCCACGGCAGTGAGAGGCCCACGTACCGCAAAAAAATAAAAAATTAAAAAAATTAAAAATTAAAAATTTATAATGAACACAGATTTTTGAATTCAGTAAGTCAAATGCCTATATGATGCCACTCCACTTTAATTACCAAGTAATGTTACATGTGCTATCCCAGAGATACATGCAAAATGCTATGGAAGTCAGGGAGGGAGGGACCAATTTTACTTGGAAAGTCAGCAGGGTTTCTCCCTGGGGTGAGATCTCTAAAGGTTCTAATGAAGAAAGGAAGAAGGAAATGCTATACAGAGAGCACAAGGTGATTCCTGAAAGAGCAAACGGCATAGAGCAAGCATATTCTGAAGAAACCAATAATGATGGGAAAAGAAAATTGGCCTTTGGGGTCAAATTGAAACCTGTTCAAACCCCAGCTCTTCCACTTATTAGCTCTGTGATGTTGAGAAATGAACAAAACTTCTCTGATGCTGTTTTTGTTTGTTTGTTTGTTTGTTTGTTTGTTTGTTTTGTGGTACGTGGGCCTAATGCTCAGTTTTATCATCTGTAAAACAGGCACAGTAATTCTTACCTCACAGGTTACTTTTATTGATTAAATGAGACAATGTATAAAAAGTACCAATAATTATGTCCAGTTCTTACGAGTACTTTCTTTAGACACAGAGACTATTATTTCCAAATTCTTATTCTAGATTACAAAATAATAACCTGTTATTAGGCTGAGAAACTATAGATTAAAAGGCAAACAATCAGATAAACAAAAAGAATTTACTGTATAGCACAGAGAACTATATTCAATATCTTAAAATAAACTATAATGGAAAAGAATCAGAATCTGTACACCTGAAACTAACACAATATTGTAAATCAACCAGTTCAATATTTTTAAAAGGGCAAACAAACAAATCATTAACAAATTAAGTTTCTAACTTGGATTCATATGGTAACTTTTGTCTTGGGTGGTGGAAGACTTGTAATAGTCGGTAAGCAATCCCACTATTTCCCGTTTACGGTTGTTCTCTGCTGGCATCTAGTTTTGGTACTGAATGTTTTCCCTGTTTTTGCTCACTTATTTCTTTTTAATATGTTGTAAACCGTCAAGAGGTCTTCCTCATGGGTTTCAATATGCTTGAGGTCAAACTTGTATGCATATTAAAGAGCAATACATAATAATGTTCAGTGAATGGAGTCATATAATCCTTTAATCCTCTATTAAGTTATTCAAGAAAGATCTTACAACAGCTATCACAGCTAGTTCAGGCTTGCTTTCTTCACATCTTCTGAAAAGGGTCAGGTTTTTCCATTATCTAAAATATTGAGTTTGCTAACTTTGAGATGTTTTTGGACTCTACTGAAGAGAAACTCAGTGACCTTGATTTAATCTTGCTTTCTACTATAAAACATTCTTCTTCAGTAAATAACTGACTTTATATCCCTTTTCTTTTTCTATCTTGATGTATATATATATATATATATATATAAACATATGTGTGTCAATCCATTCATTTTATGCCCTTGACCCCATGTCCCACCCACCACACAAAAGATCAGGAAAGATAACATACATATATCTACTACCTCTTTGGTGACTTTCTTCCATTATATTTGAAAAAGTATTCTATTGTTTCTCATTAGGTTTTTTTTTTTTTTTTTTTTTTTTTTTTTTTTAGGAATCTTGCCTCTAGCTTAACAATATGTCCATTGATCTGCCAATCTGTACTCAGAGTTTAGTCAGATTTAGATTGGTAATTATATATGAATTAGACTACATGCCCCCAAACAGCAAGTGGTTTACTGACTTCTAATGCTACTGCGGACACCCGTAGGTATTCATTAAATGTTAATTAATAACGGTGTGCTGAGTTGAATTGACTTGTGGATTCTGGCTGATTGCTCTTCAATTTAAAATTATGAGATGCACAGCATCAATCTGTCAGCAGGCAGGATCAAATTTTGATTTATTGCATGTGTCTAGAAAATTGTAGAGCTTTAGGAATTCAAAGAAGTAGATATTTGTACTAGATATGAAAGATAATACATAACAGAAAAACGGAAACAATGTGAAAGGCCTGAGAGCATTTTTCTAGGGGTTTTTCCTTGCCTCTGTTACTCTTTAAGTTCTCATTTGGAGTTATCCAAATTCATATAAAAGCTAGGTGGCTTTTTAAATTTATAACATTTTTGTGGTTAAGTGGATAATTATGAGAACTTGAAACATTCTGTTGTTGTCCTGAGTGGACATTATACTGCTCTTTGCTAAGGACAATCACTATTTTATAAGGTTTTGGAAGTAGTTGCAGATTATTTTGAGAAGTAGGAAGGAATTCTTGAAATATTCTAAGCTTTTTTTAGCTTTATTATGGTTCTCTTAATATGGTTCTCATTTGTTATAAGTGATTTTTAGACATGATTCCATATTTATGTTTTCTGCCTGCAAATGGTTATGGAGTTTTAAGGTAGAATTTCAGATTTTCATCCATTTGCTTACTTAATATTACCTAAAATTATAAAATTAACTTTTTAAAAAGCCCAAGAAAAATCTTTCTATAATAATTCTGATATAATTAGCCAGATTGAATCCAATTTGGAGTAAAAAGAAAGAAGTTTAGTCTTTTAGTAAGATGCATTTGATATATTTCTGAGCATTAAAATTAATTTGTGTCCATCAAGGATTTTTTTAAAAATTGTTTAAGAGGGGTGCCTTTTGTTAGGCAAATATTCCTCAATACTACTTGTATTTAAATTAACATTCCATTAATTAAAGATGTAGAACCCTAGAGTTTTCCGAGCCTTCAATCATAGATCCAGTTTTTCTTATTTTACATATAAATCTAATAAATTGTATGTTATGATTTAAATATAACTTTTGTTTGTTTTGGGTTAAAGCTCAATAAACATGAATTTGACAAACTAGATTTCTCTAAATATTTAAACACTGTCTATACACTAATTGAAATCACTGAATCACCTTAAACTATACAGTATA
Source organism: Mesoplodon bidens (assembly GCF_964165515.1). Lineage (NCBI taxonomy): Eukaryota > Metazoa > Chordata > Mammalia > Artiodactyla > Ziphiidae > Mesoplodon > Mesoplodon bidens. The sequence goes on from NC_138176.1 coordinate 193,729,208, forward strand.
TTTAATTCTCATAAGTATTTCTGACACCTTCCAAGGCAGACATAGAGATCTACCAATATCTTTCCAAGTAGGTAATGAATACTTGCCAACCTATTATGTTCAAGCATTTAGGTTCCATAAATATTTTTCTTTCAAAAATTCAAATATTCACTTGTATTAGTTGAATTCTGCCAACACATATGTTACTTGGTTTTAAACCATCTCTTCATCAACTGATTTACTTTGAAGTGATCCTACACCTTCCTTTAATAATAAAATTTCCTATCTGACTTATTAATCCTGAGTGTATGGTCATTATATTGATGGTATTGACAAATGATGGATTAACCTATCATAAGTAGTGAAAATTTTTAATTCCAGAGACTTTGAAAGGAAATTCAGCTTTTTGAAATGTGTGAGACTGAATTAAGAAGTCTTGCCTACAAGGAGTCATGTTTTAAGGAATAGATCAAATGATCTATAATCAACCTCAGTGCAGTTATGTATGTGTATTCATATGTGTTTATTTTAAAAGAAATCCTAAAATGTGTTCATATCACCAATATGAGAACTAAAAAGAGAAAATCTGTGTTTTGTAGCCCTTCTAGCAGTGTTAACCATTCTAAATTTGGATTAAGAAGTAGATATGGAATAGTATTCCTTATACGAACTTCTATGTCTGTAGTCAATTTGGGAGCAACATGTGCCCTTCTGAGCCTACTCCTTCTGTAGGGTCTTGGAATTATATATAATTAGAATGGGACAATTACGTGACACTCCTAACCCCAGACATAGGGTGAGGAATTAACTGAGTGAACGTAGAGACTCTTTTCAACATTCATTGTGGAAGCAGGTTAAACTTAAGGAAATCATAGAGTTAATGTGTAATATATTTCTATCAAGCAAGTTAGGAAAATATTCCCAAGTATCCTTATCAGTGGAAATGATAATAGTTCTGAAATACCAATGATATTGTCAGTTTAGGTTTTTGACATATTATATAAATGTGTGCTCTGTGAAGTAGTGTGCCTTTACCTGAAAGGCTAGGTTCAAATTCCAGATCTTTAAGACAAATTTTACACCTTACCCTCCCAAACATATATACATGAAAGCTCATGAAACTCAGAAAATTCATAAACTATGGGAGACAAAGCACAGTGTACAGTTGAGCTGTTCTGATTGCAAAGTTAATTTGAGCTGCTTAAGAGAACAGAATTTAAACCTAAATCAAAGAGTTATTCTTAATTTTATACTATCACAATGATTACTAGTTGCCATTTGTTGAGAGGAATAATTTAATTTTGAGCTATGTATCATAGCATTTTATTTTTAAATATCAATTCTTTTTATATACCAAAATACATTTTATGTAACTGCTGCTATGTAAAATTGGTTAATTAGTATCTGTGGCAGTTAAAATTAATAAGGTATAAAGAAAATTGTCCCAATTAAGTTGCCAGAAATTTCCTATTGAGCAAATAACTAAAAATTGTGTTCAAATAAAAATAGTAAAATTTAACTTTAAAAAATGATTTATCAATTTAACCTTAGTCCCTCCTTACGTTGCCCCCAGGCAGAGCTGTGAAGAAACAGCTGCTCTATATGAATTCTTTTTCTTTCAATGATTCTCTTCTACATGTTCTACATATTTTGAGAGTAATAAAATTTGAGGGAAAATCAATTATATTATTTGTCAGACCTTATTAAAGATTCTAAGGAGAGTGAGAAATTTTGAGCACAGCTTTAAAGAAATATGGATGAGTCTTTAAACCTCTTCTCTGATACATCATCAATTTTTCCCTCTCCAGTGAATAATTCCCATAAGAATATAACATTTTGTAATGTTTCTCATCTTAAGTCCCTTTGTCCTCACAACTTCCCTACCCACCCATCACTGCCCCTATTTCTCTGCTCATCTATACATTAAAGTGCCTAGAAGACTTGTTTATACTGGCTGTTTCTCTCTTCCATAATCTTTTTATTTTTATTTTATATTGGAGTATAGTTGATTAACAATGTTGTATTAGTTTCAGGTGTACAGCAGAGTGATTCAGTTATACATATACATGTATCTATTCTTTTTCAGATTATTTTCCCATTTAGGTTATTACAGAATATTGAGCAGAGTTCCCTGTGCGGCTGTACAGTAGGTCCTTGTTGGTTTTCTATTTTATTTTATTTTTATTTATTTATTTATTTTTGGCTGCCCTGTGAGGCTTCTGGGATCTTACTTCCCTGACTAGGAATTGAACCCGTGCCCTCGGCAGTGAAAGCATGGAGTCCTAACCACTGGAGCACCAGGGAATTCCCTGGTTATTTATTTTAAATATAGTAGTTTGTACATGTCAATCTCTTCCATAATCTTATGAACACATTCCAATGATGATTTTATTTGTGCTGGCCTGGTTGATCTTTCAAGGTTACCAGTAATATCTATATTGTCTAATCCCTGATCCGTGCTTCCTCTAATTTAGTGGTCTGTACTTAGTCTTCATTTTCTTTAACCCCCTCAACAGCATTTGACTCACCTGATCACTTTCTTTACTTAACATCTCTTGTTTCTCTTCCTAACTTCTCAGTCTTCTTTGCTGATTCCTCTTCCTTCTCTCAGTCTCTAAAAGCTGGCACTCACTTGAACTCCTTTTGCTCTATTCTAGCTACGGTATTCCCTGGGGACCTCATCCAGTTCTGTCTTTTTATACTATCACACTGATGACTTCCAAATCTATATCTAGCTCAGGGGTGAGTCCAGACCTTTGTTCTGTTCCCTGCTGTATCCTCAGAACTTGGTAGAGTGACTGGAACAATACAGGTGCTCAATCAATATTTATTGAATAAATGAATGAATGTTCTGCTTTGCCTCCCAGGGGTGTTGTAGAAACCAAATAAATCAAGAGATATGAAAGTAATTCACCCTGCAATTGGCAACTGATATTATTATTCATCCTGCAGTTTTTCACCATTCAAAAATGATTTATCATTTTGAATGAGAGGATTTTTTAAACGTATTTCAACATTCTAATCTAGATCGTCAAAAATGGTATGTCTCAGGCTTCCCTGGTGGCGCAGTGGTTGAGAGTCCGCCTGCCGATGCAGGGGACACGGGTTCGTGCCCCGCTCCGGGAAGATCCCACGTGCCGCGGAGCGGCTGGGCCCGAGAGCCATGGCCGCTGAACCTGCACGTCCAGAGCCTGTGCTCTGCAACGGGAGAGACCGCAACAGGGAGAGGCCCGCGTACTGCAAAAAAAAAAAAAAGAAAAAAAGAAAATGGCATGTCTCCTCAAATTCAATGTTCTTTTTCATTCATCAAACTCTGAACACCAAGGAAAGAGGTATAATGAATCTGTATTCAAGTGTAAAAATAAATGCTCTAATGTTTACTCTGATAAAAGTATGGTGTCTTTAAATCATGAGGCCCACAAATTTGTTAGTCAGTAATCCCAACTTGAATGACATGTCCTTGCAAAACTAGTTGCAGAGTGTTAATCATTTACAATGTAAATAAGCAATTAGATAAGTTATATGATTCATAGCTTTAAAGCTTAATACTTTCCGGTTGAATGGCTGTCAATGACAGAATAAGACATGGATACAAGCTAATAGGATGAGTATGGTTGAAATACACCAATTCTAAAATTATAGCCTCTGCCTGTTATAGCAAATTCTTCTACAAGAGTATTGAGTCTTAAACTTTATGGTGCATCAGAATCTTCTGGCAGGCATCTTAAAGCACAGATTACTGGGTCCCACCATCACAGTTTCTGATTCAGTTGGGCTTGGCCCCAAGCATGCGCATTTCTAACACGTTCTCAGTTGCTTCCTATCTTCTTGGACATAGATGAGTTTCATTACACTTTGAGAAACACTGCAATAAAATGTTTATTGCTATGTTCACGTGGAATATAAAGTTCAGTATAACTCCAAAACATTTCTCCAAAATTTTCCAATATTCCCCAATATTAAAGTCATCATTTATACTATTAAGGGATCTCCTTATTGAAAAACTTTCAATTTTAGATTCATTCAAGGCAACAAACTCTCTGCCTTCCTTCTTTAACTCTGAATGGCATTCCATTTGCTACAAGTTGTAGATTATTTCATTAAGACTTCCTTTCATTTGTGACTTCCATCTCTGTCATCACTGTTGGAGTAGCATTGATCTGAATATACACGTCATTTATTCTAGCTGCCTGTCTTCTATATCAATCAGATAAAATTTTGAATTCATTGGTTTCCCTAAAAAGCCAACCTAAATTAGAAGACTTAATTCTAGATACTCGGGCTCTTTCAAGGAAATGTTCTACTTTTATTTCTCAGAAGCTTTGATCAGAAGAATTTAATTAGATGCTGAGAAGAAAGTAACTATATTCTGAGCCTCTGACATAATTGAAAGTCAAAATATATTGTTGGATTTAAACAGAGATCCTATTTACTGCTCAGTACAATCTGGGAAACAACTGCCTAAAATGTAATAAATTATATCATTTTTATAGTTAATGTACTCAGCACAAATAGTAGGTTTTTTGATAGAATGAGTCCAAGAAATGTGAAAAATTAGTGGAAATATAAACTATGCTTATTTAAGGTTTTACATTTTTCATTAATCATTTAAATGTATCACAATTGTACTTTTAAAACATGACCAATATGAAAATCAATATTTACTTGAAAGATAAATTGCTACTTTCCTAAGAAAGGACTTTTCTTGACAAATATAGTCAGAATATATATATTTCCAAAAGTAAACTCCTTCCTGCATTTTCAAAGATTCAAATTATAAATATTTAATTTATCCAAATATTTAGGATCAAAATTATTATACATGGTAATAACAACGACAGCAGAGCATTGTATGTCCCAAGCACTATACAAGATATTTTATGGTATTATTCATCAGACTAATTCACAATAATACTGTGAAGTAGGCACTCATCACCCTCAGTTAAAGCTGAGGGATCTCCCAGCTAGTCAATGAGTAATTTGAACTTGAGGAGTCTGCTTTCACTGTCCTAACTCTTAACCATTTTTCAGTACTTCTTTATAAGCATGTATTTGTTTTGCAATTTGATCCAGGCAGCACTTTTGCTCTAATATTCACATATTTGGACATTTCTTATAGTGAAGTTTGTAGAAAGGCAATCAGAAATAATTTGTACGGTATAGAATTTTTAGGTCAGTGCTTTCTACATCTGTAGCCAAGTAGACAGACTCACAATAAATTATTTCTAAATTTAATTATTAGAAATCTACCATAATTGGGACTTCCCTGGTGGTGCAATGGTTAAGAATGTCTGCCAACACAGGGGACATGGGTTCAATCCCTGGTCCAGGAAGGTCCCACATACTGTGGAGCAGCTAAGCCTGTGTGCCACAACTATGGATCCCACATGCCCCAGAGCCCACACACCACAACTATTGAGTCCGTGTGCTGCAACCACTGAAGCCCATGTTCCTAGTGCCCATGCTCTGCAACAAGAGAAACCACCACAATGAGAAGCCTGTGCACTGCAATGAAGAGTGGCCCCTGCTCACTGAAACTAGGGAAAGCCCACGTGCAGCAACAAAGACCCAATGCGGCCAAAAATTAATTAATTTAAAAAAAGGAAAAAGAAATCTACCATAATTAATAAATATCAATCAATCTATAATCGGTTGATAAATGTACATTTATAGTTACTTTCAACTTAAACATAATGTAGCTATATGTTGTTGGATGATTCCTTCTTAAAAAGAGATTATAACCTAGAAAAGAGTATAGGAAGTATGTAAAACAGTATTATAAAGTATTCATGAAATTAAAATGTAACGTTAATTTTATTATAATGTAAGACAACGTTTAGTAATGTGTTTGTTGTGTACTGACTGCAAACTACAAACAGAATGACGATTACAGCCACCGGCCTTAATTAATTCTCATTTTCTGGTTTAAGGGTTTTAAAACTTTCAAAATCTCATTAAAGATTAATGCAAATTTTCTGTTGACAAAATGCATTGAAATTTTGCCACTCTGATATTTTTGAAATTAACCTTTGAGGAAGAAATACTTGGAAAAAATTTGATTAGCAGAGCATCGCCAAACCCTTAATTTTCAGAGAACAATGTCTCTATAATGCACAAGACAATATGAAAAAATTAAATACGATGTTGAATGTGAGGCCAATTTGTTCTCTGGCTTTATTTTGTAAATTATATGCTGTTTTATTATTGTTGTTGTTTATTACGAGGTGATAGTATCCATAGAAACCTACAATTTTTTTGCTTGTACTTCACATAACACTGGTTGTTTTCCAAGTATCATTCTCCATAAAAGAGAAAAAATATTTTTCTATCTCAGTAATTTTCCACAGATATGCTTCAGAATTTACTTTATATCTTGCAATTTATCATTAGAGCTCTACTATTAATGAAGACTCAAACTGTTTTGAAGGAAATAATGCTTAAAAAATTAAGACCTTGCAATGGTATGAGTAAAAATTGATAACCCTACTTAGAACATTTAAATATTTTTCTGTACGCTCTAATTAAATAGGTAGTACACTAGGGCTAGTTTTGACCTGATTTGTAATTGGAAATAAGGAAACATTTTGCCCTTGGATTTATTAACAGTATCAGAGGTGTTCACTGAAATATCCTCAGGTCTGTACCATGAATTTTGCTTGGAAACTGAACCTAAATTTCGGTGGCCACAGTTTTCTTTGAGCAACTTGTTTTAAAGTTTAGCACAAACAAGTAATTCACTGTATAGCTTTAAAATATGATACACATCTTTATATGATACACATATAATACTTCACTTCTGATTAATTATTTTGCTTTTTAGTTCATAATTTTGACAATTTACAATTATTTTTTTCCAAGGAAAAAAATCTACTTAGGTAACTATTTTCAGAAATTTCCACACAAGAAATTCAGTAAAATATTTTAAAATATACATTCGTTAAGTAAAATAGCAGTCTATTTCACTGAGAAAGTCCTAGTTACGTGACGTAGTCTGTACTTTGAACAACGCTGGTCTCCTGTCCCAAATCTTCCCTTGGGAATGTACTCAGAGATATATTTGGAGAAAGAGGGAGAAGAGGTGGTAGGTAAATTAGTGAGAATTCAAAACCAAACAATTTTAAGCAACACTGAGTGGAGTTAGCAATAATTATCTTCCAGCTCACCTTGGCTTTTTATTGATTAGTGCTTTCATGACCATACAGTTCTTATCATTTGTTCTTTTCAATAATTTTTTTTTTTTTGCTGATAAAATAACACATGTTAGAACATCTGGAATAATGCATGCATTATAAAACAACACATGGTTGAACATCTGGAAAATACAGAAAAGTACCAAAGGAGAGCAAAATAATTTCCAATCCTAGCATTCACAGTAATCATTGTTAAAAATTATTGTGTTTTTCAACCTAGTATCTTATTTATCTGACTTTTTACCTATATGAAAATAGAGATACCATATATATATAATTTGTATATTTCCTTGTGTATAATAAAAGCTCATACTAATAAATATTCTTCAAAATCCTATTGTAGTGATTGTATCATAAGGAATATTATCCATACTCCTATAAGCAATGAGCATGTATATCTCAGCATACCATTACCAATATTTCTCCTAAATATTTAAAAATCTTTGCAAAGCTTTTCATCAAAAATATGATTATCTTTTAATTATTATTTTGTAATTACAAGAGGAGTTGAAATTTTCATATGCTAAATATTTGTATTTCTTTTTTGAATTAACTGTGCATCTACTTTAATGTAGATTTCTTTAACCCATTCTTAATTTTACATTAAACTTTTTCTTAATTTATTAAGTTCACTAGGCTTTTCTTAATCTACTTTTTAATTTTTGCAAAAGTTAATCATGCCAGGTATTTTATTTCAGAGAATTTATTTTATTTCTGGGAAGAAAAAAATTCATATCAAATGCAAATATATAGAAGATCCCAATGAAATGTACACTTTCAATACATATAACAATACTTTCAATTACATATAAACAAATAAAATTGAATGATGTGACCTACTTGGTTAACTTAAAATCACAGACGCTTGAAGTGTTAACCCTAGCACCAAAGCATTGTTACCAATCTGAGCTAACATCTAGAAGGTGTATACAATTTACTGATACATTGTGTCTTTTAAAATGTATGCAAATCCACCATCATCTAGAGTAGTATTAAAAACTAAAAATAACACTGCATAGATATTTATGTTCAAGCAGAAATTAAGAATGGAAAATGTATAGTGGTTAGAATATATACATACTTATATACACATATATATGGATTGAAGATGACTATGATACTTTCACTCCAGTGATAATTACATCTTAAGGTTGCTTTTTTTTTTTTTTTTCCTTTTTGCGGTATGCGGGCCTCTCCCTGCTGTGGCCTCTCCCGCTGCGGAGCACAGGCTCCGGATGCGCAGGCCCAGCGGCCATGGCTCACGAGCCCAGCCGCTCTGCGGCATATGGGATCCTCCCAGACCGGGGCACGAACCCGTATCCCCTGCATCGGCAGGCGGACTCTCAACCACTGCGCCACCAGGGAGGCCCAAGGTTGCTTTTTTTTTAAATTTCACCTTTGGAAAGGATTTTAGATTCACAAATAGGTAAATGGAACATTAAGCCCCGTAAAGGATTAGCAAACAGAGTGAAACTTGATCCACATGGCTGAAAGTCAATATTGAGTTTCTTCATTTATCAAATTATACATTTAATAAATTGCTTTTGAGCCCCTTCAATTGCAAGGCTCAATACCAGACTCTCAGAACTGAAGGATTATGAATTAGAACAAATGGCTTCTCCAGTTAGAAATCATGTAACCTTAGTACGGAGAATTTAGTTCAATCTATATAAATGTCTCCAATTTTTTTTAATCACATTCTTAGCGATGAGTCTATTATTTCCACTGAGACTCATAGAAAAAAGTTTTTCTAAATCTTCTCCCTGTCTTTTGCTAATTCACTGAGGAATCAAGATCTATATCCATGGATGAAATTCACAGATGAGAATTTCATATCTGTGATTAGCAGTCGAAGTGAGATTCAGGGGTCAGACAAACAGCATCATTGGCAGAGATAGGGAATCAACTGAAAAGTAAGGGGATAATGGCCAGTTGTGCTTATAATTCTCTTTTTTCTCTGCTTTCAGGCAGAAACACATTCCAGGGGCTGTCACTCACTCTCATTACTAGGACTGTTTCTGCTGGGGCTGGGAGTGACACAGCAGGATATAACTGTTTGAATTGCTAAGCATCCTCCAGGCAAAGACAATAATTAAAATGTTCTGATTTCAAAATTGTAATTTTTTACGGGTGGATCAGAAAACAGAATAAATTTTACTACTGTGCCATGCCAAGCAAAGTATCTTTTTCTTTTGTCGTTTATTTCTTTCTGTGACTTATATGTCATACAGCCATGCATATGCATGCTAATGTGTGACAAATTTTCCTACATGCACAGTATACAACTTTAATGTGCATTGTTATGTAGCAAAGAAAGACAGCCTTCTATAAAAACTCCTGTGTATGTGTATTATTGACTAATTGTTCCCAAGCACTCACTAGCATACTACACTAATTGTATGTCTCTGAAGTCAAATTAAATGTGATATGTCCTTTTTGCATTTGTAAATATGGGAGGCAGTTAAATGAGACTGTATTAATATTTACAGAATTTCTCTTTTAGCCTAACATAGTGCTAGTATATTAAGTTCATTTCATTTAATTCTCACAAAAATTTACTAGATAGGGATTATGATTTCTAAAGCATGACTAAAGATACTGAGTTTCCAGAAGTTATGTGCTTTCCCAGAAGTTAAACAGCTAATATAATATAGAATTGCGATTTCAGCAGGGTTTTCTCTGATTTCCTGAGCTTATGCTTTTTCAGACATAAATTGCTTAAAGTGATGATTGACCTAGGCTAGACCTAGAGGTGTAAGAAGGTCATTGTTTCCCAAATAGTGATATGTTCTCTTTAAAGTGAGAAGGCTCATCTTGTTTATTCAAGAGATCTGTAAACATTAGGGAACTGATTTGATGGCATCCCTCACCCACGCCGCCCCCAAATTCAGTTGTATTGAAATGTAAAACACCAATGCTGGCTGTTCAGCTGGTTGGCTTAAAGTTATTTCACTTCTCTGACCCTGCACCTGTTCTGTTAATTTGCATCAATGCTAGAAGAGTTGTATTTCTCAACCTAGGACATTTGTATAAAATTCAGAGATCACAAACTCAAATGCCTGGAGTTTTCAGAGCTTTGTGAATGAAATTGGATGTGAAAGAATAGGAATTGTGGGGCCTGTTGGAGGCTGCACACTCCTCACAAAGGAGATTGTTTTTGAACCCCTTCAGTTGCAACATGCTGTACCTGGCTCTCAGAACTAAAGGGTTGTGAATTAGAACAGTTGGCATCTGTTCTGATCCACTTAAAAACAAACAATGACAATGTCTTAAACAAACAAAATACTTAGATATGAATTAATCCAACCCAAGGCTGCAAGTTTACAGCACTTAGTGAAAATTAAATTCTTCATAGATTATTTGAGCACCTTAGCAGTCAGTCTAATGCTGAAATATTATCAGAATTCAGTTAAATAATACTTAATGGTCCATTTTCTTAATTATTCCTTCTGTGAACCACACTAGTTTTTTCAAAGAGAATGAAGCAGTGCAGTCACTGATACTTGTTTTCAGAAATGCTCCTTTAAGTATAAAAATGCTTTATAGATCTCCAGCATTTCAAAGTTGATTTTAGAGATTATAAAGGTTTTAAAGTGTACGAGTTGTTTTCGGCCAGTGGGGGGGGGGCGGGGAAGGGGGCGGATAAGAGAAACCAGCAAGCAAAGAGGTACTGCTGGGGTTTCCTAAAGCTAACCCTTAGGTGGCAGGGCCATCTGGGGTGTTAATTTGGCCATTGAGACTGGCCAGGCTTGTGTCTTCTTCTGTGTGTCCCCTTGAAGGTATGATTTGGGGGAAGAGGCTCCCCTTCCAGGACAGAGCACAGAGGAGGACCTCTGGGACAGATTCTCACATGTGGCTCTTTTCCCTTTCCTGGGACTCATACTCAACCATGATGTGCCCGGTGGCCTCACTGTGTGCGCTGAGCAGACTCAGACTGTTCTGTGCTTGCTTGGAATGAAAACACAGGCTCTGCGGACCACTTCTCCATCTTTCATTTTGCTTTTGCTATTTTTCCCTATTCAGCAGTATGGTGTGAATAGATTGGATTATGAGTTAATACAGGCCTATGGGTTGTTGCTAGGACAAAAAGCTAGGCTTTGTTTGGGGAATGACATTTGTTTGCTGGCTTTCTCTTGGAAACATAAGAGCCTTTCCCTTCTAAGCAGATTTTTTTTTTTTCCCATGATGAAACCATGGTAAAATATTTCTGATTCATTGGGTAGAACCTAGTGCTAGCTGCATTAGGTACAGTTTATATTTCAGGGATTCACTAGGAGGCTGCTGATGGGTAATCCTCTTTTGAGCACACACTCATGTGCTAATGTTCCTGTCTTCTTACAGGAGGCGATCGAGATCGGATGACAGCAAATCATGAGAGCTACCTCCTTATGGCGAGCACCCAGAATGATATGGAAGACTGGGTCAAGTCCATCCGCCGAGTCATATGGGGACCGTTTGGAGGAGGTGAGTGTATTTTAAAATCATGGAAAAACAGAAAGGTAGGCCAAAACTGTTCATCCTTTCCCCCAGCCTGTGTCACTATCAGCACCTACTTTCAAATGGATGAATATTAAAGTAAATAGTAAACTACTAATTTATTTGTAGACACATATCTAAGTAACTCCTAGAAGTTCAATTTAGATCAAATATCATTAATAACCAACCTTCTTCCACAAATATTTTGAATTATAAAAAGGGATAATATTTTTCTTTTATCTTGGATGTTCCATTTTACTAATAATACATACTTATGAGCCTCATATCATAAATGTAGATTAGTTAATAACCTGTAGATACAGGGCAAAAAAACATTTTGACTATTAGTTTTGGAAGAGATTTCAGCCCCCAGATGCTCAGTGGTATCAAAGAGGAGTGGCAAAGCATTGGATGAAAATATGCTGGTAATCAGAGGGACAAAAAAAAAAAAAAAAAAAAACTTTGCAACTTTACAATCAGGAAAGTATTTGTGGATTTGATAATAAGTTTCTTTTAAAATTCTAAGCTAATACAGTGTAGAGAATATATCATGTGAAGAATAAGCTACATGTTGCTATGAATAGAGCTAAAAGGAAGAAAGAAGGATAAAAGATGTGATCTTTTCTATCAAGTAATATAGAGTGATATAAACAGAAAACATATTTAAAGAAAAAGTCCAATAAATGGAACCAAATAGATAAGGACCCCAAAATATTCATCTATAACGAACATGTATTTCTAAGAAAGTAAAGCCTAGTTATTTTATGTTGATGTAGTTAAAATAAATGATATAAATCAAATTCATATCTATTAAAGCAATTAGAACTTTCATATTTATTTTATATTCTCTTTTGTGTATTGTCAGCCCCCTGAATTCAGAAGTGAATTTTTTTCCCTTAACATATCAGATGCTTCTTAAGCTGACTGACCTCTTTACATTTTAGAATAACTTCAAAAGCTTAGTTTAAAAAGTTGAAAAGTTAAGTTAAACTTAAAATAGTAAAGATTCATGGAAGACATGTTGATATTTTACAAGAGTAGTGGTACACGTCTGCAAACTGTCTGTCCTTTAGCAGGATCTCCTCTTGGGGGAGGGGGAGGTTCCTAACCAGGGTGACCATTCATCCCAGTTTGCCTGGTAACAGTGTAATTTACTACTGTTGTCCCAGGCTAATTATTGACAGTGCTATCTCTCACTCTCACGGTGTTCTATTTTGGGTGACAACTTGTATGGTCACCCTATTCATATACTAAAATGGCTAGTAAGTGACTTTAAAATGTTTGAAGAGGCCGGTGGGCTGAGATCCCATCCCAGTGCCTTAGCAGAGGGGTCTTCATGACTAGTTATGAGAGATACATACTCAGCTGTGAGACGTCTTCTGCTACCCTCAGGGTCAAGGATTTCTGGGGAAGCCTAAGGATATGTCTTTTCAAATTTCCTGTTTCCCCTCCATTATCAGGTTTCTGAGGCTCCTGAGTTCAGGAAGATTCTTAATATCTGCTGAAAGTGGTACTTTTGTTGAAGGATTATTTCTATCAAGGATTATTTTCTCCCATTCCTCCTCTTCCACCTGTCCTTTTCTCAAGAAAAATGAATGAGATCCAGTTTACTTCACCAAATCAGTGGCCACAGGAGGTCCTATCCACCCAGGAGTATCACAAGTGATCTTAGTGAGATCTATGTGTTAATCTTCAAATTTATGAACCTGGAAGGAATACTCTAGTAGCTGATTGGTTTGTATACTTTATCCTGCAGAACGTGCTTCAGGGATTTTGCAAATGCCTGGTTCAAATTTACTTTTAAAGAGATATATTTTAGCATAGAGCACTTACAACAGAAACAATACTCTGAAGAATAAATCTTCTCCTTCCCTCTTTGTTTTAATTGAAGAGTGTTAATGAGATTGTAAGGCAAGCTCTTAAAGTACTCATTCAATTTGCAAGAAATCTTTTGTGATTCATCTGAACATCGGAATTTCCTAAAGTTGTTAGAGAATACACAACCAAACCGAATGCTGACCCCGACAGAAAATTGCAAACGTCACCCACAATCTCATGTTTCAAATGTTTGCATTAATATAGCCCCTCTATACTTACTGATTGAATTTTAAAGAAATGTTACAAATTTGAGTTGTAAACAATAAATTTATATGACTGAGAAACATTTTATTTATCTTATGTATTGGGGTTCCGCTTAATATTTCATTGAAAATAAGTTTTTCACCACTTAAGAATATTTTACTTTATTTTTATTTATTTATTTTTTAACATCTTTATTGGAGTATCATTGCTTTACAATGGTGTGTTAGTTTCTGCTGTATAACAAAGTGAATCAGCTATACATATACATACATCTCCATATCTCCTCCCTCTTGCGACTCCCTCTCTCCCACCCTCCCTATCCCACCTCTCTAGGTGGGCACAAAGCACTGATCTGATCTCCCTCTGCTATGCGGCTGCTTCCCACTAGCTATCGATTTTACATTTGGTAGTGTATATATGTCCATGCCACTCTCTCACTTTGTCCCAGCTTACCCTTCTCCCTCCCCAAGAATATTTTAAAACCACTCTATTAGTTCAGACTCACATTTTGTAGATTAGGTCATTAAGACCCAGAGAGAATGAATGACTTGCCAAGTGTCATACTGTGAGTAACATAAGTAGGAAGAAAACTCGTGTGTTTTCACTGTGAGCTTCTTCCTGCTTTATTGCACAATAGCTAATCTATTACTTCTACTGTGGTAGTGAAAAACCCACAATTACAAGTCCATGCCTTATTGATAGTATATTCTTCAGTATATGAAAAACAAAAGTGTTTAAAAGTTGATAAGTAGGATGAATATAGTTGAGTCCTTCAAAAATATCTGAATTAATACCATCAAGAAAGTGAAAAGACAACCCATAGAATGGGAGGAAATTATGTCCAGATCATATGTCTGATTTTGGACTTCTACCCAGAATATGTAAATAACTCTAACAATTCAAAAATAAAGACAAATCAAAATTTTGACCCAATTAGAATCAATTTTAAAATGGGCAAAGAATCTGAATATACATTTCTGTAAGGAAAATATACAAATGGCCAATAACCACATGAAAAGATGCTCAGTGTTATTAGCCATCAGGGAAATACAAACCAAAAGCACAGTGAGATACCATTTCTTTCGGACACACTAGGATTGCTAGAATCAAAAAGTTCCATAATAACAAGTATTGGCAAGGATGTGGAGAAATTGAAACCCCCCCTGTATTGCTAATGGGAATTTAAAATGTAGCTGTTTTAGAAAACAGTCTGACAGTTCCTCAGATGAGTAAACATAGAGCTACCATATGACCCAACATTTGCACTTTTAGGTATATACTCAAGAGAAATGAAAAATGTATGTCCACACAGAAACTTGCACATCAATATTTATAGCAACATTATTCCTAAATGCCAATAAGTAGAAACACCCAAATGTCCCTCAAAGGACAAATAGATACACAGAAAGTGGTATAGTCATACAATGGATTGTTCAGCCATAAAAAGAATGAGGTATTGATGCATGCTACAACGTGAATGAACGTTCAAAACATTGTGCTAGATGGAAGAAGCCCGTCAGAAAAGACTATATATATATATATATATATATATATATATATATATATATTATTTTCTATTTATAAGAAAGTACAGAACAGAGAAATCCATAGAGACAGAAAGTAGATTTGTGATTGCTTAGGGCTGGGATGGGGAAATAAGGAGTTTGCAGTGGGTTGGTAGCCAAAACATATGAGATCTTTTTTTTAGGTGATAAAGTGTTCTAAAATTAACTGTGATGACCATTGCATATATCTGAGTGTATTAAAAACTACTGAATTGTACACTTTAAACAGGAGAATTCTATGGTATGTGAATTATATCTCAGTAAAGCTGCTAAAAAACTCCTGAATTGTCATAATTGCTTTTCATTAGAGAATACATTTCCCCTTCCTATCTTAGTCATAGAATCCAAGGCAGTTAATCCTAAATAAAAACTTATTGGCTTCCAACCTCCTTTCCACTGCTCAAAGATTGTTGTGGTTGTTGATGAAATGGCATCTGTAAAAACATGTAGGGCCTCCCTGGTGGCGCAGTGGTTGAGAGTCCGCCTGCCGATGCAGGGGATACGGGTTCGTGCCCCGGTCTGGGAGGATCCCATATGCCGCGGAGCGGCTGGGCCCGTGAGCCGTGGCCGCTGGGCCTGCGCGTCCGGAGCCTGTGCTCCGCAACGGGAGAGGCCACAACAGTGAGAGGCCCGCATACCACAAAAAGAAAAAAAAAAAAAAAAACATGTAGAAGGTGACTTTTCATCCTGATTTATCAAGTTCTGTATACCACCTCCAGATACATTTTAAATGTGTTTATTGTAGAGAGGGCATTTCATTGTCTATACTGCAGTTCTACAACCTGTGTTTCTAAATAGTTAAAGTTTTTCAGGAGGCACTGAAACTTATTCAGGTTGTTTATACATGTAAAATATTCCCTCTTTACCATTTCAATATTAGACATTTGATTAAAACATAGGTGACACCTGAGGAGTTTGCTTAGTTTTTCAATATTTAGAAATTAAAAACTGTTAAGTGAAATCATAAAATATAAGGCTTTGATATTTCTTTTTATAAAAAAAACAAAGTTACTACAAATACTCAGATGAAAGAGGGGAACCAGGGGAAATGCAAAATGCAGACACCCTCTCTTAACAGCCAAGCCTGATAACTTAGTTCAGTATTGAATCTAGATACCTCAACCTTCTTTTATCTGATTAACCCCCCTGTAAACAGATGCTTCCCTATTAATGATGCTGAGAAGCACATGGTTTCTGCTTTAAAGTCAAATCCAGAAGCTGGGATGTCAAAACATGTATTTAACTTTGGAAAAGTTTAGGCTTCTGGTTTTTTTTTGTTTGTTTTGGTTATTCTTGTCTTTTTCGCTGGGCTTCTGTTCGATTGTTTTTGAGGCAATGTATATGGAAGTACCCAGCCTGGGATCTGGGGAGGGTGAAAATTCATTAATTGTTCATTAGATCTGAGGGCATAGCCTAACTTTAGCTACTAACAAAATCAGGTCCTTCCTGTATATTTCTGTCTTCTTATGAAAAGAGTTGAGTCAGAGACTTACCAAGGCAGTAAAAATACTGAATGTGAATAATCCTCATGATGAGTAATTAGCACATGGGCAAGCAGTGGTTAATTAAGAAGCTATGTGGTCTTGCCTCTGACACAGACCACTGTGTGATCTGTGGTAAGTGATATTACCCCCTCACCTTTAGGTTCCTCACTTGTGAAATAACGTTGGACAAAACTCTTTTAACTAAGATTAATTCCAACTCCAAAGTCCTGCAATCACATGTGTTCCCTCCATACCAATGTTCAGAGAAGTGATGTTTTCAGTGGGCCAAGGTGCCTCTCGTCCAGCCCTGCCACTGTCTTGGTGGGACTGAGTTATACCTCACAGTTCCTTATTTTCCTAGCAGCCTGCTGTGACACAGAGGCAAAAACAGTGGTCGAACCATGGGGCAGAAATAATAATGATTTCCTCAGTGACAAAATTTTACCTATCTGGCCATGCTAGTCAGAGTAATGATGTTTCTAAAGGGAGTATCTTTTTAATACACTTCACAGCTTTTTTAATGCTCCTGCTAAATAGCTAGGAAGGTACTCAGAAGCCTTAGGGGTCAGTTGGGGTTAAAGCACTAGCATTCCAAATGTGCTCATGGAACAGCCAGGTGGATGAATGATTAACCCAGTGAGTAAATTGTTCAGTGACTGGGACCAAGGGGGTTGGTAGACTTAGGGGCTGGGGTGCAGCGGGTGCATGCACGATCAGGGGAGAAGATGAAAGCAGGATTGGTTTGAAAACCATAGCCAGACAAATACATACGTATAAAAATGTATAAACACACACACACATATGAGTTAACTTGTTTTGTGGTTATACCTGCAGAATCTTTGCTGCTAAATTTTGAACAGTTTTCTATTTCACACACATATGTTTTAACGATATGCACATTTACATCAGCACTCACAAATAGATTCAGTTGCAAAGTATCTGAAAAAATAATCTTGTATAGGAAGAAAATAAATGCAGAAAGGAAGGGGCAAAAAGTTGACCCCCTCGGGGCTGGTTTGGGGCTGTTTGGTTTCTGGAGGGACTGAGGCAGCCAGCTGTAAAGGTATGTACAAGACCAGAGCCGGCAGGGGAGTCACTGCAAAGGCAAAGGAAGAAACAAGGGGTTCAGGCGGCCGCGGGGCACTCTCTCTGCTCCCCTCACACTGTTGTGACTGCACCTGCTGCATGTGACCGGCGGGCACTGAAGGCAGCCACAGCCACAGCGTGGTGACGAGGCAGCTGCAGCCCTGCCAGCTCCCGCCCAGCTCTCTTTGAGAAAAGGGGAGCAGGAACAGGACTAGCGGGGGAGAAGCTCCCTGCAGAGCTGCTTCCTACACGGATCCGAGGAGGAGCCTCTCCCGGAACGGGCACTGGACTGTTCTGACGTGGCGATTCCCTCGGGAGCCCCGGGAGTTTGAAGACCCAAGGGAGAAGCCCGCAGAGAGCATCAAAGGCTGAGGGGTGCTATAAAAGGAACAGGGGAGTTCTTTGAAAAGAATCTGTCATGCACAGAAATGCTTTCTGGAGAACGTGCCATTATCTGCCTCCCCTTTTGCTCAGATAAAAGAAGCCAGCAAGGACAGTACTGAAATATCCCTCAGGGGCCTTTTGGTCATTGTTCTTCTTTCCCCTGCTCACGGCTATTTGCTGACCTTTCCAGAGAATCTCAGTTCCCCCCCGTTCCAGCTGAGAAGACAGTTCCTAATAAAAAAAAAAAAGAAAAAAGAAAAGTCTGCTGTTGGAATGGGAGGTGCCGCTTGCTTGCAGTGGTTCTTTTTGCTGTGACATTTTGGAATGTCTGCAGAAACAAAAAAAAATAATAATTAAAAAAACCTCAAAAAATCCCGGGATTAGGCAAGAAAAAAGGAACTTTTTTGCCAAAAAGAAGTAAATGAGAGGTGGTAACTTATCCCTGATCCAGGACCTGGATGATCAAAATCTTCAAGTTCTAGGAAACAGCACTTCAACAAATAAACAAACATGAGAAGGAGTAGCTGTGGGATCCCGATATCACACAGAGACAGGTTTTAAAGGGAGCCAGAAACTGGTTCAGAATTTGGGGGCTGTATGATGCCTGAAGACCGAAGTACTGGGGGGCGCCCCTCAGGTGCCTTGGCGTCTACTCCTTTCATTCCTAAAACTACATACAGAAGAATTAAACGGTGTTTTAGTTTTCGGAAAGGTAGGTACATAATATGTTCATGTCCTTTTAAAATATCTTTCTGATGCTTTAAGGTCAGTTTACGCTCAGAGAAAGTGGGAGTTTGGAAGCCAAGAGCTTAAAACTGTACAAGAATGGTTTATGTGTGGTTTTGCTTGTCTATACTTATTTCTCGAGGTTCCTATTGATCTGTTTATTACTGTCTGTGAATGTGCCAGGGGGCGGGGCTTAAAGAACGGTGGTCCTAAAGGGATCACCTTGACTGCTGGAGAACAAACAAGCTGGCCGGACCATGCCGAGGGGAGGGGCCGAGACTACCTTGGGCTGTTCCCAGACTCAAATCAAGCAGCCATGCTGTTCCCGCCTTGAACGGAGTCCCTCTCAAGTCCCCGTTCTGTGCTCCCATCACATAGGTTTGGTTCTGGCTGCCTGCGCTTGCCTCCCCTCCCCTACTGAGAAAATTGTAATAATTGGATTATCTGTAGTGGTCCCTTTTCAGGAGGCTTTGAACCATATTGATTAACACTGATAAGAAATAGGAGTCACCTTGACTTTCCAAATTATCATAAGGTGGCACTGGGAGAGGGCAAAGATATGAAGGATCAGGAACAAGGGGTGGGAAAATATAAGCTTAGGATCAATAAAAGAAACTAAGTATTTCAGGGCTTCCCTGGTGGAGCTGTGGTTTGAGAGTCCGCCTGCCGATGCAGGGGACACGGGTTCGTGCCCTGGTCCAGGAAGATCCCACATGCCGTGGAGCGGCTGGGCCCGTGAGCCATGGCCGCTGAGCCTGCGCGTCCGGAGCCTGTGCTCCGCAACGGGAGAGGCCACAACAGTGAGAGGCCCGCGTACCGCAAAAAAAAAAAAAAAGAAAAAAGAAAAAGAAACTAAGTATTTCAGAATTGATTTGTGTAGGGGGAGTTAAAGGGTACAACACAGGTAAAATGAAATATTTCTATAAAATGTTTCTGTATCAACATATTTTAAAATGGCCTTTTGTTTTAAAATGGGAATAATTAAATCAAATGATTATTTAAATTGGAACTAGGTAATTATAATCTTAAAGTCACGTACTGTAACCTAATAATTTAATTAGGAGCTGACTTGAGTCCCATCTAAGGTTGTTCTTTCTCCCTTTTTTCTTTAATTTGCCACCTATTAATCAACATTCTCTATCTAGTAATCAACAAAAAATAGTAGAGAAGAAAAACCGTATACTTAAAACAAGATATAGTGGGAACTTTTTAAAACTAAACCTTGCTCTTTCTGAGTCTTTTCCTTTGAGCAGTTAATATCTGGTATGATCGTTATCATATATTATAAGCAAGGAATTATCATATATTATAAGCAAGGAATTCGGGTGTTAATTTATATTCCTCTCTCATCCACAAAGATAATTAAATGGGAGTTTCGTGTCTCATATTTTATAGATCTTTAGAGATTTCATGGTTACTGTAAGATTGCATCATTGATAGAGAAATTGGCAATGAGAGAAACTGAAAAAGGCTAGGGATTAATTGCTTAAAGGACATCCCCTCTTCTGGTTCTCCCACCACTCAGCAACTAAATTGGGTTTATCCAAACATGTAGAGAAGGTCTACTTTTCTAGGTTATTACTGCTCATTCGTAACATGAAATGTTCTGGGGACAATTAATTTATCTTCGAAATGCAGAGCAAAGTGTTTTTTATGTTTTCCACCTTCTCTCCTCCCATATTGGAATATAGCATGTCTTCGAGAACCCTGGTTAACACTGCTGTTCGTTATGTCCTCTTCCCTCTCTCCTTAAGTATCAATGAGGGAAGGCAGTGCTGCAAAAAAAAAAAAAAAGAAGAAAATTCCCATGGGCTGGCACATGGCAACCAGAGAGTGGAGAACAGCTTCCATCTATCATCTCCTGTGGGCTATTTTTAAAGTATTGTCCTTGCCTCTGCAAAGTCTTAGTAATCTGAAGAATGTTCAGCATCTGAGTCAAGGATTAACAGATTTTTATTTTACAAAGTTGCATTCTGGTTACTGTCAGAACCGTAAAGGAGAGGAGGTGCAGGGGGCATTCAGCTGTGTTAAGTTCCCTCTCCCTGCTCAACCACAGTTAGGCAGTGAGGCTCTGGGAAGGAAGGCGCCGGGCTGAGGCTGGGCTGCGAGGCTGTTTCTGTGCCACACTAGCCGCTCTTTTCAGTGGTGGTGTGAAGCCCAGAGTGTTAGATCTTTATTCAAGGTCCTGCACTGAAAAGAATGAACTTTTCTTTCAATCCCGGGTTCCCAAACCATGCTACTTTAAGAAGAGAGTGTCGTTTTGTGCTTTGTTTAATCCCCTGCGTGCTCCAGGAGTTCCAGAAGTGGACAGGGGTTTCTGAGTTCCTCTCCCAAGCCTGTTGGAGAGCATCCACTGAAGTCCTTTCAATGAAAGTAAAAGGGAGGGTGCAGGAAGCATGGAAAAGCACCCAGAAGTGAAAAATGGTAATGCGTCTGCTTTTCCTGATCCACATTTAAAACATTTTTTACTACTGTTATGGGTCGGCTGACAGAAGAGGCAGCTCAGCACTTGAGAATGGCCCTCAGAATGAAGAGGGGAGCTCAGTTAAAGTTTCCAGAGACCTGGTGGTATTGCAGCTTGCATGCTGTGCCTGTTGGAACTCACTGCTCTGAGTTCCTTTCTCTTACAGACCTCTTCTGTCCTTTACTGCCCTCTGTTTCTTTGTTTAGTTACTAATAAAGGTCTCCGGACATGTTTTCTCAGCGGTTTTAAAAATCTAGGCACTGTGAACCATCTATTAGACAGGACGCTGGGGAGAGTGGTGCTTTGGATTTATGTTCTGGTGAGATAAAGATTACAATGTGTTCTTTACCCTTTTGATTTTGAAACTATATATTTTTTTTACCTCCATAAGACTAATATGTAATATACAGAGCCTAACCAAACTTTTGATTACTTGGAACACTTTGGGTCCTGATGTCAGTGTTAATTTCTAGTCAGAATGGTCTGGATGGTTTAAGATTGTTGTGATCACAGAACATACTAAAGTAAAATTTTAAACCCTAACTTTATCTTATCTTTCCTGAGTCATGCTCTTCTTGGAGATAAAGCATCATTAATTCCCCAGTGCTTTTTTTTTCCCCCTAGACAGTAACTTAGTGGTCATGCCCCATTGCTTCTTCCTTCTTTATATACTTTCAGCTCCATTTCTATTTCCATCACCTTAGTTGTCTGTGCCTTTATGGCTTCATGAACACAAGGTACTTTGACCTTAGAAGTGGCTCTTCAAGACAGCATCTATCCTCACTTCTTTTCACCCCCAACATTATTCACAAATTCCTGCAGCACAGTTCATTTGTAAAGTGTTGTCCAGTTGGTATTCCTGAAACAGTACTAACAAGCAATGTTCCACGGCTTAGACATTTTTCGTGAGTCCCTATTGCTCCCAGGAGGATGTCCCATTTCATGCAACTGTCAAGGGCTTCTAAGTAATTCCAACTATTTCCAATTCCCCAGACTATCCCCTCTTCCTCCCTGAACCCATCTCCTGTAACACCTCTTTGCTCTGTTCAGTGCCCCCTCTGCTCTCTCTCCTCTGCAGTCTGTCCACACTCTACACTGTCATTGTCATTGTTGGCTCTCACTTCTTCATCAAGCCTTCTCTGTTCATCTGTTATACTCTTTACTCTATAGCCCCTATATTTCTTATATGCTGCCACCTGGCCACCTTATCTTCATAGCTATTTTCAAGTGTTTTTATGCACACTTGTGATAAGAAATATATATTTATATTTGTTTATTTCTTCTCATAGTTAAGAATGGCAATAGGTCTATTCAATCCAGGATTCAAGATCTATTGCAGGCTGGGGAAGTATAGTATTATTACCTATCTTTTTCTGCTAGTTCATAGACAGTAGTGAATTAAAATAGAATATCTTTACAGAGGTGGTGGATAACACCAGCATTTTCTTTAAAGTTAATTTAAAGTATTCTGATCTATCCTCAGAACCTATTTTTCCCTGTATATGCAGATGGTATGTTTATAAGTGAAAATGTTAATACATTAAGTGATGGTTAACCTTAAAGCATAAAAAAGTTAATGTTGTATATGTTGTTGTCACATTTATCAAAATTGATTTGTCCAACAGAATGCTACTATCCAAATCCATATAATTTTAAATGGTGCTATAAATGAGTAGCTCATTAATTCACATGTCAAAGTTTTACAGAGCATCTACCAAGTGATTTTGGGGGTGAGAAGGCAAACAAAACAAGTTTCCTGGAATCTATGAGTTCACAGATTCCTTGAGGATAAAGAAACATATAAAATATAAGTAATTACTTAATCTGTAATAAGCACTACGACAAATTATATATGAAGTCTGAGGAGTTTATGAATAAGAGACTCACCATGGAAAGGCAGTGATTCATCTGAACTACATGAAATCAGATTTAGTCTTTGGAAGTTTATGGAAAGACATTTTCTCTTACATGATCCTAAAAGAGTAGTCAGCATCCCTATGGGAAAAAAATGTCTGAATTGAATTAATTTAACATAGTGGAAAAGGAAGGCTTTTAGAGTCATATAGACCTGTGTTTATACCCCAAATCTACCACTTTCTAAATATGTGACTTCAAGTCACCTAGCATCTCTGAGTCTATTTGTAGAAGGGAGATGTCCTTGCAGAATATTTGTGAGTGTCAAATAAGAAACTACATGTAAATTGCATGGCTTGGTGCCTGGATGTAAATGGTGAGTATAATTACTCTGCTGGTCTAAGACCAATGCTATTGGGTCACTATTATCACATTATTACACTTGCTTATTTTTTTCAAGCCTTTATTTTTCTCCAGTCTGACTTTATTCTTCCCCAGTCTGACTACAAGAAGAGTCAAAATTTTACCATATATTCATTGGTTATTATAGATTCTGAGCTTCTTGAATTAAGTTTTCTATCCATAGAAGATTTGTTGGCTGCTTAAAAAGTGCTAGTAACAGAATGAAGTAAGCTTTGTCTGCCTTTGTTTCTTAGTTCCGTACTAAATTGGATGTCTTTTATTTTTATTTGTCCATTTACCTTGGGCAAATGTTCATTTTTAATTGAATATTATTACAGTCCTGGTGACACCGTGACTTATTCTGTTAGCAGGGTTGTAGTAAGCAGAAGGATATGTAAAAGCAAATTCTCTATATGACTTAGCATGTAATCTATGGCACGGAAGGGACAGGGAACTCTGAAAAATAACTGATAATAGAAAATTTAAGTAGTAACCAAGAAGTTATCTAACTTCTGCCTTTTTCATCAACAAATCAAAGACTTTTTTGTTTTCACGTTTTTATAGGAATCAGGGCCACAACCTGAGAAGTCTTGATAAGTTTCATTTTACCTTGGAGTTAGTCATTTATTTCCTCTAATTGAGGAGGTGAGGTATTTTATTTTAATGCATGCATTAATTCTACAAATGTTTATGGAACACTTAATCCTTACCCAACTTTGGTATTAAGTTCCAGGGAGCAAGAGAGTTTACCTATGTGTCTTAATCTATTCAGGCTGCTATAACAAAATGCCACAGACTCGGTAGCTTCTAAACAACAGGAATTTATTCCTCATGGTTCTGAAGGTTGAAAGACTGAGATCAGGCCAGCATGGTTGGGATCTGATGAAAGCCCTCTTCTGGGTTACAGACTGTTTACTTCTTGTTGTATTCCCAAGAGGCTGAAAGGGAAGGAATGAGAGAGCTCTCTGGGGTCCCTTTTATGAAGATACTAATCCCACTCATGAGGGCCCTGCCCTCATGACCTAATCACCTCTCAAAGTCCCTATCTCCTAAAACCATTACCATAGGCATTAGATTTTCAACATAGGAGTTTGGAAAGGACACAAACATTCAGACCGTGACACTATGGTAGACGGAGTATGAGCCTTGGAGTCTTTCATGTTCCCAGTTCAGTCCTTATGTCTGCAGTACTTTCAGAAATTTACCTAAACCTCCTTTAAGTTTATAGGATAAATATATAGTATAAACTGTTATCCAATATCATTTATAACAATAATAATAAATGTAAAATAATCATTTGATTATAATAATTGTGAAAGTACAATCTTCTTTTGACTGGTGAGGGACTAGTCTAGTATGGGTAGGCATCTAAATAAACAATTACAAAGCAATATGTTAAGAAAGCAAAGAAGAAAATAGCAAGTTTTGTGTCTGGGATGGGGGTGAGGGAATGTTAGTAAGGACTTAACACAGGAGATGATGTGAGTTGAATCTTGCAAGATAAGTTTTCCTAGGCTGGCTCATGACAGCAGGACGTACCTTCTAGAAGGAGACGTGAAGATGTAATAAGTCATAATACATATAGGAAACAACAAATAGTTCAGTATAGTTGTTGAGTATGTTGTTTGTGAGGAAGCAGCAGTAATGAGCATGGGTATGGCACAGTGCCGGGCATAGAAAGGGTGGTACCTAAACATTTGTACTTTGAATAGTGGATGAAGAGGCAGAGATCAGATTGTGGAGACTTTGTATTTCATGAAAAGGAGTTTGGTTGACCAGGGGGCACCATGGGAAGAAATGAAACAAAAGAGAGGTATAATCTGATTTAAATATTATGAAGATCACTGTGGCAGTACTTGCCTGGTTTGGGAACCCAGGTCTATAAAAGTCACTTAAGAAATATTGAGGATCGAGATTGAAAAGAGTATTCTTGAAGGAAAGAATTATGTAAGCTGTGAGAAGTGTCAAGAAGAAGAGTGAGATTGATAGTTTTAAAGGGAGTGAGCCATAGAGTGATGCAAAAAATAAATTTGGCTGTCAATGATTTGGCAACTAGGTAGTTATTGGCAATTATAGAAAAAGCTCTTTTAGTGGAATGACAATGTCAGAGGCCACATTGTAACAGGTTGACAAGAAGATAGAAAGTGATGAAATGGAGCCAGAGTTATACTTAGCTGGGAATCAAGGAGCAGAGTGAATAAATACAAGGCACAGAGAGTCCAAAGATGTTTAGTTTGTATTTATGTATCTTTTAGGATGGGTAGAATTTGAGTATATTTTTTAGATCACACTCAATAATGTCACAGGCTGCCTCTAGCTATTTAGTATATAAATCACACATAAAGGAGAAACCTCACAAATCCTGAAGATATTTAAATTTTCTTTATATTTTTTTCTCTCTCCTGTCTCTCCCTCCAGTTGAAACAGCCTCCCAGAGATATAATAAAATTACCTGTGTGATTTACTTTCTCAGCCTAGTGGAAAGTCATGTCCTGAGTGATGCTTCATGACACCATCAATGTACTTCCAGGGGAAATATGCAGAAATTCCAAGGATGGTTTTGTTAGGGAATGTGAAACCTCTCTGAGAATTTAAATGGACATAGCTGGAACTGTTTACAAGACTCACACCACAGGGAATATTCTTGTTAATAATCTACTAATCAATGTGTCCTTTTCTCCATGCTGCTAGCTGGGGATAGATCATGACCTTGTGCTTTTTAGTTAATTTTAAAATTTGAAGTTTCACTGCTCCCTCAAAGAAAATTCTAACTAAAGCAGCTTTTAAAAAAGAATTCCCCCCTACCTTTCTGTACAAAAAAACATTCTCACACAGGAAGTTAACTCACCATCTACCTTTGTAAGTCAGAGATGTTTGGGACATTCTATTTCCAATGCTACAGAATGAGCAGTATACATCTAATCATTACCTAATTCTTTGCAAGACCAGATAAACAGCAGAAAATTATTGTTTTTCCCACAGGAATTTCTAAGTATGTGTACATACTGTCTACATTTTTTAAAACTCTTTTACATATTCCGTTGCTAAATAGGCATAGCTCTTTATATTAAGGAAATCATTTTGTTGCACAAGATGCTGAGTTTTTTCCTTCTCCTTTTTTTTCCCGACTTCCCTCCAAATTTGCCATTTTCTCAACAGAAATCACCACTCCTAGTGTGATGACAGGAATTGAGGCCAGAAAACTAGTAAGAGACATGTTTCTTCCTCTGTAACTCAATTTTCAACCATTATACCCACTAGGCAGTATTGTGTAATACACAAGCAGAGGCTCTGAAATCCAACAGCCTTGATCAAATCCTGGCAACATCTTTTACCATCCCTGTGACATTCAGCAAGTTACTTAATCGCTCTATGCTTCCATCTCGTCCTCAGTAAAATGGTGGTACCCACCTCATAGAATGTTGAGAGTTTTAAATGGGAGAAATGAAGGTAAACTTCTAGTACTCATGCCTGGCATACATAAATACAGCACAGCTATTACCATTTTTTAGAGCACAGAAAAGATATGCAATGTTCTTCACTTTTAGAATGTATTAATATTTTAAATTACTAAGAAACGAGGACACATAATAATTGGGATTAAATAAAGTGGAAGAGGACAGGTATTCAGGAACAAGCAAAGATTTTTAAGCCTGACTAAATCTGGATATGGACTTCCATTCTGCCACTTGGTGCTGTGTAACTAACCTTAAGTGATTTATTTAATATCTCTGAGCCCAGTTTCCTAAGGTATAAAATAGCTACGTTGTATATTTATTATGGAAACAAGAGAATATATGTCAAGGACTTAGTGCATATTAGGTACCTAATACATGAAAGGATGTTAGGGCTTTTGGCTTTTAGTTTCTTACTATACCTCTTAAGAAATTTTTTATCATATAGGCAAGCATATATGTAACAAAGGGAGGAAAAAAAAAAAAAAACGGAGTGCCCATCTAAAGCAAAAATTACTGTGTCCTTTATCACATCCCTGAGTTTTGGGGAATAAAGAAATCCTGAGAGTTTTAAGAAAAGAATGTTTGTTTTTCATTACTGCATAAAACCAAATCTTGGAAGTTTGGTTCTCATTTGTAGCGCTCATAGAGGTTGAACTGGAACATCTTTAGTAGATTTTCTGCTGGATTTAAGGAGAAACCTTATGTAATGTATCAGTCCAAAACAATAAGTGAAAAATCAGATATGTAAGATTTATTCCCAAATGTTAACATTATGTTTTTTTGTTTGTTTGTTTGTTTTTTGCGGTACGCGAGCCTCACTGTTGTGGCCTCTCCCGTTGCGGAGCACAGGCTCCAGACGCGCAGGCTCAGCGGCCATGGCTCAGGGGCCCAGCCGCTCCAAGGCATGTGGGATCTTCTCGGATCGGAGCACGAACCCGTGTCCCCTGCATCGGCAGGCGGACTCTCAACCACTGCGCCACCAGGGAAGCCCAACATTATGTTTTAATATAATTTATAAGTGCCTCTGAAAGGCTATATCCTCAATTTTGGCAGGATAGAACCAAACATCCCAGGCAAATAAGCATCAAAGAACTCCAGGGAAAAAGATATGGTATTCTTCATTCATAACCAATTTTCAAGTTTTGTTATTAAAATACTAGAAAAGCTTCAAAATCATTATCACCACTTCATACAGAAATGGGCATCGTTGCAAATAACTGAAAACCCAGTGAATGGTGATTTATACAGGGGGTTATTTTTCTCACATTGAAAAAAAATCTCCAAGGAGTTGCTGCTGGTATTGGGTCAGCGGTTCAGTGATTTCAGCCCCGTTGTCTCTGTGAATCTTTCAGCCTTTCCCTCGTGGCTGTTGCCTAATGGTCAAAAGATGACTTTTAGTCACAGGTAGCATGTCCAAGTTCAAGATAGAAAAAGCCATGATTGGCAATTCCAGCTATATCTTTCTCTTTCATCAAGATAAACAAGTCTTCCTAGAGACTCCAGAAGACTCTTGGGAAGTGAGAGAAGTATTTAATTTTCCATCCATGAAAATAAAAATAACAAGAGAAAATAGGGGTGTGAATATCTGTTGAGTTAGGGGAAAATGTTTAACACACCATTATCGAGAAAGTGCTTGTTCCAAAGTCTACAAACTAAGCTAATTTCTAATTCTGTTTTATATGCATTTGAATATTAATAACAGGTAACTCCATCTTTTTTCCTAGAAGGAATATATGGATACCATTAGTGCCAGATTTGATACCAGGTGTACAATAGTTTTGTTTGTTGTTCTGTTATTGTTTCTACGTAGGCTAAGAATATTCTCTTTGGTAGCAAGTGTTTATTGCTTGGAATGTGATGGTTTTGCATTACTGAATCCATGCATAAGTTATTTTACAGATAGGGAGGTAAAGCATATGTTCTTACTGTTAAGTTCTGAACCTGATGTTTTTGAAATATTCCCCAAACATTCTGGAATCTTACATAGTTTCAGCATGCGACACTCATTTTTCTTCCCCTTTTATGAAAATCATTAGATCATTAAAGCCATCCCATCTGGAAACAGTGGAATCATATTTGCTTTGGCTCTTTTTCTCCCTTTTCTTATTGGTTGATCATTTTTCCAAACTACCAACTGATAATAATATATTTTAGAGGCATTGCTTCTTTTTCTTTTTCTTTTTTCTTTCTTTTTTTTTTTTTTTTTTTTTTTGCGGTACGTGGGCCTCTCACTGTTGTGGCCTCTCCCATTGCAGACCACAGGCTCCAGACGTGCAGGCTCAGCGGCCATGGCTCACGGGTCTAGCTGCTCTGCGGCATATGGGATCTTCCCGGACTAGGGCACGAACCCGTGTTCCCTGCATGGGCAGGTGGACTCTCAACCACTGCGCCACCAGGGAAGCCCCGAGGCATTGTTTCTTAATCAGTGGGGTACCAAATGCATGCACCAAGAAATGCATCATTTGTAGGTAATTAAAAATCATTAAAAATCATTGATGGGGCTTCCCTCGTGGCGCAGTGGTTGAGAGTCCGCCTGCCCATGCAGGGGACACAGGTTCGTGCCCCGCTCTGGGAAGATCCCACAGGCCACGGAGCAGCTGGGCCCGTGAGCCATGGCCGCTGAGCCTGCGCGTCCAGAGCCTGTGGTCCGCAACGGGAGCGGCCACAACAGTGAGAGGCCCGCGTACCGCAAAAAAAAAAAAAAAAAAAAAAATTCATTGATAAAACTGATCAAAATTGTTTTGATTTTTATTACCCCATGTGCTGACAATTCTAGGCAATGTGTAATCATATATGCCTCCCTGTTAGGACAAACCACCATGACCCTGTCTCCTCACTTTTAGTATGCACTGCTTCGAATTTCAAATACTTCTTTTTCCAATAAATTAATAGTTTAAGATTTTAAATAGCCAACACTGTCTGAAATATTTTATACGGATGAGAATTCTGCATTTCTTTTCATGGTTTTATCCCTTTGATTATAATCATGGCATCATCTCTTGTTTGAAAACAAAAGTTGAACAGAGATATGAATATTATTTAAACTAAATGAAAATTGGCCATAAAGTTACACTTGTAACAGAAGTAGAATTTGACTATTATCTACAGAATATTTCTGTTTTTAAGTTTTTGAATACGTTTTTTCCCAAAAGGAAAACATAAAAGAAAACCCCAAACTGAAATTATGTTTATTGCAATATTTCTTATTTCAAAGTGGATATCTCAAACTCCATATTTCCATTTCAGTTTTGGGCTAAATATGGAATACAGGGGGACAGGGCAGCACAAGGTAAACCCTTTTCATTTGAAGAATTGTACATAATGAATTTAATTCTGTAAAAATGTTAAGTACCAGATATGAAATGTTTGCTAGCATTCCAATCTTTGTTTTTCCTTTACATTGAGTTTTAAAAGAAAGCAAAAAAAGTGAGAAAAGATGAATTTCTCAAATTCATTGTGATCCTTTATTTCTCCAGGCATTTTTGGACAGAAACTGGAAGATACTGTCCGTTATGAGAAGAGATACGGACACCGTCTGGCTCCAATGTTGGTGGAGCAGTGTGTGGACTTTATCCGACAAAGGGGGCTGAAGGAAGAGGGTCTCTTCCGACTGCCAGGCCAGGCTAACCTTGTCAAGGAACTGCAGGATGCCTTTGACTGTGGAGAGAAGCCATCCTTTGACAGGTAGATTTCAAGTTTTCACTAACCATCCTTCACTGAGACACTCAAACTCAACCAAAAGGTTGCAGTAAACTGAGAGGACATAATCTTAATTGATGTTGTAACAGTTTAGAAGATGGATTATATGGCCTCACAAAGATGGATTGTTTTTAAGTTAGAGTCAAAAATTTGATATTTTAGATGTCTTTCTCTGCAATATTCCCCCCACCACCTTAAAACATTATTATTTATTCTTTTCCTTTGGCCCTAAATTAAAACTGTATTAAACTTTCACATCGGAAAAGTAAATTTTCAGAATAGGAGTCTTCTCTTGTTTGATGTTTCTTTGAATTCTTTCAGCTAAGGGATATTAAAAGTGTTGATAAACAGAGATTGGGATATTGGAAATATAATTAAAAGCATTATATTTTTAAAGTTATAGCTCCATCTTAATCTAAAATAGATTTGCAAGGAAACAAGGAGAAGTATATAGTATGGTGAAATTCAGGAAATAATGGAAGTTGCAGAGAAGAATGCATAAAACATCCATAACTCCACTAACTGAGTTGAACACCGATAATATTTTGTAAATTACCTCCTCCGGTTCAATTTTTTTAATTCAGTAGAAAAAAATAGTCATTTATCCTAATATTATTAACTCAACATTTGTGGCACAGTTTTTTTATATCAAGAGTTGAAACATGGCCTTTAATTCCAGCATATTCTAACTTAACATCTGATCATTGGCAACCTCTGTAACCATAATTTTTAATAACTATTTCATTCTATAGGTATATTGTTCATAATTGCTTCAATAAATTTGGATATTTAAGTCGTGACTTTATTACTATTACAAGTAATGTTGTAGTGAGTACACATTGATATAAATATTTTCTATTTTTGGATTATTTTTTTCAGGAGAGATTCTCAGCATTGGACTTGTGATAAGAATAGTTTTGATACTTGAAAATTGCCTACTTAAGTAGTATTTCTCTTTGAAAGTATAGAATTATCGTGTGGATAGACAGATCTACAGGACAGATAGACAAAAAGACTCTTGAATACATGATATAAGATAAAGGAAGCATCATTGAGAGCATGGGCTTGTTCCAATCCAAAAAATTCATGGTAACTCATTTGATGCCCTTTTACTGGTCACATTAACAAAACCCCGAACAGTGATACAATCATGCTGGCAAGGTGTGTTGAGGTAGGTGCCCTGATGGTGAGAGTACAGATCATCATAGTCTTTCTAAAGAAATTTGGTAATGTATTTCAAGACCCTTTAAGCAGGAAAGCCCAGTCCTAGAAAACAATCAGATATGTGGAAAAAACTGAAGCACAAAGTTGTTTATTACAATTTCCATAATAGTGAAGAATGAACTCCAATCTATTATCTCTAGCAATAGACTGTGGTTAATATAATATAATAAAATGTTATTTACTTATTAAAATTTTGGGAAACTGCTGCTTACATAATAAGTGGAAAAATTAGACAAGATAAATTAATTGATCAAAATGCCACTTTTTTACAAAAAGTGTCACAGTTTATAAAGATTCATAAATTCCCTCTGAGAGAGAAAAATTAAATGTGGTGGTAAAGAAATGAATTCAAAACTAGGGTCAGAGAACAAATTTCAAAAATGTAGATATATTTTTGGTGGGGGAGCCACATGTCTTATTCTATACTTTGAAAAAAAAAAAATCAGCAGCTCCATAGTTCTGGCCTGTCTGCAAGATATAAACAATGGTTTATCTAGGAGAAATGTACTTTTTTGTTCCAAAATTAGAAAAAAGTTTGTCAGTGGGATCCTCAAAATAAAATATCAGATTATGGGATAAACAACATCTTATACAATGAACTCATGTGACATTGATAAAATTCAGAGGTCTTTTTCTTTACATTATGTATGGCCTAAATATATGCAGATGACCTTAATAGCAAAGTTTATCTATTAAAAATTCTTTTGACACAGGCATTTAAAATCTGGTTCTTTTAACAGCTCTTTGCTAATATGTGCGCTTTAGGGGGATACTTTATATATTTAAGGATACTTGTAAAAGATGTGCCCTGTAAGCAAAATTATTTCTCTGTAACTATAGGCCGACAATGAACTTTATATAAAATGTGATCCCAGTTAAGAAAAATGTATTTTTTTGTATAAAAATGTATCAGTTCATAGAGACTAAAGAAAATATAACAAAAGATAAACGTTAATTTTGTGGAATAATGAATGACCTTCTCCCCTTTTTTATACTGTAAATTCAGTAACTATACATTACTTTTATAATCAGAAATTTAATCAGAAAGATCTTTAATTAATTTCATGCTGCACAAAAATTTCTTATCTTTTGATAATTTCTGAAGTGTAACTACAGAAACTCCCCATTTACTAGAAAATCTGTAAAAGAGAGTTACAGAGAGTATTTCAGCATCAACAATATGGTACTATTGCTAGTATGCTTTGAGAAAAAGATGTGTCATTCGTTTCCTCAGTCATTCACTGGTTCAGGTTTCTACACTGGTGTATATTAAACCACCCCAAAACTGTGTGGCATAAGCAATAACAACCAATCATTTGTTTATAAATCAGCAATTTAGGCAGACCTTGCAAGGATGTGCTCATTTCTCCAATACATAGTGTTGGTTCATGTAGATCAGTTAGGGCTGAAGGATCTAAGATATGGCTTCACTCACATGTCCGTAGCATTGTCTGAGGTGACTAAGGTAGCTGAAGACTGCATGGTCCTTTACCTCCCTCTCTCTCTCTCTCTCTCTGTCTCTCTCTGTCTGTCTGTCTCTGTCTCTCTCTCTGTAGTCTCACATCCAATAGTGTGTCTCTTCATGCAACTTTTATCTCTAGCAGATTAGTCAGATCAAGCATCATTAAGGCTCAGGGTTCTAAGAGAGTAAAGCTGGAAGCTTGTAAGCATTGCATTGCTCAAAGCAAGTCACAAAATAGGGCCAGCCTAGATTTGGGGGAAGGGAAATAAACTCCAGAACTTAATGGAAAGAAGTGGCAAGCACATACAGAGAAGGAAAAATTTGTGAGACACTATTTTAGGAGAAAATCACTATAGCTTTAAAGTCTATTTTAGGAGAAAATCACTATAGCTTTAAAGACTAGAAATCAAGTGGAATAAATTCCCTAACTTTGTTCTTTTTCAAGATTATTTTGTATATTCTAGGTCATTTGCATATCTGTAAAAAATTTAGTATAAGTTTCTCAGTTTCTACAAAAAATCCTATTATGGTTTGGATAGAAACTTCATTGAATCTAGAAATCTATCAATCTAGAAAAGTGACAACTTAAAAATATGAAATCTTCTAATCCTTGAACATAGCCCATCTCTACATGTCATTAGGACTTTTTGTATTTCAGCAATACAAAATTGTATTGTAATTTTCATTGTAAGATCTTTCTCCATTTTGTTAAATTTATCCTTACCTATTTAATGTTTATAAATGCACCTGTAAATAGTATTGTTTTTTATGTTTAATTTTCTAATTGCTTACTGCTAGATTATGATTTTTATAGAGAGATTTTTCCTATAAACTTGGCAAATTTATTTATAAATGCTAGAGGGTCCTTCTAGATCCCTTAGGATTTTCTTTATGCATGATCTTGTTGACTGTATATAATGAGAGCATTATTTCTTCCTTTTCAATAAGCTTTGCATTCCTCCTTCTTGACTTTCTGTATTTGCTAAGAACTATTCTACAATAGTAGTGAGTGGATATACTTTTTGTATATGTAGAGGGAAGTTTTTAGTCTTTTGCTATTACTCATGGTGGTAGCTATAAGTTTTGTGTAGATGCCCTTTATCAGGTTTGAAAATGTTCTTATATTTCTAGTTTGCTGACAATTTTAATAATGACAGACAATTGAATTTGATCAAATCCACTTTTTCTGCATTAATTGCAGAAATTATCTGGTTTGTCTGTTTTATTATGTTAATGAGGTGAATTTCAAATATTAAACCAACTTTGCATTCCTAGGATAAACCACTTTTGGTTGTTATGTATTACTCTTTTGTGTGTGTGTGTGTGTGTTACGCGGGCCTCTCACTGTTGTGGCCTCTCCCGTTGCGGAGCACAGGCTCTGGACGCGCAGGCTCAGCGGTCATGGCTCATGGGCTTAGCCGCTCCGTGGCATGTGGGATCTTCCCAGACCGGGGCACAAACTCGTGTCCCCGGCATCGGCAGGCGGACTCTCAACCACTGCGCCACCAGGGAAGCCCTGTATTACTCTTTTAATATATTGACGTATCTGACTTGGAAATAACTTGTTGAGGATTTTTGGACCTGTATTCATCAGGGCTATTGACCTAGCAATTTCTTTTCTTGGAATGCATTTGACTAGTTTTGTTATGAAAGAAATTCTGGCCTCAAAAGTAAGCCAGAAAACATTCCCTCAACCTCTATTTTCAGAAAAATTGTATGTAATTTGTATTATTTCCTCCATAAATCTTGGGTAAAATTTACCAGTGACATGCTTGGAGGTGAGGTGAAAGAGGTTGATCCTGAATAACCCAGTAGGTTATAATAAGAAATTTAGTTTTTATTCAAAGAGATATGGAAATCCATTGAAAGATATTTAACAAACAAATGGAATAATTTTATTTACATGTTAAAAAGAAAAGGTCACTCTCTGAGGGAAAACTAATATTTTCTACTACTCCACCCACAGAACACTTCTGACACCAAATGTGTGGGTTTTCCATAAGAAGCAATTCTCCAATTCTTGGTAGACACCCACTGAGTGTCCTACGATTTAATCAATTCTGGCACTAACTGCCCAGAGTTAGTGCAGACCCCACAGGTTAAGGGCTCATTTCCACAAGTCTGCCCCCCTCCTACTTCAGGGACCAATTACAAGTCCCAGGTTGCCACCTATTCTTCTGACCAACTAGCCATAAACCTGAGGTTCCTCAAGATCAATCATTTGCTATAATAGCTCACAGAACTCAGGAAAACAGTTCAGTTACTAGATTACTGATTTATTATGAAAGGATACAACTGAGGAACACAGATGAAAGAGATGCATAGGGAGGAATGGGGTAGGGACTCAGAGCTTCCATGCCCTCGCCAGACGTACCACCCTCCTGGCACTACGATGTGTTCACTAACCTAGAAGCTTTCCAAACCTCTTCAGTGAGGATATTTTTATGAAGGCTTCATTATATAGGCATGATTGATTAAACCCTTAGGCTAAAGTTCCAACCTTCTAATTACCTGATTGGTTTCTCTGGCAACCACCCTTCACTCACCCCACCCTCCATCATCCTTATAGGCTTTCTCAAGGATACCTTAACATAAATTCAGGCATGGTTGAAAAGGGCTTGGTATGAATAACAAAGACTTTCCTTTCACCTTCTTCACTCTAGAATTAGTTTAGGAACTGGAGATAAAAAACAAATATTATAACAAAAGACGCTTCTATTACTCTTATAATTTAGGAAATTACAAGGGTTTTAGGAGCTCTGACCAGGAGCTAGGGATGAAAACCAAAATATATCATGGCATCACACTCTGGCAATCTGAATATGCTTGTTTTGACAAATAAATTGTTAAGCTCGAGTCTTTCAGTAGTAGGGAGGCAGAAATACAAATTACTGGATTCTGCTGATTTTCAAAAAAGAATTTCCAGATCCATGGACAGTGAAATAAAAAGAAAAGAGTAACGTATTTGTGGCCAAATGTAATTGTAAACTACATTCTTAGGGAATAAATAATCCATAATTTCCCAAGGAGAGTATATTATTTTTGGAAATGTGTCCGAGTATTCTGCCCCATCTGCTTTTTTAGTTACTTGACTGAGTTTAAAATTTCTCATGACCAAGTCCCAGTTCAGGTTTCAGTTTTG
Organism: Mesoplodon bidens; assembly: GCF_964165515.1. NCBI lineage: Eukaryota > Metazoa > Chordata > Mammalia > Artiodactyla > Ziphiidae > Mesoplodon > Mesoplodon bidens. The sequence goes on from NC_138176.1 coordinate 193,765,885, forward strand.
GGGATGTGAAGACAAACTGCCTGGGAACATTTTCTAGTTCAGGTTAAACTCACCAGTATTCACCATCAAAATGATCTAAAAAAGAATGTAAGTTAAAAAATGCAGATTGTGCATAATGTTTTGAGTAGTTATTAGTATATAAAGCAAAGTACAGAAATTTTTCTTTGTGAAATATGTTAAAAATGACAATGAATAAGTATTTTCTCTTATTCTAATAAAGCTTATATCTCACTAAAGGGTCAACTGGATTTAGTTTTCATGTTTACATTTATTAAAACCTGGAAAGAAATTCCCACAGGAATTCTGCAAAGGTGATCTCTAATTTTAATATTAAGGCCTATTATTATTGTAGCTTTAACATTAAGCTCTAAAATTTGAATTTTAAAACAAACTTTTTAAATACCATTTTAAAATTATAAAAGTATAGTGTTATTAAAATTTTATGTAAATATTATTAAAATCATATTTTAAATTATAACATTTTGTATACAATTTAGAATATAGAAGAATATAGGAAAGAAAGATGACTATTTCAAAATTAAACAACCCAGAGAGCTCTTGCTATATATATAAATAAGTAGATATAGAGACTTAAATATAGAGATATATCTAAATACAGATATATATATATACACACACACACACACACACACACACACACACACACACACACACACACACACACAATTACTGGAATCACACAGTTTTTACATCTTGCTTTTCTTGTTATCATAAACAACTTTCATGTCACTAAGTAGTTTTCACAAACATGATTTCAGGGACAGTATAGTAATTCATCATATCATTATATTGGTTTGTGTTATGGGAGAAGAGAAAGATGGTTTGAGAAAAATAAATTAAAACATACACTACTTGAACTTAGGGAGATTGCAAGTGCATGTGCCAGTTTTTATGAAACCATGCACTTTCTGTTCTTCTTTAATTATATCAAATGCTATTTTCCCAGTTCTGAGGTTCAAGTTTGAGACTTTTGTGTATGCATAACTTACCAGTTAGATGATGTATTCCCATAGACTCCTTGACCAAAGTGAATTCTGAGACAAAGGACACTCTCATTGACCTGAAAGAATTTATATTTAATCAGTTTATGTCAACTGTAAAAAACAACAGATGTTGGAGTTCCTAAACTTTCTTTTCTTCATTATTTCCGTTTAGAAGTGAAAAAAATTAAAGTATAACATTTTATATTAAACTTCCCCACTTTGAAGGGACAAAAATGAAATGCAGAATGTGCAAAATCAGATTAGAAGCAAAGTGTTTTTTTCATTTCCAAAGCTCTCCGGATGGTATCAGCTGTTAAAGAATACACAGTTTCGAAGAGCTGGGAAGGTAGGGTCAAAAATGGCCATGTGGGTGTCACCATCGTAGCATTAACTGCTCAGCAACAAAATAACTATGCACTTACAACAAAGCATTCAAGAGCAAGGACAGAAGCCTGGAGAAGCCAGTGATTTTACACTGTCCAAGAATCCCATAAAACAGCTGCTGTCCGAGGTACCCCAGCTGCCTTCCCTTACACTGAGCTCATTCTGTCCTTGTCCCTCCTCCTCTTCTCCTGTGTTTATTTTTTGTTTGTTTTGGTGACTGACAGGATTACAAAACAAACTGCAAGTCTACAGAGATAAGATGAAACAAAAAAGTCTAAAATTTAGAGGCAGAAAACCCAGACACATTTTAATTTTATCCTCTGGGTAGCAATATAGCTTTGAGCATTACTGACCTGAGTTATAAAAAGTGAACTTGAAACGGAGAGCACTATAGACACAGAAGAGATCCTCAAACATTATTTTGTATAAGAATGACCAAGAGAGAGAACTCAAGATTCAGATGCCCAGACCCCACTGGCTCTCATTCTGAGTTAAAAGGTTTGAGGATACCTAGGAATCTTCATTTCAAACAAAGCCGCAGGTAATTAGTTTTTTTAATTATTTTATTATTTTTTTATGTTGCAGGTTCTTATTAATCTATTTTATACATATTAGTGTATATATGTCAATCCCTATCTCCCAATTCATCCCACCACAACCACCTCCACCACCGCTGCCACGCCTCCCAACCCCCCACTTTCCCCCTTTGGTGTCCATATTATTGTTCTTTACACCTGTGTCTCTATTTCTGCCTTGCACCATTTTTCTAGATTCCACATATATGCATTAATATATGATATTCGTTTTTCTCTTTCTGACTTACTTCACTTTGTATGACTGTCTCTAGGTCCATTCCACGTCTCTACAAAAGACCCAATTTCATTCCCTTTTATGGCTGGGTACTATTCCATTGTATATATGTACCACATCTTCTTTATCCACTCATCTGTCCAAGGGCATTTAGGTTGCTTCCATGACCTGGCTATTGTATTGTAAATAGTGCTGCAATGAACGTTGGGGTGCATGTGTCTTTTTGAACTATGGTTTTCTCTGGGTATATGTCCAGTAGTGGGATTGCTGGATCATATGGTAATTCTATTTTTAGTATTTTAAGGAACCTCCATACTGTTCTCCATAGTGGCTGTATCAATTTACATTCCCACCAACAGTGCAAGAATGTTCCCTTTTCTCCACACCCCCTCCAGCATTTGTTGTTTGTAGATTTTTTGATGATGCCCAATCTAACTGGTGTGAGGTGATACCTCATTGTAGTTTTGATTTGCATTTCTCTGATAATTGTGATGTTGAGCAGCTTTTCAGGTGCCTCTTGACTATCTGTATGTCTTCTGGGGAGAAATATCTACTTAAGTCTTCTGTCCATTTTTTGATTGGGTTGTATTTTTAATATTGAGCTGCATGAGCTGTTTATATATTTTGGAGATTAATCCTTTGTCCAATGATTAATTTGCAAATATTTTGTCCCATTCTGAGGGTAGTCTTTTCATCTTGTTTATGGTTTCCTTTCCTGTGCAACAGCTTTGAAGTTTCATTAGGTCCCATTTGTTTATTTTTGTTTATATTTTCATTACACTAAGAGGTGGGTCAGAAAAGATCTTGCTGTGATTTATGTCAAATAGTGTTTTTCTTATGTTTTCCTCTAAGAGTTTTATAGTGTCTTAAACTTAAAACTATAGTATTAAGTTTTATAGGTCTTACATTTAGGTCTTTAATCCATTTTGACTTTATTTTTGTGTATGGTGTTAGGGGGTGTTCTAACTTCATTCTTTTACATGTAGCTGTCCAGTTTTCCCAGCACCACTTATTGAAGAGGCTGTCTTTTCTCCACTGTATATTCTTGCCTCCTTTATCAAAAATAAGGTGACCATAGGTGCGTGGGTTTATCTCTGGGCTTTCTTTCTTCTTCCATTGATCTATATTTCTGTTTTTGTGCCAGTACCATACTGTCTTGATTACTGTAGCTTTGTAGTATAGTCTGAAGTCAGGGAGTCTGATTCCTCCAGCTCTGTTTTTTTCCCCTCAAGAATGCTTTGGCTATTCGGGGTCTTTTGTGTCTCCATAAAAATTTTAAGATTTTTTGTTCTAGTTCTGTGAAAAATGCCATTGGTAATTTGATTGGGATTGCATTGAATCTGTAGATTGCTCTGGGTAGTATAGCCAGTCATTTTCATAATGTTGATTCTTCCAATCCAATAACATGGTCTATCTCTCCGTATGTTTGTGTCATCTTTGATTTCTTTCATCAGTGTCTTATAGTTTTCTGAGTACAGGTTTTTTACCTCCTTAGGTAGGTTTATTCCTAGGTATTTTATTCTTTTCATTGCAATGGTGAATGGAATTGTTTCCTTAATTTCTCTTTCTGATCTTTCATTGTTAGTATATAGGAATGCAAGAGATTTCTGTGCATTAATTTTGTATCCTGCAATTTTACCAAATTCATTTATTAGTTCTAGTAGTTTTCTGGTAGCATCTTTAGGATTCTCTATGTAGAGTATCATGTCATCTGAAAACAGGGAGAGTTTTACCTTTTCTTTTCCAATTTGTATTCTTTTTATTTCTTTTTCTTCTCTGATTGCCATGGCTAGGACTTCAAAAACTATGTTGAATAACAGTGGTGAGAGTGGACATCCTTGTCTTGTTCCGGAACTTAGAGGAAATGCTTTCAGTTTTTCACCATTGAGAATGATGTTTGATGTGGGTTTGTCATACATGGCCTTTATTATGTTGAGGTAGTTCCCTCTATGCCTACTTTCTGGAGATCTTTTATGATAAGTGGGTGTTGAATTTTGTCAAAAGCTTTTCTGCATCTACTGAGATGATCATATGGATTTTATTCCTTAATTTGTTAATATGGTGTATCACATTGATCAATTTGCATATATTGGAGAATCCTTGCATCCCTGGGATAAATCCCACTTGTCATGGTGTATGATCCTTTTAATGTGTTGTTGGATTTTGTTTGCTAGTATTTTGTTGAGGATTTTTGCATCTATATTCATCAGTGATATTGGTCTGTAACTTTCTTCTTTTGTAGTATCTTTGTCTGGTTTTGGTATCAGGGTGATAGTGGCCTTGTAGAATGAGTTTGGGAATGTTTCTTCCTCTGCAATTTTTTGGAAGATGTTGAGAAGGATGGGTGTTAGCTCTTCTCTAAATGTTTGGTAGAATTCACCTGTGAAGCCATCTTGTCCTGGGTTTTTGTTTGTTGAAATATTTTAATCACAGTTTCCATTTCAGTGCTCGTGATTGGTCTGTTCATACTTTCTATTTCTTTCTGTTTCAGTTTTGGAAAGTTATATCTTTCTAAGAATTTGTCCATTACTTCCAGGTTGTCCATATTAATGGCATAGAGTTGCTGTAGTAGTCTCTTATGATACTTGTATTTCTGCGGTGTCTGTTGTAACTTCTTTTTCTTTTCTAATTTTATTGATTTGAGTCCTCTCCCTCTTTTTCTTGATGAGTCTGGCTAATGGTTTATTGATTTTGTTTATCTTCTCAAAGAACCAGCTTTTAGTTCTATTGATCTTTGCTCTTGTTTTCTTTGTTTCTATTTCATTTATTTCTGCTCTGATCTTTATGACTCTTTCCCTCTACTACCTTTGGGTTTTGTTTGTTCTTTCTCTGGTTCCTTTAGGTGTAAGGTTAGATTGTTTATTTGAGATTTTTCTTGTTTTTTGAGGTAGGATTGTATATATAAACTTGCTATAAACTTCCCTGTTAGAACTGCTTTTGCTGCATCCCATAGGTTTTGGGTCATTGTGCTTTTGTTGTCATTTGTCTCTAGGTACTTTTTGATTTCCTCATTGATTTCTTCAGTGATCTCTTTGTTATTTAGTAATGTATTATTTAGCCTCCACGTGTTTGTGCTTTTTACTGTTTTTTTTCCCTGTAATTGATTTCTAATCTCATAACGTTGCCATCAGAAAAGATGCTTGATATGATTTCAATTTTGTTAAATTTACCAAGGTTTGATTTGTGACCCAAGATGTGATCTATCCTGGAGAATATTCCATGTGCACTTGAGAAGAAAGTGTAATCTGCTGTTTTCAGATGGAATGTCCTATAAATATCAATTAAATCTCTCTCATCTATTGTGTCACTTGAAGCTTGTGTTTCCTTATTAATTTTCTGTCTATATGATCTGTCCATTGGTGTAATGAGGTGTTAAAGTCTCCCACTGTTATTGTGTTGCTGTCAATTTTCTCTTTTATAGTTGTTAGCAGTTGCCTTATGTACTAAGGTGCTCCTATGTTGGGTGCATATATATTTATAACATTATATCTTCTTCTTGGATTGATCCCTTTATCATTATGTAGTGTCCTTCCTTGTCTCTTGTAACAGTCTTTATTTTAAACTCTAATTTATCTCATATGAGTGTTGTTACTCTAGCTTTCTTTTGATTTCCATTTGCATGGAATATTTTTTTTCCATCCCCTCACTTTCAGTTTGTATGTGTCCCTAAGTCTGAAGTGGGTTTCTTGTAGACAACATATATATGGGTCTTGTTTTTGTAACCATTCAGCAAGCTTGTGTCTTTTGGTTGGAGCATTTAATCCATTCATGTTTAAGGTAATTATCAGTATATATGTTCCTATTACCATATTCTTAATTGTTATCGGTTTGTTTTTGTAGGTCTTTTTCTTCTCTTGTGGTTCCCACTTAGAGAAGTTCCTTTTGTTGTACAGCTGGTGGTGCTGAATTCTCTTAGCTTTTTCTTGTCTGTAAAGCTTTTGATATCTCTTTCGAATCTGAATGAGATCCTTGCTGGGTAGAGTAATCTTGGTTGTAGGTTCTTCCCTTTCATCACTTTAAATATATCGTGCCACTCGCTTCTGGCTTGTAGAACTTCTGCTGAGAAATCAGCTGTTAACCTTATGGGAGTTCCCTTGTATGTTATTTGTCATTTTTCCTTTGTTGCCTTTAATAATTTTTCTTTGCCTTTAATAATAATCTCTTCAAATATTATCTCGGGTCCATTCTCTCTCTCCTTCTGGAACCCCTGTAATTCAAATGTTGGTACATTTAATGTTGTCCCAGAAGTCTCTTAGGCTGTCTTCAATTCTTTTCATTCTTTTTTCTTTATTCTTTTCCATGGCAGTGAATTCCACCATTCTGTCTTCTAGGTCACTTATCCGTTCTTCTGCCTCAGTTAGTTTGCTTGATTCCTTCTAGTGTATTTTTCATTTCAGTTATTATGTTGTTCACTCTGTTTGTTTGTCTTTAATTCTTCTAGTTGTTTGTTTTTTAATTCTTCTAGGTCTTTGTTAAACAGTTCTTGTATCTTCTGGATCTTTGCCTCCATTCTTTTCCTGAGGTCCTGGATTATCTTCACTATCATTATTCTGAATTCTTTTTCTGGAAGGTTGCCTATTTCCACTTCATTTAGTTGTTTTTCTGGGGTTTTATCCTGTTCCTTCATCTGGTACATAGTCCTCTGCCTTTTCATTTTGTTTATCTTTCTGTGAATGTGGTTTTCATTCCACAGGCTGCAGGATTGTATTTCTTCTTGCTTCTACTGTCTGCCCTCTGGTGTATGAGGCTCTCTGACCTTAGGTAATTCTTATATACATGGTACTCTAACCACAACTTGTGAAATAGTAGCCAGACTATGGGCTGCAAGAGTGTGGGTTAAAGTGAAACTGATCATTTGAAGTGATGTGCCTCAGTTTTCTCATATATGAAATTGAGAAAAAAGTTTAACCTCATGGCACTAATGAAAGCAACATATTATTTCTGACTAAGCTAAGCAAGTCTTACCCTACTTTGAAAGATGAATTACTTTCTGGGGTGTACAGTTTATGTGTAAAATATAAAATTTCCTATCTGCTAAAATAGGTCTGAATGTTTAGAACAGCCTGAAAAGTACATCCTTGCACCTATGCTTTGATCCATGTGAAAACTCAAACACTGGGGAGTTCGGTAATGCACTACAGGTATAGAGCCTTTGTATCATAGTGTGAATAAAGATCTACTGGTTAGGTCTGATGGAAGAAAGTGAAGAAAGAAAATACTAGCTTGAGGACATGTGGATAGGTAAAGGGTTGGAAAAGCAAAGAACAGGCTCCCAGGAGTTTGCCTAAGGCAAGCCCTGAACTTGTAGATGGCAAACTGGCTACCTGTTTTCAGCAACCAAAATGATTCTCCAAAGTTCAGAAAAAGACCAGCCCTCCAAAGTCCTAGGCATCTGTTTAGCTGTGGTAACTCCTAATGTTTCTATATTTCAATGCAGTTCTTAGATATTATGATGGCTTGACAAGATTGATAACCATTGTCTTAGAGTACTTCTCAAATGTCTGTCATTCACATAGGACCATCCTGACTTTAACCATATTCATATAACACCTGTACTTGGTTACTGAACTTTTTCTTTAAGTTTATTCACTGTTTTTTAAATCAATTTTGTTGTAAAAGGAACTTGATATCATTTTTTAGTTGAAAATCAGAACTTGCTATAAAAAGTTTAATATAGCACAAATGCAATAGCCACAAAGAGGATATTAAATGCCATCTGAATACAGCTGCTTTGGGAAAGTGGAGATTGGCACATGCTAGGACCACTTGAACACATCTCTCATCCCCAACTGATACTTCCTACTTGTTATAATCAGGAGAACTGAAAGGCAATCGAGAATGGGCTAATGTTCCTACTGTGTAATTTAATGTATCTTAGTGTCCTGTCCATGTGGCACCTGACTTGGAATAGCCCACGCTTTGGGAAGTACAGTCAGATTGCTCTTTGCTAGCACTGACAGGCTGACTTCCCTGAATGCTTGGCTTCTTATCTAATTTGAACCATGGGTTTAACTTGCAAGGGTTCCATGAAACCCCCTTGTAAACATACCAAGGTCTGAAAAATTAATGAGCTTTAAGGGAAAATATTCCATATGTGGAAAATACTCACCCAAATGGATACTTACTAAATATTTTACATAAGACAGGTTGTTAGCTAGAAATCTGTCATGTTCCATTGTGCTTACTCTGTTAATGATGTATCTAAAAAGCTAGTACACGTGAAGTGGGGGAACTGAATTACACCTTCCTTTCAATTTAGCTTTGAATAAATTTAAGTTCACTTCCAATGAAACCTGATTGAGTGATGAAGAAAAATAGCCAATTAACCAAGAAGTTTCCCAGTATTTGGCATATCTATCAATTGGCGTTTGTGTACTTATTTGCAAGGAAGCAGTGTAGGAATAAGAGTTCAGGCTTTGATGAGAAGCAGGTACCATTTACTACCTATGTTAACAATCTGAGACTAGTTACTTAACTTCTCCAAATTCCCAGTTTCCTCATATGTAAAATGGAAATAACACTTAACCCCCTCAGAGTTGTTGTATTCATGAACTTAAAAATAAAACAAAATAGAACAAAAACACCAGGAGTAAGTGGTACAGTGTGAAGAAGACACTTAGCACATTTATTGTCATTGTAAGTATCATGATGTTGGTGATGATGGTTTTAACATTTTGTATGACAAGGAAAAGTAATATCCTGGACCCATAAATACATAAACCATTGCTTAACCATAAACTCTTAAGTGTTTTTAATCCAGAATATCTTCATTTCTGTTTTGAAATCTCCATAGCAATTCCTACTGAAAGAAATAAGATACCTATAATATTTTATGTTCTGAAAGTGTGTTTTTGTGTATCTTGTAAGTCAGATTGTAAATATTCTTGCATGAGTTTGGTGAAAGTACATCCCTTAAAGGTATATATTTTCTGAAATAAATTTATTGAGTCATATTTTACATATCATGCAATTCACCAATTTCAAGGATACAATTCAATGATTTTTAACAAATTTACCTAGCTATGCAACCATTACCATATATTGGGTTTAGCACATTTTCATCACCCAAATAGCGTCTTTTATACCATTTACTGTTATTCCCAGCAGCCCTTCCTCCCCAGGCAACCACTAATGTACTTACTTCCTGTCACTATAGATTTTCCCTTTTCTGGACATTTTGTATAAATAGAATTATTCAATACATGGTCTTTTGCATCCAGCTTTTTTCTCTTAGCATAATGCTTTTGATATTTGTCCACGTTATAGCATGTATCAATAGTTTGTTGCTTTGCATTGATGAATATAATTTTTTTTTTTTTTTTTTTTTTTTGGCTGTGTTGGGTCTTCGTTTCTGTGCGAGGGCTTTCTCTAGTTGCGGCGAGCGGAGCCCACTCTTCATCGCAGTGCACGGGCCTCTCACTATCGTGGCCTCTCTTGTTGTGGAGCACAGGCTCCAGACGCACAGGCTCAGTAGTTGTGGCTCACGGGCCTAGTTGCTCCGTGGCATGTGGTATCTTCTCAGACCAGGGAAGCAGGCAGATTCTCAACAACTGTGCCACCAGGGAAGCCCCGATTAATAGAATTTTATTTTGTAGATATACTACAGTTTGTTTATTCATTCATCAGTTGGTCGATATTTCACTAGTTTCTGTTTTGTGGCTTTTATGAAGAATGCTGCTGTGAACATGCATGTACAAGTTTTTGTGTGGACATGTTTTCATTTCTCTTGGGTGTATACCTAGAAATAGAATTGCTAGATCTACATTTAACATTTGGGGAATTGCCAAACTGTTTCCCAAGGTGGCTGCAACATTTTATATTCAACCAGCAATGTCTGAGTGTTCCAATTTTTTATCCTAGCCATTCTGGTGAATGTGAAATGGTATCTCATTGTTGTTTTAGTTTGCATTTCCTTAATGACTACTGATGTTGTGTATTTTTTTATGTGCTTATGAGCCATTCATGCATACACTTTAGAAGGTATATGGTTTTTAAATGTTTGATTTTTCTGGTTATCTTGATAATTTATTATAAGGAAATGGTTGAAAAATTGCTAAACAATCAAAATAGTGTTCTGGGAATTGAGATAAACATCTGTGATATCATGAGAGTATGCCTATGCATACTCATGAGGATCTCACTGTGGATATTCATTGAAAACTCTATTTATAAAGTAAAATTCTACATGTATGACTCTAATATGAACTCAAAGAAAGTAGAGAATTTTGACTCTTGATCACCTTTTTTATCCCTAGCACCTAGAACAGTGTCTGACACAATGTAGGCATTCAATAAACCTTTGCTGAATAAATGGATGCAAGGAGTATATTTTGAATATATTTGTTGGGTAAAAGAGTGCAAATATTTCTGATATCTCAATAAGTAGACAACTCATGTTCTTATTTTCATAGATTAGAATTCAGGAAATTTGAAAATTGTCATGTTTCAAAACAACTTCTAAAATTCTGTTAAAATCTCATTTTTGTCAACTCAAGCAAAATGTCTGCCGATGTTAATGTGGAGTCATAATCTTATGAATGGGAACACAATTTCATAAAAGCCACAGATCTAAATTAAAACCAGTACCTTTGTTTGTTTTGTATTCCAGAAATGCTCCATGAATATGGATGCATTATACTTCCAAAGGGAGCTAGATTTTGATTTATAACAAAACAACAACGAAAAAATAAAAACAAACCCCCTAACTTCTGCTCAATACAATTTGTTTGTCTCTCTTCTTCTCGCTTACACTGACCTCTCTTAAATATAGTCCTAGTAGATAACCGCACTAATATAATATATATCTGTATACGTGGTAGCAAAGTATCCTTTCCAACAAAGAGCATGACAGCATTTATTAGGAGAGTCACAATAAATACATAATTGGATCCTTTTAAAGCTTTTTAGTCTTTCCCCCAATACGTATATATACACACAAATTAATAAACTGGAAAGGTATCATTTTAGCTCTTATGTGGAGAATGCTTTTGTGTTGTAATAAAAGACTATTGAAGTGTTCAGAGTAGTAACATGTTCTGCGTGGACTTGAACAGTTTGGGTGTTGATTTTGTATATTCACCTGGATATGCCAGAAAACCCTTTTAAGTTCCCTCTAACACCATGAGTTACAGATTCAACAGTGTAAAATTAGGCATTTCTTTATTCATCTCCTTTATAACAGGGGTCCCCAGCTCCCGGGCCGTGGACCTGTACGGGTCCGCAGCCTGTTAGGAACCGGGCCGCACAGCAGGAGGTGAGCAGCGGCAGAACGAAGCTTCATCTGCTGCCCCCCGTTGCTCCCTAGAGCCTTGCATTACCGCTTGAACCATTCCCCCGCCCCCGCCCCTCTCCGTGGAAAAATTGTCTTCCGCAAAACGGGTCCCTGGTGCCAAAAAAGTTAGGGACCGCTGCTTTATAAGGCACAAAGGTTTCGTTTCCTACCTTATTGACTTTATTAGAAGAAAATAAGTATTCTGGAAAAGACTGTTTGCATCCTTTATTGTTTATCCTAGAATCAGATAATCAAAATTTTCCAGTCTTGTGATGGTTACAAAAGGAAATAAACAACATGCAAAAGAGTCAGCGTTAAAGACACATTAATAAGAAAAAAAAGTTAGATTAAGGAAACTTTGCTATCTAGTTTTCATTAACTAGAAAAATTACCGGTGATATTTAGCTCTGTTTTATTTTTATTTAAAAATGGAAATATTAAATTATGTTCATGGATTTTAAATGCTGTTGGGGAAATTTTAAAATATATTTTTTCCATAAATATACCCTGTCAGCATCAGAACATCAGTAATGGTTCTCTGGGACATTCTTGGTTGCATAATCTGAAATCTCTCAGGAAAAAAAATTAATTGTTGAATGTATTATGATGATGACATTTCCTTTGTTTCTCCTGAAAATCCATCTGCAGAGTTTAGTAAAGGGAAAAATATGTAGGCAGACAACATAAAATTGTAAAGTAACTGAATACAGCTGTAACTTCTCTATTTTAGCTAAGCCAATTTCATTGTTTGCCAAGATTTTGAAGATCATATGAAACTGAAATTACAACCCATAACGTTTTAAGTCCAGGGTACAATTGAAACAAGCAAGGGTTATGTGATAAAGTCTCTGGTACATACAATTACCAATGTAAAGACATGAAAACTAATAGAGCCACAGAGGTTTCTCTGTGAAAGAATCCTTTGCATCTGTACATCAGGAGTAAAATATTAGGAAAGACAGCATATCCCATTTAAGCAAGAAATGTGGAAGATCACCATTTACATTTCATTAGATAATTGCATAATCACAGTATACTTAGAGAATGTATATTATTCCTTCCAGTTGTCTTTATTTCTGAGACATTTCTGGGGGAAACGTGAGGTGGGCAAGAAGTGTCCTAATCCACCTCTCTCAAACTAGAGTCACATAATGCAATGAATAGTAAGTGCTATTTGTTCATTGTAACTTAAAATTTTCTGTAAATGAGTTTTCTTGTGTCTCTTACTATGAGTAGTTTCTTTATATCCACCTGAAAATAGGTCACCTGAATTGACAACAATCTTCTAATTTTTTTAATCATTTATGCAATTCCTGGCATATATTTTACACTTCGGGAATTTAGGAAATTATGTTTCACAGAACAGCCAGAGAAAGTGTTAATGCAATGGATATTATTCCATCGTGACTCCCAACCTAGATTAGGAATGCCTATGTTTTTTAAAAATCATGAGCAAATTAACTACTTCTTCCATTAACAGCTATAGATACTCTCTGGAATCTCAAAGGCTTGAGCTTTCTCTTGAGACAATTATGAATAAATTCAGTAAAGTTCTACTGGCACTGAGAGAGAACAAAGTCCAACATGCACAGTCAATCAAGGAGAGGCTTGATTCTTTTTCTTCATACCATGAAACCAACTGGATATGTTTACAAAAATTCTACAAAGAATAATATATATATATATATATATATATATATATATATATATATATATATATATATATATATATATATATATATATATGTATGTGTGTAGTACCTGTGTGTGTGTCTGTGTGTGTGTAGTATGTGTATATATGTATATATAGTATGTGGATACAAGCACACTTATAATAGAGTCTCTCCAGTTTGCAAACAGGCTATCTCTAATCTCTTTATCATTCATGACTTTCAAGTAATTCCTTAGATCAATACATATTCTAAGCAATTATATATATTATCGATATGAATATGGTCTTAGTTTAATAAGAAAATCTTTGTGGCTCCTTGACCTCAGATTTATTTTCTATGTGAAAAATTTTTTTTCATAACATGGGTCTTAGGAGTTTGGACAGTATTAATGTCATTTATAGTAGAAGAATGCAACACGTGTGTTTGAATGTTACTTTTAAGTTGAATTTGGATATAACATTGAACCTTGAATATCAAGTCACCAGGGCTATTGTGAACTCATTTTAATAGTCATGTTCATTCATTTTGTAACTGACAACATATTTCTGTAATTAATTAATTTAACCTTTTGAGATATAATTGACATATAACACTGTGTAAGTTTAAGGTGTACAGTGTGTTGGTTCAATACGTTTATATGTTGCAATATGATTGGCATGTTGCCTAGCACCTCTATCAGGTCACATAATTATAATTTCTGTAGTGAGAACAATTAAGGTCTAGTCTCTTAGCAAATTTGACATTTATAATACAGTATTGTTGACTGTATTCACTATGCTGTGTGTTAGATCTCCAGAACTTATCTACTATTTGCATCTAAAGATTTTAGTTAGGTTTTTTGTGTTGTTGTCGTTGGAATTGAATGCTTATGTATGTACAAGGCAGCCTGTTAAAATAGTTATACTGATGTAATGTTACTGTAAGGAAACTTGTCTGAATGTTTTACTTCAAGCCTTTTAAACACCTCAATCGAATTAGCCTTTCCACTCCGGTGAACTCACCTTGGTTCTATGATGGAAAAAGTCAGATTTTATTTTTATTCTTCAGTCTAAATTTTTTAATTAATTAATTAATTAAGTTTTGGCTGTGTTGGGTCTTTGTTTCTGTGTGAGGGCTTTCTCTAGTTGCGGTGAGCGGGGGCCACTCTTCATTGTGGTGCGCGGGCCTCTCACTGTCACAGCCTCTCTTGTTACGCAGCACAAATTCCAGACGTTCAGGCTCAGTAGTTGTGGCTCCCGGGCCTAGTTACTCTGCAGCATGTGGGACCTTCCCAGACCAGGGCTGGAACCCGTGTCCCTTGCATTAGCAGGCAGATTCTCAACCACTGTGCCACCAGGGAAGCCTTACATTTTTAATTTACTTAGAGATATTAGAGTGTGGCTATTTATAAAGTGAATCAATGCTCTCAAACACTAATCCAAACTAACTAAATGACGTCACCTCTAATGACTAATCTATACAATAAGTATATATGTTTCTTTGTAATGTATATTTATCTGTATATGCTTAAACATTTGCCCTTTGTATTCATATATAGTATTCAAAAGCTATACAAGGCATTTTACTTGTCATTTATATTTATTTGGTACAAGTGATTACCACTTGGATGTGTATGTTCAGGGGTCTAGGGTGGGAAGACAGGTTTGTAGCAGAAAGACCAATGAATATGCTGCTATATTAATGGAGATAAGTGATAACTTGAACTTGAGCAGTGTCAACGAGACTGCTGAGGAGGGAACAGATTCATGAGGTATGACATTAGAATATATAGGATCCAGTCATTGGTATTTTGCAAACTTTCCAGGTGATTCCAATGTGCAGCTTAGTCTGAGAATCACTAGTCACTGTTAGATTTAGAATCTCAGAAAAAGAAAAATTTAGGTTTACTTCTAGGTTTCTTGTTTGTTTCTGTGAATGGTGATGCCATTCATGGTTGAGAAAATGGTAAAGGAGGAATAATTTTATTGCAAGGTTTTTGTTGTTGTCCAGCGTTGTTTATATGGAGTTCAGAGTGTGTATGGAACGTCTAAGAATTCAGTGGAAAGGTCTGGTTTGGAGATGTATACTTTGTAGTCATTGTAGAAAAGTGATTGTCGAACTTAGGGATTTAGCCAGGGTATGTACACAGAGTCAAGGAGAATAATACTTAGAGGCCAGCAGAGGAAGAAAAGCTTGGGAGCTGACTAGGAGAAGGTGAGTGAGGTGACAAAAAAACAATGAAATGAGAGACTTGCCTGGGGGAAATATTTGTCAGAAATAGCAAATGGATGAATATCCATGAATTTTTTTTTCAGTTTGGGGCTGTAGTTACTTTCTATTTGAGGGATCTATGATGTAGAATCACCAAAGTCAGACTGCTCACAGGAATTTCTTCCTTCAGCTACACAACAGGGCATTTTATTTGTTACTTTGAGTATCTTATATGCATATAGGGGTATGTGTGTGTGTATGGTATGTTACATTGTATATAAAACTGTCAAATATTCTTTTTATGTGATTAGCTAGCATTTTAAAAGGGGAGTCTATATACACATAAGTAATTACATACATACAAATAATCCTAGAAGTAGGAAAGAAAATGTCAACGTAACAGTTTGGTTTAAGCATGAACAACATCTCCCCACCAGCATTCCTCCCACCTCTTCCATCATGAACACTGGAGAGATAAGTATGTAACTAGTGAGCGCCAATGGAGTAGCCAGATTTAAACTTGTGACCATGACACATTAGAAGTGCCTCCTTATTTGGAAGTTTTCAACCTCAAATACATGTTCTATGTTAATATCCCTTGACCTTGGCAACATATGAAAACTGAGGAGCTTTAAAAAAATCTCAATGTCCAGGCTTCACCCAGACCAATTATATCAGAATATACAGGACCCAATCATCAGTATTTTGAAAAACTTTCCAGGTGACCCCTGTGTGCAACCAAGGTTGAGAATCACTTTCTTCTATGTCACATTGGTCAATCTGACAATATTTCCACAAATCTACATTATCTGAAAGCATATTTCTATCTTTCTGATGACATCTCATTACCTAGTACTCTGGCATGGTTTTATAGGTAAGTTCACGAGATGCAGATTTGGTGCATCTGCTATAACAAAACACCACAGACTGGGTGGCTTAAACAACAGAAATTTACTTTTCTCACAGCTCTGGACGCTGAAAGCCTGACACCAGCGTGCCAGCATGGTTGGGTTCTGGTAAAGGCTCTCTTCTTGACTTGTAGATGGCTGCCTTCTTACCCTGTGCTCACATGGCCTTTCCTCCTGCATGTGCATGGGAGTAAGGCGGTAGGGAGCAAGCTTACTGGCGTCTTTTATTATAAGGACACTAATCCCATCAAACCAGAGTCCCACCCTGATGACTTCATCTAACCCTAATTACCTCCCAAAGGTTTCAGCTCCAAATACCATCACATCACATCTGAGGCTGAGCCTTCAACATACAAATTTGGGGGAGACAACAATTCATTCCATAGTAAGGGTTGTCTTGCTGTTCTCTGCCATCATTGCTTTTAAACCAGGAGGTTTCTTTGAGACAAGCACTAATTCAGTGTAGTCCAGACAGATAAAACTGCCCTTTTGTGTTGTATATAATTCAGCAGTGACACTTACATAACTACAGTGAGCCATGACAGTTTAACCAGATTCAAATTTTACTGCCAAAAAGTGTACCATTTTTGACAGATATATAAAAAATAAGTTAGAACAGAACCAGACTTTTCTTGTAAATGTTTAGTTTAGTTTGGAACTGCCTACTGCCTTTGGATTTGCTTTTCTATGTCTTGGTGAATTTGGTGCACAGAACTGCATGTTGTTTAAGACAGTTTGGTGGCAGGCTTCATCTTGGTAATGTTGCTGAATGTTTTCAGTCTCATATATGTTCTTCCCGGAGTTTGATAGATATGACATTATTTTTTCTTAGTTCCAAGCAAATTTTAGGTCATCTCATTGTGTGTGTTTCAAAGAACTTCACAATATCTTTAATAACTCCCTGTGGCGTGCTTGGAAATTCATTCTATTCACTTCTATCAATGGATTATGTTGTGTCCTATGCAGAGTATCCAGAGTGAAAAATTCCCATTTCTAATTTTTTTTAATTTTTATTTATTTATTTATTTGTTTTTGGCTTCGTTGGGCTCTCTCTAGTTGCTGCCAGTGGGGCTACTCTTTGCTGTGGTGCGCAGGCTCTAGGCACGCGGGCTTCAGTAATTGTGGCATGTGGGCTCTACAGCGCAGGCTCAGTAGTTGTGGCACACGGGCTCATTTGCTCCGTGGCATGTGGGATCTTCCCGGACCAGGGATTGAACCCATGTACCCTGCATTGGCAGGCGGATTCTCAACTGCTGTGCCACCAGGGAAGTCCCCCATTTCTAATTTTGAGGCTTAAAAGTTCTAAGTTTTTTGTCTGTGTAGTATTATACTTGGAATTACTGTGGCATTCTACTTATCTGTGTGTGTGAGTCTGTTTATCAGGGAAGGCAGGGGTGGGGTTAGAGGATGAGCAAGATTGTTGTCACACTCTTTTATCCCTGTTAGGATTAATAAGGGGCCAATATTGTACATAGATTATAAATAGGCAAGCAATTTCTGAGAAGTATAAAAAGATTCTTAAGATCTCACACCTGTCAGGGACTTAGCAGATAAAAAATACAGAAAATGTTTAAGGAGTCAAACAAATGAGGCATGGGATGGAAACGTGTTGATGGTGATGGGTTAGAGATATAAGCCCAAGGGGGACAAAAAAGATCTATGTTGTTCATCTCTGTCTCACCTAGCATGTGGCGTGAGGTGGTAACACTGTAGGTGTTCAGCAACTATTTGGTGAGTGAATGATAGAACAATCCAAGAATGACCAAAGGAAGACCCTCAAGAATATAAAACTAAGTTAATTATAGAAAGTCTCATGGAATTCACGTTTGATTAAAAAGCACTACAGGATGCAGAAGTAAAGTCCAAGTACAAATTTAAGGTGAAAACAAACCCCATATGTTGATCAATTAAGGGACATATACTACAGAATATCTTCTGGCCTGATAGCTCTTTTACTCAGGATTCCTGGGCCTGTCTCTGCCTCTTTGCTATCATTGGATAGGATGTGCATGATTATATATCTTAATTTCTGAAAACAGATTCTACCACCAGGTGGGTGAAGGAGACCTGAGGTCTAGATAATGAATTTATATTAGCAAGTAGTTTTGAATTTCTACCAAATGAGTGTGACTTTTTTTTTTTTGCGGTACGCGGGCCTCTCACTGTTGTGGCCTCTCCCGTTGCGGAGCACAGGCTCCGGGCGTGCAGGCTCAGCGGCCATGGCTCACGGGCCCAGCCGCTCCGCGGCATGCAGGATCCTCCCAGGCTGGGGCACGAACCTGTGTCCCCTGGATTGGCAGGCGGATTCTCAACCAATGCGCCACCAGGGAAGCCCCAAACTAGTGTGACTTTAAAACCTCTCATATCTCAGCAATTAGCCCCAAGGCATGTTCTGTCAGTGCAGTTTCCTGTTCGTGTACCTAAATGGAGTTAATAACAGGACCTACTCACTGGACAGCTGTGAGGGCCTGAGACAAGGAGAGATGTGTGTAGAAGTGTGCTGCTGCTACTGTTGTTGTCATCATTATTATTATTATTAACCAGTTTAGGGATTTTAATTCTCCATTGTGCATCAACTTTTGCTACAATATAGTCACTTCACTTCACTTTGCTGAAGAACATGATGTATTTCTCTGAGGCAAAGACAGCACATCCCACTAGGTACTTTGGGCAATTAACACATCACATTGATATCTACTTAACTGGCTGTACATACTAAAGCAAATATTAATCAGGCAAAGTAGTGGGTTTTCAGTAAGAGATACAAGTCTGTAGAGGTAGGTGCAGAAGGTTGTTATTTTGTAGAATGGATATACAAAGAAAATTTTCAGAGAAACATCAGATTTCCCCTTTCAGTGAGTAGCATGCTGGCAATTGGGGTGGATGGACTGTGAGCCTCTTGAGGTGAACTGGAACTGGCAAATGTGTTCAAGTCTTCCCAGAAATGATTGATTTCTTCCATTCGGTGGGAAAGGACAAAGCCAAAAATGAGAATGCTAGGAAAATGGAAAAGTCTCTATTTTTACAAAATAACCTAAGCTTAGTAAAGCCCCTCAGAAACAGTCAAAAAATTTTAAGTTGTTACCTTTAAGCCAAAAATGTAATAACCTTTGTTAATTGAAATAAAAAAGAAAATATATTCGGTTATTTTTTCCTTACCATTTTTATATAACCAACAGTGTATGGGTATATACTTATAATGCTAGAAACTAATGTAATGTATCACTTTAGAGAAGGAATAAAATAATCATCATAGTCCACATCTCTTACCTTGATTCATAGCGCAAATATATCTATTCTTGGAGCATTACTGCAGCTTTGGTGCTAAGAAAATTGCTGTGGATGAAAAATGATTCTGCAGCCTTTCATCCTTCACAATTTTCACACCATCTCAATTAGTTTTACTTTGCAATCATGCCATCTAGTGCTCAAACGTCCTCGGTACTACAGCTCAACTTCATTAGAAGCAAAATAATACAGTATCAGGCAAGTTACATGAAAAACACTGTGCTTGGGGACAGGCAATGTAATGAATAGTCCAGCATTGAGACACTAAAACAGATTTCTTGTTAAATAAATATTTCTTTTTTATCATTATTGTTTCATTAATTTATTGCATTTAATTCATAAATATTTTTGTATATTCTATTTATATAGTCATACAAATTATACATAACATACACCATATATTGAAATTCTACTTATTTTATATTTTATTTTTGTATTCCTTTCTGTGTCTTTCTATAACTTTAACAAAATAGTCATTGAATTTGAAGGCAACACAACCCAACGACCCAGTCATGGATTGGGTTTGATTAGAGTGGATTGGATAGAGTGGAATAAAAAGATGGAAATCGTTTATTGTAATATTTGATTGCATTGCATATCCTGCCTCAGGTTGTGGTTTTGCTACTGCTGATGACTGTGCCTTCAAGGGTCAGGTGCTTCATGACATACCAAGAGAAACACAGAAGGGTTTTGGATTGCATGAAATATAGCAATTTACAATAAAAGAAAAAAACTAGGGTCTTTTTTTGCTTTACCACTGAGATTATTTTATATATCTTTAAAAAGAATTTAGGAAAGTATTTTTAGAAACGAATGAACTTGAATAGTTTTCAAGATGTCCCAGAGACATGATTTTTATGTTCTTTACTAGCCTCTGTGTTGTCTATCAGTTCAGAAATTTAAGAGAAAAAAATTTATTTCTGTAATTATGAAAAGAATAAAATTGATTAGAGACAGGCCCTATCAAATCACCTCCATCATTTTAGCATCTGAAAAAGGGTGGACAATATACCAGCTCTGACTGACTCTGATGTTAAAATGGAAAACCTCAGCCCTTGCCCTGATTCCAAGGTAGATGAAGTCCTATGGTCCATGAGGATGCTCCCATCTGCTCAGACCTCATCCTCTGAGCTCTTTCTCCCTTAGCCTTTTGTCAGCTCCTCAAGGACAGGACACTCCCTCCCACTTTGGGCTCTGTTTACGTGCCTTGCTTTAATCGGAATGACTTCTTTTATTCTTGACTCTCATTTAGTTCATTCATACACCCCCTCAGATCTTACCCTGAACATCATTTCTTCAGAGAAGCCCTCCAACCCCTGGATTAGTCCTTTCTTGTTATTAGATGACACCCCAAATGTTTCCTTATTACTACTCACCACAATTTGTAATTATATATTTGTGCTATTATCTACTTTCTGTCTCCTACTCCCACTAGATTATAAATTATGAGCAGCCTAGAATATTCCTTTTTATAACCCCTTAGGGTCCTGGCCACTGTGTTTTCTATAAGGCCTGTTACAGAGAGGTTATGTAGGAGACAGTTGAGGAAATCAACCTAAGAGTCCAAAATTGAGAACTGAGATGCCCATTGTCCCAGCCCATGTAGATTTGTGAAGTCAGCTCTGCTTTTATGTCACCCTTGGGGCAAGAGAATTGTCACTGAGGCAGGAAATCCTGGTGCCTGTATCCCAGCTTCTGAAGGAATACCCCTCAGCGACTTGTCACTTCCTGCAGCAGAGTCTGGGATTGGAGTGTTTGTTCCCACCACTTACAGAATCCCTGACTTTGCTCACCACCACTCTTCCCACTTCTTGGGAATCAATTGACCTTTCACTCCCTGACCACCACTCTCCTTCCCACGCTTTTGTTCCTCACCCCAAAAACAAAGCAAAGGAAAACAGAACAAACCCAAACCAACTGCCTCCTCCTGCCTCTACTGTCAGCCATCTTCATGGATTAACAGAGAGATACAGAGAACAAAATATAAATTAATATTTCAGTAAATTATCCTATCACTCTGGTATTCAGCAGAGAATAAAAATAAATTTTACACAAAGGGCATGTTAAGTTTTCTGTGTTTATTTTTGTAGCACTTCCCTTTTCTTTCTAGAAGACTCGAAGGGTCACCAACTATCTTAGAATATCAGACAAGCAATCATTCTGAGATCAATCATCTTCAAAGTGAGTTTTTCTTAAACAGTTAAAACATACTAAACTTCAGGTGTCTATAACCAATCACCAATGTCTTCTAAAGAATAAGAAATGAAGTTAGGATCTATAAGTAATTAAGTTTGACATTGAATACATAGAGACACACATATGTAGATTGGGTGTTTTTTGGTGCATTGTATTATATTTTATTTTAAATCTGGTATATATATTCTCATTGTTTTAGAAAAGTAACACTTTTGCTTAACATCAAATACACACAAAAGAAAAATGCTTGCACTTTTGAATATTTTCAAACCACACTGAGGATTCCAAGTGTCTCTCTGGGTCCCTCTCTTTTCCACCTGTGGTAGCGTCTAATAGGTGTTACCCAAGTATGTGTTTCTTGAAAGCTGGATTGACTAATTCAATTGTCAACTCATTTAGAAGTCTGATTCTTAGATGTATACTTGATGAAAAAATTAACCTAATGGGATGAAGTTCACTCTGTAGAAACTCTTTACACTTCTACCTCCACAGCAACACAGATGTACACACAGTGGCATCACTTCTTAAACTGTATCTCCGAGAACTCCCAGAACCGGTTATTCCTTATGCCCAGTATGAGGATTTTTTGTCTTGTGCCAAACTGCTCAGCAAGGAAGAGGAAGCTGTAAGTCCATGCATTTATTTCTTAAAAAGCTTTTGTTTGGGTTTTTGGTCAGTGTTCTTAGTCTTTAATCTGTAAAGTTTCCTTTGCCCCATGCTTGGATTGTTTTCCACTATTCTAAGTATTGACATCACACATATTTAGATTTTACACACACAACGCAGGTCCCATTTTTAATCCTCTCTCTGATCAAAAAGAAAAGTACAGATGAATAAGTGAAATCAGCACTCTTTGCCACTTTGCCCCCAAATGCTAAAAATCGGAAGGACTCTCACTATATTAAAGCTACTTTTTCCCTCAAACAACCTTATTACAAATAAGGCAATCTTCCCTTTTCAGTCAATTGTGAACAAATGTTAAAAACGTTAAAAGAGCTTCACTTAAACATGTTTCTCCACAAATAGTGCTTATAGAGATATTTGAAATGCTCTCACATCTTTTGAAAATATTTCTGAAATGTTTTCTGTGATAGTGGCAAGTTTTCAAGACAGTATCCTTCACTAGTAATATGTGAAACTAACTAAAAAAAAAAGCCTGTATGCCTATTTTCCATGTGCTTCAATTCCAAGGCCAACACTTAGATAACATTTATTCTCTTCTTTATATTCAGGGTGTTAAAGGATTAGCAAAGCAGGTGAAGAGCTTGCCAGTGGTCAATTACAACCTTCTCAAGTATATTTGCGGGTAAGAATTGTCCTAACGACAAAACTAAATTTAAGAAGACTGTATTTAGCCTGACACTAATTTACTTTTGACAGTGAATAAAAATCACTTAACTGCTCTGAGCTCCAGTGTTGGCCTCTATAAAACTGAGGTTTGACAAGGTGATTTCTTTATTTTAAATAAATTTATTTATTTATTATTTATTTTTGGCTGCGTTGGGTCTTCGTTGCTGCCGTGGCCTTTCTCTAGCTGAGGCTAGTGGGGGCTACTCTTCGTTGTGGTGCGTGGGCTTCTCATCAAGGTGGCTTCTCTTTTTGCGGAGCATGGGATCTAGGGTGCACAGGCTTCAGTAGTTGTGGCACATGGGCTTAGTTGCTCCGTGGCATGTGGGATCTTCCCAGACCAGGGCTTGAACCCGTGTCCCCTGCATTGGCAGGGGGATTCTTAACCACTGCGTCACCAGGGAAGCCCTTGACAAGGTGTTTTCAAAAGTTTCTCTGAGCACTAAAATTGTTTGATTTTGCAATTTGCTGTTTCTGAAGTCTCTCTGACCTCTACATATTAAAGATATGTTGCTTTGAACTTCCATCAAGGTTGTTTATACATGTACCATGTACCATTGTTTAACAGAAGGAGCATGTATCCTGGCATGAGAAAGATCTGCCCGGGAGTCCATATTCTACCACTGACTACTTACGTGTCTTTATGCAATTTTCTTATCCTCTTTGACACTAAAGATCCTAATAGGTAAAAGGGTAGTGAAAACACATATTTCACACAGCTGTTTTAAAAATTAAAGTATATTTTAAATTTTATATACCTATACATTTATACATATAGTGAATGTTAATATTAATTTTTTCCATTTCTCTCAAGACATTGAAAAAAGCATTGTAACTCAATTCTGCTAGAACAATAATTGTGCTTCATAAAGCTCTCTCTCAATGACCATGTTTAATGTCAGGGATGCTATGTACCATGTCTGTGCCCCTATTTAAGAAATCAAGTATGTACTATTGAAACATATTAAATTTATCTTTTTTAATTTTTTTGGAGTATAGTTGATTTACATGAAACATATTAAATTTAAATAAAGAGATTAATGATTGGCACTACAGGTCATTGTAAAGTATTTTAAACGATAGTTTCCCAGTCCATTTTTAAATAAAATTAAAAATTTTAATTCAGTACAGTGCATCATTTACATGTGTTTTTTGCATCATGATTAGATAAATGTACAGCTGACTGGGAATTATGGAGTTTAAGACTAATGCCAAACACTGTGGAGTTCATTGTCAGCTGTAATTGAGTAGGAATTCCAGAACCTCCTGCCATAATTTTTCTGGTGATGGTTAGCATTCAGGAAACAAACAAGACCTTAGTTTTCAGAGTTTGAAAAAGCAAGAAATAGTTTCACTGATAAGATAGACTTATTAACATAGAAGGGTCCCATCCCAAGTTTTTGAACTAATTCAAGCTATTGTAGTGGATGAAAAAAAGGTGACAGTCTCTTAAGTAAAAGGGAAAGAAAGGCTTTTTGGAGAACAGTATTGCAAGTCTTTATCTCCACAATAGAAAACCTTAACTTCTCTTAACACATTTAAAGCAGACTTTTAATTTCAGCTATTTCAAATAAGAAATAGTAGTTTGGGGCTTCCCTGGTGGCGCAGTGGTTGAGAGTCCGCCTGCCGATGCAGGGGACACGGGTTCGTGCCCCGGTCTGGGAAGATCCCACATGCCGCGGAGCGGCTGGGCCCGTGAGCCATGGCCGCTGAGCCTGCGCGTCCGGAGCCTGTGCTCCGCAACGGGAGAGGCCACAACAGTGAGAGGCCCGCATACCTCAAAAAAAAAAAAAAAAAAAAAAAAAAAAAAGAAATAGTAGTTTGACTTTTTGCCCTTCAGTTTTGCTATAATTAGACTGTATAACAGTAGTGAACATGTGGAAATAGGCACTTTTTTATTTTTATTTTTGGCCACGCTTGTGGTATCTTAACGGCAGTGAAAGCATGGAGTCCTAACAACTGGACCACCAAGGAATTCCCAAACGGCACCTTTTTTAAAACTCATGGTATAGTAATCAAGATTTCAGACTCTAGCGTCAGATCACCTGGATTCAGATCTCAGCTCTGCAAACTCTGTGTCCTTGGAGAAGATTCTTACCTCTCTGGTGCCTCATGTGTCTAACCTGTAAAACGGAGATAATGGTATTTACCTCACAGAGATGCTTTGAGAGTTTAATAAGTTATCACGACTGACACATAATAAAATATATTATTTTAAATAACACATAGAATAGGTTAAATTTTTTTCATCACTTCTTTATCTCATTAGTACAATTAGTAAGCCATGAATTAATAGAAGTTCTTGTAGAAACAAAGAGGGGATGGGAAATGAAGAAAAGCTGAAAAATTACAAAAACAATCTCTGCTATTAAAATCATTTGAGGATAGAGGGAAGCAGCCACATAGCACAGGGAGATCAGCTCAGTGCTATGTGACCACCTAGAGGGGTGGGATAGGGAGGGTGGGAGGGAGAGAGACACAAGAAGGAAGAGATATGGGGATATATGTATATGTGTAACTGATTCACTTTGTTATAAAGCAGAAACTAACACACCATTGTAAAGCAATTATACTCCAATAAAGATGTTTTAAAAAAAATCATTTGGGGAAAGGGCTATTTCATGCCTCTAATTCTTTAGCATGTAACAAGTTAAAACAATTTTTGCTTGCTATTTTCCATATCAGTAGAACTGAGGTTTTATTTTAAACCATGTTTGATCTCATTTTTTAATAGACTATAAATTTGAAGCTCACAAATTACTCCACAAAGAGAGTTGATTCCTCCTCTCTGAAATAAGAGATTGTACCAGACAATCTTATTTATAGTTCTTAAATTAAATATATGTATATATATTTAATATTTTATTTAAGGATTGGAAAGAAATTCATATTCTTGAATCTCAAGTCCACATTAGCATTATCCAAACACTCTTTTATTCCTGTGACTGACAGGGAAACCAAGCCAAGCCAGGCCAGAGCAGATATTTGATATGATCCTTTATGAGTTTGATCCTTAATAATTTGCAATCTACATTCTGCACATTGACAGAAAGATGTTTGAATTCCTAAAGAATTTTTGTCCATAATCATCTTTGAATGTACTCCACTTCATAAATTTCCTGATAACCCATTTTCTTCCACTAACAAGTTTGATCCCATTGTGTTTTGTTCATACTCTTGCACCCAACAGGTTCTTGGATGAAGTACAGTCCTATTCAGGAATTAACAAAATGAGTGTGCAGAACTTGGCCACTGTCTTTGGCCCTAATATCCTGCGCCCCAAAGTGGAAGATCCTTTGACCATTATGGAGGGTAAGTAAATTATTATCTTACACCCTCATCAATAGAACTGTCCCTTTGTTGTCCTGAACCTATCCTCCTGTGAGGAAACTGGGAAATAAGTGAATCCATGGTAACTCCATTCATGGACTCAAGTTCTTCAAATACAAAAACTCCTCTTTGGGAGTCAGGCATTTTATCTGGAGTTTACTAAGCATAACTTACCAAATGAATCCTTAGGAGTTTTATAAGAATAAATGGAACTTCCATAAGTCATCTGCAAAGTATCACATAAAAATGGGAAAAAATTCTAATTCACTTTTTGAGTCCAATGTAATTTTCAGAAAATTCAAATAGTTACTATTTTAAGTTAATGTATTTTTATTAATTCTGGTTTTATTTGATGAATTTCAAGAGGCAGAAAATATGGGCCTCTGTAAGATAATACTGCTTATTTACCTTGGGTTGAAACATGAAGAAATTCTTGTTTTCTGTATTACAAAATGCCTCAAATTCTTTTCCACAATGAACTGTTACTTCTGTTTATTTCCAGCAGGCCTCACTCCTTGAGTACTTTTCTTACCTGTGGCCATCAATAGTACTGTTGATGTGCAGGTCTTGTTGAGCTAAAAGAGTGAGATTAGAGGATGGAAAACTCATTAAGCAGCAGAAAAGAGAGAACTAGACATAGAGATTGTTCAGAGATCTGCAGAGGGTATCCCTCAAGTCATTGCCTAAGAATTGATTTATGCTTGCACGAGAGGACTCTACGCTACTTTCTGGAAGAGAGTACCAGAAATCAGTACTCTGAGCCATTCCTGGGCCTTACACCAAGCTTGAAATAATTGTGTTTCCCACAACCAGAGTAGAAAACCCTGACATTGAGACATTGTATCGAGCCCTCAGAAAGGTATTACCTTGGTGATAATGTTAAAAGTTACAATCTCTATATAAAGTTTTTAAAAGAAATCTTAATGATTCAATAGAGGTTTGGGGAAGAAAAGAAGGAGGAATAGTTGGAGCACAAAGGATTTTTAGGGCCATGAAACATTATTCTATATGATACTGTAATGGTGGATACATGATATTATGCATTTGTCAAAACTGAGATCTCACAACGAGTGATTTCTAATATAAACTGTGGACTTTAGTTAATAATAATAATGTGTCAATATTGGTTCATCAATGGAATCTAAAACTGTTAAAAACCTAAAACTGCTCTAAAGGTTTCACATTAGAAACTATGCAATTCAAAAGGACATGGATCAAAATAAAGCCTATAAGTGTAAAAAAAATCCAACTTATCTTCAAACCCCTAACTGTATAGCAAAAAAAGTCCAACACAATTTAAAGATATTTTTTTCCAAATTAAATAAAGCAGTGTGATAAAAAAGAAAACATATGTTCCCCTAAGACTTATAGTCAATGTTTATGTCAACTTTATTCATAATAGCTCCAATCTAAAGACTGATCAATTGTCCTTCAATTACTGAATAGATAAACAAGTTTTGATACATCCATGAAATGGAATTCTACTCAGCAATAAAAAGAATGAACTACTGATATATGGATAACAATATGGATAAATGACAAAAGCATTATGCTAAGTGAATAATGCCTAGACACAAAAGACTTCATACTGTATAATTACATTTATATGAAATTCTAGAAAAGAAAAAAACTGTAGTGACAGAAAGCAAATCAGTGGTTGCCATGGATAGGGGACTGGCTACAAAGGGGCACAAGGGAATTATCTATATAATGATTAGGTGGTGATTAAAGGACTGTCATTTGTCCAAATTTATCATGTACCTCACAGATATCTTGTACATGTGCAAAATGAGACATGTACAAGGTAATGTATTGCAAAAAATACAAACTGAATCTACATTTCAATAGAATGCTGCCATACATATGTATTTTAAAGTGCCTAGGCACCTTCAAAGGAAAATTGAATTCTTATCCAGTACTTATGAAAAAAAGTGCCCCGTAATATGGTATTTAAATTCAACCTGTATTAAATTATATGAGCCTGGGGAATTGTTGGAACATGTAGTCCAGTGGGACTCCCAAATCTGCTTGGACTCTTCAGAATGGACAGGTGATTATAACTACTCTGACCTCATTTATTTAGGCTTCATATTTTTTATTAGCATTCTAAGGAAGAGAATGACAGAGAGGGTAGAATAAAAAGGAAAAAAAGATAGTGCATATGATGACACATACATCATTATTACCACCAGGCCAGTCTGTCCTAAATGGTTATAAAAATTGAAAGGAAGTCACTTTGCAAGAAATGATTGCCGTTTACTATTCTGGAAACTAGATGAAAGCAAAGCCTTCCAAGGTAATAGAAATATATTTCTAAATCTCTAGGGATCTGACACTCACTCTATAATCATGGCAGGTATGCACTGGCATAGTTGTTCACATATTTCATCATGGAGACCTTGAGGATATCTCTTTTCAATTAATTAAAGTACAGCATCTCCCTGGTGTTGCTCGGAGCCTTAGAGTACCTGAGCTGAAAAATGCTGCCATTTTTTTTTTTTTTCCTGGTACGCGGGCCTCTCACTGTTGTCGCCTCTCCCGTTGCGGAGCACAGGCTCCGGATGCGCAGGCTCAGCGGCCATGGTTCACAGGCCCAACTGCTCCGCAGCACGTGGGATCTTCCCGGACCGGGGCACGAACCTGTGTCCCCTGCATCGGCAGGCGGACTCTCAACCCCTGCGCCACCAGGGAAGCCCTTCAATTAATTAAATGCCCCACACATTTCACAACTGTGATAAAAAGCTGTGATGTTTCTAAATTGCTACATAACTGATATGAGAATCCAGTTATCTTCTACAAGCCAGTCTTAAAAATATTAAATCCAGTTATCTTCCATAAGTTGGTCTTAAAAATATTAAAAGTGTTTGCAAAAATGTGAACAGTGCACCTCTTCTCCCTACTTTGATTGTTTAAAAAATAAATACATTGTTTATATTAATATATAAAAAAAAAGCAGTGATATTTCAAATGTTAATATTCCAGTGATGGGGAAAGCTCTATTTCCCCAAAATACTAGACAGAGCCATATATAACAGAGGCTGCTAACGTTTGAAAGTATATCTGTCATATGGGCAAATAGTGAAACAGTTGTCTTCAAACACAGTACATGATGGTGTCAGTGTTGACAGTCATTTTAAAGATGCTAAAATGTTTTCTTCAGATTCACTGCTACATACATTGAAAATAGGATGACAAATTCAGAAGTTACTAAAAGAGAAAAGATAGATATATAATACCATTAATTTCATTCAGTCTTTTTTCTTCGACAACTCCATCATAATTGATGATTCAGTAGATAGCTGTCTTTTATTTAGTTTCTTATTTAGAATAACACCGAGTTTCTTATTATTACTAAAGTCTTAAATCCAGCAGCTGTTCTAATTTCATTCTTTTACATGTAGCTGGCCAGTTATCCCAGCACCATTTATTGAAGAGGCTGTCTCTCTCTCCATTGTATATTCTTGGCTCCTTTGTCATAAATTAGGTGACGATGTGTGTGTGAGTTTATCTCTAGGCTTTCTATCCCATACCATTGATCTATATTTTTGTTTTTATACAGATACCAAACTATACCATAGTATAGCTTGAAGTCAGGTAGCCTGATTCCTCCAGCTCCATTTTTCTTTCTCAAGATTGCTTTGGCTCCTCGGGGCCTTTTATGTTTCCATACAAATTGTAAATTTTTTTGTTCTAATTCTGTGAAGAATGCCAGAGGTAGTTTGTTAGGGATTGCATTGAATCTGTAGATTGCTGTAGGTAGTATAATCATTTTCACAATGTTGATTCTTCCAATCCAAGAACATGGTATATCTCTCTATCAGTTTGTATCATCTTTAATTTCTTTCATCAGTGTCTTATAGTTTTCTGCATACAGGTCTTTTGTCTCCTTATGTAGGTTTATTCCTAGGTATTTTATTCTTTTTGCTGCAGTTGTAAATGGGAGTGTTTCCTTAATTTCTCTTTCAGATTTTTCATCATTAGTGTATAGGAATGCCAGAGATTTCTGTGCATTAATTTTGTATCCTGCTACTTTACCAAATTCATTGATTAGCTCTAGCGGTTTTCTGGTAGCATCTTTAGGATTCTCTATGTATAGTATCATGTCATCTGCAAACAGTGACAGCTTTACTTCTTCTTTTCCGATTTGGATTCCTTTTATTTCTTTTTCTTCTCTGATTGCTGTGGCTAAAACTTCCAAAACTATGTTGAATAAGAGTGGTGAGAGTGGGCAACCTTGTCTTGTTCCTGATCTTAGTGGAAATGGTTTCAGTTTATCACCATTGAGGACCATGTTGGCTGTGGGGTTTGTCATATATGGCCTTTATTATGTTGAGGAAAATTTCCTCTATGCATACTTTCTGGAGGCTTTTTATCATAAATGGGTGTTGAATTTTGTCGAAAGCTTTCTCTGCATCGATTGAGGTGATCATATGGTTTTTCTCCTTCAATTTGTTAATATGGTGTATCACATTGATTGATTTGCATATATTGAAGAATCCTTGCATTCTTGGGATTAACCCCACTTGATAATGGTGTATGATCCTTTTAATGTGCTGTTGGATTCCATTTGCTAATATTGAGTTGAGGATTTTTGCATCTATGTTCATCAGTGATATTGGCCTGTAGTTTTCTTTCTTTGTGACATCTTTGTTGGTTTTGGTATCAGGGTGATGGTGGCCTCATATAATGAGTTAGGGAGTGTTCCTCCCTCTGCTATATTTTGAAAGAGTTTGAGAAGGATAGGTGTTAGCTCTTCTCTAAATGTTTGATAGAATTCGCCTGTGAAGCCATCTGGTTCTGGGCTTTTGTTTGTTGGAAGATTTTTAATAGTTTCAATTTCAGTGCTTCTGATTGGTCTGTTCAGATTTTCTATTTCTCCTGGTTCACTCTCAGCAGGTTGAGCATTTATAAGAATTTGGTCATTTCTTCCAAGTTGTCCATTTTATTGGCATAGAGTTACTTGTAGTAATCTCTCATGATCCTTTGTATTTCTGCAGTGTCAGTTGTTACTTCTCCTTTTTCATTTCTAATTCTATTGATTTGAGTCTTCTCCCTTTTTTTCTTGATGAGTCTGGCTAATGGTTCATCAATTTTGTTTATCTTCTCAATGAACCAGCTTTTAGTTTTATTTATCTTTGCTATCATTTCCTTCATTTCTTTTTCATTTATTTTTGATCTGATCTTTATGATTTCTTTCCTTCTGCTATCTTTGGGGTTTTTTGTTGTTGTTCTTCTTCTTCTTTCTCTAATTGCTTTAGGTGCAAGGTTAGGTTGTTTATTTGAGATGTTTCCTGTTTCTGAAGGTAGGATTGTATTGCTATAAACTTCCCTCTTAGAAATGCTTTTGCTGCATCCCATAGGTTTTGGGTCATCATGTCTCCATTGTCATTTGTTTCTAGGTATTTTTTGATTTTCTCTTTGATTTCTTCAGTGATCTCTTGGTTATTAAGTAATGTATTGTTTAGCCTCCATGTGTTTGTATTTTTTACAGACTTTTTCCTGTAATTGATATCTACTCTCATAGCACTGTGGTTGGAAAAGATACTTGATATGATTTCAATTTTCTTAAATTTACCAACGCTTGATTTGTGACCCAAGATATGATCTATCCTGGAGAATGTTCCATGAGCACTTGAGAAGAAAGTTTATTCTGTTGTTTTTGGATGGAATGTCCTATAAATATCAATTAAGTCCATCTTGTTTAATGTATCATTTAAAGCTTGTGTTTCCTTATTTATTTTCATTTTGGATGATCTGTCCTTTGGTTAAAGTGGGGTGTTAATGTCCCCTTCTGTGACTGTGTTACTGTCAATTTCCTCTTTTATGGCTGTTAGTATTTGCCTTATGTATTGAGGTGCTCCTCTGTTGGGTGCATAAATATTTACAATTGTTATATCTTCTTCTTGCATTGATCCCTTGATCATTATGTAGTGTCCTTCTTTATCTCTTTTAATAGTCTTTATTTTAAAGTCTATTTTGTCTGATATGAGAATTGCTACTCCAGCTTTCTTTTGATTTCCATTTGCATGGAATATCTCTTTCCATCCCCTCACTTTCAGTCTGTATGTGTCCCTAAGTCTGAAGTGGTCTCTTGTAGACAGCATATATACAGGTCTTGGTTTTGTATCCATTCAGCTAGTCTATGTCTTTTGGTTGGGGCATTTAATCCATTTACATTTAAGGTAATTATCAATATGTATGTTCCTATTACCATTTTCTTATTTGTTTTGTGTTTGTTATTATAGTTCTTTTCCTTCCCTTGTGTTTCCTGCCTAGAAAAGTTCCTTTAGCATTTGTTGTAAAGCTGGTTCAGTGGTGCTGAATTCCCTTTTATTTCTTTTTCTTCTCTGATTGCCATGGCTAGGACTTCCAAAACTATGTTGAATAAGAGGGGTGAGAGTGGACATCCTTGTCTTGTTCATGATCTTAGTGGAAATGCTTTCAGTTTTTCACCATTGAGTATTTGCTCTGGGTTTGTCATATACGGCTTTTATTATGTAGAGGTAGGTTCCCTCTATGCTCATTTTCTGTGGAGTCTGTTTTTTAAACATCTTTATTGGAGTATAATTGCTTTACAATGTTGTGTTAGTTTCTGCTGTATAACAAAGTGAATCAGCTATATATATACATATATCCCCATATACCCTCCCTCTTGTGTCTTCCTCTCAACCCCCCTATCTCACCCCTCTTGGTGGTCACAAAGCATCAAGTTGACCTCCCTGTGCTTTTGGGTGTTGAATTTTGTCAAAATCTTTTTATGCATCTATTGAGATGATCATATGGTTTTTATTCCCTAATTTGTTAATATGGTGTATCACATTGATTGCTTTGCATATATTGAAGAATCCTTGCACTCCTGGTGTAAATTCCATTTGATCATGGTGTATGATCCTTTTAATTTGTTGTTGGATTCTGTTTGCTGGTTTTTTGTTGAGGATTTTTGCATCTATTTTCATCAGTTATATTGGTCTGTAATTTTCTGTTTTTGTGATATCTAACATCATACATAAAAATAAACTCCAAATGGATTACAGACCTAAATTTAAGATGGACACTATAACACTTAGAGGAAAACATAAGAAAAGCACTCTTTGAAATAAACCACAGCAACATCTTTTCTGACCCAACTCCTAGAGTAATGAAAATAAAAACAAAAATTAACAAATAGGACCTAATTAAACTTAAAAGTTTTAGCACAGCAAAGAAAACCATAAACAAGGGCTTCCCTGGTGGCGCAGTGGTTGAGAATCTGCCTGCTAATGCAGGGGACACGGGTTCGAGCCCTGGTCTGGGAGGATCCCACATGCCGCGGAGCAACTAGGCCCGTGAGCCATGACTACTGAGCCTGCGCGTCTGGAGCCTGTGCTCCGCAACAAGAGGCCGCGATAGTGAGAGGCCCGCGCACCGCGATGAAGAGTGGCCCCCTCTTGCCACAACTAGAGAAAGCCCTCACACAGAAATGAAGACGCAACACAGCAAAAATAAATTAATTAATTAATAAAAAAAAACTCCTACCCCCAACATCTTCAAAAAAAAAAAAAAAAAAAAAGAAAACCATAAACAAGATGAAAAGATAACCCTCAGAATGGGAGAAAATATTTCCAAATGAAACAATGGACAAAGGATTAATCTCCAAAATATATAAACAGTTCATGGAGCTCAATATCGGAAAAACAAAAAACCCAGTTAAAAAAGGGGCAGAAGACCTAAATAGACATTTCACCAAAGAAGACATACAGATGGCCAAGAGGCACATGAAAAGCTGCTCAACATCACTAATTATTAGTGATGCAAATAATTATTAGTGCAGCAAATAAAAACTACCATGAGGTATCACCTCACACTGGTCAGAATGGCCATCATCCAAAAATCTACAAACAATAAATGCTGGAGAAGGTGTGGAGAAAAGGGAACCCTTTTGCACTGTTGGTGGGAATGTAAATTGATAGAGCAAATTTGGAGAACAGTATGGAGGTTCCTTAAAAAACTAAAAAGAGAGCTAGCATGTGACCCAGCAATCCCACTACTGGGCATATACTGTGAGAAAACCATAATTCAAAAGGACACATTTACCTCAGTGTTCACTGCAGCACTATTTACAGTAGCCAGGACATGGAAACAACCTAAATATCCAACAGTAGATGAATGGAAAAAGAAAATGTGGTACATATAAACAATGGAATATTACTCAGCCATAAAAAGGAACGAAATTGGGTCATTTGGAGAGCTGTAGATGGACCTAGAGTCTGTCATACAGAGTGAAGTAAGCCAGAAAGAGAAAAACGAATATCATATATTAATGCATATATGTGGAATCTAGAAAAATGGTACAGATGAACCTATTTGTAGGGCAAGAATAGAGACACAGACATAGAGAATGGACATATGGACACAGGGGGGAAGGGGAGGGTGGGACGAATTGGGAAATTAGGTTTGAGATAAATACACTACATAAAATAAATAGCTAGTGGGCACCTGCTGTATAGCACAGGGAGCTCAGTTTGGTGCTCTGTGATGACCTAGATGGGTGGAATGGTGGGAGTGGGGGGGAGGTCTAAAAGGAAGCGTATACATATAGCTGATTCTCTTCATTGTACAGCAGGAACTAACAACATTGTAAAGCAATTTTACTCCAATAATAAATAAATAAATAAATAAATAAATAAATAATTAAATAAATCCAACAGCTGAAATATAGTTGGACAAGTACATGATTTGGAGTGAGAAGATGAAGTATCATATTTCACCCTGGTCACTTATCATCTGTGTGACCCTGGGCAGAACTGTAACCTCTCTGAATCTCAATTTTCTCATCTGAAAAACGTTAAGTCCTATCTCACAACCTTCTGAGAAAATTTAGAAGATGTAAGTGAAACATTCCCACCTAACACAGTTTCACAAACTCTAACACACACAGGAATCATCTGGGAATATTGCTGAAATTCTGATTCAGAACGTCTGTCTGTGGTGGGTCCTCTATGCTCTGCCAGTGTTACTATTCTGTTATTGTTGGTGTCATCTGGGGGCTGGTTAGAAATGTAAAATCTCATGCCCCACTCAGTATTTACATTTTAACAGAATCTCCAGATAATTTTGTATGAACATTAATGTTTGAGCAGCACTGGCCAGCATGAGACCTAACACACTGCAGATTCCTAATCTAAATATGTTAGAAGTTTTGAATCATTACAGAAGTGTGCAGGATATAGATGAATATAACACATATTTTCCTATTCAGAATTTGACTTTGAATTATATTCAGAGCCAAATCTTGCCCAGGTGTTGCTTTAAGCTAATGAGTGGCCTCATCCCAAGTCAGGCTTCTACTCTCTGACAGCTACTAGCAGCTATTTCAGTAGATATCTTCATTGTCAAAAGCACTTATCATTTTCTTCACCGAATTTATTTAAGTATTTTAAATAATATTACCTTTACTAACTAAAATTTGTTTCCCTGTATTTATTTATCAGAGACTACTCTTAGGAGCTTTTATCAACATGATAAAAGAAACACAATTAACACACCACATTAGTATAGTTCCAGCCAAAGCAAAGATGATTAATGCTTTCGTTAGCCTGCACTGCTTCATTGTGGGTATATGGATAAAATTTTTACAAAGATTTCTTAGGGGTTGGGACACCTAAAGTTGTGAAACTAATTTAGAAGCCTAGTTAGTGGTTGTGGCCTATTTTAAGGGGTGGGAGCAGCCCAGCATGTAAGTCAGTGAGGAATATGTGAAAATATATTTTGAGATTTCAGCTAATATGCCATAAAACCTGATAAATCCACCAATTTTTAAAAAGAATATTACTGCTTTTTATGATAGATTAGCCTTTCTATCCACTGTTGTCTGAGTTGTTTTTACTATCTGAAACTTGTAAGGTATTTCTAATCATACTTTATAGTGAATAATAGAAATATGAGGATCAAATGAGAACCTTAGCATTTTCATTTGTGTAAGAGAATTATTTTCTTTCTTGAAGGTCTCTTTGTTTAAAATGCCCTGAAGCGTTGATATTTCTTGTAGAGCAGATTTGCTAGTGGCAAATTCTTTCAGTTTTTGTTTAGCTAGGAATGTCTTATTTGTCCCTCATTTTTGAAACATTTGTTTGCTGGATAATATAATTCTGGCAATGAGAATGATGAAAAATCAGCTGATAATCTTACTGAGAATCCATTATACATGAGTTGGTTATCTCTTGCTGTTCTCAAGCTTCTCTCTTTGTCTTTGGTTTAAGATATGATGGGTCTAGGTCTGGATCCTTTTGCATTTAGCTTGCTTGGAATTTGATGAGCTTCTTGAATGTGTAGACTCATATTTTTCATCAAATTTCATCAAACTCCAGCAACTATTTCTTCAAATATTCTTTCTGCACTTTCTACTCTCCTCCTGGGATACCATTATGCCTATGCTGGTATGCTTGATGGTGTCCCACAGGTCTCTGAGGCTCTGCTCATTTGTCTTTATTTCTCTTCCTTCTGTTCCTAAGACTGGGTAACCACAGTTGTCTTCAGGTATGCTGATTCTTTCTTCTGCCTGCTCAAGTCTGCTGTTGATCCCCTCTACTGATTCTTTTCATTTCAGTTATTGTACCGTTCAACTCCAGAATATCTATTTGATTCTTTTCTATACTTTCAAGCTCTTTATTGATATTTGGTGAAACATTATTCTCACTTTCCTTTGGTTCCTTCGTTTATTAAAAAACATTTAAAATAGCAAATTTAAAGTCTTTGACCAGTGAGTACAGTGTCTGGGTTTCCTCAGAGTCTGTTTTTTTTTTTTTTTTTCTTGTATATGGGCCATGCTTTGTTTATTTTTTGCATGTAGCATTATTTTTTTGAAAACTATACATTTTTTAAATAATATAATAATATGGGAAATCTGGATATCAGATTCTTACCCTCCCTTTGTTGTTGTTGCTGTTTGTTGTTTGGTTTTTTAGTGAGTTTTCTGAACTAATTCTCTAAAGTTTATATTATTTGTCATCCTTGGCCACTGAAGTCTCTGCTTGGCTTACTTAGTTGTCGGCTAAAGATTGAACAAAGATTAAAAAACTATAGCTAATAAGTCTCCAAGTCTTTACCAAGACACTCTGTGTGCATGTTGGGGCAAACTTTCAACACTCAGCCAGGCAGGTTACAACTCTGCTTTAGCATTCAGATCCTTTTTGTGTGGAGCCTCAAGATCAGTCAGAGGTGAGAGCTTGGGGACTTCTCAGTTCTTTTCTGAGCATTCATATAGCCCTAGGCATGCACAGAACCCTAAGCATGCATGTAATCTTCTAAATTCTCAGGAATAAAGCAGAGCTTTTCAACACCTCCTATGGAAATCTCTTTCCTCAGATTTTCCTTCTAAGCTTTTTGTTTAGCCTATTGTTTGTCTTCAACTGTTGTCCACTTGCTTCAGGCAAAACATGATTTTAAATGAAAGAGCCCCTAATTGTTTTTGACAAATGGCCTTGAGAAAAGTGTTGCTTACTCTGGTCAAATTCTTAGTTAGATAAAATGAAGACAAGCCTCTTGAGAGATGTCTTCCAGGGAACCACCAAACAAGTAAAATAATGACAATTCTTTGGGAATGGGACTTTGAAGGATTTCCAACCCTGCTTTTCCCATTCCAGTGGCTGTCAGACTGCTTGTTCCCACTGTGATTGTGGGCAGTTGGTTTTCAAGGCCACTGCAGAGAGGAGGATAGGAATAGGATGAGTTAAAATACCACAGTGCTTGCTGTTCTTTACCGAGATTCAATGATTTTTTTTAATAACCACTCTCCAGATTACAACAAGCCTTTATTTAATTTCCAAAGTTCTGAAAATGATGATTCAGAATATTTTCATCATTTGCTTTTATGGAGGAGAGGATTCTTGTAGGTCTTTATTACACCATTTTGGCTAATGTCACTTAAAATGCCCTGAAGGTTTTGAATGCTGAGCAAAAGTTGTATGGAACTTCATTGTCTTGCTATATTATAAAGACAGACCATATATCCACTAGAGATTTTATAGAGTTCCACTTTGAGATTCCACTACAAATGTCTTGATAGTTTGAGGCAATTGTCTAATGAGAGATAACAGTGACTTCCTCAAAGAAAGATTTTTCATAATTAAATGTCAAACATGCAAGAAATGTGTGACAATGAAGAGGCTGGTCTTTGGAACTAATTAATTCTGGGTTCAAGCCCTGCATTTTCTCCTTAATAGCTTTGGGATGCTGATTAAGTTACTTAACTTTCATAAGACAGTGATAGTTAGATAGAACAGTATCTATTCATAGATTTTTTTTAATCCAACTACACTAACAAAAGTAAAGTGCTTGGTATAGTTCATGTTAAATGCTCAAGAAATTTTAGCAGTTAATATTGCTATAGATAATATTGCTATTATCATCATTAAGAATATAGTTTGGCACTGCTAGTAATAATGCTGAATGTTCACCTGAACTCTTTCTTTAAGAGTCACATTCAAAATAAGAAATAAAACTGTTTCACTCATACTATTTTGTTTTCTATGCAATTCCAGGCACTGTGGTGGTCCAACAGTTGATGTCAATGATGATTAGCAAACACGATCGCCTCTTCCCCAAAGATGCAGAGTTGCAAAGCAAGCCCCAGGATGGAGTGAGCAACAACAACAACGACCTTCAGAAGAAAGCCACCATGGGTCAGTTACAGAACAAGGAGAACAATAATACCAAGAACAGTCCTGGAAGGCAGTGCTCTTGGGACAAGTCTGAGTCTCCCCAGAGAAGCAGCATGGATAACGGATCCCCCACAGCTCTATCAGGCAGCAAAACCAACAGCCCAAGGAACAGCGTTCACAAGCTGGATGTCTCTAGGAGCCCCCCTCTCATGGTCAAAAAGAATCCCGCCTTCAATAAGGGCAGTGGGATAGTCACCAATGGGTCCTTCAGCAGCAGTAATGCAGAAGGACTTGAGAAAGCCCAAACCACTCCCAATGGGAGCTTACAGGCCAGAAGGACCTCTTCCCTGAAGGGGTCTGGTACCAAAATGGGCACCCACAGTGTACAGAATGGAACGGTGCGGATGGGCATTTTGAACTCAGATACCCTCGGGAACCCCGTGAATGGTCGCAGCATGAGCTGGCTGCCCAATGGCTACGTGACCCTGAGGGATAACAAGCAGAAAGAGCAAGCTGGAGAGTCAGGCCAGCACAATAGACTCTCCACCTATGACAACGTCCACCAACAGTTCTCTGTGATGAGCCTTGACGACAAGCAGAGCGTCGACAGTGCCACCTGGTCCACTTCCTCCTGTGAAATCTCCCTCCCTGAGAACTCCAACTCCTGCCGCTCCTCCACCACCACCTGCCCGGAACAAGACTTTTACGGTGGGAACTTTGAGGACCCCGTTTTGGATGGGCCCCCGCAGGACGACCTTTCCCACCCCGGGGACTATGAAAACAAAAGTGACCGGAGGAGTGTGGGCGGTCGAAGTAGTCGTGCCACCAGCAGCAGCGACAACAGTGAGACCTTTGTTGGCCAGACCAGCAACCACAGCGCACTGCATAGTTTAGTGTCCAGCCTGAAGCAGGAAATGACCAAACAGAAGATAGAGTATGAGTCCAGGATAAAGAGGTGAGGAAAATCTGGATCCCCAATTGACCAGAGAGGGTGCAATAGCCTCCTAATATGAGACAGGCTCACCCAGAGGGTAAATATGCTGACTCCAAAGTCAGAGACCTGGGTTCAAGTCCTAGTTTCACCATTTGTAAGCTGTGGGACTTTGGGAAAGCTCACTTTATCTCTGCGAATCTCAGCTCCCTAATGTGAACATTTTAAATTCTAGCAGTATCTACTGCAAAAGCATGTAAGAAATCATTGCACATTGTCCCTGGCACAGAGCATTGCTCAGTAATACTATCTCTTGTTAATAAATGTGTGGATTTGTGTTCAAGAGCTGGGGAGAGGAGTGAAAGGGGATGAATGCAGAACAAGGAGTCTGTTCTCACAGGAAGAGGATGAAATGAGGATAAAGAGAAGTTGGAGAAGTAAACAGATCTTTATTGTTCATTTTTTCCATTGCTGAATGCTGGGAGAGTGTCTGTTCTCTCCCAAGCTCAGACCCAGACCCCGAGGATTCAGCAGTGGATAAGACAGACAAAAACTCAGCCCTCTTGGAGCATGCTTCCATTTCACTGGAGGAGACAGATAAATAAGTAAAATAGGTCTCATGCTAAGTAGAAGACTAAAGCAGGGAAGAGGGGTAAGAAGTGTTGGTGAGGAGTAATTCTAAGTGTAGGGCCTTATAGGAGGTAAAAGAGGCAGCAATGAAGATGCCCAGGAGGAGTGGAAATGCCGTGAGCTGGAATCAGTGAGGAGCTCAGAGAGGTACCTTAGAGCCTTCAGGATCATCTTAAGTCTTTGGCTTTTACTCTGGGATTGGAATCCAGAGAGGTTTCTGAGAAAAGTGATGGCATGAAGTGTATCCATATGGACAATGGAAATTGTAGCCTAAGTGGGGAGCAAAAAATATGAATTATAAGGAAGCAGTTGTGCTGAAACCTAATTGATAGCAGTTGACATCTTCTCATAAGTTGTCCAAGGTAGCGATGGCTTAGCAACTTCAGGAAAGCAACCTGGGCAAGACATGGGGTATTGGCTGAGTATCCTGTGTTGACAGTACCCCTGACTGCCAGATGCTCCATCATCTTGAAAGGCAGGAATACAGAGAATGGAGCCCAGGATTCACAAATACAACCTTGTGCTGGAAACCTGAACATCACCACATCCCATGATTTTACCAGGATCACAGAATTACAAAACCGATTGTTTTTATGTTCTCCTTTCAGTGTAGTATAAGGGAAGGACACTGCACCCTCAAGAGAAGGCCTGAGGCTCAGTTTAGCCTGATGTAGCCCCTCTAGTGGCCTCAGTCCCAGTCCCAGACTGTGCCTTGGTAGACCCCTTCCTGTTTAGGGTCCTCATAGTTTGTGAACCTCAGTCTTGTCCTGCTTCAACTGCTTCTATGGCTCCAAACCCCACGTGGTTTCTTTTTTATATATAAAGTTGACCTTAATGTATTTTAATGTTTCCCATCCATTTATCAATTATCAAGCCAAAAGATATGTATTTTTAAGAGCTATGGTAAAGTAAATATTTAAAAAAATACTTCTTATATATTAGATTGAAAAAATTACTTTCTTGGAAACAGAAACTTGGTTTGAATTTTCCTATATAATGCTAAGTGACAGGAGGTTTAAATAAGAAGAAAAATTGAGTCATCATCTTATAAGGCTACTCTTCATTCTGAATGTAGTGTTTGGAACCACGGGCTACCAAATCTCTGAATTGCTGCCAAGGCATGATGATAAATTAGCACTTAGCACTGGGAAGCAAGAGGTAACACCTGAGACTTGCCTTAGGATAGGAATACATTATTCTGATTGGTTGCAGGTGTACACGTTCATTTATAAGAACATTGGTGATACATTTATGTTCTGAGTCTATGGTGCATTTTAGAGACATTGATAAAATAATAGAAGGTTCCAACAGAATGTCATTCATTGGCCTCTTTCACTGTAGCATTTTTACCCATGTGACAAGCAAAGGGAGAGGTCCATGATAAAGTAGGGCAGAGGAGCTGCCACATGACCAAGCCACAGAAATATAAGAAGTAACTGTTCTAGTTAATTCTTGATCATTCCTGTCTAGAATTATACATTTGTCTTTCGATTCCTTTTTAACTCTACCCTACAAGTATTAAGGATAGATGATAGATGATAGATAGATAGATAGATAGATGATAGATGATAGATAGATAGATAGATGATACAGATAGATGATAGATACATACATACATACACACATACATACATACATACATCCCTAGATAGATAGACAGATGATAGAGAAATACATACCATACTTTATCTATCATTGATATGTATGATTTTTAGTTTTTAAACATGTGAGTTTGATGTTATTCCACCCCCTCACCTTCTCCCTTTATCATATTGTGGTCAGAAAAATTCATTTGTATGATATCAATTATTTGGTCTTGTAAGAAGTATTTATTAACTTATTATTGGTTTGGGATTGTATATATGACCAATAGATCAAATCTGTTAATCAAGCTGTTCAAATCTTTTACATTTCTTCTGATTTTCATCAGATAGAGCTATAATTTCTAAGAAAGTTATCTTAAAATTTCCTAATTTTTGTGGATTTATCTATCTATAATTTTGTTATATTTTATATTGAATAACTTGAGGCTATACAACTAGATGAATAAAAGTTCAGAATTGTTTATACCTCCCTGATGAATTGATCATTTTATCATAAAGTAATGGTAATAACGCATTTTGCCCCAAAATATTTTTCTCATATTAATATTGCTATATAATTTTTATTTTGATTAATAACGCCCTGCTATATACTTCCATTAACTTTCAAACTTTATGTTTCATTATTTGAAGACATATTTTTTCAATTCTGGAGTATTTTTATCCATCACCATTTTTGTTTATTTCATCTCCCCATTTTCTCAATTTTCTGTCTCTCCAACCCTTATTAAAGTATGTTGGACCTTCTTAATCCATTCTCCATCTCTGTTAGCTTCTCTTTCTTATAGTACATTTTCATCTTTTTTCATTATGTGAGGCATTCTGGGTAATTTTTCCTCAGAGCTGTTTTCTCATTTATTTATTTTCTCTTCTGATTAATTCTGTCACTTCACTCAGCCCATGAGTAGAGTTTTTGTAGTCTCTTTGTCATAAAGACAATTGATGTTCCAAGCTCTCAGTTGAATCACTTTCAGCCTTCTGCCTCTCTTATACTGGAGATCTCCTCCTCGCCATGAGAAAAATAGAAACCTACTCACAGATTCCAGGGCTTCTATCCAGGAACAACCCCTCATGTACTTCCATTTACTGTTCTAAATTTGAGTTTCTTCCTTGGTTCTGATAACCTGAAGATGCTCTTTTATTTCTTTTAACCTTGCTATGTATTTTAAAAATATTTTTCTTATATATTTTTCCAGCATTGATCTGTGCTTACAGTGGAAGGGGTTTCTTCTGTTTTCAACCCAGTCTATTAGGTTCCTGGAAGTTTCATATGAGTGCCTGTTATGTACAAATGCATTAGTATATTTTTTAAAGGGTGTCTTCCTTGGTATTTAAGCTTGAGTTTCTTCCAACTTTTTTAGTTCTAAGATAAACAGCTTTAGAAAGAAAAGAGAATATATTGTAAAATAATTCTGGGTGACAACCAGCACACTACCAGGTTTTTATGTAAAAACTGTGATCATGTGGTCAAAATGGCCTTCTAAACTGATTATAGAATGGGACTTTTTAAAAAAGATTCTAGTTTCTTACAAAGGGAAAGCAGATTCATCTTTAAGTGTTCTTATGATTATCTGGATGAAATATCAACATATGGGACTCATTATTTCAAAACAGAAAAATTATTGAGATTTTAATTTGAAAATTATTAAAATAATCAGATTTCTGAGAGCTATCTGTGCATTAGCCTTTCATATTTCAGTAGTATGTCAAATTCAAACATACTCCTGGGACTTTAGCTCAGAATAGAAGAAATTAAAATGTCAGTCATTACCAAGACACATCATCTAATAATCAACTGCTTACTATTCCTCCTTGAACAACAGCACTAATAAATTATGTTTTGGAACTTAGTGATTATTGGAAAAACTCTGTTTATAGGAAATTATCTAAAATTATACAGTTATCCAAAAGAATATAGCTATCAACCTATAAAAATATAACTCTAGAGATCTTAAGATATATTAACTTGGAAGGCAGTGAGAATTTTAGATAGTAGGCTACTTAGGTGGACTCCATTGTCACAGAATGTCACATGAATTACTTATTCAACACATGTAATCTCTAGATTACATTTCATTACATGAGGCATCCTCTCTTGTTACTATAAGGTGACTGCTCTTAATACCACTTTTATATGATGGGACTCTATATGTCCCAGAGAAGTAGATTCTTAGCAGTCGACTTAATCTTTCTAACAATGACATTTTCACCATCATTCTTTTTCCTTTGATAGAAAGCAAAAATAATTGTTCTGTTTTTCCTCCAACTTTATCAGACTCCCCCCCCCCTTTCTTT
The DNA here is from genome assembly GCF_964165515.1 of Mesoplodon bidens. Taxonomy (NCBI): domain Eukaryota; kingdom Metazoa; phylum Chordata; class Mammalia; order Artiodactyla; family Ziphiidae; genus Mesoplodon; species Mesoplodon bidens. The sequence goes on from NC_138176.1 coordinate 193,810,381, forward strand.
TAGTAAACCCAGATTTACATAATGATTCAGGAAAGTTTGTGGTTTAGGTTGCCTCCTACTTCTGCCATTCTGTGCTCCATGACATTGGTCTCTGACTTCTTTTTGCCGAAATTCATTAATTTGCTATCAAATGACAATGAAGTGCATCCAAGAGAGTTTTTGGGGTCTCAACAAAATGATACTAAATCATCTTAGGAATTAATTAAAAAAAGAATATATATATACACCTTTTAATCTGTGGACCTTTCTTCATTGATTTGAAAGGCTCAATCCAATTTCCTAAACATTGCAGAGACAGTTTAGGAAATATTTTTTAGCCCTTTTGCATTTCAAATTAATAAAATTGCTTTATCTTTTATTCCTTCCCCCACCCTTTGTAGCTTAGAACAGCGAAACTTGACTTTGGAAACAGAAATGATGAGCCTCCACGATGAACTGGATCAAGAAAGGAAAAAGTTCACAATGATAGAAATCAAAATGCGAAATGCCGAGTGAGCAAAAGAAGATGCAGAGAAGAGAAATGACATGCTTCAGAAAGAAATGGAGCAGTTTTTTTCCACATTTGGGGAGCTGACAGTGGAACCCAGGAGAACCGAGAGAGGAAACACAATATGGATCCAGTGAGGCTGATTTCTCCCACTGTCTCCAGTGGCTCTGGGGAAGACTCTGGGGGTTCTCTTGGGAATATTATATAGGATCAGGTAGCTGGTCACCTGGCTGTACAGAGCTCTAACTGGGGAAGACATATCATTTACAGACATTGCCCATCCATATCTGCAGTGTGTACCAAAGTTGTATCATGCCCCATAATGCTACTGTCAAGTGTTACAACTGGATATGTGTATATAGAGTAGTTTTTAAAAAGTAAACTAAAAATGAAAAACATATCTCAATAATTATTTTATTGCAAGTCTTGTATTTAAAATGTTAAATCAGTATGTCATTGCAGTTTAGCTTGCTTTCAAGCTTCACCCCTTGCACTTAAGCTATTTTTGGCATTGTGTTATCATCAGCTTATTTTATAGATCAATATTTTTATTTCCCCTTTTGCTGAGGAAATGAAAATAAGCAGATATATAAATATATATAAATATATATAAGATGAGTTATTAAAATCAAAAAGAATACTTTGTGGCTGTGCTGTTTGTGCCAATGGACTTTGCCATGACCAAAAAGAGAAATGTAAATAATTTTATAAAATACGGTAGAATCACCAGGAACCTTTGAATTACTCTGTAAATTCTGCCCTTGACACTGCTCAATTTTCTTGGTGAGATGTTTTGACACAGGAGATCTTGGACCAGTAAAAAAGTCCCCTTCTCAAGCCCCCTGGTCTGCCTTGCCCATTCCACACATGTATGTCCCCTATGCAGGATGCACCTTAGATGAGAAGTATGGTTATTTTTTAAAAGAGCATTTAAGCAGTCATGCCTTGAATTACTCTGTCCTTCTACTGGATGGTTATGAGGGACATTCTTCCTGCCATTGGGAAGTTGAAGAACAATGCTGGCTAACCAGTGCCTACATTGAGCACATGTCCTCTATTCCAACCCCGCACCCCTCACTTCCCCACCCACAACGCAAACAGTGAAATAGTATTACCGTGTCTCTCTCAGTTAAACTGCTAGAGTGTGTGCCATATATTCTGCTTTCACTCAGGCCTGCTGCTCTGTTGTCGTCTAGGATTCTTTCTGCACAACAGAGGGTAAAGGCAGTTTGCAGCAAGTTGGAGCTGATGCAGGGGAAGGGGACCAGAAGGAGGAGGAGACAAGATTGGAAGAAACTAACTATTTTGCTTCTAATTTGTACAGTATTCTCCCCTGTCAAAAACATTTATTCACAATAAATTTTAAATGTGAATCTTTAAAGGTCCAGTTTTGATAAATTTGTGAACATCAGTAATGATAACTTTCCGGAGAAGCCCAAGGCTTCTAATTTCATCTTTTCTCAGATAATCTGCCAGAGACTGAGAACAATTCACAGTTTGATGAGGCAATGATTGAAATAAATCTTTCTCATGCTAGAACAAAAAGTCACAAAAGGTAAAATTGGAAATAAATACTACTTGAGTTTATGGGATTCATGTTGTTTGAAGGTTCTATGTTTGTATTTATTTTCAAGGGGACAGTAGACTTACAGAGTTCATTCTTGTAACTGTGCTGCTTTTGTTTATATCCTTACACAGAGCAAGCTTACGTGGTCCTTTGGTATCAACCACTGTCTATGTAGCAATACCTTCTTTATCTTTAGTTCCCTTTTCTCTCTCTTTCCAATTCTTTAACAAGATACTCCCACCTGGATATCCTAAAGGAAATTCAAGCTCAAAATGTGTAAAAATGATCTCAATAGCTCTCTCTACCTTTTCATCTTTTCCCAGTCCCTGTCTTAGTTGACAAAAACCTCAGACTCATCCAGGGAGCTGTAAGATACAATAGTAAAAATCAAAGGCTATGCAGTCAAACTGCCTGTGTTCACATTTTCTCCAATTTGCCAGCTGTTGCTGAATTTTTGATGCATCCTTTCTTACATCTGTAGAATGGGAATAATAAAAGTACTGCTCTCACAGACTTGTTATGTGGTTTCAATGAGGTAGCTTGTATTAGGCCGAGAACTGCACCTAGTATACAGGATGGACTCCATAAATGTTAACTCTGATTTTTCTCTACTCTGCCCTCTTCTTCACTTTTAAATTCACTCACGAAGTACTGTTTAGTCCACCCATCCTCATCTTTTTCATCTGCTCTCTTTGATCAGTTTCTCCCCATCTCTCAAAGAAAGCATCGCACCCAGCCACTTGTGTTCCAATATCTCTCCTCTACTTTCATTTGCAGACTGCCCTTTCTAAGTCACTCTTCTGATCGTATTGTAGCCTTGCTAATAACATTCAAATGCCCTTCACGCAGTGTATACGACTCTAACCTGAGTTTCATTCTCACCTCCTACCACTTTCCCCCACACCTGCCATGCTATTTCATGCCTCTGGAACTTTCTACCTCCTATTGTTGTGCCCATCTTGACTGCCTTCCTTCTATCTAGCACAGTCCTACCACTTTTTTTTTATTTTTTATTTTTTGCCAAATCAAATGTTAGCTCCTCTATGATGCTTCCTAGGATCTCAATGCAGAGAGTTACCTTTTGTGCTCACAATTTGGATATATCTCTTTTAGCCTTTCCCATGTCTGATTATTTTCTTCACCAAGTTAAGAAGCATCAAGGGGGAATGAACGATAATTGCAGGAAACTGAGAGCCAGACAGACTAAGATATGCATCTCAACACGCCTTAGGCAAGATGCAAGGCAATAAGTCACTTAACCTCTCTGAACCTCAGTTTTTTTCATCTGTAAAGTGGAGATAACTCCTACAAAGCAAGGATGTTGTAATACTTAAATGTGATATGTACTGTGCTTATCTCAGTGCCTGCCACTTAGCTCCATTGATAGCTGTATTGATAAATGGAGCTTCTTAAGGCATGAGAATAATATCTCATTGATCTTAAATCTCTCCACCTCCAGCATTATTATGCCACAGAGTGCCAACATGGAGAGTTAGCAATAAATTTGGCCTTTGATTTATGAGGGATATTGTGATTAATTTTAACTATAAATCTCAGTGATGATAATCTCCAATCAGTGGATACTATGAACAGCTTGTCCATCTGGGTTTCTACTTGTTCTTATATTAATTCTCCTGAAAGCCTAGAAAATAATCAACTGCAAATTGACATAAGAATAAGTTGGAAATAAGTAGGTAGTATCAAGTGTTCATTTGCCACATCCTGTATACACTTCTTTAAAACTCTTTAGGCAATTACAGTGATTCTTAAATTATGAGCTCAGGAGAAAAGATTTGCTTCCAAATCTTTGCTTGAGTCTATAGTATTGGTTTTACTCATCAAACTATATGGCTGGGTATCCTTTAGAGAACATTTAAAATAGAAGTGCCTAGGACATGAAGCCAACTGAAATGTAGATTTTACATGTAACTTTATTATGAACTGATGAAAAACTCCAAGTGGAATTTAAATAATGTTGTTCCTATTTATTCACAAGCTGAGGAGGGCTCCTTTTAAAAAAAAGTAGGTTATTCCCAGGTAGGATAGTTTCAATCACTGATATATAATTATCTCCCCTTGGAAATTCAAGAGAGGATTAAAGACTGGGAAGCCAACCACAAACCCCAGTGTTCCTTACATTGCAGATCTGTGTTCTGCTTAGAGTAACATCCTAGAAAAGAATACGCATGAACTTTTGGATTCAGAGACCTGGATCAAAATCCCAACTCTGCCATTTGTTAGATGCACAAACTTAAGAAAAGTTACATAATGTTTGTAAGCCTAAATTTGCCTTTCTATCAAATAAGGATAATAATAGTACCTCTTCCTCATTAAACTTTTTCAAGAAATGATTAAGTTAAATGATTAGCACAGTACCTGGAGTATAGTAAGTGCTCAATAAATAGTAGTTGTCAGCCCTCAGATTACTTCTATTGAAAGGGTGCCACAGCTTCTAGAGAACATAACAAGATTCTGACCTCAGGAAACAGGCCGGCAATGAAACACTAGCATGCACAGCAGCAGAGGATATAATTGTGTCCCCTTCCCAAGTACTCTAATTTCATCTCTTCTCAGATATTCTGCCAGGGACTGATGACAAGGAAGAGGCAACCCAAAGCATCCTTTCTATTCTGAGTTAATTCAATTACATCTGTGATCTGGGAATAATGTCTAAAGAACCACCTGTAACTGTCTTGTATCAACTCTGTCTATGTGGACACTGAGGAAGACATTGGGCATTAAAGGTATTGGGTAAAATACAATGAAAGTGCCTAAGGATATGGGCCAGTGAACATACCTACACTTACATCAGCATCACCGTTAGCGAGTATTTATTGAAGGCCTCCACAAGCCAGGCCAGCACTGTGCTAGGTGCCCTGGGATACCTAGTTCACAATAATTACCACATGAGATGATGTACTGTGGACATAAGGGTTCACAGAGGTGAGGCTGGGCACGAGCCATGACTATGATGTAAGCCCTGAAGGATGAGTCATAAGTTAGCAGACAGGGAGGTGGTTTGGGGCAGAGACCTCTCTGGAGCATGCGTGGAACAGCACATGCAAAGGTGCCTGTGGTGCAGAGTCTAGGGAGTCTTTTCAATGATATAAAAAGACATACCCAGCCTGTGCCGTTGAGGTGGCCTTGTGTGTAACATCCTACCCACACCCTGCAAGACCTGAAAACACACTTAGGACCCGGGTGCCTTCCACTCTTTATTCCAAGAAAACAGCCAGAGCTGGGCAATTTTACCTTATTTGAATTCATAAACTACAGGGAAAGAGTGCTGGATTTGTGGCTCCCAAACGTCTATTTCATTATTCTCTTTATAGTCTTCTTAACAACACCAGTGAGGAATGAGCTGAACGTTAGCACTGCCCAGCTGAAGGGCCTCTTTTACAAAGTGACTTGGAACACTAACAGTTCCCCAGGCAGCTGAAATTTACTGAACCTACTGTAGAGCTTCAAATAGAAAGTTTAGCTGATGAAAAGTGTGTTTTTTAACTCACAGCTTGTGGCTAAGGTCCAGGGCTGAACAACACTTTATTTCTGGACTACATGTAGCTGCTACCATTATGGCCCCTCCAGGGCCAAGCCCAGGTGAGACCAGCCCACACAGGTAGGGGTCCCTTTCTTAAGTAGACAGTATGGGTAACAGGATATTACTGAATTGTTTGAATGATGAGTCAGATTAGACTATCTGCTTTGAGCAAAGTTGTCTCTTAGCTCTGAGGGAACTGGTGAAAGAATTGGTGAAAACACCATGTCCATCTCAGCCCTTTACTCCCAACACACACCTTCCCCGCCTCCTTATGATTCATTAGAACTGATTATGTACCCCACACAAAAGTCATCCCAGGGTTGGGCCATCACACCTCACCCTCCATTATTTTTCACCAAAGTAGTTCACACTCCATGTCACTTGCCTCCCCCTGTGAGCTCATCGCCACATTGCTCAGCACTTTCCCCCATTTGCTTCAAACTCTGATCCACCCTCCCCTTCCCCATATTTTCCATTACACCTTCTACATCTAAAAGCTATCAGGAACCTCCCTTACATCTCCAAAGAATAGCTACCTCCTGAAGACACAGCTCCCCAACAGCCCTCTCAGGGATGGGATGGCTATTTTTCCTTCCCACAACCAACGTATCATTAGGCTGAAGCAAAGGTAGGTCTTGCTTACCTCTTTGCTGCTACTTTCAGAGCTTTGTTCCTCTGTCCTCCCTAAGAACCTCCTTGGAAGCACATGTCACATGAAAGAATATTTCAGCACCTAATCAACTGTTTTTCCCCCACCCGTACTCATGTGCCATCCACCAACCTGGCCATACAGCTCCTTGACATGCTCACTTCTGAAAAATCTTGTTCCCCCTTTGCCTGAACATCAGCCACCTGTGCCCAAGGTTGATCTCACACTGTGTCGTTACCAACACCTGCACCATCACCAAAATATCCATTCCAAGCCTCTACTCTCTGATCATCACCTCTTCTCTTTCTAGGTCACTGAAACACTGGCACCATCACTCCAACAATTCTTGCCTACTCCCAGAGTATCTCTGAGCCACAGACTTCCTAAAATTTTCACAGACCATCATCCTCTCATGTTATTGCTTCCCTCCTTGACCAACTTGGCTTCTGTGGTTCCTCATCATATTTATTCTCTTGTCTCCATTCTCAAATCCCTTCATCTTCTTTTCCACCACTCCACTCATCTGAGAAGAAAGAAAAACAAAAAAATAAAATAAAAACAAAAAAACCCCCCAACTTTGACTAAATCCAATTTCTGCTTCCTCCTAACCTGCACCTCAGAAACTAAACATGACTGAAGAGCAGAAGACCACCAATTGACTTGTCTATCTTATATTTATATAAATATGGCTCACATGGACCTCATCATTGTTCAGTAACTTATCTTCATACTTTCTAAGGTCTATCTCATACTTCTTAAGCCTCCATGAACTCTTCCCATACTCATTTTCAGCTGACAACCTTACTTATATAAGCTTACTTACTGATTTCCTGTTTTTACTGAGAAAAGAAATCAGAAGTCTATGTTTTTATGTTTCATCATCATATCTAGCAAACAACCTACACCTGTCCTGTATACATCACTTTAGTTCCTGCTCTAATGACTGTGCTGTCTCCTCCAACCAGGCCGACCGTTCCTCTTGGAGCACCCACCCCTTTGGCCTTTTCAAGAGCATTGCTCCTTCAGATAAATACTCTTTCTCTCTTGCATTACACATTTTGCTCTTAAATGTTAGTCCCACCAACATATACCTATGCTGTAATAACTTTTTACAAATCCTCTCCTCATATCCTATGTATGACTAATTTCTATATCATTCTTCTACTTAATTTTTAGAAAAAAATTCTTCAAGTTTCTATACTTGTTCCTAACTTCTCACCTTCAATGTTCTCTTTTTTTTTTTTTTTTTTTTTTTGGCTGTATGTGGGCCTCTCACTGTTGTGGCCTCTCCCCTTGTGGAGCACAGGCTCCGGACGCCAGGCTCAGCGGCCATGGCTCACGGGGCCAGCCGCTCCACAGCATGTGGGATCTTCCCGAACCGGGGCACGAACCCGTGTCCCCTGCATCGGCAGGCGGACTCTCAACCACTGCGCCACCAGGGAAGCCCCAATGTTCTCTTAAATTCACGGGAGTCATGTTTTCTTGCTCAAAATTGCAGAGAAACCACTGTAGTTAAGGTCAGCCATGACCTTCACAAAATCAAGTCCAATTGTCAATCTTCAGTCCCCATCTTACTCAGCCACTCAGTGGCATTGTCCCTGGTGCCCACTCCCTCCTTTTTGAAACACCTTTATTTGGCTTCCAGGACAGCGCCAGCTCCTGGTTTTCCCTCTACTTCACTGAACATTCCTTAAAATACTCTCCTGTTCCTGAGTTCTATATGTTGGAATAAGAGGTGCGTCCATCTTTAGACTCTTCTTCTTCTTCTTTATCTATACTCAGTTTCTTAATGGTCTCATATAATCTGGTTTCAATGAACACTTATAAGCTGACTACTCTCAGATTTATGTTTCAGTTCAATTTCTTCCCTTAACTCCAGCCTCGTAGATACTCCAGCTACTTCACTTGAATATCTAATCATCAACTGACATTTCCAACAACAAATATGATTTTCTTCCCAAATATGCTCCTAACTCATCATTCACAGTCAACCGCACTATCATTTACCTTGTGGTTTAGATTTCTTAAAAATCCAGAGTCATTCCTTGATCTCTTTATTTCATATCACATATCAATCCATCAGCAAATCTTGTCAACTCCACCTTCACAATGTATCCTTAATTAGATCCTGAATCCAACCCCTTCTCAGCATCAGCACTTTCTAGTTCAAGCCCCATCATGTCCTTCTGGACTACTGTTACACCCTACAATGGACTCTTCATTTCCATTCTTCTCTTTCTTCTTAACCTCCTCTCTCTACTCAGCCAGAGGGATCCTTACAAAAAGAAAAATTAGATTATATTATTTCCATGCTTAGATCTATCCATCATCTTCCCATGTTTAGAATAAAATCCCAAGATCTTGCTATGCTCTAACCCTGCTTACCTCTCCAATTTCATTTATTATCACACTAATCTTGTCCATTCTGTTTCATCCACAAGACTCTTTGCCATTCCTTATATATACAAGCAAGCTCTTACTCCAGGTCCTTTACACTTGCTTTTTCCTCAGATACTGATATGGCTCATTCCCTCACTTTATTCAGGTCTCTGCTCAAATATCACCTCTCTGAGAGACCTGCCCTGACCACCTCCTCTAAATGGCACCCTTTTTCATTCCTTATTCTTTTATCCTGCTTTGTCTGTCTTCTTAGTGCTAGCCACGACCTTACTTCTCCATTAGAATGTAGACTACATGAAGGCAGAAAGGTTGCCTGAACTGATCACAACTATGTGTACATAAAATAGTCCTCGGAAAACTGAAGTGCTCAAGCAATATTTGTGGCATGAGTTAATGAGTGAATATTCAGAGTTCAATGCCAAATTTCTGGTTCATATATTCAGGGATGTTCTGAGTTGGAGTTTCTAATAAAAAATATTAAATGACTAAATTCTACCCTAAGTTATTTTAGGGCTCCATTCATCACTTACAGACTAACAAATTTCAGAGATTTGGCTTCGTATGAGAGCATCACTGCAGAGAGACTCCAGTACACGTTGTGATATCATTTGCTGATCTGGAGATTTTGATGCCAGAAATATGAGCCTCAAGCTCAGCATCCAGGCCTAATAGCTCTCAAAGGAAACGTGTATCAAAATAACTTTATATAATGTAGAAAAAAGCATCCATTCTATTTTGTTGTTGTTTTATAACCTCTGAAATTTTAATCTATTTTTTCCATGATACAAATATCATGTTATTGACAACATCTCAAAATGTCATCATATTTCTCCCTTTATCTGGGGACTGACAATTTGTTTAAGACCTACCAAAAGATAGCAGTAAATCTTTTGATTAAAAGAGTGAGAGTAAAGATACATATATTTCCTCTTTGAGTTAGTGCAGGCCTACCTGTATCTTTCATCTCTATGCTAGTTTTTAAATAAATTGTAAAAAAATGTTTTCATCTCCTATAATGTCATGGAAAATATCCAAAGTTTTCTTATGCTGATTCATTAAGTGTACTTACATGCAATTAGACAAAATGATTATATTGAAAGAAGCAGATTTCTTGTTTCATTGCTTTAAGAGAATAATAAAAATTGAATCATTCAAGTCACACCACTAATTTCAATATATTATTATTTTAAAAGAAAGTAAATAAATGGGTTAAATATTTTTTTGTTTTAACCACTTATTTTTTTATTTTTATTTTTATTTTTTTGCAGTACGTGGGCCTCTCACTGTTGTGGCCTCTCCCGTTGCGGAGCACAGGCTCCGGACGCACAGGCTCAGTGGCCATGGCTCCCGAGCCCAGCCACTCCACGGCACATGGGATCTTCCCAGACCGGGGCATGAACCCATGTCCCCTGCATCGGCAGGCAGACTCTCAACCACTGCGCCACCAGGGAAGCCCTAACCACTTATTTTTAAACTGAAAGATTAATTTACTCTGAAGTTGTGAGGATAAGGACTATGCTGTATTTGTCTCCTACCTAGGACACATAAATAGATGTTCAATAAATGTTTTTGGAGTGAATGAATGTACCACTTAAGAACGTACCTCAGAAATTAAACTAGAAATTTAGAGTGATCTTCTTAAAGCTTGATTTTCACCAAATCCAAGTTTGCAAAATGTTAACATTAAGGAAGAAGCAATTGCTTTTTGAAAGTCTTCCTTTCATAAAAGAAGTACTTTAAAATTACTAATTTCCTTAGTCCATGTAAAATATTATTTGGGTTATAAAAATTGATTTTGTGTATAACTGTTCACAGACAATATTTTCACAAATGTGAATATAAAAGTGTCAATGGAAGGCAAACTATGAGTGATACACTTTTCTAGGCAGAGTGTGGAAGAGTTATTTAAGATGAATAACATTTTGCACCTGCTTTTGAGTTGCAGACAATGTGGACTGCTGGGTAAACAGAAGGATTCCAGACAAGAATTCAGGGAAGGACAGTATAAGAAGTTCAGTGACAAGGAAGTGAAGTCACTCGCTCCATGGAGTAAAGCTTAAATCCTCTAAATTTCATTTCAGACCTATTTTACATTGGGTTCTATACTAGGATAAGCATATCTTTAAAGCAAGAAATATGTGACATAGAGAGGATGGGAAATTTCAAAGGGGCATTTAACTCTTATTTGTGTATGTGCCATCACATTTCATGTGCTCAAGAACTGTGCATTTCTACAGCTTGTTTCAGTAACTAAAACAGAACACACTGATCTAAAAGGATGAGCAGATGGAATTCAATCTGGACCTGAGGGACATGACTTGCCACGTTCACTGGTCCCTAACATGAACTGATCTGAGACAGTGGGATTTTCAGTGTGTTTCACTAGTTGCAAATGTCTTCCAGGCAGGCCTTTCAAAAAGCTGGGAAGAAAGGCACGCAACAAGTAAAAAATACCATTCTGATAAATCGGTAAGGTCAAAAAATCTCTATCTTGGGTAAAACCCACTTCAACTATTGAGCAAACAGAATCCTCCTTGTAGAGTGGTTGCTGCATAAGTAGCTGCCAGAAAGGTAGTTTTCAAGACACCTTTCTTTTTACTGCAAACTGGGTCAAACAAACATCCAAATATTTGGTAACATTTTATGGTACCTGGTACGCATCAATAATTCCTTCTGACCCTTTCTCTCCATAAGCAATCTTGTGTAATTTAACTTCCCATCTTAATATTGTGGGTATTTTCAGGTACCTATATTTGGTCACTTTTAAATTATTTTACTAAGAGAGTAAAGATCTGTGGTTTAAATTAGAATAAAATCTATGCCAGAGATAACAAAAGGCTTTGGGTTTCTATTTTTCTTATAAATAAAAGGATAAATTGTGTTAACGCAAAAGAATAGGTATGTTTATCTTCCAGATTTTTTTCTAATAGTTAACTGGTTAAACAAAATGTTTTAGTTACAGAAATAGAAGGGTCATTCTTCAACACTGTCAGACATTTCCAGCTTAATTAACATGGGTTTGGTGACCTTATCAAGACACAAAATCATATTTTAAAAAATTCACCAAGGAGTTTGAGATATTAGGGTTGGCTACCATGTAGACCAAAAAAAATCTTTTACCCTCTCTCGAGTAATAATTAAACTGATTAGAAATTCTAATAAATTAACCTAAGATATTTAACCCTGTTTTAGTCACCTAATACTTCCAGAAAATTATTTTTTTCCTTTCCATCAATCTTATACTTTAAAGGAAACTTACTGAATTGCAGATGTACAATCAATATCCCTAGACAGAAAAGAAGGTCATTTTTAGAAGAAACCAATCTCAAATGAAAGCACAGCCTTCTGCATGGTCACATACATATTACACACTCATTACCCACCGTGAAAAAGTAGGTCATTCCTCATTTCTTATTTATTCCCTGGCACAATCAGACCACATGATGAAATCATGTGAGATGCTTCAGAGTTACTGTCAGGACATGAAACCCAAGACAGTGAGCAGGACAACAACCACTGGCAACAAGGCAAACTCCAACAAAGTCTGGATTTGGATTTGGTTTTATGTTACTGGAAGCAGATTTGCTCTAGTTTTTAATAGTTCATAAGAAACAGAAATCATAATGTATTGACATAGTATCCACCTACAAAGAGTTCAAAAAAGCCAAAGTTCTCCCCTCATTCGCCCTCTTGTTCCACCAACATTTTGAAAATAAAGGGAAAAAAATTTAAAAAGAGAGAAAGAACACAGAAATGATTTAAATAATTTCAAATCCTTATTAAACATCACTGAAGTGCATTTGATCCATCAGGCTGACTTTCAGTTCTTACCACTAAGACCTTGCAGAGAAACTGGATTTACATAGTTTTGCCTTCCAGGATTGATCTAGAACTGTAGAGGTGAGATGTGTATGAACATGAGTGTGGGTTTTAAGTCCGTTTTATGAACACGGACACAGGACAATTCTCATCATTTGTAACAGTCTTTGGAGTCCAATCATGCAGAATAACAGGCAGGTTCAAGTCAGGTCTTGTTGCAAGATAGACATGGCAAGGTGAACAGCTTAATGCTAACTAGGGGTGGGAGATCTGTGTCCATTAGAATATACTGGCCATTGGTCCCACATAATCAAAAGTTAGATGTACAGGAGTCCATATACAGAGGCCTTCCATTTCAGCTTGCTGACCAAGGAAATGGGTCAATGTGAGCCATTACAGACAGTGAAAAAACTGCCCAAGTGCTAAAAGAAATAAAATCTTATATTTTAATCGCATGGAAAATAATTAATATAACTATTTACATTATAACTTGATTGTTGTTCTTAGAGAAAAGAGTTTCCATTCTTGGTTCAATGGTATCTGTGGAAAATGTTTGTCTTTCACAATTAAAATGCGTGTGGGGTGTTGTGAGTTGGGTGGGGGTAGGATTCCTCCTCACTCCCAAGGTGGGTGGGCTCAAAGATTCCTGGGGCAACTTGATCCCTTTCTCTGAGCTATAGAAGATAACTTTTTCAGCAAAGCTGATGATCGCGTTCTGTGCAGAGCATAATGCTTTTAAGATTTAGATTGTCATGTGTTAAGAGAATCAAATAGAAATAGACTTTGCAGAATTTAGATTTTGCAGTGACTAGTTAAAAGTTAAAAGTCTGTTTTGCTTATTGTTTTTTTTTTCCCCCTGGCAGGTCATAAAAGGATTTATGTAATCTCACCTATTCTACTTATTCCATTTGTCAAGGCCTATTTTCAGAGTTATCAGTCAGCTGCTATCAGTATCCACAGGTAATAATTTTCTGATAATGATAAAAGATTAAGAAAAAACTATCCAGCTCCTTGGCCCTCAATTAAATAGTTTACTCCAATTGGAGGGAACTGACCAGACTCTGGTACACCTGTGGGGTACATTCCCTCAAAGCTCAGTCATCAGATTCTTGAAGATGCAAGATTATTATCAGTTTTTAATCCACAAGAAGAAATTTGGTTGTAAGGTCAATGTATCATCTCTTTTTTACACATTGGCCCACAAAACACATATAAAAAAATCAAAGTGGTAGTGGTGGTTTGCCAAGATCTCTCAACAATCTAGTTCCTCCTGCACATAGGCATACAGCCATCCCTCCTACAAAATACTATAAAACACTTCTTTAAGGATCGCTGTGAAGCTACTTGCCCTATAGGAAGTGATAGGTTAGCCCTCTCAGAGTGCCAACTTCACATTCTGAAACGAAGCCCCCAACTACAGGCAGTACCTTCACTTTTTCCGAGAATATAGAACAGGTGACTTGACACTTCCCTGCCTGAAAAGCAAGAGGGTCCTTTGGAAGTAACAGGTGACTATACAGGAAACATTTGGTTTTTTAAGAAAAGAAGACTCAGTGCAGAATATAGTATATTCTGTGAATTTGGTAATAACATAATCACCTCCTGAAGATACTATAATAAAATGGACCCAAGATTGTGAAGGACCAGAGGGCTTTTGAAATGATTATTCTCTTTGTTGGCCCATCACCTGTCTTGCTTTGACAACCTAGGAAAATTAATTCTATAAGCAGTCAAGAAGCTAACCCTTAGCTCAATTTGTACATGGTATTTCACTATGAAGGATTTGTTTCATTTTTTTTCTTGTCTATAGGGAGGCCTGGCTAAAGGGAATCAGCCCCAAGAGCCATACAACAGGAGAGATCAGACTAGTAGAGTTTAGGGAAGGTGGCAATAGCAGGGGAGGGGCATTGGCTAGTTCTTGCCTGGTTTCATCTGATTGAAAAAAAAATCATTTCCGCAGACATGAAAGAGAGTCTAACTGTCAAGCAGTTCTAAGATGCTGGCTGGAGATTTTCTTCTGTCTTCTGATGTCACTTTGTGGCTGATGAAATTTCCCTTGTGACTCTCTTTCAGCAGCTGCCTGCTCTCTGCACTCAATCCTGTGTGGTTAAAGAGCCGGGAGTGGAAAGGCCACAGGTATAGCAAGAGAAGAGCATGGAGAAAGAAGATAAGCAAAGAAAAAGGAATACAGAGAAGAGAAGCTTAACAAAAGGGGGAGGGGGTTGGGGGAGTGTGACAGAAAGAAAAGTGAGAAAACTCATGTGATTGGGGAAGCATTTTTAAAATCAGGCTGTCTGCAATATTAACCAAAAACTCTGGCAGCGAGATAGAGAAACTGGGCCCCTGCTCTTCCAGAAGACAAGCGGCACAGTCTAACATTTTTTCTCTCCATTTGAAATAAATGACCTCTTGTCATGAATCCTACTGTGTGAAACAATACCATAAATGGCAGCATTGCTCCCACGGCGATGGTCAGGGTTCACTCTATTGCTTGAAAAGAGACACAGCTTTCCTACTGTTGTGTTTAAGGCAGTGTTCAGAGCACTGGCACTCTTGTCTGCTCTGTTTTCAAAGGGATTCCATTTGCCAGTCATCTCACACATATCAACCACCCATCCCATGCGTTTCACTTCTTCTTCAGGTGAAATACCACCGCACTGGTGAGCACCAAAATGGTCAGAGTGCAAAGAGCTGTGATGAATACTTCACCAAGGTGAATAAGAAGAGAAGCCTCGACCTGGTCCCTATTATTGCTGAGAAGTCACCCTGGTATCGCCTTGTATAGAACCAGGATGTTTCACAGTGCCTCCTTAAGTGCCCAGGAAAGCACTTTCATTTAATTTGAACTAAATTCAGGAGATTTTGCTAAACATTGACATAAATGCTTCATGGCTTTTAAGACACTCTATTGCTAAAGCTATTTAGCAGCAGTAACTTATGGGCAGAGTTATTGCTGTCACGTCACCTGCGGTACAAAACTCAGATGATCAGCCCTTCTTGGATTGTTGAAATGTATGCAATAAACAAATAAACATGAAACATCAGCCATATTAAGGAGTCGCGGAAACCCCTGAGGAATGTCTGTGGAAATGTTTTCAGAGGCTAACCTGAGGATCCCCCTGGGCTTTGGGTATTTTTTAAGTAATTTCTTTTTTTTAATTCTAGAAGAGGGCAGTAATATTTCTTCTCTGAATAAGACCTTGGCAAGGTATAAACCTGGAAAGTAGCACACTCATGGAAAACACAAGCTACAATCTGAAAATAGCCTAGGTAGGCTCATTTTCTGTTAGGGATACCACATGGAAGCAATTCCACTCTGTTTCAGGGAGGGGGTCTTACCATCATATATGTACACACTAACCCTGCCTCTTCCCCTGCCAGTTGTGACACATAATTTGTAAACAGCAAATGGGGTCTCCTTTCTAACATATGAATGTCGGTGTCTCCTAATATCTGGCTAATAATCTCCTTCAGGCCTTCCTCCGCACTGCCCCACCACTCTCTATCAGAGAAAAGACCCTCAGCCTTTATTCCTGCCTTCCATCTAAAGGTCAAAACACATTTAGCACCTGGAAACTGTTACCCCCTCCCACCCCACACTGTACATAAGCATCACATATGTTCTTTCTAGAAATTGGTATACAGGTGCCATTTAATCAGTTCAAATTTGGAAGCTACATCCTCAAGGGTCCAAGAGAGCTCACTTCCCCCATGTTCCCCCCTTTACATGTTTTCTTGTAAGACATACAGCTTAATCAATTAACAAACTAAATAGCTTATATACTGGCAATATATTACAGATGGGTTTATGTCAGAGTAATAAATCACATGAAATGGACCATGTGGTACCCCAGTGCGTGATGTCTTGGTAGAGCCCTGAGGACACTGACAGTAGCATCTCTAAGTAAGTATGCTGTTTGAATACAGACACATGCGGATCTGTATCTACATCCATCTGACTAGGCCAAAAGGAGCAGGTAGATGCAAGATAGAGACACACACATGCTGGATGGGGCCACTGCACACCTTGTCATGCCATTTGAAAGGGCAGTTACAGGTCGCTGGTTCTGCAGCCATTAAAATTACACTTTATGGAAAAGGCTTCTCTAATTGTGTTTGATTTGCTTTCTGTAGTAAGCATCGTTAGAAGAAGACCAAAGCAAGAGCAACTAGAAGTTAAATATACATTTGGCTTAGCTGCAATACAGAACTCTGGAGAAGAAGCAGGCTGAAAGATTTGTTTCAATTTTAGGCTCGGATTCTCTCCCTTGCTGTTTTCTTGTCGTTGCGTGTCTGTGTTTGTGTGTGTGCGTGAGTGTCTGTGTGTGTGTGTTCCATCAGATCATCTCCTGAAGAACGCTGGGTTTCGCAGGCAGGCGGCTAGTCACCTGCAACAACCCAGGGGTCCTGCCGAGGCTTCCAGGCTGCTGTCAGTGTCAGATGCCAGGGTCTGGTCGGTGGACATTGAGGAGATATCGTTGACAGACGAGGATGGAGGGAGACTCTCACTGCTGTTCACTGCTGCACCTGTGCTAAGAAAATGAAGACCAACATGACTAAACCTGGAACTGGACTTAGCTGAATGTCACTCAGGTTGCAGGCACGGGCAAATATGATAGGGGATGTCTGGTCCATCACTCATTTGACAAACTTTCATAGAACAACGAATACTGAGCACTGTATTAGATGGTGAAAATCAAGATAACAACACAGCATCCCTGGTCACAAGTTATTCACAGGCTAATGCAGTAATTGTCAAATCTCACTCTACCTTAGAAATCACCTGTAATGCTCTTAAAGGAAAACAAAAAATAAACAAAAAAACCCACTAAAAACCCCGATCACCCCTTGTACCTCCAATATTGTAATACAGTTGGCCTTGGGTGAAGTCAAGGCATTTGCATGTTTTAAAAGCTCCCCAGAGACTGTGGTGTCAAGGGCTGAAGACCACTGTTCTATGGAGAAGGCAAATGAGCAAAATCCTTTAATGTAATCATCTGAGCCTGGATGCTTTCAAATTCAGTGAGCTATTAAAACAAATACACATAAGATGCCTACCCCAGAAATATGGGCTGAGGGGAAGCCCAGAAATCAGAATTACTTGGAGGCTACAGCTCTAGAGAAATGAACGTATATTAAGTAAATATGATTATGTAGTCATTAATTTGATATCCAACTTAAAGGTCCATATAGAAAAGCCAACTAGGACTGTGGATGAAAGTTACCATAGACCAAAAAAAGAATAGAAGCTGGAGCACACCTGTTGATTGTGTGTTTAGTTTCCAGCAGGCTTGCTTACCTGGGAATCTCCAAATAAGAGCTCTGAATTACTAACTTAGATTAATTTGCAAAATTTTAAAAATTTATCTGCTATGTGGGAATATAAAGATTTTGAACTCTGAGAAGAAACTTGCTCATGGTAATCACTCAGTAAATACTTGCTGAGCTACAACAGCTTTGAGAACCACAAAGGAAAGATGAGCCAGTGGCATTGTAAAATCGAATTAAACCAGAGCACCCTGGAAAGAGTCCAATTACTTTTTCTCTTTATAGATTCTTTATACTCAAGCAATATGGGTGGTAAAATGTATGTTTTGTGAAATAGTTCGCTATTAAAAATATCTAAAGTATAAGCATATAAAATAAGAGATGAGGAATTCTCGCTACATTGTATTTTATTTGAGCAAATATAGTGTATAAGATATATTTGGTGAAAATCATAAATCCCAAATAAGATAGTGTTATCAGATAGATCTAATAATTCAGAAAAAAAATCTAATGAAGTGGAGAGGTTAACACAATCTCTTTGTTCCTGGTGTAGACATTTCTTGCCTGAGGAAAGAATGTGATTAAAATGTGACAATTGGACTTCCCTGGTGGCGCAGTGGTTAAGAATCCACCTGCCAATGCAGGGGACACGGGTTCCAGCCCTGATCCAGGAAGATTCCACATGCAGGGAGCAACTGAGCTCGTGCACCACAACTACTCAGCCTTAGCTCCAGAGCCCATGAGCCACAACTACTGAGCCCGCATGCCACGACTACTGAAGCCCATGCACCTAAAGCCCATGCTCCACAACAAGAGAAGGCACCGCAATGAGAAGACTGCACCGCAACGAAGAGTAGCCCCCGCTCACCGCAACTAGAGAAAGCCCGTGTGCAGCAACAGAGACCCAATGCAGCCATAAATACATACATACATACATACATACATAATTTTTTTTTTTTTTTTGTGGTACGCGGACCTCTCACTGTTGTGGCCTCTCCCGTTGCGGAGCACAGACTCCGGACACGCAGGCCCAGCGGCCACGGCTCACGGGCCCAGCCGCTCCGCGTGGCACGTGCGATCCTCCCGGACTGGGGCACGAACCTGCGTCCCCTGCATCGGCAGGCGGACTCTCAGCCACCGCGCCACCAGGGAAGCCCAACAAATTTTTTTTTTTAAGTGAGACAGTATCTGGAGAGGACGCACACACATAAACTAAAACAGATTATATGTACCCTATATGCTTTTTAAATTTTTGTTTGTTGATTATAAATATATTTATGTAAATTGTGAGAAATATAAAAAATACAGGAAAAAAGGTAACAATATGCACTCATCCTCAAATTAATGATAAGAATGGTTAAACTTCTGGTATATTTCTTTCTAGTCTTTTTGCTAGGAAGTTTCTTTAACTGTAATCATTTAATATAACCATTTGTATCCTGTATTTTCATACACAAAGGCTTATACATTTTTCATGTTCTTTAAACTCTTAAAAGTATCTGTACTTCCTAATCTTAAGTGTCTCTAGATTTTTAAATCTGTCTTGTTAACATCTTCCTGTAAATAATTTTGCTCCCATTATCAGAAAAATATATAATGTGAAGTTACCTGGTTTCAATTTATTCCAACTTTACTTAATTATATCCTTTACAGATATGGTGCAGAGCTAGTTCATTTCCTCTCGTGACATATACTAGTAGATTTCCTATGGCAGCAAACAACCCTTGATTACATAGCCCAAATACCCAGCTCTGCTTTTTCTCCTTGATTCTAGATTAAATTATACCAACATCCTCATGTTCTTTTATCAGCTTTGGCCTGTAATAATTGAGCATCACTGTGATGGGCTTCTCAGAATCATATTCAATTTTTCCACATAATTATTAAAGGGTAGTGATTAAAACTAGCTATAGGATTCTAATAAAGACTTGATCAATTGTGGGCCAACAGAGTGAGGTTACTGTCCATTTATCTCCTAGATGATATATCCCTATATTACAGATGGCTTTCAAATCACAGTACTAGAGTTTAGATTTAGTTTTGACTTGAAATATAAAATATTGCCCATGTAACTTTTTAAAGCAGCTTCATTGAGACAAAATTCACAAATCTAATTTGTACAATTCAATGTTTTTTTAGGATAGTCACAAAGTTGTGCAACCACCAAAAGAATCAATTTTGTAGTGTTTTCATCACCCCAAAAGGAAACCCTACACTCTGTTTCTTACCAACCCGAGGCAATGACTAACTTACTTTCTGTCTCTATAAAATTGTCTATTCTGGACATATCAGTTAAATGGAATCATACAATATGTGATCTTTTGTGACTGGTTTCTTTCACACAGCATAATATTTTCAAGGTTCATTTAAATTACTACTTCATTCCTTTTTATGGCTGAATAACATTCTACTGTATGAATACATCACTTTTGTTTAACTATTTATTAGTCACTGGTCATTTGATGGACATTTAGGTTGTTTCTACTTTTTGGCTGTTATGAATAATGTTGTTATGAGCATTAATGTACAAGGTTTTATTTCTCTTGGGTAAATACTTAAGAGGAGAATTGCTGGGTCATAGAATAACTCTATGTTTGATATTTGAGGAACAGCCAAACTGTTTTTCAAAGTGGCTGCATCAGTTTACATTCCTACCAGCAGTGTATGAGGGCTCCAATTTTCCCTATCCTCTCCAACACTTATTATCTATCTTTTTGATGATAGCCATCCTAATATATGTGAAATGGTATCTCATTGTGATTTATTTGCATTTTCCTGATAGCTAATTATGTTGAGCATCTTTTCATGTGCTTGTTAAACACTTGTATATTTTCTTTGGAGAAATGTCTGTTCAGATACTTAGGCCATTTTTTAAATTGTGTTATGTTCTTTTTATTAGTGGATTGTAAGAGTTCTTTATATATTATGGATACAAGTCCCTTATCATGTAAGATTTGCTGATGTTTTTCTCCTATTCTATGGATTGTCTTTTCACTTTCTTTTCTTTTTTCTTTTCTTTTTTCTTTTTTTTTTGCAGTACACGGGCCTCTCACTGTTGTGGCCTCTTCCATTGCGGAGCACAGGCTCCGGACGCTTAGGCTCAGCGGCCATGGCTCACGGGCCTAGCTACTCTGCAGCATGTGGTATCTTCCCGGACTGGGGCACGAACCCACGTCCCCTGCATCGGCAGGCAGACTCTCAACCACTGCGCCACCAGGGAAGCCCTCTTTTCACTTTCTTGATGGTGTCTTTTGAAGCACACTTCTTTAATATTAAGTTGGATTTAACTATGTTTTTTGTCATTTGTGCTTTTAGTGTTATATCTAAGAAACCATTTCCTAACCAAAGATCATGAAGATTTACTCCTATGTTTTATAATTGTACCCCTTACATTTAAGACTATGATCCATTTTGTGTTTCATTTTTGCATATGATGAGGTAGAGATTCACCTTCATTCTTTTGCATGTGGAGATCTATCCCAGCTCCAGTTACTGAAAAGACTATTCTTTGCCCATGGAATTGTCTTGAAATCCTTGTTAAAAATCAATTGACCATAAATATGAGGCTTTATTTCTGCACTCTCAATTTCATTTCAATGATCTGTATGTGTATATTCATGCAAATACCACACTGTCTTGACTATTACAGGTTTATGGTAAGTTTTGAAATAAGGAAGTGTGAATCCTCCAACTGTGTTCTTTTTCAAGATTATTTTAGCTATTCTGTGTCCCTTGGCTTAATGCAAACCAAAAAGTATTTTAAAGTATCTCAACAAAATAGACCTGGTATCCTTTTGAGATAAGCTTTTTCTCCTTTCCTGGTTGAAATTGATTATGTGGACATGTTCCAATGGTCACAGTTAAAGCTGAGTACTGATTCAAGCAGGGTGAGATAAGACTTAGCTGAGATTAGGTTCCCTTATAAGACTGATATTTACAAATAAACACAAACCCACAACAATGGCAGCTAGAGAAATTATACAAAAATATTGAGGAAATTTCTCCAGTAAAACACAAATTTTTATCTATAAATAATTCTGAATGAAGGCAACAAAAGTCAGGGCAGCTTTTAATAAATTATTCAGAGCTTCCCTGGTGGTGCAGTGGTTGAGAATCTGCCTGCCAATGCAGGAGACGTGGGTTCGAGCCCTGGTCTGGGAGGATCCCACATGTCGCGGAGCAACTAGGCCCATGGGCCACAACTACTGAGCCTGCACGTCTGTAGCTTGTGCTCCGCAACAAGAGGGGCCTCAATGGTGGGAGGCCCACGTGCCACGATGAAGAGTGGTCCCTGCTTGCCACAACTGGGGGAAGCCCTCGCACAGAAGCGAGGACCCAACACAGCAAAAATAAATAAATTAATTAATAAACTCCTACTCCCAACATCTTCTTTAAAAAAACAAAATAAAATAAATTCTTCATATACAGGGGATCACATTCCTACTGCACCTATTTTATAATCAGCATATTTTCAATGTACTTACCATTCTAAGTGTTATGCTATATGGGTCAGCCCATTATATATAGTTTTGTCACATGATTAGTTCATGTTTATGTTTCCCTTGCTTCTTTTGATTTCTTTCATTATATTTCTTAATTTCTTCTATCTTCCTCTATCCCAACTCTTGAGCACAGAATAAGTACTCAGTTTAACAAAACGCTGAGTATCTTTTGTGTGTACTCTTCTAGAGAGATTCTGTGAGGGAAAGCAAATTTCTCCCTGCTATGAAATGGTTGAAACTGCTGACCTAGTTTTGGCTAAGGGAAATCACTTTGTTGCAGTTGTCTTTCTTCTCCTTTTGTTCATCAGCTGGCTTTCTGTAATTTCTATCTTCTGTGTTGGAATGGCCCTGCCATCTATTTTATCAAAGTTGAATGCAAATTATAGTTGGTATTCAATTACTCAAAGTTCAGAATCTTTATCAGCTGTATTTCTAGGGTTCCGTAGATTATTGTTCCTGATTTCTTATAGCACAAATGCATTAAAAGAGATTCTCATCCTCTCTTCTAATGCTTCCTCTATAAAATCCCCATTTCATTCCCATGAGAAGGGTTGTATGAGAAGCGTTCCTCTTTACACAGTGCTATGGTGGGAGAATCATGTGTATTATCTAGTGGTGTGCTAGAGTGGCTTTTAGAGGCTTTTGAGAGTCAGTTATTAGCATTTCTTTCCAACTCTGCCCTCACTGATGTTACACTAGTATCTTGAAATTGATCATAGTGAGAATATTTACAGCATAGAAATTAGTAAATGCTATAATCATTCGTTTTTTAAAAAAAGAGATGGTTGTTAAAAATTGCCCCCCACTATAATATAAAAAAACTTTTACTTCTGTATTACTTTTTCTATTGCACCATAATATATGCCTCTTGACTGTAGCCACCTCTGGCTTTACTGGATGATCCTCTCAAGTCTGTTTTTTTGTTTTTTCTTTTTTGCGGTACGCGGGCCTCTCACTGCTGTGGCCTCTCCCGTTGCGGAGCACAGGCTCCGGAAGTGCAGGCCCAGAGGCCATGGCTCACGGGCCCAGCCACTCCGCAGCATGTGGGATCTTCCCGGACCGGGGCACGAACCCGTGTCCCCTGCATTGGCAGGCGGGCTCTCAACCACTGCACCACCAGGGAAGCCCGGGGCTGAGGTTTTTAAGTAAAAAAGTTACTGGACTAGATCTGTGATTAATTGGGAGGGACACACTCCCATGGGGTGCAGAATATGGAGGGGGAAGGGCTATATGTTAAAATCACCTGAAAAGCTTTATCTTCCGTGTAGAGTTTCTAAAAAAATCTCTACCCATCCTGATGTTAAGCATCCCTATCTTGGTGAGTCATTGTTACTTGTGGGAGGTTTACTTCTCAGACACAATGAGGTGGTGAACAGACTGAGAGTTAGATGACCTCCTAGTCTGTTCTAGCTCTAACATTCTATAACAAATACTTTCAGATGAAAATTTATTTATATTCACGGAGTGCTATTCCCTCAGCAATCTTTACAAATCAATTCAGAAAGCAAGAAGCCATGTTATTCTTGAAAATAAATCACTATTCAAGTGAAATCAGATAGCAGAAGGGAGTACAATTATTTATTTAGAAATGTATCTGAGGTTTAGATTTATTTCTTATTGATATACAATTCCATCAATAAATTTCAAACCTGTGTATTATTAGGCAAATGCGCATTTAACTTCCTATTTACATTTTTAAAAAGCATCACTAAAACATGAGTTTGGGTATTAGAACAATTTTGTCACTGAGAAACTGCATTAACTTATTCCCTTGCTGTGGGGCTCCCAGAATTGCTGTGACTGAATATTAAGGGAGTCTTAATGTTGTAATATTAATGTTGTAATATTACAACATTATTACAACAATGTTGTAATAAAGTCTTAATGTTGTAATATTACTTCATCCTAACTATTTACAAAATAAAATGTGATATGCAACATTAATGAGAAAAGGTGAATATAATGAAGAATGCAAAAAAAGCTGACTTTTCACAAATTTTCTTGACAATTGCTTTTTCTTCCCAGCCTAGGTTACTGCATATATATATATATATATATATATATATATATATATATATATATATATATATGTATATATATATATATACACACACACATACATACACCATGTACACACACACACACACACACACACACGCTAGTGTTCCAATAAAAATTTAACAATTGGTTCTCCGGGGGAGGAATGCATTGATTTGTAGAGTTAGCCAATTTCTATGTCTTAAATCCTACATGGTAGATTTCAAGCTACAATATGAGGTCAAAAAAACCATAGTTGGATGTACACAAGTGGCTCTCATGAGCTGCAAGAGTCAACTCCAGCACATGGCTATTCTATGTCTCCACATGATGCACACAAATACATCAGACACAAATATGTCATATAATATATATTATACATATGATTTCTCAAAATTAAGCCAGGAATATTTTCCTTTAAAATCGTGTCATGAAAGACTGAATCCAGAATCATTTTAACTATAAATTGTTTAAGCCAGTCAACTATAGTTAAGAGCATGTGTAGAAGGTAGATAATTTAGTATTGTTACAGGTAGTTGGAATGGTTAAAAAATAGTTTGGTCTTCTCACATGCACATAGAGCCTATGTGGCATATTTTATAATTAATCATTAACATATTAAACTAAACAGGCGTGCAAAAGAAATTCAGGAATATGCATTTCTAAAAATGAATAAATCAAACAACCACCTGAAAGCCACAAACCTTTATATATGAAGCATGAGCAAATGCCAAAAGCAACAATTTATGTACTGATATTTGGTTCATTTATCTTCATGGTGACTAGTAGGGTGAATAAATATTTACTGGCATAGGAACATACTGAATTGCATACTATATTAAAGTTATAATCCTGTCCTGAATTCTGTCTTTGGAATAGCACCAAGAAACATGCTAAGGGAGAACCTAAGCAGCAATTTTCAAATATTTATCAAGCTAGTATTATGTGCAAGGCACAATACTCAGGCACTGCATGATACACAAAGGTGAATACATACCATCTTTCTTCTCAGTGAATTTCAGTCAATAAGGGTAATAAGACTATGTTTAAAATACAGGTACTAGTAGGACCCATATGAAGAAAAGATCCTATTCTTTGGGAAGATATGAAAAGTCTTTTGGAACAGATATAAAAAATATTTTGGAATAAGGTGGTATTCAATAAGAGAATACTTATGAATGGGCAGCATTCCAAAAGGTAGGGATCCAGTCAAGTAAGACAATGGCAATACAGGACCCTAGAATTGGTGTAGTATGAAAGGTGGAAAAACGTGGATTACAGAGGGCTATCCATGTCAGGGAGAGGTTACTAGGCTTAAATTATAAGTGATGCAAAGCCACTGGAGGCATTGATCAGTGGAATTATTGCTCAAACCTATAGTTTTGAAAGATCAACTTAAGTAGAGACTGAAGTCTGGAAAATTATTTCAGGAAAACTTCAATCATAATGCTGTTAAAGGAAAGGCATGGTAATTAGATGTAAGACATCCAGCAAACAAAATTTTTAGGATGTAGAAAATGACTCAGTCATAAGGTGAGTATGGAGTAAAAGATCAATCAGGGGTTTCAGGCTGGGAGGCTAAGAAGATAGAGCTGCCATTAATAGAAATGGGAAAGTTGAGAAAAAATTTACTGCTGAGTGGGTGAATCTAAATAGAGAGGATATGTTTGATTTTAAACAAATTGAATCTGAATTGGCAGCAATCTCATGCATTCTGGCCAATATTTTAATTTCTCTATGACTAGTTATATTCATCATTAAATATTATAGTGGAATGCATTTATTTTCCAGTCATTCCAGAAATAACAAACTGCTCTGTAAACTAGTCGTCCACTTTATTCACCTTAAATGTATTTCTTGCAAACTTAAAAAGGATTTACTCGGTCAGGACTCAGGTTCATCTATTCAGAGCATGTAGAAATTATTTATGTCAATAGCCTTAGACACTGTTAAGGAAAATTATCCAACACTTGGGATTAGTGCAAAAAATGAGCATGTAACTTTTTAATATCATACTTGAGCATTTTTTAACAAGCCCTCCTAAGGGTCATCTGACTGTTTTGTGGAAAATAACTTTTTGGACTTAATATTCTCAATTGATTAGGGGCCAGACGTTTTACAACACTGTAAACTCGTAGAAAGCTGATAAAGTGAAACTCTGTTTTATCTTTCTGCCTGGTAGAAAAGATAACCACAAAGATAGGTCTGGTTGCCCTGTAGGACATTTACAAGTTTTGATTTAATTTAGTAATCTTATTTCAGTGTTCTTTTTTCCAAAGACTATGTAAATCCTAATTTCTCATATCTTCATGGAACTGTTATTCTGCCATTTCCCTCATTAATGAGTTAAAAGAAACTTCTTCATGCAATCATTTTATTTTTGCATAAGAATTATGGTTTTAATGATTAAAGAATTTGGCCTTAATAACATACAAACTTTGTTCCTTTACCAAATACTTAAACATTTCTTCATATGGCAGACCATTCATTAATTAATGATTAATTGTCTCACTTGTACCATTTCTAATCCCATTTTTCCCACTCTGAGCCGTACAGTTTGCATGAAATGAATCATGGGAATAAGAAGACTTTTGTAGAAGTGTTGTGAAAGTATTGAAAAGAGAATTATGAATTTTTATGTCATCACAGATTAGTTGCTGTGGAGACCTGGTTGGGGCCAAGGGGAAAGTGGAGGAGGAGACGAGCAGAAGATGGGGTGTTCTGGAGTGGGTGGCATGATTCTGAGCTCTTTGTAAAAAGGAAAAAAAGATGAATTCATGATAATTTGAAATAAAGATGACAGTCTGCTAAACTTGTCCAGTCCCAGCCTGAGATGCTAGGTCACCCTTCACTGGATCCTGGTATTTCATCTTCTTAATGATTATAAGAAAATATGTTCTGGCCATTATGGGAATTCTTAAGGTAAGGAGTCTTTCTGCTTTAGCAGGTGGTATCTTGAGGCTGTAGGATTCAGGCTTTGGGTTTTTAATCAGCAGCAGTTGGAACATGCAGGTAAGTTAGAAGCAGCTTCTACAGACCTGTATCGATATGGATGCTAGGCTGAATAAATAGGGTGGGTAGACTACCAACCCCAATGATTCCCTTAACCCTCTTTGAGGAACGGGAAGACTTGAGATAGAATTGACATTTCTTCCAATCTAGAGGTGAGAAACGCAGGTCATACGAGAATTGCATCTGTTTGGGCATCAGAGTGGCTGTGGGTACAAACTAAAGAGCAGTTATCAGTGTGAAGAACTGATTAATTCATCCTACCTGTTTCCTGAAACAAGTTAAAGTGCATGGGAACCTCCATACCACTATGGAGAAGACTATGGAAGTTCCCTAAAAAACTAGATATGGAACTACCGTATGACCCAGCAATCTCACTCCTGGGCATAGACCCTGAGAAAACCATAATTCAAAAAGGCACATGCACCCCAATGTTCATTGCAGCACTATTCACAATAGCCAGGACAGGGAAGCAAGCTAAATGCCCATTGACAGATGAATGAATAAAGAAGATGTAGTACATATATACAATGGAATATTACTCAGCCATAAAAAGGAACAAAATAATGCCATCTGCAGCAACATGCACCTAGAGATTGTCATACTGAGTGAAGTCAGTCAGAGAAAGACAAATATCACATGATATCACTTATATGTGGAATCTAAAAAAAATAGTGCAAATGAACTTATTTACAAAACAGAAATAGAGTCACAAATGTAGAAAACAAACTTATGGTTACCAGGAGGGAAAGGGAAGGGAGGGATAAATTAGGAGATTGGGATTGATATATATACACACTACTGTACGTAAAATGGATAACTAACAAGGACCTACTGTATAACACAGGGAACTCTACTCAAACCTCTATAATAACCAATATGGGAAAAGAATCTTAAAAAGGATGGATATATGTATATGTATAACTGATTCACTTTGCTATGCACCTGAAACTAACACAACATTGTAAATCAACTATACTCCAATAAAAAGTATTAAAAAATAAATAAAGATGGAAATGAAAAAATAAAGTGCATGGGAAAAAATTATACATCAAAGGTCTACACCAGGTCTACTTTCCTCTAAACTAATAATTTGCAGCCTACATTTTTGCCAGCATGATCTGAGTGTTGTTTAAATCTAAAGATATTCTCTTTCTATTCAAAGCATAAGTCTTAGGAAAAATATACTAGCATTAATAAGTGTAAGTAAATTACTTCAAATAATTCTAAAGCACATTAGTAAGATCAGTAAAATATGTATATGTACAAACGTGTGTTAGATTCTGTAGATTGCAAACTGAAAGATTTTCTATGCTGACTTTAATTGAATCTCATCTTGGTTAAGGCTTCAACTACGGTTACATCAACCTTGTGAAGAGTGCAAACATTAGAGTGAATGAAGGAAAAGGTTTTGGCTGGAGGGATTCCTGAACTCTACATTGACTCGGTGGTCAAGAGGGCATTACGGTTCTGAATTTTGATGAGGCACAGTTACCCTTTAACCAGCCCATGTTAACATTTCTTTAAGATTCCTTATTATCTTAAAATAAGTTCTAGTCGGAGCGCAGGGAGAGGACTGGGGCTGGCGGCAGGAAGAGAGCCTGAAGGGGTTAGTGCACCACGGCTAGCCCGGAGGGAGTCCGGGGAAAGGGTCTGGAGCTGCTGAAGAGGCAAGAGACTTTTTTCCCTTTTGTTTCCTGGTGCGCGAGGAGAGGGCATTAAGAGGGCTGCTTGGGGAAGCGCCGGAGACAGGCACGAGCCGCGGGTAAGGCACGGACCTCGGAGACGGGCGTGGGCCGCCGCCGCCGCCGCCGCCCGCCGCCGCGGCCCGCCGCCGCCGCCGCTGCTGCCGCCGCCGCGGGGCCTGTGTGCGAGCGCGGGTCACTGTCCGCCCCGCCTTCCGGGGGACCTGTGCACCCCGCCACTGCCGGGGTCCCCGAGACCCGGGGACGGCTTTCCCGGGAAAGCGCACGGAGCGCCACGGGCTGCTGCAACGTCACGCCGGCCTCTGCCGCCGCAGGCCCGCCCCACACTGCGCGCCCCTCCCTCCCCTCTGCCTGAGTGAGCCAGAGCCCCCGAATCAGCGGCTCCTTTAAACCCGTCCTGTCTGAGCGAAGAACGGACGCCCTCCGGCGACCTACGCGCAGAGGCGGGGCCAGGTCCAAGGCTGAGACCCGGGAGCTGTGAGAGCAGAGGCAGGGAAATCTCTCTGTGCAGCCTCGGAGGCAGCGGATTAAAGCTCCACGGTCCATTTGATGTGCCCTGCGTCTGTGGAGTGCATGAATGGACAGCGAATCATCCCAAATTGAGGAAGTGGACTTTGAGGACAAGATTTAAGACTTTCCCCCCTTTTCCTCTTTTTACAACGAATTATTCCAAATTAAGGAGGTGGACTTAGAGAGCAAGATTTCAGACTTCTCGCCCTTTTCCTCTTTTTACGACGAATTATCCCAAATTGAGGAGGTGGACTTGGAGAGCAAGATTTTTGATTTTTCCCCCTGCTCTCTTTTTGTGAATGTGTATGTGTAATCTTCTGTGTAAGATTCTCTCTGTATAGCTTTGCTTCCACCATATGTCTCAGGGTTCTATCGGTCCGGTTTTTTTTTTTTTTTTAATAATTACTTTCTAATTTTAATAACGCTACTATATTTCATACTTTATTCTATTTTACTTTACCTGCTCTTTCTTTTTTTCCTACTCTCCCTTCCTCCCTCCCTCCCTCCGCTCCTCCTTTCCTTCTTTCTTTTTCTTTCCTCCCTCCCACCCTTCTTCTTTCCACTTTCTTTTTCTTTCCTTCCTCCCTCCCTCCTGTCTTTCTTCCTTTCCTTCCTCCCTCCCTCCCTCCTTTCTTTCCTTCTTTCTTTCCATCCTTCCTCCCTCCCTCCCTCCTTTCTTTCTTCCTTCCTTCCTTCCTTCCTTTCTTCCCTTCTTCCTTTCTTTCCCTCTCTCTTTCTTTCTTCTACTAATTCTTTCTTTCTACTTTTTCTCCCTGTTACTCTGAGCCGGGTGGATGAAAGGCTCTTGGTGCTGCAGCCAGGAGCCAGTGCTGTGCCTCTGAAGTGGGAGAGCCAACTTCAGGACACGGGTCCACAAGAGACCTCCCAGCTCCACATAATATCAAGCAGCGAAAATCTCCCAGAGATCTCCATCCCAACACCAGCACCCAGCTTCAGTCAACGACCAGCAAGCTACAGTGCGGGTCACCCTATGCCAAGCAACTAGCAAGGCAGGAACACAACCCCACCCATTAGCAGAGAGGCTACCTAAAAACATAATAAGGCCATAGGCACCCCAAAACACACCACCAGACGTGGACCTGTCCACCAGAAAGACAAGATCGAGCCTCAACCACCAGAGCACAGGAATTAGTCCCCCCCACCAGGAAGCCTACACAACCTACTGAAACAACCTTAGCCACTGGGGTCAGACACCAAAAACAACGGGAACTACGAATCTGCAGCCGGCAAAAAGGAGACCCCAAACACAGTAACATAAGCAAAATGAGAAGGCAGAAAAACACACAGCAGGTGAAGGAGCAAGATAAACACCTACCAGACCTAACAAATGAAGAGGTAATAGGCAGTCTACCTGAAAAAGAATTCAGAATAATGATAGTAAAGCTGATCCAAGATTCTATTTCCATGATCCATAATCTTGGAAATAGAATAGACAACATGCAAGAAACAGTTAACAAGGACCTAGAAGAACTAAAGATGAATCAAGCATCGATTAAAAACACAATAAATGAAATGAAAAATACTCTAGATGGGATCAATAGCAGAATAACTGAGGCAGAAGAACGGATAAGTGAGGTGGAAGATAAAATAGTGGAAATAACTGATGCAGAGCAAAATAAAGAAAAAAGAATGAAAAGAACAGAGGAGAGTCTCAGAGATCTTTGGGACAACATTAAACGCACCAACATTCGAATTATAGGGGTTCCAGAAGAAGAAGAGAAAAAGAAAGGGACTGAGAAAATATTTGAAGAGATTATAGTTGAAAACTTCCCCAATATGGGAAAGGAAATAGTTAATCAAGTCCAGGAGGCACAGAGAGTCCCATACAGAATAAATCCAAGGAGAAATACACCAAGACACATATTAATCAAACTGTCAAAAATTAAACACAAAGAAATCATATTAAAAGCAGCAAGGCAAAAACAACAAATAACACACAAGGGAATCCCCATAAGGTTAACAGCTGATCTCTCAGCAGAAACCCTACAAGCCAGAAGGGAGTGGCAGGACATAATTAAAGTGATGAAGGAGAGAAACCTGCAACCTAGATTACTCTACCCAGCAAGGATCTCATTCAGATTTGATGGAGAAATTAAAACCTTTACAGACAAGCAAAAGCTGAGAGAGTTCAGCACCACCAAACCAGCTTTACAACAAATGCTAAAGGAACTTCTCTAGGCAAGAAACACAACAGAAGGAATATACCTACAATAACGAACCCAAAGCAATTAAGGAAATGGGAATAGGAACATACATATCAATAATTACCTTAAATGTAAATGGACTAAATGCTCCCACCAAAAGACACAGAGTGGCTGAATGGATACAAAAACAAGACCCATATATATGCTGTCTACAAGAGACCCACTTCAGACCTAGAGACACATACAGATTGAAAGTAAAGGGATGGAAAAAGATATTCCATGCAAATGGAAATCAAAAGAAAGCTGGAGTAGCAATTCTTATATCAGACAAAATAGACTTTAAAATAAAGACTATTAGAAGAGACAAGGAAGGACACTACATAACGATAAAGGGATCGATCCAAGAAGAAGATATAACAATTGTAAATATTTATGCACCCAACATAGGAGCACCTCAATACATAAGGCAAATACTAACAGCCATAAAAGGGGAAATCGACAGTAACACAATCATAGTAGGGGACTTTAACACCCCACTTTCACCAATGGACAGATCATCCAAAATGAAAATAAATAAGGAAACACAAGCTTTAAATGATACATTAAACGAGATGGACTTAGTTGATATTTATAGGACATTCCATCCAAAAACAACAGAATACACATTTTTCTCAAGTGCTCATGGAACATTCTCCAGGATAGATCATATCTTGGGTCACAAATCAAGCCTCGGTAATTTTAAGAAAATTGAAATTGTATCAAGTATCTTCTCCGACCACAATGCTATGAGACTAGACATCAATTACAGGAAAAGATGTGTAAAAAATACAAACACATGGAGGCTAAACAATACACTACTCAATAACGAAGTGATCACTGAAGAAATCAAAGAGGAAATTAAAAAATACCTAGAAACAAATGACAATGGAGACACGACGACCCAAAACCTATGGGACGCAGCAAAAGCAGTTCTAAGGGGGAAGTTTATAGCAATACAATCCCACCTTAAGAAACAGGAAGCATTTCGAGTAAACAACCTGACCCTGCACCTAAAGCAATTAGAGAAAGAAGAACAAAAATACCCCAAAGCTAGCAGAAGGAAAGAAATCATAAAGATCAGATCAGAAATAAATGAAAAAGAAATGAAGGAAACGATAGCAAAGATCAACCAAACTAAAAGCTGGTTCTTTGAGAAGATAAACAAAATTGACAAACCATTAGCCAGACTCATCAAGAAAAAAAGGGAGAAGACTCAAATCAATAGAATTAGAAATGAAAAAGGAGAAGTAACAACTGACACTGCAGAAATACAAAAGATTATGAGAGATTACTATAAGCAACTCTATTCCAATAAAATGGACAACCTGGAAGAAATGGACACATTCTTAGAAATGCACAACCTGCCAAGACTGACTCAGGAAGAAATAGAAAATATGAATAGACCAATCACAAGCACTGAAATTGAAACTGTGATTAAAAATCTTCCATCAAACAAAAGCCCAGGACCAGATGGCTTCACAGGTGAATTCTATCAAACATTTAGAGAAGAGCTAACACCTATCCTTCTCAAACTCTTCCAAAATATAGCAGAGGGAGGAACACTCCCAAACTCATTCTACGAGGCCGACATCACCTTGATACCAAAACCAGGCAAGGATGTCACAAAGAAAGAAAACTACAGGCCAATATCACTGATGAACATAGATGCAAAAATCCTCAACAAAATACTAGCAAACAGAATCCAAGAGCACATTAAAAGGATCATACACCATGATCAAGTGGGGTTTATCCCAGGAATGCAAGGATTCTTCAATATACGCAAATCAATCAATGTAATACACCATATTAACAAGTTGAAGGAGAAAAACCATATGATCATCTCAATAGATGCAGAGAAAGCTTTCGACAAAATTCAACACCCATTTATGATAAAAACCCTGCAGAAAGTAGGTATAGAGGGATCTTTCCTCAACATAATAAAGGCCATATATGACAAACCCACAGCCAACATTGTCCTCAATGGTGAAAAACTGAAACCATTTCCACTAAGATCAGGAACAAGACAAGGCTGCCCACTCTCACCACTCTTATTCAACATAGTTTTGGAAGTTTTAGCCACAGCAATCAGAGAAGAAAAGGAAATAAAAGGAATCCAAATTGGAAAAGAAGAAGTAAAGCTGTCACTGTTTGCAGATGACATGATACTATACATAGAGAATCCTAAAGATGCTACCGAAAAACTACTAGAGCTAATCAATGAATTTGGTAAAGTAGCAGGATATAAAATTAATGTACAGAAATCTCTGGCATTCCTGTACACTAATGATGAAAAATCTGAAAATGAAATCAAGAAAACACTCCCATTTACCATCGCAACAAAAAGAATAAAATATCTAGGAATAAACCTACCTAAGGAGACAAAAGACCTGTATGCAGAAAACTATAAGACACTGATGAAAGAAATTAAAGATGATACAAATAGATGGAGAGATATACCATGCTCCTGGATTGGAAGAATCAATATTGTGAAAATGACTCTACTACCGAAAGCAATCTACAGATTCAATGCAATCCCTATCAAACTACCAATGGCATTTTTCACAGAACTAGAACAAAAAATTTCAAAATTTGTTTGGAAAAACAAAAGGCCCCGAATAGCTAAAGCAATCTTGAGAACGAAAAACGGAGCTGGAGGAATCAGGCTCCCTGACTTCAGACTATACTACAAAGCTACAGTAATTAAGACAGTCTGGTACTGGCATAAAAACAGAAAGATAGATCAGTGGATCAGGATAGAAAGCCCAGAGATAAACCCACGCACATATGGCCAACTTATCTTTGATAAAGGAGGCAGGAATGTACAGTGGAGAAAGGACAGCCTCTTCAATAAGTGGTGCTGGGAAAACTGGACAGGGACATGTAAAAGTTTGAGATTAGATCATTCCCTAGCACCATACACAAAAATAAGCTCAAAATGGATTAAAGACTTAAATGTAAGGCCAGAAACTATCAAACTCTTAGAGGAAAACATAGGTAGAACACTCTATGACATAAATCACAGCAAGATCCTTTTGGACCCACCTCCTAGAGAAATGGAAATAAAAACAAAGATAAACAAATGGGACCTAATGAAACTTCAAAGCTTTTGCACAGCAAAGGAAACCATAAAGAAGACCAAAAGACAACCCTCAGAATGGGAGAAAATATTTGCAAATGAAGCAACTGACAAAGGATTAATCTCCAAAATTTATAAACAGCTCATGCAGCTCAATAGCAAAAAAACAGACAACCCAATCCAAAAATGGGCAGAAGACTTAAATAGGCATTTCTCCAAAGAAGATATACAGACTGCCAACAAACACATGAAAGAATGCTCAACATCATTAATCATTAGAGAAATGCAAATCAAAACTACAATGAGATATCATCTCACACCAGTCAGAATGGCCATCATCAAGAAATCTAGAAACAATAAATTCTGGAGAGGGTGTGGAGAAAAGGGAACACTCTTGCACTGCTGGTGGGAATGTGAATTGGTACAGCCACTATGGAGAACGGTATGGAGGTTCCTTAAAAAACTACAAATAGAACTACCATATGACCCAGCAATCCCACTACTGGGCATATACCCTGAGAAAACCATAATTCAAAAAGAGACATGTACCAAAATGTTCATTGCAGCTCTATTCACAATAGCCCGGAGCTGGAAACAACCTAAGTGTCCATCATCGGATGAATGGATAAAGAAGATGTGGCACATATATACAATGGAATATTACTCAGCCATAAAAAGAAACGAAACTGAGCTATTTGTAATGAGGTGGATAGACCTAGAGTCTGTCATACAGAGTGAAGTTAGTCAGAAAGAGAAAGACAAATACCGTATGCTAACACATATATACGGAATTTAAAAAAAAAATGTCATGAAGAACCTAGGGGCAAAACGGGAATGAAGACGCAGACCTACTTGAGAATGGACTTGAGGATATGGGGAGGGGGAAGGGTGGGCTGTGACAAGGCGAAAGAGAGGCATGGACGTGTATACACTACCAAACGTAAGGTAGATAGATAGTGGGAAGCAGCCGCAGAGCACAGGGAGATCAGCTCGTTGCTTTGTGACCGCCTGGAGGGGTGGGATGGGGAGGGTGGGAGGGAGGGAGATGCATGAGGGAAGGGATGTGGGAACAGATGTATATGTATGACTGATTCACTTTGTTATAAAGCAGAAACTAATTAAAAAAATAAATAAATAAACTTTAAAAAAAAAAAAAAAATAAGTTCTGAAAGAACTCTTGTGCTAGGTCATTATAATCAGAATAATCAGAATGAATGCACACTAAATATCAAAAGGAATAAAACTAAAATCATTTGAGGGAAAAACAGTCATGTGATATTAGTTCATGTGCTCTATTGGCAATGTTATTGACTGCAATCTCTCCTTAAGGCCAAGAAAAATACACAAGTGTTGGTTTATTGGTTATTCACTGAGAGTGAGTACCTGAAGGAGAAGGCTGTCCTTTCACAACTCCATTCTTAGTCTTTTCTTCCGAATTCATGACTTCCTTGTAAATAAGTTCTGTAAGAAAGTTATCAGTGTTATAAAAATCAATTTTCTCCTTAACCCAAAGAGGAAATTCATTAGTTAATGACAAGTAATAACATGTTGATGGGGCTGAGTAAATTACAAACCAAGTGGAATTTCTTTACCCTTCTATTTCTACATTTTCTTGAAATAACACAGAGCCTGGCAAAAGTAGGTGCTCAATAAAGCATTTAAGCAAGAAAATGTATGAAGAGTACACATTACTTGTTTTCTGAATTCTTTGGGAGATTTCTGATGCATTCTAATTTTATCTCTTATGGATTTTAATGGCTCAGTTTTGAACCTCCATTTTTCTTTTATGTTCACTTCCTAAGAGATACACATATTCTTCTTGTGGCTTTAAATTGTTACTTTCTATCAGTTTTCCAACTCTTATTCATCTTTTTCTTAGATTCAAATCTTGGATTTGTAAAACTAAACTTGCATAAAATCCAACATTAAAAAATTATTATATTTATTCCCAAACTTGCATCCATTTCTGGCTTTTTCATTACTAGAATTAAAAATATGTATATCTTCATTACTTTTTACTTTATAGCTTTTAGCTACAAATTATTCTGTGCCATTCATTCGTGCTTTGCAATGGTTTACAATTTATATAATCATCATCCTTTACAGGTATTTCTTCAGTTTTTCAGAATTTAGTCTATGTCCATCCTCCTCAAGTGATATTTATACCCTATCACTCACCTAATCATGAACCCCTGAGTGCCTTCTGGTCCTTATTTAGATCAAATCAAGTCTTTTTCTGTCTATCATCCTCATCTTTTTTTTTTTTTTTACTTGATCTACTGTTTATACGTGCTTATTTTTCCATACTCTCCAACATGACCTCTTGAACAGGGGATTCTCTTTACTAACTTTATAACACTTTTTGCTCATTCTTACCCTTTGGTTTCCTCTTGTATCTTCATTCTGGTATTTTCCTCAATTTTTTTTCTTTTCCAAACTTATAATTATTAATTCTTTCAAGTAGCTCAAATGTTCTTCCCTTCAGATCTCCCCTTTCTGTTCCTCCTCATAATGACCTAATCATGTGTTATAATCTGCATTTGGCTTTATCATATTTATTCTACTCTGTGGTTATTTGTTAGTGGAACAATTCTTCTCCACCTTGTCTTATCCTGACTATGACCTTGATCATGCAGTATGTGTTTGAAAAAGTTTTCTTGAAAAAAAAGTTAATTAATGTATTCATTCACTCTTTTCTTACTTTAAAGGAGAATAAGCCACTCAGATACATGAATTTTCATTTAAATTCTCAAGTCCTATAAATCAAGTGAATGAATTCATATATTCACTATCTTTTATTCTATGATGACTAAAACCATCTCAGGCATAATTTTATCCATTTTATGTGATAATTTTATGTACAAACATGGAATGTTTAATTCTAAAATTTTGAATTAAAGTTTGTCCTCCACCATGACAAATATTTTGACAATCAGTACTATTTTTTATAAAGTGTCAGTAATTAATTCCTTTCATTCTTGAGTAAGTGCAATACTGTTATTAGTATGAAAAGACAGATGAAGTTTTAGGAGCTTTGAAAATGGTCTAAGAGGATAGCACTTAGAAAATCATCTGTTACTAAATTGTTTTAAAAGGAAAAGCCTTAAAGATGTTTTCTGAGTTTCAATAAAGCAAAAGGTACACTTATTTAAGCAGTAGGGTCACCTTTCCATTCTTCAATGGTGTGTTCTCTTTCATCCAGCTGTTTGTCGTATATCTGGGGTGGGGGCTGCAGAATAAAAACAGACAATAAACCTTCCATAATAAACTAAAAATAACTAAACTCTTATTAGGCATGAGAATATTTTGCTATTCATTGATTTTAGTGGTGATCAGGATCTCATATAAATTGTTGAGTAATTACAGTGGTACAGAAGTTAAAATTTCCCCACAAACGTATGAAGGATTCATTTATATGCCAAATAAGCCAACAGAATCCAAATCCTGAGAGCTCACTTCCCAAAACCTTCTGATTTAGAATTCAAGTGTAAGCAATTAATATTCAGTCTTTAAAAAGCAAACAAGACACTTGATTACAAGGACCCAGAGGCTATTTCCTCCATTCACTAGCCCTATAATAGAACCCTACTAAAACTATCCCAGACTGATAAGATTTTGTTCCATTTTAGACCCCTGTGAAAAAGACTCTTTAATACCTCTCAACAGATCGTAGTACTAGTCCCCAGTGTAAAGAAATATTTAGATCTAATCAATTTTTTTGTGTGTGGAGCATCATAAAACATCTTTATACATAGCTGTGTGCCATATATTTAAATGGTTTAAGATATTTTCCCCCCTCAGACAGAAGCAGCTGCCAGCTGTCTAGAGAGATGGGTCACCTTGAACCCCTGAGTGGCCCCTGAGTTAACCCTCTCTAGGAGAAATGATGTGACAGGACCTTTAGTCTAACATTGAATCAGCATTCCTCTTGCTATGAGGAATTTGGATGTGGAAAAAGAGAAATTTTCACAAATCTAGGTGCCTTCCAGGAAGGAAGGTCTCAGATAGATTCCCTGACCTCTTCCTCCCAATGTTTGGACCTAGGGAAATCTATCACGGTGACATAGCGTAGCTCTAACTCAGCTCAAGTAACATGGAAAGAAAAAAATCTCTTGGAAAAATAGAGGTGAGAGAGAAGAAGTTGAGGAGGTATATTGGCTAATAATGGCTTCAGGGCAAAGAAGAGCTACAAAATGCCTGGTGTCATGAGATGGGGTCCCAAAATTCATGCTGTCCAACACTCCAAAAGCAGCCATTTTTTGTAAGAAACTAACAGTTACTCAATAAAGTGACTCAGGCCTATTAGGACAGAATCCCTCAAAAATGGCTGTCCTAGGAACACTTCGAACAATATCTTCAGAGACAGCTTCTGACTTCTGTGGGAAGTTCTTTGGCCTGGGAGCAGTACCCTAATACCATAATTGTTCTTCTTTACTGAATGCAGAATCTCTGGTAGCCTGAATCACAACAGACATGAATACTCATCCTAGCCCTAATATGCTGGGGCAACCTCACAAACTACAGAAGTAGTTGGACATGAAAATAAGACTTTGATTAGTCGTGGTAGGGCAATTTAACACAATACTGAATTACTGAGAAACATCTACTAATGAGGCCAGGCATTCCTTTAAAACCTGTGATCACTACTGGGACAGAAGGCTTTAAACCAGCTACTGGCATTCAGATGTGGCTGACTGTGTAGCCTTTACTGAAAGAGCTAAACAAAACAAGACCTCACCCTACCCCCATGACACTAGTGAGGACACAGAAACACGGATTATGTAAAGTTAAGGGCACTGGGATGATCAGGCACTGCCCCCGGGACCTGACTGAGGGAGGACTTTCTATCCCAAACTATGAAGAACTTCCCAATTATAGGAATATGATGATTTAATGAGTGAATGAGTAAAACGAAGTTATTTTTGAAAATCTGTGAAACTGTCATCTAAGTAAGCTAATGCAAAGCCAAACTCTGGTTATGTAAAGATGCTTCACCAAGTGGTAGGTTTTCTGCTTTGCCTCTTCCTGAGCTTGTATAAATCTGTGGTGAGGTCGTCGTCTAAGTGGGCCTTGTCCAGGTCCCCCGCAGGCCAGTGTGTACAGCTCTCAGAGCTCATGCCCCACCCAGAGCTCTGTGCATTGTTGGTGCCGCTTCTAACAATAGACTCAGCTCAGGATCCTGTGTGGCTGGCTTCTCCATGCAGTGGACTTTTCCATTCAAGTTTCAAAATTAAACATGGCTCAAGGGTATATTTCCTGTCAAAGTTTGTAAATGTTATTTTCTCTTTGCAACAGAACTATTTGAGAGAGGTTTTCCTTGGAGCTTCAGCATACAGCTGTTGCTGATGTAGAAAGCACGAAGTAATAGACTCTAACCACAAGCTACAAAGAAAGAAAGCAGAGTACTGAGTCCAAGATTTCTCCTTTCAATAAACCAATGGGCTGCTTTAAACACACTTGCATTATAGTTATGGTTGAAAGGGCTACATGTTCAGGGTTTGTTTTTGTTTTTGTTTTTGTTTTAAGAGAGGATTCAATCACCTGCGGTGGAAGAGTACTTCACATAAAGATGTCTTCTACATAACAATATAAAATAGTAATTGACCAATAATCCAAAGAGTAATGTCATATTCAAACACATATATATATGTGCTCAGACAGCAATTGTCAGCGTGCTGTGGTCTATAACACTCTCTGCCCCTCCCTGCTAAAGAGAAGCTAGTGGTCTACTGCTCTGTTGTTCCTTTTCCCCACTTTATTAAACAGGAAGGATTCTCTCTTCCTAGGTAACAGTCTAAATAAAAAAGAAATGAGGAGTAGGTATCATGAGAAGGACCCCAGAGAGTATTTTAGGAGAGTTTAGTAGATTAGAACAATTTGAGATGTGAGAAAATTAAGGGTGAGAAGAAATTAAGAATAATTTATGGAGAGTTATTAGAGCTTATGATTTGCATGCTTTTGAATATTCTTCGAGACTGGAGATTCCCTTTCTACTATTTTGGAAGATTTGGGCTCTACTTCCCTGATTTAAATTCTTAGAGGAATTTATATGGATTGCATAAACAATAATGGATTAGATGTGCTTTATATTGATGGCACTATATATACATATACTATTTGTTTCAATTAAATAAGATAAACACATGGCCAAATATGAGTCACTATGAGTTAGTAAATATTAGAATTAATTTATTTACTTATTAAATTCATTCATTCAATTAAGGTTTGGGGCACCTAGTATATGCTAAGCTATATTAGAAATTGAGATTTCAAAACTGAATAATGTGACTGCTGACCTCAAGGAGCTCACAATTTAGTGGGGTAAGACTTATGCAAAACAGATAATTAATATACAACATGATAAATAAAAGAAATATGTAGGTGGTATATGGGAGCAGAGTGAAGAAACTGTAACAAAACTGTAGCAAAACCTTTTTCTTTTAGGAGTAGGTGACACCTGTACTAGTTCAGTGAGCAAAAGATGTCTTGGATATTGACGAGATAAAAAGCGAAAGAGAAAAAGATGACTCTAGGCCACAGAAGCTAGAGAACAGAATGGTGGTGGTGGTAGTAGTTGTGGTGGTGGTGAGGTTGGTGGTGGTATTGGTGGGAGGTGTGCTTCTCTACTCCAGTGCATGTGCATGCAAAGAGAACTGGAAGCAGTTCTGTTATTATGAAATATAACTCATGTGGTCAGAAGTGACAAAAGATAAGAGCCGTGAATAGAGAAGTAGATGGGTCAGGGAAAGGCTGGATCAAGGATGGATTTGGTTATCATGATTGGAATGAAGACTTCTTCCTAATGGGGGAGAAACCACTGAAGAATGCAATAGAATGGTATAGCCAAATTTACAGCCGGATTGAAGAAAAACACAAACTGAATTCAGAAAGAAGAGTCAGGGAGCTGCCGGATGATCTAGAAAAAAATTGAAAAGGTCTGACTGGGGTAAGGAAGGTAAAAATGGGTAGAAAATATGGATTCAAGAATACTTAATAAATATTAATAAATAAAATTGGTAGAATTTTGTTTTTGATTGAATGTGATCATGGGAAATAAGAATGACTCCCAGATTTCTAAGCTGAATAGCTGGACAATGGCAATACTAGTGGAGCCAACTAAAAATATAGAATGGAAAAAGGGAAATGAGCCTAAGTGCTATGTTGGCAGAGATGTCTATTTGATAATCAAATATATGATCTGATGTTCACAGGAATGCTGTTGGCTAGAGATGTATAGATTTGAGACTATCAGCAAGAGGTGTTTGCTGAAATCATGGCAGTGGATGAAGTCACCCATGGAGAGTATGCAGGTAGGAAGAGTATAGGGCCGAAGTGAACCCCTAACAGACACCAGAGTTTAAAGGTTGACCAGAGGAAGATAAGTCAAAGGAGGAGGATGAGGGGGTGGAGAAAGGAACATTTATAGAAATCATGGAGAATGAGAATATTACAATGTTATAGAAGTGATCAGAGAGTTTCAAAAAGAGGAACTGGAAATTTCTTGGAAATGAAAGAAATAAAGCTTTTGGCTTTCAAGACACCAGAAAGGCATGATAGAAAACATGCTTCTGAAATCCACAAAGGTTTCCAAACCTCAGAATTGCCACCACACTCAGAAAGATCCAGGTCGGCTTTTGGTGGGGAATATCAATATGAGCTAGCACCTAAAACACTGAAACAATATAGAAGAAATATCTTCAATGCTAACATGGATATGGGATATGAATAAAAAAATAAACAAAAAGGAACTGCAGGACAGATTGTGACACTGAAAAAAACGAAAGAAAGGTAGTTATATGCTCTTAGATCTGCTCTCCCAACTATCTTTGAAGGTTTGATAAATGAAGAACACTCTTCTCCAATTAAGGGAGCCCACTATTTATTTTTAAATAAATTTATTTATTTATTGCTGTGTTGGGTCTTCGTTTCTGTGTGAGGGCTTTCTCTAGTTGTGGCAAGCGGGGGTCACTCTTCATCGCGGTGCGCGGGCCTCTCACTGTCACGGCCTCTCTTGTTGCAGAGCACAGGCTCCAGATGAGCAGGCTCAGTAGTTGTGGCTCACGGGCCCAGTTGCTCCGCGGCATGTGGGATCTTCCCAGACCAGGGCTCGAACCCATGTCCCGTGCATTGGCAGGCAGATTCTCAACCACTGTGCCAGCGGGAAGCCCAAGCCCACTATTTTTTAGAGAAGATACTATACGCTAGGCTCTTTATATATATCCTTATAATCCTCAGGTCAGGAAACTAAGATTCAAAGAAATTAAAAAAAAAAATCTTGAAGTCACATAGCTAATTAATGATAGAAATTTGACTAAAAGTTTAATTTAATTTAAAGAATTTAAAGAATAATTCAGAGGAAATAGTAATTGAGTTGAATCTAAAGTAAGGGATAATGAAACAGTATCTAAACAATATTTAAATCAAAATCTTTATAAAACAAGAAATAGAAAAATAAGCAAATAGGGTGACTGTATGTCTAAATTTGCCTAAAACAGTCCCAGTTTGTACTTGCTGTCCTTGCAGTTATTAATAGCCCTCAACTCCTTCACTCTTATAAGTGTTGGGATGATAATTATGTGAGCATCCTATATGGTAATGTTGAAACATGCATATTAGGGATCTAAGTTATAGGGCAATGGGAGGATGGAGAAAACACCTGAATTGCAGCATTTTTCTACCACTGAAGTCTCAATAATTGCAGCTGTATCCTTTCCTGCTCTAGGACATCATGTTAGCATTTACTTCCATTTTCTCCACTTTTAGGAATGTAAAACTCAGATTAAAAATATGGCTCTTGCCAAAAAATACATAAAAGAGTATAGTTCTACATAAGAAAATTGGGATTGAGGAATATGGATTTTGGGGGGCATTCTCTTGAGTTCTTACTGCTGGACTTGATTTCTTGATGAAAAGATCTTTTTAATCAGTATCTATTCAAATTCCTAATGGATTCTCCCAAGGTGGAAGTTGCTCTCTCTTGCGACTTCATTTTATATCATATATTTAAGTGATACTTCTTTACTCAGTAAAATGTATGAATTTATTCTTTCCTTAATCTTCAAGATAATCCTGTTTTCAACAGCATCATAGAATGTTAGTGGTGGAAGAGAGTTGAGAAATTATATAGTGCCACCCTTGTTCAATTTGCAAATGAGAATATGAAAACTCAGAGAACATAAGTGATTTGTCCATGGTCATAGAGTTAATTAGTGGCAGACTTAGGGATAAAATGTATGATTTCTTATAAGAAACGATGGAATGAAGGAATTCTTAGGGTTAAAGACGTGCTAAACTGAATAATTCAACACTCACAAAAGATTTTCATTAATGACAAATTTGAGCCTACCACTCTGATTTCTGCTCCAATTTTCTGTCAGTCTACACATGTAGCTAGACTTGGCAATTATCACCCAAGCAGTCAACACATATTCTGAAATGCTTCTTGTTAAAGTACCTTGGACAACATCAGGACCTCTACCCATATGAAAGAGATAAGAACCAGATATGAAAAATCTAAATTGTACATAGTTGTTCCTTTTATTCATCTTTGAGCCCTGAATTAACATTTTTTCCATATCAGTCATGTTCTGACCATATGATAATCATCAAGATGTTGGTGTTTGTTTTCTGCTTCTTTTATCCTAATTAAGTATACAATATGGTTTTGTTCTACTTTTTCTCTGTGTGTGTTTGCAGTCTTGTTGAAAATGCCAATGAAAGCTTTAAATAGCATTGTCTTTCTGTTTGTACATTCTCGATTAATTCAGCAGCTGGATCAAAGAAAATGATACTATGTCTTATTGAAACATGCTTTGTTTTTTCTTATTAACCTTTGCAATTTGAGGATTGCCAAAAGATGCGTGATTCAACCAAGGCTTCAAGTGAGAAGACTGAATTTTAGTACGAAGTTAAATCACAAAATCTGTTTAAGGAAACGTGCAAAATTCAATTTTAAATTTCCCTGACCCTACATATATAGAATAAGTTTTCCAAAAGTATTTAAAATTTCTGATGAATAGAACGTCTTAAAATTTTAACCTCCTGATTGGAAAATAAACATTTATATAGAATAATTTTTTATATAACACTAAATATGTTTGTTTGCCTCTTTCTTTCTTTCTCTCTTTATTTGGCTAATGACACCATTTAGTACATTCTATTTTTTTCTAAAACTTTATA
Source organism: Mesoplodon bidens (assembly GCF_964165515.1). Lineage (NCBI taxonomy): Eukaryota > Metazoa > Chordata > Mammalia > Artiodactyla > Ziphiidae > Mesoplodon > Mesoplodon bidens. The sequence continues at coordinate 193,855,335 of NC_138176.1, forward strand.
TTCTCTGTAGTACCAAGAACAGTTCGTTATCCACAATGAGGTTCAATGTTCACTTAACAGTCTTACCAACAATCTGCCAAGTTAATAAAAGTATAATAGCAATACACACAATCATCAAAATAATTGACTAAAAATAGTTATTTTTCAGAGTTACAATGTTTCTCTATTTTGTGACCTTACTATGCAGTCAACAATGACTTGGTTTCCAATCACCAAAAATTTAATTTCCTCTAAAAGCAGACAAAGAGAAAATTGTAATACACATCAGTTGATTTTTAAAAATTGCTTACACAGGTTTTAGGAAGTATGTCTGTGCTCTTGAATAGAAATTAAACTACCTAATACTACAGATGAAGCAAATGCCCTTTAAAAGTCTGATGAGTTGAAAGTACTCCACAATAAGGGGATAAAAGGTTAATAAAATCTGTCTCTGGAAACTAATCTGATTAATTATTCTTCTTTTCTTAAGTTATCTTGCATTGGGTCCCCAAGGAGGGCCCAAGAAGGGGATTCATGTGCAGGTGATCATTCGAAGAAGTGCTCTTGGGGGCATCCTGTAAGCGAGGGAAGGAGGACGGACAGGGAAACATGAATGACACTACAATTAATGACCTTAATGAGAACTGTTTCTGTGCAGAAGTCAGACTGATCTGTGTGAAAGAGGAAGTGTGAGGTAAGAAATATGACTTAATGACAACTTATGAGACTTAGGACTACTTATGAGACTGGGTAACACCACTGAGAAGTATTTTTCAGGGGGTGGTGAAGAACTGAGAAGCTTTAGCAATTTGGATTTGAAGGGGACTGAGGGAGGCACGTAGAATGACTCCTAGGGATTTGTTTCAATCACCTGGGTGGAAAGTAATGCCATGTATTGAAAGGTGTGTTGGGGTAGGGTCTTCCCTGGTGGCGCAGTGGTTGAGAGCCCGCCTGCCAATGCAGGGGACATGCGTTCATGCCCGGGTCCGGGAAGATCCCACATGCCGCAGAACAGCTGGGCCCGTGAGCCATGGCCGCTGAGCCTGAGCGTCCGGAGCCTGTGCTCCACAACGGGAGAGGCCACAACAGTGAGAGACCCACATACCGCAAAAAAAAAACAAAAAAAGGTGTGATGGGGGGAGGAGAAGAAGTCGGTTTTGGGTGACAGGGGATATGTGTCCAGTTCAAAATTCAACATGTTAATTTTGAGATACCAATCTAAATGCTAGTTATTGTTAGATTTATAGATCTGGAACTCAGGACGGCCATATGTAACAATGCATCGATCTGAAAGTCATTTGTAGTAATTAAAATTAAGGGTTGGTCAAAGATACCAAAAATTCCCATGGAAAAAAGAAAATAGGGCTATAGGAGAGGACTCTTGGGATCCTCGATTCTAAGGGAGGAGAAAACAACTCAAACAGCAATGGTGACTGGAGAATAGGAATGTTGTCACCACAGTAATCAGTGGGGAATGTATCAGAAAGGAGGACATTTTCAGCCTATTCAAATGGCAAAGATGCACAAGATGCCAATATTCTTTGGACTGGGCCTTAGGAGGGCACTGGTGATCTTAGAGAAAGCAATTTCAAGGTTTGAGAAATGAACTAGAGTAATTGTGAGTAAACAAAGTCTAATTCTTTACAGAAATCTGGCTATAAAGGTGGAAGGTACTTCCACTGCTAATAATGTATTAAAAAAATGACTTTGATTCTTCTTTAAAATGAAGGCAGCTAGAGCATGTTTATCTGTATAATCACCAGTGGAAACCAAAAGATAGGACACACACAGGAAAAAAAGAGACCCACACGCAGAAAAGAAAGACCATATGTGAAAAGCAACTGTATCCTGGGTTTTTCTGGACTTTGTGTAACTGATTCTATTACAGCTTTATCGCTTTCATCCTCGACGTCTTCAACATCTTAGTACCATACATACAAAGTTGATTTTCATATATTATCTAATTTAGTCCATATAACAACCCTCCTCTTCTAGGCATACAACTAAAGTACAAAGAAATGAAACAACCTATCAGTAAGTGGCACAGACAGCATTTAAACCCAAATCTATCTGAATGTAAAATCCATGTTTTTTGCATTTTTCTACCCAACTGTAGCTTATAATATAGTTCATGGTAATTTAACCTGTTGAAATAAGTACATTTAAAAGTCTTCTTAACCAACCAAAGCAACAGAGAACAACAGGGAAAAAAGTCAATGCTGCCTCTAGCTGGAGGAACCCTCACAATGCTATTAATTAGTATTACGGATATAAATTTCAAAGTCCACTCAATAGAAGGGCCAGTGTGTGCACTGTATTGTGATGCTGCCACCTTGTGGTTGGAAAAAAACAAACATTAAGTATGAGTTTATCATTTAAATCAAATTGCTCTCACTCACGGGTTCTCTACTTTGGTTGCATGTTGAAATCATCTGGAAGTTTTAAAAATGCTGATGCCTGAATCCCAACCCCAGAGATTTTTATTTACTTGGCCTGGTGTGAGATCTGGGCATCAGGATATTTTAAAACTCCCCAGGTAATTCTAATGTGCAGCCAAGGTTAAGACCTCTGTTCTAACTCCTATACAGTAATCAAAGCAAGTTTTGTCATTTGCCTAAGTATACTTCATGTGTATAGATGAAAGAGAAAATATTCAAGAGAAAGTAAATGATTTCCTCTCAGTCTTCAATGATATCTACTTCTTGGGAGAAAAAAAAATGTTTTGTGAACAGAAATCATCATGTGCTATGGTTTTGAAGAACAGGAACAGAGAGATTTGTGGATTATAATCAAAGTGGACACCAGATTTGTATCTCTTAATCAGATTCAGCCTTTGTCAAAAGAGAGGAGAACTCTGAGTTTCTTGAATAAGTCACAGAACTCCTTACAGGAACAATGGAAAGAGCACAAAACTCAAAGCACCCTTGACTCTGATACTAGGAAGACAAGTGACCTTGGGCAAGTCAATTAATTTGCAATGAGTCTTAATTATATGGAAAAAGTTTCATATGCTGCTTTATTCCAGAGGAAACTAATTTCAAATGTATAACAGGTAATTCAACACACCTCTCTTGAGAACTTGCAATGTGCAAAACATTGTACTATACTTTGTTACATTTGGAAAGCATTAATGTTGTTTGGAGACACCACAGCACTAAGTGACCAGAGTAAATTTTAAAAGCTAGTAATGCAAATTGTAATTATAATGTGAACTGAATGTAATTTAAAAACTTAATTTAATAATGTTCCAATAGCTTAACAAGGAAGTTAAATTCAGTTTTCTCTATTTTTCTCTTCTATTCTACAGCTTTCTCAGATATTAGGTCACAAATTTATTAGCTTTATGCTATCAAAAAGTTTAATCATATCTTGAAAATGCAAATTCTCTTTACTGTTCTTTGGAAGTTAAATTTTTCTATGGTTCTTTAGTTGAAAAGGCTGAGTAATTGCACCATCAATCACCCAGTGTCCAAGTCATAAATCTTTATTTTATTCATTTATTTAACATATATTTATTAACCAACTACTATATGCTATGTAATCCTTGAATCCTACCACCCCACACTTTAAATCTGATCATTTATTAGTCATGTTGATTGCTAGCTTCTAAAAGTCTCTTAAATCTTTTGCCCATGTCTATTCTCAGGCCACCATCAGTTCTAACCTATGTTACTACAGATTTATCCCCCTGACTTCCATCTTCCTTTTCTGTACTCCAGTCTCACTTTGCATATAGAGTGATCTTTCAGAAATTCAAATCAGATAATGCTGTTGTTCTGCTTGTTAAGTTTTTTTTATTTTTAATTGAAGTATAGTTGATTTACAATATGATATTAGTTTCAGGTGTACAACATAGTGATTCATAATTTTTATAGATTATACTTCATTTAGAGTTATTATAAAATATTGGCTATATTCCCTGTGCTGTACTATATATCCTTATATTATTTATTGTATATATAGTAGTTTTGAATGGCTTCCCTTCACCTTTAGGATAGAGTGCATGCTCCATCATGTTTTCCTTCCTTACCTGGTCCCTGTTTGCCAGTCCCAATTTCTCCTTAACCCTTCTCCATTGAGTAACCCCCAAAGATCTGCAGCTCTCCCAACCTTCTCTTGACTCTGAGTTTTTTAGCTCTCTCTCTTTTTTTTTTTAAATTTATTTTACTTATTTATTTTTGGTTGCATTGGGTCTTTGTTGTTGCACGTGGGCTTTCTCTAGTTGCGGTGAGCGGGGGCTACTCTTCGTTGCGGGCTTCTCATTGCAGTGGCTTCTCCTGTTGCAGAGCATGGGCTCTAGACACCCGGGCTTCAGGAGTTGTGGCTCGCAGGCTCTAGAGTGCAGGCTCAGTAGTTGTGGCTCACGGGCTTAGTTGTTCCGTGGCATGTGGGATCTCCCGGACCAGGGCTCGAATCTGTGTCCCCTGCATTGGCAGGTGGATTCTTAACCACTGTGCCACCAGGAAGCCCAACTCTGAGTTTTTTGCACAACCCTTTCTTCTGCCTTCTTTTCTTCATTTGGATAATTCCTGCTGTATCCTTCATGTTTCTTTTTAGATATTAATCCCTCCAAGGAGCCTTCTCTAATTAACATTACTGAGTTGAGTTTTCTCTATGTGCGTCAATAAGCTTAAAATTTGGACCACTTATCACTCAACATTTACTGGTTTTACTTCTCACAAGATTGTGGGGACAAAGTCTTGAGGACAAAGATTGTATCTTCATTCACCAGAGCCTAGCACTGTACACAGCATACAATAAATATTCAACAAGCCTTCTTTGAGAAGATAACATCTGAACAAAGACTTAAATGAAATAAAGGAGGGAACCATGTGGATTTATATCTTTATGATTAAAAAAAAATCTGCTGTAAGTCTCTTCAGATTTCCCTGGAAATAAAACAAACAGACAAGGGATGCTGCTATTTCTTATCAATACATGTATAACTGGTAGTACACATCTGGACTACATTTAAATGTTCCGTTACATACCCAGTACTTATATTTCACCAAATCATCTAAGTCAGATTCTGTGTCAAATACCAAAATTCTGTCTACATCTCATTCTCCACTATCAAACAACAACAAAATTTCACCATTTTAGGAAACATAATCATCATGAATCAGGTAACCATTTTGGGTTGGAGGGAGATGGAAGGATCTTGATTCTTCTTTTGCTTCCAACTTCAAATATTGTGCAATAAATTTGGTAAAGATAGCGTTAGAGAACAAGTTGTTTTATTTGAATTACTTAAAGAATCAGTAATTAATGCTCTCTAAGACTGTTGTGAATTACTAGCCACCTATTTTATATTATCTGTTACTGGCATTGAAACCAAATTCTCAACCAAACTGTCAACCACTTATTTTATCTTTTGTGGCAAAGTTGACTTGCGATCAATTAGTTTACGACAAAGATACCAAACAGAGGCACTCAGTAGGTAAAGCGGAATTTCTGCTCTCAAGGTACATTAGAGCAGTGGAGTCAGGGAGATAGAGCTAAAAATGGATTATTTCAGCATAATATGTGATATGATGATGGCATGTGGAAGGTTCTAAAGAAAAAATGTTAACCTAAAACTCTGAGAAGCAACAGATTTTATTGCAAGACTTTCCATGGCAAAAGGCCATATTAGCCTCAGTCATACATTATAGGACAAAAATAAGCTATAAAAGAGCTAGAAAAACGTTCTGAGTGAAAAGTCAACACAGCTAACACAAATATTGCTGAGTCAGCCTGTTAAGACCATGTGCCATTTGCACCTCTGCCCTACAGTCACAAAGCTGAAGCAAAAGGAGCAGGGGTATAAAAAGACCTTCAGCACTCGTATATCAATCACATGACTCAATAACAATTCACCCTAGAGACATTAACCAGAGGAGATCATACTCCTCTTGTTAATGTAAATGAGTAGAGTAGCCCCAGGATAAGAATCCACAATGAATAAAGAAACATAGTTACAGAATTAGAAACTCTACCAAGGAAAACTGATTTACCTATTCTTTACTGCCATTATAGGAATACTATTGCATTTTAACATAAAATTTAGTATTTTTTCTATTCCAAAATATTTTATTTAAAAATATACACTCTTTTTTGAATTTTTGAATTACATTTTATTTATTTTTTTATACAGCAGGTTCTTATTACTCATCCATTATATATATATTAACATATACATGTCAATCCCAATCTCCCAATTCATCACACACACACACACACCACTTTCCCCCCTTGGTGTCCATACATTTGTTCTCTGTGTCTCTATTTCTGCCCTGCAAACCAGTTCATCTGTACTATTTTTAATATAGTACAGCGTTAATATACGATATTTGTTTTTCTCTTTCTGACTTACTTCACTGTGTATGACAGTCTCTAGATCCATCCACATCTCTACAAATGACCTAATTTCCTTCCTTTTTTTTTTTTTTTTTTTTTGTGATACGCGGACCTCTCACTATTGTGGCCTCTCCCGTTGCAGAGCACAGGCTCCGGATGCACAGGCTCAGTGGCCATGGCTCACAGGCCTAGCCTCTCTGCAGCATGTGGGATCTTCCCAGACCGGGGCATGAACTCGTGTCCCCTGCATCGGCAGGTGGACTCTCAACCACTGCGCCACCAGGGAAGCCCAATTTTCTTTCTTTTTATGGCTGAGTAATATTCCATTGTATACATGTACCACATCTTCTTTATCCATTTGTCCGTCAATGGGCATTTAGGTTGCTTCCATGTCCTGGCTATTGTAAATAGTGCTGCAATGAACATTGGGGTGCATGTGTCTTTTTGAATTATGGTTTTCTCTGGGTATATGCCCAGTAGTGGGATTGCTGGGTCATATGGTAATTCTATTTTTAGATTTTTAGGGAACCTCTGTACTGTTCTCTATAGTGGCTGTATCATTTTACATTCCCACCAACAGTGAAAGAGGGTTTGGCTCTTCGGAGTCTTTTGTGTCTCCATACAAATTTTAAGATTTTTTGTTCTAGTTCTGTAAAAAACTTGACAGGGATTGCATTGAATCTGTAGATTGCTTTGGGTAGTATAGTCATTTTCACAATGTTGATTCTTCCAATCCAAGAACATGGTACATCTCTCTCCATCTGTTTGTATCACCTTTAATTTCTTTCATTAGTGTCTTATAGTTTCTGCATACAGTTCTTTCATCTCCCTAGGTAGGTTTATTCCTAGGTATTTTATTCTTTTTGTTGCAATGGTAAATGGGAGTGTTTCCTTAATTTCTCTTTCAGAATTTTCATCATTAGTGTAAAAATATACACTTTTTAAATTAAGAGTTTCTACTTTTTTTCTCTCCTAGCACTGATCTCTCTGAAAATCTTAGAACATGACATAAAGATTTTGGATCAATGCAATTTTTCAATCAGGTATAAAGTGCTCTGCTAATCTAGTAATTACTGCCCCTTCTACCTACCTACATTCCATATGCTTGGCGCATTATATAAGTAAATGTTCATGTACCCCTTTTTTTTGTGTGTGTGTGGTATGCGGGCCTCTCACTGTTGTGGCCTCTCCCGTTGCGGAGCACAGGCTCTGGACACACAGGCTTAGCGGCCATGGCTCACGGGCCCAGCCGCTCTGTGGCATGTGGGATCTTCCTGGACCAGGGCATGAACCCGTGTCCCCTGCATCGGCAGGCAGACTCTCAGCCACTGCGCCACCAGGGAAACCCTATGTACCACTTTTATACACAAGATGTTAACTAGAAAAAAAAAGTAGCAAATATTATTGTAAATTCATTTCTATTCTAAAAATCATGATTACATAAATTATTAAAAGACCCCCTTTGTAAAGAATAATAGAACTTTTTAAAGGATACTGAGACATAGTTCAATGAGCACTGGCTTAGAACCAAAGATTTTGGCTCTGGACGGTGAAAAAGTCACTTTAAAATTTTGTACAATAGGAATAACAGTACCCCGAAGTAGTGGTAGGGGTTCTTCTGGCTGGGATAATGCAGAATAGGAACATGGATGGGAAGGTTAAATAAAATAGTCAATACAAAGGTGATTAAAACATTTCCTTAATTCAATTAATTCTTTTGAAAACCTGCAGTGTGCTAGGAACAAGTAGTTACACAGATGATGCAGATGAATGAGACAAAACCCTCGTCCTCAAGTTGTTCTTAGAGTAATAATTTCTAAGGTTATCTGTGGTGGGGACAGACTGCTGAGGGGGTGGGACAGTGATTGTGTAAGGAACAGAATCACCTGAGGATGAAAGTTTATTTCTAATTAATAATTTGCTCACAAGATTCTAACATATCCCACAAATCCCATTAAGAATCATCTCTTATGAAACAGACTCGCAGACTTCAAAAACAAATTTATGGTTACCAAAGGGGAAAAGTGGGGGGAGGGATAAATTAGGAGTTTGGGATTAACATATACTCAGTACTACATGTAAAATAGATAATCAACGAGGATCTAATGCACAGCACAGGGAACTCTACTCAATATTCTGTAATAACCTATATGGGAAAGAATTTGAAAAAGAATGGATATATGTATATGTATAACTGAATCATTTTGTTGTACATCTGAAACTAATACAACATTGTAAATCAACTATAATATAAAATGAAAATTAAATTTAAAAAAAGAAAGAGAATCTTTTATGTCATATAGATTACAACCATTAGGTCGAACCTATTTCAATTACACTCACAAACTAAAAAGTCCCTCTTTAGTAACATGATGTGTTTTTAAAGTTTATTTGAGCATTTTCACATATAATATCCTATCTCTTAAAACCCTGTTAGGGCATTTCATAGATGAAGATTACTTGTGACAACTATACCACCAAAAACATCTTGGAATCTGTCATTCTTTTTTTCATCTTCACTGCCATTGAAATTCATTTTATCATCTTTTATCTCAACTACTTCACCAGCTTCTTAACTGGTCTTTCTTCTGTCATCACCCCAACCAGTCAGAAAGAATGGTCTACCTAAAACAGACATCTCTGGTTAATATTCCTACAGTCACTCCTCTGTGCTTCCTGACCTGGTCTCTTCCTTGGTCATGTTGAATTACCTCACACAGTTCCTCATATTAACTGCAAGAAGATGTCTCTTCTCTCCTGGCCTTGGAACACGTTGCCTCCTTTGTTCAGAAGATCCTACTCTGCAACCTCCATTTCATTTGGCTAACTCTTGTCCATCCTTTTCATCCCAGTTAATACTTTTCTTCCTCCTGAAAGTCTCATTTGTCTACTAAAAGATGGGTAATGCATTATTCTTTTGGCATCTATAGTACCTTGTGCCTCCTTTTCATAGAATTTACCAGAGTGGTTAAAACTTCTCATTTACTTGTCTATCAAACTTACTATATTATAAGCAACTAAATAATAGGAACTAGGTCTTTTATTATTATAATTAATGAATCCTCAATGGCCATATGTAATTGAAGCTCAATAAAAATTTAGGGAATGAAAGAAGTGAACCCATCCAAGGTAGGATGAGGCCTTGAGTCCCTGTCTAATTGTGGATCCTGAGTGGTTTCCATTGTGCTCTACTGTACCCCTATATGATGATTTTGGTCTCCACACTCTGTAGCTCTTTGTCTTCACCCATTGCCTAGAACCCCTTGGTCTGAGGAAGCTAGGGTGTTTGCCACAATATTATAAATTAACTCATTGCAAGTCAAATATTTTCTTTGTTGCTAAGCCTTCTATTCATGGGGGAGCTACTCATTACTTAAGAACTTCTCTGTGAGTGTATGTGCAAGAATTCTGGCTAGGAATAAACTTTTCTTTGTGATTAAATGGGATTCACAAGGCAATGGAACAGGGAATGTGAGCAAGCCTACTTCAGAAAAAGAAGTGGTGACAGATTGCTGTACCATGATGACAGCATTCTGGTGTATATGTCATGAAACGAAGTCACCAAAAATGCTTTCTGCTGGACTTAGTCCAAAATGACAAACATCTTAGATAAGAAATTTTCATTAAAAGTGCCTGAAGCATAGCTATTTTAACCCTCTCTTCTTTCAGAGGAACATGAAAAGAATTCATTTTTCGAAAAGCACATAAAGATGGAAATCAGATCCTCCCTGGAATTAGAAACTTTGGGGAATTTCTTTTGGTTATCAATTAAAAGCATTTTTCATAAACAACAAATTCCATTCTTTCACAAGATATTGTGGGCCAATATTCCACAAATGACCCTGTGAGTCCCAAATTAAACCTGTAGCAAGTTATAGAAGTGTTTTTTATCATTCTTACAACTGTCCTGCCATTCAAAAGAACATAATAATTTTATTACAGCATATACTCTGTGAAAGACCATAAACTTTTAATAGACTTATAAAAAGGGAGTGTAACCTTTTCAATATTCTGTCTCATCATTGCATGAATCCATTCTGCCCTCTCCTCACACATAATGGATGCCCCAGGGCCTAAGCAATGGTTCCACACTTGGGAAGAAACTGTTCACATCCAACCTTTTCGCTGAATCTGAAGGTTACCATGATTTAGCACTCAAGAACACTTCCTGGCTTCTATTTTTTCTGATTCTGCAGCTCCTCAAACGTCCAGTCCATAGATTTTTTATCTTAGGACAGTTCTGATGACATGCTGATTTCATGTCTATAGTTTTAATTTAAAAGTCAAAATAAACATCTTTCAGGTTTAATAACTGTTTGTTTTCACATGACCACACATTCATTTTCAGCATCATTAAGGATTGTAATTTCTTATTATTTCCCTTCTATCCCAGAATGTGAAATTTCTCAATTTACCTCCTAACCTTGATAACATAACCAACTCTAAGCATGACTTCTGAAACAAGATGGTTGATTAACTTGACCCTATGATCCCCCCTGCATAGCGAAAAAATTAGGCCTTTTTATGTGTTTTTGCTGTTCATTTGTTTGTTTCATTTTTATGTTGCAATAAACAACAGATAAAGAAACAAAAATCTTTGGAGACAAATACAGCAGAGTAAAATGGGTAGTTCAAAGGAAGTAAGTCCTTAACTAGGAGAAACAAAATGGAAGCAAGATATGAGGAAAGTTGGACCTGTCATTCTCATGAAGTCTGATCTTCATGCAAAACAATGTCATCATAAAGCTATAAAGCCACCTGCCAACTGAAGACTTGAAAGTTTCATAGCACAAGAAAAGAGCTAGCTACTTGAAAAGTAGACACTGGTATTAATTTCTGTTGCTTGAAGAAATGCCATTTTAACTTGCCTAGAATCACAGAAAACTTTTTCATATTTTCAATAAATTTTAAAAATCGTAATGAAAATTGGAAGCATAGTGCTTGGTATTTACCTGTCCCTTCTCCTTATATCCCTTACCTAAAAAAAGGAGAACCTTTATAAATGAAAGGGTCTTTCTATACAAATAAAAAATTACCTCAAGGAAATAACCTGAGATTTTCTAAGAAGTGCATTAAGTCTTTTGGTTATGTCTATGACTGATAGCCAACTCTAACCGTCAGTTATACATATTTTTGTAGCTCCCTCATCCAAAACTTTCTGTATCAGACTAGCGTTTTTTAAAATATTAAGAATTAAAATTGGAGGTAAAAACTCTAAAAATCTCATAAAGCCCATGAACTATATCCCTAGAAAGATATACACACATAATTATAAGCATATAATTTCAGTATGTTTTTCACCAGCCCTCAGGGTCCCATCCAAGGAACCTCTAGGGTAAATGAATGACAGAATAAGAAAGCTTAGTGCTAGATCGTGGGCTCAGCAGGGTAGGGAAGTGTTTCCCTCATTTGTGCATCTTTAACTCTGGAACAGTGCTCAACATAGCACACGAAAAATATAAGAATTTGTTATGTTGAACTGTGCATGATGGGCATGTGTGTATTGGGGGATTTTTGAAAAAGGAGAATGTACTTTTTAAAAGCTCATCACACAGTTAAACCTCATTGAATCTGGTAAAGATGGGACAGAAAAACATTTTAAGTAGCAAACCAGAGCAGATTTAGAAACTTGAACAGGGCTACCCACCAAATAAACATTACTGCTGGGAATAGAACAGAGGTGGCCTTTAAATTACAAAGTTTATATATAACAACATATGGGCCTTTCAGAAAATATCACCACCTCTGCAGAGCAGTATCAGTTTCTTTATCAATAAAGGTTCTATATTGAAAACACTCATAAGGATACAAGGGTGGACAGGAATGCCTTAGAACTACACTTGAACTTATATACACAGTACTTTAGAGGAGATTCTTTTAGGACAGACAAAAAATTGTGGAGAAGGAACAGTCTAGTTTGATTATTTTAGCAACATAGCAGGAAATATTTAGCAACATTTAGACAAACAAGGCAGGAACACAAATTACCAAGTAAGTTATGTTTCCTAGAGATTAGCCATTTTTATGACTTCTACTTATCTCAAGGCAAAGCTGTCCAACACAGATTCTCTCTTCTGTCCGACCTTTCTTTCTTCCTCTTTAGTCTTCCTCTTACTATAAAATTTGATAAGTTTTCATTGACAGAAAACCTTACAAGTTCTGATATTGACTTCTTTGCTTATCTCTTAGGAGCTGCTCTGACAGGGAAAAACATTACTTGTTTTCTTTTTTTTTTCTCTTACAGTTTGTGGATTATAGTACTTTGTGGCACCTTAGACAGATGCCACAATGAGTAATCTCTTTCTTTCCAGGATAAAAATATTAAGAAAATAAAACACACTCTCACAAATACCTGCTCCCTTGACTTAAGTGGGTGGATCTCATAATAACTAGAAGTCATCTAGGAAAAAAGAAAAAAAAATCATAGATTTGGGAGAACCTGACAGGACATTATAACTCCAGATTTCAGAGATCACCAGCTGTGGAATGTTCTAAAAAAACAATTTATGATCTCTTCCCACGTAAAAGAATTCTCCTTCAGTGCTCTATTCAAGAAATTAACAATATTCACTGCCTAAAGGGCTCAAGGTAATATATGAAAAGAAAAACCTGATCATAGGCTCTACCAGTCAGCAAACCAGGTATCTCCTGAGAATGAACTATTCAACTACTCCAGTTTTGATACTTGAGAACCATAGGTGTTCTGTGAATTCTGAACATCCCAATGATTTGAAATCAAGGTTTTTCTTCAGTAGAACAATTTGCTAAAATTAAAGACAAATGAATTAATGTTTGAGCAAAGTATATGTTCTTCTTGTAAGTCATGTAACGAGAGGGACCACTAAAAGCAGGTGGCTAAAGCCATCTATAACAAGCATTTTGACAAGCTCACAACAACATGGCATCAAAACAATCCCAATGTGATTCAGAAGATATTTTCACTTTAACAGTTGAGGTACTGGGCATATGAACTGTAATGTAAGTTATATTTTTCTCTAGAAGTCAGTTAGTAAACTGCTCACATTTTGCTGCTGAAAAGGATACATCAGTACAAACAAATGGAAATTTAGAATTCCACAAACAGCAGATATTAGGAATTAGAGACATCGATTTAACTTTAAGCAAGCAAATGAGAATCAAAAAATACAAATTTCTCTTTCTATAATTAAACACATAATTGGAGTGCATCAAATTCATATCCATTGTAGCTCATGTTTCTTTCTACTTATTTCTAAATTTATACACATTCTGAGTATAATAAACCTACTTAGAGTTCAACTCCGCACTAAATGGGTCTTCTGTGACAGATAGATGGCACTAAACTATTTCTCAAATTAAGCCTGCCAGGGAGTCGCAGTAGCTTTTTCTCAGCATGATGCATGCTGCAATAATAAGAAATCATAAGACTCAAAGAGGTAGTCCGTGTGTCAGGACAGATGGAGAGAACAGCTGAGAGAGGGATTCAGCCAATTTATTAACTCTCTGTGAGTAGAATAAATCATAGTTGAAAGAATTCAGAGGAACACTTAGTCTGAAAAGGAATTTAAATGATGGCAATTTTAGAATGGAGAGAGTAGAATAATAATGTTTCACCTTAAAACATCACTCAGTAACCTCTTAGACTTTCCAACCCCTAATAGAAAAAGGTCACCAGTGACCAGCACCCCAAGTATAGACCAGGCTAGTGATGAACACTTGGGAAACATTTAGACTGATTGTCAAATTTAAAACACTTAATGAATACTATAACATACTGTGGAAGTGAAATCCATGATATTAAATATTTGAGGTACCATTGTTAATTATTCTTTTCCTTGCTCTGAGATGGGATAGCTTGTCCTATTTGTGAAAATATTTAAGAGAACTTACTTATAATTTTTGATACTCTTAAAATGCTAGACATAATCTGAGAAATCTTTTTTGAGAATAATTTCCTTTATACAAGCTCCATATAGGACTTTGGGAAAAATTCAATTTATGTGTTTTATCACATATAGTGATATATCTAGTTGTAAATATGAAAAGAAAAAACCCTTTATAAGTTTTCCAAATTTTAATCCAAGGGAAAAAAGCATCATTGAAATGATCTAAAGAAAAGTAAATGGAGTTTTTTTTTTTTTTTCTTACTGAAAGTGAGTGTACTTAACATCAATAAGCATCTTATTACTAGTACCGAACTAGTAATACAATCCCTAGTAAAATCCCAGGTCATACTCAGAGACATAGCACCATGCAGTCTTTTTGGCTTTAATGAAAAGCAATGGAGGCTTTTTACCCATTAAATGTTAAGAGAAACTAGTTTTCTTATTATTTTGGTGAGATAGACTTTTTCTTCCCCAATAAAACTTTTAGATTACTCCAAAAAAAATTCTTAAATAATGTAAATGTTGCAGGTTATGTTTTAAAAAATATTTAAAAGGTCTTTTTTTTTTACAGTTTGAGAATTTCTATTAAATTTTATTTAATAAACTTCATTTCCAAACTGGCTTCCTTCTCAGGCTCACTAAAGGCAAACAAAAATAAAATCTATTAGCCCTTTAAGCATGTGTCTATATCCCCTGGGGGAAATCAGGGAACAAAAACAGAAGTTTCTGAATTTCAGATTGATTACTCAGATTGATTATTCAGAAGCTATCTTGAGGACATGGCCTAACCTTCTGATATTACTCACCAAAGGGAAATGTCAATTACAAAGACTTTAATCCCCTTTTCTCTCAATGGGAGAGATATAGCCTATACAGAGAGTTGTTTTCTTTTATAACTCATTTAAATCATTTCTTCTAGATAATTCATGTTTAATGGTGTTAGACTCACTGACTTAATAAAGAGATTATAAAATATTTGAAGCAAGCACATATACCTTTTATTCAGTGGTTTATCATAAAAACATAAAACTACTGAGGGACTGATTGAGCATTAGATGCATCAAGTTCATATTCATGGTGGCTCGTATTTTTTCTCATTCCTAAATTTATATTCATTCTGAGTATAACAGAATGTACTTAATACATTTATAATTTAATATATTTATAAGCCTATTCTTTACCACATTGTTTTAGGAACTTATGGATTTAAGAGAATTCAGTAGAAGATAATTGGTTAAACCATAGTTAGTGAAGATAAAGATAATACAAACAATAACTCACTCGTGAAGTAGATAACAGAGCAAGTTAACACACGATAATCATAATCAAATAATATTAGCTTTCACTATAAAAAATATATTCAGGAGAATTAGAAGTAGAAAATGAGAATAATTTCCCACCATCACCCTCAATCACTTGAATTTTGTTTGAAGGCCCCAGATAGTCAATACTTACAGATGAATCTTTAAACTACATACGAAGTCTTAGTATGCCAACTTCAGGATTCTTTGATTATTCAATAATAATCTACGCATTTCAGTTACTAAAATGTGGTCAGGACAATTATTTATATTCAAAGCTGACTAGTTTTTTTTAAAATATCATAGCTAGAGATAGATTATCATAATTTGTTAAATATAATTCAAAGCTATTGATGCAATCTGGTTAAGGATTAGGAAACAGTCATTGCAATTTATAACTGATTAACCTTAAGAGGGACAATTATTACAGATTTTTCTTACGTTCAGAATCCTATATACTAAACAGGTTAAATTGTCAAGTAAGATAGATAACCCACATTTGGAGGAATTTATGTCCAGAGATAATAAGCTATAAAATTCCCAATCAATAAAAATTTCCACTGGCTATTAACTGAATAAATATATTCAAGAGAATTAGAAGATCAGTAAAAGCAGGAACCTTGTTTATTGTTTTAAATTCACTGCTGAATCACCATCACCTAGGTCAGTGTGGGACACACAGTTTGGGTTTAATAAAATATTTACAGAGTGAAAAACACCAAACCGTTAATAAATAATCGAAACATATGTGACTAGCTCTGTAGGAGCTGGATAAAGAAAAAGGGCTAACGAGAGAAAGAAAGACAAAGAAGGAAGAAATAACAAAGAGGTGGGTGAGAAGAAAGAATGTCAGAGGTCTTTTTTGGTGTGTTTTACCTACTTGGCAGCAGAAGAGTGGAATGAAAGCAACCTAAAGGAAAACAGATCGCTGAATCTCTCATTCCCCCATGCACATGTTGTCCAGCATTGGCTCCACAGGCCATCATCAACAGCATAACAAACAACTGAAAAAGTGACACCAACATACAAAAGGAGAACTACACACATTCAATTGCAAACCCAATGAGAAATGCTCTCATGCCCAGATTATCGGGTTGGCATAGTACTTGTGATTTCTACAAGATACTTGAGGAAATGAAATATTAGGAGTTTCTAAGGGGATAATGTTTACTTCATTATTACCCAGTGTGGCCCCTGAGCACCGACCTCTTCCAACCTCCAGTCTTCTTCTCTCCAGATTAAGTGAGCCTAACCATCGGTTACTTTAATTTTACTTAGGGGTTTTAGAGCTGCAAATGAGGAAAGAATGAATAGGTGACTGCCTGCCTTGGGCCTATTTGCCCACAGATACAGTCTTCACCTTTCCTTTATTTGCTCTGTGTCTCAGAGGCTGGCCCCTGAAGGCTGCATTTCCAAGGCTCACCTATTGGCTAGTTTAGGGCTGGTCTCAGCCAAGAAAAGGGAGACACCACTAGAAGATGGGGGCAGTGGGGAGAAGCCAGGCCATTTCTCCCCATTTCTCTTGCCAGACACACCTGCCTCTCCTCTGTGTCTATTACCCAGCTCCCACTGGACAGGCCATCACTACCCAACCCTGGGTTCCAATAAACCATCTCCTCTCTTAGGCTTCCTACTGTCGCTAATCTATGGGTTGTTCCAAGAGTATCTGCTCTTGACTTTTGCATTGAAATCAGAAAATATTCTTAGCTTTGCCACTGTTTAAATGCCCTCTAGGGTGGTATCTGCTCAGACCTCAGACTTTAGACTACATGTCTCTCCTGAACTGGTCTTATCTGCCTGCCCTATGTAATTTGTCCACATCTCACAGAGCCAGCCCTCACTCTGGATTGCTCAGGCCAAGCTCTGGAACATTTGCTACTTTGACCACAGACTTCTGATTCTCGTCTCAATGCTTTCTGATCCCACGCCTAGCCCTATTCTACTCTCCTCATCATAGCTTATGAACCTGTGTCCCTGTCACTGTTCACAGTTGTAGAGCTTATATTCTGAATGTTGATATTGGCTGAACTGCAGCACGAAACCATTCTACAATGATCTTTAAGCTCTCATTTAAGATTTACCTTGAACATATTTCCAGACACACACAACAGTAAAATTTACATATCTATGTCACAAGAAAATTGAAAATAGTGCATATTTCCTGGATGGTTGGTCATCCCTTCCATGTGCTCACTTTGGTAATGACCAATAAGATACAAAGGCAGACAAAAAGATAACTAAAATAATGTCAGAGGGTAACTCTGATCAAAGGGCATAAAATCTATGATGGCCTTGCAATAAAAGAGCTTATAATAGTCAGCTTAGCTTTTTTCTATAAATTATTTCACTGTCAGCAAAAAATAACATAATCCCTAAAGCAATGAAATAGTATATATTAATAACAATAAAACATTTAAGGCTCTATTAATTATCTTATGTTGTAAACAGACAGTAAATGTGTAACAGTACTGACTATTCTTGGCTTACATTTTCTAAGTGCTTATTTTAATTGAACTTCAGCACTAATACATGTAAGTGTTATTCTGTTTCCCAGGTTATTCTCTCACTGTGGAGCTAAAGACCAGATTGTTTAACTCGAGGTCTATATGGGTAGATTAAATTTCCACCCAGCCTTGTCCCAATTCCCAAATTAATCTTGAATTGGGTAAGAAATAATAAACAAACTCAGCACTGGCCTTGCTTCCCTCATCGCACTCCACCCAAACTGACTGGGTTAGTCATACCATTTCCCCTTGGTCTCTATGTGGATGGCATGTGTGCTTGTATTCCTAACAGAACATTCCCAGCCTCTCTCTCCAGTTCATCTTCAGCTATGGCCCATGTTCCAAGCCTCTCTTCTAGCATTCTTCCTGTGACTTTGACTCAGTCACTATACAGAAGGTCGTAAGTTGCCTGCCACCCCTCCTCTGCACTCTCGAGTATTATACCTGGGGTTTGCCAACGGGAAGACAGAATTCTCAGATACCAGCTGCCTGACTGGTTCAACCTGCTCCTTTGTCCAGATTCCCAGAGTAATGTTTTGATCATTTAGGACTGGATCTAGGCCTCTCTGAGACAGAGCCTTCCAACAGTGGACCTGATCACTACTGGCCATGAGCCAGGACCCCAGCACCAGTCCCACCTTAGACAATGGTTCCAGTGTCAGGTCTGGAGCCTTCCTTCTTATCATGAATTGAGAAATAAAGATATGTCCTTCTCTAACCCCGTAGGTTTTCAGTTGGCTTCCTTATGATGATTACTTTGAGTTTTGATATCTTTGGTTTGGTGATTGAGCACATCTCCTCCCCCTCCTCTCTCCCTCCCTCTCCATAGTGCTCTCCCACCCCTGGCAATGCAGAACAACTACAGAAGCCCTTAGTAAGGCTCCTGCACTCAGGAGCTTTCATAGAGTGCTCAGAAGTTTTTGAAAAACATAAAACTATGTTTTAAAAAGTGGTCATATTTCATATTCTCCTTAAGTTCCTGTTTTATATTCCCTGAGACATAGTTAATCAACTCCTCCTTAGCTTGCAGTTCACAAAAGTCCTCCTAAAGTGTGTTCATATCCCTATTCTCAGGGTTTGCAGGGTGAGAGCCACCCTGTATCCTAGCAGTGTCTCTAAACTCAAGAATCTGGTAAGAAACAAGGCAACTGATCCTCACTGTTTCTGTATTTCCCTCCAACAGAGCACAGAGAATATGTTCAAGTTTATTCTCTCAAATAGCCCTGACTATACCCTAGTTTATTAAAGATAAATTATAATGAGGATTTGTGAACAATGTAATTTGTCTTTATTTTGGTTTAAATTAATGGTACTGGATTCTTTTATACTTGGCAAGGTAGTGGTGGGTATACATCAGCCAAAAAAGAATATCTTAAAATCTTACAGAAACTAGATAAATTTTAGTGATTTTTTAAAATATGAGTATTTCTATAGTTCCTTGGCCAGCTGGTCCTTTTTCACCAAATATATCTATCTTTCCTAACATCAAAGGGTAGTAAAGGCTTGCAAGTAAAAGTCATAACAGTAATAGTAATGATTATGAGAATAGTAATTTATGATTTCTACTGGCTGTCAAGTACTGTATGAAGTACTTTATGTACATTACCTCTTTAAATTCTCAGAACACTATGCACTATGTATGATTGTTTCCTATTCTTAGTTAAGAAAACTGAGTGAAGGAAGGTTAAGAAACTTGACCTAGGTCAGCTAGTAAGTGGCAGAACAGAAATTTTAACCTAACCCATCTTTCCATATCTGCGGCATTGCATGCAACTCAATAAATTGCATTTGTGTATGCTATTGTACTCCCCTTGATGAATACTGAAACAGAATTAGAATACCTCCCAATTGTTTTATGAAAAAGCATTGACATGAAATGTGGCCTTTGTGTTCAGGGTACATACTTCTGTTGCTCTGAACATTATCTGAATAAGAACTTGCTAATAATTTGAGCAGTTCTAACTTCAGAATTGATGTAATATTACACAAATAGATGAATATTAACCTTGACATTCAACTTTTGACATTTTCAATTTCATTCTTCTATGAATAATTTTCTCTCTTACAGTTATGACAGCATTCATATGCTCTCCTCTTTTCATTTTGGTACTTTGGCACTTTTGGAAACATGTGATAAGATAGCTTGTAGTATGGTTAACAGATTAATACACATAGCATTTCTCTATTCTTTATTTTTTTCTGAAGACATCACATTCTCTTGCAGTTTTTCCTTTATCACTCTACTTGACTCTATTTTCTTCCAAAGGAACTTATTTTGACAATATTGAAATGGCTGACAAAAAGATTCTAGCCATGTAAGGTACTCTAAATTTTATCTTTATATCCTTCAAAGAAATTTTTCATAAAAAGTTAAAATTAAGTTAAAAATCCATTGATACTACTCATTAATATATTGATACAGATTTTAAGCAATTGTGTTTTTTTTCCAGGCAATATGATTACAAGTGAATTACAAATGCAGACTTTATGACTCCAATTAAACTCTAGGTCACTATCCATTAAAAACAGATTATACACATTACATTAGATGTAAGGAAAAAATACATATGCCACATGATTCAAACTATCAAAATAAGTGAAGAGCAATAATTTCAAATAATTTATGTTTGCCTAAAATTTTTATCAGCATAACCTCAAAAATCATCAGAGAAAAAATTCTTATGCTTAATTTTTTCATACATATACATCATACTTTCTCTTACTTATTTCATTATTTCATTCTACTCCAGGAACCTCTTTGAATTATTTCCCAAGAATGAGAGACTGGAAGAGATTCTAGTTTTTAGCTGTAAGAACATTAGTATTTTTAGTTTTAAGAGCATTAGAAGTAAACTCATAAATAATTTTGGGGATTTTATTTTGTAAAAATCAAATTAAGCGACTAAAAATTCATTTAAATCAAATTAAAATTTCAGCATCATTGTAAAACTGCTTAAGAGAACAGATCTTAAGAAAATGTTATAAGAGACTGTTATACCTCAGTTTCCATGCAGGAAGAGTCATTTATCACTGAAGTGTTTTCTCTGAAATTTTGAATGTTTAAGAGCTGGTTACTACGAAAGGTCGCTTTTTGAATATTATGTCTATAAAGTTTGATTCTACCTGATCCTCACTCCCATCTGTCAGCTCTCACTTCTCCAGTGGAGGGTGAAAGGATGAGAATTAATGTCAGCCTTGAATTTAGCATCTCTAACATGAGCAAGCACACAATGAAGCAGAGGAAAAGAAGTCAAAACAATGCAAAAATTGTCCAGGCCAATAATATCTTGGGGTACAAAGAAGTTCACAAGAAAACAAACAAACAAAAAGAAGGACAAGAGGACATTCCTGTTGGGAGTCCTACAGGACACACATGGGCAAAACAATAACCCTGTGCCCTGAGCAGCCCTGGCTCCATACAGAGAAAAGGAGAAAGGCAGAGAGATAAGAAAGTGATTGAAGAGAAGACAGCAAATGATTGAAAAATAATTTAAAAATTGAAAAGATTTATGCTTCTGAGAAGATTCTTAAACTATATCTGGATTGAAAATATGGAGATATATCTGACTATTGTAAGAACAAACCTGAAATTTAGAACCAACCTGAAATAGTGTCCTTATTGGAATACCCGATTTTTCTCACCTGATTTATGCAAGGCTTCACAAAGGCACCAACGGCCTAGTAAAGGCTTTATAATCTAAATGTTCTTAGTACCACACTTTACTAAAGACAGACTTCTTATCGGAATAGAGGCAAAGAGACTTATTTACGTTTTCTGTTACTTAGTTTGCAATAGGAGAGGCTGATAATTAAACATAAAGGAGGAAACACCGGTGGTGTTAACAATTTAACAAAAACTAATGGAAGTGTTTCATGGACAGCCAAGGTTTATTGGACTAAATCACCATCTCTCATAGGAAATCCTGAAAAAGAAACACAACTCAAAACACAGGCTGAAGAAAATAACTTTTAGAAGGGAAGGTAATAGCTTTGTGACTTAGGAATTTTATGAAGGTCCTTTGAGTATTGTTTTGGATTCTAATTCTCCTTCAGTTCACACCATGGAGCACCCAGTTACTATGATTTGTTTGCAGAAAGAAAATAAAATAAGCTGAAGACTTACCGCCTCCACTTCGGCAGGATCATACCACACATTG
This sequence comes from Mesoplodon bidens, assembly GCF_964165515.1. Classification (NCBI taxonomy): domain Eukaryota; kingdom Metazoa; phylum Chordata; class Mammalia; order Artiodactyla; family Ziphiidae; genus Mesoplodon; species Mesoplodon bidens. The sequence goes on from NC_138176.1 coordinate 193,877,480, forward strand.
ATGTACGGATGCTGTAAGGCATCGTCCACTGATATCCTTTTTGCTGGGTCAATCACTAGCATCTTTGACAACAAGTCCCTGGCTTGGCTGGCTGAAACGATGAATGAGAAGAAAAATAGTAATGTTTTGATTTTGGCAAGGAAATTTTTTGGAGGGAGAAAAAATTTTAAAAACAAAAAACAAAGATCAATTAGCACCTTCCATCGAAATGTCAGGTAAGTTCACCAAGTGATTAGGGAAATGCAAAATGAAACAATGAAAATATTTTTTTATCCATCAAATTTGCAAAAACAAGAGATGGCATAATATCCACTAACTCCAGGTCATTTCATTCATGTTGGTGGCAGTGTTAATTGATAAACATTTTTTAGAGGACAATTTTGGCAGTACCTATTAAAATTTTAAATGTGAATACCTTATAGCCCAACAGTTCCACTTTTAGGTATACAGTCTAGAGAAACAATTAACATGTTCATGAAAAGCATATAGAAAGGATGTTCACTGCAGCACTGATCAAAGATTCAAACATTTTAAACAATCTAAATGTCCACCTATAGAGCAACTAAATGAGCTATGGTACAACTGTACCAATTATATTTGGCAGTTTAAAAGAATAAGGTGGATCTATATGGACTCACATGGACATGGTCTTAAGTGAAAAAAAATTTGCAGGATGAACCATAGATCCTGATGCCATTGTATAAATCTGTCCCTTCCCAATAACACAACAAACATTTCCCTCTCTCTCTATTTATGTATATAAATGCATAGAAAGGTCTGTGGGGATAATCAACAAACTGAAAATCATAGTTAACTCTGAGGAGAAGAAAATATATACATGTATTGCTTGCATAGTTAAAAATAAATTCAAAAGAAGGAAGTTTTAAAAATGGAAACAAAGTGAGTGTACACCGCTCATTTTAAAACTTTTCTGAGCTGCGAAAAAGGATAAAGCACTGTCTAGAGGGAGGCAAGGAGGTCAGGGGTGACTTTTTGAAAATGGGAGAAATGATGAGGACTTTAACAGGACCAGAAGCTTCAAGAATTGAGAGGGGACAGATTTGAGAGGAAAAAAATCCACAAGACTTAGTAACCAAATTGATGTGGGAGATGTTCAGTTTATAAAATACATATTGTCCACTGTGTGCCAGGTACAGTGTGAGATGCTAGAGATATAAAAAATTACATGGTGATAATCATTAAATGCATTTATTTAATAACATAGCTAAAGGACACTCTAAAAATCTCTGAAAATACATAAAATTTTCAAGAAAATACAGATACAAACTGGTTTGGAAGTTTTTATGGTGAAAATATTCAGTTTATTCCAAACATATGGTAAAACTTCAAATTAAAGAAAGCAAAATCTAAATTGGTTTGCTAAATTAGGAAAAAGGCAATGTGTTTGAATCCATTAATATGTATCAACTTTTAATTATCATTTTTTTCTGATTATTAAGGAAATATGGGTTAATTATAAAAAATTCGGAAATCACATAAAACATAAAATCCAGAAAAACCCACCTTCCCCACAGGCAATCACCTCATTATTAATGTATTCTCTTCTAGTTTTACGTGTTTTTTCATAACTTTGATTGTACTACAGTTAAAATGTAGCAATCTATGACATTAGTATCTCTGGTGGTGTTACATTTTAATAACATACTTTTTTTTTTTTTAAAGAAGATGTTGGGGGTAGGAGTTTATTAATTAATTTATTTATTTTTGCTGCGTTGGGTCTTCATTTCTGTGTGAGGGCTTTCTCTAGTCGTGGCAAGCGGGGGCCACTCTTCATCGCGGTGCACGGGCCTCTCACTATCACGGCCTCTCTTGTTGCGGAGCACAGGCTCCAGACGCGCAGGCTCAGTAGTTGTGTCTCATGGGTCTAGTTGCTCCACGGCATGTGGGATCTTCCCAGACCAGGGCTCGAACTTGAGTCCCTTGCGTTAGCAGGCAGATTCTCAACTGCTGCGCCACCAGGGAAGCCCCGATAACATACTTTTTATATATTTATTTATACTAATTACATATTTATAAAAATCGCTAGTTAAATTAGACTGGAAGATTTTTTTTATTTCTACTAGTCATTTTTCTGGGGATCTCAATTCTAAAAATTTAATTTCTGTTAATTCCAAACTGATACTGTGAAGTTCACAAGAGTAACAAAAGTACAGAAATATACTTTAATTTTCAACAATTAATCTTTCTCATTGTTAATAACCCTGCCATGATCTAACGGGGCTGTATTGGTTTTTGTCATTGGTTCAAAGATCTCTTTGATTTGTAACTGATTTTATACCCAGACTCACACAGTCCCACAAGTTCTCCCATCAAACCCACCTATGTTTCTGCTCTTAGAAAGGGACAGGGGGGCTGGGGTGGTCTCCTAATCAATAGAGACATGAATGACAGTAATACCAAATCATCTTACTAAGAAACAAGGATCAGTACTCTTGTAGGGAACAAAATGAGGAAGAAGAAAAGCATTTAATTCTTCATCTTTCATTCTTTCATTTGCAAGTAAATGTCTTACACTCTTTAATAACAGTAGAATAAATTCATCCCTTTGATTCTTTGTGTAATTCTTTATAATTTGCTGATTTATATTACAATTATAATTTAATAATTATAAATATGTAAACTAGTTTTTTTAATGTTTTTAAACTTTTTTTAAAATTTTTAAAAGTTACTTTCCATTTATAGTTATTACAAAATATTGGCTATATTCCCCGTGTTGTACAATACATCCTTGAGCCTATCTTACACCCAATAGTTTGTACCTCCCACTTCCTCCCCTATATTTCCACACACACACACACCTGTCACTGGTAACCACTAGTTTCTTCTCTATAGCTGTAAGTCTGCTTCTTTTTTGTTATATTCACTAGTTTGTTGTATTTTTTTAGATTCCACTTTTAAGTGATATCATACAGCATTTGCCTTTCTCTGTCTGACTTATTTCACTTAGCATAATGTTCTCCAAGTCCATCCATGTTGCTGCAAATGGCAAAATTTCATTCTTTTTTATGGTTGAGTAGTATTCTATTGTGTGTGTATGTGCGTGTGTGTGTGTATCACATCTTCTAGTTTATTATTTGCAAAAGTAATATAATTATAGTGGTTCAAACTGAATTAAAAAGCCAAAAAATAAACTCAAGGAGGTTGGAATTATATCATGAAGCATGGCATTTTACTGAATAGTTTCTCTCCAAGTGCTTGCATTATATCAAATACTTTAATCAAGGTTTTGTGGCCTCTGTATTGTTATACTATAAGTGACTTAATAGGAAGGGATTACTTTTGCCTGACATGTCAATTAGCATCATAAAGACATACATTCTTCAAAATCTCTACCTGGGGTATTAGCACTTCTTCATTCTGCGTATAGTTGATGTTGTTCTTAAAAGCAGTAGATTTATCAAGACAGTATGGTACTGGCACAAAAACAGAAATATAGATAAATGGAACAGGATAGAAAGCTCAGAGATAAACCCATACACATATGGTCACCTTATCTTTGATAAAGGAGGCAAGAATATACAGTGGAGAAAAGACAGCCTCTTCAATAAGTGGTGCTGGGAAAACTGGACAGCTACATGTAAAAGTATGAAATTAGAACACTCCCTAACACCATACACAAAGATAAACTCAAAATGGATTAAAGACTTAAATGTAAGGCCAGACACTATCAAACTCTTGGAGGAAAACATAGGCAGAAAACTCTATGACATAAATCACAGCAAGATCCTTTTTGACCCACCTCCTAGAGAAATGGAAATAAAAACAAAAATAAACAAATGGGACCTAATGAAACTTCAACGCTTTTGCACAGCAAAGGAAACCATAAACAAGATGAAAAGACAACCTTCAGAATGGGAGAAAATATTTGCAAATGAAGCAACTGAAAAGGATTAATCTCCAAAATTTATAAGCAGCTCATGCAGCTCAATATCAAAAAAACAAACAACCCAATCCGAAAAATGGGCAGAAGACCTAAATAGATATTTCTCCAAAGAAGATATACAGATTGCCAACAAACACATGAAAGAATGCTCAACATCATTAATCATTAGAGAAATGCAAATCAAAACTACAATGAGATATCATCTCACACCGGTCAGAGTGGCCATCATCAAAAAATCCACAAACAATAAATGCTGGAGAGGGTGTGGAGAAAAGGGAACCCTCTTGCACTGTTGGTGGGAATGTTAATTGATACAGCTACTATGGAGAACAGTATGGAGGTTCCTTAAAAAACTAAAAATAGAACTACCATACGACCCAGCAATCCCACTACTGGGCATATATCCTGAGAAAACAATAATTCAAAGAGTCAGGTACCAAAATGTTCATTGCAGCTCTATTTACAATAGCCAGGACATGGAAGCAACCTAAGTGTCCATCAACAGATGAATGGATAAAGAAGATGTGGCACATATATACAATGGAATATTACTCAGCTATAAAAAGAAATGAAATTGAGTTATTTGTAGTGAGGTGGATGGACTTAGAGTCTGTCATACAGAGTGAAGTAAGTTAGAGAAAAACAAATACCATATGCTAACACATATATATGGAATCTAAAAAAAAAAAAGAAAAGAGAAAGGTCATGAAGAACGCAGGGGTAAGACAGGAATAAAGACACAGACTTACTAGAGAATTGACTTGAGGATATGGGGAAAGGGAAAGGATAGCTGTGACAAAGTGAGAGAGTGGCATGGACATATATACACTACTAAAAGTAAATTAGATAGCTAGTGGGAAGCAGCTGCATAGCACAGGGAGATCAGTTCGGTGGTTTGTGACCACCTAGCGGGGTGGGATAGGGAGGGTGGGAGGGAGGGAGTTTCAAGAGGGAAGAGATATGGGGACATATGTATATGTATAACTGATTCACTTTGTTATAAAGCAGAAACTAACACACCATTGTAAAGCAATTATACTCCAATAAAGACGCTAAAAAAAAAAGGCAGTAGATTTAGTAATAATTTAGTCTGTTGTCATTCAGAGAGTCGGTAGAGGTAGTTAAAAGAAGAAACCCAACTGTGCAATAAAAGTGTCACAAACACAGAAACAACGCTGTGCACTTAAAACCCATCAGATAAAAGTCTGGAGGAAATAATAAGACCCTGGGAAGTCATAGCACCGCATTTCAGCTTCTCCATCTATGTCTATATTAGCTATAAATTAAGTCTGAAAGTTAAATCTGTAGCTAATTAATTGTCCACTGAACATTTGGTGTAAAATTTCACAAGCATGTGTCTTTTTCCGGGATAATGTATAGATCCACGTAAAATAATAATTATTTTATTTTTAATAAATATTTATTAGTATTTTTATATCTAATAGTTACTGGGCACTTACTGTGAGCCAGGCACTGTTCTAAGTGCTTGACAAATTAGTCAGCTAATCTTCCCAATGACCCTGTAAACACTTTCTACTTTCATTTGTTAAAGGAGGTACAGAAAGATGAGATAACTGGCCTAAATTCACACAGATTTTAAGGGGTAGGATTTCAGCTCCGGCAGGGGAAAAAATCAAATTTGCTTCAAAATCACATTATCTGAAATATCCTAAGTTAAAGTAAGAATTAGAATATTATTTATATTACACTTTATACATTACCAAGTTTATTCAGTCCTATAACCAAGCATTATAATCCCAGTTTTGTTGGTGAAGAAATTAAGATTTGTTACTAAAGTTCATAACTGCAGACATAGTAGTAGAAAAATTACTTATTAATGAAAGTGTTTACACTGAATACAAAATGTGTAGGTAAAAAACCTCATTTATCACTCTAAAATGAAAAAATGGTGGTTAAGAAGTCCATAAAATGCAAAGAAAATTCAAACATCTATAGCTCTAAGATTTGGCAACTAAAAACTTGTGTTGAAAGTGTTTCCAGGTAATAAAAAGAACTGAAACAATTATTTCAATGTATACTACATTGGTCTTTTAGAGTTAGCACTGCAAAATAATTTTAAGGTCCTAAATAAGCCCCATGAAATAGTTTAACCTGCACCACTGTTACACACTTTATTACTAACCTTCTCTCTGAATATCCAGGCAATTTTAAAATCCTTGGCTTCTCCCCCTTTGTAAAGAAAATCTTTTAAAAATACCTCTCTTTAAATTGAGGTATTTCAAGTTAAAGAAAGATGTCTCTATAGCTTGCCCATCACCCACATAGTAGTTCTGAAGTTGTCTCTGAAGGGCTTACCTTTGAGTTTATTGTGCTCGGAGTCCGCTGGGAAGAGGGAATCTGGAAAGAGCTTGGGGAAGGTGAGTCCTGCATACTTGGGCCGATTCTCCACATAGTTTCTTACTGTGGGTTGCAATTTCTTCATGAATTCTGGGCATGGTGTTCCTAGTTGCTCAATTACCTTGTTCCACTGGTCAATATCTGAGAATTGAATAGTTAAGGGCAAAAACAAGTGTAGGCCACTAGCGCCTGCCTTTCACTAGTTGGGAGACTAACTGCTTCTCAGAATCCCAAGCAGTCATCAACACAAATGGAGTTTTAATAAACAACAAAGGACAGAAATATAAAATCAGATTGTCAGGCAGTGAATCCCCTTGGAATTTTAAATTCACTTTTGGAACATATACACTTTTGGGGAATTAGCATTACTTAAAATAGGATATCATGAAATAGTCTTTGGGTTATAAAGATGAAAAGGTATTTAAATAACACAAGAAGAATTTCTCCTCTTGAGCTAAACTTCTGTATAACCATGTGATTTGGAAGAGAAAAAAATATAAAGACATATAATAATATTATCATGAAATTACTTCAATCATTTATTTTCTAAAAATGACAAATGCACAAATATTTTATAAGATTTATTTATATTTTTCTTAAGTTCTTTTTAAGGTTTTTTTCTTCTGTTCTCTATCAAATGGGAAATTTCATTATCTGTTAATGTTTTCCACTCATATGCATTACAAATAGGATCAATCTAATTTTTGATAGTAACTCACTAATTCTTCACCAAAGACTTAAATAAAATTCTCTTTATCAAAGTAGTCACAGTTTCATACCTATTTTCTTACTTCTGATGATAGTGCCCTGTATCCATGAATATTGGAGATATGAGGGTAAACATAGGATGTTCAATTTAAAACAGATTTCAACCAAGTGCATGTGTTTCAAAAGTATGTTAAACATAGGGAATACTGCAAGAAAAATAAATATTACCTCTCTATGAAAGTTAATACTTTACAAAACTGGGGTGTCTCTCACCGACATACCCACTGATTGGGATTTTCTTTTTCATCTATCATTGATATTTGATATGTCAGAGCCTTGAGAATGATAAATACCTATGAAAACTCTGAAGAGCCAACTGGAAGAAGTTGATTTCAAACAGATTTCCTTGTCATGTGTCAGTGAATGACGGAGGCCTTAGAAATTCTTAAATCCAATACCCCAGGCAGTGTACTCTCCTATGTTGTTTATTCTACTACTCTATCTTTAATGTAAAGTTAATTAATTCATTTTTGCTAATGTAATTTGTGACAGTTCAGGTAACTTTACCATAATATTACTTAATTGAGATTCATAAAATTTTTACCCCAGCTATTCTATAGGGTTGGACTAAAAAAGATGGGCAGTCCTGACAGAAGACAAAATTAACTATATTCAGCCAAAATAAATATATAATGCAAACAATGTAGATAGGTGATTGAACAAAGATAAAATCAAGCTAATTTGCAAATTCTCTTCTATGTCCCTTATAATCTAGCTGAATAAAGTTTAAATTATTACATAGCCTCTCAAGTATGGTGCTGAAAAAAATACATGATTGTGTAATATCAAGAAATGAAGTAAAAGTGGGAAAAACTGAAGAATATTCCTTTACAAGATGATAGGAATAATTAAACAAGAATATATTTCAATAAAACTTAATCTGAATTACCATGTGCCTGAGAATATAGTAGTAAGTTCAAATCATTAGAAATAAACTTAAAAACTTACAAAAGATTAGAGTTAAAAGTTACTCCTAGACAAAAACTTACGTTAGTACTATGGATATAGGTAAGCTAGAATGACTTAGATATATTTAAATAGAAAACATTAATACAGTTAAATAAATCTCAGTGCTTACATTGTAAATTATGAAAAGAGATCTACTCTTTAATACAGTTAAATTATCATGTCCTAACAAGCCATCATTTAATCATTGGTCAAGCTTCTTTAGGATTCTGAAGATTTGATGTCAAAATAAAAATAAGGGCAAAGAAGCTGTCAGATTTTCTGTAAAGGAGTCTTTTAACAAAGGTGGCAAAATACTCCCAACACACTACTATAGTGACATTTAACTAGCAGTATACAGTTATTTAGTTAAAAAGTGATTGCTTTTAAAGTAACATTCCCAAAACAATTACATGTTATTTTTACAGTAAAGTTTAAGGAGACTCAAATATTCTGGAATTAATTAAACAAGAACTATTAAAATGTTTCTTATTACAAGTTATAATTAAAGTCTATAGAAGCACTCAGCACATTTTCCTACCTTAAATTGTTTTTTAGATGAAACACTATGTGGTCCTTGATGTAATGGTTTACAACAAAGAAGGGAGGGGAGAATCTTTATTACTGACAATGAAATAACTGAATGTTCTAACTGAAAATATGTGTTATAGTCATCTTTAAAATTGTGTGCCTCTATTTTAACCAATCCATTTCAGGTTCTTTCTTCCCACAAACATGACTAGTATATTTAGGTAGTAAGTATTTGTTTTCCAGATGTTCACAGGATTGCAAACAACTTCACCCACTATCCTTAGTTAACCACATGATTTTCCTTTATAATCCTAATTAACCAAATATAAGCCATGACTGGAAATAATGTCTCCTGGCTCCAAATCCAGTGCTTGTTCCAAGGATTCCAGTAAGAAAAAGAGCAAGTTTGGAACTGATGTGTTAAAAATTGCTTTAATTTGGCCATAAAATTGATGGTATGTTTGTCACAGGCAATTCCTCTTAAAGAATGCCTCTGAAACTGCTTACCTAGTCTATTAGGTCAACATATCACATAAAACAATTCATTTTATTAATATTTAAATAGAAAATAAATTGATGCATTTTTGAAAGAAATTTTTTAATCATCAGATTTCCACAATGATTTTATTTTTAAAAATACATAAAATATTAAATAGATTTTTATGATTATGTGCTAATGTTAGCATAGTAAATTTTTTTAAAAGAATGGCCAAAATTATTTTTGCAAAAGGATTTCTTTGTTTTAGAACACTAATAAGTCATCATTTTTCTATTATATGAGTAAGGATGTGATTCCTTATAGATTCCAGCCTGTGCAGTTATCAAAAAAGCAATAAATATACATTTTAATATACTTTAATATATTTTTAAATATTTTGATCTACTATTTTGGAAATTATCATACAACTTAATTATCAAAGGTATTTAATAAAAATTGAAAAATGTCATTTAATAGGAATCATTTGACAATTTCCTCTAGTTCTAAATTCACTACATAAAAAATAGTCATATTACAAAAAGTTTGATTTTATAGAGTATAATGATAAGATAATGTGCAAATATTGTCTATTATTAATGTCTTCAATAAATAGTACTGTAATAGAAGAACGAAGCAAAATAAGTATGGATTGTAAAAATGATTATATGAAATCCTAAGATTAAAAATTATTCCAGGACTTCCCTGGTGGTGCAGTGGTTGGGAGTCTGCCTGCCAGTGCAAGGGACATGGGTTTGAGCCCTGGTCTGGGAAGATTCCACATGCCACGGAGAAACTGGGCCCGTGTGCCACAGCTGCTGAGCCTGTGCTCTGGAGCCTGCCAGCCGCAGCTGCTGAGCCTGCGCGTCACAACTACTGGGGCCCGTGCTCCGCAATGGGAGAGGCCACCTCAGTGGAGGCCCATGCACTGCAGTGGGTCCTGCTCACCGCAGCCAGAGAAGGGCTCATGCACAGCAACGAAGACCCAATGCAGCCAAAAATAAAATAAATTTAAAAATAAATAAAATTTAATAAAAATTATTCCAGCTAATTCTTTTCAGTTAGCCAAGAATTTACATTTAATGTCCTCCTTTTACGATAACTTCCTTGGTTGAGGAAGTTTCTAAAATATGTAACAAACTGCCTTGAACCTTATGTATGAAATTACTCATACATTATTTTCTTATTATTTTCTGGGTTTGGGGATCATAATTTACACAATGCACATTAAGCTTTCAGAAGCTACTAAGTGGAATCATAAAGTGTTGTTTAATGACCTCATTCTACTATGCCCTTTGAATTACTGTATCTTCTTTTCATGTTTTTTTCTTCATTGATTACTTTTTGTTATGGTGAATATGGTTTCCAGAGTTGACAGCATCATGAATTCAGACTTGCTGTCTACTCTGCCCTAAGTCTTATATTCAATATTCTATGCAAAAATTTTCTGACATCTATTTGCAACTTAAAGAATATCAGTGTTTGGCCCCCAATTCTTAACTATGTTTTTAAAGATAATATTGTTTAAGAGCATTGTCTGTATAGAAAATTTCCAGGAGAGGCTACCTAATCTTGCAAGCCAAACTGCTGCCTTGTTGGCACTGCATTGTGTATTATTGTGTGGCTTTATGTTAGCCCTGCACTTATGTCTGCAATAAGGAAGTGGAGGTATGCATGTCATGTGTTAGGCATAATGATATAAAACTGTGGTTCCCAAACTGAATATTCATAACATAGGGAACTTATAAAAATACAGGTCACTCTCCTCTACCCACTGATCTACAAGATTCTGAGTGTATACACCTGAGATGATATCATTAAGAAACACCAATAGTAATTGCAATCCAGATGGCCCCTGGACTCTATTTGAGAAATACTAACAATCTCTTGTGAATTACTAAGCCCAGATTTAAGAATAAAGTACTAACCTGTTTCAGTTTTATGGCACAAATTAGAATAGGGTCAATTTCACCAAAAGATTATTCCAGACCTATTTGCTATGGAAAACTTAGGGGTTGTCAACTTGGAAATATTTCAGGGAAAGAAAAATCCTAATATATGTTCCTTTTCCCCACGTCACTTTCCTGAAAAGACCATGGGAAATTATGACAAGTAGGCTCCATGCAGAGAAAGAGGAGTTCTACCCATAAACATCTAGGGAAAGATCAAATTTATATGTTGCTATCATAGATGTATATGGGGTGATATAATATCATATTATATGGGGTACTACTCATATGAAGTATAAAAGCTATTGCTCTATAATAAACTTTGTTCTCAAAAGAACTCTCAATTCCGAGGACATTGTAAAAATCAGGATAGAAATATATATATATTCATAAGACATAGGTCTAGATTCAGATTTTCATGGTTATGTCTTGAGTTGTTTTGTTACTTTAAAAATATTTTTACTCTTTTTTCATTTGAAAATGTCATTTTCCTCTCAAAAATCTCCCTCAAATTCTAGTAATATGAAATATGAATAGATAACTTAATGCACAATTGTAACTAATGTCTGTTTTCATTATAAATGAGCACAGGAAGAGGAAATATTACAAGCCAAAACACATTGAAAAACTCCAAGTTGACAATTTGAGTTAAAGGCTTTTGTTCACTGGCAGCAGATTGCTCATGGAGTACTGTGGGACATGAAATATCCAAAGGCTGATATTTGAAGCATGATGTATATGCATCTCAGTATAATCTATTTCATCTTATAAATCTATTTATTATTGTAATCTATATTTACTTAAAAGCAAAAAATGGAGAGATATTTCACATATAAGCAAATCTAATATACATTAATATGTGTCACAATGTAGAATTTTCATTAAGCTATTGAAGGTTAATCTTTGGGGCCACTCATTTGTACAGGTCCCTTGCAAAACTATGTGCCTAGTTTTGTATTTGTAATATTAATTTTTTTTTACATAACACCCACCTCCAACTGCATGATATTCTGGCCTCACAATAGCTACATCTGACTCTACCTGTATTTTGAAACTGGAAGAGGTCTTGGAGATCATTTAAATTGACCTCTGTATTTTGTAGCTGAAAAATGTCAAGGTCTTTTAAAATTGGTATGTAAAATGACTTTAAACAAAAGAGCTCATACAAACAGCTCCAAACACTAAAAGAAATACAGAATGCTATTTAACAGGAGTTTTGGTGACTCTGTACTCTGCTCTGTGAGACCCTCCCTAAAAGATTACATCCATTTCTGGGTATAACACTGTATAAGAAAAAGTTAAGAAGGGACAATGAAGTTTATATGAGGTAAAAAGAAAATGCTATATGAGGCATACTTGATAAAATTTTTTATGTTTCAACTCAAAAAGGAAGAAGACAACCCCAACCCCTCCCCATCCTAGCACTTTGATCCCTCTTATCCTTTAGCTGTTATCACCTTCTAATATATTGTGCTTCTATTTTAAATTTCATGATGACAAGGATTTTCATCAGTTTGTTTACTTACATATCTGTAGATATAAGCACATAGTAAGTGCTCAAAAATATTTGATGAATAATTGAATGTCTACTTTATGTCCAATTACAGTTTTTTCATGGAGATAATGTGAAGAATAGTGGAGAGAAGGTATTCAAAGAAATAAAAGCTGAGAAATTCCAGGAATTGGAGATAGGCTGGAATTCAGGCAACACAGTGAATCCCAAGAGATAAATAAAAAGGAATACAAACCTAGTCACATAGGAGAGAAACAGCAGATAACCAAAGACCAAGAAAAAGGACAGACTATGCCCAAAGATGACTATCAAACTGACAGTTAATTATTCACCAGTAATATTGAAAACAAAAAGCCAGTGGAATAACACTTCTAAAATGCTGAAAGAAATAGCTGTCAATCTAAAATTCTATATCCAACAAAGCTCTCTTTCAAGTAAGGGAACACTAATCAAAAAACAGAGTTTTATTGTCAAAGACTCCCATTAAAGGATGTACTTCAGAAGGAAAGAAAATAATCTCAAAGTAAAGGACCAAATTGCAAGAAATAATGATAAACCAAGAAAATGATAATCAGAAGGATTAATCTAAAGAAACTCTACCTGTATGCAATCCAATGATAATATTGTCAATTTATGAGGCTAAAAGAAGAGAATTAAAATACTGGGCATAGAGAGTATATGTAAATTGGTATAGTAATGATCTAAATTATGAACATGTGCTAAGATTCTTCTGCATTCAGGAGAAGGATAAAAATTGTCTGAATTAAAACAGCAATTCTCCACAAATTGAAGTACACGTTCAATAAAATTCCAATATAAATACCAATAGGGATCATTTTACAGAAGTTAGCAAGCCAATCTAAAATATTTGAGGAAGAGAAACAGTTCATTAAACACTAAGCTACTTCTGAAAATGACAAAGAAGTTGGATATTTACCCTACCTTATACGTGTATAGTGTACATCTGTATTCATTAAGAAAGGGTAGGAGGAGCTTCAAGATGGCGGAAGAGTAAGACGTGGAGATCACATTCCTCTCCACAAATACATCAGAAATACATCTACATGTGGAACAGCTCCTACAGAACACCTACTGAACGCTGACAGAAGACCTCAGACCTCCCAAAAGGCAAGAAACTCCCCATGTACCTGAGTAGGGCAAAAGAAAAAAGAATAAACAGAGACAAAAGAATAGGGACGGGACCTGCACCAGTGGGAGGGAGCTTTGAAGGAGGAAAGGTTTCCACACACTAGAAGCCCCTTCTTGGGCAGAGACTTCAGGTGGCGGAGGGGGGAAGCTTTGGAGCCACGGAGGACAGCGCAGCAACAGGGGTACGGAGGGCAAAGTGGAGAGATTCCCGCACAGAGGATCAGTGCCGACCGGCACTCACCAGCCCGAGAGGCTTGTCTGCTCGCCCGCCAGGGCGGGCGGGGCTGGGAACTGAGGCTCGGGCTTCGGTCGGAGCGCAGGGAGAGGACTGGGGTTGGCCGCGTGAACACAGCCTGCAGGGGTTAGTGCACCACGGCTAGCCAGGAGGGAGTCCGGGGAAAAGTCTGGACCTGCCGAAGAGGCAAGAGACTTTTTCTTCCCTCTTTGTTTCCTGGTGCGCGAGGAGAGGGGATTAAGAGCGCTGCTTAAAGGAGCTCCAGAGAAGGGCGCGAGGGGCGGCTATCAGCGTGGACCACAGAGACGAGCATGAGACACTAAGGCTGCTGCTGCCGCCAATAAGAAGCATGTGTGCGATCACAGGTCACTCTCCACACCTCCCTTCTGAGGAGCCTGTGCAGCCCACCACTGCCAGGGTCCCAGGATCCAGAGACAACTTCCTCGGGAGAATGCACAGTGCGCCTCATGCTGGTGCAACGTCACCCCAGGCTCTGCCGCTGCAGGCTCGCCCCACATCTGTAACCCTCCCTCCCTCCAGGCCTGAGTGAACCAAAGACCCCAAATCAGCTGCTCCTTTAACCCCGTCTTGTCTGAGCAGAGAAGAGAAGCCCTCAGGCGACCTACAGGCAGAGGCAGGTCCAAATCCAAAGCTGAACCCCAGGAGTTGTGCAAACAAAGAAGAGAAAGGGAAATTTCTCCCAGCAGCCTCAGGAGCAGTGGATTAAATCTCCACAATCAAGTTGATATGCCTTGCATCTGTGGAATACCTGAATAGACAATGTATCATCCTAAGTTTAGGAGGTGGACTTTGGAAGCAATGATATATATATATTTTTTTCCCTTTTTCCCTTTTTGTGAGTGTGTATGTGTATGCTTCTGTGTGTGACTTTGTCTGTATAGCTTTGCTTTTACCACTTGTCCTAGGGTTCTGTCATAAGTTTTTTTTTTTTTTTAGTATAATTTTTAGCACTTGTTATCTTTGGTGGATTTGTTTTTTAGTTTGGTTGCTCTCTTCTTTCTTTCTTCTTTTTTTAATTACTTAAAATTTTTAAAATAATTCTCTTTTATTTTAATAACTATTTTATTTGATCTTCTTCTTCCCTTCTTTCTTTTTTTTTCTCCCATTTATTCTGATCCACATGGATGACAGGCTCTTGGTGCTCCAGCCAGGTGTCAGGGCTCTGCCTCTGAGGTGGGAGAGCCAAGTTCAGGACACTGGTCCACAAGAGACATCCCAGCTCCACGTAATATCAAACAGCAAATTCTCCCAGAGATCTCCATCTCAACGCAAAGACACAGCTCCACTCAACGACCAGCAAGCTACACTTCTGGACACCCTATGCCACACAACTAGCAAGACAGGAACACAACCCCATCCATTAGGAGAGAGGCTGCCTAAAATCATAAGAAGGCCACAGACAACCCAAAACACACTACCAGACGTGGACCTGCCCACCAGAGAGACAAGATCGAGACTCATCCACCAGAAAACAGGCACTTGTCCCCTCCACAAGGAAGCCTACACAACCCACTGAACCAACCTTAGCCACTGCAGACAGACACCAAAAACAACGGGAACTACGAACCTGCAACCTATGAAAAGGAGACCCAAAACACAGTAAGTTAAGCAAAATGAGAAGACAAAAAAACACACAGCAGATGAAGGAGCAAGGCAAAACCCCACCAGACCTAACAAATGAGGAGGAAATAGGCAGTCTACCTGAAAAAGAATTCAAAATAATGATAGTAAAGATGATCCAAAATCTTAGAAATAGAATGGAGAAAATACAAGAAACACTTAACAAGGACCAAGAAGAACTAAAGAGCAAACAAGCAGTGATGAACAACACAATAAATGAAATTTAAAATTCTCTAGAAGGGATCAATAACAGAAGAATGGATAAGTGACCTGGAAGATAAAATAGTGCAAATAACTACTGCAGAGAAGAATAAAGAAAAAAGAATGAAAAGAATTGAGGACAGTCTCAGAGACCTCTGGGACAACATTAAACACACCAACATTAGAATTATAGGGGACCCAGAAGAAGAAGAGAAAAAGAAAGGGAATGAGAAAATATTTGAAGAGATTATAGTTGAAAACTTCCCTACTATGGGAAAGGAAATAGTTAATCAAGTCCAGGAAGCACAGAGAGTCCCATATAGGATAAATCCAAGGAGAAACATGCCAAGACACATATTAATCAAACTATCAAAAATTCAATCCAAAGAACAAATATTAAAAGCAGGAAGGGAAAAACAACAAATAACACACAAGGGAATCCCCATAAGGTTAACAGCTGATCTTTCTGCAGAAATTCTGCAAGCCAGAAGGGAGTTGCAGGACATATTTAAAGTGATGAAGGAGAAAAACCTATAACCAAGATTACTCTACCCAGCAAGGATCTCATTCAGATTTGATGGAGAAATTAAAACCTTTACAGACAAGCAAGAGCTGAGAGAATTCAGCACCAGCAAACCAGCTTTACAACAAATGCTAAAGGAACTTCTCTAGGCAGGAAACACAAGAGAAGGAAAAGACCTACAATAACAAACACAAAACAATTAAGAAAATGGTAATAGGTACATACATATCGATAATTATTTAAAATATAAATGGATTAAACATAGACTAGCTGAATGGATATAAAAACAAGACCTGTACATAGGCTGTCTACAAGAGACCCACTTCAGACCTAGGAACACATACAGACTGAAAGTTAGGAGATGGAAAAAGATATTATTTGCAAATGGAAATCAAAAGAAAGCTGGAGTAGCAATTCTCATATGAGACAAAATAGACTTTAAACAAAGATTATTACAAGAGACAAAGATAGGACACTACATAATGATCAAGGGATCAATCCAAGAAGAAGATATAACAGTTGTAAATATTTATGAACCCAACAGAGGAGTACCTCAATACATACAGCAAATGCTAACAGCCATAAAAGGAGAAATCAACAGTAACACAATCATAGTAACACCCCACTTTCACCAAAGGAAAGGTCATCCAAAATGAAAATAAATAAGGAAACACAAAGTTTAAATGATAGATTAAACAAAAAGGACCTAATGGATATTTATAGGACATTCTATCCTAAAACAACAGAATACACATTTTTCTCAAGTGCTCATGGAATAGTCTCCAGGATAGATAATATCTTGGGTCACATATCAAGCCTTGGTAAATTTAAGAAAATTGAAATCATATCAAGTATCTTTTCTGACAACTATGCTATGAGACTAGATATCAATTACAGGAAAAAATCTGTAAAAATACAAACACATGGAGGCTAAACCATACACTACTTTATAACCAAGAGATCACTGAAGAAATCAAAGAGGGACTCAAAAAATACCTAGAAAAAAAGGACAATGAAAACATGATGACCCAAAACCTGTGGGATGCAGCAAAAGCAGTTTTGAGAGGGAAGTTTATAGCAATACAATCCTACCTTAGGAAAAAACATCTCAAATAAACGACATAATCTTATACCTAAAGCAATTAGAGAAAGAAGAACCAAAAAACCCCAAAGTTAGCAGAAGGAAAGAAATAATAAAGATAAGATCAGAAGTAAATGAAAAGGAAATGGAGGAAATGATAACAAAGATCAATAATATTAAAAGCTGGTCCTTTGAGAAAATAAACAAAATTGATAAACCGTTAGTCATATTCATCAAGAAGAAAAGGGAGAAGAGTCAAATCAATAGAATTAGAAATGAAAAAGGAGAAGTAACAACTGACACTGCAGAAATACAAAGGATCATGAGAGATTCCTACAAGCAACCCTAGGCCAATAAAATGGACAACTTGGAAGAAATGGACAAATTCTTAGAAAAGCACAAACTTCTGAGACTGAACCAGGAAGAAATAGAAAATCTGAACAGGCCAATCACAAGCACTGAAATTGAAACTGTGATGAAAAATCTTCCAACAAACAAAAGCTCAGGACCAGATGGCTTCACAGGCGAATTCTATCAAACATTTAGAGAAGAGCTAACACCTATCCTTCTCAAACTCTTCCAAAATATAGAAGAGGGAGGAACACTCCCAAACACATTCTATGAGGCCACCATCACCCTGATACCAAAACCAGACAAAGATGCAACAAAAAAAAGAAAACTACAGGCCAATATCAGTGATGAACATAGATGCAAAAATTCTCAACAAAATACTAGCAAACAGAATCCAACAGCACATTCAAAGGATCATACACCATGATCAAGTGGGGTTTATCCTGGGAATGCAAGGATTCTTCAATATATGCAAATCAATCAATGTGATACACCATATTAACAAATCAAAGGAGAAAAACCTCATGATCATCTCAATAGATGCAGAGAAAGCTTTTGACAAAATTCAACACCCATTTAAGATAAAAAACCACCAGAAAGTAGGCACAGAGGGAACTTTCCTCAACACAATAAAGGCCACATATTACAAACCCACACCCAACATCATCCTCAATGGCAAAAAACTGAAACCATTTCCACTAAGATCAGGAACAAAACAAGGTGGCCCACTCTCATCACTATTATTCAACATGGATTTGGAAGTTTCAGCCAAGGCAATCAGAGAAGAAAAAGAAATAAAAGGAATCCAGATCAGAAAAGAAGAAGTAAAGCTGTCACTCTTTGCAGATGACATGGTAATATACATAGAGAATTCTAAAGATGCTACCAGAAAACTAAGAGAGCTAATCAATGAATTTGGTAAAGTAGCAGGATACAAAATTAATGCACAGGAATCTCTCACATTCCTATACACTAACAATGGAAAATCTGAGAGTGAGATTTAAGAAAACACTCCCATTTACCACTGCAACAAAAAGATTAAAATATCTAGGAATAAACTTACCTAAGGAGACAAAAGAACTGTATGCAGAAATTATAAGACACTGATGAAAGAAATTAAAGATACTACAAATATATGGAGAGATATACCATGTTTTTGGATTGGAAGAATCAACATTGTGAAAATGACTATACTACCCAAAGCAATCTACAGGTTCAATGCAATCCCTGTCAAACTACCACTGGCAGTTTTCACAGAACTAGAACAAAAGATTTCACAATTTGTATGGAAACACAAAAGACTCCAAATAGAGAATGCAATCTTGAAAAAGAAAAACAGAGTGGGAGGAATCAGGCTCCCTTACTTCAGACTATACTACAAAGCTACAGTTATCAAGACAGCCTGGTACTGGCACTAAAACAGAAATATATATCAATGGAATAGGGTAGAAAACCTGGAGAGAAACCCATGCACATATGGTCACCTTATGTTTGATAAAGGAGGCAAGAATATGCAGTGGAGAAAGGACAGCCTTTTCAATAAGTGGTGCTGGGAAAACTGGACAGCTACATGTAAAAGAATGAAACTACAACATTACCCAACTCTATAGAAAAAAAATAAACTCAATATGGATTAAAGACCTAAATGTAAGACCAGAAACTATCAAACTCCTGGAGGAAAACATAGGCAGAACACTCTATGACATAAATCACAGCAAGATCCTTTTTGACCCACCTCTTAGAGAAATGGAAATAAAATCAAAAATAAACAAATGGGACCTAATAAAACTTAAAAGCTTTTGCACAGCTAAGGAAACCATAAACAAGATGAAAAGACAACCCTCAGAATGGGAGAAAATATTTGCAAATGAAGCAACTGACAATGGATTAATCTACAAAATTTACAAGCAGCTCATGCAGCTCACTGTCAAAAAAAACAAAAACCCAATCCAAAAATATGCAGAGGACTTAAATAGACATTTCTCCAAAGATATACATATTGCCAACAAACACATGAAAGGATGCCTAACATCATTAATCATTAGAGAAATGCAAATCAAAACTACAATGAGATACCATCTCACACCAGTCAGAATGGCCATCATCAAAAAATCCATAAACAATAAATGATGGAGAGGGTGTGGAGAAAAGGGAAACCTTTTGCACTGTTGGTGGAAATGTAAATTGATACAGCCGCTATGGAGAACAGTATGGAGCTTCCTTAAAAAACTAAAAATAGAACTACCATACGACCCAGCAATCCCACTACTGGGCATATACCCTGAGAAAACCATAATTCAAAAAGAGTCATGTATCACAGTGTTCTTTGCAGCTCTATTTGCAGTAGCCAGGTCATGGAAGCAACCTAAGTGTCCATCAACAGATGAATGGATAAAGAAGATGTGGCCCATATATACAATTGAGTATTACTCAGCCATAAAAGGAAATGAAATTTGGGTTATTTGTAGTGAGGCAGATGGACCTATAGACTGTCATACAGAGTGAAGTAAGTCAGATAGAGAAAAATAAATACTGTATGCTAACACACATATATGGAATCTAAAAAAAAAATGGTCATGAAGAACCTAGGGGCAAGACTGGAATAAAGACACAGACCTACTTGAGAATGGACTTGAGGATATGGGGAGGAGGAAGGTTAAGCTGGGACAAATTGAGAGAGCAGCATGGACATATATACACTACCAAATGTAAAATAGATAGCTAGTGGGAAGCAGCTGCATAGCACAGGGAGATCAGCTCAGTGCTTTGTGATTACCTAGAGGGGTAGGATAGGGAGGGTGGGAGAGAGGGAGATGCAAGAGGGAAAAGATATGGGGACATATGTATATGTATAACTGATTCACTTTGTTATAAAGCAGAAACTATCACACTACTGTAAAGCAATTATACTCTAATAAAGACGTTAAAAAAAAAAAAAAGAAAGGGTAGTAGTGGTATAGAGATAGACATACAAGCCAGTGGAACAGAATATAGAGCCCAGAATCTAATACTCTTTCCCGCTAAATGTGAAAACTTATAGGTCAATGAAGAAATAATAAGTTAGTCAGTAAATGGAACTGACATCCCTCTTTCACATCATACACAAAAATCATTTCCAAGTGAACTAAAGGCTTAAATATAAGAGATTAAACTTTAAAACATTCACAGCAAAATTACAAGAGAATATAAAGGCATCAAAGAATTCTTAAACAAGACATAAAAATACATGAAATATAAAAAATAAAATAAAAACAGTTTGCCAAATTCTAAAATCACTATACAATAAAATGGGAAAATAATCTAAATATAGGGAGAAGATATTTGCAACACATAAAATGGACAAAGATTAGGTACTGGAATAAATAAAGAACTCCTACTAATCTGTTTTTTAAAATACAATAGAAAATAATTGTTTAAAAAAAACTTTTAAACATATTACCAAGGGGGAAATACTAATGGCCAATAAACAGGAAAAGATGCTTGTAAAGTGAATGTAAATAAAAGATCCAATGAAATAGGATTTTATATCCAAGAGATTGCTAACAAATTTAAAAACAAATCTGACAATATCAAGAGTTGGTGAGGATGTTGAGTAGACACTTACATTTATATACTTTTACTCTAGAAAGCAATCTGATGTTACATAGTCAAGTTTAATATGTGCACACCTATGAGGCCATGCATTTATCATAAAGAACATTGTCCATGTGCTCCAGGAGGCATATATTCATTGTTTATGAAAGCAAAAACAAAAACTCAATCTATTCCAAAGTCTATTTATAGGAGAATGGATTTATTGTAGAATACTCATAGACTGGAATAGTATACAGTAATGAAAATGAATGAACTATTTCTGATTCATCAACATGGATAAATCTTAAAAATATAATATTAACAAAAAAAGCAAGTCACAAAATAATGATAGTACAATATGTAAAACAGATAAAACTAAATAATATGTTGCTTAGGTTTAAGTATGAATGTGGTAAAAATGTAAGGAAAGTCAAGGAGATTGTAAAAACATGTCTTTAGGACTGTGGTGTCCTCTGAGGAAGAGAAAGGATATAATTGAGGAGGAGCACACAAAAAAATTCAAAGGTATTGGTAATGTTGTACTTTTTAACCTGAGTGGTAGTATATGTTCGTTCATTTTATTGATCTTCTTCAAAAGCTGTGAATTTAACATTAATTCACTTGTGTAATATAAAATATTTTGTAATTTTTAAAGTAAAATTGTCTGCCAGGGTGAAATTCATTAGGAGATACCCCAATAGAAAAGTATCTCAATAGTTGAATTCCGACTCTTCTTCAGAAAGTTAAGCACATTCAATTTGAATAAAATTCAATTCGTATGTATCTTAAAATACATCTATTAATAAAGTAGCATATAAATGAAATGTTTTGGGGTATCAATTTCTCAATGCTAAAAATACTGTGTTGACTTTGTTTAGGCATAAAAGATAAAGGGCATAAGACCTTATTAATATTTTAAGTTTTGCTGTTGAGTTATTTTATATATTAAGAATATATGCATAGCTCATATTGCAAGGACTTTTATCAATCATTTACTTTGGGAATGTCTTCATATAAATAAGGATATGTTGATTAAAAATAATATGACTCCCTATGATATATTGTATAGATGTATACTATACATATTATATATCTAATAGATATAGATATGATTTTATTGCCACTTCCAGAAAAGTCATATTTAATAATAGGGAATTTAAAAAAAATAAGTAATGTCGTTCATTTTAAAAGCTTAATGTTATGATACTCAGTGTTCATAATTTGTTTGCTTGAAAAGTACTGATTTAAACTTACCTACATGTTTGAAATCGTGAAAAGACCACATCTTACAATGAGAGAAGATGCTTTCGAAAATAATTCCCATTTGCCCTTCAAAAAATTTACAAATGTATCCTTACACAAATGCTCCAGAAATGACCCAATATAAAAATATCAAGCTCAAGTATTGAAAAGACATCTAATATGAGACTTTTTAACGTTAGCAGCAACCCAAAGCCTTACTTATAAGGGATTTTGACACCCAAGTTAAGAAATGATAACCAAGCAACTGCTTCCAAAAAATGGATTCTATGAAATGTTAATCCATACTTAGTAACTCAGTTGTGGAAATCTGATTTGATTTTCTTTAATAGAAAATGTAGGAAAAGTAATGAAAATCAATCATTTTAATTTACAGGTGGCAAATAATTCATTTCAGTCATCAATTATTCAAGCACAATGAACTTCTGAAAAATCAAAGAGTACAGAGTTAACAGATTGAGTCTATTTTTATCAAATGTCTAAAATTAGCCAAAACTTAAGAACTGTTTCATGTTCATGTTCAAAGGCCAAACTCAAGTTTATAATTCGTTGGGAATCAAAGAAATCCTGTTTGTTTAAAATCTGAAGGAATTTAGTTTTTTTCACACCAACATACTTTTAAAGAGCATTAACATAAACATGAATGTGACAAATTTATAGATGCTACTTAGTAAAATGCATATGTAGGAGACAATACTGCAATATAGACATAATTTTTTTAGAAATAAATGTGTGTCATATATAAAACTAGACAAAAGTTTTTAGTAAGAATAGAATTAAAAGTAGTGCAGCTTTATTTTTAACTAAACAAAACATTTCAGGTTAAGTTTTTTATTCTACAAAAACTGAGTGCCTAACTTGGTCATTTTGTAAACTGGTCCTTTAATACATACAGAGAATATATGTATGCAACTATATATATGTGATATATTAATCCTCAGAGCAAATGGCTAATTATAATATGATTAGGCTATAATATTAGTAATTAGATTTACTTTAATTATACTTTAAAACACCATTACTATATGCTTGATTTTGTTTTTGAATTATCATTTAAGTAATGATCATTTTATCTTTAGTATGGTGAGGATATAATATTTTCATAAATGACTACATGTAGGAGGATATTTAACTAACTAAAGAAAATAAGTTATTATAAACCCGTATACTAAATCACATTATCCATATCTTTTTAATACTGCAGAACCTCTAGAATCTTTAATTGCTAATTATTAGCTGCTTAAGAGAGGATCACTTTTACTTATTCAAGTGATGTAAATTTGGTCTCTTCAGATATTTCATATAATCATTATTAATCAGGTTTTAATTATTGTACTTGTTAATAATGTGGAGAAAATAAGAGCAGGAATGGAGCTATGATTCCTAGAAATTAAGTAAATGAGAAAAATAATTTTAGAAGATCAATTTAAAAATGAAATTCATATGAATGCTCTCTGATTATGTTAATAATAAACCTATTACATTTGTGAGTACACATAACTCTAACTGATAAAAGATTTCCATGCCAAGTGAATATTCTTATGATATAAAAGCATAAATATTTAGTCTTAAACTAAAAGATTTTGTCATTTATTATCTAGCTATGAATATAACTTAATTTTTAAAAATCTACAATAAGAAGTAAAGAGTATATCACTGTCATTAATTTCATAAGACTGAATTAAGGCAGACCTTTTGATAGCATGTTGAATGTTCCATATTTGATACTGTATTTGATACTGTATTATCCACATAAGATCTTGCTAGGAGACAAGGTTATCCTACCATAATGCCAGCTGGTAAACATTTGACGTTGGAGTCTCCAGAACCCCTCTAAGGGCAGTGAGAATATACCATCATCGTATTGTATTGGACACCAAAATGAATTGATTAAGAATGATACCCATAGAGACCACTGGCTGCTAAGAAGGATACGATCAGTGCCAGGAAACAGCACTGCACCTTTTATCATTTCTCCCATGATGCACCCTACTGACCACATGTCAACTGAAAACAAAAATGAAATGAAGATAAACAAGAAGACAGGAATAGAACAGCAAATAAACGAAAATAATTGCCTACCCATGCCAAGGAGCAACACTCTGACCTTTTGCTGACGGGAGAAGAGGCCAGTCTTACAGTGCTTTAAAACAGTGGATGGGAAGAACACAAGAATGTCAGGACCCTTTCTGCTATGTAACTGAACTAACAATGCCACTCAATACCACCTAATGTATGATAATATTATTTTGCAATTATAATTCAATGATTAATTTAGTTTCTGATTTAAAAGGTCTCATTTGCATTCATCTGCTAGAATCCTACTGATTTGTATTGTAAATTATTTTAGATTGTGTTAATATGGGAAACATGCAAATTGGCTTTTCTTTCATTCTTTTGTATACTATACTTGGAGAAAAAACAAGAAAGAAAAGCTGAGCTGCCAGCAGCCTCAGAAGAAAGGGTTTCTTTTATAAAACACACTCACTCTTATTTATAAATATGAATAAATTTCCAGAAGTGAAATGCCAGTCCAAGAATGAGTGTTTGGAATATGCTGGTTCACTTTCATTGACTCCCATCAAAGGAGCATGCTTCTAAACTGGAAGCCTTGTCTTATCCTCATAAGCGCGGTTGCTTTATAATGGTAAGAAATGCTGGCTTTCAAAACAAGGTGGTTTGACATGAAATGAACAATATGACTTAAAGAGGTGACACTTCTTCTGAGACTGTGAATCAAAAGAAACCTGGAATTCAAGGTGCAATTACAGTGGTCTCTCTGCTATTGCCAGTTATGATCCAGAACTTAAAACCAGGAAGCTAGGGCAGAGGATACTCAGGGAGGGGCAAAATGGGGAAGCAAGAAAGTGAAATCTCTCTTTAACTATACTCGGTTACTCACGTGTTCCTATTAAAACTCAGAAAGAAACATAGGTCATTCTTATGGGGGAAAATAACCTAGAAGAATAAGGGAAGTTGACGGGGAACAAATAGGGAAAGGCATTAGGATAGCAGCAGCACACTATAATTTTGCTCCAGTTACTCTTCAAATTACATCTTGTAATTTGGCAGTAACCTTACAGAATTCCTCATAAGATTCTTTCCAGTGTGAAAATCTCAGTCAGGTTAAACTCAAAGTTTCCAAAGTTTGAATTAACATCTAAACAGAGTGATCACTGCAAAGAAATGGTTACAGCTTTGAACGTGATAGCATACCCAGAGAAGCAAATTAGTTTTGCTTCCATTTTAGGAAAGCAAGTGACATGCAAAAATATCAGGGAAAGATAGAGCAAACAGTTGTGCATCCCTTTATTATTAATGCATTTGTAATTCCAGATAATATCTGTTTCACAGGAGGTTGGTATTGTGAGTAGCTTGATTAAAGGGGGAAAAAAATCTCTGAAATGGTATTTGCTTTTGAATTGCAAATATTCTTATCATACTGACCAAAGTGGCCAGTCTAAGTTGTTATTTACCATGGATCTATTTTTTATAGATATTGTGGGAGAGATAGGTAAAAACTATACAGCTATAAACTCAGTAAGCAAGTTTTCTCTTGCCTGCATCCATTCAAACATTTGGAAAAGGCTATTTCTGCCACAAACCTATCTGCTAGTTAGAAAACTTCTATTCCTATTTTTTATTTAATGCAAAAAAAATCTCTTCTATGTTATCTCTGGCAGAAACTCTTTTTTTTTTTTTTTTTTTTTTGAGGTACGAGGGCTTCTCACTGTTGTGGCCTCTCCCATTGCGGAGCACAGGCTCCGGACACGCAGGCTCAGTGGCCATGGCTCACGGGCCCAGCCGCTCTGCGGCATGTGGGATCTTCCTGGACAGGGGCACGAACCCGGGTCCCCTGCATCGGCAGGCGGACTCTCAACCACTGCGCCACCAGGAAAGTCTAGAAACTCATTTTTTTCTGCTACAGAACCAACTCCATTGCTTTCTAATTGTATAACCTTGGCCAAGTTACTCCATCTTTCTTTTCATCCTCTAAAATGTGGATGATAGACAGTATTTATCATGTAAAAATTTTTTAAGATGTAAAAGGATTAGGCCTGGTAAAGAGCCTTCCACATTGCCTGGTACATAGTAAGTTCTCAATAAATGTTAGTTATGTATCATCATGTATTATATATGTATATATATATAAATTATATTCATATACATATATAAGTATGTGTATAAATATATACATATATAAATTATATACATATATGCATATATAAATTATATATTGGAATTAAATATATATAGGGAAAGCTCATTTATTTTATATTTACATAATATTATATTGTATCTTGTATTTATATATATAATTAAGAAATTTTTTCCAATGAGGGAAGCTTTCTCACTGGGCAATCCTTTTCACTGCTGAAACCACTTAGAAAGGCATTCCACATCACAGCTGACTCTATGGAACTTCTCTCCATTATCTAAACAGGAATTACCCTGTTCCCTAATCCAAATAATAATCTTAAAATATGTGAATATAATCTATGATCTCTAACCACTCTTCTAAAACTGGAAAATTTTCATCTTTCAGACTAAAATCCCTTGATTTTCACTCTCCCTCACCTATGCCTTTAAACAACAGCAACAACAATAACAACAGATGACCTACATGGAACCTCAGTCCTGG
The DNA here is from genome assembly GCF_964165515.1 of Mesoplodon bidens. Classification (NCBI taxonomy): domain Eukaryota; kingdom Metazoa; phylum Chordata; class Mammalia; order Artiodactyla; family Ziphiidae; genus Mesoplodon; species Mesoplodon bidens. The sequence continues at coordinate 193,904,579 of NC_138176.1, forward strand.
TATTGCTTCAATCTCAGTTGGCTCTAGACTGTTGTTGGTTTAATAACTGCTATATCTCCCAGTTCTCATTTGTGTGGCTCTGCTGGATACAGATATTTCAAAGTAAAAGGAGAACAGTTTTGGAAATTTATCTTCATGTCAGAAGTTAAAATAGACAATAGATCACAAAGCTTTCATATAAAAATAATGCAGAGAGATATAAACTCAAGATGTGAACTACTGATGAATATACTGAATTCCGTTTTCTTTATTTAATGTATCTTTTCTGAGTAATAATGCCCTGGAAATCTCTCCAATTTCCAAATTCCATTTAACTTCCCTCACGATTCACTATTCCTACAGACTATCCATGCTTATGCCATGGAAATGCTAAGTCTTGTGCCTGGAAATGATAAGCTCTATTATTATAAATTACAAAAGTAGAGTATATGCACGTGAATTTATATAGATTTTTATTACTCAAGACAGGATGATTTCTCAAGCGAAAGTCATTGCACCAAATTTTATTAATTAGTCATCACAACTAAAACAGAAATAGGCAATAAAAGAATTTGATACTAAATCTTGTTGGGACCAGGGGTAGTAGTAAGCCTTCCCTCATCTAATATGCATATCTGCTTATCAGGGTGAAACTGGATTATTCTATGAAAATTTCAAGATATTCCAATGAATACTGACTGTGAATAGACCTTAGAAGAAATTGGCAAATTCAATCACAGTTGGAAACTGGATTTTGATGCTTTCTGAGACAGTCTGATGTGGTATTTCGGTCTCCATAAGAGTTTTGTACACTAATGCTGTCGAGGTAGAATTCTGGTTGCTTTTATGGTTCTGATTCATTACACTTCCCCTCTCATCATCAGTATTCCCAGAGGCAGAGAGCAGATTCATTTTCAACTGTGAAAGGCAGAAACTGAGTCACTTTCCTTAGAAGGAATGTTAAGTAAGTTTTGGTGTTGCTAAAATATGGTTATAAGTTTTCTAGGTGAGAAAATCTCAAGTGTATTATTTGTCAGGCATTAGACTATACTAAATTATCTTTTTTCTACTCTAGCCAAGTGATAGAAATGATATAATATAGGTCGTGGCAGTTTACATCTAAATAAAGAACTCACTTTATTGCTACTTCCACACCCCAGTGGCTTGGACTGTGATCTATGATGGAATATTTTTTGGACGATGTGAGCTTCTAACCAGCAACCTGGCAGATGTTTCCTATCTAGGAGATTATGCAGCTCTGGTAACGCAATTGTGAGACTACACTGCTTTTCTCCTTAACTTAATTATATCTTTATTTAGCATAGGATTCAGACAATGGGCTTTGATAAATTTTCTTTCAACGAATACTTCAAAGTACAATAGGAAGAAGATTTAATATGGTTTTCTAAAATCTGAACATCATTTCTTTGAAAAGTTTGTTTTAAAAGTTAATATTTAATTAGATATTTTACAAAAGCACATTGTTTTGAACTTCAGCTCAAAGATGGAATTATAAAAGGCTACTGATATGTATAAATAAACAGTGAATGTACCTACTTTGCACTTGTGAGTCTCAGTAAAAAAAAAAAATAAAAAAAAACATTCACAGAACACAATGCTAAATATTCTAATTCCAGGAAACAGAGGAAGATTTTCTCCTTGAGACTACCTGTTTAACTTGCTTTTCCTTCTTTATGACTTCTATGGCATCATATTAATGGCTAACCTTTATTTTATAAATGTCATATCATTGATTTGCTTTTTTAACAAAACAGAAGAAAATCCATTTAAACTTACAACAGAGGAGAAAATCTTTAGCTTTATGTTAAATTATAAATAAAACTGTAGACTAATGAATTTTCAAAATATTCTTTCATAAAAAGACAAACAGGGCTTCCCTGGTGGCACAATGGTTGAGAGTCCGCCTGCTGATGCAAGAGACATGGGTTCGTGCCCCGGTCTGGGAAGATCGCACATGCCGCAGAGCGGCTGGGCCCGTGAGCCGTGGCCGCTGAGCCTGCGCGTCCGGAGCCTGTGCTCCGCAGCAGGAGAGGCCACAATAGTGAGAGGCCCTCGTACCACAAAAGAAAAAAAAAAAAGACAAACAATTTTTTACTGCAACAAAATATTTTAAATTGTCATCTTTAAAATCGTGTAATTCTGCAGTATACACAAATAAGGAATTAAAGAAATCCTGATGTTGAAAAAAATTTTTTTTCTTTAAACTTTTCATGTTCTGATGAACAAATAGTAAATGCTGGCTCTGAATGTCTCACATTATCACCAAATTAATTACAAGCTCGCTGAAGATTTGGGTAATTATCCTCACTTCATTCTGCACATCAACTTGAAGAAGTGCTTTAGTAAGTGACAAACTATTCATTTTCTTTCCTTTTACTGTCTAATTCACAGATAATTTTGGTTTCTCATCACTTGAGAATTTTTTTATTCTAGGTGG